>NC_136420.1:239831990-241138240 GCF_052625555.1 Lactuca saligna | reverse complement strand
TTACTATCGGGGTAACATAGGATCATACTAGTACAATTTCTAGATAAATGAGTCAGTTCATTCATGAGTTAATACTTATGACTACGAGTAATTATACAATTATACTAGAAAGAGAACACATACAAATATACTAGAAAGAGAACATATACAACTATACTAGACAGAGAACATATACAACTATACTAGGGGAAGAAGATATACAACTATACTAGAACATTTCATTTCATTACATATACAAGAATACGTTAACAATTGTGATCCACTGTATCGGAGCATGCCTTAATTGTCATGGCCCGGGTTGTAGCCAGAATTCTCTTGGAGGGAGAACGTGAGTTTGCGTATAGATCTATATTGGATTGACTATCCTACACCTTGCTGCTAGCTACAGCCGGACCTGCAGGTCTGCGGGTGCCAAACGTCATTCCGTTATTACGACCATTCGTATGTCGTTGTTACCAGTTGATAGTATGGTGCAATTTATCACATGATACCTTAATATAAATCCGGTTTAAGGTAGTTAGTACGGCAGTAGTTCCTATAATACAACACTACAGTACTACATTAATTTACTCTTTACACAATTAGTGATCTTTTCACTTAAACAATTATGTACAAACTATGTTCTGAAAATGATAGTTACACTTGAGTAAATTACACACTTTTACAACAAACGAACATACAAAACAGTTAAGCCTTGGTAGAAGGCTACTTTAATAGAAAATATAGGTTTTTCTGAGAGATTCAAACCTTTACAAACACTTACAAACCTTTACATACATTTTACAAACTTACACTTGATACATGTTCAAACATTTTTGGATGACAAATACCGACACTAAAATACTTATATACTCACCAGCTTAATGCTGATAAACTCTTTCAAAATAACTTGTATTATCAGGTCATCAGTAGACGGGTACCGAGGCCAGCTTTTGAGAAGATGGAGCGCATCCAAGACTCATCTTATTATTTTGATTTACATTATTTTTGGTGTCTATAACTGTACAGAACAAGCTTGTATTAAAATTATATATTTAATGCAATGGATGATGTTGTTTGCTTATTTACATTTACTGTGTTGTGATACTTTACATGACGTCCTCCGCCCCAGAACGTTTTCACCGTTCTTGGTTTTGAGTTGTGACAGATTGGTATCAGAGCATTGTTTATAGTGAATCAAGTATATCAACCCATAAAAGATATACTAAACTATAAACTCATTTGGGATTAAAACACTCTGACCAAGAGTCTATACTTTAAATACTAAGCCATTTAATTAAGTATACTAGTTTGCATTCATACTAAAATCAGTGTCACAATGACAAGAACAGAAGTTTTACGATTGTTAAATATCACAGGTAAGCTAGGGGATGTATGGTCAGTCCTGGGAATGGCATAGCCTGATCAACTATGCTGGTCCAAGGAGTGATTAGCATATGCCCTAGAATGGTTGTGATGTGTTAACAAGTCTAAAAACTTACCAACAATACCACAAGAAGATCAATAGAACCTAAACTTAAAATACTATAGGTGTATTTTGTACTACTAGTTACATATATACTATATCCTTATACCTCTCTTCTCGCGTAGATTGAAATGGCTGGATTCCATCACGGCGACCCGTACTTTCCAAATGAAGGCAACGCAGGATGGCTCGAATCAGAGTCTGATGATGAGCACCAAATTCCGTTGGATGATCATCAAGCTGAAGGCTTCTCGGATGGATCAGACTCTGAGCCCGAAGTCAACAACCTACCTCCAGTAGGTCAAGCCCCGAACAACAACCCTCGACCAACTTTTCCAGGTCCCACTCCCTTGTGGGTAAATAACTTGAATCGCTGGAGTGACGAATAGGGTCAACCCTTACCATACATTGGGGACCGAAGCTTTTTCAACGTCAGTGAAGGTGGCTCTGCTGACCGAGCTCTGCCCGTCATTATCTGTAGAATAGCTCGTAATGTTGAGCAGGGTCAAGCAGCCATTGACCGGGTTGTGGAGATTGATGCCAACTCTGGTGTCAACACAATCCGCATTCGCCGTCTCGAAGAAGACATGGAACGGACCCGGAGAACCAATGAAACCCTACAGCAACATCTGGTTGCCTCTCAAGCAGAAGTCATGGAACTTCGAGCTCGTCAAAGGGCTCATGAACAACACCTTCAAGAGGTGGTCCGTCAAATGAGAGACCTCAGGGTTCTCCCGAGGAATACTCATCGCCGTTAGATGATGTCTAGTACATCATTATCTTTTGGGTTAAGGATTAGCCTTTAACAGCTGTGCTCTAAGTAGCACTAATCTGTAAAATATTCCTAACTTTCAGTACTCTAATTAGGAATCTAAGAACTGTCAAACTTTCCGTATGGTATGATGTGAGACCTACTGTTAGGTCAATTTTCATTAAACTCGTTACATCAGTTATACCAGTATTATTGACAACTACCTACTCTGTGGGAAGAATCTTTACACTTGTGTTTTCCTACAAATCTTCCTTGTTATGATCTCAAACACTCATTCAATTGTTGGGCTATGGTTAGTTAGTCCATGTGTCACTCTCACCTTACTTACAAATTGATTCTTACCACTTTTCTCATCTTTATAAACTTGTAGCTGAAAGATGCCTCCTTGTAAATCTCCCCGGAATAACCCTACACATACACCGCCTCCTCCACCTCCGGTCATCGATACAGCAGCCCTAAATGTTGCCGTAGCTGCAGCAGTGGCAACTGCCATGGCACAGTATCACTCTACTGATGCCAGCAGAGGTGGGACCCCTGTTAACTCTATTCCGGTTGAAACTCTTGTGCGCTCGAGAGAGTGCTCTTACAAGGATTTCACAAACTGCAAGCCGAAGTCCTTTCATGGGACCGACGGAGTTATTGCCCTCTCGCAATGGTTCGAGAAGACTGAATCAGTCTTCGAAATTTGTTCATGCCCTGCTGCGAGCAAAGTCAAATATGCCGCATGCACCTTTGAAGGAAAGGCCCTGACGTGGTGGAACGGCAACGTTAAAGCTCTAACTCTCGTCGTAGCCAACGACATAGGCTGGGAAACGATGAAAGACCTCATGATTGAGGAATACTGCCCGAGGGGCGAGATCCAGAAACTAGAGCAAGAGCTTTGGAGCCTGACCATGAAGGGCACCAACATTGTTGCTTATACCGCCAGATTCAGCGAACTGGTGGCCCTCTGCCCTAAGGAAAAAGATCGAAAGGTACATATGGGGGCTAGTACCTCCGTATCAGGGGAATGTCGTATCATCAAACCCCGCTACCTTCGATAGTTCCAAGCGACTGGCACAGCGACTCATTGACCATGGAGTCAAAACCCCTGCAACCACAACAACCCTAGCCATCCCGGAACCCTCCAAACCCGCTGACATCAAGCGGAAGTTCTGGGATGACAAGAAGAAGCAGCGAGCTTCCAAAAAGCAGCAAATTGTGGCAGTGCATGCCGCGATAACCCCTGCTACTGCTGCTGCTACTACTCCGATGAAGCATGATGCTGGAAGTTTGCCAAAGTGCAACAAATGCAACTTCCACCACAACAGCCCCTGCCGGGAAATGCAGTGCTCTAACTGCAACAGGAAAGGACACACCATCCGTTTCTGTAAATTCCCAGCACAACCGCTCACACAAGTCCCCGGCTCCGACGTGAGCCCGACTTGCTATGGATGTGGCGAAGCAGGCCACTTTAAGAGGGACTACCCCAAGGCGAAGAATGCTAGAGGAGCAGGGAGAGTACTAGCTATAGGCCACGGGGAAGCAGTTGCTGACCCGACAGTGGTGACTGGTACGTTCCTCCTCGATAACTCCTATGCATGCATTCTGTTCGATAGTGGAGCGGAGCGAAGCTTTGTGAACCATAAATTTGATCGCATGCTTAAACAACAACCATACGCACTTAAAGAACAATTCACAGTAGAAATGGCTAATGGAAAAACAGAAAACACCAATTACATATACTTAGGATGTACCCTAATGCTAGATAACCATTCATTCCTAATCGACCTTATGCCAGTCTCGATTAAAAGCTTCGACGTTATCATCGGCATGGATTGGTTGAGTCTTCATCACGCCGACATCATGTGCTTCGAGAAAGCAGTCCGTCTAAACCTCCCATCTAATGAAACTCTTATAGTCTACGACGACAAACCTGGTGCGAGTCTTCACATTATATCAAGTATTCAAGCACAGAAATATCTGCGCAAAGAATACCACACATTCCTTGCTCACGTTGTTGACACGAGCCTCGAAACGAAATAACTAAAGAACATTCCAGTAGTGAGCGACTTCCCTGACATTTTCCCAGAAGAGCTACCTGGATTACCTCCGCAACGACAGGTCGAGTTCAGAATCGACTTGGTCCCAGGAGCTACCCCAGTAGCCAAGTCGCCCTACTACATAGCACCAGCAGAGATGCAGGAATTATCTGGTCAACTTAACGAACTGCTCAGCAAGGGCTTCATAAGCCCAAGCTTCTCACCTTGGGGAGCACAAGTCTAGTTCATTAAGAAGAAAGACGGATCATTCCGTATGTGTATCGACTACAGAGAACTCAACAAACTGACGGTCAAAAATCGTTACCCTCTGCCTCGCATAGACGATCTATTTGACCAACTGCAAGGGGCGAACTATTTTTCCAAAATTGATCTGAGATCCGAATATCACCAGTTACGAGTACTAGAGGAGGATGTTCCAAAGACAGCCTTCCGAACTCGTTACAGACACTACGAGTCCGTGGTGATGCCATTCGGATTGATTAATGCGCCCGCAGTTTTCATGGACCTGATGAACAGAGTATGCCGACCTTACTTGGATCAGTTCGTCATCCTTTTCATTGACGACATCCTGATCTACTCCCGAAGTAAGGAAGAGCATGGCGATCACCTGCGACAACTTTTAGGAACTTTACGAACAGATAAACTCTATGCGAAGTTCTCGAAATGTGAATTTTGGATCCGAAGAGTCGAATTCTTAGGACACGTGGTAAGCGAAGAGGGAATCCACGTGGACCCATCCAAAATTAAAGCCATTGAGAACTGGTCAGCACCGAAGACACCTACTGAAATTCGTCAATTTCTAGGCCTCGCTGGCTACTACCGCAGATTCATTCAGAACTTCTCCCGAATAGCGAAACCTCTTACAACCCTGACCCAGAAAGGCGTGGCCTTTGACTGGGAAGAGAAACAAGAGAGAGCGTTCCAAACGCTTAAGCGAGCCTTGTGCACCGCGCCAATACTATCTCTCCCCGAAGGGATAGAGGACTTCGTAGTCTATTGCGATGCATCGAACCAAGGGCTCGGGTGTGTTCTGATGCAGCGAGGTAAGGTCATCGCCTACGCTTCCAGACAGTTGAAGACACATGAAGTTAACTACACGACCCACGATCTTGAACTAGGAGACGTGGTGTTTGCTCTGAAGATCTGGAGACATTACTTGTATGGGACGAAAAACACTATCTTTACCGACCACAAGAGTTTACAACACATATTCGATCAAAAGGAGCTCAACATGAGACAACGACGGTGGGTTGAGCTACTCAGTGATTACGAATGTGATATTCGTTATCATCTGGGTAAAGCCAACGTAGTAGCAGACGCCCTAAGTCGGAAGGAATACTCTGGTTGCAGAGTCAAGTCATTATCAATAACCATCCATTCACACTTGTCTAAACAAATTCAGGCGGCCCAACTTGAAGCCATGAAACCTGAAAATGTGCCGAGTGAATCCCTCAAAGGAATGGACAAGAATTTAGAAGCCAAGGGTAACGGAGCCTTATATTTCATGGACCGAATCTGGACACCGAAACACGGTGGTTTCCAAGACTTGGTCATGACCGAGGCGCACAACACTCGGTATTCCATCCACCCAGGTTCAGATAAGATGTATCTGGATCTTAAAAAGCTATACTGGTGGCCTAATATGAAAGCAGAGATTGCTACCTTCGTAAGTAAATGCCTTACTTGCGCAAAGGTTAAGGTCGAGTACCAGATGCCCTCCGGTTTACTGCAACAACCAGAGATTCCAGAATGGAAGTGGGAGCGGATCACTGTGGATTTGATAACCAAGTTGCCCAAGACAACGGGTGGACTTGATACCATATGGGTCATCATCGATAGATTGACCAAGTCTGCACACTTCCTGCCAATCAAAGAAACCGACAAGGTGGAGAAACTTACGAGAACATACATTAGGGAAATCGTACGGCTACATGGTGTGCCTATATCCATTATCTCTGATAGAGATAGTAGGTTCACCTCAAGATTCTGGAAATCACTACAACATTCCCTAGGAACTAGGCTAGACATGAGCACAGTCTACCATCCACAGACCGACGGACAGAGTGAGAGGACAATCCAGACTTTAGAAGATATGTTGCGTGCTTGTGTAATTGACTTTGGAAAAGCGTGGGATACCCATTTACCCCTCGTCGAATTTTCCTACAACAACAGTTATCACACGAGCATAAAGGCAGCACCATTTGAAGCCCTCTACGGCCGAAAGTGCAGATCCCCTCTGTGTTGGGCTGAGGTGGGTGATACCCAATTAGCCAGGGGAAAGCTTCTGACAGTACTCTCACCGGTCCAGAGATCATTCGGGAAACGACAGAGAAAATCGTTCCGATCCGTGAACGATTGAAAGCCTCTACAGACCGACAGAAGAGCTACGCTGATAAGTGAAGAAAACCTTTGGAATTTCAGGTGGCAGACCGAGTCCTTCTCAAAGTCTCACCCTTGAAGGGCTTGATACGCTTCGGTAAGCGTGGGAAGCTTAATCAGAGGTACATAGGGCCTTTCGAGATTCTCGCAAGATTCGGCCCCGTAGCTTACAAACTCGATCTACCTGACACACTTCGTAATGTACATTCTACATTCCACGTATCTAACTTGAAAAAACGTCTGTCCGACGAGACTCTCGTAATCCCACTCGACGAGATCGAGATCAACGAGAGCCTCAACTTCGTGGAAGAACCTATAGAGATCATGGACTGTGAGGTCAAGCAAACGAAACAAAGCCGTATCCCGATTGTGAAGGTTCGCTGGAACGCCAAGCGAGGACCGGAATTCACTTGGGAACACGAGGATTATATGAAACTAAAATACCCTCATCTTTTCGCTTAGTTATTTGTAACTTCTTATATGCTTAAATTTTAATTTCGGGACGAAATTCCTTCTAACGGGGGGATGATGTGACAACCCGAATTTCCATTCTATACAAACAGTATCACTTCAATAGAAGTTATAACAGTCATAGTCGATTTTCAGACTTTTCGTATAAGTTGGAGTAATTTAGGGTTTACACTTCAGTAAACATCAGGAGAGTGGATGCGCTACGGTTTTGTGCAACACTGTTATTCCAACACTAGGATATATTAGAAATCATTTCCGGAATAAAAATATTTTCTGTCAAAATATTTCAGGACTATAAATGGATTTCTGAACTAAATTCATTCATTATTCACATTTCCAACTAGAGAAAAGCCATTTTCTCTCTCACGGATCTTCGGGTTTTCATCCCATATCGTGAGTCTACTTTCCTAAATGTGTTTTAATGCTTTTATATGCTTTTAACATTGTTTACATGTCTAACATGCAAGCTCCGAGAGTTTACCGCCCAAGAACGTTCTTGGGGAGTAAACTCCAAAACAAAGCCTAAAAGATATCTAGTCCCTTTTCCATGTTAGGTAGCTAGTTAAGGACATTATGTATAAACATTTGAGGCTAGAAATCATTCAAGAACACTTAGCTTTTGGAGTTTACGGCCCAAGAGTTTCTTGGACCGTAAACACCATTTTCTAGGGCCAAAATGTGCCCTAAACACCCCTAAGGCTTTAAGACAATTACCCTCTAATGCTTGTAGCTAATTTGGAGACCAAAACACATCAAAATCATCCCTAAAAGGGAGTTTACGGCCAAGGAATATCACTTGGGCCGTAAACTCCAAGTGAAGGCACAAAAGTGTGCCTAAAGTCCCCTTTAGCCTTAAACAAAAACCTAGAAGCTATCCTACTTGTGCAAGAGGCCTAAAAGAATTAAAACAAACACCCCATAGGATTTTACGGCTGTAAACTCTAGGGGTTATGTTCTTTAGGCCGTAAACTCCTCAAATGAGCATTCAAGAGCCCTAAACTACCTAAAGGATTAATCTACCAATGCTAGGCTTATTCTAGAATTCATTTAGCACACTTAAACACCCAAAACCACCAAGACAAGAGTTCACGGCCGTAAACTCAAGGGTTTACGACCGTAAACTCCTTGTGTGGAGTTTATTGGGTGGTAAACTCTTATACAAGGTCCTTGGAAGCTTTTCAATCCTTTTGCCTTGTCCCATATCGACTTAGATGCAACCCTTAGGACTTATAACACTTATACAAAGTGTTTACATGTTCCTAAGTGTCCCAACTTATTTCACTAAGTTATTAAATGGCTAATTAGTTATATATATGCTCATTATATGATAACTAGGCTCGTGCGTGTGAACAAGTCTCCGTTTTCCACCTAGCACGGTATCCGATACTTCAATCCAATCCACTCACCACAAGTGAGTTCATACCCCTTTAATTAACCTTTGAAATGCTTTTAAATGTTTTAAATACTTTATGGGGGGATACAAGTTAAACACTTAAAGTTATTACATCAATTACATGTGTTTACATTAACACATGTGATTAATAACTAGAAAACCAATGATTTTATCACTGTTCAAACTGTTTATCAAACTGTTTCACTTCAAAATGTTTTACAAACTCTTTTACTTATCAAATGCTTTTATTAAACTTTGTTTTACTTCTTATAAGTTGCATGCCCATATGTGTATAGATATATAAGAAATGTTTAAAGGGCTTAGGAAGGCTATCCACCCTATTTCCTTTTCGCGCATTGAGATGTGGTCTGGTGGGATTTCGGGTAACCGTCCGAAGGTCGTTTCAATATTAATTAATAACAAATATACATGTATAGAAATAAAAGTACTTCCATATTCATACTTATTAGTACATCATCAGTAAGTTACCATCGGGGTAACATAGGATCTTACTAGGAGAATTTCTAGATAAATGAGTCAGTTCATTCATGAGTTAATACTTATGACTACGAGTACTTATAAAACTACACTAGAAAGAGAACACATACAACTATACTAGAAAGAGAACATATACAACTATACTAGACAGAGAACATATACAACTATACTAGGGGAAGAACATGTACAACTATACTAGAATAGTTCATTTCAGTACATATACAAGAATACATTAACAATTGTGATCCACTGTATCGGAGCATGCCTTAATTGTCATGGCCCGAGTTGTAGCCAGAATTCTCTTGGAGGGAGAGCGTGAGTTTGCGTATAGATCGATACTGGATTGACTATCCTACACCTTGCTGCTAGCTACAGCCGGACCTGCAGGTCTGCAGGTGCCAAACGTCATTCCATTATTACGACCATTCGTATGTCGTTGTTACCAGTCGATAGTATGGTGCAATTTATCACATGATACCTTAATGTAAATCCGGTTTAAGGTTGTTAGTACAGCAGTAGTTCCTATAATACAACACTACAGTACTACATTGATTTACTCTTTACACAATTAGTGATCTTTTCACTTAAACAATTATGTACAAACTATGTTTTGAAAATAATAGTTACACTTGAGTAAATTACACACTTTTACAACAAACGAACATACAAAACAGTTAAGCCTTGGTAGAAGGCTACTTTAATAGAAAATATAGGTTTTTTTGAGAGATTCAAACCTTTACAAACACTTACAAACCTTTACATACATTTTACAAACTTACACTTGATACATGTTCAAACATTTTTGGATGACAAATACCGACACTAAAATACTTATGAACTCACCAGCTTAATGCTGATAAACTCTTTCAAAATAACTTGTATTCTCAGGCCATCAGTAGACAGGTACCGAGGCCAGCTTTTGAGAAGATGGAGCGCATCCAAGACTCATCTTATTATTTTGATTTACATTATTTTTGGTGTCTATAACTGTACAGAACAAGCTTGTATTAAAATTATATATTTAATGCAATAGATGATGTTGTTTGCTTATTTACATTTACTGTGTTGTGATACTTTACATGACGTCCTCCGCCCCAGAACGTTTTCGCCGTTCTTGGTTTTGGGGTATGACAGATTGGTATCAGAGCATTGTTTATAGTGAATCAAGTATATCAACCCATAAAAGATATACTAAACTATAAACCCATTTGGGATTAAAACACTCTGACCAAGAGTCTATACTTTAAATACTAAGACATTTAATTAAGTATACTAGTTTGCATTCATACTAAAATCAGTGTCACAATGACAAGAACAGAAGTATTACGATTGTTAAATATCACAGGTAAGCTAGGGGATGTATGGTCAGTCCTGGGAATGGCATAGCCTGATCAACTATGCTGGTCCAAGGAGTGATTAGCATATGCCCTAGAATGGTTGTGATGTGTTAACAAGTCTAAAAACTTACCAACAATACCACAAGAAGATCAATAGAACCTAAACTTAAAATACTATAGGTGTATTTTGTACTACTAGTTACATATATACTATATCCCTATACCTCTCTTCTCGCGTAGATTGAAATGGCTGGATTCCATTACGGCGACCCGTACTTTCCAAATGAAGGCAATGCAGGATGGCTCGAATCAGAGTCTGATGATGAGCACCAAATTCCGTTGGATGATCATCAAGCTGAAGTCTTCTCGGATGGGATATCTTACTTCGGTTACATGTAATTGGTATGCACTATGCAAGTATTAGGTCGACTAATAACGATCATCTTATAAGTATCCTAGATTAGTACGTCTATTAACCTTTCTTTCCCCATTCTCGCGTAGATAACATTGCTGGCTTCCACCATCCCGACGATCCGTATTATCCCAACCAAGGCAATGGAGGATGGCTCGATGAGGAGCCAGAAGATGATCACCCGATCCCTTTGGATGATCATTGTGCTAAAGGCTTTTCGGATGGTTCCGACTATGAGCCAGAAGTCAACAACCTGCCCCCAATAGCTCTAAACCCTAACCTTCGTCCGGTATTTCAAGGCCCCACTCCCATGTGGGCAATAACCCTGAACCGATGGAGCGATGAGCAGGGTCAGCATGTACCTTTCGACGGAGACCGAAGCTTCTACAACATAAGCGAAGGAGAATCAGCGGACCGAGTCTTGCCCATCATGGTCTGTAGGATCGCCAGGAACACTGAACAAGGTCAAGCAGCCATCGGCAAAGCATGGAAATTGATGCCAACTCCAGCCTTAACACTGCCCGCATCCGCCAACTGGAAGAAGCCATGGATAGGACTAGGAGGACAAATGAGGTTCTGCAGCAGCAGCTAGCTGCATCCCGAGCCAAAGTTAGGGAACTCCGAGCACATCAGAGGGTTCAGGAGAGACACCTTCAAGAAGTTGTTTGCCAACAGGCTGATCTTAGGGTTCGCCCAACAAGTACCCTTCGCCAGTAGAAGATATCTACATATCTTTCCCTTTTGTTTAAGGAATAGTCTTTCTCTTTCTATGCTCGGTAAAGAACTTGTTTGTAAACATTCCTAACTTTGAAAGTACTATAATTAGGCCTCTAGGCTGCCAACATTTTCCTAATGATTTGATGTAAGACCTACTGTTAGGTCACTTTTCCCGAACTCATATTACATCATTAATATCAGTAATGTTGGCAACTACCTACTCTGTTACTATGACTCTATCTGATAGTTGTACTACAATTTAGTCCATGAAATACTCTCGTCGTATATGCAATTGATACTCACTACTGTTATTATCCCTATGAACTTTTAGTAAAAGATGCCTCCCTGCAAGCGCCCGAACAAAGGCAGACCTGCAGCTCAAACTCCACCTCCACCACCCCCTCCTCCACAAATCGATCTTGTGATATTCCAAACAGCTATAACTGCAGTTGTAACAGCCACTATGGCTCAAATGAACTCCGGTGATGCAGTGGAGCTGGAATGGGCATCAACTCCAGACACGGTGAAATTCCCTCACGTACACAAGGGTGTACTTATAAAGACTTTATGAGCTGCAAACCGACATTTTTCAATGGGACCAGAGGAATCCTTGCTTTGTTCCAATGGATTGAAAGGACTGAAGCTGTCTTCAAAATGTGCTCATGCCCCGAAGAAAGCAAAATAAATTTCGATGCTGCCACTTTCACAGAAAGGGCCTTGACATGGTGGAATGGTCATGTCAAATCATTCTCTTTGGAAGCGGCCAACACCATGAGCTGGGACACACTGAAGGATCTGATGATGAATGAGTACTGCCCTAGGGGCGAAGTTCAGAAACTAGAAGAAGAACTTTGGAATCTCAAGATGAAGGGGGCTGACATAATAGCTTATACTGCCAGGTTTTGCGACCTAGTAGCTCTGTGTCCCAACATGATCCCTTCTGAAAGCAAGAAGATAGAACGATACATCTGGGGTTTAGTGCCCCCGTATCGAGGAAACATGTTAGCATCACATCCTACAACCTTTGATAGCGCCTAGGAATTAGCCCAGAGGTTAATTGATCATGAAACTTTCTCCACCCCATCAACAACCCCGACAAGTACTACCGCACCACCCAAATCGACTGACAACAAGAGGAAGCATTGGGATCAGAAGAAGGGCAAGAAAACTCAATCCTCCTCCAAGAACCAACAGATTGTGGCCGTCCATGCTACCACCACTCCTGCTACCCCCGTACCAGCCAAATCCTATGCTGGAAACTTACCCAAGTGTCCCAAGTGCCCCTTCCATCACAACGGCCCCTGCCATGAATTACACTGCACCAACTGCGACCAGAAGGGCCATACTGTCCAGTTTTGCAGATCCCAACCCAAACCTATCTCCCAAGTCCCCAGCTCGGGAATGAGCCAGGCCTGTTATGGCTGCGATGAAGTTTCCCATTTCAAGAAAAACTATCCGAAGACCGGGAATACGGGAGGAACAAGAAGACTACTCGCTATTGGCCACAATGAAGCAGTAGCATACCCCACAGTAGTCATGGGTACGTTCCTTCTCAACAACTCTTATGCTTGTGTCTTATTCGATAGTGGAGCAGAAAGAAGTTTCATAAACCAAAACTCTAAACACTTACTTAAGCAATCCCCATAACCACTAAAAGAAACATTCATCGTAGAAATGGCTAACGGAAAGACAGAGAGCTCTAACGAAATCTACATAGGTTCAACTCTCACACTAGATGATCATTCATTCCTAATCGACCTCATACCAGTATCGATCAAGAGTTTCGATGTCATTGTGGGCATGGACTGTTTGAGCCTCCATCTTGCTGATATTTTGTGTTTCGATAAAGCAATCCGTATGAATCTATTTTGTGTTTTGATAAAGCAATCCGTCTGAATCTACTAAATAACAAAACCCTGTTAATCTACACAGACAAACCCAGTATGATCCTTCGCATCATCTCGAGTATTCAAGCCCAGAAGTACTTGCGTAAGGAATATCACGCATTCCTTGCTCACGTTGTCGATACGAGCCAGAAAACGAAAGATCTAAAAGACTTCCCCGTCGTATGCGACTTCCCTGATGTCTTTCCAGAAGAACTCCCAGGTTTACCTCCCAAACGTCAGGTCGAGTTCACAATCGACCTACCCCCAGGAGCTACCCCCGTAGCTAAATCTCCCTTTCGTCTAGCACCTGTTGAGATGCAAGAACTATCTGGTTAACTTAACGAGCTGCTCAGCAAGGGCTTTATAAGACCAAGCTTCTAACCCTGGGGAGCACCGGTCTTGTTCGTAAAGAAGAAGGACGGATCATTCCGTATGTGTATCGACTACAGAGAGCTCAACAAACTGACGGTCAAGAATCGCTACCCTCTTCCCCGTATAGACGACCTATTCGACCAACTGCAAGGGGCGAGTTACTTTTCCAAGATTGATCTTAGGTCCGGGTATCACCAGTTGCAAGTGCTTGAGGAGGATGTTCCGAAAATAGCCTTCCGAACTCGTTACAGACACTACGAGTTCGTAGTAATGTCGTTCAAACTAACCAACGCGCCCGCAATATTCATGGATTTAATGAATAGTGTGTGCCGTCCTTACTTGGATCAGTTTGTCATCATCTTCATTGATGACATACTCATCTACTGTCAAAGTAAGGAGGAGCATAGCGATCACTTACGACAAGTCCTAGAAACCCTACGGTCAGAGAAGCTATATGCGAAGTTCTCGAAGTACGAATTCTTGATCCGAAGAGTTAAATTCTTAGGACACGTGGTTAGCAAAGAGGGAATCCACGTGGATCCATCCAAAATCAAAGCTATTGAAAACTGGTCAGCACCGAAGACGCCTACAGAAATTCGTCAATTTCTAGGCCTCACTGGCTACTACCGCAGATTCATTCAGAACTTCTCTTGGATTGCGAAACCCCTCACCACATTAACTTAGTAAGGTGTGACGTTTGATTGGGGAGAGAAGGAGAAGGCATTTCAAACCTTGAAGTGATCCCTATGCACCGCACCGATACTATCCCTCCCCGAAGGGACAGAAGACTTCGTGGTATACTATGATGCATCAAATCAGGAGCTTGGTTGTGTTCTAAAGCAACGAGGTAAGGTCATCACCTATGCCTCAAGATAGATGAAGACACACAAGCTCAACTACACCACGCACGACCTCGAATTAGAAGCGGTAGAATTCACCCTAAAGATCTGAAGGCATTACCCGTATGGTACGAAGAGCACGATATACACCGACCACAAAAGTCTACAGCACATATTCAACCAGAAGGAGCTCAACATGAGACAGCGACGGTGGGTTAAGCTACTCAATGATTATGAATCCAAAATTCTTTATCACCCGGGTAAAGCCAATGTAGTAGCAGATGCCCTAAGCCGGAAGGAACATTCTGGTCGAAGAGTCAAGTCGTTAACAATGACTATCCATTCGCATCTCTCCGCACAAATCAAAGAAGCTCAGCTCGAAGCGTTGAAGCCTGAAAATGTGGCGGGAGAATCCCTACGAGGAATGGATAAGAACTTGGAAGTCAAAGGTGACGGAGCTTTATATCTCATGGACCGAATGTGGACACCGCGTCACAGTGGCTTCAGAAACTTGGTCATGAAGGAGGCCCACAACACTCGATATTCCGTCCACCCAGGTTCAGATAAGATGTATTTGGATCTTAAAAAGTCATATTGGTGACCTAACATGAAAGCAGAGATTGCTACCTTTGTGAGTAAATGCCCTACTTGCGCTAAGGTCAAGGTCGAATACCAGAAGCCATTAGGTCTTCTACAGCAACCAGAGATATCGGAGTGGAAGTGGGAGCGGATCACTATGGATTTCATAACTAAGCTACCTAAGAAAACGGGTGGACTTGATACCATATGGGTCATCATCGACAGATGACCAAATCCGTACACTTCCTGCCCATCAAAGAAACAGACAAGATGGAGAAACTCACAAGGACATACATTAAAGAAATCGTAGGACTGCATGGTGTCCCTATATCTATCATCTCTGATAGAGATAGTATGTTTACTTCGAGATTCTGGCAATCACTACAAAACGCATTGGGAACGAGGCTGGACATGAGTACGGCCTACCATCCGCAGACTGACGGACAAAGTGAGAGGACGATCCAAACCCTAGAAGATATGCTGCGAGCCTATGTGATCGACTTTGGTAAGGCATGGGATACCCACTTACCCCTTGTAGAGTTTTCCTACAACAACAATTATCACACGAGCATTAAGGCAGCCCCATTCGAAGCCCTCTATGGCCGAAAGTGTAGATCCCCTCTATGCTGGGCTGAGGTGGGTGACACTCAGTTAGCTAAAGGATGCATTCCTGATAGCACTGTCACGGGTCCGGAGCTCATTCGAGGAACGACCGAGAAGATCGTACAGATTCGTGAACGACTAAAAGCCGCTAAAGATCAACTAGAAAAGCTACGCAGACAAACGGAGAAAACCCTTGGAATTCCAGGTCGGAGACCGAGTCCTTTTGAAAGTCTCTCCCTGGAAGGGCACGATACGCTTTGGGAAGTGTGGAAAGCTGAATCCAAGATACATAGGGCCTTTCTAGATTCTCTCCAGAATCGGCCCCGAAGCATACAAACTTAACCTACCCCGCGAACTCAGTAACATACACTCTACCTTCCACGTCTCGAACGTGAAAAAGTGCCTATATGATGAAACCCTAGTAATCCCACTAGACGAGATCGAGATCAATGAAAGCCTCAACTTTGTGGAAGAATCTGTGGAATTCATGGATAGGGAGGTCAAACGAACAAAACTAAGTTGCATCCCAATTGTGAAAGTTCGATGGAACGCCAAGCGAGGACCGGAATTCACTGGGGAACGCGAGGATCAAATGAAGCTTAAGTATCCCCATCTTTTCGCTTAGTTATCTTGTAATAACATGATTGTTTGAACTCTAATTTCGGGACGAAATTCCCTCTAACGGGGGGACGATGTGACAACCCAAAATTATTCATTCACCGTAAACCGTTTTTCGTTAATAGAACTCGTTCTTATTAAACATTACCGTTAACATTGGGATCAAAAAAATAAAAATTTGAACTTTTATTATGACTTCGTAAGGATCGGAATGAATTAGGAATGTGGGAAACACCCTCAATATTCTTTTAAAAAGTTTTAGTTGCAAACAAGTTATAATACGACCACTTAATCGGGTACGACCATAAGCCCCGCTTAACGTCGGTATCGGGTAGAATTCCACCTGGCCACAAATTCAAACCCTATATAAGGGTTGAGTGGTCACCAAGTTAGAACTTTTACCACTCTAGTCCCTCTCTTTCTCTCTACTCTCTCTCTTCAAGGCCCGATTCTTCCAAAATCCGCAAGTTTCCACTTCCAAACTATAAGTACTCTTACCCTAGATTGTTCTACAACTCATTACATGTCATTATAGCTTCAAAATCGTCCAAGAAGGCCAAGAGTAAGGAGTTTACGGCCCAAGAACACTCTAGGGATGTAAACCCCTAAAAGTGTGCCAAAATGCTCCCAAATCTCTTCCTTAGGCTTAGAGGCTAACTTAGAACATCCCCTAGAAGTGTTTTAGACATTAAATCTTATATTTAGAGGCTTAAAAGAGGGTTTACGGCCCAAGAAAACCCTTAGGCTGTAAACTCCCTTAAATTATGCAAATTGAGCCTTTAACCCCCTACTTAGCCTTATACCTTCACCTAGAATCATGTAGGAGTGAACAAATGACCTCAAAAACGACGTATAAGGGGTGTCCAAGATTTCACGGCCGTAAACCATGGGGTTCATGACCGTAAAATCCCAAGGAGTGGTCCTAGGACCGCCAACTCCAAGGGAGTGTCCCTTTGGAACCTTAAACACCCCTCAAGCCTTGTATATTGCCTTGGAATCCTTTCTAGAGACACAAGAGACTTGAAAACACACATATTAGACTCAAGCCTTGTGCTAAATGTTATATGTTGCCATATATGATATTATTTGTCCGGATCTATGGTCTATTGCCGACCGGATCTAGAAAATTTATGTGTGTAGGATTCTAAGCGTACGTCTACGATATTAGAACTAGCATGTAAACGTTTCGGAGTGATAAGGATGATTTGAATATCTATCGTGAATAAGGATCTAATTTCACCTTATTCGGTGTGTAGAAAAAAATGGTGAGAATAAGAAGTGGAGTTGGAAATGCTGATGAAAACAGGAATCAACCACCAGTGATTGAACAAAGACCTGTCATAGCAGCAACACCTGAGCCAATAACCATGGCTGGTGTGCAAATGATGATTCAAACAATGTTGGATCGTCAGATGGATGAAACTAGACGGTTGCTTCAATAGAATCATGAAGAACTGTCAATTCGTGTGGAAGAGCCTGAATTAAATGAAGGGCACTCGGAAGGGGGAAACTTCAGTGGGTCTGTTGGTCAAGCCAACCCACCGATAGTTAGGCGAGACAACCATGATGGAAGGAATGATGGAATGGGATGCAAGTACAAGGACTTTCTAACTTGCAAACCATCAACCTTCAATGGAAAGGAGGATCCGATAGGAGTGATGGATTTGATCTCTGAAATGGAGTTAGCCTTCATGACTTGTGGTTGCAGAGGCAAGTTGCAGACTATCTATGCAGTACGTCAATTCCGAGGTGGAGCCGTTCGTTGGTGGAACACTCTACGGAAGACTTTAAGCCCAAATAAGCCACTGCAGTTGACATGGGCAGAGTTCTTGGTGCAATTCAAGCGCAAGTTCTGCTCGGCTCAAAATCTATTGGAACTAGAGAACAAGTTTCTGACGTTGACGAAAGGCAGCATGTCAGTTGATGAATACACCAATAACTTCACCGATAAGATGGAGTTTGCCTTGCGTATCGTTCCAGACGAGCTAACAAAGGTGGACCGGTATGCGAAGGGACTCCCATGGGAGTACGAGGTGCCAATACGTCAGGCACATACTCTAGAGGAAGCTATCTGGGCTGCCAAGTCTGTTGAGAACATGATTAAGGGGAGAAACACCAACAAGGTTGAGGTTGGTGAGAAGAGAAAGTTTGAGGGAACATCTGGTTTCGATAAGAAAAGCAAATTTTCGAAATCTGATTC
Source organism: Lactuca saligna (assembly GCF_052625555.1). NCBI lineage: Eukaryota > Viridiplantae > Streptophyta > Magnoliopsida > Asterales > Asteraceae > Lactuca > Lactuca saligna. Next base: position 241,119,657 of record NC_136420.1, on the reverse strand, counting down.
GAAAAAGTTTGGTGGGGGAAAAGGAGGCAAAGCGAAGTGGTGTGAAAAGTGTAAGAAAAAGCACTTTGGGAAATGTAGCGAGGATGTGACCTGCTACAAGTGTGGGAAGGTTGGACATTTTTCCAATGAATGTCCGAAGAACAAAAGGATGTGTTTTGGTTGTAATGAAGAGGGGCACATTTTAAAAGACTGTCCGAAGAAGAAGGAGGCAGCTAAGCCCAACATTCCACCAAAGCCAAAGGCGTGAGCATTCCAAATGACACTGGAAGCTGCTAAAGATGAAGCTGATGTCGCTTTTGGTACCTTTCTCGTAAACATGTTGCCTACCCAAATTTTATTTGATTCTGGAGCCAACTACTCCTTTATATCGCATGAATTTGGTAGAAAACTAGCCTTGCCTGTTGATAGAATAGATAATGCTTTATTAGTTGAAGTTGCTAGTGGCAAGTTTGTACCTGTCAACCATCGTATGAAAAACATCTTAATCGACCTTAATGGGAATAAGTTTCACGAGGAATTATTACCTATCGAACTTAACGGTTTCGACATCGTTTTGGGAATGGATTGGCTTAGCGCCAATGATGCCAAAATTTTGTGCAAGAAAAAGATAGTGAAGGTAAACCCGCCAGGGAAGGAATCGTTTATGGTGTATGGAGACAAACGTAGAGTAAATTCTGGAATCATTTCTCTAATGAAAGCCAGAAAGTGTTTGACCAAGTGATGTACATCATATGTAGCATTCGTGATTGATGCTAAGAAGGAAAAGAAGGTGATGCAGAGTATTCCTGTGGTGTGTGATTATCCGGAAGTATTTCCCAAAGATCTTCCTGGATTACCACCTGATAGACAAGTAGAGTTCAGAATAGACTTGTTACCAGGAACAACGCCAATTGCAAAAGCACCTTATCGATTAGCACCGATGGAGATCAAGGAGCTGATGATGCAACTTCAGGAGTTATTGGACAAAGGTTTCATTAGACCTAGTTCATCACCCTGGGGAGCTTCGGTGTTATTCGTGAAGAAGAAAGATGGAAGTATGAGAATGTGCATCGATTACAGAGAGCTGAACAAGGCAAAAATAAAGAATAGATATCTGTTGCCAAGGATTGATGACCTGTTTGATCAATTGCAAGGTTCGAGCTATTTCTCGAAGATCGTTCTTAGGTCAGGATATCATCAGCTAAAAGTAAGAGAGCAAGATATCGAGAAGACCGCATTCAGAACTAGATATGGACACTACAAGTTCTTGGTTATTTCGTTAGGACTAACCAATGCTCCGGCAGCATTCATGGATTTAATGAACAGATTTTGTAATCCTTTCCTTGATAAATCTGTGATAGTGTTCATAGATGACATTCTGATTTACTCGAAAAGCCAGGAGGAGCATGGCAGACACTTGCGAGAAGTGTTAGAAGTCTTGAAGAAGGAAAAGTTGTATGCTAAGTTCTCCAAATGTGATTTTTGGATTAGTGAAGTCCAATTCTTGGGTCATGTGGTCAACCAAGAAGGGATAATGGTTGATCCAGCAAAGATTGAAGCTGTAATGAAGTGGGAACAACCGAAAAGTCCCACGGAGATCCGAAGCTTTTTAGGATTAGCCGGATATTACCGAAGGTTTATCCAAAGCTTTTCTTTGATCGCTACTCCATTGACAGCTTTGACCCACAAATGAGCTACTTATGCTTGGAGTGATAAGCATAAAGAAGCATTCGAGAAGCTAAAGAAGAAGCTATGAGAGGCACCGATACTTTCTCTACCCAATGGAGTTGAAGACTTCGCTGTTTATAGCGATGCGTCTGGGGTTGGATTGGGTTGTGTTTTGACCCAAAGAGAAAAGGTGATAGCATATGCGTCTCGACAACTGAAAGAGCATGAAAAGAACTACCCGAATCATGATTTGGAGTTGGCAGCGGTAGTTTTCGCTTTGAAGATATGCGGGCATTACCTCTATGGCATGAAGTGCAAACTTTTCACTGATCATAAGAGTCTCCAATATCTCTTTAATCAGAAGGAATTGAATATGAGGCAACGATGCTGGCTGGAATTACTCAAGGACTACGACTGTGAGATACTTTACCATCCCGGTAAAGCTAATATTGTTGCTGATGCTCTCAGTCGGAAAGTCAATCTTGAAAGGAAAAGGCCAAGAGCGTTGAGAATTGAAGTTGTCTCGACCATTGTGGAAGGTATAAAGAAAGCTCAAGAGGAAGCTTCTGAGAAGAATCACCGAAAGGAGGAACGTTTGGGTAAGACGTTGGTGTTTGGTGTAAACAGTCACGGACTGAAGGTGTTCCAGGATCGGATTTGGATACCTAAGACAGGAGGAATCAGAGATCTTCTGATGGAAGAAGCTCACAAAACCATGTACTCGATTCATCCCGTTAGCACTAAAATGTATATGGACCTGAAACCCTGTGACAATCGTCAATCTTGAGTCAAGTCAAGTCATCAGGTCAAGCCGGTCAACCCTATTAAACCTTGTGTATTAGGGTTTGTGTTATGTTCATACTGTATAACTTGCTATATTAATGGGAAAACATCACTTGAGAAAAGTCTTGTGTTAAAAATTTCCTAAGCCCTAGTACTAATCAATGAACTAAACTGATGAAAACCATGTTGCACACTCATTAAGAGTGCGTGGGATCCTTAATCATGACTTAACGGGGCTCAAGAGACTCGCATTACGGAACCAAACACTCACTAGTGCCACACTTGAAATCTCTCTCAAATCTCTCCAAGTATGTGAAATCTTTCTCAAATATCTCTCTGTATGAGAAATCTCTCCAAGAATGTCAAATCTCTCTCAAATATCTCTCTGTATGAGAAATCTCTCCAAGAATGTCAAATCTCCCTCAAATCTCTCCAAGTATGTGAAACCTCTCTCAAATATCTCTTTGTATGAGAAATCTCTCCAAGAATGTCAAATCTCTCCCAAATCTCTCCAAGTGTGAGAAATCTCTCCCAAATCTCTCTCAAAAGTTTCCCGTAACTTTTTGGAATCATTCGGGTCATTCCGGCCCTTAACCGGGTCAAAAACGGCTTAAAACGGGGCGAAAACGAGAAAAATAGGCTTTAGGAACCGAAACCGGAATGAGAGGCTTCTTAGGACCAGAGACCGAGCCTCTGGTGGCTAAGAGACCAGAGACCGAGCCTCTGGTGGCTAAGAGACCCGAGACCAACCGAGCGATCGGTCCCTCTCGGTGCCTCTCGGTCCGCCTCCACTCTCGGTGCCTCTCGGTCCGCCTCCGCGCTCGGTTCCCTTTCTCTCCTCTCAGTTCTCTTCGCGCGCTCGGTTCCCTTTCTCTCCTCTCGGTTCTCTTCGCACGCTCGGTTCCTTCTCTCCCTCTTCTCCCCTCTCGGTTCCTTCCCTTCTCTCTTCTTCTTCTCTCGATTTCTGCCTCCCTCTCTCTCGGTTCAGCATAAGAGGGCCGAGCCTCGGCCAGATTTCGCATTTTTGTCACTTTTAGCCCATTTTTGATATTTTTAACATTTTAAGCCCGTTTTTCGTGATTTTAAAGCGGGATTTTCTCCAGAAATTATATTTTAACATAATAAACTCTAAATATTCATAATTTAAACATATTTTGATGAAAATCATTATTTAAATAATAAAGATCTAATGGGGGATTTATTTAAGGTAGAGTGTTGACTTTGCCTTAACTTATGACACAAGCAACCACCCCACACCCACTCTATGACCAGCCATACCTCCCCACCTTACCTATGTCACTTCAATGTTCCCTTACACTCAAATTTCACTCACTCCCACGTTTTTGGGCTGGAACAAACAACCACACTCCTCATTTTCTCTCATTTCTCTCATTCCACTAAGTAACAAACACCACTTTTTCTCTCAAACTCTTCTACACAAATTTTCGAGATCCAAGGCTGATTTCAAGTGTTCTTCCACACTTAGTAAGTAAAAATTCATCCTCCCTATTATTATTTCACTTCATTCTACTCAAATCTTTGGTTGCTTACACAAACTCCCTAACTATGATGTTAGATTCTCGAAAACCTTCAAGGCATCTCCAAGTGTTCTTGAATTAAACACTTCCATTCTTCAACAATCATCTACTGAAATCACTTAAGGTGAGTTCATACCCCTACATTTTCATGTTTTCTCAAGTTTTCAGGGGGGGAATACAAGTTAAAACACTAAGAACATAACTAAATTTTTCTAACAGCCTTCATCAGAAAAGTTCAACTCCAGTCACGGACTGTTTTGGGCATCTTAAACATTTTTGTTTTCAAAACTGTACAAGGTGCAAATAGTTCAAGCTTTTAGCTTTAAAATGGCTACTTGCACATCTCCATACGATTTTTCTACAATTTATGGTGATTTTTACAAAACTACCTATCATTTCAAACAACAATGCGGACCAGTCTGTGATTTTGGACTTTTTCACCCAAGTTGGAGGTCATTAAAATTTGTGATAAAAATTATGAGTAAACTAGACACATTTTGTGAACTCTCAGAATTTACGGATCTAGTTTTTGACTTCGTATGATTTTTCTATGATTTTTCCAAAAACAGGGCAGAATGGCTAAAGTTAGCCAGCAGCATGTAAATATCATAACACTTTGTATTATGTTGAGCAAAGTGTATAATCATAAGTTCTAATATTTGAATGTGTTTCCATGTTAGTTTATCATTATGAACTGAAACTAAGACATTCATATTAAATATTATTCATTCACTTTAGAACACGTATTATTTAACTATAAAAAGTATAGTTTGATAAATTCATAACACTAATACATTTCCATGAAAGAGATCATACATATTACATACATTTTAGATAAACTATAATAGGTATAGTTTATGATACATCACTCAACGCACTCGTACAAAAAGGGTACATCCATACAAGAAAGATTTATATTCACACACATTTCACGTAAACTTGTTAACCTATGTTGTGAGACTCTCTCTCTCCCCGTACGTCCGAGTGCGGGATATAATTCCTGGTAGTTATAATCAGAATCTCCTTGAGGGAGAACGTGATACTTGTATATAGATCTATATTGGGTTTGACACCCCACACCTTGCTGCTAGCTACAGTGGGACCTGCAGGTCTACGGGTGACAAATGTCATTTCATTTTCGCGACGCCTGAGAAACGTGGTGGCAGGTTCACATAGTCACAGTATGATTATAGCGACTCACTTAGGGGGATAACAATTCATGAAGTTTACGGGGTTTCATAAAACCGAAGTAGGTTTTAGGTTGATAAAAGAAATTTACTTTCCATAACATTTTAAACTCACAACATTTCTACTAAGAAACGATGATTTCTCATACATTCTAGTCTTTGGTTATAAGGCTACATTTTTCGGATTTCAAGGAAAATATCGGATTTTTCTGAAACAAACGCGACATTTACATGTGAAATACTTCTACTAAGTTTATTAATAAAAGCTTATGAACTCACCAACCTTTGTGTTGACACTTTTCAAACAACTTGTATTCACAGGAAAACACTAATCAGGTTATCAAGTGCTTTTGAGGATGGGACGTTAAGGCGTCAAACTTTTCATATTTTGACAACATATTGTAATTGATTTTGAAACATGTAATTCATACAAGTGATGTAACTTTTTCAATTATATATATGTTGGTTGTGTTTGCTTAAATTACTATTAAAATTGTGGTTATGATGCTATACATGAAGTCCTCCACCCCCGGACGTTTCCGCCATCCTCGGTTTGGGGGTGTGACAAACCCTACTACTGGTGGCCGACGATGAAGCTTGATGTTGCAAAGTATGTGGCCGAGTGTGTGACTTGTGCGAGAGTCAAGACACAACGTCAGAAACCGTATGGGAGTTTAGAACCTTTACCTGTGCCTATAGGTAAGTGGGAAGACATTGCTATGGATTTTGTCACTAAACTGCATAGAACAAAAAGTGGTCACGACATGATTTAGGTGGTCGTCGATCGATTCACTAAGAGTGCGCATTTCATAGCAGCCAGGGAGAAATGTCTATGGAAAAGCTTGCGAATTCTTATGTGAAGGAAATTGTGAGACTTCACGGTGTTCCGCAAACAATTGTGTCGGATTGTGATAGTCGTTTCACCTCAAGGTTTTGGAAAAGTCTACAAGAGGAAATGGGTACCAAGTTATGTTTAAGTACAGCTTACCATCCGCAGACTGATGGTCAGAGTGAAAGAACGATACAAACACTTGAAGATATGCTGAGAGCATGTACCTTGGATGTCACACCCCCAAAAAGGATGGCGGAAACGTCCGGGGGTGTAGGACTTCATGTAGAGTATCACAACAACGAGTATAATAGTGCTCAAAGTAAATACAACCATCACAAATATAATTGAAAACGTTACATCAAAGCACATGTTTACATGATTCACATCAATTACATTATGATACAAAATGAACTGTTTGACGATTTATCGTCCCATCCTCAAAACGTTGTTGATTTCATGTTTTCACTGAATTCCTGAGAATACAAGTAGTTTTGAAAAGTGTCAACACAAAGGTTGGTGAGTTCATAAGAGATTTCGTTAGAAAAGTAAACCGTTTTCCTTGTAAAAGCGTTAGAATATGTATCCAGAAAATCCGATATTTTCTTTAAAATCTGTGTAACGTAGTCTTATGACCGAAGACCAAAATGTATAAGTAACCTTTCTTACTAATAGAAAATGTTATGTGTTTAAATGGACATGGACGCGTTTGAATTAAATGAAATTTCCGTATGTTCTCATGTTTGTTAATACTTTATGTATATGTAGTCCTAAATCTGAGGACCGAGAAATAACAAGTATTGACCATACTTAAAGGTATAAATGTGGTTTCAAATGATGTGTAGTCATAACTACCAAAACCAAAGGTGTACAGTAATATCTATACTCATTGAGATAAAAAGTGCTTTTAAATCGACATAAAACCCATTTAGGTTTTATAAATAAAATCCCGTAAACTTTATGGATTGTTATATCCCTATGTTAGTCGCTATAATCATACTATGACTATGTGAACCTGCCACGACGTTTCTCAGGCGTCGCGAAAACTGAAATGACATTTGTCACCCATAGACCTGCAGGTCCCACTGTAGCTAGCAGCAAGGTGTGGGGTGACAAACCCAATATAGATCTATATACAAGTATCACGTTCTCCCTCCAGGAGATTCTAATTATAACTACCAGGAATTATATCCCGCACTCGGACGTACGAGGAGAGAATGTCTCACAATATAGGTTAACAAGTTTACGTGAAATGTGTGTGAATGTAAATGATCATAAACTATACCTATTATAGTTTATCTAAAACGTTTGTAATATGTAAGAACTCTTTTATGGGAATGCATTAATGTTATGAATCCATTAAACTATACTTTTTATAGTTTATTATACGTGTTCTAAAATGAATGTATAATATTTATTATGAATGACTTAGTTTCAGTTCATGATGATAAACTAACAAAGAAACACATTCAATAATTAGAACTTATTAGTATACACTTTGCTCAACATAAAACAAAGTGTTATGATATTTATATGTTGTTAGCTAACTTTAGCCATTCTGCACTGTTTTGGAAAAATCATAGAAAAATCATACGAAGTCGAAAACTAGATCCGTAAATTCTGAGAGTTCACAAAATGTGACTAGTTTACTCATAATTTTTATCACGATTTTTAATGACCTCCAACTTGGCTGAATAAGTCCAAAATCACAGACTGGTCCGGATTGTTGTTTGAAATGATAGGCAGTTTTGTAAAAATCACCATAAATTGTAGAAAAATCGTATGGAGATGTGCAAGTAGTCGTTTTAAAGCTAAGAACTTGAACTATTTGCACCTTGTACAGTTTTGAAAACAAAAATGTTTAAGATGCCCAAAACAGTACGTGAATGGAGTTGAAATTTTCTAATGAAGGCTGTTAGAAAATTTTAGTTATGTTCTTGGTGTTTTAACTTGTATCCCCCCCCCCCCCCCTGAAAACTTGAGAAAACATGAAAATGTAGGGGTATGAACTCACCTTGAGTGATTTCAGTAGAGAAGTATTGAAGAAGAGAAGTGTTCAACCCAAGAACACTTGAAGAATCACTTGAAGATTCGAAGCTCTAACACAAATATGATGGAGTTTGTGTAAGATATCCATGATTTGAGTGGAAATAAGTGAGATAATCATAAGGAGAATGGATTATGCTTACCAAATGTGGAAGAACACTTGATAATCAGCCTTGAATCTCGAATTTGGTGGAGAAAAAGTTTGAGAGAAAAGTGGTGTTTGATACTTAGTGAAATGAGAGCAAATGAGAGAAATGAGGAGAGAGGGTGTTTTGTTCCAGCTCTAAAAACGTGGGAATGAGTGGAAATTGGGAGTAAGGGACATTGATGTGACCTAGGTAAGGTGGGGAGGTGTGGCTGGTCATAGAGTGGGTGTGGGGTGGTTTCTTGTGACATAAGTTAAGGCAAGGTCAACACTCCACCTTAAATAAATCCCCCATTAGATCTTTATTATTTAGATAATGATTTTCATGAAAATATGTTTAAATTATGAATATTTAGGGTTTATTATGTTAAAATATAATTTCTGGAGAAAATCCCGCTTTAAAATCACGAAAAATGGGCTTAAAATGTTAAAAATATCTGAAAGGGGCTAAAAGTGACAAAATTCTGAAATCTGGTCGAGTTTCGGTCTTCTGATGCTGAAACCGAGAGGAGAGAGGGCAGAAACCGAGAGGAGAGAAGAGAGAGAGCAGAAAACGAGAGGGGAGAAGAGAGAGAGCAGAAACCGAGAGGGGAGAAGAGAGAGAGCAGAAACCGAGAAGGGAGAAGACAGGGAGCAGAGACCGAGAGGTGGGAGAAGAGAGAACAGAGACCGAGAGGAGGGAAGAGAGAACAGAGACCGAGAGGGGCAGAGAGAACAGAGACCGAGAGGGGAAGAGAGAACAGAAAGCCGAGAGGAGGCAGAGAGGCAGAGCAGAGAGCCGAGAGGAGGGAAGGAGACAGAGACCGAGACTCGGTCTTGGCTACAGGGGCTCAGTTCGGTCCATGGGCACTTTTGGTTGCTAGTCTCGGCCTTAAGGAGTTTCGGCTCCTTGAGAAGGGTTTCGGTTCCTTAGGTCCATTTTTCTCATTTTTACCCCGTTTTAAGCCGTTTTTGACCCGGTTAAGGGTCGGAATGACCCGAATGATTCTAAAAAGTTACGGGAAACTTTTGAGAGAGATTTGGGAGAGATTTCACATACTTGGAGAGATTTGGGAGAGATTTGACATTCTTGGAGAGATTTCTCATACAAAGAGATATTTGAGAGAGGTTTCACATACTTGGAGAGATTTGGGAGAGATTTGACATTCTTGGAGAGATTTCTCATACAAAGAGATGTTTGGGAGAGATTTCACATACTTGGAGAGATTTGGGAGAGATTTGACATTCTTGGAGAGATTTGGGAGAGATTTGACATTCTTGGAGAGATTTCTCATACAAAGAGATATTTGAGAGAGGTTTCACATACTTGGAGAGATTTGGGAGATATTTGACATTCTTGGAGAGATTTCCCATACAAAGAGATGTTTGAGAGAGGTTTCACATACTTGGAGAGATTTCTCATACAAAGAGATATTTGAGAGAGGTTTCACATAATTGGAGAGATTTGGGAGAGATTCTTGATAAGAAGAGATAGAGTGAAAACGATTGAGAGAGGTTTCATGTGTGGCATTTGTGAGTGTCCGACTTCGCAATGCAAGGTTCGTAAACCCTGTTAAGCCTTGTTTAAGGGTCTTACACACTCCTGATGAGTATGCAACATTATTTTATCGGTTTGGCTCGCCACGTACCACAATTTTAGGTTAAGGATATCTAGATGTTCGCACTTTTTGATTTATGATCTCTCGTTAGAATAGCGAGTTGTTTAGTATTTACTTAACATAAACTATAATACCCACGTGCAAAATGAGTCGAACGGTTTGACTTGTTGACTTCGGTTGACTTTGACTTGACCGGAAATTGACGGTTGTCACATTGGAATTCCTAGGTAATTGGGATGAACATTTACCACTGGTAGAATTTTCCAATAATAATAGTTTTCACTCGAGCATTAAGATGGCACCTTACCAAGCTTTGTATGGACAAAAGTGTCGTACGTCGTCTTGTTGGCTTGAGGCTGGGGAAAAGCAGTTTATGGGACCGGAGATGGTTCATCAAACTGCTGAGAAGTTGAAAATAATTAGGGAAAGAATGTTAGCGGCTTAGGATCGTCAAAAGAGCTATGCTAACAAAAAGCGAAGACCGATGACTTTTGAAGTTGGGGATTCGATTTTGCTTAAAGTCTCGCCGTGGAAGGGTCTTATAAGATTTGGAAAAGGGGGAAAATTAAGTCCAAGGTTTATTGGACCGTTTAAAGTTCTTCAGATGATTGGTAACCAAGCTTACAAGCTCGAACTACCAGAAGAACTGAATGGAATTCATAACACTTTTCATGTGTGTTATTTACGGAAGTTCACGGGGGAAGTTCCCGACATGATTCCACTTTCGGAGTTGATAATCGATGAGAACAAAAGGCTGATTGAAGAACCAGAGGCAATTGTTGATCGAAAGACTAAGAAGTTGCGACGCAAGATGGTCGAGTTAGTGCTTATTCGATGGAAACACACGAATGGGCCGAATCTCACATGGGAGACGGAGACTGACATGATGGGTCGCTATCCGCATTTGTTTGTTGAGGTGTGATTCCGGGGACGGAATCATCCTAAGGTAGGGAAAATTGTAACACCTGTGTTTCTGGGCTTACCATTTTTAGCAATGTAATAGTCTAGGTTAACCTTTGTAACCCGTTTTGAAATAATATAACTGTATTATTTGAGTATTATGTGTTTTGTGCTTAATTGCTTAATTATGTGGTTTGATTAATTAAGAATAAAAATAAGCGTCAAAATTTAAGTGTAAAATAAACTTGATATCTTTAGATAATGCTGTAGTAGTTGAAACAAGGTTTCCGAAGATATAAAGAATGCCGAAATCCGAGTTATAACGAAGAAGTTATGACCTGTCGAAGTTTTGCGACAGAACCGGCAATGATCAATGACGTAAAAAGTGAAATTTACATTAGAGCGATAGTTATCCTTAGTGATCTAAACGAGAATCGAAGATCTCGTTTTTAGTATGAAAACGATAAAAAGATAGGCGAGAACGGACGTCAAACGAAGAAGTTATGAATTTATAACGAAATTTTATGTCCCGACCTATTAAAAATAAATAATAAAAATAAATTCAAAATTAGCCGACGGAGTCTAAACGAAAGTTGTAGAGCGTAATCTCACCTTCACGTGGATATAAAGAACGTCGAAAACGAAGTTTGTATGAAGAAGATATGAATTTCCGAAGTTTATTAAATAATTAATAATTGAATTTAATTATTAAATGCGGCCTTATCCGAAGGCGAGTCACCTGGATCGAGATCACGCATCGAATGTAAGTTTCTACGGCCTCTCTTTTACGGTTTTAAATATTTGGCGGAGAATATATATGTGTCTACTAAAGATTGATGATTTTCAAGTTTTATATTCAAAATAGCATCATACTTTATTATTTGTCACAAAAATGATGATTTTATATGTATAAGTGTATCTCATTGAAGCATGGAAAAGTATAAATATGACCAAAATTATTATTGGCGTATAAAATGAAAGTACATTGTCATATTTGATTGAAAGACCAAGATTATGCAAATATATAACTAATTGTTAAAATTATTGAAAATTAACTTTTAATATATATAAGTTATTTAAAAATGAATGTAAAATTTATTAATATATTTTTATATTAAATATAAAAATATAACTCATACTACTAAGTTGTGGATTTTATTGCAATAAATAACATTATCGACTTCAGAACTTAAGAGTTGTTATTTGCGAAGTATTATATTCTATTAATCGCATGAATTATAAATATTATGCAAATTGTTGGTTTCATATTGGTTGAAACTTGGAAAACGTTATAAAACCAGTCATTATACTGCCTAAATTTCATTAAAATAGATAATACAAACTTGGAAATCCATTAAGTCTTGCGCATCTCAAACACTAAAAGACTTCAATCAAATATTATTTCTAAACAACAAAATCGTAAATATTCAACAATCTTATAACGTGAAGTTTAGGACTAGAATGACTAGACATATTTGTTGGATTAGTGTCTAAGTCCATAACTATTTTGGTATGTACTTGACCCGATGGTGCATGGTCCTTTTGGGTTGCCTTCACCAAAGCAACTTGATTGGAGAAATAAATAGAGAGAGGTTATTATGATTTATTAATATGTTATAAGAATAATATATTAAAGGAGAAATCATATTTGTTTAATTCATATTGGTCAATAATTGATTAGGAATTAATTTTGTGATCAAGTGTAATTAATTAAACTAGAGGGGCTGAATTGTAATTATGTGATAGTTACAAAATAAGGTAAGGATTATCCTAAGTATAGGATGGACGAATTTAAGGTGATAATGCCTTAGAATTCGACTATGATAAGGATTCAAGGATTATCTTATGGGTTGCTTGGTAAGCAAGGAACTAGATTAGTATAATGACTGAAACCCTATCTGTACACCTATATAAACCGCCTTGGCTCATGAATTCGTGTAAGACCTTCCCAAGGATTCTTAGGGACGAATTCAATACCTCCCCTCTCTCCTCATATCTTCTCCATTTGCTTTTGGTGTTTGTAAGCCATTAGAGGAGTGACACTTGTGACTCTAAGCCTTCCAAAGTCAATACAAGGAGATTTGGGATTGTTATTGCTACATAACAATCAAGGTAATATCTTAAACCTAATTATATGTTAATATGATTACTTGAATGCTAGAATTAGGGTTTATAGTCTTGGATAACTTGCATGTACAATAGAGAAACCTAGATCCTAGCATTAGGGTTTGTATGAGCACATAGGATGTCTTATGACCAAAACTCATCAGTGGTATCAGAGCCTAGCTTGGTTTCAATTGTATTGATGCATTGTATAACTGGAAAAATCATTTTTTGGTGTTTTGGAGGTTGGACTCGCCGAGTCCATGCAGACTCGACGAGTCCAAGCCTGACTTGATGAGTCAGCTCGTCAGAAGGACGGAATCTCGGGTTTTCTTGCTGTTTTTGCTTATGGATAGTTACCTTATCATGTTAGATCAATATTAATCTGATTATATGATATATTTGACTATATTTTTGATCTAAATGAAGATATTTATCAATTAATAAGATAATTGTTTCCTTATAAGATAATTGATTAATTATTTTGAGTAAATTGATAAATTGTTTTGCAAGAAATCATTAAATAAATCAAATATAGATAATTATGTGATTAAATGTTAATTTAAAATTATTTGTTATTTGATCCTTGTTGTTCTGAAAAGTTTCATATTTTCCCCTTTAGGTTTTATAGTTTAAATTTGAACCCAAAAGTTTTGTTGTTTTGAAATTTAAATAGTTAAAACCCTAATGTTTTGAAAAAAGTTTCAAAACTTGCCCTCAAGTTTTGGAATTTAAATTTTGATTAAAAAGTTTAATTTTGATGTATATTTAAATTCTAAACCCTAATATTTTGAAATGTTTCAAAACTTGCCCTCAAGTTTTGGAATTTAAAAGTTGATTAAAAGTTAATTAGGAATGTTAAATTCTAAAACCCTAGTAATGTTTTGAAAAGTTCAAATCACACCCTTATGGTTTTATTAATTAATTAAGGAGTATAATTAAAAGAGGTTTAATAAATCCATAAAGTTTTGGTTTACAATTTAATTGAATTAAAAGTGTAATTGTTAAAGCTAACCACATAGTATTTTAAAAGTATAAAATACACCCTGTACTATATATAACATTAAAAGTCTAACATTATATATATGTATGAGTTAAAGTCAGTCTTACCGTTAGTAGGCCTCATTCACGAAGCTGGTCTATAAGGGGTGTTTAAGGAAATTGCCTATAATATGATGATTGAATGGGTATCCACTCTTACCCACCGCACTCTTGACTAGTGGAGTGTCGTTAGCCGAACGGGTAGGATAGGACGAAACCTTCCATTATAAGTATAATGAAGTACAAAAGTAACTAAATGTTTTTCAAATTCCCAATCTTAGTTACTTAGGCAAAAGTGAATTGATGCAATTCCATAAAATTACACTTTGTGCCCTTGCGAAGACGTTAGTGGAGCGTGTGTGGTTTACCGGCACACTAAATGGTTCTAAGCGAAGGTAGCAAAGGGTGACTCAATGTTTGTCATAGTTCGGTGGAGCGTGTGTGGTTTACCGGCACATCGAATAGGTGACTGTAACATGTGAGGGCACCATGTAGTTTGCATGGTTATTCACACCCGCTTTGTGATCCTCAGCATCCCAGTCACAAACAAGAGGGGAATATCGAGATTTAAACATGCCATTGAAATGTTCAATGAATCTCAAAGGATCTAGGAGTTTTCATAGATTTAAAACTTAAATTTCTTTTTCATGGTGGAAATTAGTGAATCATCATTCACTTACCTTCAAATATTCTGCAACTAGATTACGACATCCCTTTTCTAGGTTGTAGCGTATTATGTTGGGTCCTAGCCTTAGTATCTCATTTGGGTGATTTACTAAGGACTCAATTAATCAACTAACTTGAATTTGTTTTGTCCCATTTTGTAGATGTCAAAGTTCGACAACCATTGTCTTCCCAAATCCCGTGGAACAAGCATTCCACATGAAGATGGTATTCCACGATTCGATCGAGGAACAAGAAATCGTGCTTCACTTCCTCCACCTCCTCCAATTGTTCTCCCTAACCCACAAGATTGTAAAATTGAAAGGTTCAATATCACTCAAGCCCTTTTGGCAAGTAAACATAAAGAAGGAAAGTCGGTGTGTGCACACGTCTTAGGGATGAAGTCACACAATGATAGGTTAAGAATGATGGGATCCGTTGTCGGTGAAGAGATGGCTGTTGATTGGGTTCTTCAGTCACTTCCTAAATCGTATAGTGAGTTCGTAAGAGAGTACTATATGATGAACCACGATGTGACCCTTATTGATCTCACCTATATGCTTATTGCTGCTGAATCAGCAATGGTTTGGCGCAATAGAAAAGCAAAGTTGATTGGTGAATCTGCCTTCAAGACCTCTATGGATATAGACGATGGCAATGAAAGGCATGAAATGATCGAAAAGTTTGATCATAAGAGAAAGGCGATGTCTGAAGTAGTTCCATGTGTTGTTCCAAAAGAGTCAATTTGCTTTTATTGCCAAGAGAAGGGGCATTGGAGACGAAGTTGCCCTATTTACCTAAGAGATCTAACAGATGGGAGAGTCAAAAGTATGACTACGCTTCAGGTAAAATCCACTATCTAAGTCCGTTAAGTTCCTATTCATTGATTCTTAATACATGATGTGATAAGATTGCATTTGAATGTTTTGCAGGATCGGTGAAAAGAAATGAAGCTTGATAAGAGAGCAAGATGAATCTAATCACAAGAGATGGATCTCGATTGCATGGACTTGAAGATTGGATTTTGAGCTTAGATAGTTATGATAGAGTTGTTAGAAATTTTCCTTTTACATAGTTTTCAATAGATTTTGCATTGTAAGGACAAATGTTTTTCCGCTGCTTTTATAAATAAAATAAATTTTGTTTGACTTATTTATTTATTTGTTTACTTCCTTGCAATGAAATCGTTATGAAAATTGATGTTTGCATATTTCTACAACGAATGGATATGATTCTTAGTTATGTTATTTATGGAAATGTCGAGAATTTACCAAATAGGGAGAGTTTCTCATCGCCCAAACTTCAATTGGACTGAAAATTTGAATCACGCAACTTGGTTGCATGATGAATGAGAAATTTCATATTTGGAAATTAGACAAATTCGTTGACAAAGTGTCAAGTGAATGACTAGGAGATCGAGTACACAAAGTTGTGTGTTGATCAAGTTCACCATAAGAGTAACAAAGATATTCGTCATGATTTACTAAAGGCTTAGTAAATATGATTACACTTACAAGATTAAGTGTAATTCTGAATTGATTAAAGGGTTTAGATCAATAGTAGAATGAATAAGAAGAATCAAGTAGGCAGAAAGATAAAAGTTTCTCCATTCTAAGAAGAAGAGAGAGTAGCTTTTATGCTTATAATAGGTCTTAATGATTAAGAACCATATCTCAATTGATCCTCTAAGTGAGTCTTAGTACAATTGTATGTTTAAGAAGAGGAATCAATGATTGAAGAAATGGTTAAATCAAGAAGTCTATCATACTTCGTTCCAATAACAAGTCTTAAAGTTAAGATTGTGACAATGAGTGAAAAGTATTAAAGGTTTATAACATTCATCAAATATGGAAAGTTGTGATGTCTTGGATAAGACAAAGGCCAACTAGGACCAATTTATGAAGTGTTTTGATAAAAACTACACTAACTCTTGAATATTTGGTTGTCAAGAATTGTTTATTGACAAGAGAATCTTATATGTCAATGAGTCAGTGGGAGTATTAATGGTCTTGAAAGGTTTCAAGAACAAATCAAATAAACCTTATCGATCATCACTAGCACACGAGTTGAGGTTTACAACCTATCGTGTTAACAATATTTTGATTCTGTGCCAATCCAATCGAGTTAATTATGCATGTGAGTTCTATGAGTTCTCATTTGAATGCATAAAAGGCAAGGACCTTAATCAATGAAAAGTACATTGATAAGAAAAGGTGAGCTGCTTAACTACTTGGAAGACGTGGTGGGCAGCTGTGCTACCATAAGGCAAGAAATCAAGATTAAGAAAGTTCGATCCATATGAGTTTGAATTTGTCGTAAACTTTGGTTTTGACAAATTCACATGGATAGAAACAAATACACCGTTTAAATCTAAGTGTCATAAGATTTCCTCCTACATGAAATTGATTGTGAGAAAATGCTTTCACTAAGAAAGATTTTAAGAAGATAGTGATTGTAAAATTGCATTCTCGAATTTGATTATGGTTACGGTATCCCTTTCCATAATTTGAATTGTGAGGTTTGGCAATTAGTCTTAAGTGTTTAGACACACATATGAACTATCTAAGGCAAAGGTGTATAAGTTCGAGAAGCCTTGATAAAAGATTATCAAAGCATTAAGTATTAGAAACATGGACTTAAGAAATTCAATAGGTATTGTTTTCTGAAAGTTAAGACGTTTATGAATACATGTCGAAGCTAGTGGGAGCATAAGTGTTATGTTTTATAATAATCATCATGATAGTGGGAGCATAAATGTTATGATTGTATGATTATTGACGAAAGTATTGCAAGTTGGCAATATTAATTATAGAAAACAAGAGTCATTCTTTGCAAAGTTGTAAGGATGGAATAGTTGTTTTGCTATAATTAAGGGAGAGAATATTATGCTTCATTTCAAATCTAAAGGATTAGGTTGAGAAATGTTGATAAATTTAGTCAAAGGTACATAGTGTGTTCTTAAAATTTCGATTATGATTATGGCATTCCTTTTCACAATTCGAATTTTGAGAACATAGCGAATAAAACATTATACATCGTGTCCCATATGCTTCGGGTATAGGATCGATTGCAAATGCTTTAATATTTGACCATTCTAAAATTTTCCAAATGTCTAGCGCATTTAGAGGGAAAAGGGACTAGAATCGGTTTTGACTAAAATAATTTGTGACAACTGTCAATTCAGGTCATTCTTGGACTCATGCATATTTATAATAACCATTCATGCACAACATGCCATGACCTAGTAGTATAAATTAGGTCAAAAATCTTGCATAAACTAGGATCCAACTAAGGTCTAGGACTAATATACTTGATACTTACAATTCTAGTAAGTTGCTTAGCTACAATAGGAAATGCCAATACTATAATTAGAATAAGCTTCAAACTTTGTTATAATTGAAATAGGGTATAAAACTCTAAAAATAAATTAAAACACTCTAATTATACTTCAACATGTTGTTGAATATCAATCAATGTTCCAAAAACTCTAAACAGCCAAAAATCCAAATTTATAAATCTTAAAGCTTAAAAACTTTATAAAATTTGGCTATAAACTTTCCAATATCAAATTTTATTAATCAAATTATGGATTATACCAATGAAATAGAAATATAAATTACAAGTATTAATCATAATTTATTAGTTAAAAACAAGATTTTTAAATAAATCAAAAATTGCTTAAAGAATCACTTTTATAAAAATTAGATTTTTATAAAAATTAGATTTTTATAAAAATTAAGGAGGGATTTTTTATAAAAATTTGAATTTAGGAGAGAGGAGGCTTTAATGCCTCAAAAATCTGGCCATCTCCCCTCTCCCCATGCACTCTCTTCCCAAAACTCATGATTAAACTCAAACCCACACTCCACCTCTTCTCTCTTCACTCTTCTCACTTCACTCTCTTCACACACTTCACCCTCTTCCTCTCTCTCTCTAAACTCACGAAATTTCTCTCATTTCTCTGCCAAATTTCAAGACTTTGAAGACCTTGAAGTGTTCTTACTTCTCTCAAGATCATAACCAAGGTAAACAACATCATCTTCTTCCATAGTTTGATGATTCTACTTCTTTTCCTTCTTAGTTTTCTCTTCTTTTAGGATTCTATGCCTTTCCATGGCTAGAAATCTTTATTCTCCCCTTGTGGTTTGTAGATTCTCACCATAACACAATGCATGTGTTTGAAATGGTGAAAATCCGGGATCAAACCCATGCAAGGAGTGAAAAAGATGCACATATGATCATGTGACATCAAAATCTAATATTTCATGTTCTTCTCCATCTCTTTTATGTTCATGCATGACCAAAAGCATTTAAACCATTTCTAGTACATATTGAATCCTCATTCATTCCATGCATGTGTTAGAAATCGGATCTTACCAAAGACATGCATGATGTTCTTGTTGAAATACCCTAATAATGCACACAAGCAAACATGCAATCTGCCAGATTACTTTGTTCGACTTTGAACAGTCATAACTCAGTCATTTCTTAACCAAATCATGATATTCTTTTTGTATTGGTTAGTTCCACGAGTTAACTTTCTAACCCAATTGGTCTCACTGTAAAATATTAAATATACGATTTTTGGCAGATTTTACAAAAAGGTTGCGCATACAGCTCTTTTTCTGTGATCACTATTTTTATCTTGCTTAAACAATGGTCTTAAACCCAACCATAAATCTTAGGAAAAATACCTTAGAAACTTAACATATCTAGTGAGTTATGGTTGAAATTTCGTGGCTTAAAACCTCACTGAATGGGCTACAAAAATTCATGAACCTCAGCCACATCTACACTTCATGCATTATTGCATGCAACTTTTCTTAAATTGTTTGGAATCATTACCCTCATTTCTATTCTGAATACATTCTTAACATTTTTACTTTTGAAAGCCCTTGCATGCATGAGATAATCTGGAAAATTTCAAGAGCTTTTGTTACTTATTTGATTTATTAGAATTATTGCTAAAACCAAGGGCATAAATCATATAAAATACTTCCAGAGGTCAATAAATCCTAAATAAATTCATGGATGATACTTATGGGGAATAATGACCCCTCACCAAATTTCAGCAATTTTTGTTACTGTTTCATATGATTTCTAATTTTCTTTTATTTAGGACATGATAAATTACAAAACCACTTTTTAGGATGTGAAAATTTTATCTAACAATTTTCGCATACCTTACTTGTGATGGGTGACTCAAGAAAATAATTTCAAGATTTTTCATCATGTCTAGCTATTTTTCCCAATTTTTGGTAATTATAATGGCTTAAAAATGGGAAAAATAGTTCTGATTATCCAAAATTCATGAAAATTTGCCAGGATATCATATTATATAGTAGGAGGTTACATAAAAATTTTGAATATTTTTCTCCACTGTAAACTATTTTTCCCTTATTTTCTAAAGTTAATTGCACTAAAATTCACTTAAATATACATAAATACCCAAAACCAGTTTATACATTATGAAAACCACTTTTGATATTTTTCCCAAGATATTTATACTGTAAATGATGTTACAAAAATTTATGGTAATTTATTTTAACTGTTTAATAATATTTCTTTAATTAATGACTATTTAAAGAAATAAAACAAGGAAAAATACAAATAACCACTGAAAAATATATTTTATATTTTTACCAGCCTATTTATGTATAATAACAATTAAATAAAAAGTTTGGGTAATTTTGGAAACTGTTTACTATTTATTTCAATTTTTATTGAAATAAATGCTCAAAAATTATAAAATATAATTAAACAGCTTGGAAATCCATTTTTATAATTTTCCCAGCTTAGTGTTGTGTATTAACAGTTAAATAAAAAGTTTGAGAATTTTTATCCCTCGAATACTATTTTTCGTGAATTTATGTTGTTATTGAGACTTAAAATTTGGAAAATTAACCTTCCAAGGTTGTAATTAATCGCACGACTTGTAAAATTTCAATACATCAGAAAAAGTGTAACAAAATGATATAAATCCAATACTAAAACATAAATTGGCATTTCCCTATATGTAGAGTTTAGTATATTAGCATTAGATATCGACATGGAAACTCACTAGTGCGTGTGTTTGGTGTCGTAGGATCCCGGTAGTAAGACGTTGGTGCATCCCGAAGTACCGCTTGTGTCTACACAAAACATCGTGAGTATTCACGCACTCCCCTATTTTCGTTTTTTATGTTTTGGGGTGGAAAAGCATGTCCAGAAAAACTATTGTTTGCATGTTGTACTTAAATTGAATTGTATCAAACATGATTGCTATTGTATTGCTATGTTTCTTTATGTATGTCTATGCAACACGGAACATGAGAACTTATCGTACAAAGGCCCTTCCCTTATCTCTAACCATTAACTCTTTGAGCCAATGGTCGTTATGGATAGCGCTATTAGGAATTGACAACTCCTCACTCGCCCGAATCGCTGGAGTGCATGATACCATATTCATCTATGGAACGATAAGCATAGATCTCGATAGGGCTTCAGTCATAGGTTTGGTTGAGACTCATTGTTTGCTCATACACATACAAATGCGTTTCTCGTTATAGCAATAAACTTGTATTCATTAATAGCAATCAACTTGTTTATCATTGAAGCAATGTACTTGTATTTACGAAAAGCCTTATTGTACGCTCGATTTTATAAACTTGTGATACTCACCAACTATTTTCATAGTTGACGCTCGTTTTACATGCTTTTTCAGGAAATAATTAGTAAGTGGATGTAAAGATTCATCATCATAGAGCATGCTGCATCGTGTTGAAGCTATTATGAAGCTATATTTTGAACAATGTTATTTTGAAAAACTTGTATTTTGTTCTTTTGAAGCTATGGGTTGTAAACTTTTAAATACTGCTATGGTGATGTATCTTTATCTTTTGCAATGAAACCGTTATCGCTGTCATACCTTGCGTTTCCGCTTTAGCGGGGTGTGACAGAAGTGGTATCAGAGCTAAAGTTATAGAGAACATCGGTTTTTCTTTAAGAAAACACAACCTATAACTAAAACTTACAAAGAAATTCTTTTTACATCAAACATATTACTAGTCTAATTAGGTCGGGAGTTGTATTATTGGACCTTGATTAAACATAGCCTGATCACCTATGTTTAATTAAGAAAAGATTTATACAAAGCTTGAGCTAATTATAATGGGAATATGTTCAACAAAAATATTTGAGAAAACCTTATTTAAAAATTTCAAAAGGTTAATTTTGGTGTGTGTAAGCATTGCATATTATAGGCATGCATTGTCATTTATTTCATATCTCATTGAAACTATGTCACAGTCCACTATGTCAAGATCGTCATCTTCCCGCGCTACCGCCTCAGCCGATGAATCCGGCTACGTCACTGTTATCCCTCGACGTAATCCCCCCGCCTCGATAGAAGAAGACCCATCAGAGGATACGGAAGATACTGGGAACTCGGTGGAGATCAGCAATGACAACGCCCCGAGTCAACGACGCGAGGCATCACCGACATCGGTGTTGCCACAGCCACCGCTCTATGGACTTCGCATTCGGAGGACAGCGAGGAAGAGTGTCCCCATTCCAGGAAGGATACCCGCCAGCACAGCAGGACATGGCACGGCAGGACCTAGCGGGGTAGGACCCAGCGATGCAGGACCAAGAGCATCCTCACCTCAGCAAGTCATAGGGATACCTGTCCGACAGCCAGGTATGACCCCGGAGGAGTCCCGGAGATTGCAGTCGATAGCAGCAGGCCTACGTCACAGTCTCGCTGCGATAGCTGGGCATCGAGAAGTTTTGGATGAAGTCTTGGCAGGAATGGAAATCCTGTATCAGCATTCGATGGAGACTGCTGACACTGCTAGTGCTGCTAGACGAGAGGCAGGTCATGCGATGACAGCATATTATATGTTTGGTTGGCTATTATTGATTGTGATGTGATAAGGATGGGAGCATCGACAATGGAAAGCTCTAGTAGCAAGAGGAAGCCAGCAGATCAGGGAGAGAAGAAGTATGGAGGCAAGTCAGGGAGGAAGCAGAAAGTCTCAAGAAACTTTATGGTAAGAGCCCAGGAGCAAGAACCAGTGAAAACTCAAGGACAAGAAGTGCAGGAGCGAAAGCAGTACTCAGGGTCGCTTCCGAAGTGCAATAAGTGTAACTTCCATCACAAGGGAGCTTGCCCGGTGTGCCAAAACTGTAAGCAAACAGGCCATTACTCGAAGTATTGTAAGGTGAATAAGGAGGGAAAAAGGACATGTTACGAGTGCGGGAGTAATGATCATCTCCGTAGAGCATGTCCTAAACTGAACAATGGACCTGGTAACCATGGACAAGGCCAAGCCAGGCAAAACTTTCAAGGAAATCAAGTTAGACAACCAAGAGGTGTAGCCTTTGTGATTGGTGCAGAAGAAGCTCGTCAGAACCCTGAAGTGATAACAGGTACGTTCCTCCTGAACAACCACTTTGCATCAGTAATATTCGATGCGGGAGCAGATAGGAGTTTTGTTTCTTTAGCATTTAGACCGTTAATTGGCTTGAAATCGGTAAAGATGAGGATTGCATATGCTATTGAACTTGCTGATGGGTATGAAATTAGGGCTAGTGATATAATTCCTGGTTGTACTCTGAATTTAGCTGATAAACTCTTTAGCATTGACCTAATTCCTATAGAGCTAGGTAGTTTTGATGTGATAGTAGGGATGGATTGGTTATCCAAAAATAGAGCAGACATTGGTTGTTATGAGAAAGTCATCAGAGTGCCTCTCCCTAATGGAGAAACCCTTATCATACACGGTGAGAAGCCAGGAAGAAGTTTAAACATAGTATCAAGCGTGAAGGTTCACAAGTACCTGAAGAAGAATTGTATTGCATTCATGGCCCACGTGCTAGAAAGAGAACTAGAAGCTAAGCAACTCAAGGAGATTCCAGTGGTTCAAAACTATCCCGAAGTATTTCCGGAGGAATTGCCCGGTCTACCCCCTTATAGACAGGTCGAATTTCGGATAGACTTAGTTCCCGGAGCGGCACCGGTAGCAAAAGCACCATATCGCCTTGCACCATCCGAGATGCAAGAACTATCCAGACAACTTCAAGAACTTCTAGACAAAGGGTTTATTCGACCAAGTTCTTCACCTTGGGGAGCCCCAGTGTTATTCGTCAAAAAGAAAGATGGTTCGTTCCGAATGTGCATTGATTACAGAGAATTGAACAAGTTGACAATCAAGAATCGATATCCCCTCCCTAGAATAGATGACTTGTTCGATCAGTTGCAGGGCGCTTCCTACTTCTCAAAAATCGACCTTCGCTCAGGGTATCATCAGCTAAGAATTCACGAAGAGGACATTCACAAGACAGCGTTTAGAACCCGTTATGGACATTATGAATTCTTAGTCATGCCTTTTGGACTAACGAACGCACCCGCTGTATTCATGGATTTGATGAATAGGGTCTGTAGACCATACCTAGACAGGTTTATAATTGTCTTTATCGATGACATACTTGTTTACTCGCGGACCAAAGAAGATCACAATAGACATCTAAAGCTAGTGTTGGAGCTGTTGAAGGAACAAAAATTGTATGCCAAGTTCACTAAGTGTGAATTTTGGATTCGGGAAGTACATTTTCTTGGTCATGTGATCGGTGAAAGAGGAATCCATGTAGATCCAGCTAAGATAGAGGCAATCAAGAAATGGGAGGCCCCCAAAACCCCGACAGAAATACGACAATTCCTAGGATTAGCTGGGTACTACAGACGCTTCATTGAGAATTTCTCTAGGATTGCTCAACCATTAACATCTTTGACCCAAAAGGATAGAAAATTTCTCTGGGAAGAGAAACACGAAGAGGCGTTTCAAATCCTGAAAAACAAGCTGTGCAATGCACCAATTCTGGCTTTACCAGAAGGATCAGAGAACTTTGTGGTGTATTGTGATGCGTCTCATCAAGGATTAGGATGTGTGCTAATGCAAAAAGATAGGGTCATTGCATATGCTTCCAGACAACTCAAACCGCACGAGAAGAATTATACCACCCATGATCTAGAACTAGGAGCAATAGTTTTCGCCCTTAAGATATGGAGGCATTATTTGTACGGAACCAAATGCACCATTTATACCGATCACAAAAGCCTTCAACATATTCTGGATCAGAAAATGTTAAACATGCGGCAGAGAAGATGGGTAGAGTTGTTTAGTGATTATGATTGTGAGATACGATACCACCCAGGAAAGGCTAACGTAGTAGCCGACGCTCTTAGTAGGAAAGTAAGAGTGAAACCTTCCCGTGTGAGAGCTTTGGGAATGGTAATTCAGACAAGCTTGAAATCTCAAATCATTAATGCCCAGGAGAAAGCGTTATGCAAGGAAAATCTTCCAGGCGAAACTTTACATGGTTTGGAAGAAAGATTTGAAACCAAACCTGATGGAGTTCGTTATTTTAAAGACAGGGTCTGGATTCCAAGGGTTAACAACCTGAGAGACATGGTATTAGAAGAGTCTCATCGATCTAAATACTCCATCCACCCTGGAGCAGATAAGATGTACAAGGATCTTAAAGAGTACTATTGGTGGCCTGGAATGAAAAAGGATATTGCCTTGTACGTCGGGAAGTGTTTGACATGCTCAATAGTCAAAGCTGAACATCAGAAACCTTCCGGGTTGTTGCAACAACCTGAAATTCCCCAATGGAAATGGGAGCAAATATCTATGGATTTCGTTACCAAACTCCCTAGAACTGCTAGAGGTCACGACTCAATTTGGGTCATAGTGGATCGACTGACGAAATCCGCTCACTTTCTCCCTATTCGAGAAGATTTCAAGATGGAAAAATTGGCCCAAATCTACATCGACAAAATTGTTTCTCTGCATGGTGTACCCCTATCTATCATTTCTGATAGAGATAGTCGTTTTACATCTCGATTTTGGTGGATGTTACAGAGGGCACTAGGAACCAAGATAGATTTGAGCACAGCTTACCACCCTCAAACAGATGGGCAAACAGAGAGAACAATACAAACATTGGAAGACATGCTACGAGCGTGTGTCATTGAGTTCAAAGGAAATTGGGATACTCATTTGCCCCTAATTGAGTTTTCCTACAATAACAGTTACCACACGAGTATCCAATGTGCTCCATATGAAGCATTGTATGGACGCAAGTGTCGTTCGCCCTTATGCTGGACAGAAATCGGTGACAGACAGTTGACTAGAGTCGAACTTATCCAGGAAACATCTGACAAGATTACTATCATCAAAGATAAGCTTAAAGCTGCTAGAGATCGTCAGAAAAGTTATGCGGATAATCGTCGAAAACCATTAGAATTCCAAGTAGGAGACAAGGTACTTTTAAAAGTGTCGCCTTGGAAAGGGCTTGTGCGTTTTGGTAAGAAAGGAAAACTAAGCCCGAGATATGTTGGACCCTTTGAAATCCCTGAAAGGATTGGTCCAGTAGCGTATAAACTCCAATTGCCCCAAGAGTTAAGCGCCATTCACGACACATTCCACGTCTCCAACCTTAAGAAATGTCTAGCCGACGAAACATTGATAGTACCCCTGGAGGAAATTAAGATCAATGATAAGCTGAGCTTCGTTGAGGAACCGATAGAAATCCTTGACAGGGAGGTAAAACAACTTAAGCGGAGTAAGATCCCGATTGTGAAAGTTCGATGGAACTCAAAACGCGGGCCGGAGTACACCTGGGAGCGCGAGGATTACATAAAGGAAAAGTATCCGCAACTATTCCCATGCGATGACAAGCGATGATATAGAATGAATTTCGGGACGAAATTCTTTTTAAGTGGGGGATACTGTGACAACTGTCAATTCAGGTCATTCTTGGACTCATGCATATTTATAATAACCATTCATGCACAACATGCCATGACCTAGTAGTATAAATTAGGTCAAAAATCTTGCATAAACTAGGATCCAACTAAGGTCTAGGACTAATATACTTGATACTTACAATTCTAGTAAGTTGCTTAGCTACAATAGGAAATGCCAATACTATAATTAGAATAAGCTTCAAACTTTGTTATAATTGAAATAGGGTATAAAACTCTAAAAATAAATTAAAACACTCTAATTATACTTCAACATGTTGTTGAATATCAATCAATGTTCCAAAAACTCTAAACAGCCAAAAATCCAAATTTATAAATCTTAAAGCTTAAAAACTTTATAAAATTTGGCTATAAACTTTCTAATATCAAATTTTATTAATCAAATTATGGATTATACCAATGAAATAGAAATATAAATTACAAGTATTAATCATAATTTATTAGTTAAAAACAAGATTTTTAAATAAATCAAAAATTGCTTAAAGAATCACTTTTATAAAAATTAGATTTTTATAAAAATTAGATTTTTATAAAAATTAAGGAGGGATTTTTTATAAAAATTTGAATTTAGGAGAGAGGAGGCTTTAATGCCTCAAAAATCTGGCCATCTCCCCTCTCCCCATGCACTCTCTTCCCAAAACTCATGATTAAACTCAAACCCACACTCCACCTCTTCTCTCTTCACTCTTCTCACTTCACTCTCTTCACACACTTCACACTCTTCCTCTCTCTCTCTAAACTCACGAAATTTCTCTCATTTCTCTGCCAAATTTCAAGACTTTGAAGACCTTGAAGTGTTCTTACTTCTCTCAAGATCATAACCAAGGTAAACAACATCATCTTCTTCCATAGTTTGATGATTCTACTTCTTTTCCTTCTTAGTTTTCTCTTCTTTTAGGATTCTATGCCTTTCCATGGCTAGAAATCTTTATTCTCCCCTTGTGGTTTGTAGATTCTCACCATAACACAATGCATGTGTTTGAAATGGTGAAAATCCGGGATCAAACCCATGCAAGGAGTGAAAAAGATGCACATATGATCATGTGACATCAAAATCTAATATTTCATGTTCTTCTCCATCTCTTTTATGTTCATGCATGACCAAAAGCATTTAAACCATTTCTAGTACATATTGAATCCTCATTCATTCCATGCATGTGTTAGAAATCGGATCTTACCAAAGACATGCATGATGTTCTTGTTGAAATACCCTAATAATGCACACAAGCAAACATGCAATCTGCCAGATTACTTTGTTCGACTTTGAACAGTCATAACTCAGTCATTTCTTAACCAAATCATGATATTCTTTTTGTATTGGTTAGTTCCACGAGTTAACTTTCTAACCCAATTGGTCTCACTGTAAAATATTAAATATCCGATTTTTGGCAGATTTTACAAAAAGGTTGCGCATACAGCTCTTTTTCTGTGATCACTATTTTTATCTTGCTTAAACAATGGTCTTAAACCCAACCATAAATCTTAGGAAAAATACCTTAGAAACTTAACATATCTAGTGAGTTATGGTTGAAATTTCGTGGCTTAAAACCTCACTGAATGGGCTACAAAAATTCATGAACCTCAGCCACATCTACACTTCATGCATTATTGCATGCAACTTTTCTTAAATTGTTTGGAATCATTACCCTCATTTCTATTCTGAATACATTCTTAACATTTTTACTTTTGAAAGCCCTTGCATGCATGAGATAATCTGGAAAATTTCAAGAGCTTTTGTTACTTATTTGATTTATTAGAATTATTGCTAAAACCAAGGGCATAAATCATATAAAATACTTCCAGAGGTCAATAAATCCTAAATAAATTCATGGATGATACTTATGGGGAATAATGACCCCTCACAAAATTTCAGCAATTTTTGTTACTGTTTCATATGATTTCTAATTTTCTTTTATTTAGGACATGATAAATTACAAAACCACTTTTTAGGATGTGAAAATTTTATCTAACAATTTTCGCATACCTTACTTGTGATGGGTGACTCAAGAAAATAATTTCAAGATTTTTCATCATGTCTAGCTATTTTTCCCAATTTTTGGTAATTATAATGGCTTAAAAATGGGAAAAATAGTTCTGATTATCCAAAATTCATGAAAATTTGCCAGGATATCATATTATATAGTAGGAGGTTACATAAAAATTTTGAATATTTTTCTCCACTGTAAACTATTTTTCCCTTATTTTCTAAAGTTAATTGCACTAAAATTCACTTAAATATACATAAATACCCAAAACCAGTTTATACATTATGAAAACCACTTTTGATATTTTTCCCAAGATATTTATACTGTAAATGATGTTACAAAAATTTATGGTAATTTATTTTAACTGTTTAATAATATTTCTTTAATTAATGACTATTTAAAGAAATAAAACAAGGAAAAATACAAATAACCACTGAAAAATATATTTTATATTTTTACCAGCCTATTTATGTATAATAACAATTAAATAAAAAGTTTGGGTAATTTTGGAAACTGTTTACTATTTATTTCAATTTTTATTGAAATAAATGCTCAAAAATTATAAAATATAATTAAACAGCTTGGAAATCCATTTTTATAATTTTCCCAGCTTAGTGTTGTGTATTAACAGTTAAATAAAAAGTTTGAGAATTTTTATCCCTCGAATACTATTTTTCGTGAATTTATGTTGTTATTGAGACTTAAAATTTGGAAAATTAACCTTCCAAGGTTGTAATTAATCGCACGACTTGTAAAATTTCAATACATCAGAAAAAGTGTAACAAAATGATATAAATCCAATACTAAAACATAAATTGGCATTTCCCTATATGTAGAGTTTAGTATATTAGCATTAGATATCGACATGGAAACTCACTAGTGCGTGTGTTTGGTGTCGTAGGATCCCGGTAGTAAGACGTTGGTGCATCCCGAAGTACCGCTTGTGTCTACACAAAACATCGTGAGTATTCACGCACTCCCCTATTTTCGTTTTTTATGTTTTGGGGTGGAAAAGCATGTCCAGAAAAACTATTGTTTGCATGTTGTACTTAAATTGAATTGTATCAAACATGATTGCTATTGTATTGCTATGTTTCTTTATGTATGTCTATGCAACACGGAACATGAGAACTTATCGTACAAAGGCCCTTCCCTTATCTCTAACCATTAACTCTTTGAGCCAATGGTCGTTATGGATAGCGCTATTAGGAATTGACAACTCCTCACTCGCCCGAATCGCTGGAGTGCATGATACCATATTCATCTATGGAACGATAAGCATAGATCTCGATAGGGCTTCAGTCATAGGTTTGGTTGAGACTCATTGTTTGCTCATACACATACACACGCGTTTCTCGTTATAGCAATAAACTTGTATTCATTAATAGCAATCAACTTGTTTATCATTGAAGCAATGTACTTGTATTTACGAAAAGCCTTATTGTACGCTCGATTTTATAAACTTGTGATACTCACCAACTATTTTCATAGTTGACGCTCGTTTTACATGCTTTTTCAGGAAATAATTAGTAAGTGGATGTAAAGATTCATCATCATAGAGCATGCTGCATCGTGTTGAAGCTATTATGAAGCTATATTTTGAACAATGTTATTTTGAAAAACTTGTATTTTGTTCTTTTGAAGCTATGGGTTGTAAACTTTTAAATACTGCTATGGTGATGTATCTTTATCTTTTGCAATGAAACCGTTATCGCTGTCATACCTTGCGTTTCCGCTTTAGCGGGGTGTGACATAATTAAACAACTATCAAAGGACAATCCAAAGTTCGACGAGGATTGGTTGCTTGTGAGTAGTTGGAAGCATGGTATTGAATGGACCATATCGACATTATTATGAATAGACAAGATTCTATTTAGGATGAGTTGTCAAATGGAAAATATGGAAGCGTGTCCATATTAGGAATTGAATATTGAAAATCTATGTCTAGATTAGAAACCTTTATGCAAAAGGATGTTCAAGGGAATGTGCTTTGAGTGAGAGACATCGTATCTAAGGAATTGTCTTGTAACAATCTCCGATAGAGGACTTTCTAATCTCATTGACAATAGTCTTTGTGATTTTGGTGCAGTGACATTACGAAAGAATCATTGCATAGAATGTTAGAATCTAGCATATTCTATAAGTAGCAAGAATTTGATATTCTTTCACTTATGAAAAAGGATTTGGAGTTGTGAAATGAGAATGATTGGAAATGTGTTCAATTTGATCTATTTCACAAAGTAAGAACCATAGGTAAACATTGTGTGCATGCTATGAGCATGGGATAAGTGTAGAAATTCAAGTAAGAAGTTGATTATCCGAAACGACAAATAATGAGTAATCGATATGGTGATAAATAAAAGGAGTTTTATTTATACTCACAGGGTTGAGGCCATATGGGATTAGTATTATTCTTGTGTTTCACTTTGCATGTTTTGACTTCCAGAATAATTGAGTTTATTAAGAATAATCGAATTATTCGAACGGGCCACAGTCGTTCATATGTTGGAAGTAGATATGAATGAAGACTATGGTGAATTGGTGTGTGGATTGTCTAAAAGAGTATTAGACATAAGCAAATGTTTGCTGCAATGTTCATGAGTGCTTATGAATATTAATTTGAGCATTGGATTAAACCCACGCTCACTTAGATCACTCCATGAATTGTATCACGAGTGATTGGTGAGACGATAACATCTTATATTCTTGAAACCGAGATGTGTGAGTTGTATCTTGCTAATCGGTTGCACATTGATAATATGTAAACGCACTAGTAACTTGGTGTTATAAAACATATTGTTGTGTGTGATTCGGTGAGTGAGTGCAAGCAAGCATTGTATCAAAGTTTATCCATTCCTTTTATCCAAAGGAGGATAAAAGCGATATCTTTGGGCCCCTCGATGGTTTAGTGATGAAAAACGTAAATGCTCGGCCGGGCTAGGACTAATTTGATTTGTTCAATTATTCAATCGTCATAAATCGAAAATCGAGATATAGTACAAAGATAATGATTAGAAATCATATCTCAGACGATATCTAGAATGGAGGAATATATGATCCCTTATCTAAGGACACCCGTATCTGATAGGATCAAAGTTGACAGCGGCTTTGGAAAGCTACGATTGCAGATCAGGATCTGAAGTCATACGCAGAATAGTTATTAGACTTATCCAAGTGGGAGACTATTGGATTACTGTCTAAGTCCATAACTATTTTGGTATGTACTTAACCCGATGGTGCATGGTCCTTTTGGGTTGCCTTCACCAAAGCAACTTGATTGGAGAAATAAATAGAGAGAGAGGTTATTATGATTTATTAATATGTTATAAGAATAATATATTAAAGGAGAAATCATATTTGTTTAATTAATATTGGTCAATAATTGATTAGGAATTAATTTTGTGATCAAGTGTAATTAATTAAACTAGAGGGGCTGAATTGTAATTATGTGATAGTTACAAAATAAGGTAAGGATTATCCTAAGTATAGGATGGATGAATTTAAGGTGATAATGCCTTAAAATTCGACTATGATAAGGATTCAAGGATTATCTTATGGGTTGCTTGGTAAGCAAGGAACTAGATAAGGATAATGACTGAAACCCTATCTGTACACCTATATAAACCCCCTTGGCTCATGAATTCGTGTAAGACCTTCCCAAGGCTTCTTAGGGACGAATTCAAAACCTCCCCTCTCTCCTCATATCTTCTCCATTTGCTCTTGGTGTTTGTATGCCATTAGAGGAGTGACACTTGTGACTCTAAGCCTTCCAAAGTCAATACAAGGAGATTTGGGATTGT
Organism: Lactuca saligna; assembly: GCF_052625555.1. Taxonomy (NCBI): domain Eukaryota; kingdom Viridiplantae; phylum Streptophyta; class Magnoliopsida; order Asterales; family Asteraceae; genus Lactuca; species Lactuca saligna. The sequence goes on along the minus strand of NC_136420.1, from coordinate 241,087,583 downwards.
TATTGCTACATAACAATCAAGGTAATATCTTAAACCTAATTATATGTTAATATGATTACTTGAATGCTAGAATTAGGGTTTATAGTCTTGGATAACTTGCATGTACAATAGAGAAACCTAGATCCTAGCATTAGGGTTTGTATGAGCACATAGGATGTCTTATGACCAAAACCCATCAATATTGTTAGGATGCAACACTCCAGGGTCTCCCTATAGATGTCACGTTGTTTCTAGAGCCATATGAGTTAGATCGTTTCCTAAGCCATTCAAGCTATGTTGTTGGGTATATTAAGATTGTATTTTGGTGTAAAACCATTTATTTTCATAACCATTAATCTATAGAGAACGACTAATGACAAGTATAAGTGTCATGTTATTGACCTTATATGGTTTGACTGCCCGCATGTGAGTAGCTAGCTACAACTATGTCTGACGAGACGGATTTTGGTATTGACGTTAGTATCATTGAACATTCCACGTGTTATAAAGATGTGAATGGCTTAAACATGCCCTATTAAGGTGTCGGTATATAAGTGTGGTGTCATAAGTTCGGTTATGAGTTTATCATAGAATCCCGGTTTTGTTTTGTTACCGTATAAAATCGACATTTGGTTTATATGGTAATTTTGTTCACTGATACTAGTTCAAATAGACTATAGGTAGTGGAATAGTTTGCGACCCAAAATGATAAATGTTAGTACTAGAAATTAAGTTGTATAACTCTTAATTAATAGCGTGACACAATTACTTAAGGTTCAATAACTCATAACTGATAAGTTATTTATTTAAATCTTTTATTCTTGTACGAAAACACATTATGTATGTGGGAGGAGTTTGCCTCATTGGTTAAGTGTCAGTTCTCATATTAAGTAAGATAATACTTAAATAATACCACAACACGATTTTACAAAGTTTATAAATTCAAAACTTATGAATTTTACATATAAACTATACAAACGCTTGTACAAGATCTCTATAGTAAAGTTGGTCATTTTATGTTTTCACAAGATGTGATATGACTTTATTGTATATAAAGTGGCAATCAAAATCCTTATATAAGAAGCATTTTGGTCATGAGAACCGTATAATTTTTTATATAAGTTTGACTAACTTATATGTATTATTCCAGATTTTGTACTTTTGGATTTAAACATATGATGTTTCTAAATTAGACTAAATATATTTTTATAACTCAATTATCTTATACTTTTGATAGAAAGGTATGTATTTATAAAAGCTGGTTAACCAGATAAATTTTATAAAATGCTTTTGGTTATAAGAATACTTTGTATTAAAACCTATAGAACTCACCAATAATTTTTTTGACGTATTTTAAATGCATGTATTCTCAGGTTATTTAGCAGCAGGTTGGAATTGTTCGCTCCGAAGGCTCTCCATTATGATTATTATACCCTTGTAAGTGCCGAATTGTTAGGCATGTGTCTCGATTTAGCAATAATCTTGTCAATGTAATTTCTATTTTAGTAATAATAGAAAATTATATTTGTACTGTTCAATGTATGTTCAATAATTGTGATTACTCATTTAGGTCGCGCACGTTGGCGTTTCCGCCGGCGGCCGGGGTGTAACAGAGGATTTCAAAATTATCTTATCATCCCACATGGATGGGAGGATAAAACCCTGAAAGATATCAAATGTTATAAATAGGGCATTAAGGATTCATTTTTTCTTGCTTATTCTTAGCTTGAAGTTTTCACCTCTTCTTCCTCTGTTCTTGTGGACGAACAATTTTAGAGTTTGACCTATATTTTGATTATGCCCTTGAATTTTTATTAACATTTGGGTGGACCCAAGATCTTGGAATTAATCAATATCTTGGACTACATTGTTTTTCTTATAATATCTTGTGCATAAATTTAGAGCTTGACTAAGGTGTTGTTGGTTTTTTTGAAGCAAAAAATTCATTAAATATGCGGACCACCTCTACAACTCTCCGCAATAGAAGAGGTGGACGACATGACAGTAGGCTATAATAAAAAGCATGTTTATTTTTTTACATCTGCATGCTGCTGCATATATTAAAAAATTAAAATAAACTAATTTTATATACCGAAAATAGGTTTTTAATAACGAAAATTTAATAATGTACGACATTTCAGCAAGATTTTATGATATTTCAGCAAAAAATAATGATATTTCAGCAATAAATTATCATTATTCAATATAAAAAAACGAGAAAAATAATTCAGCAAGAATAAATAAAAAAAATGAAAAATAAAGGTAGAATAAGAATTTAGCAAGATTTCAACAACATATAATCAATATTCATCAAGATTCCAACAAGAAAAAAGAAGAAGAAGAGGTTAGAAGAGACAATGCAAGTGCTGCCCTAAACAGAACACGCATAAAGGTTTTTTACTCCGAAGACTTCTAAAAAAACAAACAACTGCAAAATGAAAGTGCTACGCGTGTCTTGCGCCGTACAACAATAAGAGGTCTGAAGAGGTTTTTTTTTTTTAACAAAAAACAAACAACACCTAAACTGGAAGGCCTGGTCAAAACACATATTCTCAACACCTTATGAATGTTGAAGACCATAGTAAAAGGCGGGTCAAGCGAGTATCAAGGAAGATACAAACAATATCGAAATTTTAGTTATAGTTGGTTTATTTGTAAAGCCTAGTTTAATGTTCACACACACACACACACACACATAGACTCTTACTTTCTGTCTGATTCTAACGACACTTGAGCATATTGACATCATTTTGAAGATTAGATAGCATTTGTAATATCATGTTGATTTAATATAAGTTCTAAGGCAGGTGAATTCATCACCTCTCTAGGTTTTATGCTGTAGATCCAAAAGGATTATGGAATTTCCTCGCAATTCATTGAGTTCTAGCATTTACTTTGATTTACTTATTCTACTATTTATTTGATTATTAATCTATTTTTATTATCGAAATTATCAAGATACTTTGTGGTATCTTGGTACATTTATGAGTATATTAAGCTTTATTACATAAATTCACTTGTTGAATCACTTTAACACTATTTTTGTCCCAAATACACTTAATTTTATTAAGAATTAACATTTTGTTTATTAAAGTTCTATAAACATAATTATTTTATTATCTAATTATTTTGTACACATGATATTGAGCACAATCAAGATCTTCCACACATTTCAAGATGTTAAGCACTTTAATTTCACCTACCTTGTTTCAAACATCACATCACACTTATTGATTTGGTTACGAGACTAGTTTGTCAATTTTGACCAAAACATATATATATATATATATATATATATATATATATATATATATATATATATATATATATATATATATATATATATATATATCATACTTTGATTTTTCCGCTACCTAGTTTAATTATATTTGATGCATAGAAAACCTAACAGTGGTATTAGAGTCATTCATTCATTACTAGCACCCTTAATCTATATTTTCTGTAATTGTTTGTTTGAAATTGGAAAAAGGAAGAAAATTTCAAAACTGAAGATATATGCTAGTCGTAGGTGCGTCACACCCTCCTTCTGGGCGTGGCGTGCCTGTTCGGATTAGGGTTTATCTTATTTCTTTTAAATTTCAAATTTGATCTAATGTGGATAATTTTCAAATTTAAAATTGTTTTAAATCTGGAAAATTATAAATATTATTTAAATATGATTGTTTGAATTTGAATATTTATATTATGTAAATAGTGATTTAAATATTTAATATTATGTATAATAGTGATATATAAATTTGAATATTAACTCCCCATGAATTATTAATTATTACATTGCATGCTTCTATCTTGATTTTTCATTTTGAGCTTTATAAACGTTTGGGATCATCTAGCTAGGGTTTTATCATTCCAGTTAGTTTGATCATGTAGATAGGGTTTTATTAGTCCAATTATTTAGTTAACATAATTTGTAATTGTTTTTGTCAACTGTTAATAAGTAAAAAGTATTAGATTGGTTCTATGTTTGTGATTTAACTATGATATAAACTGAAAAAATCATATCTTTACCCTTCCGAGTTTGTGATAAGTATTGACATTGTTAGGAATTTTCCACAGAACTTAATGCAACTTTTCTGATCTTAATTAAGAGCTTATTTAATTAGATAGTAAAAAGTTAGGGTTAACTGAATAACTTGTTTTGATTAATTTAATTAGGCAAAAGAGATTATAGTAGAGCTTGTTAGTTTTTCTCAGTACCAACTTAGATAGAACACATTCTAAATAACCAGATCTGGGTTGATTGCATGATTAGGAAAGTTGCAACAAAGCTGAAATCATTTTTATTACTGAGTTTTACTTAATTCATTTTCACTGCATTTTTTAGTTTTTAGTTTAAATCAAAAACCCGTTTTTATAATTTTTATTTTATTGACTAGAATGTGCCTGATGCAAAAAGGCACTGACATTTAGGCTATGTCCCTGAGGATTAGACATTGCTTCCATATGCTATATTATTAGTGCAACCAACAGTAAAATATTATTTGTTTAATACGCCCACGATAGTTTGTTAACAACATGATAGGCAAGAACGATTCGAGATCGTTAAGTCCCTCATCGATTGTAAACAACAAGAGGGAACTTCTGTGTGCGCACATGTCCAAAAGATAAATTAGTACATATACATGTTAAAAAATCTTGGTGTCAAGCTACCATATCCGTTGACATGGTCTTGAACTCTCTTTGTAGTTCATTTTGAACTACAATATGAATAATCTTGATAAGATCATGATGGAGTTGCATGGTATGCTTAAGACAACTGATGTAAGCATGATGAAACCTACCAACTCAAACCTTATTGCTCCAGTATTGACTATTGATATGGTTTTGCTGAAAGGAAAAGGGTTCCTCAACCGAAGGGAAAAGGAAATGGTCCAAACCGAGATAGCTCCTTCCACTAATCCAAATGAGGCCATATGAGAGAGATATGATTTTCGTTAAGGCATTTATTTTTACCCCCGTTAGGCACATAAATAAATGTCAAAACCAGCTAAAGCAACCTAAAAGAGAGTTGTAGTGCACATTGAGATCATCATATAGATATAAAGAAGGCTTAGATCGGAGCTCACATGAAGAAGTAATGATTTTTACAAAATCTCTACACGACGCGCACTTGACACCAAATTCGAGTAGATTGCAAGTGACGTGGCCAATATAGGAAGTGACACGTGACATTCTCTGGATGGAGCCACGATAATCACGACCGATACATGCAGATATTTGCGCTAAGCGCACCCGAAATACATGAATATAAATAGAGAGATTGGATAGACCATTTCTGTACACCACTCTCATTCACCCTCTCTAGAAGCTCAAAGTAGCTGCACTTAGGAGCGATCCCCGAAGTCCCCATCCCGATTTAACCCTACATCAAAGGTCTCATGCGACTAGGTTGAGTATACGACCCCTATTTTACTATTTTAAATGTTTTACCATGGGGGGGGGGGGGGATACATGATTATTAAATGGTTTTATCAAGATATATTTATATCTATAAATATCAACTGTTTTATAAACCTTAAAACCTTAGGATAATGTAGCTATAAATACTATACCTAGTTGTAAGCTATGATATTATGCCTAAGAGTTATGATGCCCGATGGTCTAGGAAGAGATATTACCTAGATGTTATAATGGCCAAATCCCTAGGATAACATAGTACCTATAAGTTGTGCCTGTTAAATATAAGGATATGCACTGCACCGAAGCCATACTCTGCCCAAATATCATGTTTTCAAATAACCATAATTAGGGTATATGTATGATATATATATATATATATATATATATATATATATATATATATGTGTGTGTGTATGTATATATATATATATATATATATATGTATATATATATACACACACACATGCACACATACTAATTAATTATGAGATCAAAAGATTTAATTATCAAATATAAAATTTAAAGATTTATATCGTGATTGTTACAGGAAAGATAAAAGATAAAAGACAAAAGATAAATACCTAAGGTTAATGCGTTAGTGAGCTATTAATATTGATCCAAAGGAATTGACTAAATTCGGCTTCCCCGGTACCTATAATGGTTAATCTTAGGAGAGCTAGAATGATATGTACAGATCTATACGGGGATTGACACCTGCACCTACGATTGCTAGCTACATTACCGAAAGGATAACTTTCTTATTATTCATTATTAGACGTCTGATGAAGCGTCATGTTGAGGAAAATTATTAGTCAAACAATGTCGATTATGGGGGCTCATGCTAATACATTACAAACACCTTAGAGATCCGACTACCATTAGGGACACCTTAGAGTGGTAGATAAAATACGTTAGGGTTGATGGATATCCTACACAGATAGTAAATTAAGATGAATAAAATATCCTAAAAAGATAATAAGATAGGATCGTTATATATCCTAAAAGATAGTAAGCTAGGGTTGATAAAATACTTTAGGAATGGTTTTGTAAGAGGAAAAGGATTCTTAAATTAATACAACCAAATAAAAGTTGAAAGCTATAAAAACATGTGAACTCACCAACATTATGCTGATGTTTTAAAAAATACATGTATTCTCAGGGAGATGGGTGTGGATGATAGTTGTGCCGAGGAAGAGGATGCATTCAAGGAAGCTTGCTGGAGTTTAGTTCCGTCTGTTTATCATTTCTAGCAATGTTTAGGTTGTGTCCTTGTCTTTCAAACAATTTAATCCCCAAAATAATTTAAAATATATAAAAGTAATGTTTGAAATATATTTTTGTGTTATGTTCCATATATATTTGTATGCCTTGATCTAATTTCCCCACATTCGCACCACCGACATTTCCGCCGTCGGTCGGGGGTGTGATAGATTGGTACTAAAGGTAGAGCTACAGGTCAAAGCGAACTAGTAATTCCTTAGGAAATACAAATATAACCTAGGCCATAAAACTCTGAATTATTTAAACCTAATAAAACTATTATTACTAATTACCATACAAATAGACTGCTTAGGGGAAAGGTGCCTAGGCTGGAAAAATTGTCATTTTTGTTGTTGTATTTCAGAATGGCTATATGCTAAAATGGTCTTGTTCTCTTACTTTTCCTACCTGGCTAATCCTTACTTAGTGGTCTTGAAGTACATAAACATAGAGTTAATAAATACCCTAATCAAACATTAATTAGATAAAGAGTTATATAAACTATTATAAATACACTCTTGTATGATAAAAACTATCCATTCAAATCACAACTTACGATTTTAGGTTAAAAATGAATCGTAGGGTTAGTCTAGTACTACTGTTGTACCACAACCATACGTAGAATGCACAAATAAGTTTTATTATGGTCCGACCAACGCACGCCTAAACCTGGATGTCGTAGTTGACAATCCAAATGCTTAAGGATTTATGAATCAGTAGTTTAGTATGCCTAGTTAAGAGACTAGGACGATGCCTACGACTAGAGGATCTTCAGATATGTAGCTTAGATCGGCTTCCTTAAGACTATAGCCTTAGATCAAGACCTAGTGCAAGAGGATGGTACACTCTTTTGTTTTGGGAAATCTAATATAAAAGTTTGCGAAATTTATGAAAATTACGTGACCTTAATGTTTATCGTGTTGCTTGTTTGATTTGTTTTCTTGATATACTTAACTCTCTTAACTAAATTATCGACGTAAAACTCAAAAATTTATCATAACAAAAAAAAATATGCCATAAAATTTAGAATCATGCCTCACACTAGACGAAACCCATGAAAACCCAAAACGAATCCCGAGCCTATGATCTCAGTCATGATTGAGACATTAGCGGCCCAACACGTAGTTCATGCAATAACAAGCTTAGAAACCCCCAGGAACTTAGGATCAAGAGGAAATGGAGATAAGTGTTCACAGAGGTGATAATCGAGGTCCAACTAGAGTCTGTTCATATAAATATATTTATGAACCATAAGCTAAAGTCCTTCCATGGAAACGAAGGTGTAGTTGGATTGACTAGGTGGGTAGAAAAGATGGAGTTTGTTTTTGAGATAAGCTTCTTTCTGGAGAACTGTAAAGTCAAGTTCACCACCTGCACCCTGGAAGATGCATCCTTAAGATGGTGGACCAGTTACACAAGGACCATGGGCTTTAATGTAGCAAACTCTATATATTAGAGCGATATAAAGCAACTCATAAGTGGGGAATACTGTCTACGTGAAGAGATGCGGAAGCTGGAGTAGGAGCTGAGGAATTTGATGATCCAGGAAGCTGATGTTGCCACCTATACGAGCCTATTCAATGACCTTGTCACCTTATGTATCAGTATGGTTACCCTGGAAGATAAGAAGATAAAAAGGTATATTTAGGGTTTGCCTCATCTCATTCAAGGCTTAGTCACTGCCTCAAAACCAACCACCTTCGACACCGCCAAGAGACTACCTTTAGTCTGACTAATCAAGAGATTTGTCGTGGGATGATGGTCCAGAAGGCTGACCTTCCAAAGATGGAGGGTAGCAAAAGGAAGTTTGGCAAAGAGTCCAATGGGAAGGCTAAGTAAAAAAACAAAAAAGAAACGGGAAGTGGTTCAATCTTATGCAGTTTCAACACCCTCAATAGGGACTACTTATAGAAGTAGCCCTAGATGCAACGAGTGTGGGTTTCATCACAATAGAGCCTGTTTGGTCTGCACCAACTACAGCAAGAAAGGTCATCTTACCAACATACGCAAAATCCAACCCAGTTGATAAACTGTAACAAAAAATAGAGGAGCATGATATGAGTGTAAGGAAGTTGGACATATCAAGATGGATTATCCAAAGCTGAAGGGTCAGGGAGATGAGTACTGAGGATAGTTGTGCCAAGGAGGAGGAGGTCTTATAGGAAATTTACTAGAGTTTAGTTCCGTATGTTTATCGTTTCTATCAATGTTTAGGTTGTGTGCTTGTCTTTCAAACAATATAATCCCCAAAATAATTTAAAATAAAAAAGTAATGTTTGAAATATATTTTTGTGTTATGTTCCATTATATCTGTATGCCTCGATCCAATTTCCCCACCTTCGCACCGACCTGTGTTTCCCCGCCCACCAGGGGTGTGGCATTGGCACCTAAGGTATGTTTATGATAGAACTCCATAACACATCTACTTATAACTCTTGGATTCTTGATACATGATGAGGTACTCACATTTGATCTTATATATAGATACTAAGACAAAAAAGGAAGTTGAGGCATGAGGAGCTCAACCTAATCATGCGAAACAGGAACAAGTTAGTTGTTACAATGATTGGAAACCATAGGATCATGCTTAGTGATTGTGTTTATCTTAGTTTATTGAATTTTTGCTTTTCATCTCATATGACATGAAACATTAATTATTTTCTTGCACTTTATAAGGATGGTTGTTTTTTTCTTTTGATAATGATAATGGTGACATTTTGGTTTATAAGAATGGTTTATTTATTTTCAAAGCTAGTCCTTGTAAAGGGGTGTATGAAAGTATTGTTTGTGTAGGTAAACTAGATAAACTACTGTTAAATGTTGGTTCTTCTAATAGTGAATTAGATAAATAATGTTTGTGCCATTCTTGACTTGGTCATATAAACAAGAAGCGCATCGCCAAGCTACAATCAGGTGGGATCTTGGAATCATTTGATATAAAGTCAGATGATGTATACAAATCTTGCTTACTTGGCAAGATGAAAAAGGATCCAATCAGAGGCCACTATGAAAAAGGTAAGGTTTTGTTGGACCTTATCCACACACATGTTTGTGGACCATTCAAATCCTCCACAAGACATGGCAAGAGATACTTCGTGACTTTAACTGACGATTTTAGTATGCATGAATATATTTTCGTAATCAAGCATAAGTCAAAACCTTTAAACTGTTCAAAGGATTTCAAAACAAAGTAGAGAATCAATCGAGTAGAAAGATCAATATGCTCATATCTGATAGTGGTGGAGAATATGTAAGCCTTGAATTCCATGATCATCTTAAGAATTGTGGAATAGTTTCACTAGTGTCACCTCCTAGAACACCACAATTGAATGGTTTAGCTGAGAGAAGAAATCGAAGGCTACTAGATATGGTTTGATTTATGATGAGTCAAACTACACTTCTGATAACCTTTTAGGGGCATTCCTTAGAGACATTTGCTCATATATTAGACCATGTACCAATTAAGAAGGTTGCTAAAACACCCTTTGATACGTGAAGTGAGACACATCCCTCTCTAGAACATATAAAGCTTAGGGATGTGAGGCTTTTGTTCATCACATTGTGATCGATAAGCTTGAGCCCATATCAGATAATTGTTATTACATTGGTTATCCATAAAAGTCCTTTGGATACTTGTTTTACAAGCCTTTAGCAAACAAAGTGTTTGTTAGTGGAAGGGGATACTTCCTCGAGAAGGATCTCATTTCCAAAGAGGTAAAGTGGGAGCGATATTGATATTGAAAAGCTTCAAGAGTTAAGTGAAGAAGAACATTCAGTTGACACTAGCACTCAACCTATGGCAGAAGGACCTATTGTGTCACACCCCCAAACCAAGGATGGCGGAAACGTCTAGGGGTGGAGGACTTCATGTATAGTATCATAACCACAAATTCAATAGTAATTTAAGCAAATACAACCAACATATATATAATTGAAAAAGTTACATCACTTGTATGAATTACTTGTTTCAAAATCAATTACAATATGTTGACAAAATATGAAAGTTTGACGCCTTAACGTCCCATACTCAAAAGCACTTGGTTGCTTGTTTAATGATTTCCTGAGAATACAAGTTGTTTGAAAAAGTGTCAACACAAAGGTTGGTGAGTTCATATGCTTTTGCTATAAAACCTAATAGAAGTCTTTCTCCTGTAAATGTCGCGTTTGTTTCAGAAAAATCCGATATTTTCCTTAAAATCTGTGTAATGTAGCCTTATAACCAAGGCCAAAATGTATAAGTAACCTTTCTTACTTAGTGGAAATGCTATGAGTTTAAATTGATATAAAAAGTGAATTTAAACCGACATAAAACCTATTTAGGTTTTATAATAATCCCGTAAACTTTATGTATTGTTATCTCCCTATATGAGTCGCTATAATCATACTATGACTGAATGAACCTGCCACGACGTTTCTCAGGCGTCGCGAAACTGAAATGACATTTGTCACCCGTAGACCTGCAGGTCCCACTGTAGCTAGCAGCAAGGTGTGGGGTGTCAAACCCAATATATATCTATATACAAGTATCACGTTCTCCCTCTAGGAGACTCTGATTATAACTACCAGGAATTATATTCCGCACTCGGATGTACGGAAAGAGATTGTCTCACAATTTAGGTTAACAAGTTTACGTGTAATGTGTGTGAGTGTAAACCTTTTCTGTATGAATGTACCCTTTTTGTACGAGTGTGTTATGCAATGTATCATAAACTATACCTATTATAGTTTATCTAAAACGTTTGTAATATGTAAGAACTCTTTTATGGAAATGCATTAGTGTTATGAATCCCTTAAGCTATACTTTTTATAGTTTAATATACGTGTTCTAAATGAATGAATAATCTTATCATGAATGACTTAGTTTCAGTTTATGATGATAAACTAACAAGGAAACACATTCAATAATTAAAACTTATGATTATACACTTTGCTCAACATAATACAAAGTGTTATGATATTTATATGCTGTTAACTAACTTTAACCTTTCTGCACTGTTTTGGAAAAATCATAGAAAAATCATACGAAGTCAAAAACTAGATCCGTAAATTCCGAGAGTTCCCAAAATGTGTCTAGTTTACTCATAATTTTTATCATGATTTTTAATGACCTCCAACTTGGGTGAAAAATTCCATAATCACAGACTGGTCCGGATTGGTGTTTGAAATGATAGACAGTTTTGTAAAAATCACCATAAATTGTATAAAAATCGTATGGAGATGTGCAAGTAGTCATTTTAAAGATAAGAACTTGAAATATTTTCACCTTATACAGTTTTGAAAACAAAAATTTTTAAGTTGCCCAAAACAATCCGTGAATATAGTTGAACTTTTCTGATGAAGGCTGTTAGAAAAGTTTAGTTATGTTCTTGGTGTTTTAACTTGTATTCCCCCCCTAAAAACTTGAGAAAACATGAAAATGTAGGGGTATGAACTCACCTTATGTGATTTCAGTAGATGATTGTTGAAGAATGGAAGTGTTTAACTCAAGAACACTTGGAGATGCCTTGAAGATTTTCGAGAATCTAACATCATAGTTATGGAGTTTATGTAAGCAATCAATGATTTGAGTAGAATGATGTGCAATAATCACAAGGAGGATGAATTATACTTACCAAGAGTGGAAGAACACTTGATAATCAGCCTTGAATCTCGAATTTGGTAGAGAAAGTTTGAGAGAAAAGTGGAGTTGGATCCTTGGTGAAATGAGGGCAAATGAGAGAAGTGAGGAGAGAGGATGTTTTGTTCCAGCTCTGAAAACGTGGGAATGGGTGGTAATTGAGTGTAAGGGACATTGAAGTGACCTAGGTAAGGTGGGGAGGTGTGGCTGGTCATAGAGTCGGTGTGGGGGTGGCTGCTTGTGTTATAAGGTAAAGTAAAGTCAACACTCCACCTCAATTATTCACTCACTATATTTTTATTATTTAAATAGGGATTTTTATGAAAATTTGATTAAATTATGAATATTTAGGGTTTATTATGTTAAAATATAATTTCTGGAGAAAATCCCGCATTAAAATCACGAGAAACGGGCTTAAAATATTAAAAATATCAAAAATGGGTGAAAAGCATCAAAAATCCGAAGTCTGGACGGAGGTTCGGTCCTCTGGTGTTGGAACCGAGAGAAGAGAAGAAGAATCGAGAGGTGAGGAGAAGAACCGAGAGAGGGAAGGGAAGGACCGAGAGAGGGTAAGGAACCGAGAGGCGGGAGGAGACCGAGAGGCGGAGAACAGAGACCGAGAGGAGAGAGCAGAGACCGAGACTCGGTTTCGGTCCTGGTTACTTTCGGTCCAAGGGCTCGGCCTTAAGGAGTTTCGGCTCCTTGAGAAGGGTTTCGGTTCCTAAGGTCCATTTTTCTCGTTTTTACCCCGTTTTAAGCCGTTTTTGACCCGGTTAAGGGTCGGGATGGCCCAAAAGACTATAAAAAGTCCAAGGAACTTTTGAGAGAGATTTGAGAGAGATTTGGGAGAGATTTCACATACTTGGAGAGATTTGGGAGAGATTTGACATTCTTGGAGAGATTCCTCATACAAAGAGATATTTGAGAGAGATTTCACATACTTGAGAGATTTGGGAGAGATTTGACATTCTTGGAGAGATTCCTCATACAAAGAGATATTTGAGAGAGATTTCACATACTTGGAGAGATTTGGGAGAGATTTGACATAGAGAGAGATAGAGTGAAAACGATTGAGAGAGGTTCCATGTGTGATAATTGTGAGTGTTTGGCTCCGCAACGCAAGGTTCTTGAGCCCCATTAAGTCATGATTAAGGATCCTACACACTCCCGATGAGTATGCAACATGGTTTTATCAGTTTAGTTCGTTGATTAGCACTAAGGCTCAGGAAATTTTAACACAAGAACTTTTCCCAAGTGATGTTTTCCCACTAATATAGCAAGTTATGCAGTAATTACATAACACAAACCCTAATACACAAGGTTTAATCGAGTTGACCGGTTTGACTTGATGACTTGACTTGACTCTAGATTGACGATTGTCACATATTGAGGAACCTCAACCTGAGTTAGAGCAACATGTTGAACAAAATGATATATCTCCACCTCCCCTTCGTAGATCCAACAGAGTTCTTTCTCCTCCTAAGTTCTATGGTTTCCATGTTACCATAGAAGGATACATATTGATTAGTGATTGTACACTAGTTAATATGGATGAGCCATCCAACTATAAGGAAGCGATGGAAGGCCCTAAGGCTACCAATTGGAAGGAAAGCATAAAGAGCGAGATTCACTCCATGTATAACAACCAAGTTTGGAATTTGGTTTATCGTACAACTGGCATGAAAACCATTGGCTGTAAATGGATCTTCAAGAAGAAAACCGACATGGATCGGAGTTGGCACACATTCAAGGCTAGGCTAGTTGCGAAGGGTTATACTCAGACTCAAGGGATTGATTATGAGGAAACCTTCCTGCCAGTTGCCAAGTTCAAATCTATTAGGATATTAGTTTCCATAGCAATGTTCCATGATTATGAGGTATGGAAAATGGATGTGAAGACAAACCTTAATGGAAAACTCGTATAGAATGTCTATATGACACAACCTAGGGTTTCATTAACCATATATGAATACAGAGTGTATATATCAAAGCTACTGGGAGTATTATGGTCTTCCTAGTGTTGTATGTGGATGACATACTCCTTATAGGAAATGATATCCCACGTTGCTTGAGAGTTGTTTTACTTTGAAAGATCTAGGAGAGGTTGCATATATACTTGGTATAAGAATATATAGAGATCACTACTAGAAAATTACCATTTAATGACATGCATTGCGTGTTATAAAAGCCATAAATGACATGTAAATGCGTGTCAAGGAAGGCCCTATCATAAAAGAAGACAACACTCATTTGCGTGTCATCTTCTTACGATGCGCATTTACGACACACATTTATGATATGCATTGCATGTCAAGGAAGGCCCTGTCATAAAGGAAGATAACATGTATATACATGTCGTAACGTTATGATGCGTAGTTACGACTCACATTGCCTATCATTGAATCACATGTCATAAAGGAAGACGACATGCATTTTTGCATATAATAACTTTAAATGTTTCAATATATATATATATATATATATATATATATATATATATATATAAAGATTTACTATTTTTTTAAATTAAATGACAATTAAGGTTCCATCATACAAAATAACATATGATACACAAGAAAAGACAATGCATTTCACATTATATAAGTATTTCAATTAAAAATAATCTCTCAGATGCTAAATAAATGTAATACATTGCATGTTTCACATATCATGTCAAAAAAATCCATGGTGTCATTGTTTGCCACCAGGTGTACCAAGTAGAGGTAAAAATGTTGAACTTGGTGTCATGGTCGGCTATCCACCAGGTGGTATGGATTACATGTAAGCACTTGGAGCATTAGTGAGCTATTATGCTATTCAGTGTCACTAAATAAAACAACTAATTCACCTTATTAATTAAATGATGTTGACTAATATAAAACAATTAATGAACTTACTATTAAGCAAAGAAAGAAGCTAACCTTATTGTACTTTGAAAAATGCTTGATCATAGCATTGTACTTGAAAATACAATCTTATTAGGTGGTTCACTTATAATAAGTTATAATCCAGCTATCAAAGTAGGATACTACAATGAACAACTCAATAAAGATTTATTATTTTCTTACAAGTGATGGTGAGTAATCAGATGTTGGTAGTCACACAATAAAGGACTAAGCTTCTTCAACTATATTGACTGAATTTTTCCAATATTTACAGAGTGCTTCAACAGCCTGCAGTAATTATTATATATAATAATATAATTTATTTCATTCACATATAACAAAAAGATAAACAAAAAATAAATAAATAAAGATATTTTGACATGTTTCTTATTAAATGATTTATTTCCATTTATCCTTGATGCTAGTTCAATCATATGTGAAGGGTAGTTTTGTCTTTTGTATTTTTTTAATTATCTGTTTGTTATGTCTATACCATTACTTGTATGCACGATGGACAATGTAGTTGGGAAAAACCTTTTTTTAATTTAGAAGGAGGCTGATTATTAGTGAAATACCTTTTCTTATGAAAACCATCACTTGAAATAACAAGATGAAATTACATTTGTAAGATGAACAAATATTTTGGTAGTGAAGTAATTATTAAATGGATCTAACAACTATCTTTTGTAAAAATAGATACTTTAAAAAAAAAAAAAAGGCCATTTCAGAAACACCATTTTCCTTTGTTGAAAACAAGTTTCTGATGAGTGTACTAATCTACTTTAAAAAAAACATTTCATTAAAAAGTCACTACCTAGCAAGGCACAAGGCAGAGGCAAAAAAGGGAAATAAGAGGTTACCAATTTTGTTGTTTACAACTTATAGTGAAAAATATTAATAATTAAGTAAAAAATTAATTAATTAATTACCTAAATCCCATCTCCTATTTGATACTCTCTTTCACTACAGACACCATAATTCATCCTTTTGGAGTGGGTTTGTTCACAGGGGGATGTTCCAACACTCTGCAATAATTTTACTTCCAGAAAAGGCTACTCATGAAAATTATCCGTATCTTTTTTTTTTTTTCTCAAGAATGAAAAATAGTAAACATATCCTTCTAATATTTAATAAAAAAAATAGAGATTCAAATGAGGTCTGTCTGAACAAGTCATAGCAAAACACTGAACCGTGAGAATCATAGCAACTCAACAATCACATTTTAGTCTTTTCTCTCAATCACATGAACCAAACCAACAAAATAACAAACATATAAAGTAATCAAAACAAAGTTACGATTTACATCATATTTAATGAAAAAAATAGAGATTTAAATTGGAAAGATATTGAAGAATAGAATCAAAGGATGATAACATGTCCATACAAATAGAATACCGCAAGGTCTAAATGAATACAACAATTTTAATGCATCCGCTATAGAGAATCCAACTGTAACACTTGACTTGTATAGTATGCTTGTCTAGTTTAAGAGGTTAAAGGTAAATAGTGATAATTGCAATCTAAACACCAGAAGATCTTTTGAATTTATCAATATATGGACAAGTAGCATAACGTGAAAAACTGATAATTCAGAGTCCATTAGAATGTGGTGCACCCTTGTCATAGATATGAGGAAATCAATCTATGAGGTGAACCCCTGTGCAATTGTATAAATTAACTAGAGATAAGGGATGAGGAAAGTTGGGTTCCAAAAAATGTGATGAAATTTTGGATTTTCTAAAAATGAATTTCCACAAATTCATGAAGAATCCAAACAAGAAAAGATAAATCGACTCAATAGTGTCAAACATTTAAATCGTAAATATTTTGAAAATGAACTTTGTTGATAGAAAGAATTTTTTAAAATTCAAAAGATACAACCAAATGACCTTATAAAGACGGTTCTATTTTTATAGGTACGACCAAAAATATTTAATTTGAAATCAACTAAAAATAATTGCCTAAGCTATCATCATGTATTTGACATAAAAACAAATAAAAATAAATAAAATTGAAAGACCTTGATAACAACCAAAAGCACCTAATTTAGAGTTCTACATGAAGGAATTAGGTATCCATAATTAGAGATGTCAAAAAGTCTCGTGGGGCCCTGATCCCAAATAGGAAATATTTGTTTAAAAAATTGGGGACGGGGATGGGACGGGGGCAAGGTTAACCTCCGTTTTAATTTCGGGGGCGGGGTCGGGGATATGTAGTCCCGTCCCGAACCCCCAATGGGGACCCCGTTAATATATATTATTTTTGTTAATATATATTAATTATAAAAATATAATAAATAATAACAATGATTTTGAACTTCCAAATTTTAATAAATATCATGTTTTTAAGTTGTTAGTATAACGTTTTTGAGATGTTATAATATTTTTATTTTAAACATAAAAAATTATGCTATTAATAACTATTTTTACCCAAAATGTTTTATTTAGCTCAAAAATAAATTCTTTTAGCCTAAACAACACCTTAGTTTAACCAAAAAAAAAAGTCAACCCAAACAGGGACGGGGGCGGGGGTGGGGAGGCTTGAGATTTCGGGGACGGGGGCGGGGCGGGAGATGCAATCCTCGCCCCGTTTTCCCCCGTTGACATCCCTATCCATAATTCTTGTTCTCCCACGCTAAGATTTAATAGTTAGAGAAAAGTAGTAAAATGTACTCCACGTAATTTGTGTATCATATCAACCCTAACTATGTTTTGATCTTGTGGTCCTCTATACCAACGTGTCGTCGGTACATGGTGCAATCTTTTTTATTTATCACAAAAAGGAAACGTCCTTAATTGTATATCGACGACATGTCGTCGGTATAGAGGTATATCTTCAAGATCAGGTTACAGATCCCATTACACATCGCCACAACCTCTCTCTCTCTCTCTCTCTCTCTCTCTCACACATCTTGCTTCACCAACCCACACCGTCGGCTTGGAAGTCGGATCTACATCAGAGGTAACTTCAAGGTCCCTATTCTCTTATCTTCTTGCATATTATTTCTTGCGCGTTTTTTTTGGGTGGTTTTTTTCCGATTAGGGATGTAAACGGGGGCAAACGTGACGGGGATGTAAACGGCGTTTTTTTTTTTTTTTTTTTTTTTTTTTTTCTAAAGGTAGATATCTATACCTCCCATTTTATTGATTTTGGACATAATGTGTTTGATTTTGTGTTTAAATGTTTAATATGTACAAATATTGTGGATGTCCTTAACTCAATATACAGCTTAAAATTCGTTTACTTGAACCACAAAAATACTTATACATTAAACTAAAATCAAAATATACTTTGACAAAATTATGTAAAATCATATGAAAATAAAGATTAAATACATAAAGCAATAATCAAACAATTGGTAGTTTCAATGGTTAAGAGCCATCTTCGCTCCAAACCATCCTTTGTTCAATATAAATGTAATTGTTTTGAATAAAATCAACATAGCACATTCTCATGGAGCTACTTTTCATATCCCCAAAAGTCCATCTCTCCTCGCAAGGAGAGTTGGTTGACATGTTGCATAGATAGAGACGACGTTGTATCATCTCGATACCTCAACATCCCTTTCGTCGAATTGACATCCTCGTTAGGTTGACCAATATGCGAAGTTACAAGCCTATCAACCATTCCCCATCCGTTTACTGTCTCTTCTCTTACATTCGTGTTAACCATGATCTGAACCTGTTCACAGGTGTCAACCTCTAGACCAGGCTCACAAGCTTGGTACCCTACATCGAGCTGGTTCTCACAGCTTCCACTGTCGCATTCTCTAGGGTTTGTCATAAGTTGTCTAACCATAAGTGGAGAATCTTCCGAGGGTAAATTCAAGAAACCATATCCAAGAGGCTTGTGGGTAGGGATAAGGTGAGGGTGTTGATGACTGTAGTTGAGGCCTAAGTCGAAGTTTTGTTGTTGTTGATGTGTTTGTTGATATTGTAAATACTGATTATTGTCTTGACCGTATGGTAAAGAACGAGGTTGAAACTGGTTGTTGTTGAGTCGTTCTGATCCTATACTACCACTCGATGCTTCGTTTACACCAACCTTGAATAAGTTTCTCTTTTTGAAAACACGACAAATCACCCACCCATCTTCCTGTTAAAATACAACAAGTGTAAGTACATGAAAGTTTATATCTACTCAAAAAGTTTCTAAATATCATGTATCCTAATAAACCACCGGTAGCAAGACAAAGATATAGATTCAACTTACAGGTGAAGAAGTTGGAATGGAATTCATGAGGGGGTCATGATGATCATCAGTATCTTCAAGGCGATACTCGTGCATGATCCAATCAGTCTTTTGCCCATGGGGAGCTCGGCCTCGATAGAAAACTAGGGTCTTCCTCATACCAATCTTCTTGAAGGTGTTACGTATGCATTTGTCTCGTCCAGTTGCCTTCCAGAACCCAGCATTTGTTGCTCTGTTTGTCCTCGATCCTGTCGGATACTTTTTATCCTTGTGGCTGAAGAAGTACCACTCGTTTTCCGGTGATGAACCTATCTTGCATCTCTCTGTGGAAATTTCAAATACAAGATTTATTAAGTTACATGAACACCATCAAAATCACCAAAAGATAAAAAGAAGAAGAGTTCACCTTGGAGGTCCCATGGCTCAATCTTGTTCAAGTCGACTTCCCTAATGACATCCATGTCAAACTTTTCAAATGAAATCTTCTTCTTCAAGTAGTAATGAAGAAGCTCTTCATCAGTGGGGTGAAACCGGAACCCCGGCGGAACACCACCGTTTGATGATGACATGATTAACACAGAACAGCCAACTAAATTTCGCACAGACTTGAGTCGGTGCTTTGGGGTTGAGTTATTTTTTAGTAGGGTGATATCATCAATCATTGTGGAAGGAGTGTGAATTATTTATATAGAGTTAGAAAGTTGACGGCCGGTGACGACGGCGGCGGAGCAGCCTAAAGCTGACGTAGATAACAAGCCACAGGTATCTGGACCAAGCACTAGTAATGGCGATGAGCATGTACTTTGAATCCTACATCTACGCGCACAGTGGAAACGCCTCTGCAACTCTTTTCGTTATAGATAAATTAAATGTATAATCTTATATACATTTTAGCAAAAAAGAAAATTGACCCGTAAATATGTAGATAAAATACTTTTTAATTTATGAATAATATAAAAACTTAATGGTATTCGATTGCTGTGAAAGCAAGCTGTTCATGGGAACAGAAGGTGCTTAAAAGGGTTATCGGGATTAGTGTTGATTGGACGGTTTAATGTGCACATGCGGCTACGACCTTTTGAGAGTTTAATCATATTTTTATTGGCTGCGCTTGTTTGAAATCCACGTTATCCATGCATACTTCACAGGCTTAAAAGATCATAGAAAATGGATTATTTTATTATTATATTTTTTGATAAGTTAATGTTTCGAGATTACTATAAGAAAACTGCAACTTCCTACTTCTTTGAATGATTATATCAATTCATACTAAGACAGCGTAATATGGTCAAACCCGGCCGCAACATTAACCGAGACTGTCTAAAATGGAAATTAACCCGATCGAATATATCGTGAAAATATACATTTCAAAGAGTTTTTGTTTTTGTAAAAGTAGGTTGGTTTTCAAAAACTATTGTAGAATTATGTTAGTATTAGAATGTATTGTAGAAATAGGTTGGTTTGATTAACTTTAATGGTTTTTTATTTATATTTTTTACAATTCAACAATCCATCTTTTATCCTTGTTAAATATTATACATAGATTATTTTATTCTATAATATATGATTATATCTTATGTATTATTATTTACAAATAATACCGATAAATAGAGTTTATAAAAACCTTCAAATAGATACCAATATTGAATATATTACAACAGTACGAAATTACAAGAACAATTAAAAACGATATTACAATACGAATTAAGTGTAAAATTACAATACAAGTTAAAGGGTAACTTAAACATTAATTGAAAATGTTACAAAGTTCACAGCGCATTGAATCTTGGCTGGGAATTTGGACAATTTCTTCTATTATGATTAGTTTGGTGACATAGTCTACATTTGCGAGGTTCGTCGGGATGACGAATGTTCATCTCGTTATGAAATCGATTTGCACACCTCTGGCCTCAATGCACAAAAAGTTTCGAGTTATCTGCTTTAATCTTCCAATCCGATTCTAACCAATAATCAACATGAGAAAGTGGGACAAAAGCCAACGTATATTGTTGTTTATACGTCATAGTAGTGTACACAGTATTAACAATAGAAAAAGGGTTATCCCCTCTATAACCGCAAACTGCAATAACATGCGAACATGGAAATCTTTCCATTTGCCACTTACCGCATGTGCATGTTTGTTGAAAATAATGGACAGTGTATGTATTTCCTCCTTTGTCATTTATCTGTAACTTTGTGACAATTCTGTAGACACCTTCATTGTAGTCAAAATCGGTTAATGTATAGCTTTGTGCACAAGATTCTCGCTTTCGAAAGAGACGCCACATACATGATGGTAGAGGTGTATTGCAATTCATTGCAATATCACTGTCAAGGTTGTAGAACTCGTTACTCGGTACCTGTTCGGCTGACTACGAGTAGCTAGTACTCAGGAGTACTTAGAGAGTACTCGGATTTGGAAATTTGTGTAGAAATATTTTTAGGAAAATTATATATGTCAAAATCATAAGATAAAATCATAAGTTGATTGAAATATATAACAAAATTGGATACATGTGAATACACAAAAAAATGAAAAACACATAATGGTCTCACTTAATGAATAATTACTGAAAATTTAAGATATATATATGTAGTAAAATTGCATGTGTGTGTTAAATAATAAATCATTAAGTATATTATACATATTAATCACCGAAGTGACCGAATTTCACAACACTACTCAGTTCAGTAAGGGGCCGATCGGGGAGTACTCGGGATTATGTAACTCATCTCGGCAAGGGGGGGAGTAGCGAGTACTCGGAGGAGTAATCGGCAAACTCGACGAGTTTTACAACACTGATCACTGTACTTTCTAAAAAGTTGTACAGTTCTATTAAATGTAAGGTCAAGACACGCCCTGATCGGTAACTGTCTTGCTCCGCGAAGTGCATTGTTCAGACTCTCAAAGATATTTTTTTTCTTCTTAACTGCACGAACATACCATGCACAACGGGGCGTATAGTGCACACTACCAGAACTTTCTTCTTCATTTCCTAGAGTTCTATACTTTGCTACCCACAAGTTAGGCTTACTATCATACACTTTGAACTCTCTATTTTGGTTGATAGACCAAAGTGTCACTTCCTTTTTTACTTGTAACTTACTTTCAAATTGCATTCCTAACCTTATTTTATTTTCTGACTCCTTCCAAACATCTATTTGAATGCGGTCTTCCAAACCGACTATGTCACCGTCTCCTATATCTCCAACATCCCTCATAAAGTTCATAACTGGAGTTTCACACACACCATCATCATCAGAATCTTCCCCAAAACATAATGACTCGCTACTAGTATCTTCACTATATAATGAGTTGGCTTCATCACAATCTCCCTCAAATGTACCACAATCTGGCAAAGGAAATGGTACATTTGATGGATTGGGCTCCAACACCTCAAAATTTTGAAGGAGATCTACAAAACTAGTACTTGTAGGCGACATTATTTTTTCAACTTCAATTAAAACTTGACCCCAATAATTTGCAACATTCTCAGCCAAATAATACATTACGTCTAGACTTGAATCACTTATGACTCGTGAAATAGTGGATTGCCCTCCAAATTGATAGCATAATGAGATATTCAACTTATGTGATGCTTTTTCAACTCCAACATGTACATAACATAAATCTTTAAATTCTTCATACCCCATTTTGTGCCTAACAATATTTGAAGGAGAAAAAGTTGAATGGTCTCCTTTTATGATACCATTCTCATATTTAATATTACCACCCCCGTATAAATTAATCATAAACGGACGATCTAAAGTCATAATGATATATACCAAAATCTAACGGCAAAATAAATCAAATTTTAAAAAAGAGATTAATGAGTATGCTACATATGATAATTACTATTATTAAATATATGACATAAAGCCAATAATATGTACCTTGTAATGGATGAACGATTGTTGAAGAAAAAGAAAGAGGAAAGATTTAAGTTCAAGAATTGTAAGAGAAATTCATTAGCTAGGTTGGAAGAGATGAAATACTATTGATTATAAGAAAGAGAATTTATAATACAAAAAAGTGAGCTGATTTGACCATTCACTCAATTACTTCTACTGAGTTTTCATCAACAGTTACATTTGAGTGTGCGGAAGAGTTTTGCTTTGGTAGTTGAGTAAAACAAATAACATAATTATAGAGTTTTCACAAATAGTGACAACTCATGCTAACATTTTAGGTATTGTGAATTAAGATTTTCTCATATTTATAAATAAATGATAATAAAAATATCACTACGAATATTATGATTTAGTGTTTAATTTAAATTCTAACTTAATGTATATTTTGAATGTAATATCGTTTATAGTTATCTTTTAATTTTCGGATGTAATATATTTAATATTAATATCTATTTGAAGATATTTGTATTATTCATTTAATGCTATAACTATTTAAGAATAATACATAAATTATAATTATATATTTTATAATAATTATTTATGTATAATATATAATTTAGTGATGAGTTAGTGGTGAAATAGCAACAGAGTAACAATGGACTCAAAACCCAACGAACAAGAATAAAAACTATTTATATACATGTCGTCGCAAATATGTTGATCATAGTAAATTTGTAAGAAATACAATGACAAGGATTGAACCGGGGCAATCTTGTGGAGGGAAACATCTTACCACTTTAGTTGAAAAACATCAATCATCAACAGTTGTTGCTATACAAATGATTATATATCTTAATTTCATTCCGGTTCCTAATTGTTGTTGATGTTGTTAGGGATAAGCATTAGAACTGCAGGAACCGGAACCAAACCGGAACCACAATTGGTAATAAGGTTCGGTTACCGGTTCTTCATTTTTATGAACGATTCTTCATTTTTATGAAAACTGGTTCCGGTTCTGAAAACCGGAACCGGTTTGACATTTTTCCGTTTTTTAAAATGCGCATAACTCATTCATATGAAGCCAAACTTATTTGATTTTTTTTCAAACATGTAATTTGGAGTTTATAATTCATTTTTTATTGTACAAACATATATTTTGGTTAGATATTGAATCAGACACATGCCCCGAAAGAAAGATTATCAATAATACATTTTTCTATTTCAGCATTTTTTGGTTATTTTGAATCTGTCCCATTTTTTTTAAATGTACATAACTCATTCATATGACATCAAAATTATTTAATATTTTTTCCAACATGTAATTTGGTGATTGTAGTTCATTTTAGACTATAAAAACACATATTTTGGTTAGTGTTCGGTCAAAAATATGGTTTATCCTTTGTTTTTCTTAGATATTGTAGTTTTCGGTCTAAGGCCGAAAACTCGTTGGGTTTATTTGTAGTTTGGACCGAAAAATCATGTGTTTTCGGTCTAGCATTTGGTTTTGGGCTTTGGGTTTAGTCCACAGGTATAAATAGGGTGGAGGATGAGTTTTTTACAAGTCTAGACTAAGGAGGGGTGTTTTTGGTTAAGAGAGCATTGATTGTCATATGAATGTGCTAGAGAGAGAAAGTTAGAGAGAGAACTAGTGTGTGTTATTGGATCTTGTATGTTGGATCATCATTCTAATCATCAATACATTCACGATTCATCAAGTTCTTCTTCTTCTCTATTTGATCTTGCATCATCCACTTGATTGGGATTCTCCACACAGTTGGTATCAGAATTTGGATTTTATCAATCATTTTGGCAAGATCTTGAGTATTTTTGTATTTTTTTTTTCTTGAACGATCTTACGTTTTTGGATAGTTTTTGAAGAAATATTGGGGGTTTGTTCTTCATGTTCTTCATAAAAATAGCTTTTTGATTGAGTTTTGAAGCTACAAAGTCAAAAAAACGTTGTTTTTGGTCGTAATCTGCGAGGGGTGGCGGCGGTTTTCAGTCAGCAGCTAGGGTTTGCAGCCGAAATCGCGTTTGCGGTCTGTGGTGTGTGCGGTCCGAAGTGTTTACAGCCGATAACGAGGGTTTGCGGTGGAGCGTCTCCGAGTTTGTGGTAGAGCGAGTCTCGGACGTTTTCGGCTTCAAACAGTTTTCGGTTGCGTACGTGTTTGGTCAGCAGCCTCGCGTGTTCGGTTCTCGCACGTGTTCGGTTCGTAGGTTTTCGCCTCGCACGTGTTCGACCTCGGAAGGTTTTTGGTGCGCAGGAGTTTGCGGTCAGCAGTCCTTTTGGTCAGAGGGTGTGAGTTCTCGGTCAGTGAGTATATAGAATTTTTTGGGTGTAGCAAGGACCAAAATTGGGTCTCACACACACACACACAACCCACCATCTTACCAATCCATCTAGTATACCACATTGTTAACATCCTTCCGGTTTAGTTCAAGTAGTCTCGCAATTTCGACCTTATATTCGGATTTTTGACAATTTTATCCCTAAAATCAATTTTTCGAATTTTAAAGTTCCATTTTCTATCCAAAACTTTGACTTTTGATTTTTGACTTCCTAATTTGACTTTTGAACTTAAAATTAACTTTGACTTTCAAGTTTGACCTTTGATTTATCTTTGACTTTCTCGTTTAACTTTCAAGTTTTCAAGTTTAGCTTTTCAGTTCAACTTTTAAGTTTGATTTTTTAAATTTGACTTTTAAGGTTGACTTTTGAGGTTTAAAGTCAAAGGGCATTTTTTTATAAGCAATGAGTTCCTCAAACATCCCAGTCAATGAAGTTTCATGTTCTTAATCTTGTGAAGCTACGATTAAATTTCTTCGTGAACAAAATGATTTGTTAAAAGGAGAAAATGAGGACCTTAAGTATGAAGTCTATACTCTTAGGAAATGTTAAAAACCCTAAAAGCACAACTAGACGCCAAAATCAAGGACTTTAGAAAACTTCAAGAAGAATACAGCAACAAATGTATGCATTATATATACCTATGTTAAGGAACAACTTGCTAACGTGACTGTCGAACTTGATGCATTGAAAGCTAAATATAAAGATGTAGATTTTATCTTTAAGAAATTTGATGTGTCAAGTGAGGTAGTTGCATCAATGATTGAAAAACAATTAACTTTTAAGGATAATCAAAATAAGGGTCTAGGGTATCACAACATACCACCTCCTTTCAATGACAACTATAACCCACCCCTTGAGACCAACAAGGAAGAGATACTTACTTAGTGTGGCCAAATCTCTGAACCAGTTTCAGTTAAGACTGAACAATCAGGCCAAACTGAGGATATTGCTAATGATTCTACTTTATGTGCAGGTAAAGTAGTGGAAGAGGAGGACAATGAGAACAGAAATTATTCAAGTTCTGTTGATTCTGTAAACTGTCACACCGATGTCTCCTTGAACTCTGAATCTTATGCTTCTAACTCGGTTTCTTCTAATCAACCTGCTGTTGGTAAATACATGCCACCAAAACAAGTGAAACAGAAGGCTTGTTGTATGTGTGCATGTGGGAACAATAAGAAACGAGGCAAGGGCACACCACCAGGGGCAAGCAGAAACAATTCCTATGTGAAGAAAAAGACTTGTTTTCAATGTAAAACACCTGGACACATTGTTAGAAATTGTCTTAATCGCGCATATGTTCCCTGCTATGCACAAGTATGTCAGAATGCAACAAAAGGGAGATTCTCCAAAAGAAACCCTTCGAGGCCATGTTCAAACAATGATAACTGGAACGTGCATAAGGGCAAGAATCCAACTCCCAAGAATAAGAAGGGTGTGTTGGCCAAGAAGTCCAACTCAAGAGATGCTCCAGTGAATCCAAGACCGGTTAGGTCAAAGCCATCTCGACAGCCGACTTCAAGTTCAAAAGCAAGTACTGAGCCACCCATCCGATCGAATAAGAAATGGGTTAAACCCGATTATAGATGGGTACCAAAGGTTCATACTCCCAAATCTTCTAATGATCCTAACATTTCTTCATCTTCTGTTTGTGATAAACAGGATATGTCATAAGAGAGAGTACCTTGAGTAGATGACAAAGGTGAACCCCGTTTCAAAATGGACTGGGTTCCAAAGACCAATTAATCTTGCACTCTGTGCTGGAGCAGCTATGGAGGCATATCATCAGACTTCGGATTGTTGATAGTGGCTATTCCAAGCACATGATAGGAGGCATCTCTCAACTGTACAACACTCAGAACTTCAATTGAGAGTATGTGTCTTTTGTGGGAAAGGAAGAAAAGGAGAGGATCACAAATGGGGTTTATGCTTAATGATGTGAAGAATTTTTGGATCTATTCTGATACTAAAATACAGCTAAGGTTGAATTCATTGTTGCTTGCGTCTTCAATTGCTGACTTTCGGTTTGAATTCTTTCGATACTCCTGAATTTTTCTTATAACGATTCGTTTCAAAGACAATTATTTTACTTTTGCGCATTTATTTTATTTCTTCCTCGTGCTCAATTTAAAGGGGAGAAATCAAAATACAAAAAAATATAAAATCAAATTTTCAAAAATATTGTCTCATGATGGTTCCGTTGCAGGTTATCAATTGGGAAGTGATATAAAGCTTAGTGCTAAAGGGCATTTTGAAAATCGTATAATGCACTAAAGCTGAATTGTTTAGACTCTATGTTCAATGTGTTGGTAGACAGAAAGGATTCAAAAGCACTAGACATGAATTGACAATGAAAGGACTTGACAGTATGGACTTAAATAGTTCTATTTTGACTGACAGTACGACGCTCGAGGAGATTGAGCAATGAGATAAACATGGAAACCTGCAGGATACACTAAAAATCATATGTATCTAGAATTGTGGCTTAACATTTCCTCGATGTATGGACTCGTGTTCTTAATTCCGGTACTAATAGGGCAGCTGGGGAGTTCTGATAAAGTAGGTCTGTAGGAAATTATTTTCTTGCTTTGTATCTGTCAGTCATATGTTGCTTCATTTGCGTGATTAGAACATATCCGACTTGGAATGCAACATATGCAACTCTATCTCTATGCATATCCTTATCTATGAAATTCTTTCTATCTGTTAATCATATGATGTCCCCTCTGCGTGATTTGAAGATCCGACCTGGGACACAGCATATGCACCCTACTATCTCTCTAACCCTCTATCTATGTCAGTTATATGTTGTTCCCTCTACGTGATTGGATAACATCCGACCGGGGATACAACATATGCACTTCTATATCTTACTTCTTTCTTAATGATTGAATACTCACCTAAAGTAAGGAATTCTTTGGAAGTTCTTAATTACTAGGGTATTTCGGGAAGTGGGCAACACATTCTAGTACATCTAAAATTGAACTAATTAAAAGGTTGTCTATAGATCTCGCTACTGAATTTAAGTGGACAACAATATCCTTGGTCGTCGTCAGTCAAATGGTTCATTTAGAAATATATATCACAATGTCTTGTCACTTATAATCTGTCTAATTTTTTAATATCCTTTGTGTTTAAGTGGACCACAATACCGGTGATTGACCAGATCTAAACATGTAGGTGTGTGCTGATAAACGATATTGAATTGCTTGACAACTTTGATCCCAAAAGTTTTAAATTTTAGTTAGTATTTTTGTTTTTGTTAAATTTGTTCATAGTTTTCCTCTATGCACAAATTTAAGGAAAGGAATTAAAAACTTTAAAAATCAGACAAAAATCAGAAAATTAAAAATCCAAAAATAGTGTTATTTCTGTTTTATTTCTTTTTAAAAAAAATCAATTACAAATCCAAAAATATTTTTGTTTCTGTTTTATTTTTTCAGAAAATATAAAAAATCCAAAAATATTATGTGCTAAGTTTTCTTTTAGATTTTTTTTATCTCAAATTTTTCTTTGTCTTGAAAA
Organism: Lactuca saligna; assembly: GCF_052625555.1. NCBI lineage: Eukaryota > Viridiplantae > Streptophyta > Magnoliopsida > Asterales > Asteraceae > Lactuca > Lactuca saligna. The sequence continues at coordinate 241,058,503 of NC_136420.1, read as the reverse complement.
GTAAACTCAGATGTAGATGAGACTCATGGAGACTGTATCGAGATTTTTTTAGCCTAGGCTTCATCCGTGATTGTCGAAGAATATTCATTCGAAGGAACAAAAAATGAAGATTATTCTTTATACATTCAATCTTTCAACCCCAAAAGCAAGGTGAAGTTGTACTTGAAGATTATGTGACAGATTGCATTAAATCCTCCTCAATCAATTTATTGCTTTCTATGTACCAGCTGAAGTGATCCATAACATTTGTTCTCTTTGTTATTCTCTCTAAAGATTCTCAAGTTGAAAGTGTTGTTTTTCAAGAGCCTTTTCATCAAGCCTCCACACCCAATGTGCGTTGATATGGGCATATTTAGTTATAAAATTCATGCATTATCTTAATAATTTATGTTGATTTTCTCTCATTTAATGAACAAAAGGTGCTTAATTAGTTTATAATTTCATTTTTTAGCAACAATTACATGTTCGAATGGAAAAGGAAGCGGAACTAGCGATTGGAAGCTTGGATCTTGGATTTTGAAGAAAGAAGGGTGTAGCTGGATAGCTTCACCCCTCGTTAGTGTTTTGGCCATATCTCATGAACCGTAACTCCGATTGATGAGATTCAAAATGTTCTGATAACTAGACACAATTTCGGATGACTTTGATGTTTTGAGAAAATGCTGATTCCAAATGGACTCGGAGAGTAGGCCATCAACTCGCCGAGTTGGTCAGAAGTTTCGCGATTCTTAACTTTGTCTTGCCGTACACGGGATTTTAAGTGATGGACTCGCCGAGTAGGTCAATGTAATCGCCGAGTAGCCCCTGTTTTCATAAAATATATACACAGAAATGCTTCTCATTCGAACCCTAACGAATGGGGGAAGTTTAGGACGATTTTTGGAGGCCATAAGGGTTCTTAGAAGTTGTGGTTTTCGAGATTTCAACCTAGATATCAATTTGGAAGAAGATCAAAGGCAATAACACACTACTTTTATCTTAATCTTTTGCATAAACCATGTTTCAATCATTAGATTATGTTTTTAGTTTGTTATTTGCTGTAGATATGAGCTAAAAACTCATAACTTCTGTTTCGGATAGATGATTTTGTGATTATGGTTTGATTTTATGGTAGGATTGATTTAATATTGGTGATTTTGTTGATTTTAGCTTGTTAAAGAACCTTATGTGTGATTGAAAACTATTTTTCTGTTATTAGGAAGTTAATTAAGCTGTATGAACATCTCTTAATTGCTACCTCATATAATTTATGTGACCACTTTGTTATATGACTCGGATTAACGACTGTGAAACTAGAATTAATAGAAAAATAGGTAAAATCATGTATGAGCTTGTGTGATGACCATCAACAAGAGGTTAACTAAAGGACTAAATTAGTGAACCATTACAAGTCTAAATTAACCCGAATAAATAACCTAGTGAATTGAATTAAATTAGACAACTGGCCACTGTTTGAGTTAGTTTGTTCTCTAAGGATTAGTGCAGCGAACGTGAATCTAATCACTTCAATCGGTAGCCAATAGAAGAATTAATCCATTGCACTATTACCAAAATATCAACCATAGGATCAATTGATTTGAACTAAACAGAAGTTCCCTTCGTTATTGAATTTAGTTGAATCTTTGCTTATCTAGTTTTTAGTTAAGTAGTCTAAGTAGTAGTTGGTAAGTTTCTAGTCTTGCAAAACTAGAGAAACCCCCTTTTTATTAATTGTTTTATTTAGATAATATTAGCATTTATTTTAATTGTTTACCGTTCCCTGTGTTCGATACCCTACTTGCTTGAACTATATTACTAATCGATAGGTACATTGCCTTTCGTGTGTTTATTTTGTGTCTAAGTTAGTAGGATTAAAACTAGTTTGTTTCACACACATCATGCGTTCAATGTCAAATTTTGAAGAGAGGCCCAAATGTTCAAGATGAAGTCATCCACGTAGATGATTCATTTGTTCATCTTGAAGTTGTGAAGAAATCGAAGATGAACGTTGAAGCCAAGCTCACAGAGTGAAGACTGAGAAGAAATGCAAGCTACAATCGTAGGAGGAGTTTGTTAGGTCAAAGGAAAAGAAAGCTATAAACCAAGTGGGAGATTGTTGGGTCAAAAATATGATTTATACTTTTCTTTTCTTAGATATTGTAGTTTTCGGTCTAAGGCCGAAAACTCCTTGGGTTTATTTGTAGCTTAGACCGAAAACCCATGTGTTTTGGTCGAGCATTTGCGTTTGGGATTTGGGTTTAGTCCATAGGTATAAATAGGGTGGAGGAGGAGTGTTTTACAAGTCTAGACTAAGGAGGGGCATTTTCGGTTAAGAGACCATTGGTTATCATATGCATATGCTAGAGAGAGAAAGTTAGAGAGAGAACTAGTGTCTGTTTTTGGATCTTGTATGTTGGATCATCATTCTAATCATCAATACATTCAAGATTTATCAAATTCTTCATCTTCTTCTCTATTTGATCTTGCATCATCCACTTGATTGGGATTCTCCACCATCAAGTGGATCGGATTGATACGTTAAGCGAATTTGGGGACTTACAGTTATATATTGAATCAGTTATAGACCTTGGAACACAGCATATCAATGTTGCGTATTTTCTATTTCATCATTTTTATTGGAGATCTGCCCCGCTTTTATAATACACATACCTCACTCATATGAAGTAGGAATTACTTGATCCTTTTTTCATCTCGTAATTTAGGGTTTGTACTTCAATTTAGAATGTAAAAAGTCATAATTTGGTTAAATATTGAATCATTTACAAGCTCCAAAAGATAGCATATCATCTAAATATTTCAACCGGTTCTAGTTTGAAAAATAACCGAAAAACTGGGACCGAAACCTGAACCGGTGCTAGAACCGGCAGACCGGTTCCCGGTTCTTATAATATAGGAAAAACGGTTCTGGTTCTAAAGCTCATCCCTAGTTGTTGTTGTTGTTGTTGTTGTTAGAGTAAATTACATGAATTGTCTCTGGCCTAAGTGCCAATTTGCACGTTTGGTTCCTATTTTCGAAAATTAACTCGGACCATTCAGTATTCATTTAATTCATGCCCACCCAATCTTTATCGACATTAGCCATTTGTTTTCTCTGTTTAGTTGCCCCACGTGCCTAACACACATGAATATTTTCATCATTTCAAGTGATGTGCCCTATTAGAGCTGTTTCCCCTCCCTTTGTTTCACTCACCTTTGTCGGTATTCTTCTTCCCTACTCTTTCTTCCCCATTTTCTTCATCGATTAGCTTTCTCCACCCAAAATGGCCATTAGATGCAATTATGGAGTTGAATTTTTGATTCGTACTTCGTGGAGCAAGAACAACCCTGGAAAACACTACTATGCTTGTTCTAACTCGGTAAATTTCGACTTCTTGATAATTCTAACCTAATATCCTACTTTCTCTTATTTTCTATAATTATTACCATTGTTAAATGTTTGAAAATATAACTTTGCAGGGTCGTGATTGCAAGTTCATTGCTTGGGTAGTGGAGGAGCAAAAATGTGCTTGTGCGAGCATTAGGATGAAGCTCGAACAACAAAATCTGAAATTAAAGTTGTATCTAGCTATTAGTTAGTTTTTGTTTGTGTCAATTCTAGTATACAAAGTGTAGGCTAAGTTATCAGATATGTTTAGTTTTTAGTAAGATGCAGAATCTCAAACTTCGCACTGCAACAGCAGAACTCAATGACTTGAAGTCTGAGAGGGGGGTTATACGAAATTCTGTTGCCAATGTTCACTCCATTTTACTTCACCTCCTTGAAGACCATGATCCCATCATCACCATCACCATCCACAGGCATTTGGCTGACAAACTTCGACCTGCACTGGATATCCTTAGTTGTATCGAGGGTGTTCTGGTGACTAGTATCCAACTGAAACAAGGGGGAGAGAAGGTAGCGAAGACTTAACCTCCTCCTGAACCGAAACCAACTGCTGAACACAAGGTTAATGAAGTTTTGGTCAGTAATAGAGACAAGAAGAAGAAGAAAATTGGGGAGGATGACACTAATAATGAAGAAGATGTTTATGAAAAGGATCCCAAAAAGCCTTTTTAGAAGACAAAATCTTCTGATAAAGAGCTTGAAGAAAAGTTTAAGCAACACACGGCTGAGCTTGAGCAGAAGCAAAAGGAAAAGGAGCTCCTGGAAAAGAAGTCCGTTTTTCCTGAGTGGACTCTTGATTCGCTCCAAAGGTGTGCTATCGATGAACCAAGTACACTTTGGCTTGACCCTGTGATGTCATTCGGGCTTGACAACTCCAAGGATGCACAGTTTGACATGTCGATCACGCGAAAGGCATTCATCTTTCACTGCTTCAACTCAATTGTTGCCATCCCATCTCCAGACCCAAAGGTGGATCGGGATCTATTAGAATTCTATCTGGAGTTTGCTAAGCCTCAGTACTTGACCTGGAGTTCGTAGAAAATCACAATTTTCAAAGTACTGAAGCCCTACACAGCAGGGAAGTTTGTTAATGTGAAATTCAAAGTGACTCGAGGATCTGAAGGTTCTGTTCATAACTTCACTCTTACTGATCTACCGAACCTCAATCCCCACGACTGGATACTCCTCAATAACATCTTACTGTTAAATCCTCAGGAGTATCAGCCGATCATTGACCATATCAAGCGAATGCTTTTCTGCTAAATTCACGAAGTAGCAAAAATGGACCAAGAAATAGCTTTAGCAATTCACAAGCGAACAACGCGATAAAACCAATGGGAAGAGCTGGTGATGTTAACCTGATGGTCAAAGGGAAATTGATTTGAAGTACCACATTGTGATGTTCATCAGAGGCAAAGGTCAGAAATGCCTATTCGCCCTTGTTGACAAACACCTCTTCTCAATTGCTTGCTTGGAGCCCATTTTAGATATTATTCAGAGGTGTAATCAGAACACAGCAGCCGACAATGAGATGTTTACTGATATGCTGAGATGGTATATTCAATTTCGGCAGACACTTCTTGCTATCATTCCTCGGCTGTTCAAGGTGGCAAAGACTGTGAAGCCAATTCAGAAGAAATAATCTCTCACGTCATTTGACGCAAAGGGGGAGATTGTTGGGCTTATAGTGTTGCGTCATGGGCTCGGTCCTTAGCCCAGTTTTGTTTGCCGATTTGGGCCTATATAATCATGCATGTTTTATTCTAGGGTTTAGTATTTAAGTTGTATGCATGCAGTCTTTGTGATTGACGCTTTTTTTTTTTCTGATTGAGTTTTTGTAAACCCTAGCTCGCCTCTATAGTGGAAGTTCTTCATCGAGCTCTGTTGACGCGTGACTATATTTGAATCATAAGCATAACGTTGATTTTATTATGTGTTCATAATATTATTGTGTTTGTTTTGTTTGATATTTATCTTTTACCTGTGAAAGATCTAATCGATCTGAGTTTTATTCTCATCAAGTTTCCCTGACAACGGTCCTTAGGATCGAAGGTAGGTCAGTACCCGGATATGCCTGACTGTATGTTTATATCTTGTTGTATGCTAGTGGTAGGGGGTGGAATAGTCCCCAGTTACCGGTTGAAATATACCGATGACAGTTACCGGTTGAAAGATACCGATGATGATTACTGGTTGAAACATACTGATGATGATTACCGGTTGAAAGATACCGATGATGATTACCGGTCGAAAAATACCGATGGAAGTTACCGGTTAAAAGATACTGATGATATCGTATGGTATGTGGTATGATGGGGGAACTCACTAAGCTTTGTGCTTACAGTTTCGGTTTTGGTTTCAGGTACCTCTTCATCTAAGGGGAAGGAGCCGACGGCGTAGCATCGCATCACACACACACACATGATTCCGCATCGGACTTTCTGGGATTGTACTCTGATTTTCCTTATTTTTGATGTCATGGTTTGGGACAAGCATTATGATTTTGTAATGTGTTGCTTTATTAACAGTGCTATGGTAAAATGTTTTAAAAATTATTAATTTAAAAATGAAATTTTCGGGCTTGAATTTTGGGATGTTACAAGTTGGTATCAGAGCCCTGGTTTGAGGGATTCGGACACACCCTCGGGGGTGTCTGGACTGAAACCGGGGGACTAAAAGATTTTTACACGGAAAATGGTTTTCTAAAATCTAAATGGAAGGATTTTAAGAAAGACGAAGTGTGTGATGCATGCGACCGATCGGGCTCAAGTAAGTTTTCCCCAAGATACCCATACTTGCTATGTTATGCTATATGGTTTTGATTCAGAAAAACTGCATGCTAGAATAGGACTAAGGATCTAGGAGGATGCCTTGTGTGCCTGATATATGATTCTGAGAATTGCAAGCTAGTTAGGGCTAAGGATCTAGGGAGGATGCCTTCTATGCCTGTTGTATGAGCTGTATGCAAGGACTGTTTAGTCAGCAGTAGGATGGCCTGTGTAGGTTATGTCTGATTTGGTTACCTAATGCACGAATGTTGCTTGCTTTGTACTATGGGGGTTCTGGCCATCTTCAACTAGTTAAGGAACGGATATGTAACAGTATCTGCAAGTTAGTTAGGGGGAAGTGGTGGGGACTCCTAGTGCAGCTGATGGTGGAGGGTAGGTCAAAGAGTGCCCTAGGGAAGCCTAGGATGAGGTCAGTGGAAAGGGTATCGGTAAAAGGGACTTGGTGAAGTCGAAGCAATCCTTGAGGAACGTACGGGTAGATGTGTAAGGTAGTATAGTTCCGTACTATTAAAAGCAGAGGACCCGTACTCGAATCAAGGAAGGCCTAGATGGAACCTGGAAACTTGGAAAGTGTGTGAGACCTCCGAAAAGTATATGTGACCCTAACATTCGAATGTTTATTTTCAGAATGGTGGTCACGCGACATGGAGCAGGAGGTTCAGGATCTGGGTCAGGATCGGGCTTGGGCGCAGGATCCGAGCATGTGGATCATGGGTTACACAATTTCATCGCGTCCGAGATCATGAGAGGTATCCTTGATGCGACGTCGGTTATCTTCGGGTCGATCAAGGAAGGGATCATTGAGCTGATGGAGGATCGCCTCAGGGCGTTCAGGAGTGACATGGCGGCCAGCCAGTCAGGATCACGCACACTGTCCTTTAATGACTTCATAGGGAGTGGTGTGACAGATTTCGATGGGGTGAAAGACCACATTGCTGCTAGGAGATGGATCGCAGACATCGAGTCTACGCAGTTGACGAGCTTCTTCCCGGAAGGGTCAAAGGTCCGTTTCGCTGCAGGGTGTTTGAGAGACAGGGCCAGAGATTGGTGGGAGTTGGTTGGTGACTCTCTGGGAGCCTTGGCTGTTGAGGCTATGACCTGGTCAGACTTTGTGACCAGATTCAGGGCGGAGTTTGCGCCAGCTGTGGAGCTTCAACAGCTGGCCAGTGAGTTCTTGGACATGAGACAGACTACGGAGACTGTGGCGGAGATCACTGCCAAGTTCCGGTAGAGGGCATTACTGGTACCCCATTATGCGGGTGATGAGGACATGAAGAGGACCCGGTACCATGACATGCTACGAGCTGACATCCGGGAGCATGTCAGTTTCTCAGCTTACCCTACCCTAGATTCTATGATTGTCAAGGCTAGGGAGAGGGAAATAGATCTGGAGCACATCCGGAAGAGGAAGGCAGCGGAGGGGCTAAAAGGCCAGTCAGGGCGGGACTGCTGTGGGAAATGCGGTCGGTCACACGAGGGCGCTTGTCGCACTGGGTCGGGTTCAGGCTGTTATATGTGTGGCATGGTTGGGCATTTTGGCAGAGATTGTACCGCACCTACTCCTACAATTCAGATATCAGACTTGATTTGCTTTTGTTACGATCAGAAGGGCCATAAAAAGGCAAATTGCCCTAGATTAACAGCAGCAGCAGCGCCGGCAGTGGCGCCGACTCCAGCAACAGCACAGGTTGTGGATGACCGAAAGGCCAAGTTGGAGGCTCCAGTGGTTTGGAGCCGAGCACTCCAGCTGACAGCCGACGAGGCACGCGCTGCACCCGATGTGGTGACGGGTATGATTCTTATTTTTATGCTTTTATGTTATGTCGTTGTTATTTTGATATATTATGTGCCTAGCTTAGGATCGTTCCATGTGAACGGTATCCCAATTCAGGTGTTGTTTGATTTGGGTTTCACTCGATCATTTGTCTCTCTTGCGCTTAGCAAGAAGTTTCTGGAGTCTTTGGGCATGTTGGATTGCCCTCTAGAGGTCGAGATTGTGGACGACCAGTCGGTACGAGCATTAGAGGTCTACTGGGATTGTGTTTTGAGGCTGTTCGAGGAACGTTACCTGGTGGACTTGGTTCCCATACCTTTGCGGGGGAACAAGGTTATTATTGGTATGGATTGGCTGAGCCCCAATGGGGCAGTGATTGATTGCACGCAGCAGTCAGTACAGATTAGGACCCCTAGTGGGGGAGAGTTGGTGGTTCAGGGTGAAAGGCCACATCGAGGACCAGCTTTAAGTTCGGCAGCGAGGGTTAGGCACTACCTCCAGCAGGGTTGCGCAGGTTATGTCGCCTATGTTACTGATACCCAGGAGGTGGGTAGGGTGACGGTGGGCGATGTGGCCGTGGTATGAGAGTTTGCGGACATATTCCCCGAGGAGTTGCATGGGATACCTCCGAAGCGACAGGTGGAGTTCAGGATCGACCTAGTCCCTGGTGCGGTTCCGATAGCCAAAGCACCGTATTGTTTGGCTCCTCCTGAGATGCAGGAGTTGTCTACACAGCTGCAAGAGCTGCTAGACAAGGGATTCATTAGACCGAGTACTTCTCCCTAGGGAGCCCCGATTTTGTTTGTGAAGAAGAAGGACGGGTCGCATCGGATGTGTATAGATTATCGGGATCTGAATAAGGTAACAGTGAAGAACCATTACCCACTCCCGAGGATTGATGATCTCTTTGACCAGCTACAGGGAGCATCTTGGTTCTCCAAGATTGATCTGCGTTCAGGGTATCACCAGATGAGGGTCAAAGAAGAGGATGTGCAAAAGACTTCCTTTCGGACCCGTTATGGTTACTATGAGTTTGTGGTGATGCCTTTTGGGCTCACCAACACTCCTTCCGCGTTCATGGATCTCATGAACCGTGTGTGCAGGCCGATGCTAGATCGGCATGTAATAGTTTTCATCGATGACATCTTGGTCTATTCCAAGATGTAGGAGGAGCACGAGGAGCATCTATGAGAGGTTCTAGAGACTTTGAGAAAGGAGAACTTGTATGTTAAGTTCTCCAAGTGTGAGTTCTGGTTACGTGAGGTGCAGTTTCTTGGGCACCTTGTCAACCAGAATGGAATTTAGGTAGATCCGACCAAAGTGGAGGCCGTGATGAAATGGGAGGTTCCGAGGTCTCATCTGAGATTCGGAGTTTCCTAGGATTAGCCGGCTACTATCAGAGATTCATCCAAGATTTCTCCAAGATAGTCGTACCCCTAACCACGCTAACGAGGAAGGCCGTGGTCTTTTGTTGGGAGCCTGAGCAGCAGGCTGCATTCGAAACTTTGAGGCAGAGATTGTGCGAGGCGCCAATCTTAGCCCTGCCAGAGGGCATGGAGGATTTAGTCGTGTACTATGATGCGTCCATCTCGGGTTGGGGTGCAGTATTTATACATAGAGGGCATGTCATTGCTTATGCTTCGAGGCATCTGAAGCCTCACGAGGTGAACTACCCGATGCATGATTTGGAAATGGGGGTTGTTGTGTTCGCCCTCAACATTTGGCGTCATTACCTCTATGGGGTTCATTGTACGATTTACACGGACCACAAGAGCCTGAGGTATCTCATGGACCAACCGAATCTGAATATAAGGTAGCGCCGGTGGCTTGATGTGGTAAAGGATTATGACTGTGAGATCCTCTACCACCTGGGAAAGGCCAATGTGGTGGCCAACGTGCTTAGCCGCAAGGCAGCGCTGATCTGGGATATATGTCTGAGGATGACGGTTGTGACTCCGCTTTTGGAGCGGATTCAGGAGGCCCAACAGGAGGCCATGAAGCAGGAACATCGGAAGAGCGAGCAGATTGTGGAACAGGTGTCCTCCTTCAACTATGACAACCGAGGTTATTGACACTACACCGTAGGGTGTGGGTGTCATACCACAAGGGTGTGCGCCAGGTTCTGATGGAGGAGGCGAACAAATCTCGATTCTCCATTCATCCCGGGGCGACAAAGATGTATAGGGATCTTCGCCTGGACTATTGGTTTCCCTGCATTAAGTAGGATGTAGCATGGTACGTGGAGCGGTGCTTAACCTGCAAGAAGGTCAAGGCCGAGCACCAGAGGCCACACGGAAAGATGCAGTCGTTGGATATTCCGCTGTGGAAATGGGGGGACATTACGATGGATTTTATCACAAAGCTTCCCACGACCGCGCGAGGGGTAGATTCGATTTGGGTCATCGTCGATCGATTGACCAAGAGCGCTCATTTTATTCCGATTCAGGAGAGCATCTCGGCCAAGAAGCTGGCTGACATCTATATCAGGGAGGTGGTGGCGCGGCACGGGGTGCCAGTGTCGGTGATTTCAGACAAAGATGTTCGGTTCACTTCCAGGTTTTGGAAGAAGTTTCATGACGATCTGGGTACTCGTCTGCATTTTAGCACCGCCTTCCACCCGCAGATCGATGGTCAGAGTGAGCGAACCATCCAGAATTTGGAGGACATGTTGCGGGCGTGTGTCTTAGACTTTGGAGGTAGTTGGGATACTTACCTTCCATTGGCTGAATTCTCATACAACAATAGTTATCACGCGAGTATCGATCATCCTCCCTTCGAGATGTTGTACGAGAGGAAGTGCAGGACCCCGATATGTTGGGGCGAGGTTGTCCAGAGGTTAATAGGGAGCACCGAAGTAGTGTTCAAGACGACAGAGAGGATTCAGCAGGTCTGGAGCAGGCTTCAGACTGCTCAGAGTCGGCAGAAAAGTTATGCCGATAAGCGTCGATCAGACCTGGAGTTCCAGGTAGAGGATATGGTTCTCCTGAAGGTGTCGCCATGGAAGGGAGTCATCCGATTCTGGAAACAGGGCAAGTTGGTCCCCAGGTACATTGGACCATTCAGGGTCCTAGTCAGGGTGGGCAAGGTGGCGTATAGGCTGGATCTACCAGCCGAACTCATCCAGATCCACAGTACTTTCCATGTCTCCCAGCTGCAAAAGTGCCTGGTGGACGACTGAACAGTGGTAGCCTTAGAGGATATTCAGGTCGATGACAGCCTGAATTATATTGAGCGGCCAGTGGCAATCCTCGACCGGAAGTCGAAGGATCTAAGGAACAAGAAGGTGGAACAAGGGAAGGTGCAATGGCAGCACCGGAAGGGATCGGTATGGACTTGGGAGCCAGTGGATGAGGTGATGCAGCATTACCCAGAACTTTTCCAGGAACGAGTAGTAGACTTCGAGGATGAAGTCTGAAATAACTGGGGGAGATTTGTAGCACTCGGTTCCTGGTATGTAATTTATTTTGTTGTATTTTGCATTTTTGGCCTGGGACTCGGCGAGTTGAATGCCCAAATCGTCGAGTAGGAGTGAGATTGGACACGAGACTTGAGTGATGGACTCGTCAAGCCGGCGGCCAGACTCGACAAGTAGGCTCTAACTGGATAAAACCCTAATCTGATGGTTTGCACCCAATTTAATCATCTCTTTCAACCACCACTCGCCCCTATTGCTCCCAAAGACCCTCCATAGCAAATCCTAGCCGAGTGTGTGAAGATCTAAAGGCATTTGTGGTGATTTTGGTGGTTTTGTTCACAAGGAAAAAGGAAGAGCATAGAAGGATCAAGAGGAAACTGAAGGATGCGAGTTTGGTTCATCATTTGCAGTCTTTGAAAGGTATAAAGTATGTACCTTGCTTACTTTTTTGTTAGATCCCTTTTTAGGGAGGATTTAGGGCTTTTAAGCCATATGAGGTGACCAACCATGATTTGCAAACATGGTTGGGGGTCAAGACTTCAGATCTAGGACTTAGGGAGAGTCACAAGGCAAATTTGGGTTGCTTTTCCACCCAAGGAAGGCCCCATGCAGCAAAAGAGCCATTTTAGAGCCTTTTTTGACTCAAAAGTCCCATGCAGGCACGTAAAGTTCGTAACTTTACGTGCTAGATCAAGCTTAGGGGCTTGGATCTATCATTTGGACAAGTGTTGTACATCAGAAATCGAGGATTTAGGGTGTGGACGTTATCGACTCGACGAGTCCGTTCTTGGGACTCGACGAGTCCAAGGCTTTGAGTCCCATGTCTGTTGAGGGTCAAAGAACTTAGTTAGGTGTTAGAAGAGTTGTAGTAGGACAGAAAGAGTTAACCAACTCATTGGACTTAGTTTTAGATATGGAGTTCATGGGACTCGACGAGTGCTAAAATAGACTCCGTGAGTCCAAGGCAATCTTCTTATGTTTGAAGATGAACTCGATGAGTTGTTCATACAACTCGACGAGTCAAGGTCAGGACTTGTTCATCAGATGAAGGTGAACTCGACGAGTTGTTCATACGACTCGGCAAGTCGGATGAAGGTTCATTGATGCTCGTAAAGAAGGAGAAATCGTCAAGTCGTGGATTAGGAGAAGTAAAGGTGGGGACTCGACGAGTTGACGGCCCAACTCGGCGATTTAGGTCAACTAGAAGTTGACTTTGACTTGGACTTGGTTGGGGGTAAAATAGTCATTTTACCCTAAGAGTAGATATCAGATTCTGACTGAGTGTTTTGTAGGGATTGTAGCCGGAGGATTTCCAGAGCAGCAACAGACAGAGGTTTCCCGCATAGATTATCAGCAGCTACTTATACGAGGTGAGTTACCTTCCAGTAGGGGTGGGTCTAAGGCCACAATGTCGGCCTACCAAAGAGGGGTATTTAGAAGATGATTGTCTTTGTGATAATTGTCTTTGTCTGGTTATGTGCTTTGGTCATGAGTTTTATCTGTATGATATGTTATGTGTATAATAGGGATTAGTTTCCCTGACAGCGGTCCTTAGGGCCGAAGGGTAGGTTAGTACCCGGATATGCCTGACTGTATGTTTATATCTTGTTTGTCACACCCCCGAACCAGACGGCGGAAACATCTGAGGGCTCTTGTGACTTAAATTGAATACCATCACAATGAATATACATGAATCATAACATAATACATCACCATGCATTGAAATATTACAACTGATATTGTTTACATTCCGTACATTGTTTTAGACATTACAATTTCATAACATAACTGTCTGACAGATAACCTAAGCAAAACACCATGACATTACTTGTTACTTATTCTTCGGCTTACCTATTACCTGAGAATACAAGTTATTTTGAAAAACGTCAATATATGGAATGTTGGTGAGTTCATAAGTAATGTTGTGGTAAAATGATTTGGTGTAGTTTGTAAACCTAGAAAATCCGATATTTTTTGAAAAGAGTATTTGTTTATAAAAAGTGTGAAGATCCGTAAATATGTGCTTGTTGATTTTCAAAACATGTATAATTGTTGAACATTGTATACATCACGCAAGTGAAAATGTTGAACTTCCCAGGAAAACCCGATGTTTTCCCAATATGTAAAATACATGACTTGTTTATTGTTATACCGATACATCAAATGTTTTTTATTACCCGGGTGGCGTTGGATTAATTAAGGTTTGTGAGTTGTTATAATCATGCATTAAGTAAATGACTAGTTTATAACTACAAATTATGAACGATCCTTAAAGGCGTCGGCCGTTACTACTCACTTAATCCACCCACCCTGATTACTATTGTTTATCGTCGTGAATCTGTTTACTTTGATTTCACATATGCCCAACAACCGGGGAGAAAGGAGGGTACGAAGCCCCCTTTATTTCCATGAGTTATTTAAGGCTATCGGGAATGCGAAAGACACATGGCCCAACTCGTATTTGACTTCTCAACCTCACTAGCAGTACTAATGGGCCACTAGGGCCCAATAGCACGTTAGAACTATTGAAAGTCCTTTCACATGGAATTGGGTCATAGGAGGCCCAATAACACGTAAGCGTATTCCCTTTGGGCCCAAAGATCATGTTATTGGGCTAGCAAGGCCCAACAAGCATAATTTGAAACTTCCAAGCCCAAAGTTTGTAAGTTAACTCATCATAACTATCGCGTGTTTATTGAAATGCTTTGGTTTTATGATTTTGTTTTGTTATTGATTCGAGACTGAATCAATTCGTTTTGTAACGATATTTGTTGTTGAGAATGTATTTGTTTTTCTATTTCGTCGGTAGTCGTGGATCTTGTATTTTGTATTAATGACTTAATTTGTTTGGAAATGGAGTTTGATCCTTTTTATTACTCTCCTTTTTTTATAAAAATAACACTTTTGGTCCTTTTAAATAGAAGAGTTTCATTTTTAGTTCTTAAAGTACTTTTCTTGACACTTTTGTATAATTTATTTGATGAAAACACGATTTTTAACTCAAAGTTACTTAGTTGACAGCTTCAGCCCCTCTAGAATAGTGATTCTCGGTTAGGGACTCATTTTTCACAACTTTTACAGTTTTAGCCCAAAATCTAAAAAGTTTTCATTTTTGGTCCTTTTTTATAATGAAAAGCATTTTTTACCCTTATAAACATTTTTTTATGCTAAATACCCCCTATTTTATTGAAAGTTACATTTCCAGCCCCTCAACTTGTAAAATTTCGCATTTTGAGGCTTATTGGGCCGAGAAGCCTATAATTAGCCCATTAGGTTAAAATTTTCATTTTAAGTCCCTAAAAATTTCTAATATTCAGAAAAATATTTATAGACACTGTTTTAGCTCCTTTTAACCTTCAAGAAACTCTGACTTGTTGATTTTTACGCCAAGTTTGTATTTTTGACAATTTAAGCCCCAAAAATGGGTTTTATGTTCAAGTGTGTTCATCCTAACCTTATAAACTATTTTTCTTGACTTGTTTAGTGTAAAATAGCTTAAGTTATGTTTATTTCCTTTCTCATGTCTTAGATCTCGGATTTACACCCTTTATCATAACATATTCATCACAAAACACATGATATCACACACATACATGCATCAAATCACACATAGCATACATTTACACATAGATCTACACATTTTCTTGTATTCTCCCCCATAAAACTCATAAAAACCGGAAAACAGGGGTATGAAACTCACCTTTGCTTGTTGTTTTCAATTTGAAGAAGAAAAGAGAAGAGTTTGTTGTTATTTTCGGTACTAGCAACCTTTCTTGGAAGATCTCGAACTTAAAGAGCTTCTAAGGTGCAAGATCACAAGATTGAATCGATTTAGAAGAGATTTTTGATGAAATGAAGTGAGTTAGATCATAGATTTAACATCAACTTACCTTATATGATGAATTACTTGGTGAAAACCTCTTGAAACACAAGAAATTTTGAGATTGTTGGATGAAGGAGAGTGGATGATTCTTGAGTGGTTTATAGAGAATTTTGTTGTGAGTGTGTGTGTGTGTGTGTGTTTCTCTTGCTCTCAGCTGAAGAAAAGAGAGATAGAGGAATAAGAGAGAGTATGATGAGATGGTGCATGGATACTTGGGTTATTTGCATGGATAACCTCCATGTAAAAATGAGGTGGCAAGGACTAAGTCAACTCTTCTTCATAGATTGGGCTTGGGCCGAGAATGGAGAGGGAAGAAAGAATATTTGGGCCTTAAATGTTTAAGCCCAATTTCATGGTTATGTTAATTGATTTTTGGCCCAAATAAATATAAATATGATTTTTATGACCTATTAGGGCTAAATTAGGTTAGTTATGGCCCAATAAGGTTCATTTAAATATTTTGTTTCATTCTAGGCCCAATATGGCCCAAAATATTAAAATAAATGAAAGTGGTTCCAATTAGAGCTCATACAAGAGTTCTAAGCTCACGATAGTCAAATTGGAAGCTTATTGGTCCATTGGGCCCAATAAGGAAATCCTAGTCCAAAATGGACTTAAACAAGGATTTCTAGGGTTTCCAATTATTTGTTGACTATTTGAAGTGCTTGTATGAAGGGTTTGATTGAAATATTGTTGCTACTGAATAAGCACCTTACATGTTTTCACATTATTGGTTCACATTTGTTATCATTGTTCAATGTTTACAAAGCATCAAACTTCCTAGTTGCGACATTGTTGTATGCTAGTGGTAGGGGATGGAATAGTCCCCAGTTACCGGTTGAAAGATACCAATGACAGTTACCAGTTGAAAGATACCGATGATGATTACCGGTTGAAAGATACCGATGATGATTACCGGTCAAAAGATACCGATAGAAGTTACCGGTTGAAAGATACCGATGATATTGTATGGTATGTGGTATGAAGGGGGAACTCACTAAGCTTTGTGCTTACAATTTCGGTTTTGGGTTCAGGTACCTCTTCTTCTAAGGGGAAGGAGACGGCGGCGTAGCCTTACATCACACACACACACACACGTGATTCCGCATCGGACTTTCTGGGATTGTACTCTGATTTTCCTTATTTTTGATGTCATGGTTTGGGACACAACATTATAATTTTGTAACGTGTAGCTTTATTGACAGTGTTATGGTAAAATGTTTTAAAAATTATTAATTTAAATATGAAATTATCGAGCTTGAATTTTGGGATGTTACAGTGACACGTGGCAAAATTCTGTTGGAGCGTCAGGGTGTTGCGCCTATTGTCTGTGCGCGTGGCTGCACACAGAGATTTTTGATTTCTTTAAAAAATCATATCTTTTCCGTACGAGCTCAGTTTTCGACGTATTTTATAACCACGCGTAGCTATCGACGAGAACTTTCATTTAGACTCCATCGGCTAATTCTCAGTTTATTTTTAAATTTATATTTTTAACAGGCTTAGACTGTTAAAGCCTGTATAAAAATCATAATGCTCTTATACGATATATGTTTTCTTCTGTATTTATATCGACAAAATCATATTGACGAGATCTTCAAGTCTCGTTTAAATTGCTTTTCCCAACAATCGACCGATCTTAATTTCGGTTTTTGTGTTGCACAAAGTTGCGCTGGAACTTCTAAAAATCGTAACTTCTTCATACGAAGTCAAACTTGGATGTTCTTTATATTAATGATCTCGGTTTTATGACTACTACGACTTTTGTTTAGATTTATTAGGCTAATAAGCAACCTATCTAAAATCCACTTTTTACAATACGTAGAGTCGTGTCGGTTTAATCGCGAAACTTTGAAGAAGTACAACTTCTTCATACGAAGTTGGATTTACGCGTTCTAAATATCTATGGAAATCATATCGACATATCCTACATGTTTATGATGATTACTTGGGCTAAAGAGTGTTATACCTATGCTTCGAGTTTTATAAACAACAGTTTATATTAAATCCTACTGAAAAGTGAAAGTGGGATGTTACAACTCTCCCCCCACCTACAAATATTTTGTCCCCGAAATCCTTCTTCTAACACACCTAGACGTTATCTTATCAAAGTTGTCGATATCAACTTATGATCTAACTGACTGTGTCACATTGTCATTCCCCGTACAACTTCATTTTCTATCTTAGTCGTACTCTCGAACTCCTCGCGAAGTCTTCCAAGAATCCGAACATGAATCCGAATAACAAGGGATGGTGGTGAAGGCATTGGTGAAGATGGTGATGGACATGATGTAGATGGTTTCTTATCATCTGTGTATCCTCCGTTTATCCAACAGGTCTACCAAGAATCATGACCTAAATCGTTATATCCCTTGATTTTAGTAAATGATATCTCCAATTAAAAAAATTCAAGATTCAAAATCATATACTTTTCTTGCTGCATATCTTGAATTTTAAATGAGAACATTTTCCTAAAGAATCAACTCTCGTGTTCTTATATTTGCTAGGGGTGAGCAAAAACCGAACCGCAAACCGAAAAAACCGCATAAACCGAAACCGAAATGAAAATCGACGGTGCGGTTTTTAGTTTTGTAAAAACCGAGCTGCGGTGCGGTTTCTAGTTTTGCAAAAACCGCAAAAAACCGAACCGCACCGAAAAAACAATGTTTATAATTTTTTTATAAATATAAATATATATCTTATTAGATGATGGTTGTATATTTTTAAGCATACATATAGTGATATTTACAAGAACAAATAATGTTTATTATATTTTTTAACATTTTTATATTAAGAGTACTAGTGATGATAGTATCGTTTTTATAAATACATTAATTGATATTATCGTATGTACCTATGAAACAAATATTATATTTAATTTGTATTATATTCAAGCATTAGAAGCATGTTGGATGAGTGGTTATGTTATTTGATTTCAAACCAAGAGGTG
Source organism: Lactuca saligna (assembly GCF_052625555.1). Taxonomy (NCBI): domain Eukaryota; kingdom Viridiplantae; phylum Streptophyta; class Magnoliopsida; order Asterales; family Asteraceae; genus Lactuca; species Lactuca saligna. The sequence continues at coordinate 241,040,307 of NC_136420.1, read as the reverse complement.
GTGGTATCGGTTCATCTCCAAGATATCATTTGGGCTTTCACCAGCCTTATAAGAGTATCCCTCATCACATTTGAGATAAAACCTTCACCATTCTCACATTTCATATAATAGAGTCAAGTCTATGGCTTTTAACCCAAATCTTTAAGGAGTCGCACGTTTTGGGGATGAAAAATTTGGCGCTCCTCATCTCTATATAAAATTTCTCAAAAAATGATTAACATTTCTCATCCGAGTCAAAGTAACTCGTTGAGTTACTTGAGTTTTAGTAAAAAGGCAAAACAAAAACCAAATAAAAAACTAACAAAAAACCGAACCGCAGAAAACCAGAAAAACCCGCAAAAACCGAACCGCATAAAAACCGAACGGTGCGGTTTCTAAACTTCAAAAAACCAAAGTTTCGGTTTTCGGTTGGGTTTTAGCCAAAAATCGCACCGAACCGCACCATGCTCACCCCTAATATTTGCAACTGAGCGAATACTCGCGGGTTGTGCAAAATACAACAATATATTTGAAATCTTTACAAATATATGTTTTTCAATGTATAAATGATGTTGTTGATACCTCTTATATAATAAATCATATAATAAGTTGGTATAGACATTGTTTTTTTTAATTATATGATAATGTAGACATCTTTTAAAATTATATAATCTCAATTGTCACAGTGGCCTCTATCTGCGGAATACTCATGAATAAAATTTATATAATATATGGTTTAATGATATTTATAATTGTTATTATGATTAATTAGTTTTAAAAAGTTTATTTGTGTAAGATTTTAATTTTTTATCATTGTAATTATTTAAATCATCAAACATACTTTTTGTTTTTAAAAATAACAATATAATTTTTGTATATAATGTTACTTTTAACTATTATTGTTGTAAGTATTTTAAAATAACATATTTTGAAACTCTTGATTAATTTAATTTGATTTCAGAAAGTTAAACTTTTTTAAAACTTATTTGATAAATATTGTTAATTTCTTTGATTGTAATTATTTAAAACAACATACATTGTTTTTGTTTTTTAAAGATAATATTATAACTTTTTATATAATATTACTTTTAACTATTCTTATTGTCATTTATTTTTAAGCTACTTATTTGAAAATTATTCATGATTATAAAAAATAGTTTCATGGTTTTTCTTATTAATTTAGGATTACAATTTAGGTTTAAAACTATAATTTTTAACTTTTAACTATTTATAAAATAGAATTTTAAGTATATATACAACAATAATTATTATAAAGAAATTAAAAAGTCATGGAGATTTCAAATGCAAGTGGTGTAAATAAACATGTCTCTTTTATAAGTATATATACAACAATATATTTGAAATATTTATAAATATATGTTTTTTTAAATATATCAATGATATTCTTGTTAGCCTCTTATATAATAAATTTTATAATAAGTTGGTATAAACATTATTTGTTTTGAATTATATGATAATATATACATCTTTTAAAATTCTATAATCTCAATTGTCTCAATAACCACTACCTGTGTATTACTCATGAATAAAATCTATATATATTTATACTTATAAAGGAAGCATTTTTCCTTTCACCATATTCATATGAAATTCCCATATATTTTTCCTTTCACCACATTCATTTGAAACTCCAATAACTTTTCAATTTCTTTCTAGTAATAATTATAAGTTGGTTAAAATAACATATTTACTTCTACTAATAAAATTATGTTTTTTAACTTTTAACATATTATGCTTAATTTATTAGTTTTAATATATTGTTGGATGTAAACCATTATCATTTTAAAGATACATTTTTTGAACAATTTGTATAAAATACTTAATCTATTAATTTAAATATAACATTATAGGGTCAAATTAAATATAAATTTTAGTTTAACTTAAACAACCCAAAGAATATTTTATAAATAGTTAAAAGTGATAAATTGTAGTGTTTTTCGAATAATAATTATAAGTTGGTTAATAATGTTAAATAAATATCAAACCTAAAGTGTAATCATAAATAAACTAAATTTCAATTTTAAAATAATATCTTTAACTTTTAACATATTAAACTAAATTTATTAGATTTAATATGTTGTTGTATGTTAACCATTATCAATTTAAAGCTACAACTTTTGAACAGTTTCGACAAAATACTTAAATTGTTAATTTAAATATAACATTATGGTGTCTACTTAAATATAAATTTCAATTCACTTAAAAAATCAAAGAATATTTTGTAAATAGTTAAAAGTGATAAATTGTAGTGATAAATGCAAAAACTAAATTGTAATCTCAATTTAACTGAACTATTTGCTAAAAATATTTTTACAATCGTTAAAAGTTTTCAAATAAGTAGCTTAAAATAAATTACAATAACAATAGTTAAAAATAACTATATATATATAAATGATTATATTATTACCTTTAAAATCGAAAAACAATGGTTGAATATTGTTAGTTTCTTTGATTATAATTATTTAAAACAACAAACTTTTTTTATTTTCAAAGATAACATTTTAACTTTTTTATAATATTATTTTTATCTAATTTTATTGTAAGTTATTTTAAGCTACTTATTTAAAAAATTCTTAATGATTATAAAAATAGTTTCATGTTTTGTTTTGTTAATTTAGAATTATAATTTAGGTTTAACACTATAATTTATAACTTTTAAATATTTATAAAATATTCTCTCGATTTTTTCAACTTTAACTGAAATTTTGATTTAAGATAATCGTTTAACATCATACTGAAATTAATAATTTAACTACTTTGCATAAAATCGTAAATTATACAAAAGTTGTAACTTTAAATGATAATTGCTCACATACGACAACATATCTAAGATAATAAATTAACTATAATACGTTAAAAAGTTAAAGTTATAATTTTATAATGATATTTTAATATTGTAGTTTACTTAATTTATGATTACAATTTAGTTTTTGCATTAATTTAACATTAGTAATCAATATATAATAATTATTAGAAAAAAATTTGAAAAGTCATAATGGTTTCAGATGCATGTGGTGCGAGTAAAAATTCCTCTTTTATAAGTATAGTAGACGAATCCCTGCACGTTGCGTAAGAATATATTTATATAGTTTTTTTAACTGCAAAAAACACACATCTACACAAATATTTAATCATTCTCCTGATTCTATAAATTTCGATTTAATATTTATAATGAAAAAACAATGTTAATAAATGTAGATAAAACATATATGAATTTCTATATATAACGAATAACAAATAGTATAAAAATAAATATTTAATGATTTTATTGACCATTTTAAAGTTTGTAAATTGTATATAAACTGTATGTTAATTTATGTATTTAATGAATAACAAATATATGAAACCATAAATACTACAACGTTTAATAACATAAAAACACTACAATTTCTATTATAACATTTGTAACAAAAAACCTTATTAAACACTGATAAATCATACTCCCTCCGTCCCAATTTAAATGTCCAAGTTACTATTTTAGGTTGTCCCAAAATAAATGTTCACTACTAAAAATAGATGAATAGTTTACCAAATTACCCTTTATCATTTGAGTTAACCAATATGTTTTTATTAATGTGTTTTATGATAAGTAAAATTAAAAAAAGGTCATCAAGTGACTATGGAGACAAATAGTAACTCTACTAAACTAAAAATCCAATCCTATGAATTTATTGTGTAGTGGCAGTAAATCGTAACCATACGAAGAAAACATCTCATTCATTTTCATTAAAAGAAAAAGTCAAAATACAAGTGTTCTTTTTCCAAACTAGGTGACGTGTAATGCATTTTTACTAGATCAAATACAATATGGCATCGTCTAATAAATTTTGATCACATTTAATTTGGAGTGGCAAATTACCTTCTCGTTCTAACCTACATTTACCAATATGCGGTATATGGTAGTTGTTGCAACCTTAAATTTTATGATTTCTTTCATCATGTTTGTAGAGTTAAAAAAACATTGTTAAGTTGTTGTGATGGAATTCTTTCAAAAGATGATTGAACCGCATCAACCAATTCATCAATTGTACACAAAACCTCTTGTTCTTGAAGTGATTGGATTGCTCGAAAAATACCAAGGTCTAACACATTCAAATCCGGACTATTGTGGGGTTGAAAACAAAGTCGAATCTCAAATCCATCTTGAGATGCCGCTTCAAAAAAAAAACTCGTTATCGTTAACATCAATATGGGGCTTTGCATTGTCTTGTTGAATAAATATTGGACCGATATGACCTTGAGGCCATTTGGCTTTGATATCCAGTAGAACCTTTTCTATCAACCATGACCTTGTTACCTCTTTGTTCACCGACAAAATAGGCTTCGTCTCCAATGTTCCCACAACACGGTTTTTGCTTGAACGCTTAGCGGGTTCAAATGTTGTAAACGAGTAGATACCAATTTTTCCTGAAAATACTTCGTTAACTAATGAATAAAATCTCGGTCTTGTTACGGCCACTAGAAACATAACTTTTGTGATAAACTTTTTGCTTTTACATGTTCGTAACGGTTCATCCTCATTGGGGGCAAGGTAGTAACGTTTTGATGGTTTTGATGTGTAAAATCACTTTTCATCAATATGAACAACATTAAACATATCATAGAATGTAGGAATCGGACTTAATAATGATTGTATAGTAATCTTTGATAAGAAAAATTCAAACCTTTCTCTTCTATTCTCATGAGTTAGAGTCGGCTTGATGGCATTTGTGTGTGGTCAAAGTACACCTTCCTTGATACGTCTATGCATCATTGATTTCGAGACATTTATGAATTTCGCAAGATATCATATATTGGCTTGACGACGTAATGAAATTTCTGAAACATGATTCAAGTTTATTTGTACCCCTTTCCGCCCAACAACCTTTGGCTTATTTGAAGATAAATCAACCGGTAATCCTTGTCAATTTCAAATTTAGCTTGATGCCAAATGCGACTAATAGTCCGTGTAGAAACCAAAAATTGTGAAGCTATTTCACTTATGGAACCTTTTTTAATTCTCCATCAATAATTTCTTGCAATAAGAATTGATATATAGCTTGACGTTGTGCAATGGTGGTGTTTTTTTAGTGGATGGATTTGTGGAAGCCTCCATATGAAAATTTGAAATATGACCAATAGTGGATAATGTCACACCCCCGGTTAAGGCGAAACACGCCGGGAGTGGGACTAAGTCCATGGATCACAGATAAACTGAATATATAGCACAAGTATAACGATAAAGAAAACTGCATTTGTATTCCATCATTAAGTTTGAATACAGGCTTCTTACAGATAATAATAGTACAGTAGTTACCTTAAACATGGAAGCAGATAACAAAAACAAGCTAGCTAGGTCGTCTACACTCCACGACTAACCTTCTGTCTGAACGCATGTCTGATGATCCCCTAAGAATACATATAAGTTTGAAAGTCAACACAAAGGTTGGTGAGTGTCACATGTTTTCTGTTAACGCAGTAATACTTTTAATAAGTCTAAAAAGTATTATCTTTGTATGTATAAAAACAGTTAAAACAGTGTTTGCAATGAGTTTTTAAAAGCCAAAATGTATAGTTTGTATAAGTAAACCCATACGTAAAACTGTGTTTGTAATGAATCTTTGAAAGCCAAAACATTATGTTCCATAAGTAATTCCATACTTAAAACTGTGTTTGTAATGAATCTTTGAAGCCAAAACGTTATGTTCCATAAGTAATTCCATAATTAAAACTGTGTTTGAAAACAACCAAATCCATGGTTGTACGGGTAACGAATAAAGTTTTTTTGCCAAGGTTGTACTTAACAACCGCAGATATGGATAAACAAACATACGGATATACGAATACAGTTATCTGCCAAGGTTGAACTTAACAACTGCAGATACGGATAAACAAATATATGGATATACGGATACAGTTATCTGCCAAGGTTGAACTTAACAACCACATATACGGGTAAACAAACATACGGATATACAGATACAATTATCTTCCAAGGTTGAACTTAACAACCACAGATACGGATAAACAACAAGTATATTTGATAAGCATACACGTAAAGTGTATGATACTTGTTTAAACAGTTGACAAAACTTAGTATAGTGTACACAAGCACATGTATGAGCCTAAGATACAAGCTCTATAACTCGTAAGAATATATAAACTTAACTATATATTTTTATGTATGTATGAGGTATAATGAAACTACCAAGTTGATAACCGGCTATAAAGTCATAGCACAATTTTAGTCGTAACGTATATGTTATTTTTATTAGTTGTATTATCTTAAAAACATAACATATGTAGCTATTGAGGTTTAAAACGATTTTGTTTTATTTAACATGTAAGCGTTTAAACAATTATTTCTAAAACTGATAAAGTATTTACACAAAATAATGATATATTTTTTTGTGTATTTCGTATGATAAATATTACTTAGTACACGTACTATCATGTACACACGAGGGCCAGACATGAAATACCGAGGACAAGACCATTTTGGCTTTATAGCACTTCTAAAATCCAACAACCTATTCGGTCCTTCAAACCAGATTCTCCGTACCGTAAGTAGTAGCGTAATAAATACTATTTTCGTGTGATTTATATTGCATAAAAACGGTGGTGTTGTTTGTTTAAACAACGTATTTAGAAAATAGATATATACTAGATATACAAGTACTACATGTATTTTTATTAGTCGTAACATATATGTTATTTTTATTAGTTGTATTATCTTAACAACATAAAATATGTAGCTATTGAGGTTTAAAACGATTTTGTTTTACTTAACATGTAAGCGTTTAAACAATTATTTCTAAAACTGATAAAGTATTTACACAAAACAATGATATATTTTTTTGTGTATTTCGTATGATAAATATTACTTAGTACACGTACTATCATGTACAGATGAGGGCCAGACATGAAACACCGAGGACAGGACCATTTTGGCATTATAGCACTTCTAAAATCCAACAACCTATTCGACCATTCAAACCAGATTCCCCGTACCGTAAGTAGTAGCGTAATAAATACTATTTTCGTGTGATTTATATTACATAAAAACGGTGGTGTTGTTTGTTTAAACAACGTATTTAGAAAATAGATATATACTAGATATACAAGTACTACATGTATTCCCTCCCCCCCCCCCCCCCCCCCCCTATATATATATATATATATATATATATATATATATATATATATATATATATATATATGTAATAGTGGGGCTGTAACACTCACCTTAACATGCGATAGACGATTAGTGTTCTGGAATGGATGCGAGAAGGTCGAGTAGTATTTCCGTGAATACGAATCTCCGAGATAATTTAGTTTTCTAAGGAAATATTAATATAATTAATATTTGGAGGTTAGTTTGGTAATTAACCAAGATATAGGGTCTATTATGTAAATTACATAACTTAGTTGGACTAAATTATAAATATAATTTCCAAATGAGGGACTAATATGGAACATATACATCCTAGTTTAGGCGTTCAGGACTAAATTATAAATAAAATTTCCAAATGAGGGACCATTTGTGAATAAATAAATGAAGGTTTAAATAAATTAGGATAAAAAATGTTAAGAATTTAGAAATGGGGTATGGGGAATTAATTTTGTAATGAAGTTTGAATAATGGAGACTTGGTTTGTAAGGAATTTTGGTGAGGGGGTAGGTTTTGAATACTTTAAATTGCAGTTTGAATCACCTCCTGTTCTTTGACGTTACATGCGACGAACCAAAAAAAACAACTAAAGAAAGGTCTCCGGCAGATTATATATGTATATTTTTGTTACGATTGACGATTATGGGACAAACAATAATCACGGAGGTGGTGGGGATGAACTTACAATGTAGCAGTAGGTGGTGGTCGATGGTGGTGGCACTCAGCAGCAGTGGGAGTTCGGTGGTGGTAGTAGGGTGGTTCCGAGGGATGTTTTGCCTCCGGTTCTTCCTCCTTTTGAGCTGGAAACGATGGGGGAAGGGGCTGAGGTGTTGTAGATGGTCAAAGGAGTTATAAGGGAGATGTTTGGGTGGGTAAGGTGGTGAAGTGGTGGTTGTATGTGGTGTTTGTGTGTGTGTACCGAGAGTGGTAAAGAGAGTGTAAGTGAGAGATTTACAGAGAGATGTAGAGAGAAGGAGATGGCTGAAGATTTTTGAGTTTAATGGCTTGCTATGAGCTCTTATCTATAGCATAAGAGGCACTCACAAGCCGTTAAGTTCATGCCTTGTACCTTGAAGATGAAGTGTGTAAGTAAGAAAGATGAGGTAAGGTGGTGAAGATATGGGTTTTGTCATGTGGTTTTGATCAAATAGGGAAGCAAGAGGGGAAATGAATTTTCTAGTATGCAAGTTATGTGGGGCCTACAAAGTAAACAAAGCAATTTAATCCTTTAACTTGCCCAAAACACTCATAAATTGATGAATCGAGATCCTTACATCGGATTGTGTTTTCGAGAATTTATTATGAAAGAGGATAATTCAAGGATTCTAGAAACCCAAATGGATTAATTTTTGGAGTTCCGGAACTCCGGGAATTTGCGTTTAAAGTTTTGCATCAAAACGGCTCGTGGTGTCCGTTTTCGCAATTTTTGTAAATATTTTCATAAAAATTATTTCGAGTGTGAAATCAAATAATAGACTAAAACCTGAGTCTAAAAACGCTCTCGAAAATCCCATCGGTAAAGCGTAAGAACCTCAACGGACCGGTTCGGTTTTGCGCGATTAAAGAAAACACTCGTCTGTTTTCTTAAAACTGTCGTAACTTTTGCATAGGAACTCCGTTTTGGACGTTCTTTATATTTTCGGAAATAGGGGAACATGTACTATAATATTATAATAATTGCTTCGCTTAAAATGACTTTTTACGAATTCTCAGTCTTTTAGTCGTATTCCTAAGGCTACAGTTTGTGCGGTTTGATTCGTTATGCATTTGAAAGTATGATATCATCAGGTATCATATAATAGTTAAAATGAACTTATTTGTTTTACTTAAGATAAACTAAAACTCAGTAATTCGGATACACAAGAGATTCACAGATAGATTGACGATTATAATAATAACCCTAAATTTCAGGTTGTCACAGATAATGTTTTAGGCTAGTTATAGAAAGTCTTTTTTTAAATGAAGATATGTGTGTATGTAATTAATGGAAAGTGAAGGGACACATAGAATAAAACATTGGCGGCAAAAGAAAAGGCTCCATAATCTAGAATCAAAATAAAATTTTAAATCAGTTTTAATCTAAATGAAATTTTAACTGTGATTTGTCACAAAATTATGGGGGCAAATTTTGCCTCCATTTGTTTACCAAAAATAATGAAAGTTTCAAGATACGTTTAAACTATATGAATTCTAAAAGAAACTAAATAAAAAAAATTAATAAGGGCAAAAATGTCAAGCCATAATGATTTGTGTTTTCTTAAACCGCATGTTTTTTTGTCGGTGGACACTTATTTTAGGACAGAGAGAATACAAAAATATATAGAAAACATATCTTTAATATATATATATATATATATATATATATATATATATATATATATATATATATATATATATATATATATATATATATATATATATATATAGACACACACACATAGAAACATACATACACGTTATTAAAATAATTATATCGCTATTATTAATTTTGAAATAATTATATTTATACTAAGTTGATATAAAAAATCATTATAGCATTTTTGATGCCTTTATGGCATACAAAAAAAAAATTATTAATAACATTAAACTAATTATGAAAGAATATTTATTGTTACAAGAAAAATCCGCATAGTAATAACCATGATGCGGCAAAACATTTTTTTTTTCAACTCTTCATATTTTAATTAAAAATATCTTAAAAACACGTGATTGTTTGTGAGAAAACTTATTTATATATTACTAATACAGATACAATGTATATAAATGAGAGGAAATAAAAAGTTTGTAACGATCCAAATTTCAAGCCCGGAAATTTCATTTTTGAACTACTATATTTAATAAACATTTTACCAAAAACATTGTCGATAAAACATTACATTACAAAATCATCATGTTGTGTCCCAAACCATAACATCAAAAGTAATGAAAATCAGAGTACATTCCCATAAACTCAATGCGGAAACCATGTGTGTGTGTGTGTGTGTGATACCTTGCTACCTCGCTGGCTCCTTCCCCTTCGACGAAGAGGTACCTGAAACCAAAACTGAAACTGTAAACACAAATCTTAGTGAGTTCCCCCATCATACCACATACCATACAATATCGTCGGTATCTTTCAACCGGTAGCCTTCATCGGTATCTTTCAACCGGTAACCATCATCGGTATCTTTCAACCGGTAATCATCGACGGTATCTTTCAACCGATAACTGTCATTGGTATCTTTCAACCGGTAACTGGGGATTATTTCACCCCCTACTACTAGCATGCAACAACAGATGTAAGTATACAGTTAGGCATATCCGGGTACTGACCTACCCCTAGGTCCTAAGGACCACTATCAGGGAAACTATCCCTACTACACACATAACATGTCATACAGTTAAATCTCATGATCGAAACACATAACCAAACCAAGATAATTATCACAAAGACAATCATCTTCTAAGTACCCCTTGTTGGTGGGCCGGCATTGTGGCCGTAGACCCACCCCTACTGGAAGGTAACTCACCTCAATGTCGTGCAGTGTTTGAATTATCCTTGGCGCACAAGTCGACTCCTTACGACTCCTCGATCCCTACACAAAAACCTTCAAGTCAACACACATCACATACAACCATAAACAGGTTCAGTCCAAGTCCAGTCAAAGTCAACTTCAAGTTGACCCGACTCGCTGAGTTGGACCGTCAACTCGCCGAGTCCCTCACCCTTTACTCGTCCTTAACCACGTCTCGACTCGTCGAGTTTGTCATCGACTCGAAGAGTTCCTCTCTCATATGAACATCGCATGAAACTCATCCGACTCGCCGAGTTGTATGAACACTCGTCGAGTTCACCTTCATCTGATGAATAAGTCTTGACCTTGACTCGTCGAGTTATATGAACAACTCATCGAGTTCATCTTCAAACATAAGAATATTGCCTTGGACTCGCCGAGTCTGTTCTAGCACTCGTCAAGTCCCATGAACTCCAGGTCCAACGCTAAGTCCAATGCGTTGGGTCACTCTTTCTGTCCTGCTACAATCCTTCTAACACTCAACTGAGTTCTTTTGACCCTCAACATATATGAGACTCAAAGCCTTGGACTCGTCGAGTCCCAAGAATGGACTCGTCGATTCGGTCACGTCCATTCACCAAATCTTCGATTTCTGATGTACAACCCTTGATCAAAAGATAGATCCAAGCCTCTACAATCGATCTAGCACGTAAAGTTACAAACTTTACGTGCTTGCATGGGACTTTGAGCTCAAAAGGTCCTAAAACAAGCTCTTGGGTAGCATGGGGTCTTCCTTGGGTGGAAAAGCACCCGCTTTCTGCCTTGTGACCCCTCAAAGGACCTAGATCCGAAGCCTTGTCCCCAACCATGCTTGCATTCATGGTTGACTACCTAAAATGGCTTATAAAAGCCCTAAATCTCCACAAAATGGGAACCAACAAATGAACAAGCAAGTTAGCAACTGTATACCTTCTGAGGAATGAAGATGAAGCACAAATTCGAACCCCTCTGGTCTCTTCTTGTTTCCTCAAGGTCTTCTCCTTCCTTCTTAGACCACCAACACCAAAATGCACCAAAATGACTTATATTGCTTCAACAACGGCTAGGGTTTTCTATAGAGGGTTTCTGGGAGCATAAGGGACGATGGAGGCTGTATAAGGTTGCTTAAATAGGGTGCAAACCCTCATATTAGGGTTTTTTGTCTATCCAGATCCTACTCGTCGAGTCGGGGACCCGAATCGTCGAGTCCATCACTTAAGTACCGCGTTCCGCCCCACTTCTACTCGGTGAGTTGGTCGTTCAACTCGCCGAGTCCAACGCCAAAAATGCAAATCACTTCGATAAATAATAAATAAAAGGAATACGTACCAAGAACCAGGTGCTACAAAGTCACTATCAATTATTAACCATAAGTTACAAAAACTTTTGAGTTGTAGTGCCTAATAACTTTATATTTGAAATCATAAGTATATACAGATTAGAAAACTTTTTCGTTGTTTGTGAATTTTCAAATGAATTTGATTTAAGTAAATTTCCCGCATTGCGCATAACAGATACATACATATATATATATATATATATATATATATATACACACACACACACACACACATACACACATACAGAGAGACATACATACACGCTATTAAAATAATCATATCACTATTATTAATTTTAAAATAATTTTATTTATATGAAGTTGATATAGAAACTCATTATGACATGTTTGTTTCTTTTTATGGCATACAATAAAAAATTATTAATAACATTAAACTAATTATGAAACAAACTTTGTTAAATTTGTAAACTTCTCATTTTAGGCCACTCCATATAAGATTTATATGACTTGCTATAACAATGGACTTAAAATTAAGCTTTTATGATACAAATTGTCACACCCCCAAACCAAGGATGGCGGAAACATTCGGGGGTGGCGGACTTCATGTGTAGTAAGAGTATAATAGTGCTCAAAGTAAATACAACCATCATAAATATAATATAAAAAGGTTACAATGTAGCATGTGTTCACATATTTCAAAATCAATTACATTATGATGACAAAATGAAATGTTTGACGTCTGAGCATCCTATCCTCAAAAGTTGTTTTTTATCTGGTTCACTGATTTCCTGATAATACAAGTAGTTTTGAAAAAGTGTCAACAATTAAGTTGGTGAGTCCATAAGCTTTTGAGCGTGGTGTTTGAATTTCTTTCTATGTAAAAGTAATGCTTGTTCCATAAAAATTCAATATTTCCCTTATAAAATGCATTGTAGTCTCAAAAGTCAAGACCGAAATATACAAGTATTTTACCATACTTAAATAATTTATGCAAGTTTAAATCGACATAAACTCGTTTAATTGGAATTAAAACCCGTAAATCTTATGTTTTGTTAATACCTTATGTGAGTTATTATAACCATATTATAACTTGGACAGCCTCGTAATACGACATTCTTTAGGCGTCGCAAAGTTAAATGACACTCGTAACCCCAGACCTGCCGGTCTAGCTGTTGCATGCAGCTCAGGTGAGGGTTTGTCAAAACCCAATATAGTTATATACACAACTATCATGCTCTCCCTACAAGAGACTCTCGTTACAATTTATTGGACTTTTGATTTCGTTACTTTGGAAGTAACGTGAAGCAAATGTCTCACAAATTTATTCATTAACAAATTTACGTGAACTGAACTGAAAACCCCTTTTTGTATAAACCCAGTACTTTGAATTCCCACCTCGTTTATATGAACTGAAAACCTTTTGTAATGACTTTGAAATGTAAATGAAACATAAACTCTACCTATTATAGTTTAACATAATTGTTTATAATGTATATGAAAAATAAACTATACTTACTATAGTTTATCATAAGTGTTTGTAATGTATACAAAACATAAAATATACCTATTATAGTTTATCCAAAACATTTGTAATGTAAAAGAACCCTTTTCTATGTAAGTCGAATGTATAACAAAAATATAACTATGTTTATCATGCCTATCTTGCATTAATTGTAATAATAAAGAACTCATACAAGTAAGTGAATATATACTATTATATAACTATATCACAACGGAAAGCACATGTAAAATATGAAGTCATCAAGGATTAATACTTTGCTCAACATGTTACAAAGAGTTATGAAAGTTATAAGTTGTTGATTTGTTTTTAGCATTTCTGCACTGTTTTAGAAAAATCACAGAAAAATCATACGGAATCGAAAACTAAATCCGTAAACTCTGAGAGTTTAGAAAATGTGTCTAGTTTGTTCACAATTTTTTGATTATGACTTTTAGAAGTCTCTAACTGGTGTGAAAACGTTCAAATTCACAAACTGGTCTGAATTCGTAGCTATAATGATAGGTAGTTTTGTAAAAATCACCATAAATTGTAGAAAAATCGTGTGAATATGTGCAAGTAGTCATTTTAAAGGTATAAACCTAAACTATTTTCAACTAATACATTTTTGAAAACAAAGAAGTTTAAGATGTTCAAAATAGTCCGTGAATTGAACTAAACTTTCCTGATGAAAGCAGATGTTTGAGTTTAGTTAAGTTGTTGGTGTTTTAACTTGTATTCTCCCCCTAAAACTTGAAGAAAACATGAAAATGTGGGGTTATGAACTCACCTTGAGTGTTCTAAATGGATGGATGATGAATAAAAGGAGTTTCCAAGTCAAGAACACTTGGGAGATGCTAGAAGATTTGAAGGTTCTATGAACAAATATGATGATATTTGTGTGAGGAATCCATGTTTTGAGTGAAAGGATGTAATATTTTCAAGTGTAGGATGGAAATACTTACCAAAAGTGAGTGAGATGCTCAATCACGGCCTTGGAGTCTCGAGTTTGAGAGAGAGAGAAAGAGAAAGAGAGAGAGAGAGAGAGAGAGAGAGAGAGGGAGAGAGAAGGTAAGAGAGGTGTGTTTGTTCTTCTTGAGAAAGAGTGAAAAATCTGGGAGGAGAGATAAGAACTTCCAGCCTTTTATCTGATTATAGGCTGGTGAAAGAGGGTGAAATGACAACTAGTTGACTAAGTATGGAGGAATAGTGACTAATTATGGCCCTGGAGTGGGTGTGGAGGGTTGCTTGTGTCATACATTAAAGTACTTCACCTTAAAATCTCACCCACTAGATTTTATTCTTAGACAATGATTTTTCCTCAAAAAAATGATTTAAAATATGATTATATAGTGTCTCATATGCCAAAATACGAGTTTGGGTGAAAATCCCGCATTAAAATCATGAAAACGGGCTTAAAACGCGAAAGTGGCCGAAAACCGGGAAAAAGGGCGAAGTCTGTGAAATTTTGGATTTGGAGCCAAGGGTTCGGTCTTCAGGGGTTGAGAACTGAAGGTGGTTTCGGTTGTGGGTGAAAGTCGAGCAATCTCGCAGGAGAGAAGGGAAGAACCGAAGGCGAAGGTAGAACTAGAAGCGATGGCGAGGCTCGGTTCAGTCTGCGAGGTTCGGTCCTGTCTGAAGTTTCGACCTATGCCATTTCGATCCTCTGGTCTACGGATTTGGTCCTATTACTTTCAGTTCTTCATAGTTTCGGCTCTAATAGGGACTTTGGTCCTATAAGGCTATTTTCGGTCCAAGAGGATTCTTAGGGGTTTCGCTTCTTAGGGTTTCGATCCTAAGAAGGTTCGGCCATATAAGGCTATTTTTCGTATAAACTCCCTGTTTTGCGCAGTTTTTGGTTGAGTTAAGGGTTGTGATGCCCCCAAATCATTATAACAAGTCGAGGGAGGTTATGAGGGAGATTTGGGAGATATTTCACATGCATGGAGAGATTTGGGAGAGATTTCACATACTTAGAGAGATTTAGGAGAGATTTCACATGCTTGGAGAGATTTGGGAGAGATCTCACATGCTTGGAGAGATTTAGGAGAGAGAGAGAGACCGAGAGAGATTTAGAGAGACTTTATTTGCGACTTTTGTGAGTGTTTAACTTCGAAAAGGTTTCAGAAGGTATAACACACCTCCAGAGAGTGCTTCGGGGTTTCACAATGAAGGATGACCCGAGGGTCAGAGTCATATTTAGGGTTATGAGGGACGAGGGTTTAGATATCCAGGTGGTTAGGTGGAGGGTCTTCTCGTAACATATTCAATTGATAGGGTGATGACCCAAACCAATCCATATCAAATGAAGACATTGGATTTTCTTGATGACACATGTATTAAGTCGTATTCGTAAGAGGTACTCGTACGAGTTTGGGTGAAAATATCGCGTCAAAATCATGAAAAACGGGCTTAAAACGTGAAAGTTTTCGAAAACCGGGAAAAAGGGTGAAGTCTGCGAAATTTTGGATTTGGAGCCGAGGGTTCGGTCTTTAGGGTTGAGAATTGAAAGTGGTTTCGGTTGTGGGTGAGAGTCGAGCAGTCTCGCAGGCAAGAAGGGAAGAAGCGAAAGTGAAGGTAGAACTAGAAGCGAAGGCGAGGCTCGGTTCGGTCTGCGAGGTTCGATCATGTCTGATGTTTCAGCCTATGCAGTTTCGGTCCTCTGGTCTTCGGCTTCGTTCATATTAATTTCGGTTCTTCATAGTTTCGTTTCTAATAGGGACTTTCGTCCTATAAGGCTATTTTCGGTACAAGAGGTTTCTTAGGGGTTTCACTTCTTAGGGTTTCGGTCCTAAGAAGGTTCGGCTCTATAAGGCTGTTTTTCGTATAAACTCCTCGTTTTGCGCAGTTTTTGGTTGAGTTAAGGGTCGGGATGCCCCCAAATCATTATAACAAGTCGAGTGAGGTTATGAGGGAGATTTAGGAGAGATTTCACATGCTTGGAGTGTAACATCAATAAATTTTACGCCAAATTTAAACTTTTCTAATCACAAATAAAACCAAATAGTATTTGTTTACAAAATGTTTTCAATCGTTATTCATCAGAGTGTCCCAATAACCAGATCATAAGGATGAGGAGCGGTACGGTCACACCTTTGCCTTGCCATGATCTCCTGAAGTACCTGTAACATTAAACTGAAAACTATAAGCCCAAGGGCTTAGTGAGCTACCCCCAAAATACCAATACCACACTGATAATACCATATCAACATCAGACAAAACAACAACATGCATACTAGGCCATCGGCCTGACTGGACCGCCCGGTAGGGCCTACAGTCTATCTGAATCTTGTTGGATAAGGTGTCTAAGTCCATAACTATGTCTGGTATGTACTAGACCCGACCCGGCATGGTCCATTTAGGTTGCATGACATCATGCATTTGGATAGACTAAATGTGAGAAATAACACTTGTGGTTTATTAATATATTATATGTTCAAATATATTAATAGTATTATTTAATTAGTATTGATCAAGAATTAATTTGGAATTAATTAAGTGATCAAAAAATGACTAATTAAATATATGGGTTGATTATGTAAATCATCCATAACTTGTATAGTGGGCTAAAAGGCTCCATGGATTATCAAGTTGGGTTAAACCCATAGGATGCTCCATGGATGCTCCATGGGAGTTACAAACCCATGAGTCATGGAAATGAAGAGTCATGTCACATTAGGGTTTACATGGTGTAACCCTAGATTTGACACACTATATAAGTAACATGTGATCTACCAAAATCGGCTACACTAAGTTACAAGAGGGCTAGGACGATTTTTACAAGTGTTTGCATTCTCTCAAAGTCATTCCAAAGCATTTGGTGTTGTGTGAAGCATTTGAGGCATCACACTTGGGGTGCTAGGCTCCCAAGGTTTTCAAGGAATCAAATAAACTACAAGGTATGTAATTTTATCCATCTTTTATATTAAAAGTTCCCCATGTATGCTAGATAGGATTATGAACCTTGGAAATCATATTTTGCATGTATTTTAGACAAACATAGATCCTAGGTTTTCTAGGGTTGCATGTACACTTAGGGGTGTTAGAATGCTCAAAACCCTTCAGTGGTATCAGAGCATAGGCTTGTTTGTGAATACTTGATGCAAAATAGTGATAAAATCGAATTTATTAGCTGTCCTCACAGGGGTTCGACGAGTCCATGGGGACGACTCGACGAGTCTAAGTGAAAATGCAACCAACTCAGCGAGTCAGTTCGTGCACTCGACGAGTTGGCCAGGCAGAGTGCAGAATTTCGTTTTTTGCTGCAGGAAATGGAGTAGAAACATTACCCCAAACTGTTTAGTGTTGTAAAACTTGTTTTAGTGTTGTAAAACTTGTTTTAGATGGTGTAATGGTTGTTCTAATCCATTTACAATGGCTAATATCAATGTTTCATGATTATATGTGTTCATATGTTCTTGAAACTTTGATATGAATATTCATGTTGTAACATCCATAAATGTTACAGCAATTTAAAACTTTTTCAACCATAAATGAAAGTCAAATAGCATTGTTTACAAAAACCTTTTCAAATCAGTATCCATCAGAGTGTCCCAAAATCATAACATAAGGATGAGGAGTGGTATGATCACACCTTCGCCTTTCCATGATCTCTTGAAGTACCTGAAACAATAAACTGAAAACTGTAAGCCCGAGGGCTTAGTGAGCTACCCCCAAAATACCAATACCACACTAACAATACCATATCAGTAACAATGTATCAATCAATCAACATACATATTGGCCATCGGCCTAACTGGACCGCCCTACTGGGCCTACAGTCTATCTGAATCTATCCCGCGCCTTCGGCATGACTGGTCCACCTCGTGGGCCTGCAGTCTCCCTGGACCGCTCATAGGGTATGTTGGCCTTCAGTACAAAGCAGGACCGCCTCAACCCACCGAACAAGCAAATAACCATGTGCACATAACTATCACATACCGGCATATACAACATCAAACATATCTATCACACTAATCATCAATCATAGAATTCTCTCGTCGCTAACATACCGACCTAACAGGTCACTAACAGACTGATCCATACGGATCATAAGAGCATAACATACTGTCTACCCTGATTCCGATATAACAGATCATAACCACATGTAGCATACCATAACATCAACAACTAAAGGGTCAACCTTGGTTTCGTAGACCCTATCGATATAGTGAGGATAACTCACCTTGCAAATGTCGACTCGAAAGATACACTCCAACCCTCGGATCACCCGACACCGGCTCCACCACCTATGATCAAAGTACAATATACTCACAAGTCCTTAACCTTATAAGGTACTCCATAACCCACCAGTCAACCCCTGGTCAAAGTCAAAGTCCTCACTCAAGGTCAAAAATCCATGTTGACCCCAACTTGCCGAGTACCCTCGGCTACTCTCCGGGTTCCTTGAAGTACAATCCAACTCGTCGAGCCATCGGGGTGACTCGTCGAGTTCCTTCGATCCTCGTTCAAACTTTAAGGCCACCCATCAAGTTCCTTCCTTGCAACTCGACGGATACACACTCATACATATCCAATAGAAAACTTATCCGACTCGCCGAGATGTTCTTCAACTCGTCGAGTCTTATGACAATATTCCTCGGACTCGCCGAGTTGTTCATCCAACTCGTCGAGTTCACGGCCAACTTCATGTGACTCGCCGAGTCAACTTTGTGACTCGCCGAGTCCATTCAGTCATCTTTCCCTACAGACTTGTTTTGAGCCATGCAGCGGCTCCAAATCACAGATCCAAGATTCTAAGGCATGCTTATCACGTAAAGTTGCAAACTTTACGTGCATGCATGGCCTTAAAGGCTCCAAATGCCAAATCTAAGTTCTTAATGGGGCTTCATGCCCAAGAGGGACCTCAATCACAACCAAAACTGTGACTTTATGCTTCTAGATTCCAAGGAGGGTCCAAATCTGAAGTTACAACTTCAGATCTAGCCCATAGCTCATCATACAAACTTGAAAATCCATAAAAAGCCCTAGAAACTCAACAAAAGGGAAAAAGGGAAGTAAGGATGGCACTTTAATACCTCCAAAGGATGCTAGCTGAGGTAAATCCTGCTTCCCACGCCTTCCTTGCTTCAATTCCTTTGAACTCTTAGCTTTCTTCCTCCAAGATTCTCTTTCCAAGCTTCAAACACCACACCAAGGCACCCACACATGTATAAGGACTCTCAGGACTCTCTAGAACTGTAAAGAGGCCCAAGGGAGGCTAAGGTCCCTTTAAATAGGGGTGCAAACCCCGGGATTTATGGTTTCATCTGCCAGCTCCTACTCGTCGAGTCCCAATATGGACTCGTCGAGTAGGTCACTTAACACGCGATCCCATCCCACTACTACTCGATGAGTAGGTCAACCAACTCGTCGAGTAGAGCTTAACCCAATAAATCTTATTTAAGCAATACTTGAGAATTGGGGCGTTACACATGTTCTTATGAGTTTTTTGATAGATCATAGGAATTACTTTTTTAAAGATTAATTCATGATCTTTATGTGTTTTAATGGAGTCCATAACGTGTCCTCAAGTTATGGATAACCAAAAGTCTATTTTCCTTAAAAACCATTAAAAGAATACATAAGTTATAAAATGAAGAGTCTTCATTTTAATGACTCATAAGTTATGAATGTGAAAGGTTTTGTAAAGTTACAAAACTTGCCCTCAAGTTTTGGAAAATGTAAAGTCACTTAATAAACTTTAGTTCCAACCCCTACATTTTTTAAAAGTTAAAAATCAATTTTTATACTTTATAATATTATAAGTTTATATATATATATATATATATATATATATATATATATATATATATATATATATATGTGTGTGTGTGTGTGTATAATAACAAGTCGTCTTACCATTAGTAGGCCTCATTCACGAAGCCGGTCTATAAGGGGGTATAAGGTTGCTGCCTATAAATGGTAGCTTAATGTGTGTCCACTCTCACTCACCGCTTCCTTGATCGGTGGAGGGTCGTTAGCCAAACGGGTAGGACAAGGACTTACAATTTTTCATTAAAAGTATGATGAATATTATAAAGTAACTAAATGTTTTATTAAATTCTCAATCTTTGTTACTTTAGGAAAATGTGAATAAGGTGCTAATCCATTTAATTACACTTTACACTTTGTGTTAAGTCGTTGGTGGAGTGTGTGTGGTTAACTGGCACACTAACTTGGACTTTACAAGGTAGTTAAAGGGTGACTTAAAGATTATCATAGTATCGGTGGAGTGTGTGTGGTTAATCAACACATCGATTGAGTGATAAACTATAAGGGTACCAAGTAATTTGCATGGTTACTTCACACCTCGTTTTGTGATCCTCGGTATCCCAGTCACAAAACTTGGAGGGCGCACTCGAGATTGAAACATGCCTTTGAAAAGTTCATTGAATCTCAAAAGAATCTAGGAATTTCTAAGAACCAATTAAAAACCTAATATTTATATTTCGTTTTTCATGGTGGAAATTGGTGAGTCATCATTCACCTACCTTTCAAATATGTTATAGCTTAGATTACGACATACCTCTTCTAAGTTATAATATATTGTGATTGGATCCTAGACTTAATATCACATTTGGGTGTTTTATTAATGACTCTCTTAATATCTAAACTAATCTTGTTTTCTTCTTTTTAGATGTCTCCCAACACTGCTTCTGACTCAAACCCTACTGGCTCCTTTTCCCTCATGAACCTATGTGGGTGGATAATCTTCGATGGTTCCAAATTTATGGATTGGATCCGGGACATCAAGATGGTGACTCGTTACGAGCACAAGGAATATGTCCTCGATAAGGAGCTAAAGGAGATCGATGATTCCACTGCTACTCCCCAGGAGATCGCTGACTTCTGGACTCATGAAAGAGATGCCACAAAAGTGGCATGCATCATGATGGCCATCATGACAGCTGAACTCCGAAAGTCCTATGAGGACTACTACCCTTTTGAGATGCACCAAGATATGATGGAAATATACCATCAGAGTGCTCGTCAAGAGCGGTATGAAATAATCTCCTCCATGATAACAACTAGGATGAAGGATGGAGACTCCGTCACGAGCCACATGCAGAAAATGCAAAGGTATGTGGATCGTTTGTTGAAGCTTAATGTGAACTTCCCTAAGGAGCTTGCAATAGATATCATTTTGCACTCCTTACCCTCGTGCTATGATCAATTCTGCATGACATACCACAGGAATAAAGAAGAAGTCACACTCAACAAACTTCAAGGACTCCTAAAGACTGCAGAAACATGTCTTAAAGGTAAGTCGGTTATTAACTCTCCTACTCCTACTCCAAACTCTGCCCATGTCTTGGCAATCGGGAAAGGTAGAGGGAAGAAGAGGAAGAGCTCTTCGAAGGGTACCAAGGCTAGGAACCTTGATGTCTCTTCTTCAAGTGGAACCAAGAAAGGTTTCGTCACTCCTTCTTTTGACCCAAAAAAGGTTGAATGCTTCTATTGTCATGAAAAGTCGCACTGAAAGCGGAACTGCCCAAAGTACCAGCAAGATGTGAAGGATGGGAAAGTTAAACCCAACCATGCATGTATTTACACTATTCTATCTAATAACTCACCCTATTCTAACTCTTGGGTCCTTGACACAGGTTGTGGTATTCATATATGTTCTGATTTGCAGGGACTAAGAAGAAGTAAGAATGTGGAGCATGGAAAGCTAAACTTGATCATTGGGAATATGAAAGCTTCACCTATCACCAAGATTGGAGTTTATTCTTTGTTTCTAAGTAGTGGGTTTACTTTAGTTTTGAATAAATGTTGTTATTCGCCAGAAATGGCAAGAAATATTATTTCCTTTCATGCTTTATACAAACAAGGGTTTACCTTTTTCTTTTTATAATGAAATTGGTGGAATAAATGCTTTCTTTAATAATGTTCTTTATTTTAAAGCATTACCTTGTGATGGTGTGTATGAAGTTGTATCTGTTGTAGATAATCTAGGAAATAATGTGTTGTTTATTGATTCTTCTGATAATAATAACTTGGATAAAGCATCATTATGGAATTGTTGTCTTGGACATGTGAGCAAGAAACGCATAGGCCAACTCCAAAAAGATGGAGTCTTGGAGTCATTTGACCTAAAGTCAGATGATAGTTGTGAATCATGCTTACTTGGAAAAATGACAAAGTCACTCTACACTGGTTCTTGTTCTAGGGGAGAAGGTTGTTCGATCTAGTACACACAGATGTGTATGGACCCTTCAAATCTGCCACAAGGGATGCTAATAATTATTATTTGACTTTTACTGATGATTATAGTAGATATGGATATGTCTATTTAATCAAGCATAAGTCAGAGACTTTTGAAAGGGTTAAAGAGTTTAAATAGGAAGTCGAGAATCAATTGGGCAGGAACATTAAGATGTTTCGATCCGATTGTGGTGGTGAGTATCTTGGTACAGAGTTCCCCGACTATCTTAAGGAATGTGGGATTATCTCACAATTGACACCTCCCAGGACACCACAGCTTAATGGTGTGGCTGAAAGGCACAATCGAACCTTGTTGGATATGGTTCGTTCCATGATGATTCGAGCTTCGCTACCAATCTCATTTTAGGGGTATGCCTTAGAGATTGTCGCCCATATCCTTAATCTGGCCCCTACAAAGAAAGTTGCCAAAACTCCTCATGAGATGTGGACTAGTAAAGTTACCAAAATATACCACATCAAGATTTGGGGTTGCGAGGCTTTCGTGAGACGCGAGACTCATGATAAGCTCGAACCTCGAAGTGAGAGATATATTTTCATCGGCTACCCATAGAAATCCTTTGGTAACCTCTTCTACAGACCTAGTGATAATGTGGTCTTTATAGCAAGGAGGGGTGGAGAGAGAGAGAGAGAGAGAGAGAGAGAGAGAGAGAGCTCATAAGCCAAGCAAACAGTGGGAGGCAAATAGACCTTGAAGAAATTCAAGAGTCAAGTGGTGAAGGAACTTCAAACCCTAGCACTCAACCTGAGGAGGAAATTCCTGTTCAGCCAATTGACTAATATGTACCTCTGAGGCGTTCCACAAGGGTTAGGAATGCATCTGAGCATTATTATGGTTTCCATATTACTGCGGAAGGTGAGACACTTATCAGTGATGAGACATTGGTAAGTCTGGATGAACCTAACAGTTACGTGGAAGCCATGACAGTCCCTGAGTCTACCAAATGGAAAGAAGTAATGGACAGCGAGATACAGTCCATGTATGACAATCAAGTTTGGAACTTGGTTGACAATGTACCAGGTCGTAAGACAGTTGGGTGCAAGTGGATCTTCAAGAAGAAGACCAACACGGATGGTAATGTACACACATATAAGGCGCGACTGGTTGCAAAAGGCTTTTCTCAAACTCTGAGAGTTGATTATGATGAGACCTTTTCACCAGCTGCAAAGACTAAGTCCATTAGGGTTCTGTTAGTCATTGTTGCATTTCATGATTATGAAATATGGTAAATGGATGTCCAAACCGCCTTCCTTAATGGAAGTTTGGATGAAGATGTTTACATGAGTCAGCCAGAGGGTTTTGTCAGTACATAATACCCTAATAGAGTGTGTAAGGCCGATAAATCCATTTATGGATTGAAACAGGCACCTCAGAGATGGAATCTTTGCTTTGATGAGAAAGTCAAAGAATTTGGCTTTTCAAAGTGTCACACCCCGAAAACCTAAGGCGGAAACATTTCCGGGGTTGACTCCACGTTGAGTATCAAATCCAATGCACATAGTAAAGCAGTAATCACAAAACATTACATTACATAATATTGTTTACATCTGTTTGCAAGTAAAGTTGTACAAGTGATTTACATATGTAATATGAACAAAAGTAAAGACGAGTCTTCGGGACACTCCGTCTTCTCCAAAAGGTTGCGATGTACCTGTCTAACGCTGACCTGAGAATACAAGTAGTTTGAAAATCAGCATAAAGCTGGTGAGTTCATAAGCGGTTTAGTTTTGAAAAGAACGAGTTTCCTTTGCTTTCTGAAAAAGTTGTTGATCAATAAAATCCCATATTTTCTTATGAAAACGGTTTGGTTATCCTTTGTTACAATTTCCAAAACGGTTGGTTATATCATTCCAGGAAAATCCCATATTTTCCTTATAGTTTTAGTTATTCGTTTGTTACTTTATCCATTTATGTGTCGTTGTACTATCCAGGAAAATCAATATTAGCCTATGTGTTGAGTTGTCTATTTGTATCTAGGTTCGTTACTGGTTGTTATGTTATCCCAGGAAAATCCCATATTTTCCTATGTGTTGAGTTGTTTATTCGTTTCTAAGTCCGTTACTAGCTGTTATGTTAACCCAGGAAAATTCCATATTTTCCTATGTGTGGTGGTTTGTTCTTAGGTCTGATTTCAAAGTACTAGTAATAAACATGTGAGTAGTATTAGTTACGTGTTCTACACCCTTAGTTATTCTGCATTCGAATGACTATTATCTACTAACTTAGTTGTATTTTCGAATATTTGGAATCACACAGAAGTGTACATTACAGTATTTTTGAAGTTCTGCTAATTCCAAAAGAGTACATTATTTGTATATTCGAAGCTCTATCGACATTCTGAGGCGGATATATTCGAAACTTAGTAGAGGTCCAGAGGCGTATTTTCGCATTTAATTCGAAACTCTGGTGACACTCAAGGGGTACACTAACTGTATATTCGAAATATTAATGTCAACCAAAGGCGTCATTTCGCATTCGTAGTCGTATTCGTATTCGTAGTTGTATTCGTATTCGTAGTCATATTCGTATTTGTAGTCGTATTCCTATTCGTATTCATACTAGATTACATTCGTATTCGTATTCATACTAGATTACATTCGTATTAGTATTCGTACTAGATTACATTCGCATTCATATTCATATTAGATTACATTCGTATTCGTATTCGTATTGGATTACATTCGTATTCGTATTCGTACTAGATTACATTCGTATTCGTATTTGTATTAGATTACATTTGTATTCGTATTTGTATTAGATTACATTCGTATTCGTATTCGTACTAGATTACATTCGTATTCGTATTCGTATTAGATTACATTCGTATTCGTACTAGATTACATTCGTATTCATATGCGTACCAGATTAGTATGATTTCTTATTTAAAGAGAATATAGTTATAACACTTTTAAAAGAAATCTATATTTAACCTGCAATTCGAAACATCAGTTATCACAAATATTTGGAAATCAAGACATTTAGTAAGTAAAACCATTGAGTTGAAAATCAGTTTTAAGTACAAAATACACTTGTACTTATTGCTTGTATTCCCCCCCTGAAAACATTAAAAACACGGAAAAAGGGTAGGGGTATGAACTGTAGTGGAGTTGATTCTGATGGCATATGCGGAATTAGAAAAGATCTAATGATTCATCATACAAATTCAAGAACACAAGGAGTAAATAAATCTTTGTAAGCTCTTACTAGATCTAGAAAGATTATACAAATGGGTCTTGTATACAATTTCTCTCTCTAGTCTAACACTCAATAATGGACTCTTACATAATGTGAGTCACTCACTTCCTATTTATAGGAAAGACTCAACCCATTTACACATACAAAGAGGAAAGCCTAAACAATACATCTAAGCATGACTTTGCACCCTAACATTCTCCCCCTCAAAGTTAGGATTGGGTGTCCATCTTTAAACTCCAACGAGCTAGTGCGATCAAGACCAAACTCCCCCTCGAAGTAACACCGGTGTTCAAATCCGCAAATGAATATTCGACAAACCCGAGAAGCTTCGAATACCCATCATTCTCCCCCTTTTTATAATCAAAAAATGATTATAAAACCCACTAAGGATGAGAAGCGCCCGAGGAATAATCTTCACAATACTCCCCCTTGATGTGTACCAAAAATGAATCACCAAAAATCTTGCATGGAAAAACAATCACGAAAAAGCCACAAAAATTTTCAATTAATGAAAAATATTGACTTTTTGGGTGAAAGTTGCAAGATTTTTCAAAATCCGGGTAGAAATTGTCACTTTCTGAAACTTGCAGGGTCCCATTGCGCCAAAAACAGTCAAATATGCGAAACTCTAGCCCATTTGCGAAACTGGGCATAAAGTGTAAATTCGCACGAACTGCAAGGACCAGAACTGTAAATTTATTCATATTCCTTCAAAATGTCGAAATTATACCCCAATGTCAATATGGGTATAAAGTGACACAAGTCTGAAACTTCAAGGATGCAACATGAATATTCTTCATTTGAATCACAAACATTACCCCAATACGAAGTTGGGTATGTTTTGCCATTTATTTGAAAGTTAAGGTATGCGAATCAACAAAATCAGTTTCATCTCCACTTTGCTTCCAGATGTGAAGTGAACATAGATTGCAAATGCGAATAAGATGGTTTCAAACGTATATGTTTATCCATTGATGCGAACAAACAAGCTGAACCTCATATGCGAACCACCAAACCTGATAACCAATTTTGAATCTAGTTTAACCATCAATGCAATCGACCAATTTACAATGCGAACCCTGTTTACCTTATATGCGAATATCTCCAAAAAAAATTCAGATTGTAAACTCGATGTTGATTCACCCAGATGCAAACTTGATTGTAATTTCATATGTGAACCGTTCTTGACCTCAAATGCGAACTCAATTGATGTCAAATGCGAACACAATCTCTATAACCAAATGCGAACTGTCAAGTCTAGATTTCTAGGCTTGAACATCAATCCTTGACAATCGATCAAAAATGAAATCAAACATCACAAATCATTAACTTCTTTTTCCAGTTCATCAAAATCAAAATAAACTGGACCAGTCTCTTTACGTTCTTCGCTTTTTGGTTGTCGATCCAAATTGAATCACTAACCATCGATCATGAATAATCATCTCCAACCACTCTTCGTTTTTCATCAGCATCAATCATCGATCATTATACAACTGATTTCATCCATTCTAATTCCAAATCTCGTTGAAGAAGCAAACATGAACAACTCACAGTGTTCGTCATTAAGAAGACAACACACACAAAGTCGAAATTAAACTCAAAATTGAACTTGATTTCGACATCCATGACCTCAAAGCAAGTTGTATTAACCAATTTCAGCCTCAATTTCATCGATTCAACTCCTAAATTTCATTTAGTTCACAGTTTGA
This sequence comes from Lactuca saligna, assembly GCF_052625555.1. Classification (NCBI taxonomy): domain Eukaryota; kingdom Viridiplantae; phylum Streptophyta; class Magnoliopsida; order Asterales; family Asteraceae; genus Lactuca; species Lactuca saligna. The sequence continues at coordinate 241,012,696 of NC_136420.1, read as the reverse complement.
CTTTTTAGAGTCAACAAACCACAAACACTAATTCAACGATTTTAAAGTCCAATTTCAGATCAAAAAGTGATTTTATCACTGTTCTTCACCTCCTTCATCTGTTCTTTGTACAAGTTCATCAAAATCAAGAACCAATTTGATGATTCCTTCACACGAACTTATATAGAATTGATTTCATCATGTTCAAATCATTTGAAATCGTAATTTGTTTTCTAATCATTGATCGACATCGACATCGATAGAAATAGATTTATCGAGAATTTGAGAAGAAGCTTCAAACACAGTCGATTAAGAGATGAAGCAGATGAAGTTTGAACGAACAACTGAGAGCCAGTCAATTGATTTACAGACTCAAATAAAACCAATGAGTTTATCATATCAATCTAACTAAATGGGCTCAATTAAAGAATGAATAGTAAGATCGGAATTTGGGCTCATGAAAGGATGAACAGTATTCGACAATTTGGTTTGGGTTTCATGAACAGTAATTCTCGAATTTAAACTCATTTGGGCTAATGTAATTTGAATTGGGCTGAATCAAAGACAATATGAGTTTGATCAACAAGAATTAGGCATGAAACGAATACGATTGATCATTAAAAAAAATATTGGATCAACAATGGGGTTTAAACGAATTTAATCCAACGAAGCAAATCGATCAAAAATTGAAAAACGAAAAGCACGAATTGAAATCATGGACGTTTTGGAATCCATTTGAGAATTTGAGATACCTTTTTGACGAATCGAGTTCCATTTTCAACAAACGAATCAAATTTGGAAGATCTTGGTTCTTTTGTCGGAATGAGAAAATCTCCAAATCGAACATTGTACCACCCACCAAGCGAGATGTACAACTCGTTCTTCGTGTTCTTCAACAATCCAAGAACATCTTCAAAAGAACCACTAACACATTTGGGTTTTGACTTCAAATTTAATGCAACCTTTGGAGATTTTTGCTTTGGAACCCAAATTTGCTTCACGGACTTCGGCTTCACAACATATGACGATTTTTGTGAGTAAACCCGCTTGTTCTTCCGATTCATCTTCTTCTTCTTTTTCTTTCTCATCTTTTTGCATCTTGAAGTTTTGACTTCATGAACAAACCCACTTTTCACAATACCAACTTTGTGAATTTGAATCAAATCTTTTGGAGTTTGATACTTGTGAATTTCTTGGATCACCGGCTTCCGATAAGGAATCATTCCTTCAAACAAATCACAAGAACCCAAAATATCATCGGTTTGAACTCCAATTGAGCAAAAAACTTTTTCATCTTGAAAATCAACTTGAAGTCCTTTTTCTTGAACATCAAGAACATCCGGATAAGAAGCAAGAACATTATCACCATATATGCATTCATCAAGACGAATTCCTTCAATTACTTCATCATCTTTCTTCTTCTTTCTTCTTTCATGATATGTTGTTACCAAACGATTAAGCAACATCTTATGATGATCATGATCAATAGGATAACCAATGAATTTTCCACATTCACATTTCAGACTAGAACTGAGTGTTTTTTGTTTGAAATATCCAGTTACAAAACAATTGAGAACTCCTTCAAAACTAAATGGCCATGGAAAATCCTCCATAAAAACTTCATAAATTGTTTCTTCCATCTTTGATCAATCGATATGAACTTAAGTTTTCTAGAGAGAGAAAGTGAATCTGAATCAAATTCTAGTGAGAGAAAGTGATACAAACAAGTATTCTAGAGAGAGAAAGTCGAATTATGAATCAAATCAAGGAAAAAAATTCGACTTCAAGAACACAAAAACACTCTAATCACGAAGATCCATGATCAAAAAATGAATCACCAAATCAAAATCGCCATCAAGGATCAATTCTTGATGAAATCAAGAACACCCGCTCTGATACTAATTATAGTGGAGTTGATTCTGATGGCGTATGCGGAATTAGAAAAGATCTAATGATTCATCATACAAATTCAAGAACACAAGGAGTAAATAAATCTTTGTAAGCTCTTATTAGATCTAGAAAGATTATACAAATGGGTCTTGTATACAATTTCTCTCTCTAGTCTAACACTCCATAATGGACTCTTACATAATGGGAGTCACTGACTTCCTATTTATAGGAAAGACTCAACCCATTTACATATACAAAGAGGAAATCCTAAACAATACATCCAAGCATGACTTTGCACCCAAACATGAACTCACCGGACTAGAAAATGCGACGGTTTCGGACACTAAATGTTGGTTCAGGGCTTGATTACTTGCGATGTCCCTATGTAAAATGTAATAATGTCCATATATATCTAATTAGATTTACAATGACTAATTATATGGAACATTACACTCCAACGAGGTTAAACACATCAAAACGAGCGTTTGGAGTGACCCGGGTGACATCTTCGGACGGGAATTGAAGCGAGGGACTTGGGATTTGAGTTTACTCCCCAAGAGTAAACTCCCTAATGATGTTTACAGCCTAAACACCCATTCCCCATGAGTTTACGGCCATAAACTCATGGTGGGGTGGTTTATGGTGTTTAATGGGTCACAAATGGATATGGACACTTGGAAATGCTTGGAATAATTTTACCTAAGGCTTGGATTGAATTAAAATCATCAAATACAACATTTAAGGGAGTTTACGGCCTAAGCATGGGGTCTATGGCCGTAAAATCTCATATCCTCTTGAATAAGTGTTTTTAAGGTCTTAAAATTAATCACATGTGATTCTAAAAATTCCCACAAGCCTAGAAATGAATTTTGGGCACCATTTGACACACTTTTAGGAGTTTACGGCCATGGGGCATGTTCTATGGCCGTAAACTCTCAAATGTGGGGTTTTGATGTGTTTAAGGCCCTTAAACTATTTTTGGTTGGTCCTATGATTTATTCCAAGGCTTTTGGTGGTGTTGGATGGCTTTCTAACACCTTGAAATTGAATTTACACCCATTTTAAGGAGTTTACGGCCCAAGCACATGCCTTGGCGGTAAACTCACACAAACCCCTCAAAAATCATGTCTAAGGTGTTCTAGTTCCATTTCCAATATTCTAAATGTCATGTCTAAGTCTTGATTGAGTCATGGAAGGGTTTAAGGGCTTAAAACCCCCTTAAATATGGGTTTACGGCCTAAGCACTATTCTGGGCCGTAAACTCATATACAAGCCCCTAAATCATTAATAAATCTTGAATTTGAAGGTCCAATTGTTGGATTAGTGTCTAAGTCCATAACTATTTTGGTATGTACTTGACCCGATGGTGCATGGTCCTTTTGGGTTGCCTTCACCAAAGCAACTTGATTGGAGAAATAAATAAAGAGAGAGAGGTTATTATGATTTATTAATATGTTATAAGAATAATATATTAAAGGAGAAATCATATTTGTTTAATTAATATTGGTCAATAATTAATTAAGAATTAATTTTGTGATCAAGTGTAATTAATTAAACTAGAGGGGCTAAATTGTAATTATGTGATAGTTACAAAATAAGGTAAGGATTATCTTATATATATGGTGAACGAATTAGAGGTGTAAATCCCTTAGAATTCGACTAGGATAAGGGTTTCTAGGACTTATCTTATGGTTGTTTGGTGGACAAGCAACTAGATAAGGATAAGGACTAAAACCTTAATCTTTACACCTATATAAACCCCTAAGGCCTTGGAATTCGTGTACTTCTTCCCAAAAGGATCTAAGGACGAATTCCTACCCTTCTCCTCTCTCTTTATACCTTCTCCATTTGCTCTTGGTGTTTGTAAGCCATTAGAGGAGTGACACTTGTGACTTTAAGCCTTCCAAAGTCAATTCAAGGAGATTTGGGATTGTTATTGCTACATAAAAATCAAGGTATGATCTTAAACCTAATTCATATGTTAATATGATTACTTGAATGCTAGAATTAGGGTTTATAGTCTTGGATTCAAAGTATGTACAATAGAGAAACCTAGATCCAAGCTTTAGGGTTTGTATGAGCACATAGGATGTCTTATGCCCAAATCTCAACGGTTTGGTTTCAATTGTATGAACTTGATATATTAGGGTTTATTGCCAATAAACCCTATGAGGTTATGGTTTTTTGAGATTAGGGTTTGCAAACCCTAATTTGCAAGAGTTTGAATAAGATCTTCAAATCCTTTCCTTAAACCCTTAAATTTCGAAATCCAGGGTTTGTTATAATCCCTTGATTTTCGAAATTTGCCTCCTCCCCAAGATAAGATCCTAATTTTTAGGGATTTGGATTATCCCATATCTTGTAATTATCCTCTAATTGTTATATATGGTAATTCAAGATCTTGCATTATACATCCATATTTTCTAAATCTATATAGATATTTAAGAGATTAGGATAACTTAAATGTCTAAATGGTAATTATCCTCATTATTTAGATAATCCCTTATGATTTAATAATTAAATTAATAATCTAATTCAAGATAATTATTAAATCAAGAGTTTTAATATTTAAAATTTTAATTTAAATGTCATAAATTCGAAATTTTAAGATAGATTAAAACTAAATTGTTTTGAAATGTTTCAAAACTTGCCCTCAAGTTTTGGAATTTAAAAGTTGATTAAAAAGGTTTAATTATGAGTGTTAAATTCTAAAACCCTAGTATTGTTTTGAAAAGTTCAAATCACACCCTTATGGTTTTATTAATTAATTAAGGTGTATAATTAAAAGAGATTTAATAAATCCATAAAAGTTTTGGTTTGCAATTTAATTGAATTAAAGGTATAATTATTAAATTTGACCACATAGTATTTTAAAAGTATGAAATGCACCCTATATTATATATATATATATATATATATATAACATTAAAAGTCTAACATTATATATATGTATGAGTAAAAGTCAGTCTTACCGTTAGTAGGCCTCATTACGAAGCTGGTCTATAAGGGGTGTTTAAGGAAATTGCCTATAAAATGGCGATTGAATGGGTATCCACTCTTACCCACCGCACTCTTGACTAGTGGAGAGTCGTTAGCCGAACGAGTAGGATAGGACGAAATTTTCCATTATAAGTATAATGAAATACAAAGTAACTAAATGTTTTTCTAATTCCCAATCTTAGTTACTTAGGCAAAAAGTGAATTGATGCAATTCCATGAAATTACACTTTGTGCCCTTGCGAAGACGTTAGTGGAGCGTGTGTGGTTTACCGACACACTAAATGGTTCTAAGAAAAGGTTGCAAAGGGTGACTCAATGTTTGTCATAGTTTGGTAGAGCGTGTGTGGTTTACCGGCACATCAAATGGGTGATTGTAACATGTGAGGGCACCATGTAATTTTGCATGGTTATTCACACCCACTTTGTGATCCTCGGTATCCCAGTCACAAACAAGAGGGGCATATCGAGATTTAAACATGCCATTGAAAGTTCAATGAATCTCAAAGGATCTAGGAGTTTTCATAGATTTAAAACTTCAATTTCTTTTTCGTTTTTCATGGTGGAAATTAGTGAATCGTCATTCACTTACCTTCAAATATTCTGCAATTAGGGTTACGGCATCCCTCTCCCGAGTTGTAGAATATTGTGTTGGGTCCTAGCCTTAGTATTTCATTTGGGTGATTTACTAAGGACTCAATCTATCAACTAACTTGAATTCGTTTTTCTCCCGTTTTGTAGATGTCAAAGTTCGACAACTATGGTCTTCCCAAATCCCGTGGAACAAGCATTCCACATGAAGATGATATTCCACGATTCGATCGAGGAACAAGAAATCATGCTTCACTTCCTCCTCCTCCTCCTCCAATTGTTCTCCCTAGCCCACAAGATCAAAGAATTGAAAGGTTCAATATCACTAAGGCCCTATTGGAAATGAAACATGAAGATGGTAAATCCGTGTGTGCCCACATTCTAGGAATGAAATCACACATCGATAGATTGATTATGTTGGGTGTGTCATTCCCGAATGAGTTGGCTGTAAATTGGGTTTTGCAGCCACTTCCTGAATCATATAATGAGTTCAAAAGAAAGTATTATATGATGGATCATGACGACAACCTCATTGACCTAACCTACATGCTCATTGCTGCTGAATCAGAAATGATTTGGCGAAGCAATGGAGCGTATCTGTTGGGAGAGTCAACCGACCATGCTTCCGAGGATGTTCTAGGAGAACCGACCTGCGTTTGCTGCCAAGAGAAAGGGCGTTGGATAGAAGTCTGCCCCAAGAGCCTGAAAATTCCAAAGATGGGAGAGTCAAAGAGTATGACTGCGCTTCAGGTAAAATCCACTATCTAACTTCGTTAAGTTCCTATTCATTGATTCAAATACATGATGTGATAAGATTGCATTTGAATGTTTTGCAGGATCGGTGAAAAGAAGGGAAGCTTGATAAGAGAGCAAGATGAATCTAATCACAAGAGATGGATCTCGATCGCATGGACTTGAAGATTGGATTTTGAGCTTAGATAGTTATGATAGAGTTGTTAGAAATTTTCCTTTTACGTAGTTTTCAATAGATTTTGCATTGTAAGGACAAATGTTTTTCCGCTGCTTTTATAAATAAGATAAATTTTGTTTGACTTATTTATTTATTTGTTTACTTCCTTGCAATGAAATCGTTATGAAAATTTATGTTTGCATATTTCTACAACGAATGGATATGATTCTTAGTTATGTTATTTATGGAAATGTTGAGAATTTACCAAATAGGGAGAGTTTCTCATCGCCCAAAGTTTCAATTGGACTGAAATTTGGAATCACGCAACTTGGTTGCATGGTGAATGAGAAATTTCATATTTGGAAATTAGACAAATTCGTTGACAAAGTCTCAAGTGAAGGACTAGGAGATCGAGTACACAAAGTTGTGTGTTGATCAAGTTCACCATAAGAGTAACAAAGATATTTGTCATGATTTACTCATGGCTTAGTAAATATGATTACACTTACAAGATTAAGTGTAATTCTGAATTGATTAAAGGGTTTAGATCAATAGTAGAACGAACAAGAAGAATCAAGTAGGAAGAAAGATAAAAGTTTCTCCATTCTAAGAAGAAGGGAGAGTAGCTTTTATGCTTTATAATGGGTCTTAATGATTAAGAACCATGTCTCAATTGATCCTCTAAGTAAGTCTTAGTACAATTTTATGTTTAAGAAGATGAATCAAGGGTTGAAGAAATGGTTAAATCAAGAAGTCTATCATACTTCGTTCCAATAACAAGTCTTAAAGTTAAGATTGTGGCAATGAGTGAAAAGTATTAAAGGTTTATAACATTCAAAAAATGTGGAAAGTTGTGATGTCTTGAATAAGACAAAGACCAACTTGGACCAATTTATGAAGTGTTTTGATAAAAGCTACACTAACTCTTGAATATTTGGTTGTCAACAAATACATGTCAAAGCTAGTGGGAGCATAAGTGTTATGTTTTACAATAATCATCATGATAGTGGGAGCATAAATGTTATGATTGTATGATTGTTAAGGCACGTATTGCAAAGTTGGGAATATTAATTATAGAAAACAAGAGTTAAACCTTGCAAAGTAGTAAGGGTTATAAAGTTGTTTTGCTATAATTAAGGGAGAGAATATTATGCTTCATTTCAAATCTAAAGGATTAGGTTGTGGAATGTTAATAAATTTAGTCAAAGGTACATTGTGTGTTCTTAAAATTTCGATTATGATTACGGCATTCCTCTTCACAATTCGAATTTTGAGAACATAGCAAATAAAACATTGTGCATCGTGTCCCATATGCTTCGGGTATAGGATTGATTGCAAATGCTTTAATGTTTGACCATTCTTAAATTTTCCAAATGTCTAGTGCATTTAGAGGGAAAAGGGACTAGAATTGGTTTTGACTAAAATAATTAAACAACTATCAAAGGACAATCCAAAGTTCGACGAGGATTGGTCGCTTTTTGAGTAGTTGGAAGTATAGTATTGTAAATTATGGAAATGTTTCCATATTGGATGGATCATATCGACATCATTACGAATAGATAAGATTCTATTAAGAATGAGTTGTCATATGGAAAATATGAAAGCGTGTCCATATTAGGAAGTAAATATTGAAAATCTATGTCTAGATTAGAAACTATTATGCAAAAGGATGTTCAAAGGAATGTACTTTGAAAGAGAGACATCATATCTAAGGAGTTGTCTTGTAACAATCTCCGATAGAGGACTTTGTAATATCATTGGCAATAGTCTTTGTGACTTTGGTGCAGTGACATTACGAAAGGATCGTTGCATAATTGATATTCTTACACTTATGAAAAAGGATTTGGAGTTGTAAAATGAGAAAGATTGGAAATGTGTTCAATTGATCTATTTCACAAAGTAAGAACCATAGGTAAACATTGTGTGCATGCTAGGAGCATGGGACAAGTGTTGTAATTCAAGTAAGAAGTAGATTAACCGAAACAACAAATAATGAGTAATCAATATGGTGATAAATAAAAGGCGTTTTATTTATACTCAAAGGTTTGAGGCCATATGGGATTAGTATTATTCTTGTGTTTCACATTTGCATGTTTTGACTTCCAGAATAATTGAATTTATTAAGAATAATCGAATTATTCGAATAGGGCCACAGTCATTCATATGTTGGAAGTAGATATGAATGAAGACTGTCGTGAATTGGTGTGTGGATTGTCTATAAGAGTATTAGACATAAGCAAATGTTTGCTGCAACGTTCATGAGTGCTTATGAATATGATTTGAGCATTGGATTAAACCCACACTCACTTGGATCACTCCATGAAATTGTATCACGAGTGATTGGTGAGACAATAACATCTTATATTCTTGAAACTGAGATGTGTGAGTTGTATCTTGCGAATCGGTTGCACATTGATAATATGTAAACGCACTAGTAACTTGGTGTTATAAAAAATATTGTTGTCTATGATTTGGTGAGTGAGTGCAAGCAAGCATTGTCTCAAAGTTTATCCATTCCTTTTATTCAAAGTAGGATAAAAGCGATATCTTTGGGCCCCTCAATGGTTTAGTGATGACAAACGTAAATGCTCGGCCGGGCTAGGGCTAATTTGATTTGTTCAATTGGTCAGTCTTCATAAATCAGAAATCGAGAAGTAGTACAAAGAGAATGATTTGAAATCATATCTCATATGATATCTAGAATGGAGGAATATATGATCTCTTATCTAAGGACACGCGTATCTGATATGATCAGAGTTGACAGCGGCTTTGGAAAGCTACGATTGCAGATCAGGATCTGAAGTCATATGCTGAATAGTTATTAGACTTATCCAAGTGGGAGACTATTGGATTAGTGTCTAAGTCCATAACTATTTCGGTATGTACTTGACCCGATGGTGCATGGTCCTTTTGGGTTGCCTTCACCAAAGCAACTTGATTGGAGAAATAAATAAAGAGAGAGAGGTTATTATGATTTATTAATATGTTATAAGAATAATATATTAAAGGAGAAATCATATTTGTTTAATTAATATTGGTCAATAATTAATTAAGAATTAATTTTGTGATCAAGTGTAATTAATTAAACTAGAGGGGCTAAATTGTAATTATATGATAGTTACAAAATAAGGTAAGGATTATCTTATATATATGGTGAACGAATTAGAGGTGTAAATCCCTTAGAATTCGACTAGGATAAGGGTTTCTAGGACTTATCTTATGGTTGCTTGGTGGACAAGCAACTAGATAAGGATAAGGACTAAAACCTTAATCTTTACACCTATATAAACCCCTAAGGCCTTGGAATTCGTGTACTTCTTCCCAAGAGGATCTAAGGACGAATTCCTACCCTTCTCCTCTCTCTTTATACCTTCTCCATTTGCTCTTGGTGTTTGTAAGCCATTAGAGGAGTGACACTTGTGACTCTAAGCCTTCCAAAGTCAATTCAAGGAGATTTGGGATTGTTATTGCTACATAACAATCAAGGTATGATCTTAAACCTAATTCATATGTTAATATGATTACTTGAATGCTAGAATTAGGGTTATAGTCTTGGATTCAAAGTACGTACAATAGAGAAACCTAGATCGAAGATTTAGGGTTTCTATGTGGACATAGGATGTCTTATGCCCAAATATCATCACCAATATGATACAAAATAAGTATAGGAACGTACCTTGAAGATTTGAGACCTTAAACTCTAGATTTGGACCTTTAAACTTGGATTTAGGAGAGAGGGTAGTGAGAGAAAGAAAAATCTTCAAATGATAGCTTGAACAATGTTTAAGTAGGTCCTAAGTTCGGGACACGGTGGAATTCTACCCGATACCGACGTTAAACAGGGCTTTTGGTCGCACCCAATTAAGTTTTCGTAACTCGACGAGGACGTTTCTAAAATTTCTAAATTATACAATTTGGGCTAATTTCGTGAGTTCCTAACAGGTTTGAACACTCATTAGCATCAATTAAACATATAAGTTTAATTAATTTAACCCAAAAATGACATCGGAACGAATCGATATACGACGAGTTATACGGGTAGAATGGGTTTTTCGGGGATGGAACATTTTGAGGTTGTTACATTATCCCCCCGTTAGAGGGAATTTCGTCCCGAAATTCAAAGATTAAGATACAGGTCATGAATTGGAATGAGATGCGGATGGATCAGCTACTCCGGGTTTTCACGCTCCCAAGTGACATTGGGTCTCCGCTTGATGTTCCAACGAACCCTCACTATCGGGACGTGTCTTGGTTTCGTTGGGTAGATACTTCTTAAGGACCAAAACATGAAGTACCATAGGAATGTTACTAAGTTACAGGTTTGCCTTGCTTATCTACCTAATCAAGGAAAAATGGTTTGACCGAAGGGCGTCACTACGAACTCGTGGTGATCAGGTCCTGGTCGCTGTATTGGATATATCATCCTTCCGAAGGTTCGGTTACGAGGAAGTTCCAAGAATTAGGTTAATACAGGGCTTGACTAGCCGTTCGGAAGGAATTCTCGAGGATTCTTGGAAAAGGCATTGGGGAAAGAGCTGTAGACTTCCCGTTTTCTGAATATCACACGAACGGGGAATGTATGAGAAACTTTCTAAGCTTTGATGTACGAAGATGCGAAGGTTGGATTTAGGTTTGATGCCGAAGATCATGAGAGTCGGGTCAGAGAAAAGGTTCGGATGGACGACCCTTTCGAAAACAAGACTAACCGCATGAATGAGACTAAGTCATTCCATGCCGAGTTTGCATCAAAGCTTTCCATGAAAGGTTTACCTTTAGATCAAATGGAAAAGGATAACCCTCCGAATTGAGGATACGATCTAAGGGTATGGTGTTAAAGTTCTCTTTCTCACTGGTTGGTCATCTCAACGGTGCACGTTTCGATCACTAACGAAGGATTTAGTTTAGAAAGATATTTGAATGAATGACTAGCAAATTCTTACAGCATTAGAATCGAAAAGGATTACGGGCACAAGATTCATCAAGGAGAAATATACTTGTGGCAACGGTGGGGTTGGTGATTGTTCTTTCCTGTCTCATAGTTAGGACTCTCCCGATGTTGCCGGATGCTACTGTCTTTGGACAGTTTCGCTTATAGTGCCCGACCTCTCCACAGCTGTAGCAGGTTTGACCGATACCAGCTCTGGAAGCTTGACTAGTTGATGGGGTTGGGGTTTTGCAGGTTCGTGCGAGGTGACCTTCCTGGCCACAGTTTCTACAGAACTTTGCACGACAAGGGCCAGGGATGCGATGGTGGTAGTTACATCGGTCACACCACGGGAGGGTACCAACATATCCGGTAACAGGTACTTGAGATGTGGAATTGACAACAGAAACAGCAGCAGGAATAGTGGCAGCGTGGACTGCTACTATTTGCTGTTTTGTCGAGGGTTCTGGGGAAGACTGACTCTTCTTCTTCTTTTTCCAAAACATTCTTTTCTCGCCACTCTTTTCTGTTGGCTCGGGAGTGGTGTCTGCTTCTTCTTGGTCATCATTGTGATCGATTAAAGTTTGTGCTAGACACTTGGCGCTATCATAGGTATCTGGCTTTGCTGCTATAACGTTCCCTTTGGTCGGTTGAGTTAATCCCCATATGAACCTTTCTACCTTCTTGCTTTTCGGGGTAACCATTCCTGGACAAAGAAGTGTTGAGTCATCGAACCATGAAGTGTAAGAGGTGATATCGGAACCTTTCATCTTCAGGTTCCACAGCTCATGTTCTAGCTTCTGGATTTCTCCCCGAGGGCAATACTCCGCACGTAGTAGTTCCTTCATAACTTCCCATCCCTAGCATTGGCTCGGCCAATCCACCAAGTCAAGGCCTTATCGGTGAGCGTACAGGCGGCAAATTTCACCTTATCAGATTCCGAACAAGCACAAATCTCGAAGATAGATTCGATTTTCTCTAACCACCGAGTTAGAGCAATAACACCCCCAGTGCCATCGAAGAAGGTCGGTTTTGCGTTCATGAAGTCTTTATAGGAACACTCCTTCCGGTGTCCCTGAATACCTTCTGGATTTTGGTTTTGGGAACCACCTCCTGGACCATTGGAGTTTAGTTGAGGTAGGAGAGCTGATATAGTGGCAGAAATGGTTGCCTGAAGTGTTTCTAGATCGATTTGAATAGGAGGTGGTGGCGGCGGAGGGTTGTTGGTGTTCTTCGAGCTGGGTCTTTTCCATGGAGGCATCTTGATCTAAAAAGATCAGGAAAGAGAGGATCATAAGTCCTCTGAATTGAATCAAGAGATATGGATCAGGGAATATCTCATCAAGACAGATATAACATTATATTAACGATAAGGCAGATAAGAGTTATCAAGGCAGAAAATTTTATCGCTAGAGGAATGACCAAGGATCAAAGTGTATACGAGGATTTCTACAAAGGATCGGCTCGAGAAATAATCCCATAGTATTTTCATGGTTTGGTGCAACGATGGCTCGTTGTTTGGGGTATTAGGTAAGTTTTAGGTATGTTGCGTACCACAGTCACTCCCAAGCACATGTTCGCCGTGTCTCGAATGAATATAGTTGGCCAGGCTATATTGATCCTAGACACGACTACATAACTGCCCAGATTTAACCGCAGTGTACAACACCCATTTACTTATATTTTGTTCTACTTGCAGTTACGGATTTCGACGGTCGATATACTTGTATACTTTAGAAAATACTTATATTTGTAGAGTATACTTTTAGTTCAGAGCACTTAGGCCCCTTAATGTTTATAGTCTTATACCATGTAAGCTTTGGTATACTAGTTCACTATAAACAAGGGCTCTGATACCAATCTGTCACACCCTGAAAACCTAAGGCGGAAACATTTCCGGGGTTGACTCCACGTTGAGTATCAAATCCAATGCACATAGTAAAGCAGTAATCACAAAACATTACATTACATAATATTGTTTACATCTGTTTGCAAGTAAAGTTGTACAAGTGATTTACATATGTAATATGAACAAAAGTAAAGACGAGTCTTCGGGACACTCCGTCTTCTCCAAAAGGTTGCGATGTACCTGTCTAACACTGACCTGAGAATACAAGCAGTTTGAAAATCAGCATAAAGCTGGTGAGTTCATAAGCGGTTTAGTTTGAAAAGAACGAGTTTCCTTTGCTTTCTGAAAAAGTTGTTGATCAAGAAAATCCCATATTTTCTTATGAAAACGGTTTGGTTATCCTTTGTTACAATTTTGAAAACGGTTGGTTATATCATTCCAGGAAAATCCCATATTTTCCTTATATACTTTATTCGTTTATGTGTCGTTGTACTATCCAACAAAATCCCATATTTTCCTATGTGTTGAGTTGTCTATTTGTATCTAGGTTTGTTACTGGTTGTTATGTTATCCCAGGAAAATCCCATATTTTCCTATGTGTTGAGTTGTTTATTCGTTTCTAAGTCCGTTACTAGATGTTATGTTAACCCAGGAAAATCCCATATTTTCCTATGTGTGGTGGTTGGTTCTTAGGTCTAATTTCGAAGTACTAGTAATTAACATGTGAGTAGTATTAGTTACGTGTTCTACACCCTTAGTTATTCTACATTCGAATGACTATTATCTACTAACTTAGTTGTATTTTCGAATATTTGGAATCACACAGAAGCATACATTACAGTATTTTTGAAGTTCTGCTGATTCCAAAAGAGTACATTATTTGTATATTCGAAGCTCTATCGACATTCTGAGGCGGATATATTCGAAACTCAGTAGAGGTCCAGTGGCGTATTTTCGCATTTAATTCGAAACTCTGGTGACACTCAAGGGGTACACTAACTGTATATTCGAAATCTTAATGTCAACCAACGGCGTCATTTCACATTCGTAGTCGTATTCGTATTCGTAGTTGTATTCGTATTCGTAGTCATATTCATATTCGTAGTCGTATTCCTATTCGTATTCGTACTAGATTACATTCGTATTCGTATTCGTACTAGATTACATTCGTATTCGTATTCGTACTATATTACATTCGCATTCGTATTCGTATTAGATTACATTCGTATTCGTATTTGTATTAGATTACATTCGTATTCGTATTCGTACTAGATTACATTCGTATTCGTATTCGTATTATATTACATTCATATTCGTATTCGTATTAGATTACATTCGTATTCGTATTCGTACTAGATTACATTCGTATTCGTATTCGTATTAGATTACATTCGTATTCGTATTCGTACTAGATTACATTCGTATTCGTATGCGTACAAGATTAGTATGATTTCTTATTTAAAGAGAATATAGTTATAACACTTTTAAAAGAAATCTATATTTAACCTGCAATTCGAAACATCAGTTATCACAAATATTTGGAAATCAAGACATTTAGTAAGTAAAACCATTGAGTTGAAAATCAGTTTTAAGTACAAAATACACTTGTACTTATTGCTTGTATTCCCCCCCCCCCCCCCTGAAAACATTGAAAACACGGAAAAAGGGTAGGTGTATGAACTCACCGGACTAGGAAATGCGACGGTTTCGGACACTAAATGTTTGTTCGGGGCTTCATTACTTGCGATGTCCCTATGTAAAATGTAATAATGTCCATATATATCTAATTAGATTTACAATGACTAATTATACGGAACATTACACTCCAACGAGGTTAAACACCTCAAAACGAGCGTTTGGAGTGACCCGGGTGACATCTTCGGACGGGAATTGAAGCGAGGGACTTGGGATTTGAGTTTACTCCCCAAGAGTAAACTCCCTAATGATGTTTACGGCCTAAACACCCATTCCCCATGAGTTTACGGCCGTAAACTCATGGTGGGGTGGTTTATGGTGTTTAATGGGTCATAAATGGATATGGACACTTGGAAATGCTTGGAATAATTTTACCTAAGGCTTGGATTGAATTAAAATCATCAAATACAACACTTAAGGGAGTTTACGGCCTAAGCATGGGGTCTATGGCCATAAACTCTCATATCCTCTTGAATAAGTGTTTTTAAGGTCTTAAAATTAATCACATGTGATTCTAAAAATTCCCACAAGCCTAGAAATGAATTTTGGGCACCATTTGACACACTTTTAGAAGTTTACGGCCATGGGGCATGTTCTATGGACGTAAACTCTCAAATATGGGGTTTTGATGTGTTTAAGGCCCTTAAACTATTTTTGGTTGGTCCTATGATTTATTCCAAGGCTTTTGGTGGTGTTGGATGGCTTTCTAACACCTTGAAATTGAATTTACACCCATTTTACGGAGTTTACGGCCCAAGCACATGCCTTGGCCGTAAACTCACACAAACCCCTCAAAAATCATGTCTAGGGTGTTCTAGTTCCATTTCCAATATTCTAAATGTCATGTCTAAGTCTTGATTGAGTTATGGAAGGGTTTTTAGGCTTAAAACCCCCTTAAATATGGGTTTACGGCCTAAGCACTATTCTGGACTGTAAACTCATATAGAAGCCCCTAAATCATTAATAAATCTCGAATTTGAAGGTCCAATATGATACAAAATGAGTATAGGAAGGTACCTTGAAGATTTGAGACCTTAAACTCTAGATTTGGGCCTTTAAACTTGGATTTAGGAGAGTGGTTAGAGAGAGAGTAGTGAGAGAAAGAAAAAGCTTCAAAGGATAGCTTGAACAATGTTTAAGTAGGTCCTAAGTTCGGGACACGGTGGAATTCTACCCGATACCGACGTTAAACGGGGCTTTTGGTCGCACCCGATTAAGTTTTCGTAACTCGACGGGGACGTTTCTAAAATTTCTAAATTATACAATTTGGGCTAATTTCGTGAGTTCCTAACAGGTTTGGACACTCATTAGCATCAATTAAACATATAAGTTTAATTAATTTAACCCAAAAATGACATCGAAACGAATCGATATACGACGAGTTATACGGGTAGAATGGGTTTTTCGGCGATGGAAAATTTTGAGGTTGTTACACAAAGAGTGAAGATGAATCTTGTGTTTATGTCAAGGCTAGTGGGAGTATAGTTAGCTTTTTGGTATTGTATGTGGATGACATACTACTCATAATAAATGACATCCCAACCTTGCAGGAAGTGAAGTCCTGGCTTGGGAAGTGTTTCTCTATGAAAAACCTAGGAGAAGCTGCCTATATTCTGGGGATAAGGATTCTGAGAGACCGGAGTAAAAGACTAATTGGATTTAGTCAAAGTACCTACTTGGATAAGGTGCTGAAGAGGTTCAGCATGCAGGACTCCAAGAAAGGAAAGTTACTCATCTAGTGTATCACCAGACTGAGTAAAACTCAGAGCCCGAGTACTGAGGCTGAGATAGCATAAATGAGTCGAGTACCTTATGCTTCTGCAGTAGGCTCGATCATGTATTCTATGACTTGAACTCATCCGGTTGTAGCCTTTGCCTTAAGCGTGGTTAGCAAATATCAGGAGAACCCTAGCAAGGCTCACTGGACCGCAGTAAAGAATATCCTCAAGTACCTGCGGAGGACTAAGGACTGGGTCCTTACCCTCGGTGGGAGTGATGACTTGAGAGTTGTAGGGTATAGTGATGCTAGCTTTCAGAATGATAGGGATAATTTCCGCTCTCAGTCAGGCTGGGTCTTTACCTTTAACGGAGGAGCAATTACTTGGAAGAGTTCTAAACAAGAGACAGTGGCTGATTCAACTTGCGAAGCAGAGTATATAGCAGCAAAGGAGGCGATATGGCTGAAGAACTTCATTGGAGACCTTGTAGTTGTACCAGCTATAAAGGAGTTGATGGAATTTTTCTGTGATAGTGAAAGTGCAGTTGCCTTAGCCAAGGAACCAAGGGATCATAGGAGATCCAGACACATCAACAGAAAATACCACTTCATCAGACATCGAATAGAAGGACTCCTCGTGGCAAAGAGGGTATCATCGGATGAGAACCCAACAGATCCCCTCACGAAGGGACTGACTCGGGTTAAGCATCTCCAACATGCTCGGGGCATAGGGCTGAAGGATGATATTAGTTTTAGTAGTTAGATAATTTTGAAATGTGTAAACTGTAATTGACATTTGATGATGAATAAAAGTTGTGTTTATTTATGAGTAATGTGATGCTATCTCATGTCAATTATTTACTATATTTCTTTTGCATGTTTTGACTTCCAGAATAATTATGTTTAGTATATCATATTATTCGAATCTTCACAGTCGGTCATATGTTGGAAGTAGGTATGAATCAAGACTATCATGAGATGGTTGCAGAGGTCTAAGTTGTTGGACATGGCTACAACACTCATGAGTGCTCATAAGTTCTGAGCATTGGACTCAACCCACGCTCACTGGTATCACTTCATGCAATTTATCTCGAGTGATCTTGAGACAGTAATATCATATAAGTCTTCAAACCTAGAGATATGACTTGTTGCCTTTGAGTTGGTTATGCATTGATCGTACGAAACCGCATTGGTAGTAGAATAAGCATATGAGTCGAAGTTTATCTGTTCCTTCTTGGGTTAGAAGCGATATATGGGCCCCTCGATGATTTTGTTTTGACCTATGTACCGGGCCCGGTCAGAACCGAATTGATGTGTTCAATTTAGTTCTACGTCAAACAAATTGGAAATCAGGAAACAAACTGCTGGACAATAAGTAAGACATTGTTCCATGTATTTGTCCGGCTGATATCTAGAACACAGGATTATATTATCACTTATCTTAAATGGCACATCATCATCTTCTCAGTTCCGAGAGACCTTGAAAGAACTACGATTGCTGATTGGTTCCTAAAGTCATACTTACATATATAGTTATTAGACTTATCCAAGTGGGAGACTGTTGGATAAGGTGTCTAAGTCCATAACTATTTCTGGTATGTACTTGACCCAACCTGGCATGGTCCATTTTGGGTTGCATGGCATCATGCATTTGGATAAACTAAATGAGAGAAATAACACTTGTGGTTTATTAATATATTATAAGTTCTAATATATTAATAGTATTATTTAATTAGTATTGATCAAGAATTAATTTGGAATTAATTAAGTGATCAAAAGATGACTAATTAAATATATTGGTTGATTATGTTAATCATCCATAACTTGTATAGTGGGCTAAAAAGCTCCATGGATGATCAAGTTGGGCTAAACCCATAGGATGCTCCATGGGAGTTACAATCCCATGGGTCATGGAAATGAAGAGTCATGTCACATTAGGGTTTACATGGTGTAACCCTAGATGTGACACACTATATACGTAACATGTGATCTACCAAAATCGGCTACACTAACTTACAAGAGGGCTAGGCCGATTTTTACAAGTGTTTGCATTCTCTCAAAGTTATTCCAAAGCATTTTGTGTTGTGTGAAGCATTTGAGGCACCACACTTGGGGTGCTAGGCTCCCAAGGTTTTCAAGGAATCAAATCAACTACAAGGTATGTAATTCTAGCCATCTTTTAGATTAAAAGTTCACCATGTATGCTAAATAGGATTATGAACCTTGGAAATCATATTTTGCATGTATTTTAGAGAAACATAGATCCAAGGTTTTCTAGGGTTGCATGTACACTTAGGGGTTTAGAATGCTCAAAACCCTTCAAAACTGTCTCGAGCCTTCGGCATAACTGGACTGCCACGTGGGCCTACAGTCTCCCCGGACCGCTCATAGGTGTGTTGGCCTTCAGCACAAGGCAGGACCGCCTCAACCCAAACAACAAGCAAATAACCATGTGCGCCTAACTAGCATATACTGTCATAAAAAAACATCAACATATCTATCTCACTGATCATCAATCATAGCAATCTCTCATAATAAGAGTATTGACCTAGCAGGTCACTATCATACCAATCCTTACGGATCATAAGAGCATAACATATTGTCTATCCTGATTCCGATCTAACAGATCATAACCATAGGTAGCATACCACAAAAATAAAAACTAAAGGGCCGACCTTGGTGCCTTAGACCCTATTGCTATAGCGAGGATAACTCACCTTGCAGATGTCGACTTGATAGATAAACTTTAACCCTCGGATCACCGCTATAAACTCCACCACCTATTACCATAGCATAATCATACCCATAAGTTCCCAACCTTTCAAGGTATCCCATAAGCCAACTAATTAGACCCTGATCAAAGTCAAAGTCATTAGTCAAGGTTAACAATCCATGTTGACCCTAACTATCTGAGTTCCTTGAAGTAGTTGCCCACTCACCGAGTCACCAGAGTGACTTGTCGAGTTCCTTTGGTTTATGATCTAAACCCTAAGGCCACTCGTCGAGTTTCCTTCTCGCAACCCGATAGTTACACACGCATACATAAATTGGGGAAAACTTAACCGACTCGCTGAGTTGTTCATCCAACTTGTCGGGTCTACATCAATCTTCATCTGAATCACCGAGTTGTTCATCCAACTCATCGGGTCCAGGCTCATGTTCAAGAGACTCGCCGAGTCAACCTTGCGACTCGCCGAGTTCCTTTAGTCCTTAAGCCATACAGACTATTTTATGCCATGCAGTGGCTCCAAATTAAAAATCCAAGCTTCTAAGGCTTGCTTTTCACGTAAAGTTGCAAACTTTACGTGGATGCATAGCTACAAAGGCTCTAAATGTCATATCCAAGCTCAAAATGGGGCTTCATACTCAAAGAGGCTTCATACATGACCAAATTCAGAGCTTTATGGCTCTAGAACCCAAGAAGGGTCCAGATCTGAAGTTACAACTTCAGATCTAGCCCATATACCACATTATCATCTCAACCAAACCATAAAAACCCTAGATCTCAACCAAAAGTGGTCTAGAAGGAAAATAAAGTAAAGGTGACGACTTGATACCTCCAAATGATGCTATCTGGAGTAGATTTCTGATTTCCCACACCTCCTTGCCCCTAACCTTTTGTCCTTCAAGCTCCTCTTCTCAAAAGATCTCCTCTCCAAAGCTTTAAAGACACAAGAATGAAGCACCACATGAATTAGGGTTTTCTGAGCTTTCAATGGACTGAAAGAGGCCAAAGGAGGCTTATGCTTCCTTAAATAGGGTGCAAAACCTCGGGATTTAGGGTTTCATCTGCCAGCTCCTACTCGTCGAGTCCCTTCATGGACTCGGCGAGTAGGCCACTAAATACGCATCCCCAACCTGCTGCTACTCAGCGAGTAAAGCAACCAACTCGTCGAGTAGACCTCAAAATCAAAGAAATTCATATTTAAACAATACCTGAGAATC
Organism: Lactuca saligna; assembly: GCF_052625555.1. Taxonomy (NCBI): domain Eukaryota; kingdom Viridiplantae; phylum Streptophyta; class Magnoliopsida; order Asterales; family Asteraceae; genus Lactuca; species Lactuca saligna. Next base: position 240,992,199 of record NC_136420.1, on the reverse strand, counting down.
GGGGTGTTACAGTTCTCCCCCACTTAAACTAGACTTCTCCCTCGAAGTTTGTTGGAATAAACAACGCCAGGTAATGCTCTCGCATTTCCGCCTCCGGCTCCCATGTCCACTCGGATCCCCTCCGATGTTCACACTGCACTTTCACTAAAGGTATTTCTTTGTTCCGCAAGATCTTCTTCTTCCTTTCCAAGATGGCTACATGCCTCTCAACGTAATTCAGGCGCTCATCGACCTGAATATCATCCAACGATACTACTGCCTCCCGATCCATAATACACGTTCGTAATTGCGAAACATGGAACGTGCTATGAATTCGGCTGAGCTCCTCCGGCAGCTCAAGCCTATAAGCCACTTTGTCAACCCTGGAAATGATCCTGAACGACCCAATATAGTGGGGGGCCAATTTTCTCCTCTTCCTAAAGCAGATCACACCCTTCCAGGGCGAGACCTTCAGAAGTACCATGTCACCAACCTGAAACTCTAAATCCGAGCGGCGTCTAGCAGCGTAACTCTTTTTCCGACTTTGAGCGGTCTTCAGCCACTTTCTGATCTACAAGATCTTTTTTGTAGTCTGCAAGACTACCTCTATCCGACCCATCACTTTGTGTCCAACCTCACCCCAACAGACTGGGGTTCTACATCTCCGACCATACAACAGCTCAAAAGGCGGGGCACCAATACTGGAATGATAGCTGTTGTTGTAGGCGAACTCTACAAGCAGTCGGTGGGAATCCTAACTCCCACCGAAGTCAATGATGCACGCCCTCAACATATTTTCGAGGGTCTAAATGGTTCACTCACTCTATCCATCGGTCTGTGGATGGAACGTTGTACTAAAGTGCAGCCGCGTACCCAGTTCCTCATGGAACTTCTGCCAGAAACGGGAAGTAAACGTGACATCCCGATCGGAAACGATGGAGACTGGAACCCCATGGCGAGATACAATCTCGCTGACATACATGTCAGCCAATTTCTCGGCCGACGAACTCTCCCATATGGCCAAGAAATGTGCACTCTTGGTCAACCGATCCACTATGACCCAAATAGCATCGAACCCCTTTATCGTCCTTGGCAACTTCGTAATGAAGTCCATCGTGCTATGTTCCTATTTCCACATGGGAATCTCCAGAGGCTGCAGCTTACCATGAGACCTCTGATGCTCAGCCTTGACCATCCTACAGGTCAGGCACCTCTCAACATACCAAGCGATTTCTAGCTTCATACCGGGCCACCAGTAACTCAAGCTTAAATCGCGGTACATCTTGGTGGCCCCTGGGTGTATAGAAAAGTGAAACTTATGAAACTCCTCCATCACTGTCTTCCGGACCCCTCCAGACATCGGAACCCAAGCCCGACCGTTTCGGTTCAATAATCCGCAGCTATCCCGAACAAATCGGGCGCTCTCGCCCTTAATCCGCTCCAACTTCCAGTTCTCTGGTCTCATGCCCTCAACCTGAGCATCCATAATCAAGCTCATAAGCGGGGAATCCACCGCTTTCCTCATACACCTTTTTGGGGTAGAAGACCCAGCTGACTTGCAGCTCAAAGCACCCACAACCACATTCGTTTTACCAGGATGGTAAAGGATCTCACAATCATAGTCCTTGACTACATCTAGCAACCTGCGCTGCCTCATATTCAGGTTCGGCTGATCCATGATGTTCCTCAAACTCTTGTGATCCGTGTATATAGTACATCGGACCCCGTACAAATAATGCCTCCAAATCTTGAGAGCGAATACCACCGCTCCCAACTCAAGATCGTGAGTAGTGTATCTTGTCTCATGCGGCTTCAGCTGTCGTGATGCATAGGCTATCACTCGTCCCCTCTGCATAAGGACCGCCCCCAGGCCTGTGATGGATGCATCACAAAATACTACAAATCATCAACTCCCTCGGGGAGCGTCAATATTGGCGCCTCACATAAACACTGCTGGAGGGTCTCAAACACCCTCTGCTGCTCAGGGCCCCACCGGAAATCCACCCCCTTCCTCGTTAGAAGAGTGAGGGGTACTGCAATCTTGGAGAAATCTCGAATGAATCTCCGGTAGTCCCTTGCTAATCCCAAGAAACTCCTGATGTCTGAGGGAGATTCCAGAATCTCCCACTACATAATCGCCTCAACATTGGCCGGGTCGACCAAAATCCCCTCCTGGTTAACGACATGTTCGAGAAACTGGACCTCTCGTAACCAAAACTCACACTTCGAGAACTTGGAATACAGCCGTTCTCGTCTCAGAACCTACAGCAGCTCCCTGAGGTGCTCTTCGTGCTGCTCTCGGGTCTTGGAATACACCAAGATATCATCTATGAACACAATAACCGAGCGATCGAGCATCAGTCTGCAGACCCGATTCATCAAATCCATAAACACTGTTGGCGCGTTGGTGAGCCCAAACGGCATCACCACGAACTTGTAATGACCATAACGATCCCGAAATGCGGTCTTCTCCACTTCTTCCTCCCTCACCCTGACCTGGTGATATCCAGATCTCAAATCGATCTTGGGAAACCAAGATGCACCCTGCAGCTCATCGAAAAGATCATCTATCCTTGGGAGTGGATAACCGTTCTTCACCGTTAGCTTATTCAACTCCCTATAGTCAATGCACATCCTGTGCGAACCGTCCTTCTTCCTGACGAAGAGGATCGGCGCTCCCCAGGGTGAACTACTCGGGCGAATAACCTGCTTACCCAGCAGCACCTGCAACTGAGATGCCAACTCATGCATCTTTGGCGGTGCCAAACGGTACGACGCGTTAACGATAAGGGCCGCACCCGGCATTAGATCAATCCTAAACTCTACCTGCCTCTCCGGAGGCACTCCATGTAACTCCTATGGAAACGCATCAGCAAACTCCATAACCAATGGAACCTTTGAAACTGAAGTATGATCCTCAATTCGCGTATCTATCACATACGCTAGATAACCGACACACCCGTGCTGAATGAGTTGTTGAGTCCTGGCGGCTGAACAAAACCATGCTCCCACTCTGGTGCCCTCACCATACACTACCAGTTCTCCCCCACTTAGGGTTCGAACTACCACTCGCTGCCCCTCACAGTCGATCATGACGCTAAACCGGCTGAGCTATTCCATCCCTATGATCACACATACTTCCCCCATGGGAATAGAAATCAAATCTATCAGGAATGATACCCCAAAAAATCTCCAGCTCGCATCCCCGGTAAACCGAAGAAGCAGAAATCTCATGCTCGTTGGCGATCAAAACCCGCAACGGACACTCAAGCTCATCTATCGACACACTGAACTCTGTACTGAAAGTTTGAGATATAAACGACCGACTCACCCCCGAGTCAAATAAAACCAAAGCAGGCAAAGAGTTTACTAAAAACATACCTAAACATAGGTACCACTGATAAGCATAACACAGATACAATAACTGAAACAGAAAATAGAAACATACCAGCAACCACATCTGGTGCTGCCTTAGCCTCCTTGGCAGTGAGCTGGAAGGCGCTCACCTGAGCCTTCGAAGGCTCCACCTTGACCAAACTCCCATCCCCAATCCTCAAAGTAGTCGGTGTGGATCCCTACACCGGCTTGGCGGCGAGCTGCGGGCAATTCGTATTCACGTGACAAACCTGATGACACTGGTAACAAATCCTCATATCTGCTGGAGGGGCAGACTGGTGACAGTCCCTGGCATAGTGCCCCTCCTTGCCACATTTGTGGAAACCACCTCCTGCTCGACAAACCCCAGAATGACCCCTGCCACACTTTCCACAAGTGCGGCTCTGTTAACCCCCGGTCCGAGTATCATCGGTCTTGGACCGCTTTAGTGTTGGCTGAGACTGTACCAGAACCTGACGTTGCTCCTTCAACTGCAGCTCTAACTCCAACTCACACCGCCTCGCAGCTTCCTGAAGATCCAAGAGAGTCTCACAATGTTGCGTAGCAACAAACTGTTGAATATCAGTCTTGAGCATACTCAGATAACGAGTCATCTGAGACTACTCTGAAGCAAACTTCGGGAAAACATAGCCATCTCCGTTAACATACAAGTGATCTCCATCAGACTCCCCATCCTGCCTCAATGTCAAAAAATCCTGAGCAAGCCACTCCCGCTCAACGTGTGGAATGTAGCGGGTGCGGAACATATCCTGGAACTGCTCCCAGGTAATAGCAACTCACTGATCATCAGTGTACCACCTTGTCATCAATCTCCACCAGTCCTTTGCCCTAAGCCTCATCAGGTTCAGGGCACACCTGACCTTCTGGTCAGCAGGACATGAACACGTGAAGAAACAACCCTCCACGTCAGATAACCACCTCATAGCCCTGATCGCATACGGTGTACCATCAAATGTCGGGGGCTTTGTGTTATCGAAGTCCCAGTACTGGAAAGCCCTACCGGCTCCTCCTCCAACCCCTGTCGCGGTTACAGCCAAAGTGGCTGCAACAACAGCTGTCTTTGCTAGAATTGCATATCACTCATAAAAGTACTCAACCATCACGGTCTTAACCAACCCAAACATCTCTGGCAACTGTGCTCAGAACACCGCAACAATCTCATCATGCAGAATCTCCTGGATCCTGGCATCCAACTCCTCTGTCCCTATCTGTACCATGGGCTTAGGTGCTACCGGCACCTCCGACCCTCCGTCTCCCGATCCTGATCCTGATCTCGATCCAGTAGTAAAACATCTCATCACCACCATACTGAAATTATAACCAAGACGTCATATAAACAACATATATCGGGAGGCTAATTCCCACAACCCTAGGGGTTGTGGCTTCCTTGCTACGCGTATGGGTCCTGTGCTTCCAGTAGTACGGGCCCATACTACCTTCCACACCTACCCATATTTGTCTCAAGTATCGCCACAACGCCTTAATACTATCACCAACATAATATGCGCTCGACCCTCACTCCTAACGGAATATCGACTATCTCGCCACTGGTCTCACAGTTTTCCACAACTCACACGTTCATGAAACTTTCACCAACCCTGTAGCACTAGTGTATGCTAGCCTCACATAACATTGGATCCGATAGACTTTCAAATATCCATCTCTACACTAAGGTCGAATCAGACATTATCAGGCTATAAGATCTTGATTATGCACAGTCGTGATGTACTAAACACCTACAATTATGATGTCAATTCCATATACCAGAAATCCTAGGCTAGTAGGTATCCTACAATCAGGAAAGTCTATCATGCAATTCTTGAAGATTCCTAGCCTAGCACTAGCATGTTGTTCTATCATATCATGATATCAAATAATTGTATGGTATTTTGGGGTTTACTTACAGGCTCCGACTGATCGTACTCTCTGCATCCTCCATCCTTTATTTTGAAAACCATTTTAGAATTGATTTCGAAAATTTCCCTTGATTTGAGACTGGGTTCACACGTGTGTTTCCCCCAATTCACTCAAACCAAGGCTCTGATACCAACTTGTAACATCCATAAATTTTATGCCAAATTTAAACTTTTCCAATCACAAATAAAACCAAATAGTATTTGTTTACAAAATGTTTTCAATCATTATTCATCAGAGTGTCACAATAACCAAATCATAAGTATGAGGAGCGGTACGGTCCCGCCTTCGCCTTGCCATGATCTCCTGAAGTACCTGATACATTAAACTGAAAATTGTAAGCCCAAGGGCTTAGTAAGCTACCCCCAAAATACCAATACCACACCAATAATACCATATCAACATCAAATAAAACAACAACATGCATACTAGGCCATCGGCCTGACTAAACCACCTGGTAGGGCCTACAGTTTATCTGAATCTGTCCCGAGCCGTCGGCATAACTGGACCGCCACGTGGGCCTACAGTCTCACCGGACCGCTCATGGGGTGTGTTGGCCTTCAGCACAAAGCAGGACCGCCTCAACCCAAACAACAAGCAAATAACCATGTGTGCATAACTAGCATATATTGTTATATGCAAACATCCATGTATCTATCTCATTGATCATCAATCATAGTAATCTCTCATAACAAGAGTATCAACGTAGCAGGTTACTATCATACCAATCCCTACGGATCATAAGAGCATAACATATTGTCTATCCTGATTCTGATCTAACAGATCATAACCATAGGTCGCATACCATAACAATAACAACTAAAGGGCCGACCTTGGTGCCTTAGACCTTATTGATATAGCGAGGATAACTTACCTTGCAGATGTTGACTCGGTAGATAAAATTCAACCCTCGGATCACCGCCACAAACTCCACCACCTATTACCATAGCATAATCATACCCATAAGTTCGCTACCTTTCAAGGTATCCCATAAGCCAACTAATCAGACCCTGGTCAAAGTCAAAGTCATTACTCAAGGTCAACAGTCCATGTTAACCCTAACTCGCCGAGTACCCTCGGCTACTCGCCGAGTTCCTTGAAGTACTTGCCCACTCGCCGAGTCACTGGAGTGACTCGTTGAGTTCTTTTGGTTTATGATCGAAACCCTAAGGCCACTCGTCGAGTTTCCTTCTCGGAACCCGACGGTTACACACGCATACATAAATTGGGGAAACCTCAACCGACTCGCCGAGTTGTTCATCTAACTCATCGAGTCTACATCAATCTTCATCAGACTCGCCGAGTTTCTTCAAGAGACTTGCTGAGTTCCTTCAGTCCTTAAGCCATGTAGTAGCTCCAAATTACAAATCCAAGCTTCTAAGGCATGCTTTTCACGTAAAGTTGCAAACTTTACGTGCATGCATAGCTACAAAGGCTCTAAATGTCAAATCCAAACTTATAATGGGGCTTCATACTCAAAGAGGCTTCATACATGACCAAATTTGGAGCTTTATGGCTCTAGAACCCAAGAAGGGTCCAGATCTGAAGTTACAACTTCAGATCTAGCCCATATCCCACATTATCATCTCAACCAAACCATAAAAAAACCTAGATCTCAACCAAAAGAGGTCTAGAAGGAAAATGAACTAAAGGTAACGACTTGATACCTCCAAATGATGATATATGGAGTAGATTTCTGATTTCCCATACCTCCTTGCCCCTAACCTTTTGTCCTTCAAGCTCCTATTCTCAAAAGATCTCCTCTCCAAAGCTTTAAACACACAAAAATGAAGCACCACACGAATTAGGTTTTCTAAGCTCTCAATGGACTACAAAGAGGCCAAAGGAGGCTTATGCTTCCTTAAATAGGGTGCAAAACCCCGGGATTTAGGGTTTCATCTGCCAGCTCCTACTCGTCGAGTCCCTTCATGGACTTGGCGAGTAGGCCACTAAATACGCATCCCCAACCCGTTGTTACTCATCGAGTAGACCTCAAAATAAAATAAATTCATATCTAAACAATACCTGAAAATCGGGGCGTTACATGGAGAGATTTGGGAGAGATTTCACATACTTGGAGAGATTTGGGAGAGATTTCACACGCTTCGAGAGATTTGGCAGAGATTTCACATACTTGGAGAGATTTGGGAGAGATTTCACATGCTTGGAGAGATTTGGGAGATATTGCACATGCTTGTTGAGATTTGGGGGGGAGAGAGAGATAGAGCGAGAGAGATTTAGAGAGACTTTATTTGCAACTTTTGTGAGTGTTTAACTTCGAAATGTAAGGTTTGTAAATCTCATTTTGCCTTGTTATGAGTGTTATACGCCCCCGAAGGGTATGTATTAATGTTTTATTGAGTTGTTCCATCAGTTACACTGATTAGGGTTTAGATTTTCTGAACACGTGAAGACTCAAAGTGATACTTTGCATAAAGATAGTGTGTTGTACAATAGTAAACACGATGTAAACCCTAATACCCAAGGGTTAATTGAGTTGACCAGTTTGACTTGTTGACTTTATTTGACTTTGACTTGACCGGGAATTGATGGTTGTCACATCATCCCCCCATTAGAAGGAATTTCATCCCGAAATTAGCACTTTAATCGGGACTTCGAGAGTTGGGGAAAGATGCGGGTATCTTTGTTTCACTTGATCCTCATGTTCCTAAGTGAAATCGGGTCCTCGTTTTACGATCCAACGGACCTTTACAATAGGGATGCGACTTTGATGTTTGGGTGATAACTGTCGTTGTGTGAAAATTCAAGGAGCGGTAAGTGGGTATCCCGCTCTTTTACCAAAACCAATCGCACAAGATCTTGGCATGTCTTCCAAGGTTTGAATAGTTCCTTTTGCTCCGCTCGTCGGTTGTAGGTGGTAGATCGTACTCTATCTCGCCTAGTCCTTGAAAGGGTTGCCAAAATCGTAAATGAGTCTACTATCTCTATCAGAGATGATGGATATTGATAGACCCTGCTGTCGTATAATCTTTTTGATGTACGTTCTAGTCAATTTATCCATCCTGCCGGTTTCTTTGATTGGTAGGAAGTGCGCGGATTTGGTCAACCTATCAACAATTACCCAAATGGTATCGAGACCACCCTTTGACTTGGGTAACTTGGTTGTGAAGTTCATGGCTATCCGCTTCCACTTCCTTTTGGTTATCATTGGTTGTTGTAGGAAACTCGAAGGCTTCTGTTGTTCTACCTTGACCATGGCACAAGTTCGATACTTGCCCACATGTGTAGTGATGTCATCTTTCCTGTTCGGCCACTAATATTACTTTTTGAGGTCCAGATACCTCTTGTCTGAGCCTGTATGAATGCAGTAGCAAGTTTTCATGTGCTTCATTCATGATGTCATTTCTGATTCCATCAACTTCGGTGTCCAGATCCGGTTCATGGGATAACATGCTCTGTCGCTCTTGCCTTCTTGGTTCTTATGATTGGTGATGATTGTGCATTTCGTGTCGTGGAGATAGTGCCTCTAGATCTCTATGGCGAGTACTACTGCTCCTAGTTTGAGGTCATGCGTGATCTAGACGACCCCGTACGTCTTTAGTTGTCTTAAGTCATAAGTTATAATTTCTCCTCAAATTTGCTGCATAGGTCCTGTTGTAGCGTTTCTCGTTTGTCTATTAGACCGGTAGAGAGCATATGGGTTCAATTTACGCGACTAGATTAATTCGAATGGTAGAACATCCACTCGCACGTCTAGGCAGCCTTGTCCCGAAGCTCCTGATAAGACTCGTACCTGGTCTATCTATCCTTCACTCATGTATATAGGTCGTATGTAATTAGGGTTGGTAATACAGTTGGATGGGTGACTCTGCCCCAAGTCCACAACCAGACGAGGAACAAGAAATAAGGCAGGAACATTGATCCGACATTCATGGAATCTTAGTTATATACAACTCTCGCATATACCCATAGTAGTGATAGGTTAACCGAGGGTCAGAGTCAAATTTAGGGTTATGAGGGACGAGGGTTTCGATATCCAGCTGGTTAGGTGGAGGGTCTTCTCGTAACATATTCAATTGATAGGGTGATGACCCAAACCAATCCATATCAAATGACGACATCGGATTTTCTTGATGACACATGTATCAAGTCGTATTTGTAAGAGGTATTCGTTAGAGTGATAGTGCATCCTGTGATTCTTGTCAGTGTGTTTCATTTTGATCGATGTTATTGTTATTGCAAATGATTCATACCACAACAGCTAGTATTAGTAGTAAGGGTATTATGATGGCTACTGATGATACTTTATATCATGATCCCCGATTGATCATTCTATGATCGTCCGGTATGTATAAGTCGTATGTCATTTGATATCGATGAAACCGACAAGTGAATGGCTCTACTCTAATCCCACTATTAGACATGGAACATGAATTAGGACAGAATTATTTACTTTAAGTCTATAATATTTTAATTCAAAGTAAGTAACCCTGATGTATACATTAAGTCATCATAACTCACCGGTAATGATCCTAAGGTCATATATGAGTGCCTTTGATTTGATTGAACGAGAGAATATTTTAACTACCTTTTTTGAAGGCGGTACTTTAGTAAACATACCAAATTCATTACAAACATATGGTACTTAAATGTTTTTGTTGTTGGGAACGCTACAAAAGTCCTAATAAGATTCCTTATGGCTGCTGCTGGTTTATTTGTGACAACCCGATATTTCAACTCTTTGTAACGGCCTAATAGGTCAAGTATTGTAACCATTTCGGAGTTAATAAAAAATTACTTTGATAATAAAATGACCAAAAAGTTTCTATTTAACTACCTACTACGTTTTATATCATTAAACCGGGATCGTATGTAAAAAGAATGCCCAAAACCCGGCTTCGTATATTGAAGTTAAGATTTTTCCAAATTCGGCTTAGCATCAGACAGCTAAAAACTCGAATCGGAGATCGAGCGACTTTTGGCCAGAATGACCTAAATGAGAATCGAAGGTCTCGACAATGGTATTTCAGCAGTAAAAAGTCTGGCAAAAACCGACGTCAGATAAAGAAGTTATGAATTTTTAAAGAAATTCCTTAATCACGTCATTTTAATAAATAAATAATAAAAATAAATTTGGAATTTGCCGACGGAGTCTAAACGAAAGTTGTAGAGCGTAGTCTCCCATTCACGGGGATATAAAGAACATCGAAAACGGAGTTCGTATGAAGAAGATGTGAATTTTTGAAGTTTATTAAATAAATTATATATTTATTTAATTATAAACTCTTGGTATTATCCGATGGAGTCAGCAGATAGCGCCGAAGTACGCGTCGCGTACCCTCGTACGCCCCGCGTACTCAAGGCCAAGGCCTCGGATCGTCCATGTCCCGGTCTATGCGAAGCTAGCCCGTCCCATCCGAAGTCCGAGGCAGTCGAGGACTCGGTCATGCGTGACGTACGCGTACGCCCCGCGTACCGAGGCGGTTCCAGCCTCCTATAAATAGGATGCGAGGGTTCCCGGAAAATTTGCTCATTCTCTCTCACTTTTCTTGCATTTTGCCTCGTTTTCCGTGCCCACACTACCCCGAAGCCCTGGTCATTTTGTGCAAGTCCCGAAGGTCGATTTTACTCCTGAGATTCCCGAGAATCCTAAGAAAAATCCGTTTCCCGAGACGAAACTATGCCCGGTTTTCCATCTCGCTATCTTCAAACTTTCAAGTGAGTTCGTACCCCTTAATTAACCCTTTTAATATTCTAAACGTTTTTATATGCTTTCTATGGGGGGGGTGTCACACCCCCAAACCTAAACGGCGGAAACGTTCGGGGGCGGATGACTTCATGTGGTAGCGTAACAAATGAATACATAGTAAAGAAAGCAATACAACCATCATATATATAATTGAAAGTTTACATTTGTCAAAAGTTACATGTTCAAAACCAATTACAATATGATGTCAAAAATATGAGATTAAACTGGCGCCGCAGCATCTCTTCTTCAAAAGCATATTAGTACCTGAAATTTACTGGATCCCTGGGACATACAAGTAATTTTTGAAAGAGTTGATCAGCATTTAAGCTGGTGAATTTCATAAGTATTTAAATGACAATGTTTAAATGAAATGAAATGTCTTATCTTTGTTTGTATGTATTTTAGAAAATCCTATATTTTCTACTAGCATAAAAGTAGTCTTCATTCAAGACCAATGTTTGTTTCCAAGATATATGTAAAGGTAAAATAATAAATGAGTTTGAAAACCTGGTAAATCAATGCGTTTTTAAATACCTCTTGTGAGTTTTATAACCATACTATTGACTCGAAATGCCTATACACAACGTTCTTCAGGCGTTGGAATGTTATGACGTTTGTCACCCCAAACGGTGGACTGTAGCTAACAGTCAGGGCGCGGGTTGTCAAGCCCGTATAGATCTATACACAAACACCATGCTCCCCCTCCAAGGGATTCTGGTATATAATATAGGACTTGAAATGTGTACTCGAACGTACATGAAGTTAGTGTCTCACAAACCCGTGGTATAAAAACAGATCTACTGGTTAAAATGTTACGTTTGTTCTTGTATACGAAAGTAAACTTCTTGAAATATATGTTTCTAGTACATAAGAGTTAGAAATCTGTTCGTAAAACTATACCTATTATAGTTTTACAAAGTGTGCCTTGTTTGTTTTTAGAAATACGTAGGAAAAGAATCATTTGTTTATGAAAGCATAGATTTTTGGTGTCGATTCTACGATAGAAAAGAATAATTTAAGAACAGTTTAGTTTTATACCTGCATTACAACAACTTTATATTTTAAAAGATTGAATGCTATTGTAACATATGATATATATTTATATAATTAAAAGTTCCTTTAAAGGTTTATAAATCGCATGTGATTTGAATATTTAACAGTATATAAAAGAGTTTCTTTATATAACACACGATAATACTCGTGTGTTTTACTTGTAATCCCCCCCTTTGAAAACATATAAAAGTATTTAGAATAATTAAAACGGTTGATTAAGGGGTATGAAACTCACTTGAAAGTTTTGGAGATAGCGAGATGGAAGACCGGGCAGAGTTTCGTCTCGGGAAACGGATTTTCCTCGGGATTCTCGGGAATCTCGGGAGTAAAATCGACCTTCGGTACTTGAGCCAAAAAGACCAGAGCTTCGGGTTTGAAAGGGCACGGAAAACGAGGCAAAGTAGAGTGAGAGAGAAGAGAAATGAGCCCCTTCTTTGGAAACCCTCGCATGCTATTTATAAGGAGGCTGGTCTGCCTCGGTACGCGGGGCGTACGCTAGTACGCAGCGCGTACGCGTGCGTCATGCGTGACCGAACCCGACCGCCTCTGCCTCGGATGGGACGGGTTCCTGGGTTCGCGGGTCGGATGGGACGGATCGCTGGCACGCGGGTCGGATGGGACGTCGGGTCGGGTCTTCGGATCATGCGACGTGGACTGTTTGAGACCGAGCGTTCTCGGGTACGCGGGGCGTACAGCAGTACGCGGCGCGTAACGCGTATGCTGACTCCCCTTCGGATAATATCCGAATATTGATTTAAATAAATAATTAATTTATTTAATAAACTTCAAAAATTCATATCTTCTTCATACGAACTCCGTTTTCGATGGTCTTTATATCCCCGCGTAGGTGAGACTACGCTCTTCAACTTTCGTTTAGATTCCGTCGGCAAATTCCAAAATTATTTTTTTATTAAATATAAAATCTATCGTGTTTAAGGAATTTCTTTGAAAATTCGTAACTTCTTTATCTGATGTCGGTTTTTGCCAGACTTTTTACCGCTAGAATACCATTGTTGAGACCTTCGATTCTCGTTTAGGTCATTCCGGTTAAAAGTCACTCGATTTCTGATTCGAGTTTTTAGCTGTATGTTGCTGAGTCGAATTTGGAAAATTCATAATTTCGCTAAATGAAGTCGGATTTGGGCGTTCTTTTCACGTACGATCATGGTTCAAAGACATTTAATCATAGAAGGAAAATAAATAGGACTTATTTGTACATTTATTATGAAAGTAAATTTTATTACTCAGAAGTGGTTACAATACTTGACCCACTTTGGTCGTTACAAAGAGTTGAAATATCGGGTTGTCACATCATCCCCCCGTTAGAGAGAATTTCGTCCCGAAATTTAAAGTAGTAAAGATACTAGTGAACATGAAAGAGATGAGGATACTTTTGTTTCATCTGATCTTCGCGTTCCCAAGTGAATTCGGGTCCCCGCTTGGCGTTCCAGCGAACCTTCACGATGGGTATGCGACTTTGTTTTGTTTGTTTGACCTCTCGGTCCATGATTTCTACTGGTTCTTCCACAAAGTTGAGGCTCTCGTTGATCTCGATTTCGTTGATTGGGATAACAAGAGTCTCGTCGGACAGACACTTTTTCAAGTTTGAGACGTGGAAGGTTGGATAGATGTTACTAAGTTCGCGCGGTAGGTTAAGCTTGTAAGCCACAGGGCCGATTCTGGCAAGAATCTCGAAAGGCCCTATGTATCTTGGATTTAGTTTCCCCCGCTTTCCAAATCGTATTAAACCCTTCCACGGTGAGACCTTTAACAAGACGTGGTCTCCCACCTGGAATTCCAAAGGTTTCCTCCTTTGGTCAGCGTAGCTTTTCTGTCGGTCTCTTGAGGCTTTCAATCGTTCACGAATCTAAACGATCTTCTCTGTTGTTTCACGTATGATCTCCCGACCGGTGAGAGTGCTTTCAGGAACTCTTCCTCCAGCTAACTGGGTATCGCCAACTTCAGTCCAGCACAGAGGGGATCTGCACTTTCGACCATAGAGGGCTTCAAACGGAGCAGCCTTTATGCTTGTATGATAGCTATTGTTGTATGAAAATTCGACAAGGGGTAAATGAACATCCCATGCCTTTCCAAAATCAATCACGCAGGCTCTCAGCATGTCTTCTAAAGTTTGTATCGTTCTCTCACTTTGTCCATCTGTCTGTGGGTGGTAGGCCGTACTCATGTCCAGCCTAGTTCCCAGGGAACTTTGTAGTGACTGCCAGAACCTTGAAGTGAATCTACTATCTCGATCGGAGATAATGGATATCGGAACACCATGCAGTCGTACTACTTCCCTTAAGTAAGTTCTTGTAAGCTTCTCCATTTTGTCAGTCTCTTTGATGGGTAGGAAATGCGCGGATTTGGTCAGTCTGTCGACAATAACCCATATGGTATCGAGTCCACTTGTCGTCTTGGGTAATTTGGTTATGAAGTCCATAGTAATCCGCTCCCATTTCCATTCTGGTATCTCTGGCTGTTGTAGTAGTCCTGACGGTTTCTGATACTCGACCTTAACCTTAGCGCAAGTAAGACATTTACTCACGAAGGTAGCAATTTCTGCTTTCATGTTAGGCCACCAGTACAGTTTCTTAAGATCCAGATACATTTTATCTGACCCCGGGTGAACGGAATATCTTGAGTTGTGAGCTTCAGTCATGACTATGTTTCTAAAACCACCATGTTTTGGGGTCCAGATTCGGCCCATGAGATAGTAGGCTCCGCCACCCTTGACTTCTAAATTCTTCTCCATTCCTCGCAGGGATTCACCCGCCACGTTTTCGGGTTGCAAAGCTTGCATTTGTGCTTCCTTAATTTGTGTGGATAAGTGGGAATGGATAGTCATGGTCAGAGATTTGACCCTCCGACCAGTGTATTCCTTTCGGCTGAGGGCGTCGGCTACTACGTTGGCCTTTCCAGGATGATATCGAATCTCACATTCGTAGTCATTCAGTAACTCGACCCATCGCCGTTGTCGCATGTTGAGTTCCTTCTGATCGAAAATGTGTTGAAGGCTCTTGTGATCGGTGAAGATGGTACTCTTTGTTCCGTATAAGTAGTGTCTCCAGATCTTCAGAGCAAATACCACAGCTCCTAATTCGAGATCGTGTGTCGTATAGTTCACTTCGTGTGTCTTAAGCTGTCGGGAGGCATAAGCGATAACCTTTCCCCTCTGCATAAGAACACAACCTAGTCCTTGATTTGAAGCATCGCAATACACAACAAAGTCTTCTATTCCTTCGGGGAGGGCTAGTATCGGTGCGGTGCACAAGGCCTGCTTTAGTGTCTGGAATGCCTTCTCTTGTTTCGCTTCCCAGTCAAAGGCCACACCTTTCTGGGTTAATGAAGTAAGAGGTTTCGCAATGCTCGAAAAGTTCTTTATGAATCTGCGATAGTAGCCAGCTAGACCTAGAAATTGACGAATTTCAGTACGTGTCTTTGGTGCCGACCAATTCTCAATAGCCTTAATTTTGGAGGGGTCCACGTGTATACCCTTTTCGCTAACAACGTGACCTAAAAATTCGACTCTTCGAATCCAAAATTCGCATTTAGAGAACTTCGCATAGAGTTTTTCCGTTCGCAGTGTTTCTAGGACTTGTCGTAGGTGTTGACCATGCTCTTCCTCACTTCGAGAGTAGATAAGTATATCATCGATAAAGACGATGACGAACTGGTCCAAGTAAGGGCGGCATACCCTATTCATTAGGTCCATAAATACTGCTGGTGCATTGGTTAATCCGAACGGCATCACCACGAATTCATAGTGTCCATAACGAGTTCGGAAAGCTGTCTTTGGAATGTCCCCCTCTAGAACTCGTAATTGGTGATATCCGGATCGCAGGTCTATTTTGGAGAAGTAGTTCGCCCCTTGCAGTTGATCGAATAGGTCGTCGATACGGGGTAGAGGATAGCGGTTTTTGACAGTAAGTTTGTTCAGCTCTCTGTAGTCGATGCACATACGGAACGATCCGTCTTTCTTCTTTACAAACAAGACCGGTGCTCCCCAAGGTGAGAAACTTGGTCTTATGAATCCTTTGCGAAGGAGTTCGTTAAGTTGACTGGAAAGTTCTTGCATCTCTGCTGGTGCGAGGCGATAAGGCGACTTCGCTACTGGGGTAGCTCCTGGAATTAAGTCGATCCTGAACTCGACTTGGCGTTGCGGTGGTAATCCTGGTAGTTCTTCTGGAAAGATATCGGGAAAGTCGCGTACCACCAAGATGCTCTTGATGTCCTTCAGTTCTTGACTTGTATCGACGATGTGTGCTAGGAATGCCCGACAATCCTTCCGCAAGCACTTTCGAGCTTGGATGCACAAAATGATGCGAAGGTTTGTACTAGATTTGTCGTCGTAGATAACTAATGCTTCGTTGTTCGGGAGGTTAAGACGGACTGCTTTCTCAAAGCACATGATGTCAGCGCGAAAGAGACTCAACCAATCCATGCCGACTATGACGTCGAAACTTTTAATTTGTACTGGCATGAGATTGATTGGGAAAGAATGGCCGTCCAATGTTAACGTACAGCCCATGTATATGTAATTTGTGCTTTCGGTTTTTCCATTGGCCATCTCTACAGTGAATGATTCTTTTAACTTGCTAGGTTTAGGTTTAAGTAAATGGATAAAGTTTTGACTCACGAAGCTTCTCTCCGCTCCACTATCGAATAATATGCATGCGTATGAATTATCGAGAAGAAACGTACCAGCAACTATAGTTGGGTCAGCTACAGCTTCGTCGTGGCCTATTGCCAAAACTCGTCCTACACCTCCAGTGCCTGCTGCCTTAGGACAGTTCCTCTTGTAGTGGCCCACCTCGCCACAACCGTAGCAAGCCTGCCCTACACCCGCACCGGGAATTTGAGTGATCGGCTTTGCGGGTTCTTTGCAGAAACGAGTCGTGTGTCCTTTCCTGTTGCAGTTGGCACACTGCATATCTCGGCATGGTCCATGGTGGTGGAAATTGCACTTGGTGCACTTTGGGAGGTTGCCTACATAAGGCTTTGTTGGGTAGGTATTTGTAGGGACTGTAGCAGGTACAATAGCAGCATTAACCGACACGAGTGGTTTCTTTGCGGATTCTTGGGAAGATCCACCCTTTCCTTTGATCCACGCTCTCTTCCTGCCATTGTTGTTGTTGTTGTTGTTGTAGTTTTTGTTTCCTTTCTGTGGTGCTGGTGCAGAAGTGGTTGAGTTCTGATGACCTCCGTAGTCAATCAGAGATTGTGCCAGTTCCTTAGCACTTTCGAAGGTGTTAGGTTTGGAAGCTAACACGCTTGACCGCATCTGGGGCGTCAGTCCCCAGATGTACCTTTCTATCTTCTTGCTCTCGGGAGCAATCATGTCTGGACAAAGGATTGCCAGTTCGCAGAATCTATTGGTATAAGTAGCGATGTCGGTACCCACCATCCCGAGAGTCCATAGTTCGTGTTCAAGCTTTTGAATTTCTCCCTGCGGACAGTATTCTCTCATCATCATGGCCTTCAAGCTCTCCCAGCTTATGGAGTTTGCCACGATTAGGGTAAGTACTTTAACGTGGCCATTCCACCAAGTTAAAGCTTTATCGAGAAGGGTGAAGGTGGCAAACTTGACCTTGCTGTGTTCGGGACAGGAGCATATTTCAAAGACTGCCTCCGTCCTTTCAATCCACTGTCTCAGGGCCATCACACCACCAGTACCATAAAACATCCGGGGCTTGGCATTGGTGAAGTCCTTATAGGTGCATTCCCGAGGTGGTCCATGACTCTCGCCATGATTGGACGTGTGTACGCCAGATCCCGAGACATTAGCACTCGAGTTATTGATCTGAGACATGGCAGCTGCCACTGCTGCGGTGACGGCTGCTTGAAACATTACAGCATCAAATTGGGGTGGTGGAGGTGGTGGTATAGGTATTTCCTCATTGTTGTATCGCCTTGGATTCCTACGCGGAGGCATCCTTCAACTATAGATGGAAAGAAAACAATGATAAGAATTTCATGAAATGGGAAATGTATGTGTCTCATGAATTAAATCACTATAATTCAACAACAAGGGATAGTATGAGTCTTAAAATAGAAGAATGAAAGTTATTTGTAAGACTGAGGGTATGAAACAAGTATTTGGGTTCCCAAGGACCATTCAAGGTTCGAACGAAATACTCCACATAGTAATAATAGTGCCACTTATATTAATATAAAAGTTGTTACAACGATCAAGAAAATTTGTCCTCTATAAGGATCTCCGTTTACTAAGTTTAAGAAATTTAAAGACTTTTAGCCGAGGTCCTAAGCTATAACAAAATTTGAGTTCTTGGCAAGCTCTACTTGTGTCGAAAGTTGCGTTTGGAGCTTGACTCCGCATCTGATTGCTTTGACTCCATTAGACGTCTATCTAAAGCGGCTTGTTGTTCCCTTAGTTCGGCGAGGGCTGCAATAATTTGCGCTTGAAACGCTTCGGTTTGGAACTGAGCGTTGTCTTGCCTATTGTCCAACCTACGGATGTCAGAAGTGTGAGCCTGCACTTCTACGTTGATATCCCGGAGTCGACTAGCTTGTACTCCAGACTGATAGGACTGATTGGCTAACTTACCCACCATTACTGGGAGTGCTCGATCAGCCGAACCTCCGCCGCGGACATCATAGAAGTCCCGGCACATGCCGTAGGGAGGGCGTAGGTTTTGCTGTTGGCTCCAATGGTGGAGGTGACTTCCCCAGACGGGAGTCGGTCCTTGAAAGTTCCTTACGAAGACGGGAGGTTGAATGGGTGGTGGATCGATAACTTCCGGCTCTGAGTCGGTACCGGAGTCATCACCCACGTCTATGGGTTCCTCGTCCTCTTCGGGATCATCTTCGATCCATCCTCCATTACCTTGGTTGGGAAAGTAGGGGTCGCCAGGGTGGTGAAATCCAGCCATTTGACTATACGAGAATTTAGGTTATAAGAATTGAATAAAGTCGGAACATGTAAAACATGTAAGTTAAACTAGTTTAGATAGCAAATACTCCTATAGTATTTAAATTCTTGTGTTTGATTTTTGTAATGGTTTGGTACGGTTTGACTTGTTGCTTACTACGATAATTTCTCGATTCGTGCGTGTCAATTTGCCTATATACTTGTAAAATTGTACAATATGAAAATAGTTTGTGGTATGCATGTAATTGTACTTAAATGAACTATTAATTTAAGTTGAACGAAATGATGTTTAAGTGTAAAAAGAAATTTGTTTTGTTAGAGAGTATTAGTCCCTTAAGCATTTATAGTTTGTATATCTTATGTGGTTCGATATACTTAGTTCACTATAAACATTGCTCTGATACCAATCTGTCACACCCCCAAACCTGAACGGCGGAAACGTTCGGGGGCGGTTGACTTCATGTGGTAGCGTAACAAATGAATACATAGTAAAGAAAGCAATACAACCATCATATATATAATTGAAAGTTTACATTTGTCAAAAGTTACATGTTCAAAACCAATTACAATATGATGTCAAAAATATGAGATTAAACTGGCGCCGCAGCATCTCTTCTTCAAAAGCATATTAGTACCTGAAATTTACTGGATCCCTGGGACATACAAGTAATTTTTGAAAGAGTTGATCAGCATTTAAGCTGGTGAATTTCATAAGTATTTAAATGACAATGTTTAAATGAAATGAAATGTCTTATCTTTGTTTGTATGTATTTTAGAAAATCCTATATTTTCTACTAGCATAAAAGTAGTCTTCATTCAAGACCAATGTTTGTTTCCAAGATATATGTAAAGGTAAAATAATAAATGAGTTTGAAAACCTGGTAAATCAATGCGTTTTTAAATACCCCTTGTGAGTTTTATAACCATACTATTGACTCGAAATGCCTATACACAACGTTCTTCAGGCGTTGGAATGTTATGACGTTTGTCACCCCAAACGGTGGACTGTAGCTAACAGTCAGGGCGCGGGTTGTCAAGCCCGTATAGATCTATACACAAACACCATGCTCCCCCTCCAAGGGATTCTGGTATATAATATAGGACTTGAAATGTGTACTCGAACGTACATGAAGTTAGTGTCTCACAAACCCGTGGTATAAAAACAGATCTACTGGTTAAAATGTTACGTTTGTTCTTGTATACGAAAGTAAACTTCTTGAAATATATGTTTCTAGTACATAAGAGTTAGAAATCTGTTCGTAAAACTATACCTATTATAGTTTTACAAAGTGTGCCTTGTTTGTTTTTAGAAATACGTAGGAAAAGAATCATTTGTTTATGAAAGCATAGATTTTTGGTGTCGATTCTACGATAGAAAAGAATAATTTAAGAACAGTTTAGTTTTATACCTGCATTACAACAACTTTATATTTTAAAAGATTGAATGCTATTGTAACATATGATATATATTTATATAATTAAAAGTTCCTTTAAAGGTTTATAAATCGCATGTGATTTGAATATTTAACAGTATATAAAAGAGTTTCTTTATATAACACACGATAATACTCGTGTGTTTTACTTGTAATCCCCCCCTTTGAAAACATATAAAAGTATTTAGAATAATTAAAACGGTTGATTAAGGGGTATGAAA
The DNA here is from genome assembly GCF_052625555.1 of Lactuca saligna. Classification (NCBI taxonomy): domain Eukaryota; kingdom Viridiplantae; phylum Streptophyta; class Magnoliopsida; order Asterales; family Asteraceae; genus Lactuca; species Lactuca saligna. The sequence goes on along the minus strand of NC_136420.1, from coordinate 240,971,604 downwards.
CTCACTTGAAAGTTTTGGAGATAGCGAGATGGAAGACCGGGCAGAGTTTCGTCTCGGGAAACGGATTTTCCTCGGGATTCTCGGGAATCTCGGGAGTAAAATCGACCTTCGGTACTTGAGCCAAAAAGACCAGAGCTTCGGGTTTGAAAGGGCACGGAAAACGAGGCAAAGTAGAGTGAGAGAGAAGAGAAATGAGCCCCTTCTTTGGAAACCCTCGCATGCTATTTATAAGGAGGCTGGTCTGCCTCGGTACGCGGGGCGTACGCTAGTACGCAGCGCGTACGCGTGCGTCATGCGTGACCGAACCCGACCGCCTCTGCCTCGGATGGGACGGGTTCCTGGGTTCGCGGGTCGGATGGGACGGATCGCTGGCACGCGGGTCGGATGGGACGTCGGGTCGGGTCTTCGGATCATGCGACGTGGACTGTTTGAGACCGAGCGTTCTCGGGTACGCGGGGCGTACAGCAGTACGCGGCGCGTAACGCGTATGCTGACTCCCCTTCGGATAATATCCGAATATTGATTTAAATAAATAATTAATTTATTTAATAAACTTCAAAAATTCATATCTTCTTCATACGAACTCCGTTTTCGATGGTCTTTATATCCCCGCGTAGGTGAGACTACGCTCTTCAACTTTCGTTTAGATTCCGTCGGCAAATTCCAAAATTATTTTTTATTAAATATAAAATCTATCGTGTTTAAGGAATTTCTTTGAAAATTCGTAACTTCTTTATCTGATGTCGGTTTTTGCCAGACTTTTTACCGCTAGAATACCATTGTTGAGACCTTCGATTCTCGTTTAGGTCATTCCGGTCAAAAGTCACTCGATTTCTGATTCGAGTTTTTAGCTGTCTGTTGCTGAGTCGAATTTGGAAAATTCATAATTTCGCTAAATGAAGTCGGATTTGGGCGTTCTTTTCACGTACGATCATGGTTCAAAGACATTTAATCATAGAAGGAAAATAAATAGGACTTATTTGTACATTTATTATGAAAGTAAATTTTATTACTCAGAAGTGGTTACAATACTTGACCCACTTTGGTCGTTACAAAGAGTTGAAATATCGGGTTGTCACAGGGGGGGGGGGGGGAATACAAGTAAAACACACGACTACTATCGAATGTTATATATAAAGATTATTATACACTTTTATTAAGTGGAATCATGTGTGATTTATAAACTTTATAGGGAACTCCCGTACACAAAAATATATTACAATAGCATTCTATCTTTAAAACTATAAATGGTTGTAATGCATGTATAAACTAAACATTTTCTTAGATTTAAAGTATGTTGTGTCTATCTTAGACTCTACAAAAATCTATGCTTTCATAACAAGTGATTCCTTTTCTAGATATTCTAAAACAAACGAGGCACACTTTTAGAAAACTATAATAGGTATAGTTTTATGAGGATATTGCTAAGTTTTACATACTAGAAACACGATTTTCGAGAAATCACTTTCATGTACAATAACAAACGAACATTTCAACACGTAAATCTGTTTTTATACTACGGTTCTGTGAGACATTTACTTCACGTACGTTCAAGTACGCATTTCAAGTCCTGTATTATATACCAAAATCCCTTGGAGGGGGAGCATGGTGTTTGTGTATAGATCTATACGGGCTTGACAACCCGCGCCCTGACTGTTAGCTACAATCCACCGTTTGGGGTGACAAACGTCATAACATTCCAACGCCTGAAGAACGTTGTGTATAGGCATCGCAAGTCAATAGTATGGTTATAAAGCTCACAGGAAGTATTAAAAATACATTGTTTTACGAGGTTTTCAAACATATTGGTTATTTTTACACTTACATATGTTTTTGGAAACAAACTTTGGTCTTGAAGTAGGACTACACTTATACTAGTAGAAAATATAGGATTTTCTAAAAACAAACAAACAAGGGTAAGACATTTCATTTCGTACAAACATTGTCATTAAATACTTATGAAACTCACCAGCTTAAATGCTGATCTACTCTTTCAAAATTACTTGTATGTCCCAGTAATTCAGTAACTACAGGTATCATTATGCTTTTGATGAAGGGATGCTGTGGCGCCGGTTTAATCTCTTATTTTGACATCATATTCGTATTTGGTTTTTGAACATGTTACTTTTGACAAATGTAAACTAACAATTATATATATGTGATGATTGTATTGCTTTCTTTACTATGTATTCACTTGTTATGTTACCACATGAAGTCATCCGCCACCGAACGTTTCCGCCGTTCAGGTTTGGGGGTGTGACATTGTTTGTCACACTCCTCCTGCTCCCCCATCATTCCTCTCAGTTGGATAGTCTCTCTTGAAGTGTCCCATTTCACCGCATAGGTGGCATACTGGACTTACACTGGTATTGGTGATTGAAGCAATGCGCTGGGTCTGGGTCTTGTAGATTTGGGCAGTATGTTCGTTCTTGTTGCAGTTTTTACAGTGCGACACTCGGCAAACCCCATTGTGATGGTAGCCCCACTCGTTACACTTTGGGAGTGTTCCCATATATTGTCTGACCGGTGCTTGAGTGACAAACGTTGTGGCTGGGGTCGAGGCATGTGTTATGATTGTTGTTGTAATTACAGGGGCAACCACGGATTGTTGTCTTTTAGCACATTTTTAAGATAGGTTGTGCTTCTTTTTGTCCCAAAACTTCTATTTCTTGCTCTTAGGTTTGTGGTATGAGGCATTTTTGTTGGTAGACGCCTGCTGGTGTTCTTGATTGTTATTGCGGTTAGTATTCCCGACACCGCCTTCATTTCTGCTGGCGTTGTTAGCATTGAGTTGCGCCATGACGACTATCACGGCTGCCGTAACCGCAACTTGAAAAGTAGCAGAGTCTATCTGCAGGATTGTTGCCTTGCTTGTTGGTCGGTTGCCTTCTTGTGAAGACATAACCCTGTTGCATGGGTAGAAACGATGTCGTGAGTGGGGATGACTATCTCTAGTTATAATTGTTGGATTAGTGCCAGTAACCATATTTGGTAAATACTTGACCCGATTGTGCATGGTCCTTTTGGGTTGCCTTCACCAAAGCAACTTGACTGGAAAAATAATAGAGAAAGAGGTTATTATGATTTATTAATATGTTATATGAATAATATATTAAAGGAGAAATCATATTTGTTTAATTAATATTGGTCAATAATTAATTAGGAATTAATTTTGTGATCAAGTGTAATTAATTAAACTAGAGGGGTTGAATTGTAATTATATGATAGTTGCAAAATAGGGTAAGGATTATCCTCGAATATGGGTGGACGAAATCTAAAGGATATGTATCCTTGAAATCGTCCAAAGAAAAGGGTTTTCAAGGCTTATCTTATTGTCACTTGGTGGGCAAGCAACTGGATAAGGATAAGGACTGAAACCCTAATCTATACACCTATATAAAGACCCCTAAGGCTCATGAATTCGTCCATGCCTTCCCAAGGGTTCCTAGGGAAGAAATTCTATACCCTTCTCTCTCTCTATTACCTCTCCATTTTCTCTTGGTGTTTGTGAGCCATTAGAGGCACTACACTTGTGGTGCTTGCTTTCAAGACTTAGGGTTTGAAGATTTAAGTTGTTATTACAATATAACAACAAGAGGTATGTGTTCTAACCTTCTACATGAATTTCGAATATTGTAGGCCACATTAGGGTTTCTTTATGTGTTCATAATGTTGTGTCTCTAATAGTGAAAACATAGATCCAATTCTAGGGTTGCATGCACACATAGGATTGTTTGTCTAAAACACATCAGTGGTATCAGAGCCTTTGGTTAACTTGTTTTCAATTAGTTTATTCAATTGTATGAACTTGACATTTTAGGGTTTATTGCCAATAAACCCTAGGAGGCTAGGGTTTTTCGAGATTAGGGTTTGCAAACCCTAATTTGCAAGAGTTTGAATAAGATCTTCAAATCCTTTCCTTAAACCCTTAAATTTCGAAATCTAGCGTTTGTTTTAATCCCTTGATTTTCGAAATTAGCCTCCTCCCCAAGATAAGATCCTAAATTTTAGGGATTTGGTTTATCTCATATCTTGTAATTATCCTCTAATTGTTATATATGGTAATTATAGATTTTGCATTATCCTATCCTTATTTTCGAAATCTATAGAGATATTTAAGGGATTAGGATATCTTAAATGTATAAATGGTAATTATCCTCATGATTTAGATAATCCCTTATGATTTAATAATTAAATTAATAGTCTAATTCAAGATAATTATTAAATCAAGAGTTTTAATATTTAAAATTTTAATTTAAATGTCATAAATTCGAAATTTTAAAAGAAATTAAAACTAAATTGTTTTGAAAAGTTTCAAAACTTGCCCTCAAGTTTTGGAATTTAAATTTTGATTAAAAGTTTAATTTTTATGCATATTTAAATTCTAAACCTTAATGTTTTGAAAAGTTTCAAAACTTGCCCTCAAGTTTTGGAACTTAAATTTTGATTAAAAGTTTAATTTTTATGCATATTTAAATTCTAAACCCTAATGTTTTGAAATGTTTCAAAACTTGCCCTCAAGTTTTGGAATTTAAAAGTTGATTAAAAGTTTAATTTAGGAATGTTAAATTCTAAAACCGTAGTATTGTTTTCGAAAAGTTCAAATCACACCCTTATGGTTTTATTAATTAATTAAGGTGTATAATTAAAAGAAGTTTAATAAATCCATAAAAGTTTTGGTTTACAATTAAAAGTATAATTGTTATATTTGACCACCTAACATTTTAAAAGTGTAAAATACACCCTATACTATATATAACATTAAAAGTCTAACATTATATATATGTATGAGTAAAAGTCAGTCTTACCGTTAGTAGGCTTCATTCACGAAGCTGGTCTATAAGGGGTGTTTGACGAAATTGCCTATAAAATGGCGATTGAATGGGTATCCACTCTTACCCACCACACTCTTGACTAGTGGAGGGTCGTTAGCCGAACGGGTAGGATAGGACAAAACTTTCCATTATAAGGATAATGAAGTAAAAAAGTAACTAAATGTTTAAAAATTCCCAATCTTAGTTACTTAGGCAAAAGTGAATTGATGCAATTCCATGAAATTATACTTTGTGCCCTTGCGAAGACGTTAGTGGAGCATGTGTGGTTCACCGGCACACTAAATGGTTCTAAGCAAAGGTAGCAAAGGGTGACTCAATGTTTGTCATAGTTCGGTGGAGCGTGTGTGGTTTACCGGCACATCGAATAGGTGACTGTAACATGTGAGGGCACCATGTAAGTTTGCATGGTTATTCACACCCACTTTGTGATCCTCGGCATCCCAGTCACAAACAAGAGGGGCATATCAAGATTTAAACATGCCATTGAAAGTTCAATGAATCTCAAAGGATCTAGGAGTTTTCATAGATTTAAAACTTAAATTTCTTTTTCGTTTTTCGTGGTGGAAATTAGTGAATCGTCATTCACTTACCTTCAAATATTCTGCAATTAGGGTTACGGCATCCCTCTCCCGAGTTGTGGAATATTGTGTTGGGTCCTAGACTTAGTATTTCATTTGGTTGATTTACTAAGGACTCAATCAATCAACTAACTTGAATTTGTTTCTCCCGTTTTGTAGATGTCAAAGTTTGACAACTATGGTCTTCACAAATTTCGTGGAACAAGCATTCCACATGAAGATGGTATTCCACGATTCGATCAAGGAATAAGAAATCATGCTTCACTTCCTCCACCTCCTCCAATTGTTCTCCCTAACCCACAAGATCAAAGAATTGAAAGGTTCAATATCACTAAGGCCCTATTGGAAATGAAACGTGAAGATGGTAAATCCGTGTGTGCCCACATTCTAGGAATGAAATCACACATCGATAGGTTGATTATGTTGGGTGTATCATTTCCCGATGAGTTGGCTGTGAACTGGGTTCTGCAGTCACTCCCTGAATCATATAATGAGTTCAAAAGAAAGTATTATATGATCGATCATGACGATAACCTCATTGACCTAACTTACATGCTCATTGCTGTTGAATCAGAAATGATTTGGCGAAGCAATGGAGCGTATTTGTTGGGAAAGTCAACCGACCATGCTTCCAAGGATGTTCTAAGAGAAGCGACTTGCGTTTTCTGCCAAGAGAAAGGGCGTTGGATAGAAGTCTGCCCGAAGAGCCTGAAGATTCCAAAGATGGGAGAGTCAAACAGTATGGTTGTGCTTCAGGTAAAAATCCATTATCTAACTCCATTAAGTTCCTATTCGTTGATTCTTAATACATGATGTGATAAGATTGCATCTGAATGTTTTGCAGGATCGGTGAAAAGAAAGGAAGCTTGATGAAAGAGCAAGATGAGTCTAATCACAAAGAAATGGATCTCGATCGCATAGACTTGAAGATTAGATTTTGAGATTATATATTTATGATAGAATTGTTAGGAATATTCGACTACATAGTTTTCAATGGATTTTGCATTGTAAGGACAAATGTTTTCCGCTGCTTTTATAAATAAAATAAATTTTGTTTGACTTATTTATTTGTTTGTTTGTTTCCTTGCAATGAAATCGTTATGAAAATTGATGTTTACATATTCCTACAACGAATGGATATGATCCTTATTTACGGAAATGTCGAGAATTTACCAAATAGGGAGAGTTTCTCATCGCCCAAATTTCAATTGGACAGAAATTTGGAATCACGCAACTTGGTTGCATGATGAATGAGAAATTTCATATTTGGAAATTAGACTAATTCGTTGACAAAGTGCCAAGTGAAGGACTACGAGATCGAGCACACAAAGTTGTGTGTTGATCAAGTCCACCATAAGAGTAACAAAGATATTCGTCATGATTTACTAAAGGTTTAGTAAATATGATAAGATTAAGTGTAATTTGGAATTGATTAAAAAGGTTTAAATCAATGGCAGAACGAATAAGAAGAATCAAGTAGGCAGAAAGATAAAAGGTTCTCCATTCTAAGAAGAAGGGAGAGTACCTTTTATGTTTTATGATAGGTCTTAATGATTAAGAACCATCTCTCAAATGATACTCTAAGTGAGTCTTAGTACAATTGTATGTTTAAGAAGAGGAATCAAGAATCGAAGAAATGGTTAAATCAAGAAGTCAATCATACTTTGTTCCAAAAGAAGTCTTAGAGTTAAGATTGTGACAATGAGTGACAAGTATTAAAAGGTTTATAAAGTTCATCAAATGTGGAAAGTTGTGATGTCTTGGATAAGACAAAGACCAACTAGGAGCAATTTATGAAGTGTTTTGATAAAAACTACACTAACTCTTGAATATTTGTTTGTCAAGAAATGTTTATTGACAAGAGAATCTTATATGTCAAGGAGTCAGTGGGAGTCTTAATGGTCTTGAAAAGTTTCAAGAACAAATCAAATAAACCTTATCGATCATCACTAGCACACGAGTTGAGGTTAACAACCTATCGTGTTGACATTATTTTGTTTCTGTGCTGTTCCAATTGAGTTAATTATGCATGTGAGTCCTATGAGTTCTCATTTGAATGCATAAAAGGCAAGTACCTTGATCAATGGAAAGTACATTGATAAGAAAAGGTGAGTTGCTTAACTACTTGGAAGACATGGTGGGCAGTCGTGCTACCATAAGGCAAGAAATCAAGATTAAGAAAGTTCGGTCCATATGAGTTTGAATTTGTCGTAAACCTTGGTTTTAACAAATTCACATGGATAGGAACACATGCACCGTTTAAATCTAAGTGTCATAAGATTCCCTCCTTCATGAAAATGATTGTGAGAAAATGCTTTCACTAAGAAAGATTTTAAGAAGATAGTGATTGTAAAATTGCATTCTCGAATTCGATTATGGTTACGGTATCCCTTTCCATAATTTGAATTGTGCGGTTTGGCAATTAGTCTTAATTGTTTAGACACACATATGAACTATCGAAGGAAAAGGTGTATAAGTTCGAGAAGCCTTGATAAAAGATTATCAAAACATTAAGAATAAGAAACATGGACTTAAGAAATTCAATAGGTATTGGTTTTCTGAAAGTTAAGATGTTTATGAATACATGTCAAAGCTAGTGGGAGCATAAGTGTTATGTTTATAATAATCATCATGATATTGGGAGCAAAAATGTTATGATTGTATGATTATTAAGGCACGTATTGCAAGTTGGCAATATTAATTATAGAAAACAAGAGTTATACATTGCAAAGTCGTAAGGGTGGTAAAGTTGTTTTGCTATAATTAAGGGAGAGAATATTATGCTTCATTTCAAATATTAAGGCTTAGGTTGAGAACTTAAATACATTTAGTCAAAGGTACATAGTGTGTTCTTAAAATTTCGATTATGATTACGGCATTCCTCTTCACAATTCGAATTTTGAGAACATAGCAAATAAAACATTATGCATCGTGTCCCATTCACTTCGGGTATAGGATCGATTGCAAATGCTTTAATATTTGACCATTCTAAACTTTTGCAAATGTCTAGCGCATTTAGAGGGAAAAGGGATTAGAATCGGTTTTGACTAAAATAATTAAACAACCATCAAAGGACAATCTAAAGTTCGACGAGGATTGGTTGCTTGTGAGTAGTTGGAAGCATGGTATTGGATGGACCATATCGACATTATTATGAATAGAAAAGATTCTATTAAGAATGAGTTGTCATATGGAAAATATGGAAATGTTTCCAGATTGGATGGACCATATCGACATTATTATGAATAGATAAGATTCTATTAAGAATAAGTTGTCATATGGAAAATATGGAAACGTGTCCATATTGGGAATTGAATATTGAAAATCTATGTCTAGATTAGAAACATTTATGCAAAAGGATGTTCAAAGGAATGTAATTTGAGTGAGAGACATCATATCTAAGGAATTGTCTTGTAACAATCTTCGATAGAGGACTTTGTAATATCATTGGCAATAGTCTTTGTGACTTTGGTGCAGTGACATTACGAAAGGATCATTGCATAAAATGTTAGAATCTAGCATATTCTATAAGTAGCAAGAATTTGATATTCTTTCACTTATGGAAAAGGATTTGGAGTTGTGAAATGAGAATGATTGGAAATGTGTTCAATTTGATATATTTCACAAAGAAAGAACCATAGGTAAACATTGTGTGCATGCTAGGAGCATGGGACAAGTGTAATAATTCAAGTAAGAAATCGATTACCCGAAACGACAAATAATGAGTAATCAATATGGTGATAAATAAAAGGTGTTTTATTTATGCTCAAAGGTTTGAGGCCATATGGGATTAGTATTATTCTTGTGTTTCACTTTGCATGCTTTGACTTCCTGAATAATTTAATTGGTTTAGAACAGTCAGATTATTCGAACAGGCCACAGTCGTTCATATGTTGGAAGTAGATATGAATGAAGACTGTTGTGAATTGGTGTGTGGATTGTCTAAAAGAGTATTAGACATAAGTAAATGTTTGTTGCAACGTTCATGAGTGCTTATTTGAGCATTGGATTAAACCCACGCTCACTTGGATCACTCCATGAATTATATCACGAGTGATTGGTGAGACGATAACATCTTATATTCTTGAAACCGAGATATGTGAGTTGTATCTTGCAAATCGGTTGCACATTGATAATATGTAAACGCACTAGTAACTTGGTGTTATAAAACATATTGTTGTGTGTGATTTGGTGAGTGAGTGCAAGCGAGCATTGTATCAAAGTTTATCCGTTCCTTTTATCCAAAGTAGGATAAAAGCGATATCTTTGGGCCCCTCGATGATTTAGTGATGACAAACGTCAATGCTCGGCCGGGCTACGGCTAATTTGATTTGTTCAATTCGTCGGTCGTCGTAAATCGGAAATCGAGAAACAACACATAGACTGAGAGAATAATTTCAATCCATGTCTCGTGTCTATACGATATCTAAAAGGGAGGAATATATGATCCCTTATCTGAAGGACAGGTTACTGATAAGATTAGAGTTTGACAACGTCTTTGAGAGCTACGATTGCAAATCGAGGTGTACTTACATTTGTAGTTACTAGACTTATCCAAGTGGGAGACTGTTGGATTAGTGTCTAAGCCAGTAACCATATTTGGTAAATACTTGACTCGATTGTGCATGGTCCTTTTGGGTTGCCTTCACCAAAGCAACTTGACTGGAGAAATAATAGAGAAAGAGGTTATTATGATTTATTAATATGTTATAATAATAATATATTAAAGGAGAAATCATATTTTTTTAATTAATATTGGTCAATAATTAATTAGGAATTAATTTTGTGATCAAGTGTAATTAATTAAACTAGAGGGGCTGAATTGTAATTATCTGATAGTTGCAAAATAGGGTAAGGATTATCCTAGAATATGGGTGGACGAAATCTAAAGGATATGTATCCTTGAAATCGTCTAAAGAAAAGGGTTTTCAAGGCTTATCTTATTGTTACTTGGTGAGCAAGCAGCTGGATAAGGATAAGGACTGAAACCCTAATCTATACACCTATATAAAGACCCCTAAGGTTCATGAATTCGTCCATGCCTTCCCAAGGGTTCCTAGGGACGAAATTCTATACCTCTTCTCTCTCTCTCTATTACCTCTCCATTTGCTCTTGGTGTTTGTGAGCCATTAGAGGCACTACACTTCTGGTGCTTGCTTTCAAGACTTAGGGTTTGAAGATTTAAGTTGATATTACAATATAACAACAAGAGGTATGTGTTCTAACCTTCTACATGAATTTCGAATATTGTAGGCCACATTAGGGTTTCTTTATGTGCTCATAATGTTGTGTATCTAATAGTGAAAACATAGATCCAATTCTAGGGTTGCATGCACACATAGGATTGTTTGTGTAAAACACATCAATATCCTTACCATTTATATACACATATATAAATTTCACACTTTACCGAACTATTCTCGCTGATTCTGCCAACGTTCCTGAGACGAAGTTATGGTAGTGGGTAGAAGTAGGTTTTGTACGGGCGTTAAGTTTTACCCATCCTAAGATTATATTTGTCCAAATATGCTTAGCCGAGGAGTTCTGATGGAATCCGGTTCATTAGTGCTGGTATGATCGCACCCTATATGCCTACGAAAAAGGCACCTTTCAACCACGAGGTTTAAAAAAAGGTGAGATGATAATGAGTCTTGATCAAGGATTTATACATCGTGAGTTATCTAACTAAGTTTATCTTAGTTCTGTGTGTATCAATTTCCAATTTTTATGGTGATTGTTCTGACTCATAGCTCTAAGATGACTAGCATGAATGAGCCAGCTTCAACACCACCTAGACTCTTAATCATAGACAGCTTGCGACCTTAACATAAAAGGATGAGCCAGGTCTGTCTATTTGTACGTATTGGCTTAATTCACTCCTAACCTCCCGTAAAGAACACATAATGAAAACAGCCTGCCTGGTAAGGCTGTACAAGGGGAAGGGCTTTGATAAGAAAGAGTTTGGGGGTGTCCTGCTTAGTTAACAAACATCGAGTTTAAATTAAAGTCGAGGCAGCATGGATACGAGACTCTTTAAGTGAAGTTTGGAAAAATTATGGTTTTCTATCTTCATATTTCAAAATTGGAGAATCACCAAGGCCTTTCAGGGATTCGGCGCGCTCCCCAAGCTAGACGCTTCTGAAAACAATTCATATTGAGAGTCTATATATAATAAACTTATAAATTCTTAGTAGTATTGTTCCAAATGAAATAATACGCATGTCCATTTCATTTGTATGATTCTATCATATTTAGCTTTCAGTGAAAGGTTTGAGCCTGATGCAGGTCATCAACGCATCATTGCAAGGAAAAGTTTGGACCGCAACTAAATCTCTCGACTAGTGTAATCACTAACTCGCAGGGTCGAGCCTACACATGGAGGGGAGTAGCAGCAGCGCATACTCATAGACCCAATCTACAAGGCCTTGTGATTAAAATGAACCATGCTCACGACAGTAGGCCCCAGTGGTGCTTGAAACGAAGCCGATGCGTCGTGTAGTTCTGCTAACCTATGCTCGGCTGCGACCACTCTCTCTACGAGATTCGAGTGTCTATCCTGACACTCTCTTGCCTTTTCCTGAGTGGCGACAATGTCCTTAACGAGTTGGTATCTAAAACAGCATTCTCTTTTCGAGTCTCGTTGTGAGATGATAATGTCTATAGCAGCTCGCAGTTCCCTAACTCGAGGTTCGTGATCTGTTGGGTCATCACCGGGAGGGCTCTGTCAACTGGTCCCACATGGTTGAGGTCATTGCAACTTCGTGTTGGGTTTTCAGCATTCTAACACTTCCTAAGTGTACATGCAACCCTAATAAACCTTGGATATATGTTTGTCTAAATACATGCAAATTTTGTTTTCCAAGGTTTATAACTTATCTAGCATGGCATGGGGAACTTTTAAACATAAAAGGAACTAGATGAATTACATACCTTTTGATGAGTGTTGATTCCTTGGAGTTTGAGAGCCACGCACCAATAATGTGAATGCCTCAAATTGAAATTACAAATCACCACAAACTTGGAAAACTTTATGAGAGAGTATACACACTCTTAGAAATCGGCCACACCTTACACACACACTCTAGGGTGCTATTTCATGCAACATAAGCTTGTTTATATAGTGTGCATGGTTAGGTTGAAACCCTAATAACCCATGTCTTTTCCTTTCCAAGGATCCATGGGTTAAAAGCTCCACGTATCATCCATGGACTTCCATATAAGCTTAGCCCATTAACAAATAAGTATTAGCCCACACCATATAAATATAATAGCCCATGATTTAATTAGTCTTCCTTTTAAACACTAAATTAATTCATAATTAATTCAAGATTAAAACTAATTAAATAACATGACTTTATATTAATATATTATAACTTATAATATATTAATAAATCGTAAGTACACAATTCTCATAAAATTATCCATAAATAGTTTGGGTGAAGTGCAACCCAAATGGACCATGCCGGGTCGGGTCAAGTATATATCAAATAAGTTATGGACTTAGACACCTTATCCAACAGACTCCCACTTGGATAAGTCTAATAACTGTACTTGCCTATATTACTTTAGGAACCAACCGACAATCGTAGCTCTCGAAAACTCTGTTGAACTATGAAGCACCATTTTAGATAAGTGATCATATAGTCCTCTGTTCTCATTATATCAATCGGACAAATACATGGAACAATGTCTTACTTATTGTCTGGCAGTTGTTTCTCGATTTCTGATTTGTTTGACAAAGAACTTAACTGAACACATCAATTTAGTTCTGACCGGGCCTGGTACATGGGTCAACACAAAATCATCGAGGGGCCCAGATATCGCTTCTATTTCTAGAAGGAACAGATAAACTTCGACTCATATGCTTGTTGTACTACTTGTTGAATTGTACATAAAGGCACGTTTTATAACATCAAGTTACTGAATCGTTTACGTGCAATCAATGCACAACTAGCTCATAGGTAATGACTCATATCTCTAGGTTTGAAGACTTATATGATATTATCATCTCACGATCACTCGAGATAAATTCCATGAAGTGATACAAGTGAGCATGGGTTTATTCCAATACTCATAACTTATGAGCACTCATGAATTTTGTAGCAACCATTGGTATATCTAAACACATTTAGCCATCTAGAACCTTGATTCATGACAATCTTAATTCATACCTACTTCCAACATATGAGCGACTGTGGAGTGTTTAAATAACTTAGTCATTCGAAAGAATAACCTAGCTATTCTGGAAGTCAAAACATGCAAAGTGAAGCACAATAATAATTGAATCCAATATGGTCTCAGATTCCTTTTGAATATAAATAGAACCAGCTTTTATTTATCACCATATTTATTGCACATTATTCATTGTATAATGTTTCAAGTAATCAACTTAATACTTGAATAAAACAACAGTTATCCCATGCTCCTAGCATGTATACTTTGTTTCCTAAACAATGGTTATGCCATACTCCATGTATGCAAACTATGTTTGTCTATGATCCTAACTTTGTGAAATAGATCAATTGAACATGATTCCAATGATGCTCATTTCAAAATCCCAGATCCTTATTGTAAATATAAGAATTCCTAATTCCTACCATTTACCAAAAATCTGTTAGATTTTAAACTTCTATGCACTGATTCTCTCATAATGATTATGCACAAGGTCACCAAAACCTTGTCATCAGTCATTACAGAGGATTCCAAAGGAGATCAACTCTATGGATCATAATGATTATGCACAAGGTCACCAAAACCTTGTCATCAGTAATTACATAGGATTCCAAAGGAAATCAACTCTATGGAAATGAAGTCTCATCTTCAAAGTACATTGCTTTGAACATCCTTTTTGCATTAAGGTTTTCCTAATCTTACACAGATTGAATAACTTCCACCTATGGAGACATTTCCATAGTCCCATTTTGACTATCACTTCTGAACAAGAGTTGTCTCTTTTCAAAAAAATGTCAATATGGTCCTGCCAAAATTAACACTATACTTCCAAATGTCCCTGAGCAACCAATCTTTGGCAAACCTCAGATTGTCCCCGACAATTGCTTAATCACTTTAGTCATATCCAGTTCTAGACTTTTCCCGTCTAAATGCCCTGAGCATTTGGAAAATTTAGAAAGGATGAATATTATAGAACATGAAATCGATCCTATATCCGAAGCATATGGGACATGATTCATGATGTCTCACATAAAGACATGATACTAAACCAACTTTTGCTACAATATTTTTATTTTCCATGTTTTCAAAATTTAACTATGAAGAGGGATGTCGTAATCATAATCAAAATTTGATAACGCAATATATATAGAATTTCTGTAAGTTGAGCCATTCCAACATAAAATACATACACACACACACACACACATATATATATATATATATATATATATATATATATATCTTTGACTAAAGATGATTAAAATCTCAATCTAAGCTTTTAGAATGGAATTAAAGTATAATTTCCTCTCCCTTAATTATAGCAAAACAATTTTTCAACCCCTACAACTTCACGAATTGAAACTTTTGTTTTTCTATAATTAACATTGCTAGCTTACATTAATAATAATCATAATTATCATGCTCCCACTAACATGATGATTATGAGCATAACACTTATGCTCCCACTAGCTTTGACATGTATTCAGAAATCGGTTGGACTTCTAAAATTTAGATTCATACACCTTACCGTAGATAGATCACATGTGTGTCTAAGCAGTTTCAAGAACTATGAAAAGGGATGTCGTAATCATAGTCTCAAGTGTTTAGACCTTTGCCATTTCTCACAAGTCCATGTTAGTGTGCCGGTTAACCATACACGCTCCACTAACGACTTTTGAAAATGCAAATAACACAATTACTATCTACTTAAAATCTACTTAGTGAAAGCGTTTCCTCACCATCATTCTCATGAATCGGAGAGAAACCTTATGACACTTAGATTTTATGGTGTATGAGTTCCTATCCATGTGAATTTGTCAAAACCATAATCACAAGACAAGGCTAGTGACAAATTCAGCCTTACATGGATTGAACTTGTGAAATCTTTATTTCTTGTCACCTGGTAGCACAAGGCCCACCAATGCTTCCAAGTTGTTATGCATACACTTTAGAACTAACCGAACTCACATGCATAGTCAACTTAATAGGAACAGACACAGAAACAAGAATTATGTCAACTTAATAGGTTGCAAACCTTAAGTCGTGTGCCAGTGATAAAACTCAGGTTTTACTCTTGATTAAATCTTGAAATCCTTTCAGGATCTTTAAGACTCCCACTGTCCTCTTGACATATAAGTTTCCATAGTCAAGGACCATTCCTTGACAAAACAAATATTCAAGGGATAGTGCGGATTCTTATCAAGATAAACACTTCACACAATTGGTCTTATTTGGTCTTTGTCTTATCCAAGACATCACAACTTACCAATTTCAAATGTACAGGAGTACAAAAAAAATTTACACTACATTTAATAAGTGTTGTAAACCTTACTTTATGTCACTCAATGTTACAATCTTGGAGTATGACTCTAAGAGTTGTTTTGGAACGAAGTATGATTCATCTTCTTGATTTTAACCATTCCACAGTTCATGACCCCTCTTCTTAGTCATAAGAATGCACTAAGATGTCCTTAGAGTATGAATTTGTGATATGGTATCTTAATCATTAAGATGATCATAAAACACAATACTAAAGTACTCTCCCATCTTTTCAGATTTGAGAAACTTTTATCTTTCTTCCTAATTTAATTCTTTCCCATTCGTTTTGTCACACATTGAAAACTTTTCAATGCTTCAGAATTATACTTAAACTTGTAAATATAACAATATTTACTAAGCTTTAGCAAATCATGACAAATAGTCTTATCAATCTTTGTGGTGGACTTGACCAGTGCACAAGCATGTGTACTCGATCCCTTTAGTCCTATCCTTGTTCACATCAGGAATTAGTCTTAATTTTCCAAAGATGAAAATTCTCATCCATCATACAATACAGCTTGTATGATTCCATGTTTCGATCCAATTGAAACTTGGATGATGAGAAACTTTCCTCATTTGGTAAATTCAGACACTACCACAAATGTAAGAATCAAATCCACTTTCCAATATTGCTATTACTAGAAACATATAAGCAACAATTTTTCACAAATGCCATTGTAAGGATGTTTTTTTTAAATAAATAAAAATAAAAACCCCCTTTTTATTTTAAAAACTTTGCGGAAAAACTTATCCTTACAATCCATATGAAAACCTTATTGTTATCTATTCCTAAGTAATATATCATAACTCTCAAGCAACAACTCAAAATTCTGATCATCGAACCATGCGATCGAAACCCATCTCCGTAATCAGAATTAGCATATACTTCCTTTAAGTTTCCTATCTTTTCTTTGATTCTTAAAAACATCAACATATGATCCATTCACATTATGTAATAAGAATCTCCAAATAGCAACTTAATAGAGTTAGACAGTGGACTTTAACTGAAGTAGAGTCAAACTTCTTGACTTGATCAATCTTATGATCTTTCAGGTAAATATGGCAGCTTCGCAATCAGTGTCCCTCCCTTTGGCAATAAAACATATGGACCCTTTGGTAGTGACACATGAGACTATATCAGACTTAGCCTTTCTCTTTACCATTTGGTCAATCGAGTTGACTATGGTCGATCCCTTTCCATTGAGAAGAGAAATCCTTTTCTAGATATCCAATGTCGCCATTGTCAATGTCCATTTAAGGTTTGGGAAGTTGATCTTCTAACAAAATTTGCTTTACTAGTGTTCTAAATCATTGTTGATTCCGCAACACCAAGCAAATAGATAAGATCACTAAGGGTCATGTCATAGTCTGTCTCATAGTATTCCTAAACGGACTCACTATGTTACCAAGAAAGTGAGTGAACATCCAACTTTCACAAGACTTTGACACCCAACTCTCCCGGCTTGTCAATATGTGACTTTATCTCCAAGATGTGAGCACACATAGACTATACTTGCCAATAGGGATTGAGTGACCTTAAACTTGTGGGTTAGGGAGAATAAATAGAGGAGGTGGAGGAAGAGAAGCATGATGTTGAGGGACATCATCTTTAAGAGGAAAGCTTGTTCCAAGAGATTTGGGAAGATCATAGTTGTCTGAACCAGACATCTATAATGGGAGATAATCAAGTTAGTTGATTCAAAATCCTTAATATAACACCCAATATGAAATATTAAGGCTAGGACCCAACACAATATTTTATAACTTGGAATAGGGATGCCGTAACCCAAGCTATAAAATATTTGAAGGTAGGCGAATAACGATTCACCAATTTCCACCATGAAAAACGAAATAATTATTAGGTTTTAATTGGATTTGAAATTCCTAGATTCTTTTGAGATTAATTGAACTTTTCAATGGCATGTTTCGATCTCGATTGTGCCCTTCAAGTTTTGTGATTGGGATGCCGAGGATCACAAAACAAGGTGTGAATAACCATACTTATTCACTTGGTACCCTTAATATTATCACCTAATCAATGTGTCAGTTAACCACACATGCTCCATTGATCTATGACAAACATTAAGCCACCCATCGTGATCCTTACTAGTCCAAGTTAGTGTGCTAGTTAACCACACACGCTCCTCCAACGACTTGGTAAGGTACAAAGTGTGAATTTCATGGACTATCACTATGTTCACATTTTTCCTAAAGTAACTAAGATTGGGAATTAAAATATTTAGTTACTTTATAATAATCATTATACTTTTAATGAGGATTTAAAGTCATTGTCCTACCCGTTCGGCTAACGACCCTCCACCGATCAAGGAAGCGGTGGGTGAGAGTTGACACCTATTAAGCTGCCATTTTATAGGCAACAACCTTATACCCCCCCCCCCCCCCCCCCGCCCTTATAAACCGACTTCGTGAATGAGGCCTACTAATGGTAGAACGACTTATTCTTATACATATATATATATATATATATATATATATATATATATATATATATATATATATATATATATATATATATATATAATGAACCATTAATGTGATAAATAGTATAAGTGTTGAATTTTAACTATTAAAACTCTAAGGGTTGGAATTAAAGTTTATTAAAGTGTGTGAAACTTTACAAATTCCAAAACTTGAGGGCAAGTTTTGTAACTATTCAAAACTTTTCATTTCATAACTTATGAATTAAAGGTTCATAAAATGAATACACTTCATTTTTATGTAACTTATGTGTTTAAATGTGTGTTTAAAAGAAGTGACCTTTGGATATCCATAACTTGAGGACAAATTATGGTCTCCATTAAAACACATAAATGATCAAGAATTAATCCTAAACAATTCAGCAAATAATTCCTATCATCTTCTAAATTCATAAGAACATGAACATGATCATCAAAGTTTCAAGGATTATATGAACACATACAAAGCATGAAATTTTGATATAAGCTATTGTAAATGGATTAGAACAACCATTACACCAACTAAAACAAGTTTTCAAGTACCAAAACAGTTTAGGGTAATGTTTCTAGTCCATTTCCAGCAGCAAAAGTCGAAAATCTGCATTCTGAGGCTCATACTCGTCAAGTGCACGAGCCTACTCGGCGAGTAGGATGAATTTACACATTAACTAGGCGATTCCCCCCATGGACTCGGCGAGTTCAGCAGGCAGACAGCAAAAAATTGACTTTTTTTCCACTATTTTCCATCAACTATCAAACAAACAAGCCTAGGCTCTGATACCACTGTTGGGTTTTGAGCATTCTAACACTTCCTAAGTGTACATGCAACCCTAATAAACCTTGGATCTATGTTTGTCTAAATAAATGCAAATTTTTTTTTCCAAGGTTTATAACTTATCTAGCATGGCATGGGGAACTTTTAAACATAAAAGGAACTAGATGAATTACATACCTTCTGATGAGTTTTGATTCCTTGAAGTTTGAGAGCCAAGCACCAATAATGTGAATGCCTTAAATGGAAATCACAAATCACCACAAACTTGGAAAACTTTATGAGAGAGTATACACACTCTAGAAATCGGCCACACCTTACACACACACACACACTAGGGTGCTATTTCATGCAACATAAGCTTGTTTATATAGTGTGCATGGTTAGGGTGAAACCCTAATAACCCATGTCTTTTCCTTTCCAAGGATCCATGGGTTAAAAGCTCCATGTATCATCCATGGACTTCCATATAAGCTTAGCCCATTAACAAATAAGTATTACCCCACACCATATAAATATAATAGCCCATGATTTAATTAGTCTTCCTTTTAATCACTAAATTAATTCATAATTAATTCAAGATTAAAACTAATTGAATAACATGACTTTATATTAATATATTATAACTTATAATATATTAATAAATCGTAAGTATACAATTCTCATAAAATTATCCATAAATAGTTTGGGTGAAGTGCAACCCAAATGGACCATGTCGGGTCGGGTCAAGTATATATCAAATAAGTTATGGACTTAGACACCTAATCCAACACTTCGTTGGTCCCTAAATGGCGATTGTTGTTGCTGATGGAGACTCCACCCCTCGATCAATGCTGCCTAACGTGGCACAAGTTTGATGTAGTTAAAACGGTTTGCGAGAGTCTTGGCTACATAAGGAGAGTTGTCGACATCTGGCTCCACTTCCGACTCTTTTCCCAATCGCCCACAAACTCTTCGGGTTCGGAAAGTAGGGGTAACCTGGTAAGTAAAATTTTTCCATGATGTCCGTGCGAGAATAGGGGTGAGGTAAGAGGCATATAATAATCATATTCCTAGAAATACTTATAGGGGTTTGATCCTCCTTAGTTACTTCTATAATGACATGGTGCATACCAGTTACATATAACAAAAGATATGATAGACCTTCGAATAAGTGATCATACTCCAAAACCACAACCAAACAAGGAACATGAAGTAAAGCAATGATCACAGATTCTAAGTATATGATATCCAAGTTATATATAACTTTAGCATATCCACTTAGTGATTGTGGATCTACTAGTAAGAATCTATTTAGTTTTCACATAAGTTATAGTACCACAAAATACTCCTATAGTATTTTAAATGTTATGTTTGGATCTTAACGGTTTTTTGGTTTGGGAAGTTTTTAGGCTTGTTGCTCACTACGACCATTCCCCGGCATACGTCAATCACACCTCGGATAAATATAATTGATCAGGCTATATTCGTTCCAAGTATGATCACATATCCTAAAGCCTACCCGTAGTGTCCAACTCCTCATTTTACTGTCGTATTGTCCTAGATATGATATTATACTAGTATGTGCGCATGTACTCATACTTTTAATCAAGAAACTATTTCATTTCTAAAAGTATAGTTATTTGAAAAATGTTTAATCAGAGACTTTCAGTCCTAATGCAGTTATAGTTTGTATATCTTATGTGGTTTGATATACATATTTCACTATAAACAATGCTCTGATACCAATCTGTCACACCCCCAAACCAATGATGGCGGAAACGTCTAGGGGTGGCGAACTTCATGTATAGGATCATAACAACGAGTATAATAGTGCTCAAAGTATATACAACCATCATAAATATAATTGAAAAGGTTACAATGTAGCATGTGTTTACATATTTCAAAATCAATTACATTATGATGACAAAATGGAATGTTTAACGTTTGAGAATCCCATCCTCAAAAGCTGTCGTTTATCTGGTTCACTGATTTCCTGAGAATACAAAAAGTTTTGAAAAAGTGTCAACAATTAAATTGGTGAGTTCATAAGCTTTTGAAGGCAGAGTTTGAATTTCTTTCCATGTAAAAGTAATGCTTGTTCCAGAAAATTTCAATATTTCCCTTATAAAATGCATTGTAGTCTTAAAAGTCAAGACCGAAATGTACAAGTATTTTACCATACTTAAATAATTTATGCAAGTTTAAATCGACATAAACTCATTTAATTGGAAGTAAAACCCGTAAATCTTATGTTTTGTTAATACCCCATGTGAGTTATTATAACCATACTATGACTTAGACGGCCTCGTAATACGACATTCTTCAGGCCTCACAAAGTTAAATGACACTCATCGCCCCAGACATGCTGGTCTAGTTGTTGCATGCAGCTCAGGTGTGGGTTTGTCAAACCCGATATAGTTCTATACACAACTATCACACTGTCCCTACAACAGACTCTGGTTACAATTTACAGGACTTTTCATTTCGTTACTTTGGAAGTAACGTGAAGCGAATGTCTCACAAATTTATTCATTAACAGATTTACGTGAACTGAACTGAAAACCCCTTTTTGTATAAACTCGGTACTTTGTATTCCCACTCTGTTTATATGAACTGAAAACCTTTGGTAATGAGTTTGAAATGTAAATGAAACATAAACTATATCTAGTATAGTTTAACATAATTGTTTATAATGTATATGAAACATAAACTATACTTACTACAGTTTATCATAAGTGTTTGTAATGTATACGAAACATAAACTATACCTATTATAGTTTATCCAAAATGCTTGTAATGTAAAAGAACCCTTTTCTATGTAAGTCGAATGTATAACAAAAATATAACTATGTTTATCATGCCTATCTTGCATTAATTGTAATGATAAAGAACTCTTACAAATCAGTGAATATTTTCTATTATATAAGCATATCACAACGGAAAGCACATGTAAAATATGAAGTCGTCAAGGATTAACACTTTGCTCAACATGTTACAAAGAGTTATGAAAGTTATAAGCTGTTGATTTGTTTTTAGCATTTTTGCACTGTTTTAGAAAAATCACAGAAAAATCATACGAAATCGAAAACTAAATCCGTAAACTCTGAGAGTTTAGAAAATGTGTCTAGTTTGTTCATAATTTTTTAATTATGATTTTTAGAAGTCTCTAACTGGTGTGAAAACGTTCAAATAAAAACTGGTCCGAATTCGTAGCTACAATGATAGATAGTTTTGTAAAAATCACCATAAATTGTAGAAAAATCTTGTGAATATGTGAAAGTAGTCATTTTAAAGGTATAAACCTAAACTATTTGCGCCTAATTCAGTTTTGAAAACTAAAAAGTTTAAGATGTTCAAAACAGTCCGTGAATGGAACTAAACTTTCCTGATGAAAGATGATGTTTTAGTTTAGTTAAGTTGTTGGTGTTTTAACTTGTATTCTCCCCCTAAAACTTGAAGAAAACATTAAAATGTGAGGGTATGAACTCACCTTGAGTGTTCTCAGTGGATGGATGATGAAGAAAAGGAGTTTCCAAGTCAAGAACACTTGGGAGATGCTAGAAGATTTGAAGGTTCTATGAACAAATATGATGATATTTGTGTGAGGAATCCATGTTTTGAGTGAAATGATGTAAGATTTTCAAGTGTAGGATGGAAATACTTACCAAATGTGAGTGATAAGCTCAATCACGGCCTTGGAGTCTCGAGTTTGAGAGAGAGAGAGAGAGAGAGAGAGAAGGTGAGAGAGGTGTGTTTGTTCTTCTTGAGAAAGAGTGAAAAATGTGGGAGGAGAGATAAGAACTTCCAGCCTTTGATTTGATTATAGACTAGCAAAAAAGGCTGAAATGACAACTAGTTGACTAAGTATGGAGGAATAGTGATTGAGTATGGCCCTGGAGTGGGTGTGGAGGGTTGCCTGTGTCCTACATTAAAGTAAAGTCAACACTCTACCTCAAAATCTCACCCACTAGATTTTATTCTTAGACAATGACTTTTCTTCCAAAAATGATTAAAATATGATTATATAGGGTCTCATGTGCCAAAATATGAGTTTGGGTGAAAATCCCATAGCAAAATCATGAAAAAGGGCTTAAAAACGCGAAAGTGATCGAAAACCGGGAAAAAAGGCGAAGTCTGTGAAATTTCGGATTTGGATTCGAGGGTTCGGTCTTTAGGGGTTGAGAACCGAAGGTGGTTTTCGGTTGTGGGTGAGAGTTGAGAAATCTCGCAGGCAAGAAGGGAAGAAGCGAAGGTGAAGTTAGAACTAGAAGCGAAGGCGAGGCTCGGTTTGGTCTGCGAGGTTCGGTCCTGTCTGAAGATTCAGCCTATGTAGTTTCGGTCCTCTGGTCTTCGGCTTCGGTCCTATAAGGCTATTTTTGGTCCAAGAGGCTTTTTAGGGGTTTTTCTTCTTAGGGTTTCGGTCCTAAGAAGGTTCGACCCTATAAGCCTGTTTTTCGTATAAACTCCCCGTTTTGCGCAGTTTTTGGTTGAGTTAAGGGTCAGGATGCCCCCAAATCATTATAACAAGTCGAGGGAGGTTATGAGGGAGATTTGGGAGAGATTTCACATGCTTGGAGAGATTTGGGAGAAATTTCACACACTTAGAGAGATTTGGGAGATATTTCACATGCTTAAGAGATTTGGGAGAGATTTCACATGCTTGGAGAATTTGGGAGAGATTTCACATAATTGGAGAAATTTGGGAGAGATTTCACATGCTTGGAGAGATTTGGAAGAAATTTGGGAGTGAAAGAGATAGAGCGAAAGAGATTTAGAGAGACTTTATTTGCGACTTTTGTGAGTGTTTAACTTCGAAATGCGAGGTTTGTAAATCCCGTTTTGCCTTATTATGAGCGTTATATGCCCCCGAATGGTATGTATTAATGTTTTATTGAGTTGTTCCATCAGTTACACTGATTAGGGTTTAGATTTTCTGAACACGTGAAGACTCAAAGTAATACTTTGCATAAAGATAACGTGTTGTACAATAGTAAACACGATGTAAACACTAATACCCAAGGGTTAATTGAGTTGACCGGTTTGACTTGTTGACTTTGTTTGACTTTGACTTGACCAGAAATTGATGGTTGTCACACCAATTATGGAGCATATCAATATACTTAACATGTATTGCTTTAATCAATTACAAATATGTGGTTCAAACAACATTTTATACATATACAAATGCAAATATAAAAGGAAATAAAAATCTAAGAAAAAACAAAGCATATTGAAATATTCATAACAAAAACGAAGATATAAAAACAAATAGGTTAATGATGATATTCTCACATGTAACTTCGAAAATTGCAAACAGCAACTCAAATTGCAAATTACTGCTGGAAAAAAATATAACACGATCAAATTATGAGTAAAAATGATATATTCATCCATAACCTTAATTTGTAGAGATCGTTTATACACTTCATCACTGTTATTACGTTCTAAAAGAATTGTGCCTATTAAACTTTTTTTTCTTTCCATTTTCTTATGACATCCCTCTTATATGTAAGAGTTTATATAGAATGTTTGATGTCTAATGCTAAATCAATTACTTAGAAGATATTCGAAAAGTCATTCGAGAACATGAAAAGACAAAGAAGTTTCAAATCAATGTGGTGCTTAGAAATATAGTCATTTGAGAATATGAAAAGACAAATGAGTTTCAAATCAATGTGGTGCTTAGAAAAATGCTTATATTATAATATACTAGGCGAATGCCCGCACGTTGCGCAAAAACACCTATATAGTTGAAGTCATTACAAATATATGTTTTTTTACATATAAGAATAACATTGTTGTTAAATTTCATATAATATATATTTTGAACTATATGATAATATATACATCTATTATAACTGCACAATCTCAATCGTTTAAATGACTTCTACCTATGAGTTACACATGAAT
Source organism: Lactuca saligna (assembly GCF_052625555.1). Classification (NCBI taxonomy): domain Eukaryota; kingdom Viridiplantae; phylum Streptophyta; class Magnoliopsida; order Asterales; family Asteraceae; genus Lactuca; species Lactuca saligna. The sequence goes on along the minus strand of NC_136420.1, from coordinate 240,946,559 downwards.
AAAATTGAATATAATATATGGTTTAATGCTATTTAAAGTTGTTATTTTTAATTAATTTTTTAAACTTTATTTGCTTAATGTATTAATTTCTATCATTATAATTATTTAAAACATCAAATATTGTTTTTTGATTGTAAAGGTAACAATATAATCATTTATATAGAGTTATTTTTAACTATTGTTATTGTCAGTTATTTTAAGCTGCTTATTTGAAAACTTTTAACGATTATAAAAAATATCTTTAGAAAATATTTTATTTAAATTGAGATTACAATTTAGTTTTTGCATTTATCACTACAATTTATCACTTTTAACTATTTAGAAAATATTATTTGATTTTTTAAGTGGAACTGAAATTTATATTTAAGTTGATACTGTAATGTTATATTTAAATTAACAATTTAAGTATTTTGTCAAAATTGTTCAAAAGTTGTAGGTTTAAATTGATAATGGTTTACATAAAACAACATTTTAAATATAATAAATTAACTATAATATCTTAAAAGTTAAAGACATAACTTTATAAGTAGAAGTAAATATATTATTTTAAAATTGAAATTTAGTTTAGTTATGATTACACTTTATGTTTGATATATTTATTTAACCTTATTAATCAACTTATAATCATTATTAGAAAGACACTACAATTCATCATTTTTAACTATTTACAAAATATTTTTTTAGGTTGTTTAAGTTAAACTAAAAATTATACTTAAGTTGACCCTATAATGTTATATTTAAATTAATAATTTAAGTATTTTATACAAATTATTCCAAACTTGTATCTTTAAAATGATAATGGTTTACATCCAACAATATATTAAAGTTAATAAATTAAGTATAATATGTTAAAAGTTTAATAACATAACTTTATAAGTAGAAGTAAAGATGTTATTTTAATATTGAAATTTAGTCTATATGTGATTACACTTTAGGTTTGATCTTTATTTAACCTTATTAACCAACTTATAATAATTATTATAAAGAAATTAAAAAGTCATGAGAGTTTTAAATGAATGTGGTGAAAGGAAAAATGCATGAGGGTTTCAAATGCATGAGGTTCAAGGAAAAATGCTAGCTTTATAAGATATATAGATATAGATATAGATAGATAGATAGATAGATATAGATAGATAGGTAGATATAGATTTTACCAATGAATTGTCCAATATAACAAAAGAGAGGAGTGGGGGGGGGGGGGGTGAAGATATGGGGTAGAGGTAGGGGTGTGATGTTTTTTAAAGTTATATTTAATTTAAAAAAAGATATAAAAGAAATGGTGGATGACCAACGACATGACCCATTACCATATAAGCTTCCTCGACACGTCACACTTCTACATAAGCTCAGTAGTAACTAGGAAGCCGTCTAAAATTAATGAAAATGAATTAACTGACAATTAACTTGTAACTTTAATGACCTAATGTGCAAAAAATAATTTAGTGACCAAATCAGGTAAATAACAATAGTTGATTGGATATAATAACGTTTTCCTAAAAAACTACAAGCTTTGGTTTCCATCTTTCATCATAATGGGGAATGAATTCCTTATTGCCTAATTTTGTTGAGCTACAGAAAACTCTCTTTTCCATCTCGGTACATACTTAATTTGTGAGTGCTAAGTTGGTTTAAGTTCATATTCTTTCCACCAATTTTTGAGTTCATGGGTTTTGCTGGGTTGCACGTTCGACAGGGTCGTGTTCGTATTATGTTTTTCAACATGTTTATTACATGTGTTGTGTCCGGATCTATCATTCTCAACTCGATACGAACTTGACACTACACAACCCATTTTCCACCCTTAGTAGTGCCTATGTGACACCAAATGTTAGCGCCAATTTAAGACACCATGTCTTTAACTTTAGTCATTTTATCTTAAATAATCATAAAATATTCCAAAAAATAAAAAATACGACTTCTTAAAAACTCATTAAAAACAAAAATAAAATAGTATCATAAAATATTCCAAAAAATAAAAAATTTGTCTTCTTAAAAACTCATTAAAAATAAAAATAAAAACTATTTTTTTACATTTACCAAATACTTTTTTAAACTTATTTAAAAAAAATGAATAAGTGAATAAGTTATTTTAAAACTCAATACCAATTCCCAAACCTTTTGTTTTTCACAGTTAAAATCGAACAAACTCTCACCACCATCACTTTATATATATCGTCGATCACTACCCCACCATCACTTTATATATATCGTCGATCACTACCCTATCCTCTCCAGCTCCCCAACACTACGAGGGTGTTTGGCAAAGGTTATTTAAAAAGATTTGTGACTTTTTTATTTATAACTTATTTGATGAAATAAGGAGTTTTTAATAAGTAAACGGTAGGTACTTATCACTTTTTAATTTATTAGAGGTCACCAACAATTTTAAAATACTTTTTTTTATTACTTATTCCAATATCAAATCGATATTTTTTTTACTTGTTCCGGTATCAAACAATTTTTTTTCTTATTAAAAACTTCTTATTTCACTGATATTTTTTTACTTGTTCCAATATCAAACCGATATTTTTTTTTACTTGTTCCAATATCAAACCAATATTTTTTTTACTTATTCCAATATCAAATCGATATTTTTTTTACTTGTTCCGGTATCAAACAATTTTTTTTCTTATTAAAAACTTCTTATTTCACTGATATTTTTTTACTTGTTCCAATATCAAACCGATATTTTTTTTTACTTGTTCCAATATCAAACCAATATTTTTTTTACTTATTCCAATATCAAACCGATATTTTTTTACTTGTTCAGGTATCAAAATTGCAATGAACCTGCGCTGCCTTCTCCGTTCACCTTCGAAGTGTGCCCGACATCCGGTGACTCCTTAATTTCAGGCGGCTATTTCACATCCAGTAAGCTCTCTTATGCTTATTATGCAATTTTGATTATCGTTTGGGGAAGATTCTGGGACCGCCCCCATGACCTAACTTCTTGCCATAGTTTTGGTTTTTGATGCTTGCCTGAAGGAAACATGTTCATTCATGGTTTTCCCCATAAGATAATTCCGATTTGATCTTGTATTTTTATTGGGTTCTCATTTAATTTACCTTTTTTTTGGACTGGAGGTGATGAACAAGACGAGTCCTAATTTGGTTTAGGTTAAAGTTCTCTTCTTTTATTGGTTGTCTCTGTAAATATATGGGTTATTTGTTCTTAGATTTACGGTCACCCCTTTGTTTCTTTCTTCAGGTTGTAACCAATGCCAAAAATATCAAAATCTGTCAATATTTTTGTTATCTAGGATGATTATTCTAGTTTGTTGCCTACCCATATAAAAACACCCGAATAAATGCTCCACAAATAATTTTATGTAAACTAAATGGAACAACTATAGAAAGCAACATATCCGTTTGTAGATTTATTCATCTATTTGATAAAAGACCCATAGAAATTCATGTGACTTCAATAAGTATTTTCTTTTTTTCATAATTCAGAAAATTTATGACATATGGTTTATCATTTCAGGTATAAGAATTTTATATAATCTGTTAACTAAAATAACTTAACAAAGACCAGTGTTAAATTCTCCATGGGTCCAATTTGTTGAGGTAAAACCAGTGAAGCAGGTGGCTACCTTTGATTCTTAAGCCATGAAGTACTTTAAGTACCATACAGATCCTTCATTCTCAAAATGGTGGATCAATTAAGAACTTGACCTAAGTTTCTAAAATTGCAAGAAAAAAAGAGCATGAATGAAAATTTAACATAAAATTGCAAAGTTTATTGATACAATTACTTTGCTAACATTAGTTGGATGAGTTCTGAGTTGAACAAAAGCTTTTGGACCAAAAGATAGCAAAGGTCTATGAACATGCTGTATTGGCAATAAAGGTTTACAAAATTAAGGTTTGTTTGGTTGGATGGAATAGAATGAACCATTCATATTTTGTTACCTTCCAAACTTGTATCTATTACCTACTATTAAATCAAATTTAGCCATTCCCAGATGATTACTACTACACAATTTGTGATAGATATTAGGTAACTGAGAAAATAAATTTTGGTTAAATCTTTTCTCAATTTCAAATATGTCAAACAAAAAGAAGATAAAAATAAAAATCAGTTAATCAAACTATCGGGGTTGGTTTAAAAGCATCATCTCTTTTTGGGTTTTTGTGGCTTCGTATAATAGCAACGTGCTTCCGTTAAATTCATCAGGTCTTTTTTATTTTATTTATTATTATTATTTTTTATCCTAATGATTCTTGGGACTTAGATGCTAACTTTAGGTCTTCTCTTCCCTTATCTCAAATTTTTAAAAAGCAGTCCTATATGTATGTATTATGACCTTGTTTTTCTTAGTTTTCAGTAAAGATACTGATGTTCTTTCCTCTTTCTCTCTCAAATGTTTATATCATATATCTTGGCATTTTTTTAGAGTAGGCTTAATCAAGTACTACCCACGTCCACTTAAAAGGTTATGCTTTCCTCAAAAAAACAAATTAACTATGGTTTTTGATCAGAAAAAAGAGATGTATATGAATTTTTTGAATTTTAAGTTTTCAATCTAATATGTAGACCGTTATTTGCATTTGTTTGTTACTTTATTACTGTGGTTATATGTTTTCAACTTTCATTTTTTTTCCTTATTAGAACATCATATTTTAAAAACTCTACCCAACTTGTACGCATTTTTAGATGAAGAGTGTCACGGACCAAGTTTCTGGAAAATTCTACAATCGTCTAGAGAACTCTGGAACGATCAAGTATACTCGAGAAATCTCCGGAGAAATCAAAAATGCTCTACGAGACCCTGGAAGGTGCTAGAATATTATAGATGTCCATGGAATTAAGGAGAACGATCCGGAATAAATGATGAAGGCACTAGAAGAAATTAGAACGACCCAAAAGACTTTGGAAGGATCTAGAACATGCTAGATCATACAAGAACGATTTGGATAATGTCGGGAAGACTTAGAGATTTCTAGAGCATCATATACAAGTTTACAATATTCTAAAGTCTTGTAAAATCCATGTATATAATAGGAAGAGTCTAGATTAGTCATGAATGATCGGGACCTAGAAACTTCCATTTTAGGAGGTGTAAGGTTCCTATAAATAGGGGGGAGGACTCATTTGTCAAAACCATCAAGAAGTTGCCTTGTAAAGAAGTTGAGTTATATAATAGAAGCTTTATTGAAGTGTCCCTTGTCGTAACTCTTGCTTCCTAAGTTCGTTAGTACATCTAGCTCGTCGAAGTTAGCCTGACTTAGTCGGAGAAAATACTAAGTGGCACACAGTGATTGAAGCATCCCGTGACACGTGGTATCAGAGCCGGAGTTCGTACAAGCAAGAGATCATGACTACGGAAGCAGGAAGTAGTGAAGTCGCAAGCGTGCCCCCTGTCGTCGAGGAGAAAGGAAGAAAGTCCAGGAAGAGGGACCAATCGATAGATGCCTTGGCAAGCCTAGAGAACAAGCTTACAAGGACAGAGATTAACGTCGGTGAGATCCTTGAATGGAAGGATACCGTCGATCAGTTCGTTGTCGAGATCCTTGAACTCAATATCAAAAGATGAGATAAAATCTTCTAAGAAGGAAGAAGATAAAAGAGGGAGTCTCATGTTCGTCGAAGTTAAAGTGAATGCAAGGAACACTAATGCGCTAGTAGATTCTGGAGCAACCCATAGTTTCATCGCAGAGGAAGAAGCAAGGAAGTTGGGTATTCATTATACAAAGGAGTTAGGTCGGTTGAAGGTTGTCAACTCTCCATCTAATCCGATCCTCGGAGTTTCTCGTGGAATACCCATGAAGATCGCAGAATGGGAAGGGACCATCGACTTGATAGTGGTTCCGATGGACGACTATCGCATGGTACTAGGAATGGATTTCCTGGATATGGTATGTCCTTGGTCGTTCGAAAGAGACAACACCCTGCGTATAACCAAGGGATCAACTATCCATATAATTCCCTTGGAAAGAAGAAAGACAAAAGCTCGATCCCTTTCAACTATGAAGTTGTGTTATGACAAGAACAATATAATCAAGAAGAATATGAAGCCAAAACGGGAAGTTCGAATAAGCGAGGCACGTTCGAAGGAACAGGGATCCATATCCTACATGAAGAGTTACTCAAGGTTTTACGAGGATGAGAGAAGAAATAGGAATCAAAGTACATCGAGAAATAAAAGCACGCCTTGCTCGAAGAGATACTTTGGAGAAAACGAAAAGACACAAAGTAGCCCCGTGACAAGATCAAGACATATGTATAGAAGACTTGACGAGGACGTCAAGGGTTTAAGTGGGGGAGGGTGTCACGGACCAAGTTTCTGGAAAATTCTACAATCGTCTAGAGAACTCTGGAACGATCAAGTATACTCGAGAAATCTCCGGAGAAATCAAGAATGCTCTACGAGACCCTGGAAGGTGCTAGAATATTATAGATGTCCATGGAATTAAGGAGAACGATCCGGAATAAATGATGAAGGCACTAGAAGAAATTAGAACGACCCAGAAGACTTTGGAAGGATCTAGAACACGCTATATCATACAAGAACGATTTGGATAATGTCGGGAAGACTTAGAGATTTCTAGAGCATCATATACAAGTTTACAATATTCTAAAGTCTTGTAAAATCCATGTATATAATAGGAAGAGTCTAGATTAGTCATGAATGATCAAGACCTAGAAACTTCCATTTAAGGAGGTGTAAGGTTCCTATAAATAGGGGGGGAGGACTCATTTGTCAAAACCATCAAGAAGTTGCCTTGTAAAGAAGTTGAATTATATAATAGAAGCTTTATTGAAGTGTCCCTTGTCGTAACTCTTGCTTCCTAAGTTCATTAATACATCTAGCTCGTCGAAGTTAGCCTGACTTAGTCGGAGAAAATACTAAGTGGCACACGGTGATTGAAGCATCCCGTGACACGAGGCTATATATTTAGGGAGGTGATACTTCCACGGATCTTTTTGATACATCCACTTAATTTTAAATGAAAATGACAATTATGCCCCTAATATGTATTTAGAATATAATTAATTATTCAAAGGAAGGGGATAATTTGTATCAAAACAATTAAAGTATAATACGTCTATGCTGGTCTTTCTCCAACGTTGCAATCTTCACTACAATCCACCCCAAATTTCTGATTCTTTTTTACGACAATCTTTAGCTTGCAATTCCTTCCAACTCTACTCAACTTGCTGATTCCGCCACCATCATTCTCATTGAATACCCTCCGCTGTTCCAATTTCTCATTTCAGATTGTCCGTACAGAAAAAGGAAGATAGTTAGGAAGAGCCGAAGAGGGAAAGAAAACTTACACCGATGGGCTGAAAACGATGAGGGGGAACTGGTTATTGCCGACGTATGGAACGGTGATGGTAAGCAGTAAGCACGAGGCCTACACTTGTGAGACTGATACAAGTGCAAAACATGAGCAGTGCATTTTCCCTCTGCTCGGATTCAAATTCAAATCTGTTGCAAATTACATCAAATCGAAGATACAATAAAAAGAAAACCATCATAAACTCGAAGAAATTCATATTATGGTGATGAATTATATGATTATTTTTCCTTTAGCCAACACTAAGAAATTGTTGCGAGCGAAAAGGAAAGAATTTCTCCGACGATCTGTTTAGGCGCATTTTCTTTCCTTCCTTTTGTTCCTCTATGAATGTATATTGCACCACCTGAAAAAATTTCTCCGGCTACTGTTGCAGTCTCATGAAGCGGCGTAATATAGACGACGACGGCATACACAAGCATAAACAAAGGGTTGTAAACGGCGATTGTTTGCAACCTCATAAAGCGATGAGTAGATCTCAAGAGGATACTATCACCTCTTCTACACCCCGTGGCTGATAATAGAGATTGGGAGCTTTCTCGTGTTTTTCAATTTGGATGGAAGATTGAGAGATTTGATAAAAGAATTGTTTCCTTTTTTTAATAAGCGGTCTCCGAGTATTGAGAGACGGTTGATTAACCTTTTTAAACAATTAATTACATTCTAAAGGGCATAGTTGTCATTTTCCTTGTAATTCCGTGGATGTATCAAAAAGTATCTTAGAAATATCAGCACCCATATATTTAGGTCCTGTGTGTTTAACTGTTAATTGAAAAATTAATAGGCAAACTTTTAAAAATTTAGATTTGAGGTGTTTGGTAGCCGCTTAGAAAATACCTCTTAATTGCACAAATGCCCTCTTAAAAACCTCTTAAAAAATCAGACATAAACCCGTGTCAAAAATAAAAAGAAACAATTGTGCCCCGGATAAAACTTCGCTTTTTCTTTTCTCATACGCACGCCTTTCTCTTCAACGCCACTTCTCTCTTCGGCCCCTTTCTCTTCCAACTCCGACCTGTTGCCTCCTTCCGACCTGCAACGCCACTGGCGCTGTCGGCTTCGCCTTCGCCTCCGTCACCTCTTTCGCCTCTGACAACTTTTGCAGGTAAAGTCTTTTTTTTCTCTTGCTATGTAATTCGAGTTTAATGCTTGAAAATCAATTATCATAGTTGTTTCCTCTAAAATTTGAAGATCAGAGCATCATTTGCTTTTTTTTTTCTCCCTAAAATCAAAGCAAGGTTTCCTTTTATTCCCCTGAAATTAGGGAATCGTTTGAAAATCTGATGATGTTGTCTTCATGTTGAATCATATGTTATCGTTGTCTTTCTCACTAATTTTTACAATTTTTTCATAATTAATCAAGTTCTGTATATGTCAAGAGCAATTGCGTCCTCACATCAACACTTCTCAATTTCCCTTTTGCTATGGTTTGTATATTGCATTTTGTAAGATCTTTCTAGTGAATTGTTCATTGTATGTACATGGATAATGGTGAATTGAGAGTTTAGGTTATTCAACACAACTTATAACCTTACCTGTTAAAGATTGTTTGGGAGAAGAAGTATGGGAGGGTGTACAACATAAGTATTGACATGTCGAGATACATATTATCTTCTTGTTTGTTAATCTTTGGAAGACTCTGAATGGTATGTACTCTAGAGACATTTTTGTTGAATTAATAGCAATTGAGTTATTGTAGTTTTCATGTTTTTGATAGCTATATCTTTTTTTACTAAAGATAAATCGAGAATAACTGTTTAGTATATATATCTTCACTGAAAGCAAGTGAATGAATGTTTCACTTTATGTTTGAGCAATACTATGTCATGAGTTTAAGCACCAAAAATAAATATGATAAGCTTATATGTTTCTTTGTTGAATTTGAATTTGTAGGTTAAACTGTTTGATTTGGAGACATGTTTTTGTCGATTTGAAAATATTAATGTTTTATTTGGATTTTGTGTTTAATTTGGATTTTGTATGGTATTTATATTTTTTTTTTTGTAGTTATTCAAGAAGTTGATTCAGCAAAAAATAATATAGAAGGGTATACTGGTCATTTTTATCATTCATCACAGTAATTCAGAGGTTCCAACCAAACAGCATGTTAAAAATTCAGATCTTAAAAATTTAAACCACTTTGCGCAGCTATTCATAGATGCATACCACAACCACAACCACGTTAATGATCGCTTTTTAAATCGTTACCCAATCAGTTGAGATACAATTTCAGTTCTGCGATCAAACACGTTGTAGGCTCGTTTAATTAAAATTAAGTCAAGATTATGTATAATTTAGACACTATTTTTTTTAATTATCTTCTAGACATTCTTCTGTTATGCATAGTGAAATCAGACACTTGTTTTATTTTCCTCTTCATGGACAATTACTTAATTTAGGTCAAATGGGGGAAGAAGAAATAAGAGATGATGGGTTAAATAATCAGAAAGAGACCGTTGAATTGGCCTCTGAGTTTACTGCAATAGAGGATATAGACATGAATCAAGCAGAAGACAGTAATGCTGAAGAAGAAGAAGATGATGATGATGATGATGATGATGATGAAGATTCAGAGGAGCCATATACATTAAGATTTGAAGGGGATATAGATCCCTTGGCTCTCACAGAGGTGGATGCTTTTGGAGTTGAGCCTTATGAGTGTTTGGAACGCATGGAGAATGAGTATGAAGCCTTGGCTGCTAAAAAGCGTAAAGCAAACCTCAGTTACAACCATGAAGGGTAATTATTATTATTTTTTTGTATCACTTTCCATGTCATATGTTTCCATCTCATGAACTGGGCCTTCTTTATGCAACCTTGTGGATTAAGCACAAGCTTATATTGATAATTGATATGATACTATCTAACATTTAGAAATTTTGTGCATTGTGCCAGAATGCCACCAGAAAAGAAGTTGAGACAAGAGGATTTCCCTGGTGCAAACTTTGAAGAATTATTGGCGGAAATGACATATGGAATGAGAAGAAAAAGAAAGGTATGCTAGACTTTCTTTTCAGGGTTGATTCCTAGTCCTACTATTACTATTTTTTTTTCTTTTTTAATGAATGTATAGTTGCAACATTCATTAGTTAGTCTCTTGTTGCTACCTGTATTATTATGTCAACTTGTGATTTTTGACGAATATGAATTCTGGCAGATTAAGAAAAGAGGTAGGAGGAAGGGATCAAAGAGAAAAGTTAGTCCAGAAATTACACGAAAATTAGGTGATGCTACACTCTTGTATGCACATGGGCAATATGAGGAGGTACAATGTTATAGTATTACCTTTGGTTTCCTTGTATATACCTTACCTTTTGAGGGTGTTTGGATTCCTCAGGAATTGGAATTCAGTTCCATTTGATTTCACTAAATCCCACCAGTGATTCCATAAATTAATGTTATTTCAGTTCCAATCCTACCTCATTTCTACAAAATGACTGATATATGGCTATACGCAATCTAAGCCATATTTTTAACGTTTTAGTATGCTGGTTTCTTCTTATTATCATCAAATTTTGTAGTTGGATCTCATTTCATCTTCTGCCAACCAAACGTGTGACAGATTCTCTTTCAAACAAAAAAAAACATCAAAACTTGGGAAACGTTTTCTTATCATTTGTTATTTCATGCTTCCATTCTCTTGGTTGTGTTTATATTTTTTGTGCTCATTTTGTTGTTGGTAATGAAATGATGTTAGGCCATACCTATACTGAGGGAAATCATTCGTGTTTCACCGAATCTGCCTGATTCATACCATACACTTGGTCTTATATATAATGCCATTGGGGATAAAATGAGATCCGTTAACTTTTATATGATTGCTGTACATTTGACACCCAAGGATGCATCTCTCTGGAAGCTACTCGTCACTTGGTCTTTGTGAGTTTTCTTCCAACATACTTAAATGTGTATATATATTCTTAGATGCATTTTTCTACTGAAAAGAAGAATATAAAAATGAGGCGTGATAAAATGCAGGGAACTAGGGAACCGTAAACAAGCCTGGTATTGTCTTGACCGAGCAATAAGGGCAGATCCGGAAGATGTGAGTCTTAGATATCACCGTGCCTCAGTTCATGTTGAGCTTAGAAACTATCAGAAGGCTGCTGAATCATATGAGCAAATCTGGCAACTTCGTCCTAAAAATGTTGAAGCATTGAAGACAGCAGCAATGGTTTGGTTTGGATTTACAAATCTATATATATTATTGGAATGGGAATGAATTAACTGTTTTGGTATTTTCAGATGTACCAAAGATGTAGTCAGCATGAACGCATTGTCTGCATTCTTGAAGAGTATTTGAGAAAGAACCCAAAAGATGCTGATCTGAGTGTGGTTCATTTATTAGCTTCAATGCATATGTTGGGAAATGCACATGAGAAAGCTCTTCACCATATTGAGTATGCACGACAGAATTATTCTGCTGGTAAAGACTTACCTGTTGAGCTGTTGGTTCAAGCAGGGATATGCCATGTTCATCTTGGAAACATGGAAAAAGCACAGGTATTTTTTTTTTCAAAAAAAAAAAAAGGATTCCTTTATATTTCATGGATTGTAATAAGAAGAAATGCAAGTGTAATGCTTGCTATAATAGAATTTTTTGTGGAAAGAACATTACTATTTCTTATATTTATCCCTTGACTGTGCTCTTTGAAACTAACCCCTCTTTCTCTTTTTTTTTTTTGTCAAATGTTTGTAGGCTTTCTTCGGTGTGTTCACACATGAGACTGTAAATGATTATTCTCACTTAATTATTGAAGCTGCTGACTCATTAATGATTGCAAAGCACCATGAATCCGCATTGAAGTACTACCTGATGTTAGAAGGGAATGATGGTGTCAATAAAGTAAGTAAATAACCTTGATTTCTTGTCTGTGCAAAAGACGTAAATACCCTCATGCTGATTGTGTTTGGTGTATCGGACTGGGACAAAAATTGCACTTTTTAAAAGGTGTAGCAAGACTCTCGTCTATGCAAAAGACGTAAATACCCTCCCCATGCCCATGCCCATGCCCATGCCCATGCCCATCATTGGAAATATCTCTAAAAAGCTTGTCTGTGCACTCCTTCCTGGTATAGCAGATGAAGTCTAATGTCATGGATAACTTTATATGTTTTTGAATCTGGACCTTTTCTAGTATGGAAAGGGAATGCTCAATGCTCAATGCTCCATGTGGGAGAAGGGAATATTTTATTTAAGCCTAGAGTCTTGTTGATTTCTAATTTATGTGATTTTTTGTATTGAATTGGGTAAAGGGACTACTTTATTTTAACATCGGGCGTTGTTACTCCTTCTTAAGTTCAAGAACACAAGCAATTGACTACTTCTACAAAGGTACCACATGATTCAGATTCATCATCTATAGTAGTGAGTTCTGAATATCAAAACATGTTCTTCAGTTTATATGAGTAGATAAAAACTTAAAATTATTGTTTACTCACATTCAGTCTGAAAAAGAAATACTTTTTTTATGTTGTGAAGCTACTGGAAAGCTTTATGAATCTTTTTCTAAATGAACTTTTTGTTTCACATTTGATTGAAGCGTTGATATCTCAGAGTAAAATATTTATTGGTAATTGTATTTTCTTGACAGCTCTACATGAACATGAAGACAACATTGATGCTAGGTTGGAACTAGTGTCAGTTTTGTTATTAGTAGATAAGGAAGATGAAGCCATTTCTGTACTTTCTCCACCTTCTGATTCAGGTTTGCTAGATTTTATTTTAAGGAGTTAATAAATAATACTCAATTTGTTCTTATCTAATTGTTTACATTTTCAGAATCAAGAGTTGATGGAACCTCTGATGCCGATGGGGTTGGGGTGATGAAACCTTGGTGGACTGACAAAAATATAAAGTTAAAGCTTTGTTATATTTATAAATCCAAAGGTTTGACCGAAGCATTTATTGATGCAATATTTCCATTGGTTCGTGAAACATTGTTTCTTGAAACTATTCAACGAAAGGTGATTTTGCGCAACCTCTTTTTAACACATAGTGTTGAGTAATCATTTATTACTTTTCTACTATCGATCATAAAAAAATATTCTTACTTAATCAAGTGCTATTTGCCTTTCTAGGTGGAATTTAAGACAATGGTTTACTTTTCAGCTTTAAATTCATTCATGTGAATTATTTTAAACTTTCTATAAAATGAAATTTTACATTAAGTTTTATAAGAAATATAGTGTGAAGTGTAAACTTTATATATTGTTTTGAACTTGAAATGTAATCCATATGACTCCAAAACATATGTGTTTCATTCTCCTCAAACTGCAGAAGTATGTATTATAATTACTTTGTATGTTTATTTACTACTCATATTTGTTTTGTTATTAAGGAGTATTTATCACCCCCTTACATGAAATAAAGCATTTTATATCCTTGGTACATTGAAAATTGTATTTACATTTTGGTTGATTTTCCTTTACACTTGTCTTCTAGATTAATTTTTTATGCTCACTTTTTTCCAAAAAAGTTCATATGTGCACTGTATGACTTTCCATTCAGGATATTTAGAGAAACTGAAACATCCAAGCATTTCACTTTACGTTAAAGATGCATATTTCATATGTTTTGATAGATATTTGATTTATTAGGTTAGACCAAAGAAAAAGCTACCAAAAAGTGAGCTGCATAAAAGAGCTGAGGTATTAGATGAACATCAACCTGACAATTTATTTCAAGGATTCCGCCCTATTGCTTCTTCTTCAGATCTGTAAGTCTTGCATATCCGTTCTTTATAGATTATTGTTATTATTATTAAAGAGTGATTTTATTTTTTGCATGCATTGCTTGGAATAATTAATGGTGAACAGGTCGAAAGCTTCTAGAGCAAAGAAGTTGCTGAGGAAAAAAGCAGCAGAAAGAGAAGAAAGGCGAGCTGCAGCATTGGCTGCTGGAGTTGAGTGGCATAGTGACGAATCAGATGATGATTCTCCTGTAAGTATGCATGTTAAACGGATAAATGAGTATTATATATTATTTTCTTTACATTTCAAGTTTGTTGTAGCGTATTATAATTGAAAATCTTGATCTATTATTCTTATGTAATAAATCATTAAATTGTGTCATGTCATGTGGCAGGTATATAGAGAACCTCCCCTGCCTCATCTCTTAAAGGATGAAGAACATCATAGGCTCATTGTAGATGTAAGTGCTTCTTGTGGAAACCTGTAATTATGTTTATGTTCATATAATGGAAACATGAATTCTTATATAATTATATTTCTCAATGTTAAGAAAGGTGGATAATGTTCATGTATATTGTTGAGGATAATGTATATAGTTGATGATTTCCAGTTGCTATTGTGAGTTGGGTTATTGCATAAGGATAAATATAGAAAAGCACAATGCAATTATGAAGTACCACCATTTTATTTAATTTAGCCATTTACATCTGTATAAAATTTAGGGTAACATGCAGAAAAAACCCAATGCGCTTTTTATCAAAGAAATGATTATAACTTTGAAAGTTAGAAATGTATGTCTGTGCACAAAACCAGGAAAAGCAGAGTTTTTAATAAGTTAGAAATATAAATGTTTAATCACTGTAAGTGGGTAACCTACAGTCCTACACCTACCTGTAGAATTAGAATCTTTCCAGATTAAATGCCATTAATGATGGATGATGATACATGCTTTTATTTGTAGCTGTGCAGAGCATTAGTATCAGTGCAAAGATATTGGGAAGCACTTGAAATTATCACTTCAACCCTTAAATTGGCACAAAACACTCTAACAACAGACAAACAAGAGGAGCTTCGTTCACTTGGAGCACGTAAGTCTTAATAAATATCACATGACACTACCAAACATCCTACCTACATACATTTCTAGCATTGGGTTTTCAGAAAATCTCCTTATTAGGACATTGTACTTTGAAAAGCTATGATGGTAGATGACACTGCTAGATATTTCAAAGTACAATGAAAGTAAGATGCTATATGATTATTTATTTATTTATTTATTTTTTTAAATTCCTACAGAGATAGCGTATAATATTGATGGTCCCACGAATGGATGGGATTGTGCCCGATACATCATTACCCAAAACCCTTATAGCTTTGCAGCCTGGAACATCTACTATAAAATTATGTTAAGGTATACTACATACTTACTTTATCATCATATATGCATATTTTTACATCATCACATCTTGTTTCTTTTTATTTTCCCATTATTTGATTAATGACGCTTAAAAATATCTGCACACCAGGGGCAGATTTGTAAAAGATTACGACTTATTCCTTTACTTTGTCTACTAAGTTGTTCTTTCTGCATTAAGTTAAAAAGATAGCTTGCCTTACATTATTTACAGGATCAAGTCCTTGTTGTGGATAAATACGCTGAATTGAAAATAATGTTTACGTTCTTTTAATCACACACAGATCGAGGCTGGATAAGCATAATAAATTTTTGCTTGAAAAGCTTGCGAAACATGAAGATTGTGTGCCAGCACTTTTAATAAAAGGACATGTATTTACAATGCATAGCCAGCATCAAGTAGCTGCAAGATATTACCTGAAAGCATATAGATTGATGCCAGAGAATGCTTTGCTAAATCTTTGTGCTGGTATGTATTTCTTTTCTTTTCTCTCAATAGCATATATTATATTTGTTTTTAATTTCTATATAGCATAATTAATGAATTGCTCTTGTTTCACTTGGTATTTTTTTTTTAATCTTAAAGGAACTGCCCTAATCAATCTAGCCCTTGGATTGCGACTTCATAACAAGCATCAATGTGTCTTGCAAGGCTTGGCTTTTCTCTACAACAATCTTCGCCTTTCTGATAACAGCCAGGTCTTCATCATTCTCCTTCATTTCATTATAAAATGTTACATTTTATTCGTTATGTTGTTTTTTATTTGAGTATATTTCTTGTGGCATTCCTGTTGTCAAGAAATACAAAAACAATCTTTCACAACATCATAGGGAACATACAAATATTGTATAAGAAAAATAGAAAATATCATGCAAATACCGTTATCTCCTATTTGAGTCAAATATGAGTTGAAACATGGAAATGATATATTTAATAGAATAGAATAAAGTCTAGACTTGTGTGGCCATTATACTTGTTTACAAACTATGCTAAAACAGAAAGCAACTTAGGGTGCGTTTAGTTGCGGAAAAATGGACCGTTTTCCGGAAAAATTTTCCAAGAAAAATGAGAATTTTGAAAACACGCTTAGTTCGTCTATTTTTCACGGAAAATGAAAATTTTCCGTTTTCTAAAATTACAAAGAAGTTGGAAAATTTTGGAAAACTGATAATCATTGTTTTCCATATTTTTCTAATTCCAAAATTTTTCTATAAACACACACCCACTCCACCCCATCCACCTCTACCTACCCTCACCTTAACATCCCCCACACACACACCCGCACACGCACACCAACCCACAAACACACACATACATACATACATACATACATACCCACTCACACACACACACCAACCCACACACACATACATATTCACCCACACACACCCACCCACATACATACATGCCCACACACACACACGGACACATCGACCCGCGCACACACACACACACACACAAACCCACACACATACACATACATACCCACCCACAAACACACACATATATACCCACCCACCCACCCACACACACACCCACACACCCACCCACACACATACACATACATACCCACCCACACATACACCCACCTACAAACACACACACACACACACACACACCCACCTACCCGCACACACACATACACATACATACCCACACACACACACACACACACCAACCCCCCCCCCCCCCCCCCCCCCCCCCACACACACACACACACACACACACACACATACATACCCATCCACACACACACCCACAAACACCCACACATACATACCCACACCCACCCATACACACACACACACCAACCCACAAACACACACGCACATACATACCCACCTACACACACATCCACACACTAACCCACACCTACCCCCACTCCCACCCTTACAGACACACACACCCACACACACACAAACCTACACCTACCCCCACAAACACACACTCGCACCCCCACCACCCAACACCACCACGACAATCACCGACCTACCATCACCACCACCACCACCACCGTTGCCGCCACCATCACCACCACTGACATAATTGTCGCTGCCACCACCATCGCCTGTCATCACCACTACCGCCGCCGACCCGCTACCGTCACCACCACCACCCACTCCTTACCACCGCTACCGTTTTTTAAAAATGAAATCCGATAGAAAAATACACATCTAAACACGTTTTCTAATTTTTTAAAACTGAAAATGAAAAATGAATAAGTTTAACTAAACGCGTTTTCTAAATTTTTCAATGAAAAATAAAAACGGAAAACGAAAATCGAAAAGGGAAAACAAAAAATAAAAAATGAAAATTGTTTTTCCGTAACTAAACGCAACCTTAGTGTTTTTTTTTTTTTTTTTTTTTTTTTTTTTTTGTTTGACTTGATGACTTAATCCGGTAGGCTATATAGGGATGCTTCTCACTGACTTATTGTGGAATGAATGTCTTAATAGGGAAAGCCAGGAAAACAAGATTTTCTCTTATAAAAAGAATCAGATACCACATTTATTATATAATTGCTCATCAAGGACAGTTTATCCTAAACAGTAGATTTTTGGTTGTAAAGTAAACTAGTGGCATAAGATGAGTGAGAAATGAGATGCAATGACCATATAACTGAATTTAGAGTTAAATGCAAGGAATAGCAATCATTTGTATATTATTACACCTTACAGCCATTTCTTTCTATTATGGCATTGTACTTACAGTTTATTTTGAAAAATGTACCCAATCAAAGCATCGTACTTTCATAATTCTTCATATTATGACATTATACTTTGTATAATTGGGTTGCTTTTTCAAAGTGCAATGCCTTAATAGGAAGAAATAAGAGTAAACAAATCAATGGAAGTAGGTTGTTATTTCTTGCATCTAAAACCATAACTGAAGTGGCTTTTGGAAATGTTTTTTGTATTACAGGAAGCTTTATACAACCTAGCACGAGCCTATCACCATGTTGGTCTTATTTCACTTGCGGCTACATGCTATGAGAAGGTGCTTACAATTCATCAAAAAGATCACCCAATTCCAAAGCTCCCCAATGATGGTCTACAACCCACACATGACTTAAAACCCGGATACTGTGACCTTAAAAGAGAAGCAGCTTATAATTTGCACCTCATTTATAAAAATAGTGGGGCCATGGATCTTGCCAGACAGCTGCTTAAAGACCACTGTACTCTTTAACTTAGGACCTGTGTATATATGTAATGTATATTACTTTTTCAGCTTACTTACTACCCTAGAGTTTTTTGCTATTTGTTGGCTTTTATCCCAAGACTTTATTAACACCTAGGATAAGTGGTTATATTAACAGGAAAGTGTATGCAACTTGTGTTGGCTCTGGCTTTGTTAGAAAAGTACGCACATAACACCTTAATACATGGAAAAATACTTCAGTTGCTTGTTTGTTTGCTTACTCGAGGCATATGACAAAACAAGTTGCACTGTGTGTTTCTACATTTCTTTTTGTTTACTAAGGCATTGCACTTTGAAAAATCAATCAATTTTGAAAATTGTACTTTTTCATTTTTTTTTTGACATGCTAAGAAACATCCATCAATTTTAGCAATGAAAATTGTCATAATTGAATGACATTGCTGTAATTGGGTGAATGTTTCAAATGTTGTAATAGGAAATAATAAATGTAAACGAATGAAAATATGTTAACCCAACATAACATATGATCAAACACCTTGTCATAAAATCAAAAAGTATAGATTACATGAGTGGCATTTGATTGTGATGATGAAGAGCTGAAATTTGGGGTTTACAGGGTTGGGGTTCGTTCAATGTTTCCAGAAATAACAGTTAGAATGTTGTTTCCAAAGGGATCGCTCAAGTGAGAAGCTAGGTTTTCAACAGGGCCCTGTCCAGTCACATACGCTTGGATGAAGAACGCAAACATGGAGAACATTGCTAGTCTACCATTCTTGATCTCTTTCACCTTCAACAATGCAAACTGGTCTGGATCATTAGCCAATCCCAATGGGTCAAATGGGCCACCAGGGTGTAGCTTGTCCTCAAAATCCTGTACATAAATAAATTAAAACCTCCCAAAATTAATTAATCACGGAAGGAATACAATATTCTGAAACAGTTGGTTATTTATTAATTCTATATATGATTCATACCAAGCCGTTGGTGATTCTGTAGTATTCAGCACCACCAACAAGAACAACCTCTGCAACGACAGCCAGGACGAGGTTAATGGGGATGTTCTTCCCAAAGTAATTCAATGTGTTCCCATCAAGTAGTAGAGCACCCGTCTGCATCCATATACCCAAATAAACTAAACTCGTTAAAGTTTTAGTCTTTAATTAATTAGTTATTTCAGCATGATATATATGATATGTGATACGAACCTTGAACCAGACAGCTTCAGGGCCACAGTTGGCACCATACTTGTTGAAGGCCTCGGGAATGATGCAACCCGCGGCACCCAGCATAGCCCATCGTGCATGAATAAGCTCGAACGCTTGGTATCTGCATACCATATCATTACTTGTTGTAATTAACTTAGAGACAGCAATGACTGTGTCAATGTGTGTGTGTGTACACAGAAATATATACAGAAAACCAAACTCAGTTGACAGTTGGTTGATCATAATCGATTTTCCCCAATCGAGTTGACTCCATAAACTATAATCTATTATCTTGAGTAATTGATCAGTGGGAACTTACTTGGCAAAGTCTTCTGGTTTCTTGCCAAGTCCAAAAGGATCATAACCATAACTGCATATGAGATGATGAAAAAAAGTCATTAGGTAATTGACTTACTTGTGAATGTAGATGGTAGTGTGTAATTAGGTAATTGACTTACTCTCCGGCGACTTCCCCATTGAGGTACTCTGGGATTTCCGACCGGTCCAAAAGACCTTCGGGCAAGAATATTCTTCTCTCAGGACCTGTAATTATTTCAGATAAGTATTTCATGAGGATGGATGCATAGTAGTAGTAGTAGTAGTAGTAGTGATATATTATTATGTATAATTAATACTTACCGTACCACTTGGCAAGCTCGTCGGAAGCCGGGGTGACGGGGGCGGGCTTAGCCTTGGGTGCAGGTTTCTTCTTTTGGAAAAGGGCGACGGTCTTAAAGCTGGCTGCAGGACTAGAAGCCGAAGGAGCCGTCTTGGATGTACCGGAAAACTTGAGCTGGTTTCCAAGAATTTCCGACACACCCAGGGAGGACGCTGCTGCCATAGAAGCCATTCTTGCCGGAAATTAAACCTTTAGCTGTTTTTGTTTGTCTGCGATGAGAATTGATGACAAGGGAGAGGTCCTTGCTAAATGGAACTTCTCGTGGATGTGGACTTGCCACGTAGGATGTCTCTGATTGGTTGGAGGAGGGAAATGAAATCTGATGCTGCTATCATATAGGATTATCTCGATGACGTGGCGGATTACGATATTTGAATATACTGCATCTGCATGCATGATGATGGCCCTGCATTAGCTACGGAACTTTTTGAACTTGTGGATCAGAAAATGCCGGATAACATGTCAATTGTTTTCATTCTAATTTATACATTCCTATTTCATTTTCTTGTATATACATATTACTAATATTTAATAAAATATAATATCTAATTTATACATTCCTACTTCATGACATTTTCTAAGAACCCTAACTAATCATCTAATCACAAAAATGGCCACCCAAAATTGGGGGATTCAACTATCTATCTATCTATTATTATTATTATTATTATTATTTTTTTTAACTGACCAACATTTCCAAAATACCTAATTTCGGAGTAATTTATATAAACATTCTCTGCTTTGGAATTATTTTTACTGGTCCTTACAATTTATAGAAATGATCCCTATAGTGATAGGAAAATTATAGAAATGATTGATTTCCGCCTAATAGAAAAATTACGTAATTGATCCTCTTCTTCACAAAATTATGAAAATAGTCATACTTAATAATAAAATTACAAATACCCTCTATGTAAGAGGGAAGAAAACATTACAAAATGATATTAAACATATTGGATTAGTTAACCCGTGACAATACGAAATATTATACTAGTTATAAATAATTTCATGTCGATAAAGTCATGAAAAATAGAATAGAAAATTTGTACGGTTACTTTTTGATAATTTAAGACAAGGATAATAACTTAAAAGGGTAATATATTTTTCGATTTGTACATATTTGGTCATTGAGTTTATTTTTTGTTCACATTTACCCTTTCAACTTGTTAAACTGTACACATTCAGTCCTTATGACCCGTTATTTCAGGTTAACCGGTAAAAATATCTTAATAGGGTAATATATATTTCATTTTGTATACATTTAGTCATTAATATTTTTGTACACATTTAGTCCTTAATTTTTTTTGTTGCAAAATAATTTATTTTTGTTTTTGTACTCATTCAATACTTATGAATGTTTTATTTAAGTTTTTCTCACAACATCTTACATGGAACAATCATTAACGAAGTGTTTTAGGCTTTTGATGCTTATGTCAATCGAGATCTCAACTACTTGGTTGCTTAGGTTATATGTTTTGAACGTCATAAGTTTTTTATACTATCTCGGATTTTAACGATCTTTATATCTATACGTTTGTATTTAAGTCTACTACAACTTTCGTTTAGATTAATCACATTAAAAAGTAATATATTTTCTAATTACGATCTTTATATCCATATGTTATTTTATGAATGCATGTATGGATGTATTTTTATAAAATCGTAGTAAAAAATATTATATTTTAATGTGAGTAACCTTAATGAAAGTTATAATAGACTTAAAAAACGAACATGTAAATATAAAGATCGTAAAAATCAGATATCTTATGAATAAGTTACGATGTCCGGAATACAAAATCTAAGCCAAATCACAAGACCTATGCAACCAAGCAGTCGAGACCGCGATGGATATAAGCATCAACAGACCCAAACACATCATCAATCAGGGACAGATACAAGATTTGGTAGTAGGTGTTGCCGGTCCGTAGTAGGTGTTGCTAATAAGTAGAAAAAAGAAAAACAAATCGAAAAATATCAAAAAATTTACACTGCGTATAGAAAAAGCAGGGATTGTCGGTGCCACTGCGGGCACCCAAAGAGAACAATCCCTATCATCAATGATAGTTTCATGTCAGATGTCGTGAGAAAAACCCTAAATAAATCATTCATAAGTACTGAATTGGTACAAAAACAAAAAATGACTTATTTTGAAACGAAAAAAATATTAAGGACTAAATGTGTACAAAAATATTAATGACTAAATGTGTACAAAATGAGAAATATATTACCCTAATAAGTCATTTTTTCCGGCTAACCTGGAATAACCGATCATAAGGACTGAATGTGTACAGTTTAACAAGTTGAAGGGGTAAATGTGGACGTAAAAAAAACTCAGTGGCCAAATGTGTTCAAATCAAAAAATATATTACCCTTTTAAGTCATTATCCCAGACAACTAAGTAAAAAAAAAAAAAAAAAAAAAAGAACGAATAGCAAAGTTACAAATTGGTTCATTTGCTTCTTAAAAATATAAAAAGAGCCCCTACATTTTATAAAAATATAGAAATGGTCATCGTATTTCACAAAATTATTGAAAAGGTCCTTGTGTTTTACAAAATTACGGAAACTTTCCCTATATAATAACGAATTAGCATAAATGATCTATATGTTTGATAAAGTTACATAATTGATTTCTACTTAATAGAAAAATTAGGTAATTGATCATATACTTCACAAAATTATGAAAATAGTCCTACTTAATAATGAAATTACAAATACGCTCTAAGAGAAGGAAACATTACAAAAATGATATTAAATAGAGCTGACAATTTTCGACACGACCCGCGATACGATACGAAATAAATGAGTTTGGGCCGTCAACCCGCTAACGCGCCAACCCGTTTACTAAACGGGTCATATATGAGTTTCTAAAAAAAATAAACGGGTTGACTCGCCAACCCATTTATATTCTTAATTAAAAATTTTATTTTATTTTTAAATGTATTTATGTATCAAGTATTAGTATTTAATAAGTATTATATATATATATATATATATATATATATATATATATATATATATATATATATATATATATATATATACGGAAAGGATCAAATGAGAACACCTAAAAGGTTGAGAACGCGAGAACAAGTATATTCATTTGTGATGTCATGTATTCATTTGTGGAGAAATGATGAATTTTTATGCACAATCAACATGAATAAGTTTTTTCTTTTCAATTGAATTTAAAGGCGTAAAAATTTATCCTTTTCTCTAAAATGAATATATGGAATCACAAATGAATATACTTGTTCTCGCGTTCTCAACCTTTTTAGTGTTCTCATTTGATCCTACTCCTATATATATATATATATATATATATATATATATATATATATATATATATATATATATATATATATATATATAATACTTATTAAATACTAATACTTGATACATAAATACATTTAAAAATAAAATAAAATTTTTAATTAAGAATATAAATGGGTTGACGAGTCAACCCGTTTATTTTTTTAGAAACTCATATATGACCCTTTTAATAAACGGGTTGGCGCGTTAGCAGGTTGACGGACCAAACTCATTTATTTCGTATCGTATCGCGGGTCGTGTCGAAAATTGTCAGCTCTATTTAATATCATTTTTGTAATGTTTTCTTCTCTTAGAGCGTATTTGTAATTTCCTTATTAAGTAGGACTATTTTCATAATTTTGTGAAGAATATGATCAATTACCTAATTTTTCTATTAGGCAGAAATCAATTATGTAACTTTATCAAACATATAGATCATTTATGCTAATTCATTATTATATAGCGAAAGTTTCCGTAATTTTTTAAAACACAAGGACCTTTTCAATAATTTTGTGAAATACGATGACCATTTCTATATTTTTTATAAAATGTAAGGGCTGTTTTTATATTTTTAAGAAGCAAGTGCACCAATTTGTAACTTTGCTATTCGATCTTTTTTTTTGTTTACTTGGTTGTCTGCGATAATGACTTAAAAAGGTAATATATTTTTTTTATTTGAACACATTTGATCACTGAGTTTTTTTTACGTTCACATTTACCCCCTTCAACTTGTTAAACTGTACACATTCAGAACCTTCGTTAAATATTTTTTTCCCAGACAACTAAGTAAACAAAAAAAAAAAAAAAAAACGAATAGCAAAGTTACAAATTGGTTCATTTGCTTCTTAAAAATATAAAAACAGCCCCTGCATTTTATAAAAATGTGTTCAAATCAAAATATATTCAAATCAAAAAATATATTACCCTTTAAAATCATTATCCCAGACAACTAATTAAAAAAAAAAAAGAACGAATAGCAAAGTTACAAATTGGTTCATTTGCTTCTTAAAAATATAAAAACAGCCCCTACATTTTATAAAAATATAGAAATGGTCATCGTATTTCACAAAATTATTGAAAAGGTTCTTGTGTTTTACAAAATTACTGAAACTTTCCCTATATAATAACAAATTAGCATAAATGATCTATATGTTTGATAAAGTTATATAATTGATTTCTGACTAACAGAAAAATTAGGTAATTGATCATATTCTTCACAAAATTATGAAAATAGTCCTACTTAATAATGAAATTACAAATACGCTCTAAGAGAAGGAAACATTACAAAAATGATATTAAATAGAGCTGACAATTCTCGACACGACCAGCGATACGATACGAAATAAATGAGTTTGGGCCGTCAACCCGCTAACGCGCCAACCCGCTTATTAAACGGGTCATATATGAGTTTCTAATTAAATAAACGGGTTGACTCGCCAACCTATTTATATTCTTAATTAAAAATTTTATTTTATTTTTAAATGTATTTATGTATCAAATATTAGTATTTAATAACTATTATATATATATATATATATATATATATATATATATATATATATATATATATATAATACTTATTAAATACTAATACTTGATACATAAATACATTTAAAAATAAAATAAAATTTTTAATTAAGAATATAAATGGGTTCGAGTTAACCCGTTTATTTTTTTTAGAAACTCATATATGACCCGTTTAATAAACGGGTTTGCGCGTTAGCGGGTTGACGGCCCAAACTCATTTATTTCGTATCGTATCGCGGGTCGTGTCGAGAATTATCAGCTCTATTTGATATCATTTTTGTAATGTTTTCTTCTCTTAGAGCGTATTTGTAATTTCATCATTAAGTAGGATTATTTTCATATTTTTGTGAAGAATATGATCAATTACCTAATTTTTCTATTAGGTAGAAATCAATTATGTAACTTTATCAAACATATAGATCATTTATGCTAATTCGTTATTATATAGGGAAAGTTTCTGTAATTTTGTAAAACACAAGGACCTTTTCAATAATTTTGTGAAATACGATGACCATTTCTCTATTTTAAAAAAATGTAGGGGCTGTTTTTATATTTTTAAGAAGCAAGTGAACCAATTTGTAACTTTGCTATTCTTTTTTTTTTTTTTTTGTTTACTTAGTTGTCTGGGATAATAACTTAAAAGGGTAATATATTTTTTGATTTGAACACATTTGGCCACTAAGTTTTTTTTACGTTCACATTTACCCCCTTCAACTTGTTAAACTGTACACATTCAGAACCTTCGTTAAATATTTTTTTCCCAGACAACTAAGTAAACAAAAAAAAAATAACGAATAGCAAAGTTACAAATTGGTTCATTTGCTTCTTAAAAATATAAAAACAGCCCCTACATTTTATAAAAATATGTTCAAATCAAAATGTATTCAAATCAAAAAATATGTTACCCTTTTAAATCATTATCCCAGACAACCAAGTAAAAAAAAAAAGAACCAATAGCAAAGTTACAAATTGGTTCATTTGCTTCTTAAAAATATAAAAACAGCCCCTACATTTTATAAAAATATAGAAATGGTCATCGTATTTCACAAAATTATTGAAAAGGTCCTTGTGTTTTACAAAATTACGGAAACTTTCCTTATATAATAACGAATTAGCTTAAATGATCTATATGTTTGATAAAGTTACATAATTGACTTCTGCCAAATAGAAAAATTAGGTAATTGATCATATTCTTCACAAAATTATGAAAATAGTCCTAATTAATAATGAAATTACAAATACGCTCTAAGAGAAGAAAACATTACAAAAATGATATTAAATAGAGCTGACAATTCTCGATACGACCCGCGATACGATACGAAATAAATGAGTTTGGACCGTTAACCCGCTAACGCGCCAACCCGTTTATTAAACGGGTCATATATGAGTTTCTAAAAAAATAAATGGGTTGACTCGCCAACCCATTTATATTCTTAATTAAAAATTTTATTTTATTTTTAAATGTATTTATGTATCAAGTATTAGTATTTAATAAGTATTATATATATATATATATATATATATATATATATATATATATATATATATATATATATATATATATATATATATATATATATATACCATTTGACTGTTTTGACATTTTCTCGTGGTGGATGATCTAAGATCGTAAGTCGTAACCATAAGGCTAAGTTTGTAAAATGTTTCTATGAATGTTTTAATTTTCATTTTGATGTTTAAGAATTAGATGTTTAAAATTCGAATATGTTTACATCAAACATCAATAATTTATTAATGTTTAATTGTTAATTTATTTATGAAATCTAACCCATGAACCCAAATCTGACCTACGAACCCGCCAACCTGTGAACCCGTATAAATAAATTGGTTGATGGGTCATATATGAGTTTATGTTCCAAACCCGCCAACCCGTGATCCGCCAACACGTGACCTATATATTTAAATGAGTTGTGTTTGGGTTGACATATTTTGACCTGCCAACCCACCAACCAGCGATACGCCAACTCGAACACGACACGATTGTCAGGCCTAATATTAAACATATTGGATTAGTTAATCCGTGGCAACATAAAATATTCCACTAGTTATAAACAAATTCATGTCGGTAAAGTCCCGAAAAATAGAATAGAAAATATGTACGATTATTTTTGATAATTTAAGACAACTAAGGTGCTGTTTGTTTTTTGAAGCAAAAACTCATAAAGTCTGCGAACCACCTCTGTAACCTTCTGCAGTAGAAGAGGTGGACCAAACGGCTACAGACTGTAATAAGAAGCGTGTTTGTTTTTTTTAACATCTGCATGTTGCTGCAGATATCAAAAAAAATTAAATTAAACTGATTTTATAATCCGAAAATAGTTTTTTAATACCGAAAATTTAATAATGTATGACATTTCAACAAAAAATTATGATATTTCATCAAAAAAATAATGATATTTTAACAAAAAAATAAAAATATTTTAGCATAAAATAATAATATTTCATCAACAAATTATTATTATTCAAATATAAAAAAAAGAAAAAAAAATTCAACAAGAATAAAAAAAACGAAAAAATATGAAATAAAATTTCAACAATATATAATCAATATTTTAACAAGAAAAAAAAAAGAAGAAGAAAAGGTTGGAAGAGGTAGGAAGAGGCAAAATAAGTGCTGCGCCAAGAAGAACACGCACATATGTTTTTTAATCCGAAGACTTCTGAATAACAAACAATTGCGAGATGAAAAATGATGCGTGTGTACTGCGTCGCGTAATAATAAGAGGTTTGAAGAGGTTTTTATTCAAAAAACAAACAACACCTAAGTAAATAAAAAAAAAAAAAGAGTGTGAACCTAGGTTGATAATTTTTTTTAAAAGAAAATATTGTGTATTTAATAAACAAATTATAAGGAAATTTTGTATTCAAGTCATCGAAAAGGTTTTGATATGAGAAATTGAGTAAACTACGCTTTAAATGAGGTTTTCAAAGAAAATTGTCATATTTTTTCAGTTTTTGAAAAATAATAATTTTCTTCGAAATGCTTAACTCTGGAGTATTTTTTTTCAAAGATTTTTTTTTTTTTTTTTATTTTACTTTGGGATTCCAAATGTTACATTTTGAAATGTTTAATGTTATCGTTTCTTAACAAAATGTTTAATTTCATGCCCTAATGTAACACCGTAAAAATTTGAACAATTTTTCACTTTTGAAAAACCATGAAATATAGTTTGCATTCATAAATAAAAACATTGTATCAACATTGTATCGGTACAAAACCCCAAGATCAAAATATTTAAACTCCAGTGTGCGTGTGTACGAGTCATGTCGGCGCCTTCCCGCGATCCTCGCTAGTACCTGAAACACATAACACATAACACTGTAAGCAAAAATACTTAGT
Organism: Lactuca saligna; assembly: GCF_052625555.1. Taxonomy (NCBI): domain Eukaryota; kingdom Viridiplantae; phylum Streptophyta; class Magnoliopsida; order Asterales; family Asteraceae; genus Lactuca; species Lactuca saligna. Next base: position 240,917,901 of record NC_136420.1, on the reverse strand, counting down.
GAGTTCCCCAAAACACCACACATATCACATACGCCTTTCCAGGCCTCGGGACCTTCCGATCCAAGTGTCTCAGGGGATTTCCATCCCAGACTCGGTTGACCTTCCGGTCCGTATCATCTTGACCTTCTGGCCCACATCATGCTTACATCACATAACATATCACATATAACTTACATCGCATATACATCATACACATAAGACCCTTCAGTCACATACAATTACCTCATCGGGTAAGGCATAGTGAGAAGACTCACCTCAGACGTCTCGTAAATCTTTGACTCGGTAGAAGTATTGCCTAGCCTCCGCCTATTCATACAAAGTAAATACCCTTATAAACATAACACTCGAGGCTAGACTCGACCCTCTATTGTCATCCTCAGAAGAGTAAAAGACTATTTTACCCCCCTCTTGACTCAAGGACCCCTTTGTTGACCAAACCCTAATAGTCAACAAAATTCAACGGTCAACTTTGACCCAACTCGCCGAGTGCACTCCGATGACTCGGCGAGTACACACATGTCCACTAACTCTCTGTCCCGCTTGGTACGTCGAGTCCTATCCTATGCTCGACGAGTCACACCTGGCATGAATCGCGGGGCTACCCCAACTCAACTCGCCGAGTCTCAAGAACAACTCAGCGAGTACCGCCTTGAACTCCAATCTTTTAACCCCCTTCTGACTCACTGAGTTATCCCTAACTCGGCAAGTCTATTCACTGAGTGATCTGCGTGGACCTTAACCCTACTCGCCGAGTCCCAAGAACAACTTGGCGAGTTCATGCCATGCACAAACTCTATTAATCTCCTGTGGTCAGATCTGTGCCCCTAATCCATAGATCTGGCCTTCCCAAGCATAAATGTCACGTAAAGTCTGAATCTTGATGCTTATAACTCAACCAATAAGCATCAAATGATGATTTTATCCCAACTACCTTAACCCAAGGTCATGACCTCCATTGTTCTCCATAAAGCTTGAAGAATAAGGCTCTCTGGACCTCTATGGGTCCAGTTACAAAGCCTCATCTCCAGAAGGGACTATTTGGACTCCAAATCAACTTAGTCAAGGGTACAAGAAACCCTAAAACCACATATCCTTCCCAAAACAAAAGAAGAGTCGAAAATAATACCTCAAATGAATGATCTTAGCTTTTAGTCCTTAGAATAGAAACCTCCTTTGCTTTCCCTTAGCTAGAACCTCCTTCTTCTTACTAAATGACACCACAAAGATCAACAATGGTCACTCCTTGCTTCTCAAACGATCTGAGACTCTCTCTCTCTGGAGGTAGTAGCCACAATGGACGACCATAAGGGCCTTTAAATAGGTCCCAAGCCCTGGAAATTAGGGCTTCACTAAACAGCGTGGACTCACCGAGTCCGGTCATGAAATAGAATGAACATCCGCATCCCTACTCGGCGAGTCTTGGCGCCAACTCACCGAGTTCCTTCACAAACTCCAAAAATTAAATGAATAATAATATACCTGGGAATCCGTATATTACAATTCTCCCCGACTAGAATCAGACTTCGCCCTCGAAGTCTCTCTTTGAAAACAACTCCGGATGCTGCTCACGCATCTCGCGCTCCGGTTCCCAAGTAAGCCCCGACCCTTTCTGATGCTGCCATTGGACCTGTAACAGCGGCACTTCCTTGTTCCTCAGAACCTTGATCTTTCGATCCCGTATCGCCACTGGTTTCTCGATGTAGTTCAGGACCACATCCACCTGAATATCCTCTAATGGCACCACCACCGACTCGTCGGCTATACACTTTCTCAGCTGCGACACATGGAAGGTATCATGAATCTGGTCTAACTCTGCAGGTAACTCCAAACGATACTCTACCTTGCCCACCCTAGCGATCACTCTGAATGGCCTAATATACCGGGGACCCAGCTTGCCCCTTTTCCTAAATCGGATCACTCCTTTCCAAGGAGATACCTTCAGGAGCACGAAGTCACCAACCTGAAACTCGAGCTCAGATCGTCGCCTATCCGCATAACTCTTCTGGCAACTCTGAGCGGTTAGTAACCTCTGCCGGACCTGCTGAATCTGTTCAGTCATCTGAAGCATGATCTCTGTACTTCCCATCACACGTTGCCCTACTTCTCCCCAGCAAATGGGGGTCCGACACCTCCTCTCATACAACAGCTCAAAGGGTGGCATACCAATGCTCGAATGATGGATGTTGTTGTAGGAAAACTCCGCTAAGGGCAAATACGTGTCCCAGCTCCCGCCGAAATCTAGCACACATGTTCGAAGCATGTCCTCGAGCGTCTGAATCGTCCGCTCACTCTGTCCGTCAGTCTGCGGGTGGTATGTGGTACTAAAATGCAACCTCGTACCCAACTCCTCTTGGAATTTCTTCCAAAATATGGAAGTTAAATGCACATCTCGATCTGAGACAATCGAGATTGGCACTCCATGTCGCGATACCACCTCTCTCACGTACAATTCCGCCAGCCTCTCAACAGAAGAGCTCTCACTGATGGCAAGGAAGTGAGCGCACTTCGTCAACCATTCCACAATCACCCAAATTGCATCGACACCCCTAGCAGTCCTCGACAACTTGGTGATAAAATCCATGGTGATCTGTTCCCACTTCCACTCGGGAACCTCCAATGGCTGCAACTTGCCATGTGGACGCTGGTGCTCAGCCTTAACCTTGTGACAGGTTAGGCACCTCTCAACGAACCACGCGACATCCCTTTTCATACAAGGCCACCAATATTCCCTCTTCAGATCCAAGTACATCTTAGTGGCACCGGGATGGATTGAGAACTTCGTTTTATGCGCCCTTCTATCAAAACGGTACGCGTTCCGCCCACAAACGGTACCCAAACCCGTCCCTGAAAAGTAATAAGCCCTCGGTTATCGGTAATGAACTTCGACACTTGATCGATAACTCGCTCCCTCTTCTGGTTCTCCCGTCTCACGGTCTCGCCCTGGGCTCCTCGGATAGTGTCCAACACCGGAGTCATCATTGTCAATCTCATACAAACATATTGCATCGAAACGCTCTCCACCCTACGACTCAGGGCATCGGCTACCACGTTAGCCTTACCCGGGTGATACAGGATCTCACAATCATAAGCCTTTACCACATCCAGCCATCTCCTCTGACGCATATTCAGGTTGGGCTGATCCATCAAGTATTTCAGGCTCTTATGATCTGTGTAAATGGTACATCGGACTCCATACAGATAGTGACGCCAGATCTTGAGGGCGAACACTACTGCCCCCAACTCCAAATCGTGAGTAGGATACCTCGCCTCATGAGGCTTCAGCTACCTCGATGCATACGCTATCACATGTCCTCTATGCATAAGCACTGCTCTCAACCCTGATATCGACGCGTCACAATATACCACAAAATCCTCCATTCCTTCCGGAAGGGCTGACATCGGGGCTTCGCATAGCCTCTGGCGAAGTGTCTCGAAGGAGGCCTGCTGCTCCGGACCCCAAGAAAAAGCTACACCCTTCCGAGTCAATTTAGTGAGTGGCATGACGATCTTGGAGAAATCCCTGATAAACCTCCGATAATAGCCTGCCAGCCCTAGGAAACTCCTGATCTCCGTTGGTGACCTCGGCACCTCCCAACTCATCACCGCCTCAATCTTGGCCGGGTCGACCAATATCCCTTTTTGGTTAACGAGACGTCCCAGGAATTGGACCTCTCGCAACCAGAAATCACACTTGGAGAATTTGGCATAAAGCCTCTCCGATCTTAAAACCCCAAGGACCTCCCTCAAATGCTCCTCATGCTGCTCTCTAGACCTCGAATACACCAAAATGTCGTCGATGAATACGATCACCGAGCGATCCAACATCGGTCTGCACACCCTGTTCATTAGATCCATGAACATTGCTGGTGCGTTGGTGAGCACGAAAGGCATCACCACAAACTCGTAATGCCCGCAACGAGTCCTGAATGCTGTCTTCTGGATATCCTCATCCCGCACCCTTACCTGATGATATCCAGACCTCAGGTCAATCTTGGAGAACCAAGATGCTCCCTGCAACTGATCGAACAAATCGTCAATCCTTGGCAACGGATAACGGTTCTTGACTGTCAACTTGTTCAACTCCCGGTAATCTACGCCCATCCGGTGTGAACCATCCTTTTTCTTGAAGAAAATGATAGGTGCTCCCCACGGCGAACTGCTCGGCCGAATAAATCCCTTCCCCAGCAGCTCCTGAAGCTGCGAGGATAACTCCTACATCTCGGAAGGCGCAAGGTGATAGGGCGCCTTGGCGATAGGTGCAGCCCCCGGGATCAGATCGATACCAAACTCTACCTACCTCGCGGGAGGCACACCCGAAAACTCCTCCGGAAATACGTCCGGGAACTCACGTACTATCGGGACCTCTTCCACTGACCTCGATCTCTCTGAATTAACCCTCGCGTCCATCACATACGCTATAAATCCCTTACATCCCTGCTGAAAACTCTGTCTCGCCCTGGCGGCTGAACAAAACGCCAACCCAGAACGTGTACCCTCGCCGTACACTGTAAGAACTCCCCCACTAGGGTCTCGCATGGTCACCAGCTGTCACTCGCAGTCGATGATCGCTCCAAATCTGCTCAGCCAGTCCATACCCACGATGACACAGACATCCCCCATCGCAATGGGGACCAAATCGATCAGAAACTCAACCCCGAAAATCTCAAGCACACAACCTCGAATCACCTCGGTGGCATAGACCACTCTCTCATCCGCTATGGAAACTCTCAGAGGTCGACTCAACGCGTCTCTACTCATACTGATGTGTCGGCTAAATGCCAACGATACAAAAGATCGACTCGCACCCGAGTCAAATAACACTAGAGCAGGTACATAATTCACAAGAAAAGTACCTACTCATAACATAATATAAGCACAATATCTCAACATAAGATGAATACATGATAGAGTACATACCAGCCACGACGTCAGGTGCTGCACGGACCTCTTCCGCTGTCAGCTGAAATGCTCTCCCTGGCTCCTTTGGCGCCTCGACTTTCACATGCCAACTCTCACTAGCTCGTGCAACAGTAGGGGCAGATCCCTGAGGTACTCCCTGCATCATCCCTCGCAACTGTGGACATTTCACCTTCCGGTGCCCGGTTTGGTTGCAGTGAAAGCAGACCATGAATCCCTTGGGGCAATCCTTGGCGATATGCCCCTCCTTGCCACACTTGTAGCACGCACCAACCCTACAAACTCCGTCATGACCCTTTCCGCACTTTCCGCAAGTGCAACCCTTCTGGCCCCCAGTCCTCGAATCGGCGGGCTTGGCCCGCTTGGCTGCCGGTTGAGACTGTACTGGCCGCCGATCCATCCTCTGAGACTCGGTCTCCTCCTTGGCCTGCGTCTCTAATTCGATCTCCCTCTTCCGGGCATTTGCCTGAAGCTCAGCAAATGTCCGGTATGATGAGTTTGCCACAAAATCAAGAATGTCCCTCCTCAAAATGCTTAGATATCGACTCATACGTCCCTGCTCGGTCGACACGTGCTCAGGGCAGAACATCGCCCTCTCGTGAAACCTCTGTGTAATCTCTGTAACTGACTCAGTACCCTGCTTAAGGGTTAGAAACTCCTGTGCCAATCGCTCCCTCTCCAACTGGGGAACATACTCATCTCGGAACATAGCAGTGAACCTTTCCCAGGTTACTGCAACAAGCTTAGCAGGGGTGTAGTGTGCCGTCACAAACTTCCACCAGTCCTTCGCTCCCAAGCGAAGCTGGTTCAGCGTGAACCGAACTCTCAGATGCTCCGGACAGGAACATGTATAGAAGCACCCTTCTATTTCAGAAACCCGCCTCATTGCGGCTATCGGATCCTGAGTTCCGTCAATTTCTGGTGGCTTTGTGTTGCTGAACTCCTGATACAACGAGTCACCCCCTTGCGGCCTGGCAGCAGCAACGGCCGCAGTGGCTGCAGCAACAACAACATCAGTAAGAGCACCATACCTCTCATCAAAAGTCTCAATGAAAGTGGTCTTAATGGGACCCGAACATCTCTGGAATCTCAGCCCTGATGGCCGCAGCCACCTCCTCGTGGATGATCCTACGGATCTCCTCACCACTCGTCCCGTTGACCTCTGGTGTGTGGCGCGTCCCAACCATGATCTCCCTCTGAAACACAACATAAGAATATTAGGGACCCACTCGAGTATAATCACACTCGATAACTCCACCCCACTAGTTCCTTAGTGCCCAAAGGATTCTTACTTGGACTGCGCACCAACCCGATATCTTCAGTAGTACGTGCCCAATACTACCGTCCATACCGCATCGGCATTCATCCCAAGTCCTCCTCCTTGAGCCCTAAATCCTAAGTGCTCTACTCTTACTATCATGTGCTACCCGCTAGCAATTCTCTCATAAGCACCTCGCTGCTACCTAAACATTCTTAAGCATTTCTAGAAGCAAAACCCCTAGACTAAGGCATCATATATCAGGCCACTCTAGTCCTAATAAGAATACATAGTCTACTCTAGCATGCATATCGTAATACATCTTATAGCATATATGATAACCTTTATTATGAGAGTATTTTGGGAAATCACCATTCGGGCGCTGGCTGATCGTACACACGGCTCTGCTCCGTTTGTCTCAAAACCCTTTTTCTCTTTTTCAAAAATTTTACTTTATTATTATTTTTTTTTTCCTCAAATCCCCAGTTTGAGTTCAGATACGCCCGAAGATGTATCTGAATCCCTCAAACCAAGGCTCTGATACCAACTTGTAACACCGTAAAAATTTGAACAATTTTTCACTTTTGAAAAATCATGAAATATAGTTTTCAATCATAAATAAAAACATTGTATCAGTACAAAACCCCAAGATCAAAATATTTAAACTCCAGTGTGCGTGTGTACGAGTCATGCCGTCGCCTTCCCGCGATCATCACTAGTACCTGAAACACATAACACATAACACTGTAAGCATAAATGCTTAGTGAGTTCCCCAAAATACACACATATCACATACGCCTTTCCAGGCCTCAGGACCTTCTGATCCAAGTGTCTCAGGGGATTTCCATCCCAGACTCGGTTGACCTTCCGGTCCGTATCATCTTGACCTTCCAGCCCACATCATGCTCACATCACATAACATATCACATATAACTTACATCACATATACATCATACACATAAGACCCTTCGGTCACATACAATTACCTCATCGGGTAAGGCATAGTGAGAAGACTCACCTCAAACGTCTCGTAAATCTTTGACTCGGTAGAAGTATTGCCTAGCCTCCGCCTATTCATACATATTAAATACCCTCATAAACATAACACTCGAGGCTAGACTCGACCCTCTATTGTCATCCTCAGAAGGGTAAAAGACTATTTTACCCCCCTCTTGACTTAAGGACCCCATTGTTGACCAAACCCTAATAGTCAACAAAAGTCAACGGTCAACTCTGTCCCACTTGGTACGTCGAGTCCTATCCTATCCTCGATGAGTCACACCTGGCATGAATCGCGGGGCTACCCCGACTCAACTCGCCGAGTCTCAAGAACAACTCGGCGAGTACCGCCTTGGAATCCAGTCTTTTAACCCCCTTCTGACTCACTGATGTGACAACCCGAAATTTCCATTCTGTACAAACTATATCACTTCAATAGAAGTTATAGCAGTCACAGTTAATTTTCAAACTTTTCGCGTAAGTTTGAGTAATCCAGGGTTTACACTTCAGGAAATATTAGGAGAGTGGGTGCACTAGGGTTTTGTGCAACACTGTTATTCTAACACTCTATTATATTATAGATCATTTCAGGAATAAAAATATTTTCTGCCAAAATATCTCAGGACTATAAATAGAATTCTGAACCAAATTCATTCATTATTCACATTTCCAACTAGAGAAAAGCCATTTTCTCTCTCACGGATCTTCGAGTTTTTATACCAAAACGTGAGTAACTCTTTATAGTAATGTTAGAAAGCTTTATATGTGTTCATAACATGATTTAGAAGGCTAAATCACTAGATCTAGGAGTTTACTCCCCAAGGTGTTCTTGGGCGGTAAACTCCCGAAACCGAGTCTAGCTTGTTGCTTGTGTTATGCTACTGCCTTAGACTTAATTGTAGGTGTATTAAGGACAAGAAAACAATCAAAGAACAAAAACAAATGAGAGTTTACGACCCAAGTGTATCTTAGGCCGTAAACTCCATAGAAATGGACCAAAGGGTGTTATTAAGACACCTAAAGCCCTAGACCTTACATGGAATTGTTCCCACTTAATCTAAGGACCAAAGCACATCAAAATCACTTATCAAAGTGAGTTTACTCCCAAGGCTTTCCTCTTGGGTCGTAAACATGAAAGAATGGCACCAAAGTGTGCCTAATGTCTTCATATACTTGGAACAAAAGCCTAGAACCTATACCACATGTGCAAGAGACTTGGAAGCATCAAAAACACCCCATACTTAGAGTTTACAGCCGTAAACTCTAAGGGAAATGGACTTAGGGCCATAAACTCCTAATTGGAGCATTTCTAGACCTTAAACCCTTCCAAGGACTTAACCACCAAGTTGGAATAATTCTAGGAATTATTTGGGACTTCAAAACACACCATACACCCTTGGTTGGGAGTTTACGGCCGTAAACTCAAGAGTTTACAACCGTAAACTCCATGTGTGATGGTATATGGGGAGTAAACTCACATATAGAGTCTTTTGAATCCCTAAAACACAAGTGCCTTGTCCCACATTAGCTTAGATGCAATCCTTAGGGCTTAAAACACTTATATAAAGTGTTTATTATGTGTAGGATGTCTTAACATTATCAATTAGTGATTTAAGTCTAATTGAATGCATATATGTGTGATTATATGTTCATTAGGATCGTAGTGTGTGTACAAGTCCTCGCTTGACACCTAGCAATCCTATACCGTTCAGTTCATCCCAATCACCAACTACAGGTGAGTTCATACCCCTAATCAATGTTTTAAATGATTTTAAATGCTTTAAAGGGGGGGGGGTATACAAGCAGAAACAAACATGTTATTAAATCATTGTTATGTATTTTATAAATGTGTTTGTCATTTAACAGATTTCACATACTACAAAATGTGATGCATGAAATGGTTTTAAATCTTAAAAACACATTATTATCAAATGTTTTACCTTTGAAATGTATATTAAAAATGACATCAAGTCATTGTTAATTATTGTTCAAAACCCATAAGATGTCTTACAAAACCTTTTTACATTCTTGAACTAAACTATGCATATAGACTTATATTCTTATATATGTATTGATGTTATAGTTTACATCTTTCATTTTCTTCCCACACCCTTGAGTAGTAAGAGTTACATGATCAACCAATTATAGTTCAGTAAATTATCATAGGGATAATTTGAAGATATCAAACATTACTCCTATTACAAGGAATCACACAAGAGTCAGTTCATTCATGAGTCTATACTAGTACATTACCTGATACATGAGTACATATACATATACTTACCTGTTACATGAACACACTTACATGAATATCATACTGGAACACTGTTACATAAGTGCATTATCCCGTATTCACTTACCTGGATACTTGTACTTAGAACTACGAGGGTAATTTATTAGTACTTTCTGTGTAAATTATCTTTCCTATTCCGGTTCAATGGGATAGCTAGGCGGGACTTACCATTCCGAACCCCACTGATTAGCACCAGTGGTCGATGACCATCTATGGAGGTCTAAGGTTACTACTTATACTAGGAAGATCGATAACCGGGGCTAACCCCTCCACCCACCTGCTGCTGCTACAGAGAACAAGTGGACAATCTTCGATTGTTCATAAGGTTATACTTTTCGCTTATTGTGATGTTGTGTTACTCCTAGTACCCAGCGATGACACTTACATTATTACTTTTATGGACAATCTTCGGATGTTCATTAGGTTGCATTTTTCGCTCAACGCAACGTTGTGTTGGTCCTAGTACCCAGTGACAGCACTTACAGTAGTACATTTTCCTGTTTACTTTATTTTGTGATACTTTCACATAAACGATGAGTTTGACTAAGTACTTTAGTACTAAACAATTAAAGGAAAAACCATCATTTTACTAACAAAACATTTAGGTCTTGGTAGAAGACTACATTGTTATAACAAAACATTCGGGTCTTGGTAGAAGACTACATCTCACACTGATACAAAATAAGGGATTTTCTAGGGTTTTTCACACTTACATCAACATTTACATTTAAAGGTTTGCATGAGCTTTAAAACAATTTTCAGTAAGCAAGACAATGACACATAAATACTTATGAATTCACCAACTTTAAAGCTGATACTCTCTTTCAAAATAACTTGTATTCTCAGGTCATCAATAGACAGGTACGGAGGCCAGGTTTTGAGAAGACGGAGCAGACAAGTCTCGTGTTTTATTTTGATTGTATTTATTTGGTGTCTTATTACAATGAAGAACACACATGTATTAAAACTTTACTTATAATGCAATGGATGATGTTGTTGCTTGTTTATTATATTACACTGTTGTGATACTGTACATGACGTCCTCCACCCCTGAATGTTTCCGCCGTTCGTGGTTTTGGGGTGTGACAGATTGGTATCAAAGCATTGTTTATAGTGAATATAGTATATCAACCCATAAAAGATATACTAACTATAAATACATGGGATTAAAACACTCTGTCTAAGTGTTATAGTTATAAATAATAAAATATTTAAGTAAGTATACGTGCCTGCATTCATACTAAAATCAGTGTCACAATGACAAGAACAAAAGTATTACGATTGTTGAATATCACAAGTAAGCCTGGGGATATGTGGTCAGTCTTGGGAATGGCATAGCTTGATCAACTATGCTGGTCCGAGGAGTGATTAGCATATGCCCAAGAATGGTTGTGATGTGGCAACAAGTCTAAAAACTTACCAACACAACCACAAAGAAATACCATATGGGTATTTGATCTTACTGAAATTATCTTAGTTAGTTCGTCTATTTTAGCTATTTCTTATATCCCTTTTCTCGCGTAGATTAAAATGGCTAGATTTCACCATGGCGATCCGTACTTCCCAAACCAAGGTAATGCTGGTTGGCTAGAGGCAGAACCAGAAGATGATCACCCAATCCCTTTGGATGATCACCATGCTGAGGGTTTTTCTGATAGTTCTGAGTCGGAGCCAGAAGTCAACAACCTACCCCCAAATGCTCAAAACCCAAACCTGAACCCCCACCCTGTGTTTCAAGGACCCACACCCTTGTGGGCCATTAACTTGACTGAATGGAGTTAGGAACAAGGTCAGCCCATTCCCTACAATGGAGAACGAAGTTTCTACAACCTCACTGAAGGGGGTTCTGCTGATAGAGTCTTACCAATCATGGTGCGTAGGATTTCTCGGAACACGATCATGGCTCAGGCAACTATCAGTCAAGTTTTGGAAGTTGACGCCAACTCTGGTGTTAACACTGTCCACATTCGCCAACTAGAGTCTGCTCATGAAAGGACTCTGGTCCGCAATGCAAATATGCATAGGGAACTTGCTGGAACCCGAGCTAAAGTTAGAGAACTTCGAGCTCAACAAGCAAGGTTGGACAGGCGTATAAGGGACATTGAACGTCTACTGTCGGGATCGAGGACTCATGCAAGCAACTCTCGTCGCCGATAGAAGCTCGTCGACTCATCTTTTGGATATAACCTAGTTTATGTAAAACTTTGGTCTAATTTCCTATCTGTATAAATCTTAGACTTGTTAGGTCTTGATCTAGTCTTGATTCTGTCAAAATTTTCCATCTTGGTTGATGTATGGCCTACTTCTAGGACATTTTTCCCGAACTTGATACATCTGTAATTCTAGTATTATTGACAGATATCTAATCTTATGGAAATTATTATCAAACTGCTGTCATTTTCAGTTAGTCATTCTGTTCATTCTGTTGTTGGACTATGGGGAGTTAGTCCATGAGACACATTCATAAATCATGTATTCTTATCCATGTCGTCATCTTTTAAACGTATAGTTAAAAATGCCACCACGCAGAAGTACAAGGCGTAACCCAAACAATGAAACACCGATACCACCACCTCCACCACCGCCTGTACCTGTTCAACCACCTAATCCTTTCGAGGCCAACATGTTCCAGACAGCTTTCACAGCAGCAGTTGCAGCTGCTGTGTCAGCAATCAACGCCCCTGTCTCTAGTGGATCGGGAATAGGTGCACCTCCCTCGAACCACGGCGAAAGCCATGGACACCCTCGGGAATGCACTTACAAGGATTTCACGAACGCCAAACCTTGCAGCTTCAATGGAACTGGGGGTTTTATGGTGTTAAGGCAGTGGATCGAGAAGATGGAATCTGTCTTCGAGATCTGCGGATGCCAAGAAGGCAACAAGGTCAAGTTCGCAACTTGTACCTTCTCTGACAGAGCATTAACATGGTGGAACGGCCATGTTAAGTACCTGACTCTGGTGGTGGCATATTCCATCAGCTGGGAAAAGTTGAAAGACATGTTGATGAAAGAGTACTACCCTCGTGGCGAAGTACATAAACTCGAGCAGGAGTTCTGGGGTCTGCAAATGGTTGGATCCAACATCACGACCTACACAAATAGGTTATGTGATCTGGCGAACTTATGCCCTGATATGGTTGCTCTCGAGAGCAAGAAGATAGAAAGGTATATCTGGGGACTATCGCCCCAGATCTAGTCAAGTGTGTTAGCCTCCAAGCCTGTCACTTTTGATAGCGCCAAGGAGCTGGCACAGTATCTCATAGACCACGGGAAACACAAGAACCCAACAATCCCTACACCCGTACCCCAAAAGTCCAACCCCGACTATAACAAGAAGGGGTGGAATAAGAGGAAAAGAGGGGCTTCTCAAGGATCCTCCAATAAACAACAACTTGTGGCGATCAATGCTGCCACAATGACTCCCGTTGTCCCTGCGAACCCCTTACCAGCAAAAACTTATGTTGGGTCTCTCCCGAAGTGCAACAAATGCAACTTCCACCACCACGGGCCTTGCAGGGAGATGCAATGCACCAACTGCAATAGGAAAGGGCACACAGCCCGTTTCTGCCAAACTCTAACAGCTCAGGCCGCCCAGGTTCCTAATGCCGGTATGGGCCAAGCCTGCTACGGTTGTGGCGAGGTAGGCCACTACAAGAGGAACTGCCCTAAAGCGGGGATGGCTGGAGAAGTAGGAAGAGTTATGGCCCTAGGTCACGAGGAAGCAGTAGCTGATCCTACGATAGTTACTGGTACGTTCCTCCTCGATAACTCATATGCTTGCATACTTTTCGATAGTGGAGCCGAGAAAAGTTTTGTAAGTCACAAATTTGCACACCTGCTTAAACAAAAACCCTGTGCATTAGACAATTCATTCACGCTAGAAATGGATAACAGGAAAACGGAGAGTACTAACTACATATACGTAGGTTGTACTTTAACTTTAGATGGCCATACTTTCAAGATAGATCTCATGCCAGTCCAAATTAAATGTTTCGACGTTATCATCGGTATGGATTGGTTGAGTCTTCTTCGCACCGACATCATGTGGTTTGAAAAAGCAGTTCGTCTTAACCTTCCTAACAACGAAACCTTAATTATCTACGACGACAAACCTAGTACGAGCCTTCGTATCATTTCGTGCATTCAAGCCCAGACGTGTTTGCGAAAGGAATATCATGCATTCCTCGGACACGTCGTTGATACGAGTCAAGAAATGAAAGACATTCAGAAAATCCCAGAAGTACTTGACTTTCCCGACATCTTCCCAGAAGAACTTCCCGGTTTACCACCGTAACGCCAAGTCGAGTTCAGAATCGACCTAGTGCCAGGAGCTACCCCAGTAGCCAAATCTCCTTATAGTCTGGCACCGGCCGAGATGCAGGAACTTTCCAGTCAACTTAACTAACTTCTTAAGAAGGGATTCATTCGACCAAGCTTCTCACCCTGGGGAGCACCAGTCTTGTTCGTCAAGAAGAAAGATGGATCGTTTCTCATGTGCATCGACTATAGAGAACTTAACAAACTTACCATTAAAAATCGTTATCCCTTGCCCCGCATTGACGATTTATTTGATCAACTTCAAAGAGCCAACTACTTCTCGAAGATAGATCTGCGATCCGGATATCACCAACTACGAGTGTTAGAGGAGGATGTTCCCAAGACAGCCTTCCGAACTCGTTATGGGCACTACGAGTTTGTAGTGATGCCGTTCGGATTAACAAACGCGCCCGCAGTATTCATAGATCTGATGAATAGGGTGTGTCGTCCTTACGTTCTTCATCATCTTCATTGATGACATACTCATCTACTCTCGAAGTAAGGAGGAACATAGTCAACATCTCCGTAAAATCTTAGAAACATTACGATCAGAGAAGCTCTACACGAAGTTCTCAAAGTGCGAATTTTGGATTCGGCGAGTCAAATTTCTGGGCCATGTTGTTAGCGAAGAGGGAATACACGTGGACCCTTCCAAAATTAAGGCCATCGAGAACTGGTCAGCACCGAAGACACCTATCGAAATTCATCAATTTCTAGGTCTCGCTGGCTACTATCGCAGGTTCATTCAGAACTTCTCCAGCATAGCGAAACCTCTTACAACCCTGACCCAGAAAGGCGTGGCCTTTGACTGGGAAGAGAAACAGGAAAGAGCGTTCCAAACGCTCAAACGAGCCTTGTGCACCGCCCCGATACTATCCCTCCCCGAAGGGATAGAAGACTTCATTGTCTATTGCGATGCATCCAATCAAGGACTCGGATGTGTTCTGATGCAGCGAGGTAAAGTCATCGCCTATGCCTCGAGACAGCTGAAGACACATGAGGTTAATTACACAACCCACGATCTTGAACTAGGAGCAGTTGTGTTTGCTCTGAAGATCTGGCGACATTACCTATATGGTACAAAAAGCATGATCTTTACGGACCATAAGAGTCTACAACACATTTTCGACCAGAAAGAGCTCAACATGAGACAACGACGGTGGGTCGAGCTACTCAGCGATTACGAATGTGAAATTCGTTATCATCCGGGTAAAGCCAATGTAGTAGCTGACGCCCTAAGTCGGAAAGAATATACTGGTCGTAGGGTCAAATCTTTGACTCTAACTATCCATTCACACTTATCCACGCAAATTAAGGAGGCTCAGCTCGACGCTTTGAAACCTGAAAATGTGGCTGGTGAATCCCTTAGAGGGATGGATAAGAACTTGGAAGTCAAGGGTGGCAGAGCCTTATACCTCATGGATTGGATCTGGACACCGAAGCACGGTGGCTTCAGAGACTTGGTCATGACCGAAGCTCACAACACTCGTTATTCCGTCCACTCGGGTTCAGATAAGATGTATCTGGATCTTAAAAAGTTATACTGGTGGCCTAACATGAAAGCAGATATTGCTACCTTCATGAGTAAATGCCTTACTTATGCAAAGGTCAAGGTCGAATACCAGAAACCCTCCGGTCTTCTACAACAACCGGAGATACCAAAATGGAAGTGGGAGCGGATCACTATGGACTTCATAACCAAGTTGCCCAAGACGACAGGTGGACTTGATTCCATATGGGTCATCGTTGATAGACTGACGAAGTCTGCACACTTCCTACCGATCAAAGAAACAGACAAGATGGAGAAACTTACCCGAACTTACATCAGGGAGATTGTAAGGCTGCACGGTGTTCCTTTATCTATCATCTCAGATAGAGATAGTAGATTCACTTCGAGGTTCTGGCAGTCATTACAAAATTCCCTAGGAACTAGGCTGTACATGAGTACAACCTACCATCCACAAACCGATGGGAAAAGTGAGAGAACTATCCAAACCTTAGAAGATATGTTGCGTGCCTGTGTGATTGACTTTGGAAAAGCTTGGGATACTCATTAACCCCTTGTCGAATTTTCCTACAATAACAGTTATCACACTAGCATAAAGGCAGCTCCATTCGAGGCCCTCTATGGCCGAAAGTGCAGATCCCCTCTGTGCTGGGCTGAAGTGGGTGATACCCAGTTAGCTAAGGGGCGAATTCCCGAAAGCACTCTCACGGGTCCGGAGATCATTCGGGAAACGACAGAGAATATCGTTCAAATTCGTGAATGATTGAAAGCCTCTAGAGACCGACATAAAAGCTACACTGACAAGCCTAGGAAACCATTAGAGTTCCAGGTGGGCGACCGAGTCCTACTGAAGGTCTCATCATGGAAGGGCTTGATACGCTTTGGAAAGCGTGGGAAGCTCAATCCAAGATACATAGGGCCTTTCGAGATTCTCGCGAGAATCGGCCCTGTAGCTTACAAACTCAATCTACCACACGAACTCAGTAACGTACATCCTACCTTCCACGTCTCGAACTTAAAAAAGTGTCTAAAGACGAGACTCTTTTTATTCCACTCGACGAGATCGAGATCAACGAGAGCCTCAACTTCGTGGAGGAACCAGTAGAGATCATGGACCGAGAGGTCAAGCAAACAAAACAGAGCCGTATCCCGATAGTGAAGGTGCGCTGGAACGCAAAGCGTGGACCGGAATTCACTTGGGAACGTGAGGATCAGATGAAACTGAAATACCCTCACCTTTTCGCTTAGTTATTTGTAACTTCTTATTTGATTATGTTCTAATTTTGGGACGAAATTCCTTCTAACGGGGGGATGATGTGACAACCCGAAATTTCCATTCTGTACAAACTATATCACTTCAATAGAAGTTATAGCAGTCACAATTAATTTTCAGACTTTTCGCGTAAGTTTGAGTAATTCAGGGTTTACACTTCAGGAAATATCAGGAGAGTGGGTGCACTAGGGTTGTGTGCAACACTGTTATTCCAACACTCTATTATATTAGAGATCATTTCAGGAATAAAAATATTTTCTGCCAAAATATCTCAGGACTATAAATAGAATTCTGAACCAAATTCATTCATTATTCACATTTCCAACTAGAGAAAAGCCATTTTCTCTCTCACGGATCTTCGAGTTTTTATACCAAAACGTGAGTAACTCTTTATAGTAATGTTAGAAAGCTTTATATGTGTTCATAACATGATTTAGAAGGCTAAATCACTAGATCTAGGAGTTTACTCCCCAAGGTGTTCTTGGGCGGTAAACTCCCGAAACCGAGTCTAGCTTGTTGCTTGTGTTATTCTACTGCCTTAGACTTAATTGTAGGTGTATTAAGGACAAGAAAAAAATCAAAGAACACAAACAAATGAGAGTTTACGGCCCAAGTGTATCTTAGGCCGTAAACTCCATAGATATGGACCAAAGGGTGTTATTAAGACACCTAAAGCCCTAGACCTTTACATGGAATTGTTCCCACTTAATCTAAGGACCAAAGCACATCAAAATCACTTATCAAAGTGAGTTTACGCCCAAGGCTTTGCTCTTGGGTTGTAAACATGAAAGAATGGCACCAAAGTGTGCCTAATGTCTTCATATACTTGGAACAAAAGCCTAGAACCTATACCACATGTGCAAGAGACTTGGAAGCATCAAAAACACCCCATACTTAGAGTTTAAAGCTGTAAACTCTAAGGGAAATGGCCTTAGGGCCATAAACTCCTAATTGGAGCATTTCTAGACCTTAAACCCTTCCAAGGACTTAACCACCAAGTTGGAATAATTCTAGGAATTATTTGGGACTTCAAAACACACCATACACCCTTGGTTGGGAGTTTACGGCCGTAAACTCAAGAGTTTACAACCGTAAACTCCATGTGTGATGGTATATGGGGAGTAAACTCACATATAGGGTCTTTTGAAACCCTAAAACACAAGTGCCTTGTCCCACATTAGCTTAGATGCAATCCTTAGGGCTTAAAACACTTATATAAAGTGTTTATTATGTCTAGGATGTCTTAACATTATCAATTAGTGATTTAAGTCTAATTGAATGCATATATGTGTGATTATATCTTCATTAGGATCGTAGTGTGTGTACAAGTCCTCGCTTGACACCTAGCAATCCTATACCGTTCAGTTCATCCCAATCACCAACTACAGGTGAGTTCATACCCCTAATCAATGTTTTAAATGATTTTAAATGCTTTAAAGGGGGGGGGGGGGATACAAGTAGAAACCAACATGTTATTAAATCATTGTTACATATTTTATAAATGTGTTTGTCATTTAACAGATTTCACATACTACAAAATGTGATGCATGAAATGGTTTTAAATCTTAAAAAAACATTATTATCAAATGTTTTACCTTTGAAATGTATATTAAAAATGACATCAAGTCATTGTTAATTATTGTTCAAAACCCATAAGATGTCTTACAAAACCTTTTTACATTCTTGAACTAAACTATGCATATAGACTTATATTCTTATATATGTATTGATGTTATAGTTTACATCTTTCATTTTCTTCCCACACCCTTGAGTAGTAAGAGTTACATGATCAACCAATTATAGTTCAGTAAATTATCATAGGGATAATTTGAAGATATCAAACATTACTCCTATTACAAGGAATCACACAAGAGTCAGTTCATTCATGAGTCTATACTAGTACATTACCTGATACATGAGTACATATACATATACTTACCTGTTACATGAACACACTTACATGAATATCATACTGGAACACTGTTACATAAGTGCATTATCCCGTATTCACTTACCTGGATACTTGTACTTAGAACTACGAGGGTAATTTATTAGTACTTTCTGTGTAAATTATCTTTCCTATTCCGGTTCAATGGGATAGCTAGGCGGGACTTACCATTCCGAACCCCACTGATTAGCACCAGTGGTCGATGACCATCTATGGAGGTCTAAGGTTACTACTTATACTAGGAAGATCGATAACCGGGGCTAACCCCTCCACCCACCTGCTGCTGCTACAGAGAACAAGTGGACAATCTTCGATTGTTCATAAGGTTATACTTTTCGCTTATTGTGATGTTGTGTTACTCCTAGTACCCAGCGATGACACTTACATTATTACTTTTATGGACAATCTTCGGATGTTCATTAGGTTGCATTTTTCGCTCAACGCAACGTTGTGTTGGTCCTAGTACCCAGTGACAGCACTTACAGTAGTACATTTTCCTGTTTACTTTATTTTGTGATACTTTCACATAAACGATGAGTTTGACTAAGTACTTTAGTACTAAACAATTAAAGGAAAAACCATCATTTTACTAACAAAACATTTAGGTCTTGGTAGAAGACTACATTGTTATAACAAAACATTCGGGTCTTGGTAGAAGACTACATCTCACACTGATAGAAAATAAGGGATTTTCTAGGGTTTTTCATACTTACATCAACATTTACATTTAAAGGTTTGCATAACCTTTAAAATAGTTTTCAGTAAGAAAGATAATGACACTTAAATACTTATGAATTCACCAACTTTAAAGCTGATACTCTCTTTCAAAATAACTTGTACTCAGGTCATCAGTAGACAGGTACGGAGGCCAGGTTTTGAGAAGACGGAGCAGACAAGTCTCGTCTTTTATTTTGATTGTATATTTTTGGTGTCTTATTACAATGAAGAACACACATGTATTAAAACTTTACTTATAATGCAATGGATGATGTTGTTGCTTGTTTATTATATTACACTGTTGTGATACTGTACATGACGTCCTCCACCCTTGAACGTTTCCGCCGTTCGTGGTTTTGGGGTGTGACAACTGAGTTATCCCTAACTCGGCAAGTCTATTCACTGAGTGATCTGCGTGGACCTTAACCCTACTATCCGAGTCCCAAGAACAACTCGGCGAGTTCATGCCATGCACAAACTCTATTGATCTCCTCTGGTTAGATTTGTGCCCCTAATCCAAAGATCTGGCCTTCCCAAGCATAAATGTCATGTAAAGTCTGAATCTTGATGCTTATAACTCAACCAATAAGCCTCAAATGATGATTTTGTCCCAACTACCTTAACCCAAGGTCATGACCTCCATTGTTCTCCATAAAGCTTGAAGAATAAGGCTCTCTGGACCTTTTTGGGTCCAATTACAAAGCCTCATCTCTAGAAGGGACTATTTGGACCCCAAATCAACTTAGTCAAGGGTACAAGAAACCCTAAAACCACATATCCTTCCTAAAACAAAAGAAGAGTCGAAAATAATACCTCAAATGAATGATCTTAACTTTTAGTCCTTAGAATAGCAACCTCCTTTGCTTTCCCTTGGCTAGAACCTCCTTCTTCTTACTAAATGACACCACAAAGATCAATAATGGTCACTCCTTGTTTCTTAAACGATCTGAGACTCTCTCTCTAGGGGTAGTAGCCACAATGGACGGCCATAAGGGCCTTTAAATAGGTCCCAAGCCCTGGAAATAGGGCTTCATTAAACAGCGTGGACTTGCTGAGTCCACGAATGGACTCGCCGAGTCCGGTCATGAAATAGAATGAACATCCGCGTCCTTACTCGGCGAGTCTTGGCGCCAACTTGCCGAGTTCCTCCACGAACTCCAAAACTTAAATGAATAATAATATACCTTGGAATCCGCATGTTACACCTAACATTTTATATAGTTCACATAGTATGTTTAATTTTTTTTGTTAAATTTAAGTAAAAAATGATTTTTTTCTTAAAATTCAGTAATTGTTCTTAAGATTTCGGACTTGTTCTTGAAATTTGAAAGATTTTTTTTTTCAAAATCCGAAATTGTATTCCAGAATCTGGAATACCATTATGAAATTAGTAAAAAAACATTTTTTTTATTGATCCAAAATAAACTCATTCCTAACAAATTGATTATTTTGACAATTTATTATTATTAATATTTTTTAAATACACATTAAAAAAAAGGTTCGACAATCGTGTCGTGTTCGGATTGACGTGTTGAGGGTTGGTGGGTCAAAATATGCCAACCCAAACACGATCCATTTAAATATACAGGTCACGGGTTGGCGGGTTTGGAACTTAAACCCATATATGACCCGTCAACCCATTTATTTATACGGATTCACACGTTGGCAGGTTCGTAGGTCATATTTGGGTTCGTGGGTCAAATTTCATAAATAAAATTGACAATTAAACATGAATAAATTTTTTATGGTTGATGCAAACATATCCAAAATTTAGACACTTAACTACTTAAGTGTTAAACATCTAAATGAAAAGTAAAAACTTTCATAGAAACAAGTTCAAACTAAACATTAATACAAACATAGATAACTTATTATATAATGCTTATTAAATATTGATACTTAATACATAAATATATTTAAAAATAAAAAATATATATTTTATTAAAAATATAAACGGATTGGCGGGTCAACCGATTTATTTTTTAAGAAACCTATATATGACCCATATATATGACCCGTTTAATAACACAGCGCTCCCGAGTTGTAGCGAAGAAAAAAAAAGAAGAGAAAAGATAGTAACGAGATAAAAGAAAAGAAAAGAAAGGAAAAGAAATTTCTCTTTTGTGCTCCCGAGCTGGAAAGAAATGAAAGGAAAGTTGAACATTTTGTTAGTTCTTTCCAAATTCTTCCAAATCGGAAGGAAAGTTAGGAGAAAAAATGATCCTTTAATTTGCTTCCACTTCTTTCGTTTAATTAAAATCTCTCTTATTTTCTTTTATTTCCTTCTATTTCCTCCTAAAGTTGAACTCGGGAGAGGGGCATAAACGAGTTGATGAGTTTGCTGATTGACGGTTAACCCAAGGGGCATAAACGAGTTGATGAGTTTGATGATCGACGGTTAACCCATTATTTCGTATAGTGTCGCCGGTTCCTTTAAAAATGGCTTTTTGATATATGTTTTTTTTTTTCTTTTTTTTAGGAAAAACGGTTTCTAAAAGGCAGAGGAAAAGGAAAACCCCTTCCTCTTGCTCGGAACTCATATTCTGAGACCAACAGCACAAGCGTATAAAGCCAGTGCTACAAGCAGAAAATATATGCAACAGCAATAACAACCATGTCCATGTGGTCTAGTAGCTCCTCGTTCTTCTACAAACACCATTCTTTCAACCCCAATTTCTTTTCAAGTCGCACCATCAAACCAGTTATTCGCACTAGGTTTGTCAAGTGCTCGTCTTCGGATAATGCCAACGATATCCATGAATTGTTAAAGGTATTATTGTTTATCAATTCTCCCTTCTTCCGTGTTATGCTTTACTTTTCCCATTTCGATTGAAGGTTGAATTTTCATAGCTCAATGCAATTTGGGTGCTGCCTCTTAACTTGTTTGATCGAGCCTTCACCACTATTAACATTAAATTACTTCCGGAATTATGGTTGAAATCATGCACACCTTTTTCCTCACGAAAGGAATTCTACTTTTGAGTTTAACTAGTATTCGTGTTGCTGCTGTTGCGGATTAGAAAATATTATTACATTATGCATAAAACTTTTGAATCATAAAGGGTAAAAACATCCAGCATCCATGCCAGTTGTTAACATGAAAGTAAATCTAAATCACTAAAATCGGAAGTGGACTAGAGTTTTTCAAGATAAGATTACCTTTTGTTTTGCAGATCCTTCCACACGATTTGCGTGACAACCTTGTGATGGAATCTAAAAAAGATCAACTGTTGGAGGTGATGAATTCCTATCTGATTTTCTTTCAAATATTTTAAATAAGGGTCTTGTAGTTTCTTTCCATGATAGTTGCAATGTTCTGTATGTAGTATAAGAAACAGCATATAGGGATGGACACATTGATAGAAATAGAAGTCAAGTTCTGCTATTTGAATGCTAAATATTCTAGTTGATTCGATTAGTTCACTAATTTTTTCTTCCATTAACACATCATCAATATACAGCTTAATAATAGCAACTCCAACCAGGCCAAAACTTTTCCAACATTGTTTATGTTGCTGAATAACGACCTACCATGTTTGATGTGATACCAAACCACAAAATATGCTTTACACATATATGGTTAAATATTTAAGAAAAAAAGTAAAATAAAATCACAGTATATTACAAATTTGGTCCACTTTTTTCGGTTTAGGTACAAATAAAGGATTTTTTTTTTACCAGTTTTGGTCCCTATTTTAACGTTTCATAACGCTTTTGGTCCCTGACATCGACACCACCACCCAAGAGGTGTCAATGTCCGGGACCAAAACTGAAAAATGGTCTCTTTTTAGACCTAAACAAAAAAAAAAAAAGCTAAGCACAGAGACCAAACTTGTATAACTTACTCTAAAAATTAGTTTATACAAAATATATCAGTACAAGAGTCTCATATAGAGCTTGAAAAGGAATCCAAAGTTCAATATGATATTTAAAATGTGTCACTTTTTTTTTGTAACAATTTTTTATAACATAAAGTATTATTGGAAATAAAAAAAAGGAAAATGTATTTTAATTATCATTTTTTATCAGATTTATCCTGCACTCAACTCCATGATTTTTTTTTTTTAATTGTGGTTATAGGTAATATTGGATCTAGGTCGGTTGCCACAGGCATGCTTCCTCGGTGATTCAGGTCGAAGATACATAAGAGATACCGAGGTAAATGATGCTTTCATATTTGCTGATTTGACTTTCTGCATATTATCTGGTGGAGATTTAATTTAATGAGGCCTCTAAATAATTAGTATGTATGTTTTAAACGATAGTAGATATCAATGGAAGAGCTAGAGTTTGCTGAAAATGCAATTGGAGAAATTGGAGGGGATAACAGAGGTGGTATCAGTGGCACCCTGCACCGCATATCTGCAGTGAGGAGTAGGAAAGGGGTTGTGGTTGGGTTGACTTGCCGAGTTGGCAGGGCAGTTAAGGGAATCACTGACATAGTGCGGGATCTACTTGAGTTTGGAGAGAGTATCTTGTTTATTGGAAGGTAAATTATTTATTCACATATTCAGTCTCCTTACAAATCTAAAATTACCATTTTGCCCACATTAGTCATTACAAAATTACAAATTACGGATGCCAATTCTTTTGTTTTAGGGATATTGATTAAACTAACCATTACAAATGAGGTGTTTGACAAAAATAACCAAATTTCTTATGTTTTGCAAAAATGAACATCTTGTCCTAAATGGGTCATTGCGGACTTGTTCTTGAAATAATAAAGTTTTTTTATTTCTTTTGTCCGGATTCTGGAACTTCAGTCCGGATATATACTTTTTTGTCAGAAAAAGTACTTCTGGAAAAGGTGGTTATTTAAAAGAAAAATTGGGTTATTTTCTTTAATATTAATCACTGATGTAAAAATAGGTTTAGGCAGTCTCCAACTGCTTACAATTAGTGCTAGTTGGTCCAATTAATTGGCGTTGGTGCTAATTGATCCTAATCGGTCAAAATTTGTAAGCAAAATTAAAAGGTCAAAATTAATAAAATAGTCAACAAAAGTAGTTACAGAATCAAAGGTTGTGTACAAAATATATGTTATTTTGTACATGTTGAAGCAAAGGTTGTGTACAAAATAACATATATTACTTACAATTTTGAAAAATCAAACGGCTCCAAGTTAAAATACATTTCAAATTGCGATGGTCTTTGTTATGACCATGTTGAATTTCTTCTAAGGTTTTGATGTTATATCCATGATTCAATAACTCTAAAAACAAGGGATAAGGAAATGATTTAAGCATTTCCACAATTAAGTAGCTCTCTATATTTGATTATTGGATTAGGCTCAAAGCAAGTGTCATTGGGAGAATACACCTCTCGAAAGCAGGCAGATTTTGTATTTCGCTAGTATTTCTGTTATTTAGATTTAAAACAATACCTGGGTGATTATCTTGATAACTTAGGCATGTTACGTTTACACTTTGTTCTCTCATTTTCATTTCTCCTCTCATCAAAGTAGATTGAACCTGTATCTTTATCTTTATCTTTTCTCACACCATATACTTGTAACCCACAAAGTTAAAATGTTAAATGATCAAAATGGACAGGACATTGGATTTTAGCAGAATGGGACTATTTATGAGGCAAGATTTACAACTATATTATGTAAGTTTAAATGCAAGAAATAACAAGATACTTTCGTTGATTTGTTTATTGTGGCATTCTACTTTCATTTCTTAATGTTACAACGAAAAAATATATCAAATTATAGCAATTACATCGCTATACAAACCCATTTTTGCTGTTATAATTGGGTAGATTATTCAAAGTATAATGTCCTAATATGAAAGAAATTGAAAGTACAATGCTATAGTTTTCAAAGTATAATGTCCAAGAAATTTGAAAGGGTACATTTTTCAAAGGCACATGACCTTGATAAGAAAAAACACTGGAAGCACAGTGTTGTAATAGAAGGAAATGCTATATATAATACACAAATAATTGAAAGTATGTTGCAGATTCATTCATTGAACCCTATTATGTATTGTTACTTTTAGTTAGTGAGTTGCAGTGAAATTTTACAGGCCTGGTGTAGGGAAGACTACTGTTATGCGAGAGATATCCCGAGTTCTTTCAGATGAGCTACATAAAAGAGTGGTATGTTTGCCTTTAATCTTTCTGTTTATTCTTTTTTCAACTTTATTCAAACATTTTCAAAACCCAAAAAAAATATATGTATATATATAAATTAGGTGGTTGTGGATACGAGCAATGAAATAGGAGGTGGTGGGGATATAGCACATCCAGCAATAGGCAGTGCAAGAAGAATGCAGGTTTGTAAACCCTCAATGCAACACAAAGTGATGATCGAGGCAGTTGAGAATCACATGCCTCAAGTCATCATTGTTGATGAAATCAGCACAAGGGCTGAAGTTATTGCTTGTCAATCCATTGCTAAAAGAGGAGTCATGCTTATTGCTAGTGCCCATGGTGATCACTTGGAAAATATTATAAAGAATCCTGTTTTGTCTCGTTTGGTATGTTATGTACACTACTACTCTACTTCTCATTCCATTCCATTCCATTCCATTCCATTCCATTCCCTCCAACCAAACAGACACATAATTTGCAACTTGAAGTTGTATGAATGATTATGTATACAGGCCGGGGGAATAGAATCTGTTACTTTAGGGGATCAAGAAGCCCAACAGAGAGATGGAAGGAAAAGTGTGAGTCAGAGGGCTGGACCTCCTACCTTTCCCTTTATGATTGAAATCAGAGATAGACACTGCTGGGTTATACACAAGGTATCCTCTCTCTCTCTCTCTGTATATATTTTAAAACTAATTATAGAATGTTTAGAAAGCTGTGTGTATGTCTTATTTACTAAATCTATAAGTTATTGGTTTCTTCCAGACAGAAAGAAGTGTGGATGCGTTGCTTCGAGGGAAAAAGCCTCGGGTGGAGGTAACTCACCTGTAATCCTCAAAAGTGTTGTTTAAATAAATAAATGATGTTTAAATATTAGTTAAGAAAATGGAAGGAAAACTCAACTCAACTGTGGGTACGTAGATTTGTAAAGACTTTATTTAGGGCTTGCTGAGGAAACCTCTTTTTCTTGAAATAACTGTTAAGTCCTTCAGAATTGAATTAAAAAGTTAGGACTTAATAGATCCATTTTTATAAAGGACATTTGCTTTTAGAGTAGGTTAAGTTTTTGGTCCTTGACTATACTCGGTATCAAAAATTACTCTTGCACTCTTTTGGTTCTTGTGACGTTTTCGGTCCCTGTTCTAAGTAAAATGGCTCTTTTCGTCCCAAATATGTACTCAATTGGAACAAGGGAACAAGGACAAAGAAATGATACTAAAAGTTCAAATAAGAACCAAGACTGTAAGAGAAAAAATTTTTGGGACGAAAATTGAAAAAACCAGCTATATGAAATTCAAGGACCAAAAATGTAATTTACTCTTGTTTTAAACCTAGAATTTATCAAATATTGATAGAGATATTCTTTCATAAATTGTGTTCCATTGCTTTTCTTCTTTGTTAATTCTCGATGATCCATTTTTGAAGTGAAGCATCTTTTATGTTTTGCAGATTCGAAAGCGGGACAAAGAAATGAAAGTTATTATAGAAAAATGTAAAATCAAGAATTAAAATGGCAACATGATCCGGTTGATAAATTGTGTTTTCTTTTTACACGAATTTCATCTGATAAGAACAACAAAGGCAGTTATAAAAAATGGTGGAAGATCAATTGTGGAACACTAACAAGGTGTCTAAGGGTTTGAATCCTTGATCTTGTGTTTGAAATTTTACTCCTCAACCATTAGACTCTTATGGTCCGAGTAAAAACACTTTAATTCACAATTATATTATTATCATATAAATATTAGTATGTACATCAATAATCTTATGTCTTAGTAGCATACAAAAGCAGTCGAAAACAAAAAGATTATAGAAAACTAAACCTTTTGTGTAAATTGAGGTTTTTATTCTTGTTTGTTGTTTTTTATAGATGTTATAGAAAGTATTTTTTTTCTTTTAATATATTTTTTGAAAAGTATCTGTTTCATGTGTTTAGTTCCTATTTTCTAGGCCTTCAACTTTTAAGTCATTGTAAAAGTATCTGTGTTTAGTTCCTATTTTTGAAAAATATCTGTTTCATGTGCTTAGTTCCTATTTTTGAAAAGTATCTGTTTCATGTGCTTAGTTCCTATTTTCTTACTCTTGTTATTGAGGGCGTGTTTGGTATAGGGAAGGGGAAATGAGTTTGATTGTTTCTCTTGTTTGGATATTGCAAATAATAAGGAAATGAGAAGTAAACAAATTCCTTTTCAACCAAAATAATTCTCTAATTTTAAGAGGGAAAAAAGGAGAAAAGTAAAGCTGCACTAGAGAATTAGAAAAAAAAAACAAGCGGAGAAATCAAAGGCCGCGTAGCTTCGAGCCCTACTCTTTGCATCCAAAAAATTTTCTTTTATGAATTTGTCTTTGATTTCTCTCATACGAATCGGTTTTTGATTTCTTCCTCTATTCAGTTTTCTTGCTCTCATAATATCGGTTCCAACCCTATAGCCCTAACATTTGTGATTGTGCTTCTCTTTCGATGATTTTGTCACTAGTCTTCCAATTAAGGTATTAATTTTCGTTTATGGAAATCTTTGGATCCTTCCACTTAAAGTATTAATTTTAGTTTATTGAAATTTGGATTATTCTTGTTATTCATCTGTTTGATTTTGAGTTGTTAGTGAAGCAAATTCAAACATCTACTCCACTCAAGATCAAAACAAACAGTAACAACAACAACAACGTAGAGGAGGATAGTAAAGTAAATTCAGATTTTGAGCGTTCTTGATGTTTGTGTTTGATTTTAAGTTATTATTGTTGTTCAAATTTGATTGGTATTTCTATTATTACTGTTATGATTTTTAGTGTTCTTGATGTTCCTATACTTTTACGTCCCAAAAATTACTAAGTAAAAAATTCATTTAAAAACCATCAGAAACATCATTCATTTATTTCAAAACCCATCAAAACGTAATAATGTATAAAATAATTATGAGAGTACAAATCATGTCATAAAATGCGGAATGCTGGTGGATGCAGTGCGATCATCTCAAACTCTTTCCTTTCGAACTGACTAAAACCATAAACGTAAACCTGTAAGCACAAAGCTTAGTGGGTTTCCCAAAATACCCCATACCATACATACATAACAATATAAAACTAAACTGAGTCTATTTCACCCCCTTAGGTCTCTTTCAACCGGTATTTGGTCTATTTCACTACGTTCGGTCTTGTTCAACCGGTTCAGCTCTATTTCACCCCCTTCGGTCTCTTTCAACCGGTATTGGGTCTCATACAATCATATCAGCAAGAGTCACAAAGACAACAAGCACATACATGCATATCGGCAAATTTCATAAAGACAACTATCATCCTACAGACATAATCCAATGAGACGACATTGGTGACTTCGACCCACGAGTATAGTGAAGAGACTCACTTATCAAATGATGATTAATTGCAACTGCTACTACTGCTGCAAACACAGATGCTACCAACCACCTATACAGTCATATAAAGTACACCCTTAGCTTTTCTTCCAAGTTTAGGGGTTTGACCAAAAGTCAACACAAGTCGAAAATCAAACTTGACTTGCCACGTCATGACCATCTTTATCCTATGATACCCACTAAGAGGTCTAAATCTCCGATCTTAGATCTAAGAAGGCTAAAAATGGCAATAACTTAATCAACAAGCACTTAATCCCATTAGTCCTAAGCCCATCTGCTCCAAAAGAGCTTATAACACTAAAACCATTCTAAAGTTTGATGCTTTTTAGACTTGCATGTCCAATGCAAGTCTTGGACACAACTTAGGTAAAAAATTAGGGGGGGGGGGGGGGGGGGGGGTTGACCAAGATCTTATGCATGGCTCAAACAACCCACCAAACTTCAGATCCAAACCATAAACTACTTCACATGATCCAAATAATCATAAAGTTGCAACCTTTATGAAGTCACACCATTCATCCAACAAGATCAAGAAGAAAATGGGACAAAATGCAAGATCTAACACTATAATAAAAAAGTGGAACCTTGAACACTTACAAGGGTCCACAACAGATCTAAAAAGGGAGATAGTGGCTCTCTTGCTGATCCTTGGTTTACACTTTTCTTCTTCCTTCAAGACCTCTCAAATCACGCAAGAAAGCTTCAAACAATAATGAAAAGAGTTAGAGATTTCATCTAGATAAAAGAGGGTGGTGGAGGTTGAGGGTGAGCAAACCCTAGCCTCCTCATTCCTTTAAATAAGGTGCAAACTCGAAGATTTAGGGTATAAGACGTCAGCGCCACGTCGTAGCCTTCCTTGCCACATCGTGGTAAGTCAAAAGACCCGCGACTGGAAATTGCTTCGCCACGTCACAATAATCCTTCCCACACCATGATGACTCACCAAAAATTACACTTTACGTTAAAAATAAAGCATACCTCAAAGCCAACATGTTACATATACCAAAAGGATAAATATATTAAACAATTTTAGAAGAAGTTAAATTGGTTAACAGGTAAAGGCAAAAAACTTATGTTTTATCACTGGGAAACCCAGGTAAAAGCAAAAAAATTAGCTAAGATGGGTACAAGTTACGTTGGTTAAATGGAGGAAGAATTTAGTATATATATATATATATATATATATATATATATATATATATATATATATATATATATATATATATATATATATATATATATATATATATATATATCGATGTGTTGTTTTCTATCGAGGTGCCTGATCCTTTTACAAGATTTTGTGCCAATATTTTATGAAAATTTTTAATAAAGTCCTAAATTTATTTTTTTGAATAGAAAATCCCGACTATTTAACTTTTTAAATAGAAAAGCCAAACAAACCGGCTAATTTATTTATTTTAGCCCATTTTTGACATGTTCAACAGTTCATGAGATAACATCGTTAATTTTTCCAAAATAATGAGTTTTTTTTTTTTTTTTTTTTTTTTTTTTTTTTTTTTTTATAGATTTTGTCAAAATTGGTATATAATGTATAAACGTATTTTTTACGTACGTATTTATGTATTTTTTTAAAATTTTTTTTGATAAGTATATGTTTAGATATTTTAAATGTATAAACATATATTTTTAAGTATTTATATGTATTTTTAAGTGTTTTACATATTTTGTTATGTATGTTTATGTGTTATTTTTTATGTATTACGTATTTATATATATTTTTACGTATTTAAATATTTTTTAAGTTTTTTTTATAGATTTTTATTTATTTTTATTTGTTTTAACTGTATAAACGTATTTTTTATGTGTTTATATGTATTTTTAAGTATTTTACATACTTTTTTTTATGTATTTTTATATTTATTTACGTATTATGTATTTATATGTATTTATGTATTTTTTTAAAAGTTTTTTATATAGATCTTTATGTATTTTTATGTATTTAAATGTATAAACGTATTATTTTTATGTATTTATGTATTTTTTTTTACTTCAAGTCATCTTCACAATTTCATCTAATTCTCAAAGCTTCTTCAAGTATGTCTAGATTGTTTTTCTATATACCCACATACTTTAAGCTTTCCCCATTCTCTTATCATGAAATAAAACATCAAATTAAAAAATAGAACAATAATTTATGCCCGTGGGCAGAACATGATCGTCTTAGAGATGTTAAAATTAGAGAAAATCTTATCGATCGTGAACAAAATATATACCCCTTACAAATTCTGAATTTATGGAAAAGAATGAAAATATGTAATAGCTTTTGTAAGGTTCTTTACCTAATACCAAGGTTGTAAAAAAAACGTAAGTGGACTGAGATTAAGATACTAATCGGTTAGGCGAAGATTAATTAGGGATTAATCGATAACCATTAATTATTAAGAAAAATATTCAAAAAAATAATAAATATAAGTTTAATCTTAAGAATATAAATATATAATAATGTTTTTCTTTATAAAAAATAAGCAAAGTTTTATAATAAAGCCAAATAATACAGTGAGTTCACATGAAATCGCTAAATGTTTGATGTTCCATTAGTTTTTAGATTTAAAGTCACATAATGACATAGAAATAAAAAAATTCCACAACGCGCATCTTCATCTTCTCTACATGAGACATCGGGTTCCCTTGAGGCCAAATGAGATTGTTGAGGTTTTTGTATGTGTATAAATTATTATTTTGTTTTTTAATTCGATGTTAAATTTCAAAATAAGAGAATGAGAAAAACTTAAAATATATAGGTATGTAGGAAAACTATCTACACATACTCGAAGAAGTTGTGGGAATTGGTTGGAATGGTGAAAATGACTTGAAGTAAAAACATATACATAAATACATAAAAATAATACAATTATACATTTAAAATACATAAGCATCTATATAACAA
This sequence comes from Lactuca saligna, assembly GCF_052625555.1. Taxonomy (NCBI): domain Eukaryota; kingdom Viridiplantae; phylum Streptophyta; class Magnoliopsida; order Asterales; family Asteraceae; genus Lactuca; species Lactuca saligna. The sequence continues at coordinate 240,886,294 of NC_136420.1, read as the reverse complement.
ACTTCAAAAATGATATAAATACATATAAATACATAACATAAAAATATGTAAAATGCTTAAAAATACATATAAATACGTAAAAAAATATGTTTATACATTTAAAAACATAAAAAATATGTAAAATGCTTAAAAATAAATAAATTGTAACGCCGTAAAATTTCAAACAAATTTCCACATTAAAAAAAACACTTTATTTCACAATATTATAAAACTCATTGTTTCATATATTCGAACATAAGTAAAAATCCCAAGATCATAACATATAAATAAACTCCGCGCGTGTGTGTACTGATCATGCCTGCACCTTCCAGCGATCCTCACTAGTACCTGAAACACATAACACAAAACATTGTAAGCACGAAGCTTAGTGAGTTCCCCAAAATACAACATATAACACATATTAGCCACTCAAGGCTATAACTCTTGTGGGCCCTTGGGCCCTAACTCTGTGGACCCCCTGGTCCTAGCTCTATGGACCTTCCGGTCCTAACTCTGATATACACACAGCATAAATCACATAGAAATAATGCAGTGCAACACATCACATAGATAACATACAAGATACTCTATCACATAACTCTGGTTACCTACTCAAGGTAAAGTATAGTGAGAAGACTCACCTCGGATGTCTTGGGTGATACCTTGATCGCGTATACATTGATCTAGCCTCTGCCTAAACACATAACAATGATATCAATCAATAACAACTCTCCAGGCTAGACTAGACTTTCACATGTCCTCTAAGAAGGCTAAAAGACCATTTTACCCTTCAAACGGTCCACAAGTCCAATTGTTGACCAAACCCTAAAAGTCAAAAAAAGTCAACGGTCAAATCTTGACCAGACTCGTCGAGTGCACAATTGTGACTCGGCGAGTTCAGTCATGAATTCAAGTCCTCTAAATCCCCAATGACTCACCGAGTCACTTCCCTAACTCAGTGAGTCACCAACTATGTGGTTCTCGGGGAAACCTACCCCTACTCGTCGAGTCTGTCCTTGGACTCGGCGAGTTCATGCCATGCTCATACTCAAATGACCTCCTGAGGTCAGATCTGTTCCTCTAATCCATAGATCTTACCTTCCCAAGAATGATAATTACATAAAGTTCAGATCTTAATGCTCATACAAAGGCCCAAAGGCTCTATTTGGAGAAATAACCTCAAATATGACATCCTAAGCTCATGTCTCCTAATGTTAATCATAATGAACAAAGGGTTAAGGTCTTTGGACCTCTTTGGATCCAGATCCAAAGCCTCAATACGATAAGGGAGCAAATGCTCATCCAATCAAGCCTCTAAAGGGTCTAGAAAACCCTAACTCCGAGCGACGCCTATCCGCGTAGCTCTTTTGACGACTCTAAGCTGTTAGGAATCTCTGCCTGACCTGCTAAATCTGCTTAGTCGTCTGAAGCACTATCTCTGTGTTGTCCATCACACGCTGCCCGACCTCTCCCCAACAAATAGGGGTCCGACACCTCCTCCCATATAATAACTCGAAGGGAGGCATACCAATACTCGAATGATGGCTGTTGTTATATGAAAACTCAGCCAAAGGCAGATACATGTCCCAACTTCCCCCGAAGTCCAACACACATGCCCGAAGCATATCCTCGAATGTCTGAATCGTCCGCTCACTCTGACCGTCCATCTGTGGGTGGTGTGCGGTACTAAAATGCAGCATCGTACCCAAATCCTCATGGAATTTCTTCCAAAATCTGGAAGTGAAACACACATGTTGATTTGAAACAATCGAGACCAGAACTCCATGCCGCGATACCACCTCTCTCACGTATTGTGATAACCATCAAATTTTGGTCAAGTCAAAGTCAACTAAAGTCAGCAAGTCAAACCATTTGACTCAATTTGCCCGTGGGTACTAGAATTTTGTCACAACTAGAAATTTTGTGTCTTGTAATCACTATACTCAAGTAAGTGTTGAATTCAAAAACTCAAGAGCATGTATGATGCTTACTCAATGGAAAACTAAACCCCAAATCACTACATCAAGCAATTGGAAACCCTAGAAGTTCTTGATTAGGTCCATTTTGGACTAGGACTTCCTTATTGGACTCTATGGACCAATAAGCTTCCAATTTGACTATCATGGGCTTAGAACCCTTAAGTGGGCTCTAATTGGACCCACATTAATTTAATTCAAGATTTTGGGTCATTTTGGGCCTAGAATGAAATGACTTAAAAGCTTTGATCCATAATTAACCTAATCTAGCTTAATAAAGCATAAAAATCACAATTTTATCTTATAAGGCCAAAGATCACCCAAACTAACTCTAATATTGGGCTTAGGGGCAAAAAGCCCAAAAATTCTTTCTTCCCTCTCCATTCTCGGCCCAAGCCCAAGAATAAGGAGGAGTTGACTTTGGATTGCCACCTCACTTTTATTTGATGGATATCCATGCATGCAACTCATACTTCCAAGCATCTATCTTGTCAAAGCCACCCTCTTCTTTCCTCTTTCCCCCTCTCGGCCGAATCCCAAACACACACACAAACATTTCACTCATCTTTTCTCTCAAGGAGCTCTCTCCATTTCTCTCAAAATTTTCGAAGATCTAAGAGGAATTCAAGGGAGTTCTTCCACAAAGATCATCATCTAGGTAAGTTGAAACTTGGATCCACACTTTAGACCTCTTCTTATATCCAAAAATCTCTTCTTAACTCTCATAAAATCATAAACTTGTGTCTTAGAACTCCATAAACTCGAGATCCTCAACAAGGGGTGCTAGGGTCGAAAATCACCAAGTTTTCTTCCATCCTTTCTTCAAAAACCGAATCAACATCCAAAGGTGAGTTTCATACCCCCTTATTTTCGGTTTTTATAAAGTTTTGTGGGGGAGAATACAAGAAAAGGTGTAGATCCATCATTATGTGTATGTTGTGGTTGATTTCTATGCTTATATGTATGTTTTGTATGATTTTGATGCTAGATCTAGTGATGAAATACTAAAAACCGAGACATATATTTTATTCTAGCATAAAATATACTATTACATGCAAAGTATACTAAGAAAAATAGCCAAATGGCTTAACAACACTTAATTTGGGCTAACAACTCATTTTTTTGACATAAAATGTTGAAAATACAAAGTTGAAGGGCCTAAAATGAAATATTTTGAAATCTGATGGGTGAGATGAGTCAAAACAGTTTACATAATGTATTTTCTGAAAATATACTATTTGGAGGGTTAAAAACATAAATTCCAAGCTTATTGGGCTAAATATGACATTTTCGGCCTAATGAGGCCCAATAAGCGAAATTTTCTATTTTGAAGGACCAAAACTGCATTTTTCTGTAAAACAGTGGACTATAAGTGTTCCATGTACTTTTCAAAGGTTTAAAATGCTTTTCAAATTTAAAAAGGACCAAAGTTGCAAAAATTTTCCAAATTGGGCCAAAAATGTAAAAATTGCGAAAAAGAGGGGTTATAACCGAGAAAACTGCAATTTCAAGGACTTAAGCTGTTTTCTATGAAAAATATGCTGGAAAATACTTATTTTAATAGTTTTTGGTGTTAAAATGTCAAGAAAATTGATTTAAGGACCAAACCGAAAAGTTTTTAAATAAAGGGGGTGAAAAGGGTAAATTTTACAAATAAGGAGGGACTGAAAACAGAAAATTCTCAAGGCTAGTTCGATACATGCAATTTGACCAAATGATGGTACCACGCCTATCGACGAAATACAATACATTACAATACCAAAAGTCGTTGTCAAACGAATTGGTTCGGTCTCGAACCAATAACAATCTGAAACTACTAACACGACGACACTATGACATTACGACATTACGATTCATAACTAATAACGATTGGGAAGTCACTATACATGCGAGTGTGCACAGACGTCTACGCACCATCTTTGGGCCCCAAAAGTGTAAAATCTTGTTTGTTGAGCCTAGCTAGCCCAATGACCTGATCTTAAGGCCCGAAGATCTCTCTCTCTTACGCAGTGTTGGGTTTTACCGATCCGACATAACGTAAAAGGACTTTCAATGGCAAACATGCTGCTGGTCCCCAAGGGTCCTTCAGTGCTGCTAGTAAAGTCTGTAACTCACGATTGCGAGTTGGGCTTCGGGCCCTTCGCAATTGCAATGGTCTTGAACGACGCGGGGAAATACCGAGGGTTTCGCACCTTCTCTTCTTCCCTCCGGTCGTGGGACTACACAAGTCCGGGAGGATTGAGCGGTGTGAAGAATACAAGTGACGCCTAAGGGATCGCTTGTAAGGTTGTCGATTGGACGTTTTCATTAACGCACGTCACAACACTTCACCACCCACTGTATTCTCAATGCCTCCGGAGCTCAACGGTTTCCTCTAACGCAACGAAACAACGATACACAAACTAAGTAAAGCAAAGTGATAGGAAAACGTCGGGTTTTCCTAGGGTTTTCAACAATTACAATTATGAATTACCGGTCGAATTTCACAACTCTTACGCTTACATCTATAGAATTCAAACAAGCATACTCATGGATCATCACATATTTTTACACTATTCTATTTTTAGAAAATATCGGATTTTCTGATGGTTTTCAAACAATACATTGGATTTCAAACACTACTTATGAACTCACCAACATTTCATATGTTGACGTTTTCAAAATACTTGTATTCTCAGGTAACAGATAAGGTGAAGGATGATTTGTACTCTATGACGTTTTGCTGTGGTTTAAGTAGTATCAAACAGTTATTTTTTTTTGAGAATGTAATGTTCCGAACAATGTAATGAATGTAACGTTACCAGTTGTATCATTCCAAATGTTGGTGATGTATAATGTTATGTTTCATGTATATGCATTGTGATGGTATTCAATGAGTCACGATAGCCCTCGGACGTTTCCGCCGTCTGGTTCGGGGGTGTGACAAATTTACATTATGAAACTTCTACACAACTCTCTATTCTAATGAGAGATCATAAAGTAAAAAGTGCGAACATCTAGATATCCTTAACCTTAAACTGTGGTACGTGGCGAGTCCAAACCGATAAAACAATGTTGCATACTCACCGGGAGTGTGTAAGACCCTTAAACAAGGCTTAACAGGGTTTACGAACCTTGCCTTGCGAAGCCAGACACTCACAAATGCCACACTCGAAACCTCTCTCAATCGTTTTCACTCTATCTCTCTCTATTTGAAATCTCTCTAAGTATGTGAAACCTCTCCCAAAAGTCTCTTTGTATGAGAAATCTATCCAAGAATATCAAATCTCTCCCAAATCTCTCCAAGTATGTGAATCTCTCTCAAATATCTCTCTGTATGAGAAATCTCTCCAAGAATGTCAAATCTCTCCCAAATCTCTGCAAGTATGTGAAATCTCTCTCAAATATCTCTCTGTATGAGAAATCTCTCCAAGAATGTCAAATTTCTCCCTAATCTCTCCAAGTATGCGAAATCTCTCGCAAAAATCTCTTTGTATTAGAAATCTCTCCAAGAATGTCAAATCTCTCCCAAATCTCTCCATGTATGTGAAATCTCTCTCAAATATCTCTCTGTATGAGAAATCTCTCCAAGAATGTCAAATCTCTCCCTAATCTCTCCAAGTATGTGAAATCTCTCGCAAAAATCTCTTTGTATGAGAAATCTCTCCAAGAATGTCAAATCTCTCCCAAACCTCCCTCAAAAGTTTCCCGTAACTTTTTAGAATCATTCGGGTCATTCCGACCCTCAACCGGGTCAAAAACGGCTTAAAACGGGGTAAAAACGAGAAAAATGGACCTTGGGAACCGAAACCCTTCTCAAGGAGCCGAAGCTCCTTAAGGCCGAAAGTACCCTGGACAGACCGAGCCTCTGTTGGCTGAACCCGGAGAACCGAATCACTGTAGCGAGGACCGAGTCTCGGTCTCTGTCTTCTTTGCGCCTCTCTGTTCTCCTTCTCTCTTCTCGGCTCTCTGCTTCGCTTTTCGCTCTCTGTCGCTTCTCGCTCTCTGCTTCGCTTCTCTCCTCTTTGTTGCTTCTTCACTCTCTATTCCTCTCGCCTCTCTTCCCCTCTCGGTCTCTGTTCTCTCTTCTCTTCTCTATGTCTCTTCTCTTCTCTCAGTCTCTCTTCTCCCCTCTCGATCCCTGCTCTCTCTCTTCTCCCCTCTCGGTTTCTGCCCTCTCTCCTCTCGATTTCAGCATCAGAAGACTGAAACTCGGCCAGATTTCGGAAATTTGTCACTTTTAGCCCCTTTTTGATATTTTTAACATTTTAAGCCCGTTTTTCGTGATTTTAAAGCGGGATTTTCTCCAGAAATTATATTTTAACATAATAAACCCTAAATATTCATAATTTAAACATATTTTGATAAAAATCATTATCTAAATGATAAAAATCTAATGGGGGATTTATTTAAGGTGGAGTGTTGACCTTGCCTTAACTTATATCACAAGCAAGCACCCCACACCCACTCTATGACCAGCCATACCTCCCCACCTTACCTAGGTCACTTCAATGTCCCTTACACTCAATTTACACTCATTTCCATGTTTTTAGAGCTGGAACAAACATCCTCTCTCCTCATTTCTCTCATTTGCTCTCATTTCACTAAATATCAAACACCACTTTTCTCTCAAACTTTTTCTCCACCAAACTCGAGATTCAAGGCTGATTATCAAGTGATCTTCCACATTTAGTAAACATAATCCATTCTCCTTATGATTTTCTCACTTATTTCCACTCAAATCATGGATATCTTACACAAACTCCATCGTATTTGTGTTAGAGCTTCGAATCTTCAAGTGATTCTTCAAGTGTTCTTGGGTTGAACACTTCTCTTCTTCATCACTTATCTACTGAAATCACTCAAGGTGAGTTCATACCCCTACATTTTCATGTTTTCTCAAGTTTTAAGGGGGGAATACAAGTTAAAACACCAAGAACATAACTAAAATTTTCTAACAGCCTTCATCAGAAAAGTTCAACTCCATTCACGGATTGTTTTGGGCATCTTAAACATTTTTGTTTTCAAAACTGTACAAGGTGCAAATAGTTCAAGTTCTTAGCTTTAAAATGAGTACTTGCACATCCCCATACGATTTGTCTACAATTTATGGTGATTTTTACAAAACTGCCTATCATTTCAAACAACAATCCGGACCAGTCTGTGATTATGGACTTTTTCACCCAAGTTTGAGGTCATTAAAAATCGTGATAAAAATTATGAGTAAACTAGACACATTTTTTGAACTCTCAGAATTTACGGATCTAGTTTTCGACTTTGTATGATTTTTCTATGATTTTTCCAAAACAGTGCAGAATGGCTAAAGTTAGAGAACAACATATAAATATCATAACACTTTGTATTAAGTTGAGCAAAGTGTATAATCATAAGTTCTAATTATTGAATGTGTTTCTTTGTTAGTTTATCATCATGAACTGAAACTAAGTCATTCATAATAAATATTATACATTCATTTTAGAACACGTATAATAAACTATAAAAAGTATAGTTTAATGGATTCATAACATTTATGCATTTCCATAAAAGAGTTCTTACATATTACAAATGTTTTAGACAAACTATAGTAGGTATAGTTTTTGATACATCACACAACACACTCGTACAGAAAGTGTACATTCATACAGAAAAGATTTATATTCACACACATTTTACGTAAACTTGTTAACCTATATTGTGAGACATTCTCTCCTCGTACGTCCGAGTGCGGGATATAATTCCTGGTAGTTATAATCAGAATCTCCTGGAGGGAGAACGTGATACTTGTATATAGATCTATATTGGGTTTGACACCCCACACCTTGCTGCTAGCTACAGTGGGACCTGCAGGTCTACGGGTGACAAATGTCATTTCAGTTTTCGCGATGCCTGAGAAACGTCGTGGCAGGTTCACATAGTCATAGTATGATTACAGCGACTCACATACGGATATAACAATCCATAAAGTTTACGGGATTTTATTTATAAAACCTAAATGAGTTTTATGTCGATTTAAAATCACTTTTTATCTCAATGAGTACAGATATTACTGTACACTTTTGGTTTTGGTAGTTATGACTACACATCATTTGAAACCACATTTATACCTTTAAGTATAGTCAATACTTGTTCTTTCTCGGTCCTCGGATTTAGGACTACATATACATAAAGTATTAACAAACATGAGAACATACGGAAATTTCATTTAATTCAAACGCATCCATGTCCATTTAAACACATAACATTTTCTATTAGTAAGAAAGGTTACTTATACATTTTGGTCTTCTGTCATAAGACTACATTACACAAATTTTAAAGAAAATATCGGATTTTCTGGATACATATTCTAACGCTTTTACAAGGAAAACGGTTTATTTTTCTAACGAAATCTCTTATGAACTCACCAATCTTTGTGTTGACACTTTTCAAAACTACTTGTATTCTCAGGAATTCAGTGAAAACAGGAAATCAACAACGTTTTGAGGATGGGACGATAAATCGTCAAACAGTTCATTTCGTATCATAATGTAATTAATGTGAATCATGTAAACATGTGCTTTGATGTAACGTTTTCAATTATATTTGTGTTGGTTGTATTTACTTTGAGCACTATTATACTCATTGTTGTGATACTCTACATGAAGTCCTCCACCCCTGGACGTTTCCGCCAGCCTTGGTTTGGGGGTGTGACAGATTGGTATCAGAGCATTGTTTATAGTGAACTCAGTATATCAAACCACATAAGATATACAAACTATAAATGCATTGGGACTAAGTCTCTGATTTAAAGTTTCAAAACAACTATACTTTTAGAAATAAATAGTTTCTTATTAAAGGTATAGATGCATACATACATATTAAGGTCAGCACCATTCTAGAACAAAACAAAAGTAATGATTGTTGAATATCACAGGTAAGCTCGGGGATGTATGGTCAATCTTGGGAGTGGCATAGCCTGATCAACTATGCTGGTCTGAGGAGTGATTAGCACATGCCAGAGAATAGTTGTGATATGGAAACAAGTCTAAAAACTTACCAACACTACCACAATGAGAACATTAGAACAGAACATGAGTTTAAAATACTATAGGAGTATTTTGTAATATCATAACTTATATGAAAACTAAATAGATCCTTAATAATAGGTATATAGTCCCTAAGTGGATACTTTAAGGTTATATATAACTTAGAAATTATAGACTTAGAATTTGTGGTCATTACTTTACTTCCTTTTCCTTGTTTGGATGTGGACCTAGAGTGGGATCACTTATTCAAAGGTCTATCGTATCTTGTTATATGTAATTAGTATGCACTATGTCATTATAGAAGTAACTAATAAGGATCACCCCCTATAAGTAAGTGATAATAGAGTTAGACGCATAGTACTTATCTCCTCCACTTCTATTCTCGCAAATACGGCATAGCAAAATCCTACTTACCGGACGACCCTTACTTTCCTAATCCGAACTCGAGGAATGGTGAATGGTTATGAGAAGAATCATAAGCGGGACCGGAGGTAATCAATCCTCCATGCATAGCAAGGGTTCCGCGAACCGTTTCGACTATATCGAACCTGTACCCCGTTGGACAATCATGACCGAGGGTTGAATGTCGACAACAATGACAACAACCACCATGTGGAGACCAACGAGGGTGCTATGACCTCAATCACGGGGGACTGACGGACAGAGCCCTCCCGGCAAAGACCCGGCGGATCCCAATCATCGGGGATTAAAACAGGAAGACTACAATCTGAGTTCAGAAAACTGCACGCTACTATAGACCCTACCATCTCATGTACCGGTGACTCAGAATTATACTACTATTCCCGAGACCAACTCTCTTTTTAGGACCTTATCGCCACTCGTGAAGAGGAAAGAGAGTAACAGGGTAGGACACACAACATTCAAAGAAAGGATGATTGTAGCCAAGCATTGATTGGCAAAGCTACAAAATTGCATCGAACTTGCCTCAGGCATCACAAGGGATGGATCATCATAAGTAGAGTTCTTGCCGCTCACCAGACCTGGTAGATTAGCTTCATAAGTATGCGCTGGTGCTACTCTATTGTAAGTAAAATCACGACACTACAAATTAAGTGGTCATACTAATCGAGAAATCTATCTACTATCAAAACCTGCCCATGCACAAATGTGAAGTAGACCTGCATCGAGGTCAAAATTTTCACTGAAACCATGATTACTAAAGTCATATTAACAAGATGGGCTTAGGATGTACCTAACAGACTCGAAGGACTATCTAGCCTTAATTATATAACTAAGCATACATCAATAGGTCGTGATAAGGACCTAGCTTGGGTCAAGTATAAGGTTTCACTTGGATACAGAGCTACTAAAATACATGAGTTTATTATACAAAGAATCTCGTTATAAATTGTTTTCAGAACACCCTAAACAACTGAACTTTGATACAAATCGATATGAGATAAACTTAGTTAGAAAACTCGCGACATATAGCCATTCTAAAAACTCATTATCGTCTCACCTTTAAACATTTGTTGAGAAGTTTCTTCTTCATAGACCTATTGAGTGCGAACGTTCCAGCACTAATGCACCGGATCCCATCAAAATTCCTCAGCCAAGTGTGTTCGGACAAACATGATTCTAAGAGGAGTAAAGCTTAACGTCCGTATGAAACCTACTCCTACCTACTGCCATAACTCCATCTCGTGAGCGTTAGCAGAAACACTAAGAATAGTACAGTAATGTGCAAAAATTTATATGCGTAAATATAAATTGTAAGGATGCACTTAAGACAATCATTTCCACTAACAAAGTCATTTTTCATCATGAAACAGAGCTATGTCTTCACCAAGAGGTAACAAACCAACTAGCAAGGCGCCAACACTTCAGATAGACGCTGCTACTTTTCAAGCTGCAGTCACGGCTGCCGTGGCAGCCGTCATGGTGCATTTCAATACTAACAACGTCAGCAGGGGTGGAAGCGGTACTAACAATACAAATTGTGGTAACAAGCAGGGACACCAATGGGTACCTACCAACAAAAATACCTCAGGCCACGAACCTACGAACAAGAAGAGAAAGTTTTGGAACATGAAAGAGCGCCACCAATCTCAAGGATACATTAAAAGACAACAACCTAGGGCCGCCCCTACCATTACAACAACAGTCATGACACATGCCTCGATACCAGCCATGGGGTCTGCCACCCAAATGCCTGCCAGACCATATGAGGGATCACTCCCAAAGTGCAACCAATGTGGCTTTCATCACCATGGGGCTTGCCGGGAGATGCACTGTAAAAACTGCAACAGGAAAGGGCATACCGTCCGTTTTTGTAGGGCCCCGACCCATCACCTCCCTTCAATCATCTGCACCAAGGTAGGCCCAGTATGCTACCTATGCGGTGAAACGGGACACTTCAAGAGAGAATGTCCAATTGAGAAGAATGACGAAGGAACAGGAGGAATGTGATGAACACACCAACAGGAGCAGCAAGGGAACCATGTTAGGACTTTTGTAATGTTCCCAAACGACAAAACGTTTAAGTACGATATGTTTGTAATGAATTTGGTACACTTACTAAAGTAACCTTCCTTCTAAAAAGTAGCTAAAGTATTCTCTCATACAAATCAAACCAAAGACATTCATATATAACCTTAAGATCATTACCTGTAAGTTGTGATGACCTTGTCCATACATCGGGGTTAATTAAAATCAAAATACTAAAGTCTTGAAACAAATAATTCCATCTTGACTCCGATTCCATGTATAGTATTAGGGGTTGAGTGGGGTCACCCACTCGACGATTTCACGATATCAATTTACATATGACGATCATATACTGCTCGATCGTAAGGAGACCTGTTAGGAATCATGATATCAAGTATCATTACTGGCCATCGAAAACACACCCACTACCAGTGCTAGACACTGTGGTATGAATCATCTACAATAATCATAACATCAAACAAAACGGAACACACAGAAAAGAAATACAGGACACTCTATCACTCTAGTGATCTCTTCTTTTTTGAATACAACTTATCTCATGTTATCTAAAAATATATTGTTGTCGTTATCCAATTTTGATTGATATAACCCTCATCTTCCTGATTAAACGACTACAAAAGGGCCCTTCACCTAACCCCCCGAATATCGAAACTATCGTCTCTCATAAACATCCAACACGGACCTTTGGGTCATCTCTCACTATGGAACTCTAAAAAACGCACCAGAGGAGTGTTATACTTCCCGAATCCTTATCACATGTATATACAGGAGACCTTCTGGAATGTCGCGCATGTAGCAGACAAGATTCAAGCATAGAAGCTTGGGACAGATATGGTACGAGTCCTGCCATGAGCTTTGGGCTAAGGTTGCCCAGATGGATGAGTAAATGTCCTACCATTAAAAAAAAGGCCTAGTCGCGTAAACCAAACCCACATACTTCCTACCGAGCTACAAGAGCTGTCAGGTCAAACCTATCGAACTACTCAACAATGAAATTGAAGAACCAAGCTTCTCACCTTGGAAAACTCTGGTCTTATTCGTCAAATAGAAAATCAAATTGCTCATCATTCCATCGATTTCAGAGGCCCCGACAACATCTCCAATAGAAACCTTTACTATCTGCCTCGCATAGACGAATAGGCCGGCCAACCGCAAGGAATGAGGTACCCTTCAGGAATTGGACCTGAGATATGAATATCACCAGTCACGAGTATTGAAGAAGGATGTCCGAGAACAATCCTCCAATTTCGATGCAGACGCTAAAAGTTCGTAGTGATAACCCTCGGATAGGACCAAACCCACTCGTAGGATTCATAAACGTAATAAATAGGATATACCATTCTTGCTAGGATCAGTTCATTATTGTCATTGCAAATGACTTACTTATCTACTCTCGTAGTAAGAAGGAAACCAAGGAGAGCAGCTACAACAAACCACGGAAGCAATACGATCAGAGAAGTATTACCCGAAGTTCTCTAGATATGAGTTTTGGAATTGAGGAGTTCAATTCTCAAGACACATCGTTATCAAGGTGGAAATTCATAAGGACCCTTTCAATTGATCAAAACCGTTGAGAAACAGTCAGCACCGGAGGCGTTAGCAGGAATACGCCAAAATTATGGGTCTCGCTGACCTACTGTCTTAGTTCCTTTGGAACTTCTCGAAAAATACGGACCCCCTCCCAACTTTGACCCTAAAGGGAGCAACCCTTGACAGGAAGAGAAGCAAGAGGAAGAAACCTTTAGAACTCCAGTATAACCGACCAACTTCCTCTAGAAACACTCACTCTGGGAAGGCTTAGTACGTTTCAGAAAGCATGGAAAGCCAATACCCCAAATAATTGTGTCTTTCGAGATTCTTGTAAGAATCAGCCCTGTAACTCGCTACTTCAATCTACTCCCGCGAGCTTGGTAAAGTACACTCTACCTAACACGTCCCAAACTTATAAGAAGTATCTATCCGACGAGACTCTTGCAATTCCCCTCGACGAGATCGAGTTCCACAAGAGCCTCACCTTCTTGGAAGAACCATAGTGACCATGGATCGAGGTCAGGCAGACGAAACAACACCACTTCCCATTAGTGAAAGTTCGCTGGAATACTAACCAAGGACCTGGAGTCACTTGGGAGCGCGAGAATTAGTTGATTAGGAAGTATCCCCACTTCTTGGCTTGATTATTCATGCCTACTCCTTGCCTAAATTCAAATTTCGGGACGAAATTTCCTCTAACGCGGGGATGATGTGACAACTGTCAAATTTCGGTCAAGTCAAAGTCAACTAAAGTCGGCAAGTCAAACCGTTTGACTCAATTTGCCCGTGGGTACTAGAATTTACATTATGAAACTTCTACACAACTCTCTATTCTAATGAGAGATCATAAAGCAAAAAGTGCGAACATCTAGATATCCTTAACCTTAAACTGTGGTACGTGGCTAGCCCAAACCGATAAAACAATGTTGCATACTCATCGGGAGTGTGTAAGACCCTTAAACAAGGCTTAACAGGGTTTATGAACCTTGCCTTGCGAAGCTAGACACTCACAAATGCCACACTCGAAACCTCTCTCAATCGTTTTCACTCTATCTCTCTCTATTTGAAATCTCTCTAAGTATGTGAAACCTCTCCCAAAAGTCTCTTTGTATGAGAAATCTCTCCAAGAATATCAAATCTCTCCCAAATCTCTCCAAGTATGTGAATCTCTCTCAAATATCTCTCTGTATGAGAAATCTCTCCAAGAATGTCAAATCTCTCCCAAATCTCTGCAAGTATGTGAAATCTCTCTCAAATATCTCTCTAATTATAAATATCATAACACTTTGTATTATGTTGAGCAAAGTGTATAATCATAAGTTCTGATTATTGAATGTGTTTCTTTGTTAGTTTATCATCATGAACTGAAACTAAGTCATTCATAATAAATATTATACATTCATTTTAGAACACGTATAATAAACTATAAAAAGTATAGTTTAATGGATTCATAACATTTATGCATTTCCATAAAAGAGTTCTTACATATTACAAATGTTTTAGACAAACTATAGTAGGTATAGTTTTTGATACATCACACAACACACTCGTACAGAAAGTGTACATTCATACAGAAAAGATTTATATTCACACACATTTTACGTAAACTTGTTAACCTATATTGTGAGACATTCTCTCCTCGTACGTCCGAGTGCGGGATATAATTCCTGGTAGTTATAATCAGAATCTCCTGGAGGGAGAACGTGATACTTGTATATAGATCTATATTGGGTTTGACACCCCACACCTTGCTGCTAGCTACAGTGGGACCTGCAGGTCTACGGGTGACAAATGTCATTTCAGTTTTCGCGACGCCTGAGAAACGTCGTGGCAGGTTCACATAGTCATAGTATGATTACAGCGACTCACATACGGATATAACAATCCATAAAGTTTACGGGATTTTATTTATAAAATGTAACAACCCGTTATTTCAAGTCAGTAAAAATCGAGTCCTGTAACCTCTTTGAGAAAGGAAATAGAATATCATCGAAAAATGAAGTATTCAAAAACTCTATTTGGAGTACACTATGTGGTAGTTATCGTCTTAAGGTTTCCAAACATATAAATAACACAAAAATCCGAGTTATAACGAAGAAGTTATGCTCATTCTAAGTTTTCCGACAAAAACCAGCAACGCGAAGTTGCGTAAAAACGCAAAGTTTCAATAAAACACTTTCCGACCTTAGGTGTCTAAATGAAAGTCGTAGATATCGTTAAACTACAAACATGCATAAAAAGAACGCTCAAATCGGACATCGTATGAATAAGTTATGAATTTTTAAAGAAATTCCTTAATCACGTCATTTTAATAAATAAATAATAAAAATAATTCCGGAATTTACCAACGAAATCTAAATGAAAGTTGTAGATCATAGTCTCACCTTCGCGGGGATATAAAGAACGTCAAAAACGGAGTTCGTATGAAGGAGATATGAATTTTCGAAGTTTGATAATTAATTTATATATATATTTTTTTATAAAACTTCGGTATTATCCGAATGGGAGTCAGCGTCCTCATCCAAGGTACGCGCTGCGTACTCCTGTACGCCCCGCGTACCCGAGGAACTTGGCCTCAAACCGTCCACGTCGCCCTATGCGAGGCACCCGACCCGACCCGTCCCATCCGACCCGACTGCCTGAGCCGTCCCATCGGAGGCCAAGGCAGTCGAGGCTTCGGTCACGCATGACGTACGCGTACGCGCTGCGTACGAGCGTATGCCCCGCGTACGTGGCCTCTCAGGCCCCCCTATAAATAGCATGCGAGGGTTCCCGGGAAAATGACCCATTCTCTCTCCTTTTTCTTGCGTTTTACCTCGTTTTCCGTGCTCGCACTACCCCGAAGCCCTGGTCATTTTGTGCAAGTCCCGAAGGTTGATTTTTCTCCCGAGGAATCCCGAGATTTATGAGGAAAATCCATTTCCCGAGACGAAACTCTGCCCGGTTTTCCATCTTGCTATTTTCAAACTTTCAAGTGAGTTCATACCCCTTTCAAACACACTTTAAATACATTTTAAATGCTTTTATACTCTTTTAGGGGGGGAATACAAGTAAACATACGGTTATTATCGTGTATTTTATAAAGTTTCACTTCACTTGTTTTACCGAATAAATCACTTGGAACTCATTACTATTATGGAAAACTCTTGTCATACTTTGCGTGCATCAGACATTATACAAAGTATATAATGATTTCAAAGTAACTTTTGTTGTTAAGTCGTTTTATACATTCTAAAAACTTATGATTTTGCTTTGTCAAACATTGTGAAAAAGGGATAAACTTTGTATAGAAAACTATCACTTTAATATGGGCTTAATTGAGAATCCATGAGACGTGTATATCTTCAAATGTTACTTTTCTTTATTAGAAAGTAATGCTGCAAGTCCTGTCTATAACCAGAGTCTCCCGTTCGGAGAATGTGTCAAATGTGTATAGATCTATACGGGAAGTCATGATCCCGCGCCCTGACTATTTGCTACAGTCCGTCTTTTGGGGTGACAGTTGTCATAATGCTGCGACGCCTGAAGAACGTCGTTACAGGCATATTATGTTTAGTATGGTTATAAAACTCATCGGATATACAATTATTATGGTATTATGCTTTTATGAACGAGTAGCTATTAAAACTATTCTTCATCTAATAAATGCGATCTTCGTATAGTTTTACTATATAAAACTATGACACAACTTTTGAGAACGTCGGTTTCTTGCGATTTTCGGTCTTAGAGACTGCCAATTATATTAGGAAAATAAGGGTTTCTCCTGCATACAAACCAAACAACTAATGGGAAAATAAGGGATTTTCCTGGTGCAATTATTTACAACTTATAACACGAAGATTTATATGCATTTCATACTTTTATAAGAAAATAAGGGTTTTCTTGGAAAACACAACAACTCATATCTCAACCATTAGGGAAAATATGAGATTTTCTGGATCTAATACATTCACTTTCAACACAACAAATCACAACTCTTTACATTTGAAATGCTGCGTTTTCTGGAAAATATACACCCATTTTGGAATGGCATCAAATTTTTCTAAACTACTTATGAACTCACCAACTTAATTGTTGACACTTTTTCTTTGAAATAACTTGTATTCTCAGGGAACCGCTAAGCAGGTTTGGGAATCAACTTTTGGGATTAACGCGCTGGCGTTAATTACTTCTTTTGGATGATGTTTATGTATTTATCTTTTGAACATGTAATGAATACAATTATGTAAACATCTTGGAAACTTTAATATATATGGTGGTGTGTACTTTCCTTTCTATGAACTGTTATGATACTGAATATGATGTCCTCCGCCCCCGAACGTTTCCGCCGTTCTGGTTTGGGGGTGTGACAGATTGGTATCAGAGCTTTGTTTATAGGGAATTAAGTATATCAAAACCATTCCTTTTTGATATACAACTATAAACTCAACTGGGCAAAAACACTCTGAGAAAAATTCATACTTTTGAAAGTAAACCTAATTAGTTTTAAGGTAAGCATGCACTCATTTTTATACTAATAACAGTTTATAGTAAATAACTTTAGAAGTAGTATAAATAAGTTGTGCAGCACAGGTACGCCTTGGGACATGTAATTGAAACTGGGAAGAATATAGCCTGATCAACTATATTTGTCCAAGAGCCGACTAACGTATGCCAAGGAGTGTCTGTAATGGACAACAAATTTAAAACTTACCAAAAGCAAATCGCTAAAGAATATTGAGGGAGTATTCGAGTGCCGTCAACCATTAAACTTAAGGGTTAGTTTCATGTGCTCTAGCTTATAGTAAACTTTTAACTCTATTCTCGTACAGTCTAAATGGCGGGATTCCATCACCCCAATGACCCCTACTACCCCAACCAAGGTAATGGAGGGTGGATTGAAGAAGATCCTGAAGAAGACGAAGAGCCTATAGAGTTGGAGGGAGGGGATGACTCTGGCACGGATTCGGAGCCAGAAATTATAAATCCACCAATCCCACAATCTCCCGTCCACGTGAGGAATTTCCAAGGACCCACTCCAGTGTGGGGAAGTCACCTCCATCATTGGAGCCAACAACAAAGCTTACGCCCTCCTTACGGCATGTGCCGAGACTTCTATGATGTGAGAGGCGGGGGATCAGCCGACCGCGCACTTCCGGTCATGGTTGGCAAACTCGCCAACCAGTGCTATCAATCCGGAGTGCAAGCCAACCGAATCCGAGAGGTCAATGTGGAAGTACAAATCCACACGGCCGATATCAACCGCCTAGAGTTGTTGCAGAACGACATCCACATTCGCGCCGAAGCGTTTCAAGCACAATCTAATGCGGCCTTCGCAGAATTAAGAGAACAACAAGCTGCGTTTGATAGATGCCTCATGGAGTCGAAGCAGTCCGACACGGAGTCGAGCTCCAAACGCAAAGCGCACTGCAAGTAGTACTTGCCCAACTCTCAAATTTTGTTATAAATTAGGACTTCGGATAAAAGTATTATTTTCTTTAAATTGTTCTGTAATCGGAGGCCTTTAGAAAGGCCAAGAAATTTTGTCTAGACCCCGCTGTAACACAACTATATGTTTAATATATATAAGGGTATACCCCTTTTCTTGTTGTTGTTAATCATGCGCAAATCGTTCGATTCATTGGTACACCTATTCAAACTTTACTTTCAAGCTCAAAACATTGTGTCAGTCAAACCCAACTTCTTAGAACTATTAGAAGTTAACTCAATATCATTCAACTCTGAACTGCCAAAACTTATAAAATTTTCCATATTTTTTCTTTTGGCAGCACGATGCCTCCCCGTCCAAACCTAAGGCCCAGGCCGGGCATGGTACCACCACCAGCTTATGATCCAGCCATGGTCCAGGCTGCTATCACAGCAGCAGTAACTGCAGCCCTCTTGCAAAACTTTTAATGGAACTGGGGGAGTCATTGCACTAATGCAATGGTTCGAGAAGACCGAAACGGTCTTCGAGATCTGCTCATGCCTAGAAGCAAGCAAAGTCAAGTTCGTTGCTTGCACTTTCGTGGATCGAGCCCTCACTTGGTGGAAAAGCCATGTGAATTCAGTGATGCTCACTGTCGCCAACGCCATGAGTTGGGACGATCTAAAGGTTCTACTACTGGAAGAATACTGCCTAAGGGGCGAAGTGCAAAAGCTGGAGCAGGAGCTCTGGAATCTGAAAATGACTGGGTCTGACCTAGTCACCTACACAGCTAGGTTCAACGACCTCGCTGCACTGTGCCCTACCATGGTCAACCCAGAATCAAAGAAGGTTGAAAGGTACATTTGGGGGTTGTCACCCCAGATTCAAGGGCATGTCCTAGCTTCCGGCCCTGTTACCTACAACAGCGCTAAACGCCTGGCTCAGCGACTCATCGAACACGGAGTAAAACCCAATATCATTTCAACAACCGTAAATCCACCTAGGGAGGCTCAGGGCCAGAGTAGGCCTTGGAACAAAAGGAGGGGACAAACTCTCCAGGAAAACCCCAAGAAACAACAAGTAATAGCGACCCACGCTATGACTGTACCTGTGAACCCTGCCCCCACAAGCTCATATAATGGGAAACTTCCTAAATGCAACCGATGCAGAATCCACCACCACGGTCCTTGCCCTGATCTTCAATGCACCAAGTGTAATAAGAAGGGACATACAGCCCGCTATTGCAAAGGGCCAACCCAACCATCCGTCCCCACTGATAATACCGGGGTAAGCCGCGCCTGCTTTGAGTGCGGAGACACGGGGCACTACCGCAGGGACTGCCCAAAGGCAAACAACCGGAATACCGACGGAAGGAGGCGAGTTTTCGCAATGGGACAAGATGAAGCCATTGCGGACCCTACTGTTGTTACGGGTACGTTTCTTCTCGATAACTCGTATGCATGCATTTTGTTTGATAGTGGAGCGGAAAGGAGTTTTGTGAGTCACGACTTTAAAGGCCTGCTAAAATCAATACCACAATCATTAAGTGAACCATTCATAGTAGATATGGCCAACGGGAAAACCGAAGGCACTAAGGAGATATACTTAAACTGCACCCTAACTTTAAACGATAATCCCTTTTCAATCAACCTCATGCCAGTCTCGATTAAGAGTTTCGATGTCATCATTGGCATGGATTGGCTGAGTTCTCATCATGCGGACATTCTATGTTACGATAAGGCCGTTCGCCTTAATCTGCCAACCGGCGAAACTTTCATTGTCTTGGGCGACAAACCAAGTACCACTCTTCGTATCATCTCAAGTATCCAAGCTCGGAAATGCCTACGCAAGGAGTGTCACGCATTCTTGGCACATGTTGTAGATGTGAAACGCGAAGTCCAAGACATCAAGAGTGTGCCCGACGTACGCGATTTTCCTGAGGACCTTTCGGGAATACCACCCGCGAGACAAGTTGAGTTCCGAATCGATCTAGTTCCCGGAGCTACCCCAGTAGCCAAAGCACCCTATCGATTAGCCCCGACTGAGATGCAAGAGCTATCCAGCCAACTGAATGAACTACTTGGAAAAGGATTCATCAGGCCGAGCTTCTCGCCATGGGGAGCACCCGTACTGTTCGTGAAAAAGAAGGATGGATCATTCAGAATGTGCATCGACTACCGAGAACTCAACAAACTTACCATCAAGAACCGATACCCCCTACCCCGAATCGATGACTTATTCGACCAACTCCAAGGAGCCAACTACTTCTCCAAGATCGATCTGAGGTCGGGATATCACCAGCTGCGAGTCCTGGAGAGTGATATTTCCAAGACGGCCTTCCGAACACGATACGGACATTACGAGTTCGTAGTGATGCCGTTCGGACTAACCAATGCCCCGGCCGTGTTCATGGATCTAATGAATCGGGTATGTCATCCATTCTTGGATAAATTCGTGATAGTATTCATAGACGACATACTCATTTATTCAAAGAATAAAGAAGAGCATGGTCAACATCTGAGGCAAGTTTTAGAGACGTTACGGACTGAGAGACTATATGCAAAATTCTCAAAATGTGAATTTTGGATTAGAAAGGTGGACTTCCTCGGTCACGTGGTCAGCAAGGAAGGAATCAACGTGGATCCATCAAAAATCAAGGCTATCAAAAACTGGTCTGCGCCAACTACACCAATAGAAATTCGCCAATTTCTAGGTCTTGCTGGTTATTACCGAAGGTTCATCCAGAATTTCTCCAGCATCGCAAAGCCTCTTACCGCCTTAACCCAGAAAGGTGTGACCTACAATTGGGGAGAAAAGCAAGATGCTGCATTTCAGACTTTGAAACAGGCCCTTTGCAGCGCGCCCATCCTTTCTCTCCCAGAAGGGACCGAAGATTTTGTGGTGTATTGCGACGCTTCGAAGCAAGGGCTGGGCTGTGTACTAATGCAGAGGGGAAAGGTTATTGCATATGCCTCACGACAACTGAAAACGCATGCGGTCAATTACACCACTCATGATTTAGAACTTGGGGCGGTGGTCTTCGCTCTTAAAATCTGGAGACACTACCTATATGGTACCAAATGCACTATCTTTACAGACCACAAGAGCCTACAACACATCTTCGACCAGAAGGAGTTGAACATGAGACAGCGACGTTGGGTCGAATTGCTCAACGACTACGAATGTGAGATTCGCTATCATCCAGGAAAGGCTAACGTCGTGGCAGATGCCCTTAGTCGTAAGGAGTACTCTGGCCGAAGAGTGAAGTCATTAGCCATGTCAATCCATTTGCACCTGTCGACACAAGTCAAGGAAGCTCAAATAGAGGCCCTGAAACCCGAAAACGTGATAGGTGAGACCCTTAGGGGAACGGACAAGAATTTAGAAATCAAGAGTGACGGAGCACGCTACCTCATGAACCGAATATGGACGCCCAAGTTTGGTGGACTTAGAGAGCTAGTTATGAGCGAGGCACACAAGACTCCATACTCCGTACACCCCGAGTCAAACGAGATGTATCAAGATCTCAAACAACTCTACTGGTGGCCAAACATGAAAGAAGAGATCGCTACATATGTGAGCAGGTGTTTGACTTGCGCCAAGATCAAAATAGAACACCAGAAACCCTCAGGACTACTCCAACAACCTGAAATTCCTGAGTGGAAATGGGAGCAGATTTCCATGGACTTTATAACGAAACTGCCCAAAACTCAGGGTGGCCAAGATACTATTTGGGTAATCGTCGATAGATTAACCAAGTCCGCTCATTTCCTACCGATCAAGGAAACTGATAAAATGGAAAAGCTATCAAGAATCTACATCCGAGAGATCGTACGACTTCATGGAGTGCCAATGTCTATCATCTCGGATGGAGACAGCAGATTCATGTCTAGATTCTGGCAATCATTGCAAAAATCCATGGGAACAAGATTGGACATGAGTACTGCCTATCACCCCCAAACTGACAGACAGAGCGAAAGAACGATCCAAACCTTGGAAGACATGTTGCGAGCATGTGTAATCGACTTTGGTAAAGCATGGGATGTTCACTTACCTTTGGTTTAGTTCTCTTATAACAATAGTTATCATACTAGTATCAATACTGCTCCATTTGAAGCCCTTTACGGTCGTAAGTGCAGATCACCTCTGTGCTGGACGGAAGTGGGAGACACACAACTAGCAAAAGGTCTAGTCCCTGATAGCACCCTCACTGGTCCAGAGATCATCAGGGAAACTACTGAAAAGATAGTGCAAATACGAGAACGACTGAAATCCTCGAGGGATAGGCAAAAGAGCTATGCCGACAAAAGACGTAAACCCTTGGAATTTCAGATTGACGATCGGGTACTACTGAAGGTCTCACCCTGGAAGGGAATGATACGCTTTGGAAAGCGTGGGAAGCTAAATCCTAGGTACATTGGACCCTTCGAAATCATTTCAAGGATTGGTCCAGTAGCCTACAAACTCCGACTTCCAATTGAGCTTAACAAAGTACATCCAGTATTCCACGTATCAAACCTGAAGAAGTGTCTGTCCGACGAAACACTTGTAATTCCACTCGATGAGATCGAATTAAATGAAAATCTTAACCTTGTGGAAGAACCCGTCGAGATCATGGATAGGGAAGTTAAACGAACTAAACAGAGTTGCATTCCAATAGTAAAGGTCCGATGGAATGCTAAGAGGGGACCTGAGTTCACGTGGGAACGAGAAGATCAAATGCAACAGAAGTATCCACATCTCTTCCCCAGCCCCTAATACTCTTCTTTTGTATTAAAATTTCGGGATGAAATTCCCTCTAATGGGGGGATGATGTAACAACCCGTTATTTCAAGTCAGTAAAAATCGAGTCCTGTAACCTCTTTGAGAAAGGAAATAGAATATCATCGAAAAATGAAGTATTCAAAAACTCTATTTGGAGTACACTATGTGGTAGTTATCGTCTTAAGGTTTCCAAACATATAAATAACACAAAAATCCGAGTTATAATGAAGAAGTTATGCTCATTCTAAGTTTTCCGACAAAAACCAGCAATGCGAAGTTGCGTAAAAACGCAAAGTCTCAATAAAACACTTTCCAACCTTAGGTGTCTAAATGAAAGTCGTAGATATCGTTAAACTACAAACATGCATAAAAAGAACGCTCAAATCGGACATCGTATGAATAAGTTATGAATTTTTAAAGAAATTCCTTAATCACGTCATTTTAATAAATAAATAATAAAAATAATTCTGGAATTTGCCAACGAAATCTAAATGAAAGTTGTAGATCGTAGTCTCACCTTCGCGGGGATATAAAGAACGTCAAAAACGGAGTTCGTATGAAGGAGATATGAATTTTCGAAGTTTGATAATTAATTTATATATATTTTTTTATAAAACTTCGGTATTATCCGAAGGGGAGTCAGCGTCCTCATCCGAGGTACGCGCTGCGTACTCCTGTACGCCCCGCGTACCCGAGGAACTTGGCCTCAAACCGTCCACGTCGCCCTATGCGAGGCACCCGACCCAACCCGTCCCATCCGACCCGACTGCCTGAGCCGTCCCATCCGAGGTCGAGGCATTCGAGGCTTCGGTCACGCATGACGTACGCGTACGCGCTGCGTACGAGCGTACACCCCGCGTACGTGGCCTCTCAGGCCCCCCTATAAATAGCATGCGAGGGTTCCCGCGAAAATGGCCCATTCTCTCTCCTTTCTCTTGCGTTTTACCTCGTTTTCTGTGCTCGCACTACCCCGAAGCCCTGGTCATTTTGTGCAAGTCCCGAAGGTCGATTTTTCTCCCGAGGAATCCCGAGATTTCCGAGGAAAATCCATTTCCCGAGACGAAACTCTTCCCGGTTTTCCATCTTGCTATCTTCAAACTTTCAAGTGAGTTCATACCCCTTTCAAACACACTTTAAATACATTTTTAAATGCTTTTATACTCTTTTAGGGGGGGAATACAAGTAAACATACCGTTATTATCGTGTATTTTATAAAGTTTCACTTCACTTGTTTTACCAAATAAATCACTTGGAACTCATTACTATTATGGAAAACTCTTGTCATACTTTGCGTGCATCAAACATTATACAAAGTATATAATGATTTCAAAGTAACTTTTGTTGTTAAGTCGTTTTATACATTCTAAAAACTTATGATTTTGCTTTGTCAAACATTGTGAAAAAGGGATACACTTTGCATAGAAAACTATCACTTTAATACGGGCTTAATTGAGAATCCATGAGACGTGTATATCTTCAAACGTTACTTTTCTTTATTAGAAAGTAATGCTGCAAGTCCTGTCTATAACCAGAGACTCCCGTTCGGAGAACGTGTCAAATGTGTATAGATCTATACGGGAAGTCATGATCCCGCGCCCTCACTGTTAGCTACAGTCCGTCTTTTGGGGTGACAGTTGTCATAACGCTGCGACGCCTGAAGAACGTCGTTACAGGCATATTATGTTTAGTATGGTTATAAAACTAATCGGATATACAATTATTATGGTATTATGCTTTTATGAACGAGTAGCTATTAAAACTATTCTTCATCTAATAAATGCGATCTTCGTATAGTTTTACTATATAAAACTATGACACAACTTTTGAGAACGTCGGTTTTTTGCGATTTTCGGTCTTAGAGACTGCCAATTATATTAGGAAAATAAGGGTTTCTCCTGCATACAAACCAAACAACTAATAGGAAAATAAGGGATTTTCCTGGTGCAATTATTTACAACTTATAACACGAACATTTATATGCATTTCATACTTTTATAGGAAAATAAGGGTTTTCTTGGAAAACACAACAACTCGTATCTCAACCATTAGGGAAAATATGGGATTTTCTGGATCTAATACATTCACTTTCAACACAACAAATCACAACTCTTTACATTTGAAATGCTGCGTTTTCTGGAAAATATACACCCATTTTGGAATGGCATCAAATTTTTCTAAACTACTTATGAACTCACCAACTTAATTGTTGACACTTTTTCTTTGAAATAACTTGTATTCTCAGGGAACCGCTGAGCAGGTTTGGAAATCAACTTTTGGGATTAACGCGCTGGCGTTAATTACTTCTTTTGGATGATGTTTATGTATTTATCTTTTGAACATGTAATGAATACAATTATGTAAACATCTTGGAAACTTTAATATATATGGTGGTGTGTACTTTCCTTTCTATGAACTGTTATGATACTGAATATGACGTCCTCTGCCCCCGAACGTTTCCGCCGTTCTGGTTTGGGGGTGTGACAGATTGGTATCAGAGCTTTGTTTATAGGGAGTTAAGTATATCAAAACCATTCCTTTTTGATATACAACTATAAACTCAACTGGGCAAAAACACTCTGAGAAAAATTCATACTTTTGAAAGTAAACCTAATTAGTTTTAAGGTAAGCATGCACTCATTTTTATACTAATAACAGTTTCATAGTAAATAACTTTAGAAGTATTATAAATAAGTTGTGCAGCACAGGTACGCCTTGGGACATGTAATCGGAACTGGGAAGAATATAGCCTGATCAACTATATTTGTCCAAGAGCCGACTAACGTATGCCAAGGAGTGTCTGTAATGGACAACAAATTTAAAACTTACCAAAAGCAAATCGCTAAAGAATATTGAGGGAGTATTCGAGTGCCGTCAACCATTAAACTTAAGGGTTAGTTTCATGTGCTCTAGCTTATAGTAAACTTTTAACTCTATTCTCGTACAGTCTAAATGGCGGGATTCCATCACCCCAATGACCCCTACTACCCCAACCAAGGTAATGGAGGGTGGATTGAAGAAGATCCTGAAGAAGACGAAGAGCCTATAGAGTTGGAGGGAGGGGATGACTCTGGCACGGATTCGGAGCCAGAAATTATAAATCCACCAATCCCACAATCTCCCGTCCACGTGAGGAATTTCCAAGGACCCACTCCAGTGTGGGGAAGTCACCTCCATCATTGGAGCCAACAACAAAGCTTACGCCCTCCTTACGGCATGTGCCGAGACTTCTATGATGTGAGAGGCGGGGGATCAGCCGACCGCGCACTTCCGGTCATGGTTGGCAAACTCGCCAACCAGTGCTATCAATCCGGAGTGCAAGCCAACCGAATCCGAGAGGTCAATGTGGAAGTACAAATCCACACGGCCGATATCAACCGCCTAGAGTTGTTGCAGAACGACATCCACATTCGCGCCGAAGCGTTTCAAGCACAAGCAAATGCGGCCTTCGCAGAATTAAGAGAACAACAAGCTGCGTTTGATAGATGCCTCATGGAGTCGAAGCAGTCCGACACGGAGTCGAGCTCCAAACGCAAAGCGCACCGCAAGTAGTACTTGCCCAACTCTCAAATTTTGTTATAAATTAGGACTTCGGATAAAAGTATTATTTTCTTTAAATTGTTCTGTAATCGGAGGCCTTTAGAAAGGCCAAGAAATTTTGTCTAGACCCCGCTGTAACACAACTATATGTTTAATATATATAAGGGTATACCCCTTTTCTTGTTGTTGTTAATCATGCGCAAATCGTTCGATTCATTGGTACACCTATTCAAACTTTACTTTCAAGCTCAAAACATTGTGTCAGTCAAACCCAACTTCTTAGAACTATTAGAAGTTAACTCAATATCATTCAACTCTGAACTGCCAAAACTTATAAAATTTTCCATATTTTTTCTTTTGGCAGCACGATGCCTCCCCGTCCAAACCTAAGGCCCAGGACGGGCACGGTACCACCACCACCTCCACCACCAGCTTATGATCCAACCATGGTCCAGGCTGCTATCACAGCAGCAGTAACTGCAACCCTCTTGCAAATAAACTCTCACGGAAATGGAGGGGCGGGAAGCAGCACGAATCATCCAAATCATGGTACTGGTCATGGTCAAGGAAGAGAATGTACTTACAAGGAGTTCTCTAACGCTAAGCCAAAAACTTTTAATGGAACTGGGGGAGTCATTGCACTAATGCAATGGTTCGAGAAGACCGAAACAGTCTTCGAGATCTGCTCATGCCTAGAAGCAAGCAAAGTCAAGTTCGCTGCTTGCACTTTCGTGGATCGAGCCCTCACTTGGTGGAAAAGCCATGTGAATTTAGTGACGCTCACTGTCGCCAACGCCATGAGTTGGGACGATCTAAAGGTTCTACTACTGGAAGAATACTGCCCAAGGGGTGAAGTGCAAAAGCTGGAGCAGGAGCTCTGGAATTTTAAAATGACTGGGTCTGACCTAGTCACCTACACAGCTAGGTTCAACGACCTCGCTGCACTGTGCCCTACCATGGTCAACCCAGAATCAAAGAAGGTTGAAAGGTACATTTGGGGGTTGTCACCCCAGATTCAAGGGCATGTCCTAGCTTCCGGCCCTGTTACCTACAACAACGCTAAACGCCTGGCTCAGCGACTCATCGACCACGAAGTAAAACCCAGTATCATTTCAACAACCGCAAATCCACCTAGGGAGGCTCAGGGCCAGAGTAGGCCTTGGAACAAAAGGAGGGGACAAACTCTCCAGGAAAACCCCAAGAAACAACAAGTAATAGCGACCCACACTATGACTGTACCTGTGAACCCTGCCCCCACAAGCTCATATAATGGGAAACTTCCTAAATGCAACCAATGCAGCTTCCACCACCACGGTCCTTGCCCCGATCTTCAATGCACCAAGTGTAATAAGAAGGGACATACAGCCCACTATTGCAAAGGGCCAACCCAACCATCCGTCCCCACTACTAATACCGGGGTAAGCCGCGCCTGCTTTGAGTGCGGAGACACGGGGCACTACCGCAGGGACTGCCCAAAGGCAAACAACCGGAATACCGGCGGAAGGGGGCGAGTTTTCGCAATGGGACAAGATGAAGCCATTGCGGACCCTACTGTTGTTACGGGTACGTTTCTTCTCGATAACTCGTATGCATGCATTTTGTTTGATAGTGGAGCGGAAAGGAGTTTTGTGAGTCACAACTTTAAAGGCCTGCTAAAATCAATACCACAATCATTAAGTGAACCATTCATAGTAGAAATGGCCAACGGGAAAACCGAAGACACTAAGGAGATATACTTAAACTGCACCCTAACTTTAAACGATAATCCCTTTTCAATCAACCTCATGCCAGTCTCGATTAAGAGTTTCGATGTCATCATTGGCATGGATTGGCTGAGTTCTCATCATGCGGACATTCTATGTTACGATAAGGCCGTTCGCCTTAATCTGCCAACCGGCGAAACTTTCATTGTCTTGGGCGACAAACCAAGTACCACTCTTCGTATCATCTCAAGTATCCAAGCTCGGAAATGCCTACGCAAGGAGTGTCACGCATTCTTGGCACATGTTGTAGATGTGAAACGCGAAGTCCAAGACATCAAGAGTGTGCCCGACGTACGCGATTTTCCCGAGGACCTTCCGGGAATACCACCCGCGAGACAAGTTGAGTTCCAAATCGATCTAGTTCCCAGAGCTACCCCAGTAGCCAAAGCACTCTATCGATTAGCCCCGGCTGAGATGCAAGAGCTATCCAGCCAACTGAATGAACTACTTGGAAAAGGATTCATCAGGCCGAGCTTCTCGCCATGGGGAGCACCCGTACTGTTCGTGAAAAAGAAGGATGGATCATTCAGAATGTGCATCGACTACCGAGAACTCAACAAACTTACCATCAAGAACTGATACCCCCTACCCCGAATCGATGACTTATTCGACCAACTCCAAGGAGCCAACTACTTCTCCAAGATCGATCTGAGGTCGGGATATCACCAGCTGCGAGTCCTGGAGAGTGATATTCCCAAGACGGCCTTCCGAACACGATACGGACATTACGAGTTCGTAGTGATGCCGTTCGGACTAACCAATGCCCCGGCCGTGTTCATGGATCTAATGAATCGGGTATGTCGTCCATTCTTGGATAAATTCGTGATAGTGTTCATAGACGACATACTCATTTATTCAAAGAATAAAGAAGAGCATGGTCAACATCTGAGGCAAGTTTTAGAGACGTTACGGACTGAGAGACTATATGCAAAATTCTCAAAATGTGAATTTTGGATTAGAAAGGTGGACTTCCTCGGTCACGTGGTCAGCAAGGAAGGAATCCACGTGGATCCATCAAAAATCAAGGCTATCAAAAACTGGTCTGCGCCAACTACACCAATAGAAATTCGCCAATTTCTAGGTCTTGTTGGTTATTACCGAAGGTTCATCCAGAATTTCTCCAGCATCGCAAAGCCTCTTACCGCCTTAACCCAGAAAGGTGTGACCTACAATTGGGGAGAAAAGCAAGATGCTGCATTTCAGACTTTGAAACAGGCCCTTTGCAGCGCGCCCATCCTTTCTCTCCCAGAAGGGACCGAAGATTTTGTGGTGTATTGCGACGCTTCGAAGCAAGGGCTGGGCTGTGTACTAATGCAGAGGGGAAAGGTTATTGCATATGCCTCACGACAACTGAAAACGCATGCGGTCAATTACACCACTCATGATTTAGAACTTGGGGCGGTGGTCTTCGCTCTTAAAATCTGGAGACACTACCTATATGGTACCAAATGCACTATCTTTACAGACCACAAGAGCCTACAACACATCTTCGACCAGAAGGAGTTGAACATGAGACAGCGACGTTGGGTCGAATTGCTCAACGACTACGAATGTGAGATTCGCTATCATCCAGGAAAGGCTAACGTCGTGGCAGATGCCCTTAGTCGTAAGGAGTACTCTGGCCGAAGAGTGAAGTCATTAGCCATGTCAATCCATTTGCACCTATCGACACAAGTCAAGGAAGCTCAAATAAAGGCCCTGAAACCCGAAAACGTGATAGGTGAGACCCTTAGGGGAACGGACAAGAATTTAGAAATAAAGAGTGACGAAGCACGCTACCTCATGAACCGAATATGGACGCCCAAGTTTGGTGGACTTAGAGAGCTAGTTATGAGCGAGGCACACAAGACTCCATACTCCGTACACCCCGGGTCAGACAAGATGTATCAAGATCTCAAACAACTCTACTGGTGGCCAAACATGAAAGCAGAGATCGCTACATATGTGAGGAGGTGTTTGACTTGCGCCAAGCTCAAAATAGAACACCAGAAACCCTCAGGACTATTCCAACAACCTGAAATTCCTGAGTGGAAATGGGAGCAGATTTCCATGGATTTTATAACGAAACTGCCCAAAACTCAGGGTGGCCAAGATACTATTTGGGTAATCGTCGATAGATTAACCAAGTCCGCTCATTTCCTACCGATCAAGGAAATTGATAAAATGGAAAAGCTATCAAGAATCTACATCCGAGAGATCGTACGACTTCATGGAGTGCCAATGTCTATCATCTCGGATAGAGACAACAGATTCATGTCTAGATTCTGGCAATCATTGCAAAAATCCATGGGAACAAGATTGGACATGAGTACTGCCTATCACCCCCAAACTGACAGACAGAGCGAAAGAACGATCCAAACCTTGGAAGACATGTTGCGAGCATGTGTAATCGACTTTGGTAAAGAATGGGATGTTCACTTACCTTTGGTTTAGTTCTCTTATAACAATAGTTATCATACTAGTATCAATACTGCTCCATTTGAAGCCCTTTACGGTCGTAAGTGCAGATCACCTCTGTGCTGGACGGAAGTGGGAGACACACAACTAGCAAAAAATCTAGTCCCTGATAGCACCCTCACTGGTCCAGAGATCATCAGGGAAACTACTGAAAAGATCGTGCAAATACGAGAACGACTGAAATCCTCGAGGGATAGGCAAAAGAGCTATGCCGACAAAAGACGTAAACCCTTGGAATTTCAGATTGACGATCGGGTACTACTGAAGGTCTCACCCTGGAAGGGAATGATACCCTTTGGAAAGCGTGGGAAGCTAAATCCTAGGTACATTGGACCCTTCGAAATCATTTCAAGGATTGGTCCGGTAGCCTACAAACTCCGACTTCCAATTGAGCTTAATAAAGTACATCCAGTATTCCACGTATCAAACTTGAAGAAGTGTCTGTCCGACGAAACACTTGTAATTCCACTCGATGAGATCGAATTAAATGAAAATCTTAACCTTGTGGAAGAACCCATCGAGATCATGGATAGGGAAGTTAAACGAACTAAACAGAGTCGCATTCCAATAGTAAAGGTCCGATGGAATGCTAAGAGGGGACCTGAGTTCACGTGGGAACGAGAAGATCAAATGCAACAGAAGTATCCACATCTCTTCCCCAGCCCCTAATACTCTTCTTTTGTATTAAAATTTCGGGACGAAATTCCCTCTAATGGGGGGATGATGTAACAACCCGTTATTTCAAGTCAGTAAAAATCGAGTCCTGTAACCTCTTTGAGAAAGGAAATAGAATATCATCGAAAAATGAAGTATTCAAAAACTCTATTTGGAGTACACTATGTGGTAGTTATCGTCTTAAGGTTTCCAAACATATAAATAACACAAAAATCCGAGTTATAACGAACAAGTTATGCTCATTCTAAGTTTTCCGACAAAAACCAGCAAAGCGAAGTTGCGTAAAAACGCAAAGTTTCAATAAAACACTTTCCAACCTTAGGTGTCTAAAGGAAAGTCGTAGATATCGTTAAACTACAAACATGCATAAAAAGAACGCTCAAATCGGACATCGTATGAATAAGTTATGAATTTTTAAAGAAATTCCTTAATCACGTCATTTTAATAAATAAATAATAAAAATAATTCCGGAATTTGCCAACGAAATCTAAATGAAAGTTGTAGATCGTAGTCTCACCTTCGCGGGGATATAAAGAACGTCAAAAACGGAGTTCGTATGAAGGAGATATGAATTTTTGAAGTTTGATAATTAATTTATATATATTTTTTTATAAAACTTCGGTATTATCCGAAGGGGAGTCAGCGTCCTCATCCGAGGTACGTGCTGCGTACTCCTGTACGCCCCACGTACCCGAGGAACTTGGCCTCAAACCGTCCACGTCGCCCTATGCGAGGCACCCGACCCGACCCGTCCCATCCGACCCGACTGCCTGAGCCGTCCCATCCGAGGTCGAGGCAGTCGAGGCTTCGGTCACGCATGACGTACGCGTACGCGCTGCGTATGAGCGTACGCCCCGCGTACGTGGCCTCTCAGGCCCCCTTATAAATAGCATGCGAGGGTTCCCGGGAAAATAGCCCATTCTCTCTCCTTTCTCTTGCGTTTTACCTCGTTTTCTGTGCTCGCACTACCTCGAAGCCCTGGTGATTTTGTGCAAGTCCCGAAGGTCGATTTTTCTCTCGAGGAATCCCAAGATTTCCGAGGAAAATCCATTTCCCAAGACGAAACTCTGCTCGGTTTTCCATCTTGCTATCTTCAAACTTTCAAGTGAGTTCATACCCCTTTCAAACACAATTTAAATACATTTTAAATGCTTTTATACTCTTTTAGGGGGGGAATACAAGTAAACATACGGTTATTATCATGTATTTTATAAAGTTTCACTTCACTTGTTTTACCGAATAAATCACTTGGAACTCATTACTATTATGGAAAACTCTTGTCATACTTTGCGTGCATCAGACATTATACAAAGTATATAATGATTTCAAAGTAACTTTTGTTGTTAAGTCGTTTTATACATTCTAAAAACTTATGATTTTGCTTTGTCAAACATTGTGAAAAAGGGATACACTTTGCATAGAAAACTATCACTTTAATACGGGCTTAATTGAGAATCCATGAGACGTGTATATCTTCAAACGTTACTTTTCTTTATTAGAAAGTAATGCTGCAAGTCCTGTCTATAACCAGAGTCTCCCGTTCGGAGAACGTGTCAAATGTGTATAGATCTATACGGGAAGTCATGATCCCGCGCCCTCACTGTTAGCTACAGTCCGTCTTTTGGGGTGACAGTTGTCATAACGCTGCGTCGCCTGAAGAACGTCGTTACAGGCATATTATGTTTAGTATGGTTATAAAACTCATCGGATATACAATTATTATGGTATTATGCTTTTATGAACGAGTAGCTATTAAAACTATTCTTCATCTAATAAATGCGATCTTCGTATAGTTTTACTATATAAAACTATGACACAACTTTTGAGAACGTCGGTTTTTTGCGATTTTCGGTCTTAGAGACTGCCAATTATATTAGGAAAATAAGGGTTTCTCCTGCATACAAACCAAACAACTAATAGGAAAATAAGGGATTTTCCTGGTGCAATTATTTACAACTTATAACACGAACATTTATATGCATTTCATACTTTTATAAGAAAATAAGGGTTTTCTTGGAAAACACAACAACTCGTATCTCAACCATTAGGGAAAATATGGGATTTTCTGGATCTAATACATTCACTTTCAACACAACAAATCACAACTCTTTACATTTGAAATGCTGCGTTTTCTGGAAAATATACACCCATTTTGGAATGGCATCCAATTTTTCTAAACTACTTATGAACTCACCAACTTAATTGTTGACACTTTTTCTTTGAAATAACTTGTATTCTCAGGGAACCGCTAAGCAGGTTTGGAAATCAACTTTTGGGATTAACGCGCTGGCGTTAATTACTTCTTTTGGATGATGTTTATGTATTTATCTTTTGAACATGTAATGAATACAATTATGTAAACATCTTGGAAACTTTAATATATATGGTGGTGTGTACTTTCCTTTCTATGAATTGTTATGATACTGAATATGACGTCCTCTACCCCCGAACGTTTCCGCCGTTCTGGTTTGGGGGTGTGACATAAATCCTAAATGAGTTTTATGTCGATTTAAAATCACTTTTTATCTCAACGAGTACAGATATTACTGTACACTTTTGGTTTTGGTAGTTATGACTACACATCATTTGAAACCTCATTTATACCTTTAAGTATAGTCAATACTTGTTCTTTCTCGGTCCTTGGATTTAGGACTACATATACATAAAGTATTAACAAACATGAGAACATACGGAAATTTCATTTAATTCAAACGCGTCCATGTTCATTTAAACACATAACATTTTTTATTAGTAAGAAAGGTTACTTATACATTTTGGTCTTCTGTCATAAGACTACATTACACAGTTTTTAAAGAAACTATCGGATTTTCTGGATACATATTCTAACGCTTTTACAAGGAAAACGGTTTATTTTTCTAACGAAATCTCTTATGAACTCACCAACCTTTGTGTTAACACTTTTCAAAACTACTTGTATTCTCAGGAATTCAGTGAAAACAGGAAATCAACAACGTTTTGAGGATGGGACGATAAATCGTCAAACAGTTCATTTCGTATCATAATGTAATTAATGTGAATCATGTAAACATGTGCTTTGATGTAACGTTTTCAATTATATTTGTGTTGGTTGTATTTACTTTGAGCACTATTATACTCATTGTTGTGATACTCTACATGAAGTCCTCCACCCCCGGACGTTTCCGTCATCCTTGGTTTAGGGGTGTGACACATATAACTCTGCTAGCCTCTCTGCAGAAGAGATCTCACTGATAGCAAGAAAGTGAGCGCTCTTCGTTAACCTGTCCACAATCACCCAAATTGCATCGACACCTCTTGCAGTCCTCAGAAATTTGGTGATAAAGTCCATGGAAACTTGTTCTCACTTCCACTCGGGAATCTTTAATGGCTGCAACTTGCCATGCGGACGCTGATTCTCAGCCTTGACTCTGCGATAGGTTAGGCACCTCTCTACAAACCATGCGGCATCCCTCTTCATAGAGGGCCACCAATATTGTCTCTTTAGGTCCAAGTACATCTTAGTGGCCCTGGGATGGATCGAGAACCGCGACCTACGCGCCTCCTCCATCAGAATGGTGCGTGCCCCACCCTCAAACGACACCCAAATCCGACCCTGAAAGGTCAAAATCCCTCGACTGTTGGCGACAAACTCAGTCACCTGCCCGACTACCCGCTCTCTCTTGCCGTTCTCTGGTCTCCCGGCCTCAACATGGGCCTCTCGAATGGTGACCAACACTGGAGTCATCACTGTCAATCTCATGCAAATGTCTCGTATCGGGGCACTCTCCGCCCTATGACTCAGGGCATCGACTACAACATTAGCCTAGCCCGGGTGGTACAGGATCTCGCAGTCGTAATCCTTTACCACATCTGAAAGACCCCAACTTTCGTATTTTTGAAAGACCCAAACTTTCATACTTCACAATAACATTACTCCAAAACATGCTACTTGCATATTCATAAAAGTGATATTTTACATTGATAAAGGGATTACAAACTATTGGATACAAACCGTCTATTACAAAGTGTTTTATATATATATATATATATATATATATATATATATATATATATATATATATATTACATAACTACCCAGGATATTGTAATTTATACAAACATAAACTGAAGTAGAAAAGTACTATTACAAACTATTCTAAATCTTTCAACAGTATGTGAACATACTAGTTACTTATCACCTGCAATTGTTAAAAATTGATAGGGTAAGCGGTGACGCTTAGTGAGTTCAATAATAGATACAATATAACGTTATGCCATATATATACTTCAATGTGGCAAAAGCAAAGAGGAACAACAAGACATATGTGAAATCATATGACAAGTTTTCATATCAATCAAAGAGGTTATTCAAAGATATACTTTTCAATGCTTGATATACATCAATAAAACTTTGGCCCAAATTGCATAGAAGACATGCTATTTCTGATTAACATCTTGTTAGATTTCAGGCTTATAGTCCTGTCTAACCATTTGCCAATGCCATAGAATAAAAGTCATTCTCTTATGGAGACATGCTCTAAATGGCCAGAGGCTACGTACCAGTACCAATGTGAATCTAAGTCCTTTCACTGATCACATGGTCAAAGGTATTACAATTGCTATAAACATAGCGAATAAAATAACCTGGGAAAATAACCCAGAATAATAACACTGAAAAGCACATAGCACATATAACACATAACATACAATTGTTCCTATATACTGAACTCACCTTAAGTTAACCGGGGGTTAAAATAGTAATTTGGATAACACTTCAGCTTTAAAATATGATTTTCTATGTTGAAAACCAGGAGCTTAATTGAAAACCGGGCTCTGAGAAGGTAGGGCTTCAAAACCGAAAAAATAAAATTTTCGGGCTTCTCGGGGGTCTCGGGACGTGTTTCGGGTGCTAAAATTGATACCGGGGCTTCGGGAAAAGTCAAAATAGTGAATATATAGAATTAGGGTGAAAAAGTGTCAATTTTCTAATTTTAGCCGGGAGGGTTCGCAGGTCTCTATTTATAGGGCCGAGGTTCGGAGGTGCGCTGGTAGAAGGGACACGCGGCTGCTAGAGCGAAGGCCACGAAGCGAGAGGAGGGGAGCTAGCGCGCATGCGAGGCTCGGAAAGGAAGCGACGAAGCAGCTCGGTGGCATTAGAAGCGAGGGACAACGTGGCTCGGATGCGAGGCTGGTAGGCGAGACGTGTCTCGCGTCGGACTGGCCACCGATGCGAGATGTGTCTCGTTCTTGCTGGACCTAGGCCTCGATGAATCAACTTGCGACACACGCCGGCTTCGGATTTGGCCACGTCTCCGGTGACGCTGCTGCTTCGTGCGAGGTGACGTGGCTGACACTGTTCATGCGAGATTTCTCGAATTTTGAGCCCCAAACTTCTAAAATCCGTAACTTTCGCATACGATCTCCATTTTTGACGTTATGTATATGCACGCGTAGCTAAAATTACGATCTACAACTTTTGTTTAGACTTCGTCGGCTAATTTTGTTTTTATTTTTAATATTATTATTTTTAACAGACCGGGACAGGAAAATCCGTTAAAAATTCATAACTTCTTCATCCGATATCCGTTTCGCCAGACTTTTTACCGTTGTACTACAAATGAAGAGACCTTCGATTCTCGTTTAGGATGTATTAGTCAAATATCGATTGATCTAAAATTCGAGTTTTTAGCTGTCTACTGCTAAGTTGAAACTTCGAAAAATCAGAACTTCCTCATACGAAGTCAGATTTTGGCGTTCTTTTTATCGAATTTATCGGTTTAATGAATACTAACACTTTCATTTATATTACTAAGGCTAAAAAGTAGTTTATCAAAAACTCACTTTTTACGTCATTCGGCGCCTTGCCGGTTTTGTCGCGGATCTTCGGTTGGTCATAACTTCTTCGTTATAACTTGGATTTCGACGAGGTTTTCGCCTACAAGTTTATAATGAGATTCTCTACAACATCAAATAATAAAATTTTACTTATTTAAAATTTTATATTTTCGCTAAATTTCACTATTTGGCTTTTAATTGGAATCTCATAAGACTTCCAATATTTTCTGAGTGATTCTAAACATAGTTTTACTTCATTTCTAGTAAAAACCATCTGTTAGAACTCAACACTTAATTTCACATAGTATTTCACAATTTTAGTCATTACAAAACACGATTTCAAAACGTGTATGTTACAAATACCTCCTCCTTTTGAGGATTTCGTCCCCGAAATTACATCGATTAAAATAAATGGGGATATTTTGCGTTTATCTCATTCTTTTTCTCCCAAGTATAGTTTGGGCCTCAATGGTGTTTCCACTTAACAAGCACCAATTCTACTTCTTTATTGCGTAGCTTAGTTGTTCTTTCATTGATGATTTCTTTAGGCTCTTCAACATATCTTAACTTATTATCCAATTTCACCTCGGATAATGGAACTGTCTCATCGTAGATGCTCAAGCATTTGCGCAGATAACTTACATGAAACACATCATGAATACCTGCCAAATCTTCAGGCAATTCTAAGCGGTATGCTTGCTTTCCAATTCTCTGGATGATTTTGAAAGGACCAACAAATCTAGGACTCAACTTTCCTTTCTTCCCAAATCACATAAGTCCTTTCCATGGGGATACCTTCAGCATTATGAAATCACCCACTTGGAATTATATAGGTCGTCTTCTCTTTTCTATATAGGACTTCTGTTGATCCTGGGCCACTTTCATTCTTTCTCGTACGATTTGAATCTTGTCGGTGGTGTCTTGAATCATTTCAGGGCATCCAAGGATCTTCTGTCCTACATCACGCCAACATAACGGTGTACGGCATTTGCGACCATATAATGCTTCATATGGTGGCATTTTGATTGAAGTGTGGTAACTGTTATTATATGAAAATTCGACAAGCGGCAAGTATTTATCCCAGTTACCACCGAACTCCAAGACACATGCACGAAGCATATCTTCTACTATTTGGATTGTTCTCTCCATCTGACCATCTGTCTGGGATGATAAACAATGTTGAGAGCAACTCGAGATCCCAATTCGCGTTGCATACTCACCCAAAAATGAGAAGTGAAGCGAGTATCGCGATCGGATATGATCTTTAGTGGCACACCATGTCTTGCAATAATTTCATCCAAGTATACTTGTGCGTATTTCTCCATTGGAGCCGTTTCACGCATGGCGAGAAAATGTGCACTCTTAGTCGGGCGATCGATGATTACCCAAATGCTATCATGCTGTCTAGAAGTCTTTGGCAATTTGGTAATAAAATCCATGGACAACTTTTCCCACTTCCATACAGGAACACTAAGACTTTATGGGGTTCCGTAAGGCTTTTGATGCTCTGTTTTGACTTGTAAGCATACTAAGCATTCCTGTACATACCTTCCAATATCTCTTTTTAATCCAGGCCACCAATAATTAGCTCTTATATCATAGTACATTTTACTTGTACCAGGATGTATTGACAGTTTAGACTAATCCACCAATCTTTGGAATCCATAGCCGATTCTTAAATACTTTTAATCCTCGTGGATCATCAAGTAAAACATCAACATAATGTACCATTCCTTCCTTCTTAACATTTTCTGGCCTTAAGGCCTCAACTTGCCACTTCTCTA
This sequence comes from Lactuca saligna, assembly GCF_052625555.1. Classification (NCBI taxonomy): domain Eukaryota; kingdom Viridiplantae; phylum Streptophyta; class Magnoliopsida; order Asterales; family Asteraceae; genus Lactuca; species Lactuca saligna. The sequence goes on along the minus strand of NC_136420.1, from coordinate 240,847,138 downwards.
GTTCATCAAGAATAGTGAACCTCACCGTAGTGTGAGTAATAGTATAACACATACTATTATGATAAACCTTCCTGCTAAGTGCATCTGCAACCACATTAGCCTTTTCAGGATGGTACATGATTTCGCAGTCATAGTCTTTGATCAGCTCCATGGCTCGTTGCTGTGTCATATTCATAGTTTGCTGACTGAATATATACTTGAGACTCTTGTGGTCGGTAAACAATTGGCATTTCGTACCAAAAAGGTAATGTCTCCAAAGTTTTAGGGAAAATACCACTGCAGCGAGTTCAAGATCATGGGTGGGATAATTCTTTTCATAATCTTTCAGTTGTCTTGAGCCATAGGCTATCACTTTATCACGCTACATCAATACACAACCAAGTCCCAATCTTGAAGCATCGCTATACACGGAGAAATCATCATCACCTTCTGGGAGTGATAAGATGGGAGCATGAGTCAAAAGATCTTTTAGAGTTGAGAAATCTTTTTCTTGAGCTTTACCCCATTCGAACTTCACTTCCTTCCGTGTAAGACTCGTGAGAGGTACGACTATACGAGAAAATTCTTTAATGAATCTCCGGTAATATCCCGCGAGACCTAAGAAACTTCGAATTTCGGAAGCATTACGGGGCACTTCCCAATTTTGAATGGCTTCGATTTTGATAGGATCTACGGATACACAATCACTAGAAATAATATGGCCGAGAAATTGAACTTGACGAAGCCAAAATTCACATTTCGAGAATTTAGCATAAAGTTTCTCCTTTCGAAGAAGTTCTAAGATTTCACGAATATTAACGGCATGATCGGCTTCAGACTTGGAATAGATTAGAATATCGTCAATGAATACGATGACAGACTTATCAAGCATTGGGCGGCATACTCGATTCATCATATCCATGAATACGGCAGGAGCATTTATCAAACCGAATGGCATGACAAGGAATTCGAAATGCCCATAACGAGTACGGAAAGCATTCTTCGGTACATCTTGCTCTTGTACTTTCAACTGATGATATGTAACACTCAAAATTTAAGCGAAATTTAAATTTTCAAAAACACGTCGAATTCATCAAAACATTACAACTTTGTTTTCAAAATACATTTATATCAGAGTTTTCCCAGAAACATAACACAATAGGAGGAGCTGTACGATCATGCCTTCGCCTTGCCGCGATCCCCTGAGGTACCTGAAACAATAAACTGAAACTGTAAGCCCGAGAGCTTAGTGAGTTACCCCCAAAATATTGATACACATACAGTCCACATAGCAATATCAACATTAGCATATCATATCAATCATAAACAGAACACCATGCACTCGGTCCACAGCTTTACAAGCTGGACTACCCCTGGGCCCTCAGTACGAGTCTGGAATGCCTACCGGGCCCTCAGCTCGTATATGGAATGCCATCGAGCCCTCAGTACGAGTCTAGAATGCCTACCGGGCCCTCAGCTCGTATCTAGAATGCTCTCGGGTTTGTTGGCTACCGCACGGAGCAGTACAACCTCAACCCACCCCACATAACATGTCGACATGTAACAGATAAATGCACATACAGGTAATCAATCAGTATCACAGGCATTCCTACAAATCTACCCGACTAGCACATCAATTGGCATGCATTACTAACTCAAACTCAACATAACAATAACTACTAGGATATCAAATCCAATGGGCTGGCCTTGGTGCCTTAGACCCTTTAGTATAGTGAGGATAACTCACCTTGCAACTATCGTAGGAAATAAGAAAGCTCAACTCCTGGGTCCAACACGAACTTCACCACCTAAAAGTACCACACAAACTTTTTCATAAATCCCCCAATCCCAAAAACCCACAAAATTCAATTGGTCAACCCCTTGGTCCAAGTCAAAGTCCACAGTCAGAGTCAACAGTCTATGTTGACTTGACTCGCTGAGTGCAGGTCGCCGACTCGCCGACTTCTTCCTGAGTTCGAGAAGTCGTGGAATCCTCAACTTGCTCGCCGAGGTCTCCTTTTAACTCATCGAGTTCATATGCGGCCAAGATTTTGGGAGAAACCCTAGCCAACTCGCTGAGTTTTCTAACACTCGCCGAGTTCAAGGCAATCTTCAACGAACTCGCCGAGTTGTTCATCCAACTCGCCGAGTTCATGGCCATCTTTAATGGACTCGTCGAGTCTCTTAATCAACTCGTCGAGTCCATGCAGATCTTAATCCATGCAAATGCTCTTTAAGCCATGGCAAGGCCCCAAATTACAGTTCCAAGCTCCTAAGGCACGTTTATTACGTAAAGTTGCAATCTTTATGTACTTGCAAGGCTCTAAAGGCCCGAAATGATCAATCTAAGCTCTTTAATGGAGTTTACACCTTGGGAGGGTTTCAACCTTGCACAATCTGGAAACTTTATGGATCTAGAGGTCAAGGGAAGTCCAGATCTAAAGTTATAACTTCAGATCTTAGCTTAAACATGGAGAGTCCTTCATAACACCCATCCAAGGGAGGTTCAAAGTGAAAAGGGCTTAAGGAATAGCCTATTACCTTCCATAGAGTGATGTCTGATGCAATCCCTTAGTTTTCCCGAGCTCCTGGCCTTGCTTTTTCCTTGCTTATTCAAATGCTTCCTTCCAAGGTTACTCCTTCAAGCTTGGACACCAAAGAACACACACACACACACACGTTTTAGGGTTTGAGAGGGACAAGAAGCATAAGGGGAGGCTGGTGGAGGCCAATGATCCTTTAAATAGGGTGTAAAACCCCAAAATTTAGGGTTTCATATGCCAGATCCTACTCACCAAGTCCCTTGGTGGACTCGCCGAGTAGGTCACTAAACACGCGTTCCATTCCCACTGCTACTCGGCGAGTAGGGCAACCAACTCGCCGAGTAGGTCATAAGACCATTTATTCTTTAATTAAATTTATACCTGGAATCGGGACGTTACATGATAGCCAGATTTCAAATCAATCTTTGAGAAATAGCTAACACCCTGAAGTTGATCGAATAAATCGTCGATGCGAGGTAGTGGGTACTTGTTCTTGATGGTCACTTTATTCAGCTCACGATAATCAATGCACATTCGCATCAATGCATCCTTCTTCTTGACAAACAATACTGGAGAACCCCAGGGAGAGGTACTTGGTCGAATAAAGCCTTTGTCAAGTAATTCCTGCAGTTGGATCATCATTTCTTTCATCTCGGCTGGCGCAAGACAATAAGGAGTCTTTGCAATCGGAGCAGCACCGGGCACAAGGTCAATTCGGAATTCTACTTGCCTATCCGGAGGAAGTCCAGGCAGATCATCAGGGAAAACATCGGGATATTTGTTAACAATGGGAATATCATTTACAATTTTATTCTCCTTTCTTGAGATGTCAACTGTATAGGCCAGATAGATAGGACAACCTTTCGATATGAATTTACGAGCTTTGAGGAAAGAGATTATTTTTATGATCCTTTGTTCACCGTAGACATGAATAGGATCTTCACCTTCAATAGGAATGTGTACCATCTTTTCGTAACACAAGAGTTCTGCATGGTTCTTTGACAACCAATCCATGCCGAGAATAATATCGAAATTGGGCACGAAGATAAGGATTAGGTTAGCAAGAAAATTATAGCCTTCAATTTCTATAACACAATCCCTATAGATTTTATCAGCAAGTAATGATATACTTCCTGCAGTATCTACATGAAATGGTTGCGCGAGTGCATAGCAAACAGTTTGAAAAGAATGTGCAAATTCATAAGATACGAAAGAATCCGAGGCACCAAAATCAAATAAGATGTGAGCAGGTCTAGAGTTGACAAGAAATGTACCCATCACGACATTCAGGTCCTCACGTGCTTCCTCTGCGGTAATCTGGAATGCACGTCCCTTAGCTTTTGGCACCTCCTCCTTTTTAGATGGAGTACTCTTCAGTTGTTGGACAAGGAATTGACTTCTCGGCGGTTGTTGAACAGAAGCTTGACTTCCCCTCACTTGGCTGGTAAGAGTAGGGAAAAAACGCTTCTTGTGGCTAGTAATACCACATGCATAACAAGTCACATCCTTCCTTGGGCAAGCTATCTTTATATGACCTGTTTCTCCACACCCATAACAGACAATGGATTCCTTGTCTATTTTGCATTGACTCGGATGATTCCTTCCACAAACGCGACATGAAGGCGATTGAATAGAAAACGATTGTGACCTATTGTGGCCACGAAAAGCACTCTGAGATTATGCTTGATTGCTAGGATCAGTTCAAATAGATTGAGCTGGTGGAATAGTGGAAGCAGGAGTAGTTCTTTCAGTACGTGGATGCTTTGGAACAGTAAGAGTGGCACCACGTATTTCTAAGTCATGCTCACGTCTTCGAGCATACTCAACAGCTTTATCGAATGATAGAACATCCCGATTGACAATGAAATCATGGATTTCGTGTCGTAGTCCCTCCATGAATAACTAAATTTTCTCGTCTTCAGTTGGAATATACTTCGTAGCAAACCTTGCTCTTTGATTAAACTGAGTTTCATACTCATTCACAGTCATTCCTCCTTGTTTAAGTTCGAGGAATTCCTTCTCCAATCTTCTCCTCATATCTAGAGGACAATACTTCTCTAGCACACGAGTCTTGAAAAATTCCTAGGATAAGTTCTGCTGGTCACATCCATCGAGAGCTTCATATGTTGCTTCCCACCAGACTAAGGCTTCTCCAATGAGCATTGCAGAAGCATAGATAGCCTTGTCTTCATCATCCACATGAGAAACACGAAATACTTTCTCGGTGTTCTAAATCCAAGTTAGAACAATTATAGGATTAAGGACACCAGAAAACTCTGTAGCACCACTACTCTTGAAATCTTTGAACGAGGGGCGCTTCACCTTTCCGCTTGAAGATTCTCCAGTGACTTTCTCTTTTCCTTTATCATCATTCTTTTTGTGTTCTTCGAGAGTATTTCGAATAACCGGTAATTTTACCTAAGAGTCGCTCCTCACGAGGAGATACTGGAGTATTCACTTCCTCGGGTTGAGGATTTCCACCAATCTCAGGTGTATGGCTACTTACTTATCCAGCCATTGATCTGAAATACGGAGTAAGATAGTATTTTAGAATAATAGGGTTTATTGTTACCTAATACTTTTACTTATATATTTCCTATGGTTTGTATCCCTATACTTACAATGATTAAGTTCATATATTGAACTTCCTATAGTTTAAGTCTAAATACCAATCCGTGGAATTTAGTTCGCTTAAACTACTGCTCTGATACCATGATTGAAAGACCCCAACTTTCGTATTTTGGAAAGACCCAAACTTTCATACTTCACAATAACATTACTCCAAAACATGCTACTTGCATATTCATAAAAGCGATATTTTACATTGATAAAGGGATTACAAACTATTGGATACAAACTGTCTATTACAAAGTGTTATACATATTACATAACTACCCAGGATATTGTAATTTATACAAACATAAACTGAAGTACAAAAGTACTATTACAAACTATTCTAAATCTTTCAACAGTATGTGAACATACTAGTTACTTATCACCTGCAATTGTTAAACATTGATAGGGTAAGCGGTGACGCTTAGTGAGTTCAATAATAGATTCAATATAACGTTATGCCATATATATACTTCAATGTGGCAAAAAAAAAAGAGGAACAACAAGACATATGTGAAATCATGTGACAAGTGTTCATATCAATCAAAGAGTTTATTCAAAGATATACTTTTCAATGCTTGATATACATCAATAAAACTTTGGCCCAAATGGCATAGAAGACATGCTATTTCTAATTAACATCTTGTTAGATTTCAGGCTTATAGTCCTGTCTAACCATTTGCCAATGCCATAGAATAGAAGCCATTCTCTTACAGAGACATGCTCTACATGGCCAGAGGCTACGTACCAGTACCAATGTGAATCTAAGTCCTTTCACTGATCACATGGTCAAAGGTATTACAATTGCTATAAACACAGCGAATAAAATAACATGGGAAAATAACCCAGAATAATAACACTGAAAAACACATAACACATATAACACATAACATACAATTGTTCCTATATATTGAACTCACCTTAAGTTAATCGGGGGTTAAAATAGTAATTTGGACAGCACTTCGGCTTAAAAATATGACTTTCTATGTTGAAAACCGGGAGCTTAATTGAAAACCGGGCTCTGCGAAGGTAGGGCTTCAAAACCGAAAAGATAAATTTTTTGGGCTTCTCGGGGGTCTCGGGACGTGTTTCGGGTGCTAAAATTGATACCGGGGCTTCGGGAAAAGTCAAAATAGTGAATATATGGAATTAGGGTGAAAAAGTGTCAATTTTCTAATTTTAGCCGGGAGGGTTCGCAGGTCTCTATTTATACGGCCGAGGTTCGGAGGTGCGCTGGTAGAAGGGACACGCAGCTGCTGGAGCAAAGGACACAAAGTGAGAGGAGGGGAGCTAGCGCGCATGCGAGGCTCGGACAGGAATCGACGAAGCAGCTCGGTGGCATTAGAAGCGAGGGACAACGTGGCTCGGATGCGAGGCTGGTAGGCGAGACGTGTCTCGCGTCGGACTGGCCACCGATGCGACACGTGTCTCGTTATTGCTGGACCTAGGCCTCGACGAATCAACTTGCGACACACGCCGGCTTCAGATTTGGCCACGTCTCCGGTGACGCTGCTGCTTCGTGCGAGGTGACGTGGCTGACATTTTTCATGCGAGATTTCTCGAATTTTGAGCCCCAAACTTCTAAAATCCATAACTTTCGCATAAGAGCTCCGTTTTTGACGTTATTTATATGCACGCGTAGCTAAAATTACGATCTACAACTTTTGTTTAGACTTCGTCGGCTAATTTTGACTTTATTTTTAATATTATTATTTTTAACAGACCGGGACAGGAAAATCCGTTAAAAATTCATAACTTCTTTATCCGATATCCGTTTTCGCCAGACTTTTTACCGTTGTACTACAAATGACGAGACCTTCGATTCTCATTTAGGATGTATCGGTCAAATATTGATTGATCTAAAATTCGAGTTTTTAGCTGTCTACTGCTAAGTTGAAACTTTTAAAAATCAGAACTTCCTCATACGAAGTCAGATTTTGGCGTTCTTTTTATCGAATTTCTCGGTTTAATGAATACTAAGACTTTCATTTAGATTAATAAGACTAAAAAGTAGTTTATCAAAAGTTCACTTTTTACGTCATTCGGCGCCGTGCCAGTTTTGTCGCGGATCTTTGGTTGATCATAACTTCTTCGTTATAACTCGTATTTCGACGAGGTTTTCGCCTACAAGTTTCTAACGAGATTCTCTACAACATCAAATAATAGAATTTTACTTATTTAAAATTTTATATTTTCGCTAAGTTTCACTATTTGGCTTTTAATTGGAATCTCATAAGACTTCCAATATTTTCTGAGTGATTCTAAAAATAGTTTTACTTCATTTCTAGTAAAAACTATCTGTTAGAACTCAACACTCAATTTCACATAGTATTTCACAATTTTATTCATTACAAAACATGATTTCAAAACGTGTATGTTACAACATCCAATCATCTTCTTTGGCGCATATTCAGGTTGGGTTGATCCATTAAGCACTTCAAACTTTTGTGGTCCGTGTATATAGTACACCGGACCCCATAGAAATAGTGATGCCATATCTTGAGGGTGAACATTATGGCCCCCCAACTCTAGATCGTGGGTGGGATATCTCATCTCATGAGGCTTCAGCTGCCTCGATGCGTATGCGATCACATGCCCTCTCTGCATCAGCACCGCACCTAATCCCGATATCGACGCATCACAATACACCACAAAATCCTTCATCCCCTCTGGAAGGGCTAACACTGGTGCTTCGCATAATCTCTGATGAAGAGTCTCAAACGAGGTCTGCTGCTCCGGACCCCATGTAAAAGCAACACCCTTCCGGGTCAATCTGGTGAGAGGCACGACAATCTTGGAGAAATCCCTGATGAATCTCCTATAGTAGTCGACCAACCATAGGAAACTCCTGATCTTGGTGGGGGATCTCGGCACCTCCCAACGCATCACTGCCTCAATCTTGGCGGGATCGACCAATATCCCATTCTGGTTAACGAGGTGTCCTAGGAACTGAACCTCTCGTAACCAGAAATCGCACTTGGAGAATTTGGCATAAAGCCTCTCCGATCTCAAAACTCCGAGGATCTCCCTTAAATGCTCCTCATGCTGCCCTCTGAATTTCGAGTACACTAGTATGTCGTCGATGAACACGATCACCGAACGATCCAACATCGGCCTGCACACTCTGTTCATGAGATCCATGAACGCTACTGGTGCATTGGTTAGCCCGAAAGGCATCACCACGAACTCGTAATGACCGTAACGAGTCCTGAATGCTGTCTTCTGAATATCATCATCGCGCACTCTCACCTGATGATATCCAGACCTCAGATCGATCTTGGAGAACCAAGACGCTTCCTGTAACTGATTGAACAAATCATCGATCCTCGGCAAGGGGTAACGGTTCTTGACCGTCAACTTGTTCAACTCCCAGTAGTCAATGCACATCCGGTGTGAACCATCCTTTTTCTTGACAAAAAGGATCGGAGCTCCCCACGACGAGCTTCTCGGCCGAATAAACCCCTTCCCTAGCAGCTCCTGAAGCTGCGAGGATAACTCCTGCATCTCTGGAGGTGCAAGGCGATAGGGCGCCTTGGCGATAGGTGCTGCCCCCAGAATCAAATAAATGCGGAACTCTACTTGCTTCTCGGGAGGTACACCCAACAACTCCTCGGGGAAAACATCTGGGAACTCGCGCACTATCGGTACCTCATCGACTAACCTCGGTCTCTCTGAATTAACTCTCGTATCCATCACGTAAGCCACAAACCCACTACGACCCTGCTATAGACTCTACCTCGCTCTAGCAGCCGAACAAAATGCTGAACCAGTACGGGTACCCTCGCCGTACACCGTAAGAAATCCTCCACTAGGATATCGTATGGTCACCAGCTGTCGCTTGCAGTCAATAACCGCTTCGAACTTGCTCAGCCAACCTATGCCCACGATAACACAGACGTCCCCCATCGCAATCGGGACCTAATTAATAGGAAACGCAATGCTAAAGATCTCGAGTACACATCCTCGAATCACCTCAGTGGCATACGCTGCTCTCTCATCAGCTATGGAAACTCTCTGAGGTCGACTCAACGCCTCTTGACTAATACTGATGTGCTGACTAAAGGCTAAAGATACAAAAGACCGACTTTCACCTGAGTAAAATAACACTAAGGTAGGTACAGAATTCACAAGAAAAGTACATACACATATCATAATATAAGCACAATATCTCAACATTAAAAATAGATACATGAAAGTATACATACCAGCCACAACGTCGGGTGCTGCGCGGACCTTCTCCGCGGTCAACTAGAAGGCTCTCCCTCGTGCCTTCGGTGCCTCGGCCTTCACCGTCCGACTCTCTGTAGCTTTGATAGTAGCAGGGGTAGATCCCTGAGATGCTCCCTACACTGACCCTCGTAACAGCGGACACTCTGCCTTTCGGTGTCTGGTCTGGTTGCAGTGGAAACAGACTGCAAACCCCTTGGGGCAATCCTTGGCTATATGCCCCTCCTTGCCACATTTGTAGCAAGACCTTGCTCTGCACACCCCATCATGACTCTTTCCGCACTTGCCATAAGTGTGACCCTTCTGGTTCCCTATCCTCGAATCGACGGGCTTGGCCTGCTTGGCTGCCGGCTGAGACTGTGCCGATCACCTGTCCCTCCCCTGAGACTCCGCCTCCTCCCTAGCCTGAGTCTCTATCTCTATCTCCCTCTTCCGAGCATTTTACTGAAGCTTGGAAAATGTTCGGTATGACGAGTTCGCTGCGAACTCTCATATATCCCTCTTCAAAACGCTCAGATATCGACTCATACATGCATGCTTGGAACACACGTGCTCTGGGTAGAACATCGCCCTCTCATGGAACATCCTGGTAATCACTGTAACAGACTCAGTATCCTGCTTGAGGGTCAAAAACTCCTGGTCCAAATGCTCCCTCTCCACCTGGGGAACATACTCCTCTCGGAACATAGCGGTGAACCTCTCCCAGGTCACTGCAACAAGCTCAACAGGCGAATAGTGCGCCGTCACAAACTTCCACCAGTCCTTCGCTCACATGCGAAGCAGGTTCAGCGTGAACCGAACCCTCAAATGCTCTGGACATGAGCATGTGAAGAAACACCCCTCAATGTCTGAAATCCACCTCATCGATGCAATTGGATCCTATGTCCCATCAAACTCTGGTGGTTTTATGTTGCTGAACTCCCAGAATAGCAACACATCACCACCCTGCGGTTTAGCCGCAACTACAACTGCAGTGGCCGCAGCAACAGCAGCATCAGAAAGAGCAGCATATCTCTCATCAAAAGTCTCTATCAGTGTGGTCTTGATAGACCCAAACATCTTTGGTATCTCTGCCCTGATGGCTGCAGCCACCTCCTCGTGAATGATCCTACGAATCTCCTCATCACTAGCACCGCTGCTCTCTGGTGTAAGGCATGTCCTGACCATGATGTCTCTGAAATATAACATAAGAAAATATCAGGGACTCGCTCGAGTATACTCGCACTCGATAACTCTACCCTACTTGATCTATGATGCTCGAAGGATTCTTACTTGGATTGTGCGCCGCTCCGGTGTCTTAAGTAGTATGGGCCCAATACTACCGTCCACACCGCATTAGTATACACCCAAGTCCTCCTCCTAGGATCCTAAATTCCAAGTACTTTATCCTCACTAAGCATAGTCTACTCTCCAGTAGATCTCTCATAAGCCTCTCGATGCTATCTACCTCTTCTCAAGCATCTCCTAGCAGCAACCCCTAGGCTAAGGCATCACAAATTAGGCCACTCTATTCCTAATAGAAATACCAAGCCTACTCTAGCATGCAAAACATATCATATCGTCTCATAAACATATAACATAAGGGTATTTTGGGAAATCATCTTTCGGGCGTTGGCTGATCGTACACATGGCTCTGCTCTGCTCTTTTCAAATTCTTTTACTCTTTTAGAAAACTTTGTTTCATTTTTTGAAAATATCTCTCAAATCCTCAGTTTGAGTTTAGATACGCCCGAAGGTGTACCTGAATCTCTCAAACCAAGGCTTTGATACCAACTTGTAACGCGGTAAAATTTCAAACAAATTTCCACATTTAAAAAAACACTTTATTTCACAATATTATAAAACTCATTGTTTCATATATTCGAACATAAGTAAAAATCCCAAGATCATAACATATAAATAAACTCTGCGTGTGTGTGTACTGATCATGTCGGTGCCTTCCCGCGATCCTCACTAGTACCTGAAACACATAACACAAGACACTATAAGCACGAAGCTTAGTGAGTTCCCCAAAATACCACATATAACACATATTAGCCACTCAAGGCTATAAATCTTGTGGGCCCTTGGGCCCTAACTCTGTAGACCCCCTGGTCCTAGCTCTGTGGACCATCCGATCCTAACTCTGATATACACACAGCATAAATCACATAGAAATAATGCAGTGCAACACATCACATAGATAGCATACAAGATACTCTATCACATAACTCTGGTTACCTACTCAAGGTAAAGTATAGTGAGAAGACTCATCTCGGATGTCTCGGGTAATACCTCGCTCGCGTATACACTAATCTAGCCTCTGCTTAAACACATAAAAATCATCTCAATCAATAACAGCTCTCCAGGCTAGACTAGACTCTCACATGTCCTCTAAGAAGGCTAAAAGACCATTTTACCCTTCAAATGATCCACAAGTCCAATTTTTGACCAAACCTTAAAAGTCAACAAAAGTCAATGGTCAAATCTTGACCAAACTCGTCGAGTGTACAATTGTGACTCGGCGAGTTCAGTCATGAACTCAAGTCCTCTAAATCCCCAATGACTCACCGAGTTACTTCCCTAACTCAGTGAGTCACCAACTATATGGTCCTTGGGGAAACCTACCCCTACTCGTCGAGTCTGTCCTTGGACTCGACGAGTTCATGCCATGCTCATACTCAAATGACCTCCTGAGATCAGATCAGTTCCTCTAATCCATAAACCTGACCTTCCCAAGCATGATAATTACGTAAAGTTCAGATCTTGATGCTCATGCAAAGGCCCAAAGGCTCTATTTGGAGAAATAACCTCAAATATGACATCCTAAGCTCATGTCTCCTAATGTCAATCATAAAGATCAAAGGGTTAAGGTCTTTGGACCTCTTTGGATCCAGTTCCAAAGCCTCAATACGAGAAGGGAGCAAATGCTCATCCAATCAAGACTCTAAAGGGTCTAGAAAACCCTAAATCCAAAGGTTAACACCAAAACTAAAGAAGGATCGAATCTATACCTCAAATATGAAGTCCCTGGGCTCTGAAATCTACAAAATAGCACCCTCTTCTGCTCCCTCTTGCCTTGGTCACCTTCTTCTTGCAAGAACACCAACACAAGGATCAAAAATGGCCTCTCCTCCCTCACAAACGTTTGAGCTCTCTTAGGGTTTCTCTCAAGGGCCTGGTAGCCGCAACTGAAGGCTATAAGAGCCTTTAAATAGACCCCAAACTCGAGAAATTAGGGTTTCACTTCACAGCGTGGACTCGCCGAGTCCACGAGTCGACTCGTCGACTCCCGTCACCAATCCGGATAAGAACCCGCGGTCCTTCTTTGTGAGTCTAAGCATCACCTCGCCTAGTCACTAAGTAGTGCTATTCTGGGGGCCTGGACTCCACCAAGAGGTTCTTTCTCTCTCGTCATTTCGCCCGCCCCTTTCACTTTTGTTCTGGAGGAAATGGGATTTGAACCCATGATACAATCTTCTTGTATGTCGATTTAGCAAACCAATGCCTTAAGCCACTCAGCCATACCTCCAAGTTCTTGATCGAAATGGAATTTGATGTGCCAGGTTTGGTTGGTTGCCCGAAGGGCTATCTGATCCGATCAACTGCGTAAGTCGTAGCGCGCTAGCGCACGTACTATTCCGGGGACTCTATCCAGATCTATGGATCTCCCCAGCATCCAAGCGAGACTCCATCAAAATCTGCCACTCGTTGGGCGACACCTTCTTTTCTACGAACACCCCACCACTAAATGATGAACTTTGCCAGTTTTCGCCTCCAACCCGACCAGGAGAGAACACAGTACACTAAGCTAAGTGAACGACCAGCAGCTAATCGACTAAGTGGATTAGGATTGTTAGTGAGTGAAGCTTTGGGAAAGCTTACGAACGGGTATCCTTTGATTCCGTTTACAGTGGGAAGGAAGAAGCGTAGCGGGACGGGAGGAGTTAATACCGTTTAGCCCCTCGCTTTATGGCTTAGAAGAGTAGCTGGCATTGGCTCTTTTTATGGACAATCGATCAAGGAGTTGACGGAAGATGGCATCAAATCAACGGCGTAAAGGCTTGGATGACTTTATTTAGGCCATGACACTCTTTTCAATGGCAAGGACAACATTCGTCGTTTTTCGACTAAAGACATTCAATTTCGATCATTACTAGTTCCTCCCCAAACTCAAAATAAATGAATAAAATAATATGTCTGGAAATCCGGATGTTATATAAATACATAAAAATACATATAAATACATAATACATAAAAAATAACGCATAAAATACATAAAAAATAACACATAAAAATACATAAAAAATATGTAAAATAATTAAAAATACATATAAATATGTGTATACATTTAAAATACATATAAATACGTGTATATATTTAAAATACATAAACATATAGACATAAAAACTTAAAAAATACATAAATACGAAAAAATAGATATAAATACATAAAAAAAAACTTTTATACCTTATATACAAATTTTGACGAAATCTGCAGCAAAATCCTTTTATTTTGGAAAAATTAACGATTTGGTCTCATGACTTACTGAACAAGTTAAAAAAATCTTAAAGTGAATAATTAATCAGTTTCTTGAGCTTTTCTATTAAAAAGGTTAAATAGTCGGGACTAATCTATTAAAAAAATTAGGACTTTATAAAACATTTTTCCAGAATATTAAGATTTTTCTAGAGATTTCTCTGCCTTCATTCAACATTTTATGTTCTTTGAATGCGTTTCAAGGGAAAAAATTTCACATCTAGAAGAAGATTTCATTTGCATGTGAACAAGAGACTATCAATGATTGGTTCAGTGATGTCAACTTGTACGTTAACGAATGTAGAGGTTGTCGGTAGAGCCGAACAAGTTCTAGTTGAAGAGAATGATCCTAGAATGAGTAGCTATCATTATAGATATATGTGTCATATTTGATCCATGTTTGATATGATATTCCTTATACCAAAAGTATTATACATAAATGTTTTTGCCCATAATTGATTAGTTTGATACAATTTTAATGTCATTATGTATTATCAAAAGTATGCATGTCTAGTCAATAAATATGTGTTTTTATGGATTCGAATTTTGAAATAACCAAGATGTAAATAGTTAAATGTTGCTTGAAAAAAAATGGTGAAAAAAAACTTATGTTTGTTTCATTGTTTAATACAACCAAACAAAAGAACTTATTCAAAAAACATTTTTGTAGTGAATTTTTGTTGTACCAAACAATTGAATCAATTATCTTTCTTCACTTTAATTCTCTTTCTCTACATTTCTTTTCTCTGCTGCAATTCTATTTCTCGGTACTAAATGCAACCTTACGGGTTCTTGAGTACAAAAAGGAAAGTGATGGTAGGGACAAAATGATCATTTGAATGGATTTAAAGCATGAGGGAAAATTGAAAGCATTCATTTTCAAGGACAAAAAAGTTGAATATATTTCAAAACAATGTCTATAAATATCAACAAATAAGTATTTGTTTGTTATTTAACATTACCTTTAAATAAAAAATACTACTTCCGTCCTAAATTGATAGTCCACTTTTGACTTTTGAAGTCTTTTTTTTTTCTCAATTTTGACCTTAATTTTTTTATTTTTTTATTTTTTTATTTTTTTATTTTTGTTTTTAATAGATAATACTTGATGCAAAATATATAAATGAATTGTATTTTAAATGTTTTTTTTTTAATTTTTTTTTATAAGTTTTATCAAGTAATATATAACACAATTAAAAATATTTAAGGTTAAAGTTGAAAAAAAAAGACTAAAATAATCAAAAATGGACTATCAATTTGGGACGGAGGAAGTATAAATTTGTCATTTATTAACATGTAGGACACTGTTCAGACAATATATATATATATATATATATATATATATATATATATATATATATATATATATATATATATATATATATATATATATTAGTCATGTTATCAATACAAAACTTATAAAAAAAAATCCCTTAAAGATTGTTCAATAAAATAATATTTAATGAATTCTCATTACAATTTGTGAAATACGAAAAGAAGGGTTACAATTTAGGGTCAAAAAAATCTATGCGGTTTAAAAAAGGCTTAATAACCTAAATGAGTAACGAATTTTGGTTTTTATCCATATTTATATAATTGTTTTTTTGTCGTATATGTTTTACCAGAAAACTTATAGTTTTCTATTCATAGTGGGGTAATATCACCGATGATAATCGTAGGATTATTGGTCAAAATGAATCACGTGACATTAATTTATATTAGGGTTATATAAAAGTTCTTAAAATTTTCAAGTTTTTCCGGTTTTATCTTTGTGACGATTTTTGATATTTTAATTCTTAATATTTGAGAATATTTGTTATTTTTTTTTATTTTATAAATATTTGACCTTCTACAACGGTTCATCCTTGCCTATATTAGGTTACCACCACCACAATTTGCCCTAGGGTTTACCACCATAAGCAGCCATCACCATTCTTCGCCACAACCATTACCATTGAAATAATTAATAAGGAAATGGCTGTCAAGTTGGTTGCTAAATGAATATACTATAAATAAATACTTGTAGACTCGGAGTAAGGTGAAAGGAGAAAAAATGCGGCTCTATACGATAAATTAAGGGTGTTGTTTCATGGTTTACAAGAAACTTGCATTTCTAAAATGAGAAAATAAATATCCTTTTACATTTTATTTCTATTTATCTTCATACCTTATAAAATGTTGATATGTGACATATTTAATAAAATTGATAATATTTTAGTCTACTGGTATGAGGATAGTAGGAATAAAATGTAATCTCTCTTCTAAAATTGTTCTTTTTTGTGTTAAGGAGTGTATAGGGAAACTTCTGGTTTGACTTTGCCTCAAGTTCAACACATGGTATGTCGGGAGGTATTCTTTCGTTATGGGATCCTTCGTTTTTTATTAAGAAAAATGTTACTCTATCGAAAATGCTCTGATTGTTGATGGAGATTGGTTTTATTTTTAATAAACTGATCTTGTTACATGGTTAATGTTTATGCGCCTCAAGATGAAAATTCTAAAAGAAAATTACGGGCCTTCTTGCAATAGTTTATATCTAAACATAAAGGGCAGCTTTTTTTGGAGATTTCAATGCGTAAGGGCAAGGGAGGAAAGAATGTGATGTAATTTTTCACAAAAGGAGGCAAACTAATTGAATTCTTTTGTATGTGATAATGATCTTTTGGAAATTCCCCTAAGTGGTTTATCGTTTACTACAGTTAGTTCTAATGGATCTAAATCTAGTAAACTCGACCATTTCTTGATTTCTAAATGGGTTGGGGATTGTTTTCAAATATAAAGGCAATGGCATTGGAGCAGTCTATTTTTGATCATAGACCTATTATTCTTTCTTAAGATTTGAGTGATTATGGTCCTTGATCGTTCAAAGTTTTTTAATTCTTGGATGTAAGAATCTGGGTTCGACAAAGTGGTTCTTGAGTCTTGGTCTAAGACGATGCATACAGAGGTGGATGGTGAGATTCTTAAGTTTAAAAATAAACTAAAGGGTTTAAAGGAGGATTTGCATAGATGGTTGAGTGAATTTAAAGAAAGAGTAAATTACACGAATGGTTCCTATGGTTTAGGGTAATTTGCATGTTTGGTTCTTAACTTATTTTTTAAACTCGGAAGGTCTCTGCTGTTTGTTTTTGTTTCGCGCTTAGTCCCAGTATTACCTAAAAAGACTATTTTCTCTTGGTTTTTTAATTTATTTAAGTAAACACACCTCAACCCCACCCATCTCACCTTACCTTACCTACCCCCACTATTTTTTCTTATTTAAATAATAACATTTTTAGGTAAGACAGTGACCAAACGTGTAACAAAAATAAGTAGTATGGCCCAAACGCGTAATAAAAACAAATATTAGATACCTTCCGAGTTAAAAAAAAATAAGTTAGGGACCAAACACATAAATCATCCCAAACAACCATTCGTGTAATTTACTCTTAAAGAAAAAACAGTGGGAGCTAGACATAGTTTAATTAACCGACTCTAACCTATCAATATATGAATCGATGATGACATGTCTTTGGATCTGGATAGAGTTGAGAGGCTCGAGATTAAGGTTCAAATATATGATATGAATAAAAAAGAGTTGAATGATTTGGCTCAAAAAACTAAAGTCAAGTGGAACATTGAAGGCGACAAAAATTCCAAATGTGATCATGTTATTATTAACCGTAAAAGAAGATGTCTTATTATTAGATGTGCTAAAATAGAAGGAGAGCGGGTTGATAATCTAAACCAAGTAAAATCTTTTTTTTTTGAACACTTCAGAGACAAGTTTAAAAAGATTCATGTGGTTGACATAATTTATAGAAGTCATCGTTTCTATTCTCTCTCCGAGAATCATCAGGTTAACAAAATAAAAAAATTGGTTTCTTTGGAAATGATCAAATTAGCAATTTCGGGTCATGTGATAGTGAGAAGGCTCCAAGACACGATGTATTTTCTTTTTCATTTATTAAAACGTATTGGGATTTGTTGAAATTCAATATTTTAGCTTTTGTAAGTGATTTTTTTTTTTATAAATGCTAAAATCCTGTAATGGTGTAATTCTTCGTTTCTTACTTTGATCCCAAAAAATAATATCCCGGTGATGGTTAATGATTTTGGCTTATAAGTCTCATTAGAATTTAGTATAAAATCATTGTTAAGCTTGCAGCTCTGCGCTAAGCTTCTGTAATTGATTATGTGGTTAGTAGTGAACAATCGACATCTGTTAAGGAAGACAAATCTTAGATGGGCCTCTTATGAAATAAAGTGACAACTTGGTATAGGAAGAAATGGAAAACGATGATGTTATTGAAGATTGATTTTGAAAAAGCTTACGATACAGTGATGCCACACCCCAATCGAGGCAGCGAAACAAGTTGGGTTATGTGACTTAGTTCATGGATCACATGCAATTCAATATACAACACAAGTACAACGATAAGAAAACAATAGTTGTATTTCATTTTGAAGTTTGAAGATAAGGTTCTTACTGCTAATGATAAATATAGTAATTGCCTTAAATAGGTAGGCCAATATAACAAAATAAACTAGATAACTAGGTCACCTGAAAAATCTATGACTAACTTTCTGTTCGAAAGATTGATTACTGATTCCTTGAAAATACATGTATTTTTGAGGGTTAACACAAGATTAATGAGAGTTACAGATTTTCTGCTATCAGCAGTAATGATACTTTTTAAAAAGTCCAAAAAGTATTTTCTTTGTAAGTATAACCTTGCTTAAAAAATCGTTTATAAAGAGTCTTTGAATAAGCATTGAAAACCAAAATGTATTGTTGCATAAGTAAATCTATACTTAAAATAGTTTTGAATGAAACCAAGCCCACAGTTTAAGTAAGAGAGAGAGAGAGAAAGAGAGAGAGAGAGAGAGAGAGAGAGAGAGAGAGAGAAAGAGAGAGAGAGAGAGAGAGAGAGAGATTTTAGTTAATGTTTATAGCGAGTCCTATAATCGAACTATGTGACTAGATGTAATCCCTACAATTCTTCATTGGAGGTCATAGGTAAACAATAAAGATATTTATATGGATAAAGTTGTGCGGATGAAGTTTTACGGATAAATGGATAAAGTTATTTGCCAAGGTTGCAGTTAGCAACCACATATACGGATAAAGTTGAATGGATATACAAATAAAGTTATTCCATAAAGTTTGACTATAAAAGTCATTAGCTAAGGTATACAGATATAATTTATCAGATAAGAATCGAGTATGTTTAATATGTATAAGCGTAACAGTGTATGATATTCGTTTAGATAGGTGATGAGTCTTATAGGAATGTACACAAGTAAACATAACAATTTATGATATATATATATATATATATATATATATATATATATATGTGTGTGTGTGTGTGTGTGTGTGTACATGACAAACTTTTTATAAATAAAATCCTAGAACTTTGTAGTAGGAAGATATATCATTTTTATTATTCGTAATATATTTGTAACAAAAATAATATATTTATAACAACTATAATATATCTATATAACATATTTTGACTAGTTTATTTGCATATGTGGTGTTATTTAGCAAAATAAAATATATAAACTAGTTATAAATTTATAAGTGTTTTTAATTAACCAAATAAGGTAATATTGATATGTGCATATTTAGTGTGTATTAAGTGTAGTATTTATTCATATATTAGCTAAATTGTTGCATATTATGGACAAAAGGTACTTAAAAGTGTTAAATTATGTTTTTCAGTCCAAAGATGAAGCTCGGAAGCGAAATGAAGCAAGAGAAGCGGTTAGGAGCTCAAGAGTGGAAAGAAGAAAGAAAACACCCATAAAAGGCTTCTACTCGTCGAGTTGCCCCTTGACTCGATGAGTCCGGTCGCGGATTCAGAAAGATAAGCATTCGGAAGTCAAGATAGTTATCGGATTACGACTATTGTGAGAGGGACTCGACGAGTCACCATATGACTCGATGAGTCGGAACGCATATATAAAGATAACTCTACAATTCGAGAAGGGGGAATTCTGGGAAGTTTCAGAAGTGCTTAGCTGCGAATAAGAAGCCAGAAGAACCCTAGAAGTCGACCAAAGAAGCTAGAATCCAATCCCGGGAGTAATTAAGGCGTAATTTCACCATTCTATTTAATTCTTTTGTTTTGTCAACATGATTAAGCAACTTGAACTTATTTGTTTGCTGTTATTTACCCTAGTTATGAACTAATTTCTCTAGACTTCTGTTTGGGAATACAAAGTTGACAATATGGTTTGATTGATTGGTAGGATTAATTCCAAGTTGGTGATTAATTGTTATTTTAGCTTGCTAAAGAACCTTGTGTATGAATGATAATTAATTTTCTGTTAATAGGAAGATAATTGATTAGCATGAACATCTATTGATTATCAACCTCATATGATATGTGACCACTATACCACATGTCTAGGATTAATGAATATGAAACTAGGATTAATAAGGAAATTGAGTAAACTCATGTGCAAGCTTGTAAGATGACCATCGAACAAGAGGTTAATTAAGAATAACGAATTAATTAGCTATTGCAAGTCTAACTTAACCCGAATAATTAATCTAGTAAATATAATTAAATTAAGCAATTGGCCACTGTTTGAATTAGTTTATTTGCTAAGGATTAGGGTAGTGAACACAAACTTAATCACTTGAATCGGTAACCAACGAAAGAATTAATCCATTGCGCTATTACCTTAAAATCAACCATAAAGTTAACCGAGTTGAACTAAACAGAAGTTTCTTTCCCATTATTGAATCTAGTTAATTTGTTCTTTTCTAGTCTTGCATTAGTTTTAGCTAGTAAGTTTCTAGTCTTGTAAAACTAGAGAAAAAACCCTTATTTGCTAAATCAACTTAGATAGAATTAGTTTTTAATTTAATTTGCCGTTCCCTGTGTTCGATACCCTGCTTATTTAGCTATACCACAATTGATAGGTTCACTGCCTTTTGTGTGTTATTTGATAATTAAAGTAGGATTAAAACTAAGTGAGTTTTACACACATCAAATATCGTATGTATTCTCCCCCGAAATATATAAAAGTGTTAAAATGGGGCCATAAACACTCACCTTAATGCATGTGTGATTGTCGGTCTATTTTGAGAAACTTGACGTGGGAAACCGCAACTTGATACTTTTAAAGCGAACCACTAGTACTATTTTTTGCTACCTATTTAATCAGAGGAAGGTATTGGCATTATTTAACAAATGTGGTGATGTTATGTTACCTATCTACTTATTGATATCCTACAGATTTCCAAATGATAGAGAGATTACAGAAAATCCTACCGCTTACAGATGATAGATGGAGATTTGAAATCCTACTGATTTCAAATGATGGAGGGAGACTGAAATCCTTGTCATCTTTGGAAGTTAGGGGAGAGAGAAGTTCAGAGACTACTAAATGATTGACTAGCAACTATGGGTTTTTATGCTACGACGGTAGCATAGATATCTGTTCTTTTTTCTTATTCGGATTTAGGCGAAGTAGAAAAATTCGAACGTTATCCCATATTTTTATGTATTTTTATGATTTTTAAAATGTATGCGTTGTTTTGGGGTTGATATGAGGACCCTAACGAGGTTATTAGGTATATGCAACAATTCTTGAGAATGTCCTTCGATCTCTAAAACTTTCAATCATTGTAGTCTGTAAAATTCATGCTCAAGATTGGTTGTGCACCGGCCCGACCATAAATAACATAGGCATGCGTTCCAGGTTTATTTATGGTATGTATTAGATATAATACTAACCTTAGTCGATACATTTGACCTAAAGGGTTGAGTTGGTAGTTTTAGTTGAAGGTATGTTAGAATTTTCTTAAGCGTTTTCATCTCAGGTCAGAGTATATATATAACTCTTATATATTATTGTTGGTAAGGCTTGAAGTATTATTATATGTTTTTGTTTTGTACTCAAAGACGACCAAGTAAGGATAAGGGTCAGACAAAAAACACCGGAGGACATGGTCATTTTAGCAAATAAATGTTCTGAAATCCAACAACCCAATCGAACCTTCAAACCAGTTACTTCATCCCGTAAATAACCAAGAAGTAGTGTAATTATTAATAATACTTTTATTTGTAGCTTGTTGCTATAGTTGTATTCCTATTTAACGGATAAAAGTTCTCTATAGCCAATTTAGCTCTGATACCAATCTGTCACACCCCTGACCGAGATCACAGAACATGCTGGGTTGTGCGACTTAGTGCATGGATCACAAGCATTTGGATATACAACACAACTACAACGATAAACAAACAGTAGTTGTATTTTATTCTGAAGTTTGAATACAAGTTTCTTATATATAATGATGAAGTGCAATATTTTCCTTAAACAAGTAATCATCTAGATATGTTTCTTATGTCAATTTCGAATCATGTATGCTAGATCTAGGGTTTGTAAGTCTTGGATGAACTGCATGTACAATAGAGAAACCTAGATCCAAGCTTTAGGGTTTGCATGAACACATAGGATGTTATTTTGTGTAAAACCCATCAGTGGTATCATAAGCCTTGATTGGTTTCTTTTCTATTGATTCCTTGCTTCTTCATCCTCTCTGAAAATCGTTTTTTAGCCTTCTGCCCGACCTGACTCGGTGAGTCACTAGCTGAACTCGGCGAGTCCGAGCATCTGACAGAGAGATTTTTGGGATTTCTTGCTGTTTTGCTTAAGGATAATTGCCTTAATCGTTTTTAAGTGACTCGGCGAGTCCGAGCATCTGACAAAGGGATTTTTGGGATTTATTGCTATTTTGCTTAAGGATAATTGCCTAAATCATTTTTAACTAATAAAATCTGAATTTTATTGTTGTTTTGTGATTATCCTTGACAAAACAAAAGATAATTACCAGTTGTTTGAATAATAAATTCCTTATTTGATAATATTTGATTATATAAATTAATTGTTGAATTATCTTGTAAATAAAACGGATTAGGTCAAATTTAGATAATCATTAAATTAAATGTTTAATTTTAAATTATTTGCTATTTGATCCTATGTGTTTTGAAAAGTTCAAAAGTTGCCCTCAATTTTGAAATTTAAAATTTTGCTTAGAAGTTTAAATTGAATTATTTAAATTTCAAACCCTAGAATTTTACAAGTTTAAAATTTACCCTATATTAATATGATATTATGATATATATATATATATATATATATATATATATATATATATATATATATATAGTTTAAAATTTACCCTATATTAATATGATATTATGATATATATATATATATATATATATATATATATATATATATATATATATATATATATATATATATATATATATATATAAGGTTATGAGGTTATGACCTATAAAATGGCTGTTTAATGGGTGTCCACTCTCACCCACCGCTTTCTTGATTGGTGGAGGGTCGTTAGCCTAATGGGTAGGATAGGGCAACCATTTGCTCATTAAAAAGTATAATGATTTATAAACGTAACTAAATGTTTTTCCAAAATTCCCAATCTTAGTTACTTTAGGCAAACGTGAATTGATGCAATTCCATGAAATCACACTTTATACCCTTGCTAAGACGTTATTGGAGTGTGCGTGATTAACCGACACACTAATTGGGATCTAAGCAAAGGTAGCATAGGGTGACTCATTGTTTGTCATAGTTCGATGGAGTGTGTGTGGTTAACGAGCACATCAAATAGGTGATTGTAACAATGAGGGCACCATGTACATTTGCATGGTTATTCACACCCGCTTTGTGATCCTCGGCTTCCCAGTCACAAACTTGAGGGGTATATCGAGATTTAAACATGCCATTGAAAAGTTCAATGAATCTCAAAAGATCTAGGAGTTTTTTAATAAATTTAAAACTTAATCTCTTTTTCATTTTTCATGGTGGAGAATTAGTGAATCGTCATTCACTTACCTTCAAATTATTTGCATGTTAGATTACGACATCCCACTTCTAATTTGTAAATAATGTTGTTATATCCTATCCCTAATTTCTAATTTGGGTGTTTAATTGGGGATTCATTTATAATCAAACTTTGTCTCTTTTCTATTTCAGATATGGAACGTCAACAACAACACTTCCGACTCAAATTCCTCTGGCTCATTCTCACTCATGAACTTGTGTGGGAGAGTGATCTTTGACGGGTCCAATTTCAATGATTGGACTCACAACATCCAAATGGTCACTCGTTATGAAGACAAAGAGTATGTCCTATATGAAAAGATGAAGGAAATCAACCTCAACACTACCATTGCTGATGAGATCATTGCCTTTGAGGCACATGATCGTGATGCTACGAAAGTCCATTACATCATGCTAGCGACTATGACTGCAGAACGCCATAAGTCCTATAAGGACATGTATCCCTATGAAATGCATCAAGACTTGCTAGACCGGTACCACCAAAGCGCTAGGCAAGAAAGGTACGAGATCATCACTTCGATGATCACTGCCAAAATGGGTAATGGAGATTCCCTTACCGCTCATCTGCAAAAGATGCAGAGATATGTTGATCGCTTGTTAAAGTTAAATGTTAACTTTGATGAAGATCTGAAAATCGATATCACCCTTCACTCCTTGCCTCCCTGCTACAACCAGTTCCGCATGACCTACCGCATGAATAAGGAAGAGGTCACTTTGAGCAAGCTTCAATGCTTGCTAAGGACTGCTGAGAGAAATCTCAAAGATAAGTCTGTTGCATCAACTCCTGCTCCCGTTGCTGCCCCTATCTTGGCAATATGGCAAGGGAAGGATAAGAAGAGGAAGGCTCCCTCAAAGAGCAACCACAAAGGAAAGTCCCAAGATGGTACCTCTTCTAGTGGAACCAAGGCTGGTTCTGCAAAACCCAACTCTAACCCTAAGGAGGCAGAGTGCCACCACTACTACAAGATAACGCATTGGAAACGAAGCTTCCTAGAGTATCTGCAGGCTATCAAGGATGGGAAGATCAAGCTGTCCTTCGCAAGTATTTACACTATTAAATCTAATGATTCATCGCATGCTATTTCTTGGGTTCTTGATACAGGATGTGGTTTTCACATATGTTTTGATTTGCAGGGACTAAGAAGAAATAGGGATGTGGAGCATTGGAAGATAAACCTAATCATGGGAAATAGAAGATCGTCACCTGTCACCAAGATTGGAGTTTATTCCTTAGTGCTTAGTAATGTATTAGGTTTAGACTTAAATAGTTGTTGCTATTCGCCAAATATGGAAAGAAACATTGTTTCATTTCATGGTTTATATAGACAAGGATTTAGATATTCATTTGATAATGAAAATGGTTTTATTTATTCTTATCTTAATGGTGTTTTATATTTTGAAGCATTGCCTTGTAATGGAATATATGAAACTGTGATGGTTGTAGATAATTTAGGAAATGATGTGTTGTGTATTGATTCTTCCAATAGTTTGGATAAAGCATGCTTGTGGCATTATCGTCTTAGACATGTCAACAAGAAACGTATAACCTAACTCCAAAAGGATGGAGTGTTGGAGTCATTCGACCTTAGGGACGATGACGTGTGCGAGTCTTGTTTACTTGGAAAGATGACCAAGTTACCCTTCACTAGCACTTGTGAAAGGGATGAGAGTTTATTGGATCTCATACACACCAATGTATGTTGGCCCTTTAGATCCATCACAAGGGATGTAAACCACTTCTATGTGACTTTCACTGATGATTATAGCATATATGGGTATATCTACTTAATCAAGCACAAGTCAGAAACCTTTAAAAAGTTTAAACAAGAAGTGGAGAATCAGTTGGGCAAGAAAATCAAGATGCTTCGATCCGATCGAGGAGGAGAGTACCTAAGTCTTGAATTCCACGACTACCTCAAGGAATGCGGAATCATTTTGCAATTGATGCCACCTAGGACACTGTTGTTGAATGGTGTAGCTGAGAGGTGTAATCAAAACTTATTAGACATGGTTCGTTCCATGATGAGTCATGCTTCACTACCTTTCTCGTTCTGGAGGTATGTCTTAAAGACTGCCGCCCATATCCTTAACTTAGTCCCTACCAAGAAGGTTGTCAAAAGACCTCACGAGATGTAGACAAGGAAAGCTTCCTCATCGGCACATATCAAGGTTTGGGGTTGCGAGGCTTTCGTAAGACGTGAGACTCACGACAAGCTCGAACCTTATAGTGAGTGGTGTATTTTCATCTGCTACCCGCAGAAGTCCTTTGGATATCTCTTCTATAGACCGAGTGACAATGTTGTCTTCGTTGCGAGGAGATGGCTTTTCCGAGAATGGGAACTCATAAGCCAAGGGGACAGTGGGAGGTAAATCGATCTTGAAGAGCTTCAAGAGTTGAGCGATGAAGGAACCTCTAACGTTGACGCTCAACCTGAGGAGGAAACTCCGGTTGAACCGATTGATGAATCATTACCTCTTAGACGTTCCAAAATAGTTAGTTTTCCACCTGTGTTGTATGGTTTCCATATAACGAGTGAGGGTGATACGTATATTAGTGATAATACACTAATAAATTTGGACAAACCTAACAGCTATAGGGAAGCCATGGAAGGCCCGAAGTCTGCAAAGTGGAAAGAGGCGATGGACAACGAGATTCAGTCCATGTATGATAACCAAGTTTGTAGCTTGGTTGATCATGTGCCAGGTCGTAAGATGGTCGGGTGCAAATGGATCTTCAAGAAGAAGACTGACATGGATGGGAATGTGCACACTTATAAGGCACAATTGGTTGCGAAGGGCTTTACTCAAACTCCTAAAGTTGACTATGATGAGACCTTCTCATAGGTTGCGAAGATAAAGTCTATTAGGGTGATGTTGGCCATTGCTGCATTTCATGATTATGAAATATGGAAAATGGATGTGAAAACCGCTTTCCTTAATGGGATGTTGTCTAAGGATATTTACATGGATCAGCTAGAGGGTTTTGTCAATGCAAAGCATACCACTAGAGTGTGTATGCTTGAGAAGTCTATTTATGGACTAAAGCAAGCATCTCACAGATGGAACCTTTGCTTCGATGAGAAAGTAAAAGAGTTTGGTTTTCTGCGAAGCGAGGATGAATCATGTGTATATGTCAAAGCTATTGGGAGTGTAGTTAGCTTCCTCATATTGTATGTCGATGACATATTTCTCATAGGAAACGACATCCCGATGCTGCAGGAAGTGAAGTCCTGGCTTGGGAAGTGCTTCACTATGAAGGACCTTGGAGAGGCTGCTTATATTTTGGGAATAAGGATAGTGTGAAACAGGAGTAAAAGACTAATAAAACTTAGTCAGAATACTTACTTGGACAAGGTACTAAAACATTTTAGTATGGAGAATTCCAAGAAAGGGGAGTTGCCAATCCAAAGTAATGCCAAGTTAAGTAAGACTCAAAGTCCGAGTACCGAAGTAGAGATAGCAAAGATGAGTTGAGTACCTTATGCTTCCGCAACTGGCTCGATCATGTATGCTATGACTTGTACTCGCCCTGATGTGGCCTTTGCTTTGAGCATGGTCAAAAAATATCAAGGGAACCCTGGCAAAGCACATTGGACCTCAGTTAAGAATATTCTTAAGCACCTTCGGAGGACCAAGGAATGGTTTCTAGTCTTCGGTGCGAGTGATGACTTAAAGGTACTAGGGTACAGTGACTCCAGTTTTCAGACTGAAAGGGACAACTACCGTTCACAGTCGGGTTGGGTCTTAACCCTTAATGGAGGAGCAGTGACTTGGAAAAGTTCAAAGCAAGAGACCGTAGCTGATTTAACGTGTGAATCAGAGTACATTGCAACGAACGAAGGGTCAAAGGAGGCAATATGGTTGAAGAACTTCATTAGAGAATTTGGAGTTGTGCCAGCTATATAGGAGCCTATAGAAATTTTCTGTGATAATGAAGGAGCGGTTGCGTTGACCAAGGAACCAATGGATCATGGTAGATCTCGACACATCGACATAAAATATCACTTTATTCGACATCGAGTAGAAGAAGGACTCCTCGTAGTAAAGAGGATATCATCGGAGGATAACCCATCAGATCCGCTTACGAAGGGATTGAGTAGGCTAAGCACTTGTAGCACGCTAGGCGCATTGGGCTGAAGGACGATATTAGTTTAGATTAGATAGTTTAGAAACGTGTAATAAATAAATTGTAATTAACATTCGATGATTAAATAAATGAGTATTATTTATTAGTAAAGTTAATGTCTTATGTTAATTGTTTAACTATTGCTTCATTTTGCATGTTTTGACTTCCTGAATAATAAATTTATTCGAACGGTCCACAGTCATTCATATGTTGGAAGTATGTATGAAGTAAGACTGTCATGAATTGGTGTGTAGATTGTTTAAAGTGTATTAGACATAGCAAAAGTCTGCTACAACGTTCATGAGTACTTATGAATAAGTTTTGAGCATTGAAATAAACTCACACTTGCTAGAATCACTTCATGGAATTTATCACGAGTAGTTGCAAGATGATAATATCATATAGTCTTAAAACCTAGATATATGGTTTATTGTATGCTAATTGGGTGTGCATTGATAACGCGTAAACGCATCAGTAACTTGATGTTATAAAACACATTATTGTGTATGATTTGATTAATGAATAGTAAATTCATATAAGTCGAAGTTTATATGTTCCTTTTATCCTAAGAGGGTAAAAGCGATATTAGGGCCCCTCAATGATTTGGTTTGACTTATGTGCCAGGCCCGGTCAGGACTGAATTGATGTGTTCAATTAAGTTCTATGTCAAACGAATCAGAGATCGAGAAACAAACTACTAGACAATAAGTATGACTATGTTCCATGTAACTGTCCGCATGATATCTAGAATAGAGGATTATACGATCCCTTATCTGAAGGACAAGTTATGGATGAGATCAGAGTTTGACAGCGTCTATGAGAGCTACAATTGCTAATCAGATTGTATTTGCATTTATAGTTACTAGAATTATCTAAGTGGGAGACTGTTGGATTAGTGTCTAAGCCCATAATTATATTTGGTAAGTACTTGACCCAGTTGTACATGGTCCTTTTGGGTTACCTTCACCAAAGCAACTTGACAGGGTGATTTATGAATAAAGAGGTTAATATGGTTTATTAATATATTATATGAATAATATATTAAAAGAGAAATCATATAATTAAATTCGTATTAGATAAGAATTAATTGAGAAATGAATTCTGTGGCTAAAAGACATTAATTTAATATCAGGGACTTAAACTGTCAAATGTGTGATAGTTGAGTATTGGGCTGAGGAGACTCTTGGATTAGGCATTGACGAAATTAGGATGTGTCCATCCATAATTTCGGCCATAAGGGCCTTATTCTAGAAGTTTCCTTGGATTGCTTAGCCTAAACTATCCATTAGGGTTTAGACTGAAACCCTAGCAGCACTAGTATAGATAAGACCCCAAGGCTCCGATTTTCGGCCACTTGATACCCTAGAGAGATCATAACTGAAATTGTGCCTCTCACCTCTCTCTCATATCATCCTCTTGCTTGTATGGTGTTTGTAAGCCATTAGAGGAGTCACATTGACTCTAAGCTCCAAGACAAGAAGAATCAAACTATTGTTCAAGAGGTAATCATTTAGGTCTGTTTTCTTATGTTAATTTCGAATCATGTATGCTAGATCTAGGGTTTGTAAGTCTTGGATGAATTGCATGTACAATAGAGAAACCTAGATCCAAACTTTAGGGTTTGCATGAGCACATAGGATGCTACTTTGTGTAAAACCCATAAGATATATCATTTTTATTAGTCTTAATATATTTATAACAACTATAATATATCTATATAACATATTTTGACTAGTTTATTTGCATATGAGGTGTTATTTAGCAAAATAAAATATATAAACTAGTTATAATTTTGTAAGTGTTTTTCATAAACCGAATAAGGTATATCACATGTATTCTCCCGCGAAATATACAAAAGCGTTAAAACGGGGTTGTAAATACTCACCTTAATCTGTGATTGTCGGTTTATTTTGAGAAACTTGACGTGAGAAACCGTAATTTGATACTTTTAAAACAAACCACCGAGACTATTTTTATTTCCTATCTAATCAAAGGAACATTTTGGTATTATTTAAAAAATGTGGGGATGTTTTGTTACCTGTCTTATTCCTAAAATCATACAAATTTCGAAATGATAGAGAGATAACTGAAAATCCCACCGATTATAGATGATAGATAGTGAATTAAAATACTACTGATTTCAAATGATAGAAGGATAAATGAAATCCTTGTCATCTTTGGATGTTAGGGAGAGAGAAGTTTGAAGACTACTGAACGATTGACTGGGAACTATGGGTTTCTTTATTACGATGGTAGCAGAGATTGATTCTTTGTTATTTTTCGGATTTAAGCGAACTAGGAAATATGAACGTTATCCCAATTTTTTTTAAGTATTTTTATGATTTTTAAAAGTTATGAATTTTTTTGGGGTTGAAATGAGGATCCTAACGAGGGTACTAGGTATATGCAACGAGTCTTGAGAATACCCTTCAATTTATAAGACTTTCAACCATTGTAGTTTGTCAAAGTCCATGCTCAAGGTTCGTTGTGTACTGATCTGACCATAAATATCATAGGTGAACTTTCCAGGTTTATTTGTGGTATATTTTATGTACGGTACTAACCTTAGTCGAGGTGTGTCACAACTAGCAATTTTGGCTAAGAAATTCTATCTATGTATGATAAACTCTTGATGTACCTTGTAACTATAATATTGATGCTACACATGTTATTCAATTCAAAGACAACTATTCCAATAAAAACTCACCTGTGAGGCCCAAAACCTAATTCAATACATTTCATACACTTAACTATGGGTTTGTAACCCTAATGTTCCGGTTCAAACTCAGATAGGACCAAAATCCTCGTATTGGGCCTAATCGGCCAATAAACTCACAACTTGATTCTTTTGGGCTAAGAATCCTCATTTGGCCCAAGTTGGACCCACATTCATTAATCTATAGCATTTTGGGCCTTAATGGGCCTAAAATGTCTCACTTTGTTTTCGTGGACCTTATTGGGCCAAAAACCACATAATTAGTTTTAATGGGCCAAAAACCCATTCTTTTTAACATTTTGGGCCGTAAACTCATATGTGGGCCCACATGAATCGAAAAACCTCTATTGGGCCAATGCAAAATCAAGCCCAAAAGCCATGTTTTCTTTCTACCCTCCATTCTCGGTGTTAATAATAAATAAAAAGATAGAAAACTCATTTGAACAAAACTTTGACCCCTCATCTTTACTTAGTGGTAATCTAGGTAAATATTTCACATGTAACTAAGGATCTGCACTCTAAACCATCATGTATTAACCAAAACTAGTCACCACTCTCTCTTCTCTTCATAACTCTCGGCCAGAAGGATCCCCATCAACACCTTCATTTCACTATAAAACTCACCCAAAAAATCTCTCTAGAACTCTCAAGCAAATCTCATTTTCCCTTTCCAAATTCGTGTGTGCTTGTGTGAGAGTCCAAGTAATTACTCATTAACTCTTCAATTCGTGATTTATGTATCTTAAATCTCCTAGAACTCGAAAATCTCTTCAAGGAAGCTTGATAGGATTGAAACCTCCTCCAATCTTCTTCAAAAACCGAATCCATCAACCCAAAGTGAGTTTATACCCCCTTGTTTTCGGTTTTATAATGTTTTGTGGGGGATTATACAAGTTGCTTTGTGTTAGATCTATGTGTTTATGTATTTATATGTGTGTTTTTCCATGTTATATGTTGTAATTATGAGTGTAACCTCATGAAACTCGGAACTGCTAACCAAACTTGGTGATATATGCAAACAAAATCATCTTATACAAATTATAACCAAGTGAAAGGAGTAAAGCATGTTAAGGTACTCTAGAAAACAAAACAAAAACTGAAAAAGGGTCATTTTTGACAAAATCAACAAAATGTAAGGGTCTTATGTTAACTTAGGGTTTTGAGAGGACCAAAAGATTCATTTTTAAATAAAAATGGGTCTTTATGATTTTCATGGTTTTAAAAGGGCCAAAAGAATTTTCACAAGATGGGCCTCAAATTGGGCCTTCACGGTTTCATGGGCTTAATATGTAAACTTTTGACTTTTGCGGATTAAATTGTCATTTTAAACAAATTTAAGCCAAAAATGTATATTTTAGGTTAAATGGGCTGAAAATATTACTTTTATTAAAATTGGGTCGAAAAGGTAAATTTCTATACATTTGGGTCGCAATTGTAAATTTTCATAAAAATTGGGCCGAAAATTTTATTTATAACAAAAGTAGGCTAAAAATGTTATTTTATTTTAAATAAGCCCTTAAATGTAAGTTTTTGGCCTTTAGGGACATAAACTGTCATTTTACCAAAAATGTGCCTTAATTGTAAATTTTTCGGTTTAATGGACGAAAAATGACAATTTTGCAAAACTGGGCCTTTTATATCGTTTTGGAAAATAATTGGGCTAGAACAAACAAAAAAATAACAAACGAGTTAAATACATCATTTTCACTTTTATTGGGCTTGGAATATACATTACATGTTTAGTGGGTCTTAGTGGTCATTTTATATGTTTATTGGGTCTTGAATATACATTTCATGTTTAGTAGACCTTAGTGGTCCTTTTACATGTTTATTTAACCTGTGATATACATTAAATGTTTATTGGGCCTTAGTGGTCCTTTTACATGCTTATTGGACCTGGAATATACATTACATTTTTAGTAGGCCTTAATGGTCCTTTTACATGCTTATTAGGCCTGTAATACATTACATGTTTAGTGGGCCTTAGTGGTCCTTTTACATGCTTATTGGGCCTAAAATATAAATTACATGTTTAGTGGGCCTTAGTGGTCCTTTTACATGTTTATTGGGCCTAGAATATACATTACATGTTTAGTAGGCCTTAGTGGTCCTTGTACATGCTTTTTGGGCCTAGAATATACATTACATGTTTAGTGGGCCTTAATGGTCCTTTTACATGCTTATTGGGCCTAAAATATACATTACATGTTTAGTGGGCCTTAGTGGTCCTTTTGCATGCTTATTGGGCCTTGAAATCTTCATACATATACGAAAACATTATTTACTATGTTAAATAGTGTGATATAATATTCGCGTAAATTTTAGTTAAGTTTCTTGTGAGACACGTTTTCATTTGTACCTCGCTAGTGTATAATTTTAAGTCATGTAGTTATAACCAGAGTCTCTTGGAGGGCGAACGAGAGTTTGTGTATAGATCTATACGGGGTTGACACCCCACACATGAGCTGTTCGCTACAGCTAGACTAGGCCAGTCTAGGGTGACAAACCTTACCTTAAACAAGTCGATGCCTGAAAAACATCATGACAGGCAAATCAGTCATATCAAGTATGGTTATAACGACTTACATAGAAATTAACTCCATTATAAATTTTACAGAATACACATACAGTTTGGTAACACGAAAACATACATACACTGGTACTTGGTCTTTGGGTTTTTAGACCACAACATTATTTTAAACAGAAAATATCGGATTTTCTGGAAAAACATATGATTATACAATACCTTCTACTTACAACAGAAAATATAAGATTTTCTGGAATATTATCCTTTTTACATAATAGAAACACACATGCATTTATACAAGATTTGATACAACTCTTTCAAACCATGTTTCAGAAAATATTTGATTTTCTGGTGTTTACAAATTGATACAAAAATTTTCATACAAACATGCTTATGAACTCACCAACATTATATATGTCGACATTTTCAAAATAACTTGTATTTTCAGGAAATCGTTGAACAAGTTGGTCAACAAGAACACATGGATTTTGTCGTATTTTGTTATCACCGTACATTGAATATTTTGGCATGTAATTTATATTACAATATTTGATGTAAAAAATGATGGTTGTATTATTGTATGTGTGATGATGATGATATTTTGTTTCAATTATATACACTGTGATGATACTACAAAAATAAAGTCACCCGACCCCCAGATGTTTCCGCCGTCTGGTTCGGGGTTGTGACAGATTGGTATCAGAGCAATGTTTATAGTGAACTGTCATATCTAATCATACCAGATATGCAACTATAAATACATTGGGACTAAAATACTCTGAACTAAAATAAAATACATACCTATGTGTGCATTGTAGGGTAATAACACAATAAGAAATAAAAGTCCTTAGAGGATTTGAACATCGCGGATAAACCCGGGCAGTTATGTAGTAATATTGGGAGTAAATATAGCATGATCAACTATATTTATTCAAAATACGACCAACATGTGTTTGGTAGTGATCGCAGTGGATAATGAATCTAAAAACTTACCCTCTAATTATCCAAAAAGGTATTAAGGAATCAAACTTAAACAACTAAAATACTATAGGAATATTTTAACGTACCCTTACTATACACTTCTCACACCTCCGGTTCTCATGCAGACATCATGGATGAATTCCAGCAAGGTGCCCTTTACTATCAGGGCCCTGGTGGCCCATGGGTGGATCGAGGAGGGACCTGAAATGGTTCAAGAGGCAGATCCATAGATAGGACCTAAAGAGTATTTAGAGACAGACTACGAGTATGAGGAATCCGATGAGGAGACTGAAGAGGTAGAGTGCATTGGGGAAGTTCCTAGTGAAACCCACCCTGCAGAGATGATACCAGGCCATCACATGAGACAAGCAGACCCTACTGATTGGATGCACTCCCTGGAGGAGGAAGTTTCCACTCTCAGGCAGTAACTTTTTACAGCAAAGGCTAGAGCATTTCAAACGGAATAGGAGAGAGACGAGATCACTCGGGAGATGAGCGAGTTGGCTGAACTTATGGTGCAACACTTCGGCATTTGAGTACCACCATCATTACTATTGATAGGCCTTGCTCTTTTGTTTACTATTATATGTATTATGTATGATCGACTTTATGATTAAGTGATTACACTACTTATAAAATCGTTATGTTGTTGGATCATATATTATATATATATATATATATATATATATATATATATATATATATATATATAATATAAAAAGGAAAAATTTCACATGTTGTACTAAAAAGTTATTATCAATAAAACAATTATGTGTTTTATTTGTGATGTTGTTATCTGCTATGTGTTCTATTCTTCTTATTTTATGATATTGTATGAATTCATTATCATCCTGACTAATTGTACTAGCATGTAGTTCTCATAAAGCTGAATCACATATAACAGGCACATAAGGCATCCTTCTTAGATCCTTACTCCTAATCTAGCATGTTGTTCTAATAAAGATGATAATCATAACATTGCATAAACTTGTATGAGTAATTTGGGAGTACTTACTTGAGCTTGGCTAATTGCATGCACCACACCCTTTTCTCTTTTCAAAGCTATTTTTTTCCTAAAAATTCTTTTCACTTTCTCTAAAACTCTTTTTTTTCTCAAAACTCCTTTTTACAAAAAATGATTTTCCTTTTGAAAATTTTCTATGCCAATCCATTAGTTTGAGTTCAGACACACCTGAAAATGTGTCCGAATCCCTCAAACCAAGGCTCTGATACCAACTTGAAACATCCCAAAAATACAAGGAAAAAATTTCGTTTTTAAAATCATTTGACTAACATAATATCATCACCATAAAATAAAATCATCAAACATGTGTCTCAAATCTCATAAAATTTGACGACATATAATAGTCTCATAATAAATATTAGAGTAAGCTCCCAGGCTAATAGACCGTGGTGTATGCCATGCCATCAGCTAGAGCCCTTCCCTGTACTAGCTGAAGTACCTGAAACCAAAACTGAAACTGTAAGAACGAAGCTTAGTGAGCTCCACCAAACTACCACATACCATACAAAGCACATATGACAAATAACATAACTCTGGCACTCTTCCCAACTACACCAGGATGAATCCCGACATTGGACTCCTGTCCGGCATCGGGCTCACCTTGACCTACGACCACATTAAGCATCAACCTCACCCCGACATCGGGCTTACCCCGACACATACACAACATAACATATATCATAAACACATAGCATAATCACGTAAACTGCTTCGGGCTTGCCCTGACATTGGACCTAAGCCCAGAACATATAACATATAACATAATCAAATAATCTGCATCGGGCTTGCCCCGGAACACATAATACATAGCATAATATCTAACATACATCAGGCTTGCCCCGTCATCGAGCTTACCTCGAAACACATAACATATAACATGTAAACTAACACACATCGGGCTTGCCCCGACATCAGACTACAGCCCGGAACACATAACACATATCATATAACATGCATGAGTCACAAAGACATCACACATACTTAACTACTTCTCGAGAATGCCCCAACATCGGACCAAAGTTCAGAATAAACTGAACATATAAACTGCATCGGGCTAACCCCGCTATCGGGCTTACCCCGACATACTGTAACTACATAAATAGGCTGACATAGGCGCCTTAGACCCGTTCCTACCGGAGGAAAACTCACCTTGTGTGTCTGAATGCTGAAACTCTGGGTGAGGAATCTCTGCCTGCTGGTCCGATGACTCTACGACTATAGATTTCCATAAAGATACTTAGTCAAAAACTGATAACTACTCTTAGGGCAAAATAACCATTTTACCCCTGGCTAAAGTCAACATCCTGGTGAATGTCAACATCCTGTTGACTCGACTCGCTGAGTTTGTCCACCAACTCATCGAGTCCTTATCCTTTCATCTGCCCCCAACCCCGAATCTACTCGTCGAGTCTAGCAAGGACTCGACAAGTTGTCCTTCAATCAACATCGGAACAATCTTCAACTGACTCACCGAGTTCATCCTTGAACTCATCGAGTTTATCTTCATCATATGAGTGTGTCTAGTCTGTGACTCGCCGAGTTATATGAACAACTTGTCGAGTCCGTCTTCATGGGTTGGGAGATTTCCTTGGACCCGACGAGTGTGTTCATACACTCGACCAGTCCCATGGTTTCCAGATCCATAATTATGTCTATTTTGTTAAGTCCTCCTTCTAGGCTCATCTAGATCTCTTCTAGACTTAGCTAGATCCCTTTGAATCAGAAAAGGTTGGGGAACCAAACCCCCGAATCGCCGAGTCCCATGAACGGCTCGTCGAGTCCACTAATGTCTAAGTCCATAACTCGATTTTTGTTGTGCTAATCTTATCTAAAAGGTAGATCTGGGCTCCGAAGGTCGATATAACACGTAAAGTCATGAACTTTACATCCACACATGAGACATTTAAGCTCAAAGGACCAAAAATAGGGTTTATTACATGCATAGGGTTCTCATGGCCATAAAGACGACACCTTTATGCCATGAGGATCCTCCAAGGTTACATATCTGAAGCTTTTACCCCACATTATGCTCTAAAATCCGAAATGGATTGGAAATGCCCCCAAAGATGTCAAGACTTAATACCCAAAGTAGATCTAACACATAAGAGGTCAAGGTAGGAGCTATTTACCTCAAATAATATGGAAATGCAACCAAACTCGGGATCCACTGATTTGCTTCTTGATTCACCAAACTTCCCTTCCTTCTTCTAACTTCAAATCACAATGAAAAGGCACAAAATAGATCAAGGATGCTCACAGTTGATTAGGGTTTCGAGGACAGGACTTGGACGTGATGGAGGTTGGGGTGGAAGCCTCATAAGATGTTCAATAGGGTGTAAACCCTCCAATTTAGGGTTTCACTCAGACAGCTCCTACTTGCCAAGTCGGTCTTCCGACTCGTCGAGTTGGTCACTTAGTCCCCCGACCCGGATTCAATCTTACTCGACGAGTTGGGCCACCAACTCGCCGAGTCCTAGGGTAAAATATGAAGTTTGACTTGAATCTAAATACGTACCTAAGGACGGGTGTTACATATACATTACATGTTTAGTGGGCCATAGTGGTCCTTTTACATGTTTATTGGGCCTGGAATATACATTACATGTTTAGTGGGCCTTAGTGATCCTTTTACATGTTTATTGGGCCTAGAATATACATTACATGTTTATTAGGCCTTAGTGGTCATTTTACATGCTTATTGGGCCTGGAGTATACATTATATGTTTAGTTGGACTAAGTGGTCCTTTTACATGCTTATTGGGCCTGGAATATACATTACATGTTTAGTAGGCCTTAGTGGTCCTTTTACATGCTTATTGGGTTTGGAATATACATTACATGTTTAGTGGGCCTTAGTGGCCCTTTTACATGTTTATTGGGCCTAGAATATATGTTACATGTTTAGTGGGCCTTAGTGGTCCTTGTACATGCTTATTGGGCCTGGAATATACATTTCATGTTTAGTGGGCCTTAGTGGTCCTTTTACATGCTTATTGGGCCTTGAAATCTTCATACATATACGAAAACATTATTTACCGTGTTAAATAGTGTGATATTGATACGTGCAATAAGCTACACCTAGTTTTATGTTTATAACCTAACTAACTTAACTAACTAAATTGCACCTAGGCAGTGTACCTAGTCAAATTATAGAATAGTCGGGTAAGTTGGGTGTCGATCACAGGGAACGGTTTGGCTTATTAATTTATCTACTAGTAAATTAACCTAGTTATTAACAAAGATATGGAATTTATCTAATTTTGCAAGTTTAGATGAACTTAATTCTTTAACACAAACTCAATCAATAAACAAACACTTCTGTTAGTTCGAATCCACTTTCACTCAATGGGTTATAAATTAGCTATGAGAATTACCGTTGGTTACCAATTAAGACATTATTAGCAATTTAGTTCTAAATCTACTAACATTAATCAATTCATGTAAATCTATGTATACAATAGTTAACACATAATTGATTATTAAATGAAATTAGAGCTATGTAAGATTGATTTACATTAATCAATTCATGTAAATCTATGTATGGACAGAGGAGTCCACCACCTGTACCTTCTGTTCTTTCCATTGCCTTTTGTATGCTTGAACTCGTCTAATGTACACCTTCTTTGAATTTTCTTTTTTAGCTTTTACTTCTTCTATATCTAGTTTGCGTTTGATCCCTTTAGTCTTTAATTTTTCATCATTCTTATTAAGCTCCATAGGAATCTTTTCTTCCTTCACCATTGGACTCGTCTCTGAATAATCGTTAATCAAGTAAATGCGAATCAAATAAGAGTGAATATGATATGAATGAACACGAGATGTAAATATGATCTTGTTTCAGCTCTATTATACTTTCATAGTTTTACAGAGAGTACAAAAGACAAGTTCCATTAAGACTTCTTATCTAACTCTAAGTAAAGTTCCTATTTATAGGGACAAGAAAGTATACAAAAAGTACTAAGACATTTCATTTAAGCTTCGTACAAACAAACGTCTTAGTAAATACATTACAAGTACACGAAGGGTATGGTCTTCGACTTTGTAACATCGTAAATTTTCAAACAAAATTTTCATTTAAAAATCGCATACTTTTCATAGCATATTATATAAAAAACTCATTTATTCAATTGACAAAACACAACTCCATTAATAATCTAAGATGCTTATAACTCTTTCTATGGTGTGTAAAATCAAGCCGATGCCATCCTGTGATCCTGAGAAACCTGAAACACATAAGACATACACGGTAAGCACAAAGCTTAGTGATTTCGCCAATATACTACATACAGCGCATAAGCCACTCGAGGCTATAACTCAGTATGGCCCTCCGGTCAATGTGTCTCAACGGGACCCTCCAGTCCCGTAGCT
The DNA here is from genome assembly GCF_052625555.1 of Lactuca saligna. Lineage (NCBI taxonomy): Eukaryota > Viridiplantae > Streptophyta > Magnoliopsida > Asterales > Asteraceae > Lactuca > Lactuca saligna. The sequence continues at coordinate 240,807,637 of NC_136420.1, read as the reverse complement.
CATTGGACCTTCTGGTCCGGTCTAGCTTGTTGGACCCTATGGTCCGATCTGGACCGTTGGACCCTCTAATCCGGTCTGATCGGGGACCCTCTGGCCTCATGAGTCGTTGGACCCTCTGGTCCGGTCTATATAACACATAACTTACATATAACACAACGCACATAAATCTGAAACATACACATACACATAAGACCCTCCAGTCTATAGATAGATACCACTCTAGGTAATGTATAGTGAGAAGACTCACCTGATAAGCAACAAGTAAAGACCTCGCTCCCGAATCTCGAACTAGCCTCCGCCTAATCACAAGGGATGAATATTTCTAAGCGATACTCTAATCACCACTCTAAATACCGAAGGATATTCTTCCTCTCTTTAACTCTTTGAAGTGGATAAAAGACCATTTTACCCCCTCCATGGTCTCTACTATTCATGTTGACCAAAGCCTCAGAGTCAACAGAAGTTAAACTCGAGTCAACAGTCCATGTTTGACCCGACTCGCCGAGTGCACCCTTGCCACTCATCGAGTCCACTTATTTTCCTCAGAAGTCTCGTGACAGTCCAACTCATCTTGTTGAGTTGACCCCCCAACCAACTCGTCGAGCTATCGGATGATTCAGTTCTTTGGCACAAACCCAAACCAACTCGTCGAGTCGGCTCATTGACTTGGCGAGTTCATTCAGACCAAATGTTCATTCAGATGATTTCAATCAGATGTATCACACCAAACAATAGATCTATCATCCCAAGGCTCAATAATCACGTAAAGCTTTGATCTTTACGTTCATACTCGAGGTTATTGCTCCAAAATGATAATATATGCCTTTCATGAAGGATTTAGCTCATCAACCCTAATTTCAACGAATAAAGCTGGGACACCTAGACTCTAAGGACCTTTGGAGGTCCAGATCTGAGGTTTCCAACCTTAAACCATGTCTTATTTAACTCATAGATGCAAAAGGATGGAAGCAAAGCCCTAAAACTCCCAAAATGACATCTAGTACAAGGAATGAGCAAGATGAGGACTTTGTACCTTATTCCAGCAGCTGAAGCACTCAATACCACCGATCCACTGCCTTCCTTTGTTCCCCATCATGAAGCTCTTCATCCTTCTTCATAGAAATGCACCAAGATTGCCCAAAATGATCACACACTCACTTTACCAAGGTTAGAACAGTTTAAGGGTTTTTCTCATGCTCTCAAGGGAAAGTGTGGCCGCAAATGAAGGCCATAAGGGCCTTTAAATAGGTCACAAACCCAGAAAATTAGGGTTTCTTTACCCAGTACCTACTCGGCGAGTGCCTCCTCTTACTCATCAATTCCACTCATTAAATCCACACGATTAACTCGACTCGACTCGGCGAGTTGGTCCCTCATCTCGTTGAGTCCCTCCTTCAATCTCAAGATTAACATACACAATAATGTCCATGAAAATCTGGATGTTTCAGAATCATTACAATATGTCTTCAACCCTAACAATCTCCCCCTTTGGAATGAAGTCGAATTCTCAGGTTGTGAGAATCTGGATGGCATAAATCATCACCCTTCGAAATTCAGTGTACCATAATATAATCTTCTTCAGCTCGTTCTTATCTCATTCGTTATTCTTCTTGCAATTATTCATATGAACAATGAAGTTCGTATATTGAGACGTTGTATATCTTTCAAGTTTAGTGACCTGGAACAAAAATCTCTTCGACTTTCCAGCCTTATCTTTACTAGCAAAAACCAAATCGGAAGGCTTCAAACATGTTTCCCCATCAACATATTTCTTCAGTTCTTGCTGAGACTTGGATGGCTCCATGGGTACTTTGACTTCAACTCCTTTCATTGTCGCTAGCTCCACATCAGTAAGTGCTAAGAACTCATAATAGTTCTCGAAGAAAATCTTGATGTGAGCCACTCCCACTAAAAAAACATCAGGTTACGTTTCTCGAAGATATGAAGAATTTTTATCTTTAAGAAGAAGAGCCATTTGAATAAGGTCATACAAATTCAATAGAGGAAAATCTGCGACTATGAAATCACAAGTTTGACCATTCACCCTTGAAACAATGAATTTAACATTTTTCATCATGTTTTCGAACAATACATCCATCTTGATGCTTATAACCTTCTTGATTTTTATCAGTGACCAGATTTCTTCAGGAGCCTTCATCAGAACTGTATGAAAATAAAGCTTCATGTAGTTATATTCATCTTCACTCTTGAATTTATCATACACTTTGAATCGAGGCATGAGAAACATCATCTCATTGATTGGAAAATCCAACTGACACATGTCTGCATTCGAAACCATGTAACTCTATTTCGGTTTCTTCTCAAATGCATACATGTGGTTGTAAGCCACCTTCACCTCTATCATTTTCTAGTTATAAAGTTTGGCAGGATCTCCTTTGTTCAAACCTAGAGGATCACTAGCCCTTTGTATCATTACACTTTGAACTACCCTCAACTTTTCTATCTCTGCTTCGACTTCTATTTTCTTCTCTTCTTTTGAATTTTCAACAACAATTGTCTTGCATTTGCCTGTTGATTTATCTGTAGCATCCTTTGTTTTCGAAGCATCATCTTCACCAGTAGATGACCCAATAACAATCCCCTTCGTAATTGGATTTGTGATTGGCATGGATGTTACAACAGTTGAAGTAACTGGTCCAACACTCGAAATTGTAGGCTTAGTCGATGGAATCTTCGAAGGCAGAACTTTACCCACAACCTTAGCTTCTCCCTGTGAAGCATCACCTCCAGCCTTCGCATGAGATCCTTCTCCAACTCTCCTTTCTCCCCCTTGCAACCCTGTTCTAATAGGTGGGACAGCAGTTGGAAGAAGATTCGAAATAGTTGACAATGGAGCTAGTTGTTTATGAAGACTAACTTCGAATTGTGTAAACTTTTAGGAAAGAAACTCTTGAGTAATAATGGAAGATGTAGCAGGTTTGAGCACTGACTCCTTTAAGTATTTAAGCATTGAGATGACCTCTCCAAATTGTTGATTGTGAGTTGTAGAAAGTTGAGAAATTTGAGGACTCAAGCTTTCATACAATGTAACATACTTCGTGACAGCATCACAAGCGATATCGAATTTCTTATGCAGAATGGCATAATCATTCTACACAATTGCAACTTCACGAACCATGCCATCACGAAGCTCTTGAAGCTTCTGGTTCACATCTTCTCTCACCTTCTTCACGTCCATAACAAACAACGTATGTCGTTCATTTTGAATATTTGTTAATTCTTTCACTGCTCCAACATACTTCGAATCGAAAGAATTGATCCTTAACTTTGTTGTTTGATCAGCTTGATCAATCTTCTCCAGGATTCTGGATTCTGAGTCTCTGATCATACCAGATACTCGAATCATCATTCTTGCCTCAAAAGCTTTCATTAACGCATCAATTTCAAAAGTCGAAGTCAAACTTCCTCCTCCCATGTCTGCTTGTGACTGAATAATAGAATTAAGCTTCTTATTCAGAATTTCGAATTGTTTCATGGACATGAGCATATGATTAGGAGAATCCTCCTTTTCTTCATCAAAGGCCAAATCTTCAAAAGTATCGCTAAAGCCTCCTTTTTCATTATCAGAGTCATCATTTGGGTTTGGTGGATTGAGATGAAAAGATGGATGTAAAGGGCTGATCAATGATGTTTTGGAAGGTTGGTGAATAAGTGGTGGAAGTAGTAGAGATGATGAATGGAGGTAAAGAAACAAAGGTACCTATAACAGGTTCAATAGAAACAAGAATTGGAGTACCTTGTAGAGGTTCAGTAGTTTCCTTCGTTAGGTCTGCTTCACTCATGATGGCATTTGCACCTGTATCAGATACATTTGCAGTGATGTATGAAGTTCGTAACTCCTCATGAGATGATTTGGTAGACGAAACTTCGGGTGGTATGACAACAATCTTCTCAGGAGAAGTAGGCTGTATAATAGGTTCGGTTCGGGTGATTCTGGCACTTGTTCTTCTTCAGATGAGTCCGTTGGAATGACTAGTTGCCTCTTCTTTGTCTTCTTTTTCTTCGAAATCTTTTTGGCCATATCCTCAACTCTTCGTTTCTTTGAGTGAGGAGAAACTGGAGCTAGGACTTCGCGCATAAGTACTCCTTGGTGAGTAAGACGAGTTTTGAGAACCACATTCGAAGTAAGAGAACCAACATACTTCAGCTTTAATTTGCGAAAAACTCCAGTCTTCGAAGGAATAATAACTGAAGTTGGTTCTGTAACAACAGGTTCAATAGGTTTTAATACAGCTTTTGAAACTACCTCATCAACCTTCGTCTTTAGAGACTTTGATGTATTTGTTTCTTTAATAATCAGCTCAGGATTGATGGTCTCATTCTTGTTTGAAGTCGTAGACTTCTTCGAAGGACCTGCACCTTCTTTCGTTAACAACTTTCCAATTTCAACTTTGGGATCAATTGTTTTCATGTATGCATCAAGTACAACATTTCTTGGATCAACTTTCTTTAACATGGCATCTGGGATTCTTGCAACATGTGAAAAGATTTCTTGATCATCAGATACTTCCTTTGAAAAATTATACTTCAAAAAATCTACTGTTTCCTCCTCAACATCCACCAGAATACCCTCTTTATCATAAAAATACCTGAGAATAAGACTCCAGTATCATGCACATGAAATCCCTTGCACGACATTTGTATCCTCTACACTCTTTTGAAATTCTTTCCATAGCTGTGTAGAATAGTCCACCGATATATCATACTAGATACCTGCAAACATTGCATATACTTCCATTCTTCATTTATCTAGCCTAACACTTCAACCTATTAAGCACCGAAGAAAAATTCCAAACAAGAATTTCCAGATCGTCGGAAGAACAAATTTTTTAAAATCACTGATATTGGTGAGTGGGGGTTGATGACCCATGTCGTTGAACATGTAGTTCAATTGATCAGTAGAAAGAGTAGTAAACAATTGGGAGTTCGGAATATCCAAAATTTGACATAACAACTTCTTCGTTAATTGTACCTTCTTATCATTCACCATGTTGAAGGTAATGACATCAAGGTCTTTAGAATATGTTGCAGTAGAACTTGCTTGAGAAATCCAGGACATAGGTACTGCAAAAGAGTTGAACATAGATGTCGAAAGAACACAACTCTTCAAAGCAATGACCAACATCTTCAATCCTTCAGGGTATAAAGATTCATCCCCTTCTACTTGATAATTAATTCCTTGAATCTTCATTATTGGTTGCGAAGTAACATCTTTAGTGGTTTGTGATGGTGCATCAACATGAGTTTGATCAGCCATGACTAGGGTGGTAAAATCGTATAAAGAACAATTAGATTTTTCAGTGAGAATTTGAGAAATTTTCTTCTGAAAGCGTAAACTGATAACAAACCCTTGAATTGATTTGTATATATAACACTGAGATTTGAATTTCAAACGGGATGTGCATTTAATGAATCCGACGTGGCACCTTGAAACTCGCACCACTATTCCGATAAAGTAGCCACACGTGAAAAAGTATCTGTCAGTTCTCCTTGAAAACCGGAAAGAATACAAGACATCGCTTCTTACAGCCTGTTGATTTCCCCCAATGTAATATGAATCGTCAGCAACCTTCAGATGGAGGTTAGGCTCTTTCACGTTTGGGATTTAAAGCGAAGCCCTGTGCCAGACTTTCGAAATCATCAGCCTGAGTTGTACTACTCAGAACCTCAAGGATTTCGTGAGTGCAGTGTGCCAAAGAGAAAGATAAGAAGCAAATAAAGAAAAACTATGGATTGTTATGTCAAAATTATTTCGACACGAAAGCAATTAAACCCCGGGCAAAGGTTACTTCGTTAATTACCAAGAGAGACAATCAACTGCGTGTGTGGTTTCCTGTAAATTTCAATTGAAAACTTATTGAGAAGTTTCAAAGGGCTTCTTTTTCAAGGCTTCATGGGTGGGTACACGAGTTCGTTACATATCATCCAAAACATAAGGTGAGAAATTGTAACAGAAATCACTTGTTTAACCAGTGTAGTCAGTGACAAGTATGCTTTGAATTAAATTTGAAAGTTACTTAGAAATAAATTGAAAGTCACATGGAAATCATATTCATGAAAAAATTTGTGTTGGATCCTATTGGGTAACGAACATCATATATTACGATAATTTGATCAAGATCACTCATACAAAATGCATATGATTTGGAGTTTCGAATCTTGGTACAGAAACAAAAGTTTTGTAAACAACTGGAACAAAGTTCCCTGTCAATTCCTTAAAATATTGAGAATTGGGTTTCACTTTCATCACGGTCTCATGATGTCAGATCATTAACACAAATTTTTGATATATCTAAGTCTCGATTGGTTTGATCGAAGACCTCTTGGACATATGTATTTGTGTGTGATTGTGTAAGAATGTTTGGATGAAAAAGATTGGTTTAAGAATTCGTGTGTACCTCTGTTATGATGGACAAAACAGTAAACTGTTAACTCATGTTAGAAGAGTCAGGTAGCTCATTTGACTAATGTGAATATAAGCCTGTCTTGGGAAGAAATTTTCGTATGAAATATTTCATTAAGAATTTTATTAAACACACATAGAATCATTCAAGGCTTTGGTCAACATGCTGCAGCATGCTTCTATGGACAACTTAACTAGTTTAAGAATTTCGGAAGAATTACCTGACCTTAGAACTGCAAGCATTAACTATTGAGAATCAGCTTTGTTACCTGAAACAAAACATGAAAACAAAACAATACAAAACAAAATATTTTTGTGATTTTTGATTTTTTGAAAATAAAAGAAAAAACAAATAAAAATCTTTTTGTTGTTTTTTAATTTTTCGAAAAAAAATTACTTAACGAAAATATTTAAAATGTACCGGACACACGAATTTTCCAGTTTTGAATTTACGAAGACGAAGGGTAATGAAGCGTTGACTATGAACAGTAACCGTTGAATTTGACAGTTGTCCCCCGGTATTACTATTCTTTCAAATTGAACCCCCTTCGATCATTCCAAGTCCACCTAAAATTCTCACAAACGATTTTTCATCTAATGGTTTTGTGAAAATATCAGCTAGCTGGTCTGTGGTTTTTACAAAATGCACTTCAATATTACCATCTTCGACATGAGCTTTTATGAAATAGTAACGAACATCAATATGCTTAGTCTTCGAATGCTACACTGGATTATGAAAAATACGAATTGCACTTTGAGAGTCACAATATAACGGAATTCTTTTCATGTTTATTGCATAATCACGCAATTGAATTTGAAACCAAATTATTTGTGATATGCAAGCAGCAACAACTACATTAAGCTTCAGCAGTTGAAATTGATACACATGTTTGCTTCTTTGATTGTCGCCTCACCAATTTTCCATCCAGTAATTGACATCCTCCACTTGTGCTTTTGCGATCAAGATTTCAACCACCTAAGTTAGCATCTGAGAAAGCTTGAATAAAGAAACCAGTTATCAAAGGATACCACAATCCTAACGAAATTGAGCCTTTGAGATAACAAAAAATATTATTGACTGCAGTAAGATGTGGTTCTCATGGATTTTACTAGTACCTAGAACAATTACACACATAAAACATGATATCAGGTCTACTTGCAGTGAGATAACGTAATGAACCTATCATGCTTCGATAAAGTGTTAAGTCAACTGCAGGTTTGTCTAACAAAGGTGTTAGCCTTGTTCCAGTTGCCATCGGTACTTGTAATTTTGTGCTATTCGTCAATCCAAAATTTTCAAGCAAATTCTTTGTATACTTTTCCTGGTTGATACAAATTGCTTCTCTGTTTTGACGAATATTTAGACCAAGAAAATTATTAATTTTTCCCATCATTTTCAAATTTTCTTTTCATTAGATTTTCAAATTCTTTAGACAAAGCAGGGTCAGTAGAACCAAAAATAATGTCATCGACATAAATTTGAACAAGCATAAGATGATTCCCAACTTTCTTTAGAAATAATGTGGGGTCATATGATCTTTGTTTAAATTTCGATTGTTTTAAGAAAGAGGTAAGAGTTGCATACCAGGCTCTTGATTCTTGTTTTAACCCATAAACTGCCTTATCTAAAATATAACAATAATCAGGATGATCTTTATTGACAAAACCTAGGGGTTGTTCCACATATACTGTTTCTTTGAGCTCTCTATTCAAAAATGCACACTTAACATCCATTTGATATACATCGAAATCTTTGTGAGCTGCATAAGCCAGAAATATACGAACTGCCTCGAGTATTGAGACAGGGGAGAAAGTTTCTCCATAGTTTATTCCCTCTTGTTGTAAGTAACCTTTTACAACAAGTCAGGCTTTGTTTCGAATAATGTTTCCATCTTTGTCGGTTTTATTTTTGAAAATCCATTTTAACCCGACAATCGAATTATTTTCAGGTTTAGGAATTAATTTCCAAACCTTATTTCGTTCAAACTTAGCCAAATCAGATTGCATTGCAACAAACCAATCAGAGTGTTCCATTGCATCCTTAATTGTCTTTGGTTCGATTTTGGAAATGAAAACATTGAACATGCAAAATTCTTGATGAGTATTTAATACCTCATTCTTTGCACGAGTTGAGCTCTCGTTAAAACTCCTTTTTGTGGATTCCCAAGTACTTGTTCTTTCGGATGATATTTTGTCCATTTTTCGAGTGGTGGATAAGTTGGATCAAAATCCAAATGTGCATCTTCGTATAAATCTTCATTTTCTGATCCTGCAACAGAAAGATTATCATTAATTTCGTGAAATTCATCATTTAGATCAAGACTTATTGTATCACATTTATTTAGATTCCGTTGCTCCCCCTCAACATCTTCGTTCATTCTCCTATTCACCCCCTCGAAAGAATGCTCCCCCTCAATTTGAGTATTCATATCGAAGTGCTCCCCCTCCACTGGATTATTTAGCATACTTTCGCCAATTCTTGGAGAATTCGATGTTGAAAAATTACCATCAGAAATTTGGGTAAGATCCGATCCCTCATTGTGCTTCGAAGAATCTGATTGATTATTATCATTCGCACAAACTTCAACATCTATTGCCCTATCAGGAACACCAAAAAATTAAATCGTAATCAAAATCAAATGAAGTTATAATTTCAGTTTCATCATTTGATTCATTAATAATTGACTTTTGTTCGAAGAGTTTGTCAACTTGTTTAACATAATAGTCATCAAAAGTAAGATTGAATGTTTCTTCGACTTTTCGTGTTCGTTTATTTAACACTCGATATGCAACCGAATTGTGCGAATATCCCAAAAATACTCCGTCGTCAGCCTTAGCTTGAAACTTCAAAAGATTATCCTTGAGATTCATGATGAAGCACCTACAACCAAACACATGGAAAAATTTAACATTTGGTTTTTGATTATTTATTATTTCATATGGAGTGATACTGAAACGTCTATGAATAAACAAACAATTCTGAGTAAAACATACTGTGGATACAGCTTCAGCCAAAAAATATTGAGGAAGATTCGCATATGTCAACATTGTTCTTGCATCTTCGCAAAGCGACCTATTCCTTCATTCAACGACATCATTTTGATGTGGTGTATATGGTGACGAAAAATTATGCGAAATCCCTTTTTCAATTAAGAATGAATCCAAGACTTCGTTCTTAAACTCAGACCCATTATCACTTTTGATCTTTCGAACACTCTTCTTCAGAATTTTCTCAATTTGTTTGACAAATTCGATCATCGTCTGGGAAACTTCAGATTTTAACCCAAGAAAATATACCCATGTAAATCATGAAAAATCATCAATGATAACCAAAATGTACAGTTTCTTGTTGAGAGCTTCAACAGTTGATAGTCAACAAAGGTCAATATGAAGAAGTTCCAACGGTTCCACGATTTTCGAATCTATCACAACTGGATGTCCTTTTCGATGTTGTTTCCCTTGTTTGCAAGCTGCACATAAAGTATCATTATCAAATTTTAAAATTGGTAAGCCTCGAACAAGATCTTTAGTTACCAACTTATTTAAATTCCGAAAATTTAAATGAGATAACCGTCGATGCGATAACCAGCTAACATTAGATTTAGCTTTTGAGAGTAAATAAATTGAAGGTTTCCTAACAATCGGTTTAATATAAAGGGTAAACATATCGCCATGTCGTTTGGATTTCAGCAACACTTCTTTTGTGTCAATATTCGAAATAATACTGCCTTCTTCGTTAAACACAACTTGATTGCCAATACCCACAACTAGTTGCGAAACACTTATCAAATTATGTTTAAGGCCTTCGACATATGAAACTCGATTCACAGTGAATTGGCCATTTGTTACTTTTCCATAGCCTCTGATGTGACATTTGTGATTATTGCCAAACTTTACAACTCCAACATTATCTAGGCTTCGATAATCTTGCAAATTCTCCTTTCGTCCAGTCATGTGACGTGAGCAACCACTATCAATATACCATTTCTCATCATATTGCTCGTCACATAATACCTGCGATCATTGAAAGAATTTAGGTACCCAAGGCTGTTTAGATCCTTGAAAATTAGTGTTAAGAACAGAATGAAATGCAATATTCTTAACCCAATCACAAATTTTGGTTTTGAAACTGTCGATTAAGTCCACATCACTTGGTAAAGGACTCGAAACATAAGTTTTCGATAGTTTGGGATTGTTACTGACAACATCCTTCGTCCTCTTAGATTGTGTTTCGTCATCCGTTGCTTTCTCAATCGCTCTCCATTTCTTGATTGAAACATTCAAATCATTTGATGATGAACTTCCAGTTGACGAATTAGTCACATACTTTTCATAAGCATCTTTGATTTGTTGTTGAGAATAATTCCTGGACTGATACATGCGACCTTTTCATTCAAGCCAATGATCAATATTTTTCACTTGAGACAACCCTTTTGTGTACGAAACTTTTGAAGGTTGTTTCACTGATGGATTTGGAAAGTTCAGCTTTTGTGGAACAAAATCAACATTGGAATTAGGATGAAATTTCTGAGCGTAACTTCCATCAAATTTGTTTGTGACAATTGTTTTCAAAATATCTCTTTGTTGAAAATTTTCCTTTTGACTTAAAAAACGATTTTCAACATTTTATTTTGAAATTTCTTTGAAAAATGATGAGCTTTTGTCGAAAATGATGTTTTCGGATCTTTTGACGTCTTGTGTTGAGTGAAATATTTCTATTTGTCTGAATAAGATGAAAATGTAGTCTTATTTTTAACAAAGTGAGTTTTTGGCATTGTAGATGTTTTCACTTTCAAATCATTTTGAGTTTTTCGTGACTCAATGGTTTGCCAAAAGATTTTCTTTCTTGCTTTCCTTTTTGAAATTTTATTATCTTTTGAAAATTTGTCAATTTGTTCTTTGAGTTCTTTTGAATTTAATTTGACAAAATTTTCATTTCCCTCAACTTTTTGTTTTAAAACCTCATTCACAAATTTTGTTTTCTCAACAGATTTTTGTTGAGGTTTTTGTCTTTGGAAAACACACAAGTTCTTCGTAAGATTATTTTCGATAGTGCTTTGATTGGAAAAGAATCCTTCGTCAGTGGTTTTCTTGTTGTCTTCTTCAATCAATTTCTTGAACTCAGGTTTGATATTCTCAACGTTTCCAGTAGTAACATACACTTGATTTGGAAATATCACATCATCAGTGCACTTAAAATTCGGATAAACCATAGTGTTGGTTTCCAAATAATGTGCTCCTTTTTCAGACAACACTTTTTCGAATTTTTTAGTGTCTCCATACACTTGGTCCACAACTTTCCTTGGAATTTTATTTTCTTCGTCATTTTCATCATATGTTTTACTGTCTCCTACATCAACGAGATTAGGATCACAAACTTTCAAAGGTTTGTCAATGTTAATCTCAACTTTCGAATCCTTAACAATTTCTTTTCCTTTACATTTTGATGTGAGATTAATGACAGATAACTGTGAACAATCAACATCCTCAAACTCACTAATTAATATTATCATAATCATCTTCAATATCAGCAAAATTTGTTTGTAAGTCAGATGTCAAATTCTCAGTCTTTTTCAAAATTTTAAATTGTTCAGATTTGGTCAAGGTTTTGTTAACAATATCAATCAATTCATTCGAATCAAGACATTCATCTATTTTTACTAAGCCATATGCATATCCGTCATCTGGAATTTTGTCAAATCTAGCTATTGTTTTATCACAATCATAAGAAATGTTATCAACCTTCCATCTCTCAAAAGATAGAAAAGGTAATAAATTCCTATATTGTTCTTTGCTTATGTCACTGTAATGATGCAAAGCTGTAAGTTTTCTATAGAGTCTCTTTGCAGAATTACAATAGATATTTCTTTGTGCTAACAAGAGTTTTACATCGCTTGAAAAAGAGTCTCTATCACACATTATGTTTTTGATTTGTAATTCCTAAACATTCTGCCTTTGTGATTTTCGAATCAAGCTTCTTTTGTGTCTCTAACAATTGTAAGCTTAGTTTCTTCGCCTCGTTACTAGCAGACACAACAATTGAATCGAAATAAGAAACAGTGTCATCAAAAGCAACAATTTCATCATTATATGCATTTAAAGGAATATTGAAAGATTCTAGTATAGAACCTACCTTCATAGTCATCAGAGATTTATCAGCTGATTTGGACACAAAGCATCTTCCTATGACCTCTTCATCAGAATCAGCTTCATATCTCGCATATAGAGAACCATGCATCAGATTGTGCATTTCATAATCGTCTGATCCTGAAGACTGGATTTGATACACACTTTCTTCCTCCTATTCTCCTTTAGCAACCAACGACATGCCTTTTTCTTTCGCTTTAACTTCCTCCAGTTTCTCCGAATAATACGCCTCATCCTTCACTTTGTTCTTCTTCTCCTCTTTCTGACGAAGCATACAATCATTCGCAAGATGATTGGCCCCGTTGCAATAGCCACAGTTAATTCCAGAATCTCCTTTCAATTTCTTCTCTCTATTCTCCTCAACAACTTTCATTTCCTTCTTTTCTATTTTCTTTTTCTCCTCACCACTATCCTTGTTTAGATAATTTCCTCTTCCTTCACTTTGCCTTGTCTTCGAATTAAATGGTTTCTTAAAGAACTTTTTAACTTTATTGTTAGATTAGAATGCAATTGCTTCATCGTTAGAATTCATTAAAAGTCCTTCTTCTGCATCAGAATCACCACTTTCTACAGTTTCTTTTTCTGTAACTTTCGAGACAAGAGCCAAAGGACCACCCATAGTAAGCTTCGACTCCTCGGCCATCTCATTGACCTCACATTCATAAGTTTTGAGTTGATTATACAAATCATTCAATGAAGATGTAGCGAAACTTTGCTGATTTTGACCATCATATTCACACTTCTCCACTCTTTTCTGAGTCCCATCACAAACGTAAGATTGAATTCCATTGTAGAACGAGTGATACCATATCGATTGCATCGATATATCAACTCATTGAAGCGATCATAGTATACTTTGATTGTCTCATTTTCCTTCTGTCGAAATTCCTTTAACTCCATCAAACATTGCTTTACTGAGTTAATTTTCGTATTTTCGCTTCCATGATACTTTTCTTTAAGAGTGTTCCATATCTCCTTCGCACTTTTACAACCACAAAAATAGTTGTAAACAACTGGTGGCAATGCACCTCTGAGCTCCCTCAGATATCGTTTCTCATGTCTCTTCATTTTGTCAACTAGGAAAACAAATTTCCCAATTTTAACAAGGATGTCTTCTATGATTCCCCTTGGGTGCATCACCGAACGATTGGCCATGTGAATGGTCATCTTTGTAGCCTTCATTTTCTGAATATTTAGCTTTTGATAGAATAAATACGACATCAAATTTATGCTAGCCTCGGAGTCGGCTAAAGCATAAGTCTTCAAATTGTTACCAAACTCACATGGAAGAGTGAGGCATCCAAGATCTCCCATCTTCTTAGTTATATCTCCTAATACTGTTTTTAAGCTTTGTTCACTAAGAATGACCTTAGAATTCTTCTTCAACTATTGACGAGTGTCTATAAGATCTTGTAGGAACTTCGCGTATTCTGTAATTTTTGAAAGTGAATCAATAAAAGGGGTATTAATAGGAATAACCTTTATTTGCTGAATAAACTCCAGATGTTCCCTTTCTAGTGGACTGAGATGTGCTTGAGACAGAAACGGAAAAGGAGGTCAGTAAGCTAGAACGGATTTTGAATTTTTCTATTCAGATTGAGGCCACGTTGTGTGCATGTCGGGATCACGACGTGAGTCTGGTGTTTCAGCAACAATTTCATTTTCGAGCTTCAACTTCTTTGGATTTGGTCCGGATGGATTTGGCTCCTCCTCTAGTGCCTCTAAGAACTCAGAGATGGCATCTTCTTCAGTATCAATCATCATAACATGGGATTGAGCATTCTTTTCGGGAAATTGTGGGGATAATTTGTTGCTCACCAAATTAGTGAGTTGGCCAACATGGACTTCCAGATTATGGATTGATGCTTGATGATTTCTTAATGAGGCTTGTTAGTCAATCATCATTTTGTGTTGTTCTTTCATCATGTTCATGTGTTGCTTTATCACTGCATCAGTATCATCATGCCTTTTCTTGGACGCTTCCATAAATTGGGTCAAAATGTTTTCCAAGTCTACTTTCTTCTCGGCAGGTGGTTGCTCTTTTTGATAGAAGCCTCGACCTGTCTACTTATATTTCTCTTCCTTTTGCTTCTTATACTCATTGTAAGGCATCCACTCTTTCTTTGGTTTCCTCCAGTCTTCATCATACCTATCCCCACTCAAGTAGCAAACTTGAGCATTCTTGTTCCCATATTCATCCAAATGGCAATCCTTAGTCAAGTGTGGCCCACTTCATCTCTCACATCCAACTCTTATTCCATGAATTGATTGGTCCATCTGGGTCAATCTCCAGTCCATAGTATTGAGCATCGCCATCATACCAGCCATCTCTTCAGAATGTGCACCTCCACTTCCTTTTACTCCATCTTGTCTTGGGTTGTGATACTCACGAGTGTGTTTTGCAAACTAAATCCTTGACATCCCTTGGATTTTTGTTTGTCAGTGGCCCTTGAGAATCAAGGAGTTGCATTGTCATAACATTTACCCCATCATAGAAAATATACATTTGTTGTTGAACATTAAGATCATGTTGAGGACAATTTCTTAACAACCCTTTGTAATGCCCCCATGCCTCATATAGTGACTCCCCCGGTTGTTGCTCAAAGTTGTCTATTGCCTTCTTGAGTTTAGCAATCTTTGATGGCGGGAAAAAATTGGTCCAAAAATTATTCGCGCATCTGAGCCCAAGTAGTGATTGTACCAGGTGGAAGTGCTTTCAACCAATCCTTAGCAACCCCCTTAAAAGTAACAGGAAGCATCCTTAACAAGATGGTTTCTCTATTAACATTCACGACATTGAAATAATCCGCAGTGTCATTGACCTCGTCTAGATGCTTAAAAGAATCCTCATGATTTAAAATGGAACATCCTTAAATGCATTAAGGATGTGTCCCTTCAACTTGAATGTGGCAGTGGCAGGAGTTGCGGGTTGTATTAACCTTGGACCAACATTGTCTCGAATTCGCTTCTTGTAAGCTCCCATTGACATTTCTGCAATATTTGCCATCTTGTTTCTTGGCTCGTTCTTGGTTTCACTCGTATGTAATTCAAATTCGGGCTCGGTATCGTATTCAGATTTGGTTGGGATAGGTATTTGAGCTAAGTTTTCAACCTTCCTCTTGTTCTTTGAAGATGAACTTGACTCTTTCGTTTTCTTCCCCAACTTCTTTGAGAACACTGATTTGAATTCTTGTAAGGGTGTCTTCTTTGGTGTTTGATCTTCTTTCACGTTCTTATCCTTCTTTTTGTGAAGGGACGACTCTAGATCTTCAAGTGGTGGCACCAAAGGTGTGTTGGAACCTCTGGTCATGAACTCCTGAAAAATAAGCAAAAAAATAAAAACGTAAAACTGAATAAAAACTAAAATAAAAGTAAAATAAAGAAAACGAGAAACTATTTAATTCATGTCGTGAGCTTAAGACTCATCTCGTGAATTAGGCACTGAAAAAAAAAAGCAAAAGCTGGAAAATTCACTTTTTGCAAGTTTTACCCCAAGAAAAGGATCGATTAATCTAATGCAAATAAATAAACAATCGAATAAGCCATTCCCCGATAACGACGCCAAAAACTGGATGTATGCAATAAGCTACAGCTAATTTTATATTTATAACCTAACTAACTTAACTAACTAAATTGCACCCAGGCAGTGTACCTAGTCAAATTATAGAATAGTCGGGTAAGTTGAGTGTCGATCACATGGAACGGTTTGACTTATTAATTTATCTAATACTAAATTAACCTAGTTATTAACGGAGAAATGGAATTTATCTAATTTTGCAAGTTTAGATGAACTCAATTATTTAACACAAACTCAATTAATAAACAAACACTTCTGTTAGTTCGAATCCACTTTCACTCAATGAGTTATAAATTAGCTATGAAAATTACTGTTGGTTACCAATTAAGATAGTATTATCAATTTAGTTCTAAATCTACTAACATTAATCAATTCATGTAAATCTATGTATGGTCACACAATAGTTAACACATAATCGATTATTAAATGAAATTAGAGCTATGTAAGATTGATTTGATAAACACACATTATGGTCGTAATCATGAGTTCTCTAGCACAACTTAATTTTAATAATTCAATTGCTTAACTATGATTGGTTTGATCTTAGCTCTAATAAATTTGTGTTTACTGAATTATTAGGTATTCAAATTCATGTAACTTCATATTCACTAACTACACATAATAAGAATTTAAAGCAATCAATTATAAAAAAAACATGCTAGGTAAAATCAATCCAACACAAGTCTTAACCAACTAGTAAATCAAAGCTAAAGTAAATACACCATGAGTTCCAGCTTCATCTAGCTAACAGAAGCACCTAGATTTAGCTGGACATCCTTGCAACTAAGTAAAGAAAATCCATAATAAAAACCCTGTTTAAATATAGCAAACTATGAATCAATTTGTGACTCCTTATCTCTTGGTGTTAAAAGCCAATTCTAAACTTTTTCTTCTTCTAAAAGTCGTCTCCAGGAACCCTCCAAGGTAGAAAAAAGCCCCCTTCCATCATAATGATCTCAGGTTTTTATAATAATTTAGAAATTTATGTTTCACATCATGAATGCATCTTCACATCGTGACTTCGAAGGAATCCTTATCGGGAAAGGATTTTACTTCGCGAACACTTATCTTACAGAATACTCATGCCACACCGTGGCCTTCTAGTTCACGTCGTGATTCGAGCTGAATTCGTGGGTTTCTTCTACTTTTGTACTCTAAGTCTCCAAAGTTCCATGTTTTGTCATTTTTGGTCCCTTTCTTCGAAAATGCTTCAATTTGGCTGCAAAATATAATTTAAAATTATAAGTACCAATATTCTATGCAAACAGACAAATTGTTAGTAAAATTGTAAATAAATATTGCCTAAAAATATGTATAAATATGGCAATATCAGATACAATATTCGCGTAAATTTTAGTTAAGTTTCTTATGAGACACGTTTTTATTCGTACCTACCTAGTGTACATAATTAAGTCCTGTAGTTATAATCGGAGTCTCCTGGAGGGTGAGCGAGAGTTTGTGTATAGATCTATATGGGGTTGACACGCCACACCTGAGCTGCTTGCTACAACTAGACTAGGTCAGTCTAGGGTGAGAAACCTTACCTTAAACAAGTCGGCACCTGAAAACCATCATGACAGGCAAATCAATCATAGCATGTATGGTTATAATGACTCACATTGATATTAACTCCATTATAAATTTACAGAATACAAATACAGTTTGGTAACACGAAAACATACATACACTGGTACTTGGTCTTTGGGTGTTTAGACCACAACATTCTTTTAAACATAAAATATAATATTTTCTAGGAAAACATACGATTATACAATACCTTCTACTTACAACAGAAAATATAAGATTTTATGGAATATTATCATTTTTACAAAATAGCAACACACATGCATTTATACAAGATTTGATACAACTCTTTCAAACCATGTTTCAGAAAATATAGGATTTTCTGGTGTTTACAAATTAATACAAAACTTTTCATACAAACATGCTTATGAACTCACAAACATTATATATGTTTATGTTTTCAAAATAACTTGTATTCTCAGGAAATCGTTGAGCAGGTTGGTCAACAAGAACACATGGATTTTGTCGTATTTTGTTATTACCATACATTGAATATTTTGGCATGTAATTTATATTACAATATTTGATGTAAAAAAAGATGGTTGTATTATTGTATGTGCGTGACGATGATGTTTAGTTTCAAATTTATACATTTTGATGATACTAAAAAAATAAAGACACCCGACCCCCGGACATTTTCACCGTCTGGTTCGGGGTTATGACAAGGTGTTTAACCTAAAGGGTTGAGTTGGTAGTTTTAGTTGAAGGTATACTAGAATTTTAGTTAGTGTTCTTATCGTGGGCCAGAGTATATATGTAACTCTTTTTATATCATTGTTGGTGAGGTTTGTAATATTATTATTAGTTTTTTTGTACTTCGAAACTACCAAGTAAGGATAAGGTCTAGACAAGAAACACCGGATGGTATGTGACATCCGCAAATACTATGGCCAGAAAAGACCGATTTGTTTATGCGTTGTTTGAAAATCAGAGTTTACTTTTAAAGAAAATTGTTGTGGAATTGGTTCCTAAAATATGATAAAGACTTTAACAAGTATTTTTGAAGAAATGTATTTTCCAATTCAATACATACCATAGGATTTTAACGTTCTTTATATCTCCGAAATCCCTATCACGACCACTACGGATTTCTTCATCGACAGTAGGTTTATCTAATATTTTATTTTTTATGCTTATTTTTATTCTTAATTTATTATATCATTACAAACACGTATACATCACATAAATTCACATAATTCACTTATTACTCAAATAATCCCTTTTATTACTTCAAATTATGTTACAATGGTTGGCCCTATCTATTACATCGTCTCACTAAGGCTTGGCCTGAAACACGGACATTACAATTCTCTCCCCCTTAGGATGATTCCGTCCACAGAATCATGCATCCGTAAACAAATGCGGATAGCGACTCATCATGTCACTTTTCGTTTCCCAAGTGAGGTTTGACCCATTCGTATGTTTCCATTGCACAAGCACTAAGTCGACCATCTTGCGTCGTAACTTCTGCGTCTTATGGTCAACAATTGTCTCCGGTTTTCTGATTAATCTCTTATTCTCATCCATTCTTAGCTCAAATGTAACACCCCGTTCGACCCTAGTCTCCATAAACGCTCGCTCAGCCTCAAAAGCCCTAGATAGCCGTTCCACCTCCATTGTTGGGTGTGTTTAACCTTGGAAAGCTAGTTTTGGAAAAGGAGAGCCAAGAAGAAGGGAGAGGAAGTTGTCAATGAAGGAGTAGGGTGGCTGGAGCTCGTGGATCTGGAAAGGGATTATCTTCTAGAGCCCTTTTGAGTTTAGGATTTTTTGGTGAGTCGGTGATTCGAGAGTCTGATTTTCAGTTCAGAGTTTCGGCAGTTGCAAGGTGAGTTATCCTCACTATATCAATAGGGTCTAAGGCACCAAGGCCGACCCTTAATCAGATTGTAATCTGGGTATCGTTGTTATGTTGTTTCCTTGCTATGTTTGCATCCTGGTAGTTAGGATGGTATATGCTAGTGACCTGTTAGGTCGGTATCCTGTTTAGAGTATGTTATGATATGTGATCTGCTAGATCGGTTTGATTGCATGTGAATTGTTATATGATCATATGATTATGTGCACATGGTTTTTGGACTGGGGTTGGGTTGATGCGGGTCCTGCTTTGTGCTGTAAGCCAACATACCAGGGCGGACCGGTTATCCCAAAGGCCCAGCGAGCGGTCCGAATAGGCTGTAGGCCCCATGAGGGTAGACTAGAGGTGCCGAGGCTCGGAGAGTGGAGCATGCCGACTGAACGCCCGGTGCGGGCGGACCAGTCATACTGTAGACTCAGAGAGTGGACCAGGAGGGTTGAAGGCCCGGTGCGGGCGGACCAACCACACTGCAGACTCGAGGGACATGAGTAGACTCGGAGGGTGGACCAGGTGGACTGAAGGCACGGTACGGCAGACCAGTCACACAGTAGACCCGAAATGGATGGCTGTTCTGTGTTCTGTTATGATATAGCATGTTATGCGTGTATGGTATATGTGGTTGGTATTTTGGGGGTATCTCACTAAGCTTTAGGGCTTACAGTTATGGTTTAATGTTTTTCAGGAGACCATGGCAAGGCAAAGGCGTGATCGTACCGCTCCTCATGTTTATGTTTTATGTTATGGTTCTAGGAATACTTTGATAATAAATGTATTGGAAACCTTTTTGTAATAACTTAAAGAAATTGGGATGTTTTTGAAAAGTTTAAATTGGCTTGAATTTATGGTCGTTACAAGTTGGTATCAGAGCCTTGGTTTGAGTGAATTGGAGGAACATTCGTGTGATCCAGTCTCAAATCTAGGGGGTTTTCAAAAAAAAAGAATTTAAAATGGATTTCAAAATGAGTAAAGGAGGACGTGGAGGTACGATCGGCTGGAGCCAGAAAGTAACCCCAAAATACCATACATGAGATATGTTTAATTTTCTGAGTATGATAGAACAGCATACTAGTACTATGCTAGGGATCTTCGAGATTTCATGATAATGTTGCCTGATTTATAATGTCTGCTAGCCTAGGGTATCTTCTGTGGGAGATTTCTAGTGTTCCTCTAGGAGTGAGGGTTGAGTGCTTGTTATGTATGTTCTTCACTAGGGTGTTGTGGTGATAATTGATATAAATATGGGTAGGTGTGGAAGGTAGTATGGAAGCACAGGACCCATACGCGTATCAAATAAGCCACAACCTCTAGGGTTGGATTGGTGGTTGGTTCCTGGGATAGTTGAAAGTATCTGAGATCTCGCGATGTTTTTTTTTTCAGTATGGTGGTTACGAGGGTGGGTCAGTACCGCCCGAGGGTATTGGTCAGATGAGCACAGGCGAGTTGGATGCTAGGATTCGTGAGATCCTGCATGATGAGGTTGCTGCATTGTTCCGGGCCGAGTTGCCGGAACTGTTTGGGTCGATCAAGACCGCCATGGTTGAGTATTTTGATGAACGCTATGTGTCTCTCACAGAGACGGCTGCCACGACAGCTATAGCGGTGGAAGGGGGAGGAGTTGGTAGAGGTTTTTAGTATCGGGACTTCGATAATACGAAGCCCCTACCTTTGTTGGAGTTCAGGACCCGATTGTTGCTATGAGATGGTTGTCAGACGTGGAAGGGTGTTTCTTCACATGTTCATGCCCTGCTGATTAGAGGGTGAGATGTGCCCTGAACCTGTTGAGGCTTGGGGCGAAGGATTGGTGGAGATTGACCAGGGGGTCATATTCGGATGCGTAGAGGGCTGAGGTTTTTGGGATCAGTTCCGGGAGATGTTTAGCACTCGTTATGTTCCACAGGTTAAGAGAGAGAGGTTGGATCAGGAGTTCCTGGAGCTGAAGCAGGATTCAAAGTCGGTGATAGAGATCACTAGGATGTTCATTGAGAGGGCAATGTTTTGCCTGAGTTCGCTTCGGAGCAGGCTCAGATGTCCCGATATCTGAGTATGCTCAAGAGGGATATCAGCCAGTTTGTGTCTATGCAGAGGTGCGAGACCTGGTTAGAGTTGCAGGAGGCCGCTAGACGGCGTGAGTTGGAGATTGAGTTGCAGTTGAGAGAGCAGAGGCAGGCCCCGACACAGTGGCAGCCAGCACCGAAATGGTCCAAGACTGGTGATTCTGGATTGGGAGATCAGAGCAGCTGCACATGTGGAAGGTGTGGGAAGGGTCACACCGGAGTTTGTAGGTCCGATGGTGCATGCTGCAAGTGCGGAAAGGAGGGGCACTATGCGAGGGATTGTCTGCAGACAACCCCGATTCGGGATTTGAGGATTTGTTATCATTGCCATCAGGTTGGACACTTGAGGGTCAGCTGTCCACAGCTTGCTGCAGGACTGGTGCAGGCTCCAGCACCGGCCCCTTTGAGGAATACGGGTGGAGGTCAGGGTGGAGCGAAGCCCCCAAGGGCTCAGGGTCATGCTTTTCAGCTTGTAGCAGAGGAGGTCAGAGCAGTGCCGGATGCAGCTGCGGGTATGTTTCTTTCTTGATGTCTTATTATCTCGTGATTATTATGGAGTATTGTATTTCTTCTATTCCCGTTGTGTGATTTCTGGTATTGTAATCATTGTTCCTTGAGGGTTTGGTGATGGAAATTTTGTTGGTTATCATTCATGAGGATTATTAGTGGGAAATCCTATTGGATAAGGTGTCTAAGTCCATAACTATTTCTGGTATGTACTTGACCCGACCCGGCATGGTCCATTTACCATGCAATTGTTGGGTTTTGAGCATTCTAACACTCCTAAGTGTACATGCAACCCTAAATACTTTGGATCTATGTTTTCTCTATCATACATGAAAATATGAACATCCACGATATTATCCAAATCTAGCATACAAAACTATCAATATTACAAGATAGAATACATACCTCTTTGATATATAATGTCTTCATGAAGCTTGAGTGCCTAGTGCCCCAAGTGTGACACCTCAAATGGCTCACACAACACCAAATACACTTGGATTAACGTGAGAGAAATCTACATTTCATGAAAATCGGCTAGCCCTTTCTTACTCTCTCTAGTGGCCGATTTTGGTCAAGAATAAGATGCTTATATAGTTAGAGTTACACCATGTAAACCCTAATTGACATGGCCTTTCATTTCCATGATCCATGGGTACAAACACACCATGGAGCATCCATGGAGCATCATATGGGTTTTAGCCCAACTAGATAATCCATGGAGCATTAGCCCACTATATAAGTATGGATGATTTGTACAATCAACCCATATATTTAATTAGCCTTCTTTTGATCACTTAATTAATCCTACATTAATTCTTGATCAATACTAATTAAATAATCTTATTATTCTTATTATTAATATACTAGAACTTATAATATATTAATAACCATAAGTGTCTTATTTCTCTCATTATAGTCTATCCAAGTGCATGATGACATGCAACCCAAATGGACCATGCCGGATCGGGTCAAGTCTTACCAATTATAGTTATGGACTTAGACATTAATCCAATAATCTCCCACTTGGATAAGTCTAAAACTATTATTACGTATGACTTCAAGAACCGACCGACAATCATAGCTCTCAAAAGCTTATGTCGAACTTTGACCTTGTAGATGAACTCTGACGTTTGTCAATGACTTGTCCATTAGATAAGGGATCATATATTCCTCCATTCTAGATATCATATGGACTGAGACATGGATTATAATCATTCTCTCTGTCCATTTGTTGTTTTCCGATTTCCGATTTATGACGACTGACTAATTGAACAAATCAAATCAGTCCTGGCCCGGCCGAGCACTTCCATTTGTCATCATCAAATCATCGAGGGGCCCACAGATATCGCTTTTATCCCGAAGGTAAAAGGAATGGATAAACTTCGACTCATATGGCTTGTTCTACTACTTGTTAAATCATACACAAAAGCATGTTTTATAGCACCGAGTTACCAAATGCGTTTTCGTGCAATCAATGTACAACCAACTCATAGTAACAACTCATATCTCTAGGTTTGAAGAATATAAGATATTATCATCTCATGATCACTCGTGATAATCCATGAAGTGATTCCAATGAGCGTGGGTTGAATCCAATACTCAGAACTTATGAGCACTCATGAGTGTTGTAGCCCTTTGTCCAACACCTTAGACCTCTACAAGCCAACCCATGATAGTCTTAATTCATATTTACTTCCAACATATGACCGACTGTGGATGGTTTGAATAACTTAGTCATTCCGGAAGAATAACCTATTTTATTTGGGAAGTCAAAACATGCAAAGTGAAACACAATAATAATTGAATCCAATATGGTATCAAAACCTATGAACATAAATAAAACACCTTTTATTTATCACCATATGATTACACATTATTCATTGTATACTGTTTCAGCTATCACCTTTATTCTTGAATTTAAAACAATAGTTGTCCCATGCTCCAAGCATGTACACTATGTTTTCTAAACACTTGTCATGCCATACACCAAGTATGCATACTATGTTTGTCTATGATCTTTAATTTGTGAACTAGATCAATTGAACATAACTTCAATGATTCTCTTTTCACACTCCCAAATCCTTACTGCAAATGCAAGAATTCCAAATTCATGCCATTTACCGAAATCTGTTAGATTCTAAACTTATATGCATTGATCCTCTTGTAACAGTTACGCACAAATTCACAAAGACTTGGCAACAATCATTAGATTATTCCAAAGGAGATCAACTCCTTGGAAACATTTCCTTAATCTTACACATATTGAAATTTCTGACTTTGAAACATTTCCAGATTCCATTTTGACTATCACTTCTGAACAAGAGTTGCATCCTTACAGATTATGTCAATATGGTCCTTCCATAATTATCACTATACTTCCAACTGTCCTTGAGCAACCAATCTTTGGTAAACCTTAGATTATCCTCGACAATTGTTTAATCCTTTTAGTCATATCCAGTTCTAAACCTTTTTCCTTCTTAATTCCCCAGGCATTTGGAAAACTTTAGAAAGGATGAATATAGCACATGTAATCGATCCTATATCCGAAACATATGGGACACAATTCATGATGTCTCACATAAAGACTAAACCAGTCTTTTGCTATAACATTTCCATTCCTATTTGCCAAGTTCAGATTATAAAAAGGGATGCCGTAATCATAATCGAATTTAAGAACGCAAATAATGGACTCATATATAGAATTTCCTTATGTTGAGCCATTCCAACATGAAATTCATATATATTTCCTTGACTAAATGATTAAAACCTCACGATCTAAGCTTATATATTTGAAATGAAGTATAATTTCCTCTCCCTTAATTATAGCAACACAACTTTTCCCAATTGAAACCTTTTGTTTTCTATAATTAACATTGCTAACTTGCAATACTTATCATAATTATCATGCTCCCACTAACATGATGACTATTAGCATAACACTTATGCTCCCACTAGCTTTGATAAAACTTTATCAAAATCATACACCTTCCCTAAGATAGCACACTTGTGTGTCTACACAATTATGAAGAGGGATGTCGTAATCATAATGGTTAGAACTTTTTGCCACTTCTCACAAGTCCAGGTTAGTGTGTCGGTAAACCACACATGCTCCACTAACGACTTTGAGAATGCAAATATCACAATTGCTATCTAGCTAAAATCTACTTAGTGAAAGTGTTTCCTCACCATCATTTTCATGAATCGGAGAGAAACCTTATGACACTTAGATTTAATGGTGTATGTGTTCTTATCCATGTGAATTGTCAAAACCATAGTCACAAGACAAGGATAATGACAAATCCAAACTCATATAGACTGAACTCAATCTTAATTTCTTGCCACCTAGCAGCTCAAGGGCCTGCCATTGCTTCTCAGTTGTTGTGCAACCAATTGAGAACTCTAAGAACTCATATGCAAAGCCAACTTTAACTGGAATAGGCACAAAATATGTCAACACGATAGGTTATAAACCTCAAGTCGTGTGCTAGTGAAGAACTTCAGGTTTTATTCTTGATTAGTTCTTGAGACTTTCAAGACCTTTAAGACTCCCACTGTCCTCTTGACATATAAGACTTTCTTGTCGGATATTCAAGATATAGTGTGGGTTCTAATCAAGATAAACACTTTACACAATTGGCCTAAGTTGGTCTTTGTTTTATCCAAAACATCACACCTTACCAATTTCAAATGTACAAGAGTAGATAACTTTTATTCTTACATTTGACTTTTGTTTTTAAACCTTCTCTAAGACATGTCACTCAAATTACAATCTTGGAGTATGACTCTAAGACTTGTATTGGAACAAAGTATGACTCATCTTCTTGATTTAACCACTTCAACAATTCAAGTTCCTCTTCTTTCCTTAGAGAACTAATTTTGATATGGTTTCTTAATCATTAAGTTGATCACAAAATTGATACTAAAGTACTCTCCCATCTTTTCAGATTTGAGAAACTTTTATCCTTCTGCCTAATTTGATTCTTCTTATTCGCTCTGCCATACATTGGAATCTTTTCCAATGTCTCAGAGTTACACTAAGCGTGTAAGTATAATCATATTTACTGAACTTTAGTAAATTATGAAGAATAATCTTATTGATCTTTTGTGGTGGACTTGACTAGTGCACAAGAATGTGTACTCGATCCCTTAGTCCTTTACTAGACTCACACATCCATGTGAACAAGTAATTAGTCTTAATTTTCCAATACTTGAAAGTTCTCATTCATCATGCTATACAACTTGCATGATTCCAAATTCTGGTCCAATTGAGACTTGGGTGATGAGAATCTTTCCTTATTTGGTAAATTTAGACATTACCACAAATGAAGGAATCAATTTCATATTTCCACTCTTGCTATTAATGGAATCATATAAGCAACAATTTTTCCTCAAATGCCATTGTAAGGATATTTTAAAATAAATAAAATCAAAAAATTTCTTTTATTTTAAAACTATGCAGAAAAACTTATCCTTACAATCCATATGAAAACTTGTTGTTATCTATTCCTAAGCAATATCTCATAACTCCTAAGAAGTAGCTCAAGAATCCGATCTTCAAACTAAGTGATAGAAATCCATCTATGCGATCAGATTCAACATATTCTTTCTTTAAGTTTCTTCACTTTTCTTTGATTCTTAAAACATCACCATGTGACCCAGTCACATCATGTATCAAGAATCTCAGAATAGAAACTTAACAAAGTCAGATAGTGGACTTTACCTGAAGTAGAGTCAAACTTTTTAACATCCTTAGGTAAATTTGGCAGCTTCGCAACCAATGCCCCTTCCTTTGGCAATATAAACATGTGGACCCTTTGATAATGGTACATGGGACTATCACAGACTTAGCTTTTCTCTTTACCATTTGGTCAACCGAGTTGACTACGGCCGATCCCTTTCCATTGGGAAGAGAATGCTTTTCTGGATTTCCTGTGTCACTATTGTCAATGTCCATCAAGTTTTAAGGAAGTTGATCTTAACAAATAGATAAGATCATTAAGGGTCTTGTCATAGTCTGTTTCATAGGTGTTCCAAAAGAACTCACTATGTGACTTAGAAAGTGATTGAACCACCAACTTTCTCAAGACTTTGACAACCAACTCTCCCGGCTTGTCAATATGTGACTACATCTCCAAGATGTGACCACACCTAGACCTTTACTTGCCAATAGGGCTCGAGTGACCTTAAACTTTTCAAGAAATTATGGGTTACGGAGAATAATTGGAGGAGGTGAAAGAAGTATGATTTCCATGGGACATCATCTTCATTTAGGAAAGCTTGTTTCAAGAGATTTGGGAAGATCATAAATGTCTAAACCAAACATGTTTTGGGAGATATTCAAGATAGTTGATCTTAAGTCCTTAATATGACACCCATTATGAAATATTAAGGCTAGGACCCAACAAACTATTTTATAACTTAGAAGAGGGATGCCGTAATCCAAGCTATAAAATATTTGAAGGTAGGTGAATGACGATTCACCAATTTCCACCATGAAAAACGAAATAATAATTAGGTGTTAATTGGTTTTGAAACTCCTAGATCTTTGAGATTCATTGAACTATTTAATGGCATGTTTCAATCTCGAGTGTGCCCTTCAGGTTTTGTGACTGGGATGCTGAGGATCACAAAACAAGGTGTGAAGTAACCATGCAAATTACTTGGTACCCTTAAGTGTTTACCCCTCAATCGATGTGTCGGTTAACCACACACGCTCCATCGATACTATGATAAACATTAAGTTACCCTTTGCCTACCTTGTTAAATACGAGTTAGTGTGCCGGTTAACCACACACGCTCCACTAAACGACTTAAACAAAGTGCAAAGTGTAATTTCATGGATTAGCACCTTATTCACATTTTCCTAAGTAACTAAGATTGGGTATTATTAAGAGTTTAGTTACTTAGTATTTATCATTAATACTTTTAATGAAGGGAGAATTATAGTCCTGTCAAACCCGTTCGGCTAACGACCCTCCACCAGTCAAGCAAGCGGTGGGTGAGAGTGGACACCCATTAAGTTGCCATTTTATAGGCGACAACCTTATACCCACCTTATAGACCAGCTTCGTGAATGAGGCGTACTAGCGGTAAGACTGACTTTACTCTTATACATACATATATATATATATATATATATATATATATATATATATATATATATATATATATATATATATATATATATATATTATTAACTTATAATATTATAAAGTATAAGGGTTGAATTTTAACTCTTAAAATTCAAAGGGCTAACTTGGAATTAAAGTATTCATAAGAGAAAACTTTACAAATTCCAAAACTTGAGGGCAAGTTTTGAAACTATTCAAAACAAATTAATTCCATAACTTATGTGTTTAAATTAGTTTTAATCCAAAAACTCTTCAAGTTCCATAACTTGAGGACAAGTTATGGAAGACTTTAAACTAATAAAAGAATTAACTTTTCTTTATTTTATAACTTATGGAATTAATTAAGGTTACACTTTTTTTTATTAATTTATTATTTAATGAAGAGACTCTTGGTCCTCCATAACTTGAGGACAAATTATGGAGTCATAACACCAATTAATTAGAACTAGACTCTTCATTTTGTAACCTTTGCCAACTTTTATGAGTTTGATGAAACTTAAATGTGAATTTTCATATAACTTGAGGACAAGTTACAAAAACACATTTTAGAATCAACTCTTAGATTAATTTGGATAAAAAACAACTATTTCACTCAACTTTTCTATTAATCTAAGCCACTCATAAGAACAAGATAATTCAAATCAAACTTTTTCATGTAATTAGTCTAAACCTTAAACTAATACAAAACATGAATCTATTGATAATTATCTTTGAAATTGGATTAGCATGAACATTACCACATCAAAAACAAGTTTATAAGTTAAAAAAACATCTTAGGGTAATGTTCCTAGTCCAATTGCAGCCAAAAAAGTCGAATTTATGTTGTCTGGGGGTCCAACTCGTCGAGTGCACGAACCAACTCGGCGAGTTGGATGCTTTTTGCCTTGGACTCGGCGAGTCTGCTGGGCAGACAACATCAAAACTCAAGTTTTCAGCTCCATTTGCAAGTATAACAAGAAAAAAAGCCTAGGCTCTGATACCATTGTTGGGTTTTGAGCATTCTAACACTCCTAAGTGTACATGCAACCCTAAATACCTTGGATCTATGTTTTCTCTATTATACATTCAAATATGAACATCCAAGGTATTATCCTAATCTAGCATACAAAACTATTAATCTAACAAGATAGAATACATACATCTTTGATGTGTAATGTCTTCATGAAGCTTAAGTGCCTAGTGCCCCAAGTGTGACACCTCAAATGGTTCACACAACACCAAATACACTTGGATTAACTTGAGAGAAATCTACACTTCATGAAAATCGGCTAGCCCTTTCTTACTCTCTCTAGTGGCCGATTTTGGTCAAGAATAAGATGCTTATATAGTTAGAGTTACACCATGTAAACCCTAATTGACATGACCTTTCATTTCCATGATCCATGGGTACAAACACACCATGGAGCATCATATGGGTTTTAGCCCAACTAGATAATCCATGGAGCATTAGCCCACTATATAAGTATGGATGATTTGTACAATCAACCCATATATTTAATTAATCTTCTTTTGATCACTTAATTAATCCTAGGTTCATTCTTGATCAATACTAATTAAATAATCTTATTATTCTTATTATTAATATACTAGAACTTATAATATATTAATAACCATAAGTGTCTTATTTCTCTCATTATAGTCTCTCCAAGTGCATGATGCCATGCAACCCAAATGGACCATGCCGGGTTGGGTCAAGTCTTACCAATTATAGTTATGGACTTAGACATTAATCCAACAACAATTGGATAGATTAAATGAGAGAAATAACATTTGGAGATTATTAATATATTATAAGTTCTAATATATTAATAATATTATTTGATTAGTTTGATCAAGAATTAGTTTAGAATTAATTAAGTGATCAAAAGATAACTAATTAAATATATGGGTTGATTATGTAAATCATCCATATCTTGTATAGTGGGCTAAGAGGCTCCATGGATTATCAAGTTGGGTTCCACCCATAGGATGCTCCATGGGAGTTACAAACCCATGGGTCATGGAAATGAAGATTCATGACACATTAGGGTTTACATGGTGTAACCCTAGATGTGTCAACACTATATAAGAATCCCATTCTCCACCATAATTGGCTACACATATGAAACAAGAGGGCTAGGCCGATTTCAAGAAGTGTGTATTCTCTCAAAAGTCTTTCCAAGATCATTTGGTGTTGTGTAAAGCATTTGAGGCATCACACTTAGGGTGCTAGGCTCACAAGGTTTCAAGGAACATAAGCAACAACAAGGTAAGTTATTCTATCTTTCATTCAAGTGAAAAATTGTTCCCCATGTATGCTAGATAGAAATATAACCTTGGAATACAACTTTGCATGATAATTAGACAAACATAGATCCAAGGTTATTAGGGTTGCATGTACACTTAGGAAGTGTTAGAATGCTCAAAACCCATCAGTGGTATCAGAGCCTAGGCTTGTTTGTTTGTTATTTGTGCTAAAAAGTTGAAAAAAGTCGAAAAACTTGTTGTCTGCCTGCTGAAATCGCCGAGTCCATGGGGGACTTGTCGAGTTCACTTATATCTTCAACCTACTCGTCGAGTAGGTTCATGCACTTGGCGAGTAGGAGCCACAGAGTGCAGATTTTCGACTTTAGTTGCTGGAAATGGACTAGAAACATTACCCTAAACTATTTTGGTACTTGAAAACTTGTTTTAGATGGTGTAATGTCTTTGCTATTTCATTTACAACAACTAGTTATCAAAATTACAAAATTTTAAGTGTAATTTTGATTTATGAAAGTGTTCATATTCATGTTCTTGTTCTAATGATCTTTGGATGATCATAGGAATTATTTGTAACCTATGTGGTAGATTATTTCTTGATCATAATGTGTTTTAATGGAGTCCATAACTTGTCCTCAAGTTATGGAAAACCAAAAGTCACTTGAATTAAAACCATTAAAAGAACACAAGAGTTAGAAAAATGAAGAGTCTTCATTTTATTACTCTATTAAACTCATAAGTTACAAGAAATGAAAAGTTTTGAAAGTTTACAAAACTTGCCCTCAAGTTTTGGAACAAGTGAAGTCTTGTTAAAACTTTAGTTACAATCCCTAGAATTTTAAAAGTTAAAATTCAACCCTTATACTTATATTATTATAATTTAATAATTATATGTATATGTATAAGAACAAAGTCGTCTTACCGCTAGTACGCCTCATTCACGAAGCCGGTCTATAAGGTGGGTATAAGGTTGTTGCCTATAAAATGGCAACTTAATGGGTGCCCACTCTCACCCACAGCTTGCTTGACTGGTGGAGGGTCGTTAGCCGAACGGGTAAGACAAGGACTTATGAATTCTCATTAAAAGTATGATGAATATTATAAAGTAACTAAGTGTTTTATTAAATTCACAATCTTAATTACTTTAGGAAAAATGTGAATAAGGTGCTAATCCATGAAATTACACTTTACACTTTGTTTAAGTCGTTGGTGGAGCATGTGTGGTTAACCGACACACTAACTTGGACTTAACAAGGTAGGTAAAGGGTGACTTAAGGTTTATTATAGTATCGGTGGAGCGTGTGTGGTTTACCGGCACATCGATTGAGTGATAAACTTTAAGGGTACCAACTGATTTGCATGGTTACTTCACACCTCGTTTTGTGATCCTCGGTATCCCAGTCACAAAACTTGGAGGGCACACTTGAGATTGAAAAATGACTTTGAAAAGTTCATTGAATCTCAAAGAATCTAGGAATTTCTAAGAACCAATCAAAAACCTAATATTTAATATTTCGGTTTTGGTGGTGGAAATTGGTGAATCGTTATTCACTTACCTTTCAAATATGTTATAGCTTGGATTACGGCATACCTCTTCTAAGCTATAATATATTGTGATTGGATCCTAGCCTTAATATTACATTTGGGTGTTTTATTAAGGACTCTCTTAATATATAAACTATTCTTGTCCTCTTCCTTCAGATGTCTTCAAACACTGCTGCTTCTGGCTCTTATCCAAATGGCTCCTTTACCCTTATGAACTTGTGTGGGTAAGTCACTTTTGATGGATCCAACTTCAATTAGTGGATCAGAAACATCAGGATGATTACCCGTTACGAGGACAATTAATATGTCCTTGACAAGGAGCTTAAGGAGATTGATAAGACCACTGCAACTCCTCACGAGATCGCTGACTTTCAGGCACATGAAAGGGATGCTACGAAAGTGGCATGCATCATGATGGCCACAATGACAGCGGAACTCCAAAAGTCCTATGTGGATTTCTGCCCTTATGAAATGCACCAAGATTTGATGGAAAGATACCATCAAAGTGCACGACAAGAGAGGTATGAAATCATCTGCTCCATTATAACAACCATGATGAAGGACGGGGATTCCGTCACGAGCCACATGCAGAAAATGCAAAGGTATGTGGATCGATTGTTGAAGCTTAATGTGAACTTCCCCGAGGAGCTTGCAATAGATATAATTTTGTGCTCCTTACCATCGTGCTATGATCAATTCCGCATGACATATCACATGAATAAGGAAGAGGTCACAGTCCACAAACTTCAGGGACTTCTCAAGACCACTGAATCAGGTCTTAAGGGGAAGTCGGTTGTTAACACTCCTACTCCAAACTCCACTCCGGTTTTGGCAATCGGGAAAAGTCAAGGGAAGAAGAGAAAGAGTTCTTCGAAGGGTACCAAGGTTAGGACCCTTGATGGCTCTTCTTCAAGTGGAACCAAGAAAGGTTTCGTCACTCCTTATTCTGACCCAAAAGAGGCTGAATGCTTCTATTGCCATGAAAAATCACATTGGAAGCGGAACTGCCCAAAATACCAGCAAGATGTGAAGGATGGGAAAGTTAAACCCAACCATGCAGGTATTTACACTATCATTTCTAATAACTCACCCCATTCTAAATCTTGGGTCCTTGATACCGGTTGTGGTATTCACTTTTGTTGTGACTTGCAGGGACTAAGAAAAAGTGAGAATGTGCAGCAAGGAAGAATAAACTTAATCATGGGGAATAGGAAAGTTAAACCTGGCACCAAGATTGGAGTTTATACTTTGTCGCTAAGTAGTGGGTTAAATTTAGATTTGAATAAATGTTTTTATTCGCCATAAATGGCAAGAAATATTATTCCTTTCATGCATTGTATAAACAAGGTTTCACCTTTTCATTTGATAATGAAGTTGGTTCGATTAATGATTTCTTTAATAATGTTCTTTATTTTAAAGCAATACCTTGTGATGGTGTGTATGAAGCTGTATCTGTTGTAGATAAATTAGGAAATAATGTTTTGTGTATTGATTATCCTAATAATAATAACTTGGATAAAGCATCATTATAGCATTGTCGTCTTGGACATATAAGCAAGAAACGTATAGGCCAACTCCAAAAGGATGGAGTCTTGTAGTCGTTTGACCTAAAGTCAGATGATAGTTGTGAATCATGTTTACTTGGAAAAATGACAAAGTCACCCTTCAGAGGCTTGTGTGAGAGGGGTGAAGGTTTGTTGGACCTTGTACACACGGATGTGTGTGGACCATTCAAACATGCCACAAGGGATGCTAATCGTTATTATTTGACTTTTACTGATGATTACAGTAGATATGGATATGTCTACTTAATCAAGCATAAGTCAGAGACTTTCGAAAGGTTTAAGGAATTTAAACAGGAAGTCGAGAATCAATTAGGCAGGAACATTAAGATGCTTCGATCCGATCATGGTGGTGAGTATCTTAGTTCAGAGTTCCTCGACTATCTAAGGGAATGTGGGATTGTCTCACAATTAACACTTCCCAGGACACCGCAGTTGAATGGTGTGGCTGAGAGGCGTAATTGAACCTTGTTAGACATGGTTCGTTCCATAATGAGCCGAGCTTCGCTACCAATCTCATTCTGGGGGTATGCCTTAGAGACTGCCACCCATATCCTTAATCTAGTCCCTACAAAGAAAGTTGCCAAAACTCCTCACGAGATGTGGACTGGTAAAGTACCCAAACTAGACCACATCAAGATTTAAGGTTGCGAGGCTTTCATGAGATGCGAGACTCATGATAAGCTCGAACCTCGAAGCGAGAGGTGTATTTTCATCGGCTACCCACATCAATCCTTTGGTTACCTCTTCTACAGACCTAGTGATAATCTGGTTTTTGTAGCAAGAAGAGGAGTCTTTCGAGAAAGAGAGTTTATAAGCTAAGGAGACAGTGGGAGGCAAATTGATCTTGAAGAAATTCAAGAGTCAAGTGGTGAAGGAACTTCAAACACTAGCCCTCAACTTGAGGAGGAAACTCCTGTTGAGCCAATTGACGAATCTGTACCTCTGAGGCGTTCCACGAGAGTTAGGAGTGCACCTGAGCATTACTATGGTTTCCATATTACTGCAGAAGGTGAGACACTTATTAGTGATGGGACACTAGTAGGTCTGGATGACCCTAACAGCTACGAGGAAGCCATGGCAGGCCCTGAGTCTGCTAAATGGAAAGAGGCTATGGATAGCGAGATACAATCCATGTATGACAATCAAGTTTGGAACTTGGTTGAGAATGTACCATGTCGTAAGACAGTCGGGTGCAAATGGATCTTCAAGAAGAAGACCGACATGGATGGTAATGTACACACTTATAAGGCTTGACTGGTTGCAAAGGGCTTCTCTCAAATTCGTGGAGTGGATTATGATGAGACCTTTTCTCCAGTAGCCAAGATTAAGTCTATTTGGGTTATGTTAGCCATAGCTGCATTTCATGACTTTGAAATTTGGCAAATGGATGTCAAAACCGCTTTCCTTAATGGAAAGTTGGCTGAAGATGTTTACATGAGTCAACTAGAAGGTTTTGTCAGCAACGAGTACCATAATAGAGTGTGTAAGATTGAGAAATCCATTTATGGATTAAAGCAAGCACCTCGCAGATGGAATCTTTGCTTTGATGAAAAGGTCAAGGAATTTGGCTTTTCCAGGAGTGAAGATGAATCTTGTGTTTATGTCAAGGCTAGTGGGAGTATAGTTAGCTTTTTGGTATTGTATGTGGATGACATACTACTCATAGGAAACGACATCCCAACCCTGCGGGAAGTAAAGTCCTGGCTTGGGAAGTGTTTCGCTATGAAGGACCTTGGTGAAGCTGCCTATATTCTAGGGATAAGGATCATGAGAGATCGGAGTAAAAGACTAATTGGACTTAGTCAGAGTACCTACTTGGATAAGGTGCTGAAGAGATTCAGCATGCATGACTCCAAGAAAGGAGAGTTACCCATCCAGAGTAACACCAGATTGAGTAAGACACAAAGCCCTAACACTGAGGCTGAGATAGCATAAATGAGTCGAATACCTCATGCTTCGGCTGTAGGATCGATCATGTATGCTATGAAGTGTACTCGACCTGATGTAGGCCTTTCCCTGAGCATGGTTAGCAGGTATAAGGGGAACCCTGGCAAGGCACACTGGACTGCGGTAAAGAATATCCCCAAGTACCTACGGAGGACTAAGGACTGGGTCCTTACCCTCGGTGGGAGTTATGACTTGAGAGTTGTAGGGTATAGTGATGCTAGCTTCCAGACTGATAGGGATAATTTCCGCTCTCAGTCGGGCTGGGTCTTTACCCTAAACAACGGAGCACTTTCTTGGAAGAGTTCCAAGCAAGAGACAGTGGCTGATTCAACTTGTGAATCAGAGTACATTGCAACAAGCGAGGCGTAAAAGGAGGCTATATGGCTAAAGAACTTCATCGGAGACCTTGGAGTTGTACCAGCTATCAAAGAGCCAATGGAAATTTTCTGTGATAGTGAAAGCGCTGTTGCCTTAGCCAAGGAACCAAGGGATCACGGGAGATCCAGACACATCGACAGAAAATACCATTTTATTAGACATCGAATAGAAGAAGGACTCCTCATGGCAAAGAGGGTATCATCGGATGAGAACCCAGCAGATCCCCTCACGAAGGGACTGACTTGGGTTAAGCATCTCCAACATGCTCGGAGCATAGGGCTGAAGGATGATATTAGATTTAGTAGTTAGATAACCTCGAAATTTGTAAAGTGTAATTGACATTAGATGATGAATAAAAGGTGTTTTATTTATGAGTAAAGTGTTGCTATCTCTTGTTGATCGTTTACTATATTTCTTTTGCATGTTTTGACTTCCAGAATAATTTTGTTTGGTATAACATATTATTCAAACCTCCACAGTCGGTCATATGTTGGAAGTAGGTATGAATCAAGACTATCATGATTGGTTGCAAAGGTCTACGGTGTTGGACAAGGCTACAACAATCATGAGTGCTCATAAGTTCTGAGAATTGGACTTAACCCACGCTCACTGGAATCACTTCATGGAATTCTATCTCGAGTGATCGTGAGACGGTAATATCATATAAGTGTTAAAACCTAGAGATATGATTTGTTACTTACAAGTTGGTTGTGCATTGATTGTACGAAAATGCATTGGTAACTCGATGTTATAAAACGTGTTTTTGTGTATAATTCAATGAGTGGTAGAACAAACATATGAGTCGAAGTTTATCTGTTCCTTCTTGGATTAGAAGCTGATATCTAGGCCCCTCGATGATTTTGTTTTGACCTATGTACCAGGCCCGGTCAGAACTAAGTTGATGTGTTCAATTAACTTCTTTGTCAAACAAATCGGAAATCGGGAAACAAACTGCTGGATAATAAGTAAGACATTGTTCCATGTATTTTCCCGACTGATATCTAGAACAGAGGATTATATGATCACTTATGTTAAATGGCGTACCATCATCTTCTCAGTTCCGAGAAACCTTGAAAAGAGCTACGATTGCCGATCGGTTCCTGAAGTCATACTTGCAGTAATAGTTATTAGACTTATCCAAGTGGGAGACTGTTGGATAAGGTGTCTAAGTCCATAACTATTTCTGGTATGTACTTGACCCGACCCGACATGGTCCATTTGGGATGCATGACACCATGCAATTGGATAGATTAAATGAGAGAAATAACATTTGGAGATTATTAATATATTATAAGTTCTAATATATTAATAATATTATTTGATTAGTTTGATCAAGAATTAATTTAGAATTAATTAAGTGATCAAAAGATAACTAATTAAATATATGGGTTGATTATGTAAATCATTCATATCTTGTATAATGGGCTAAGAGGCTCCCTGGATTATCAAGTTGGGTTCCACCCATAGGATGCTCCATGGGAGTTACAAACCCATGGGTCATGGAAATGAAGAGTCATGACACATTAGGGTTTACATGGTGTAACCCTAGATGTGTCAACACTATATAAGAATCCCATTCTCCACCAAAATCAGCTACACATATGAAACAAGAGGGCTGGGCCGATTTCAAGAAGTGTGTATTCTCTCAAAAGTCTTTCCAAGAGCATTTGGTGTTGTGTGAAGCATTTGAGGCATCACACTTGGGGTGCTAGGCTCACAAGGTTTCAAGGAACATAAGCAACAACAAGGTAAGTTATTCTATCTTTCATCCAAGTTAAAAATTTTTCCCCATGTATGCTAGATAGGAATATAACCTTGGAATTCAACTTTACATGATAATTAGACAAACATAGATCCAAGGTTATTAGGGTTGCATGTACACTTAGGAAGTGTTAGAATGCTCAAACCCCATCAAATCCATCTTTTAGTCTAAAAGTCAGGTAACATCTTTAGTCTGAGGAGTTTTTTGCTGAATGTCGGGATTCTTTTGATGTCCGAGATGATCTGTGTTGATATGTAACTTTGTGAAGGTTGCTCGTCTTAGTGGGAATCAGTTCGCATGTAAGGGATTATGTTGTGTAGGGATGTTAAAGGAGGTCAGTGATGGCAACTGGTGATTGGTAGTCAATGCTCTAAGTGGGGGAGAATTGGAAATTCTCCGGAAGATCGATAAGCATGATTAGTCGATTAGCTGTTGGGGAGCCAACAGCAGTTCGGTCAGCTTAGAGCGTAGGCTGGTATGAGTAAGGGACAGGCAGTCGGGATGGGATACAAACCAAGGGTTTCGGAGAAAGGGTGATTGATTGTGGAAGGCCTAGGATCAGGCCGGGTTTGAGTATGTAGGATGGAGTCAGAGTTCGGAGCCCTAGAGGGCTAGAACAGTATGCATGGGAGAGTTTTCCTGGAGGGATAATTCGGGATGTTGGATGCTAATGGAGAGGACCAGGCAGGTTGAAGGCCCTGGAGGGCGGTCCAGACCTGTTGAAGGTTCCGAGAGTGGTCCAGATTTGCTGAAGGCGTAGTGAGGCGGTCCATTCATGCTGAAGACTTTGCATGTGTTGATAGATTTGTATGAGGAGAATGAGGGAATATGTCGCTAGGATATGGTAATTGATATGGTCTGGCCCCAAGTATTGATCATGTTATCGGAAGGCAGTGCATAGACCCGAGAGTCCTTGTGGGCAGACCCGAGAGTCCTTGTGGGCAGAATCAGATTAGGTGAAGTTCGAGAATAGCAGTTGCTCCACAAGGATAGTGTAGAGAGGAGTTTAGCTCAGCGGCACGCGCAGGCACGTACGAGTTGTTGAGTGGATTTCCTGGAAAGGAAAAGGCTTGTAGCTTCGGAAGGAGCGTGGGTCCTCTGTTAGGGAAGGAAGTGGAGTAAATGGATGACCGTCGTGCCTCAGACATTAGTAGGAGGTACTGGATTGTACCAGATATACGGAAGTACCTGCGGGTTGGCTGCTCGATGAGGTAGCGACAGTTTTCAGTGATGCTCAAGCATATTTTCATTTTCATTGGAAAAGGAGGAGGTTAGTGGCCCCAAAGTGGAGATTTGGAACTGAAGAGGATGAGACAGCAGGTTAACAAACTCGGGAGTAGTTTGGACCAATGTTGAGGACAGTATAAAAGATTTTGGTCGGAGGCCAAGAGCCTAG
Organism: Lactuca saligna; assembly: GCF_052625555.1. Taxonomy (NCBI): domain Eukaryota; kingdom Viridiplantae; phylum Streptophyta; class Magnoliopsida; order Asterales; family Asteraceae; genus Lactuca; species Lactuca saligna. Next base: position 240,768,524 of record NC_136420.1, on the reverse strand, counting down.
AGACCATGATAGAGAAGATGTAGTAGTAAGGTTACAAGAACCTTACCAGATGGGTAGATCGGAATCTGTAGTGCATGGGTTGTTCGGAAGTTGTGTTGCCGCAGGCTTCGAGGACGAAGCCTAATTTAAGTGTGGGAGAATTGTAACACCCCGTTCTTAAAATATCGATCTATGGGTTCCCGAGATCAAGAGTAAGGGCATTTCGGTCTTTCATGGGCAATGGGTTATTATTCGGGAAGGTTCCGGATCGGGGCGTGTTGCTAGAAGCGAAGATTTTCTCGCCACCTTTCCGTGGATATAAAGTACATCAGAATCGGATCTAGAATGAAGGAGTTATGACAGTTTGAAGATTTGGCAAGAATGGACTTATAGAGAAATGTTTGCATGGAAGACCATGCATGCATGTTGGGGCGCGCGTGGGTACGGCCAGCGTAAGCTGGGTTACATCCAACGTAAGGGGGGTAAGTTGGACGTGCATGTTCAAGGCGTACGCCCAGCGTACGCTCAGAGCCTCAAAACCCTAAATTTAGGGCCAACCACTATATAAGGAACATAATGGTTCTCACCCTAGTCTCCATAAACGCTCTCTCAGCCTCAAAAGCCGTAGATAGTCGTTCCATCTCCATTGTTGGGTGTGTTTGACATTGGAAAGCTTGTTTTGGTAAAGGAGAGCGAAGAAGAAGGAAGAGGAAGTTGTCAAAGAAGGAGTAGGGTGGCTGTATCTCGTGGATCTGGAAAGGGATCATCTTCTAGAGCCCTTTTGAGTTTGGGATTTTCGGTGAGTCGAGAGTCTGCTTTTCAGTTCAGAGTTTCGGCAGTTGCGAGGTGAGTTATCCTCACTATATCAACAGGGTCTAAGCCACCAAGGCAGGCCCTTTATCGGATTGTAATCTGGGTATCGTTGTTATGTTGTTGCGTTGCTATGTTTGCATCCTGGTAATTAGGATGGTATATGCTAGTGACCTGTTAGGTCGGTATCCTGTTTAGAGTATGTTATGATATGTGATCTGCTAGATCGGTTTGATTGGATGTGAATTGTTATATGATTATATGGTTATGTGCACATGGTTGTTGGGCTGGGGTTGGGTTGAGGCGGGTCCTGCTTTGTGCTGTAGGCCAACATACCCAGAGCAGACCGGTTATCCTGAAGGCCCAGTGAGCGGTCCGGATAGGTTGTAGGCCCCATGAGGGCGGACCAGACGTGCCGAGGCTCGGAGAGTGGACCAGGCCGACTGAAGGCCCGGTGCGGGCGGACCAGTCATACTGTAGACTTAGAGAGTGGACCAGGAGGGTTGAAGGCCCAGTACGGGTGGAACAAGCACACTGCAGACTCAAGGGACATGACTAGACTCGGAGGGTGGACTATGCGGACTGAAAGCCCGATACGGCGGACCAGTCACACAGTAGACCCGAAATGCATCGTTGTTCTGTGTTCTGTTATGATATAGCATGTTATGCATGTATGGTATATGTGGTTGCTATTTTGGGGGTATCTCACTAAGCTTTTGGGCTTACAGTTGTATTTTAATGTTTTTCAGGTTCTTCAGGAGACCGTGGCAAGGCAAAGGTGTGATCATACCGCTCCTCATGTTTATGTTTTATGTTATGGTTCTGGGAATACTCTGATAATAAATGTACTAAAAACCTTTTTGTAATAACTTAAAGAAATTGGGATGTTTTTGAAAAGTTTAAATTGGCTTGAATTTATGGTCGTTACATCGAAAATTAAGATTATTTCGGGAACTTCTCCCGTAAACTTCCTCAAATAACACACGTGGAAGGTGTTATTGTAACACCCATAAAATTCATGTCAAATTTGAACTTTCATAAACATTTCAAACCATTAAATCATTACAAACTTGTTTTCAAAATGTATAATATCATACTTTTCCCAGAAACATAAAGAAAACATGAGGAGTTGTATGATCACGCCTTTGCCTTGCCGCAATCCCTTGATGTACCTGAAACAATAAACTAAAACTGTACACTTGAAAGCTTGGTGAGTTCCCCCAAAATACCCATACCCACAACCATACACATATCATTATAAACATCATACTATGGGTTGAACGGTACATCCGGTGTGAGCCATCCTTCTTCATGGCGAAGAGGATCAGTGCTCCCCATGGAAAACTGCTAGGTCGAATGAACTGCTTGCCCAACAGTTCCTACAACAGTGATGAAAGCTCCTACATCTCGGGTGACACTAATCGGTAAGGCACCATCGCGATAGGGGCTGCACCCGGCACCAAGTCGATCAAGAACTTGACCTGCCTCTCCAGAGGCATCCCTTGTAACTCCTCCTAGCAAACTCTCTAACCACTGGAACCTCTAAGACTGGAGTATGATACCTGACTCGCGTATCCACCATATACGCTAGGTAACCCGCACACCCGTGCTGAATATACTGTCGAGCCCTGGCAGCTGAACAAAACCCTGATCCCACTCTGGTGCCCTTGCCATATACAATCAGTTCTCCCCCCACTTAGGGTTCAAACTACCACCCGTTGACGCTCACAATCAATCATGACACCGAATCGACCGAGCCAATCCATACCCACAATCATGCACACCTCCCCCTTGGGAATAGAAATCAAGTCTATTGGGAAGGACACCCCAAAGATCCCCAACTCACATCCTCGGTAAACTGAAGAAGCAGAAACCCCATGTTCGTTGGCGATGGAGACTCGCAACAGACACTCTAGCTCACCAACTGGCACTCTGAACTCCCTACTAAAAGTCTGAGATACAAAAGACCGAATTGCCCCCGAATCAAATAAAACCAATGCATGCAAGGAGCTCACTAAAAACGTACCTAATCACCGGTACAACATATAAGCATAAAACATATATAATAAATGAAACAAAGCATATAAACATACCAATAATGATGTATGGTACTGCCCTGGCCTCCTCGACCATGAGCTGGAAGGCACACCCTTGAGCCTTCGAAGGCTCTACCCTACCCTACCTCCCATCGGTAATCCTCAGTGTAGCCAGCATTGGAGCCTACGTCGGTTGGCGGCTAGTAGAGGATAATGGGCCTTCATATGGCCCACCTGCTCATAATGATAACAAAGTTTGACCCCGAGAGTCGGAGTCTGCTATCTAAAATCCCTGGCCAGATGGCCCTGCTTGCCACATTGGTGGTACCCACTCCCTGCTCGGCACGTCCCTGAATGAGCGTTTCCGCACTTTCCATAAGTGCGACCTGGATGTCCCCCACTCCTGGTATCAGTGGTCGGCACCGGCTGTGATTGTGTTGGGGCCTGTCGCTGCTCCCTCAACTGCAGCTCAATCTCTAACTCACGCCGCCTAGCAGCCTCATGTAGGTCTAACAGCATATCACATCGCTAAGTGGCAACAAACTGACGGATGTCAGTATTGAGCATGTTTAGATAACGTGTCATCTGAGCCTACTTCGAGGCATACTCCGGGCAAAACATCTCCCTCTTAGTAAACATGCATTGGATTTCCATGACCGACTCAGTACCCTGTCTCAGATGTAAGAACTCCTGTGACAACTGCTCGTGCTCGACCCGTGGAATGTAGCAAGCGCAAAACATATCCATTAACTTCTCCCATGTAATAGCAGCTCTTTGGTCATCCGTATATGACCCATTAACCAATCTCCACCAATCCTTTGCCCCATTCCTCAACAAGTTCAGGGCACACCTGACCTTCTGGTCAGTAGGACATGAGCACGTGAAGAAGAATCCCTCCATGTTAGACAGCCGCCTCAAGGGTATGATAGGATCTTGAGTACCATTGAAAGTTGAGGGATTCGTAATATCGAAGTGCCGGTACTGAAAAACTCAGCCAACTCCTCCCCTTGCTGTTGTGACATCCGCAGTAGCTGTTGCGGCAACTGTCTCAGCTAGGGCTACATATCTATCATCGAAGTACTCCATCATACCGGACTTGATAGTCCCAAACAAATTTGGAATCTGACCTTGGACAATCTTGACCACCTCCTCGCGGATGATCTCCCTGACACGATCCTCTGTCAACATTGGCCCCTCCTGGTTGATAACCTTAGGGGCTACCGGGGCCTCCTGATTGCCCTGCCCTGATCCCGATCTAGATCCAGTCACAAAATGCCTCGTAACCACCATACTAAAAAATATAATAGGAAGATATCAGACAATCTGCATAAATAACTGGGAATCAACTCCCAACTAAACCCTAAGGGTTGTGACTTCCTTGCCACGCGTATGGGTCCTGTGCTTTCAGTCGTACGGGCCCATACTACCTTCCACACCTACCCATATTTGTCTCAAGTATTACCACAACACCCTGACAATATACATGCACATGGTGGTAACTCAACCTTACTCCTAAAGGAAGGCTAACTATCTCACAACTGACCTACTGGTCTCACACAACCCACCCATCCATGAAACTTCTACCAACCCTGTAGCACTAGTGTATGCTAGCCATACATAACGCTGGACCTTATAGACTTTTGAATATCCGATCCTACCCTAAGCCCCTAATAAAAAAAGAACAGAACATAAGGCCAAATAAAACATTCTCAGGCTATAAGATTTTAATTATGTAGAACCGTGATGCATACACTAAACAATTACAATAATGATGTCAATCTCATATAAAGGAAACCCCAGGCTAGCAGATATCATGTAGTCATGCAATTCTATCATGGAATTACTGAAGATCCCTAGCTTAGCACTAGCATGTTGTTCTAACATATCACATAATCAAATAATTCTGTGGTATTTTGGGGTCTACTTACTGGCTCCGGATGATCGTACACCCTACATCTTCCTTTACTTATTTTTGAAAACCATTTAGAATCATTTTGAAAATCTTTCCTTGATTTGAGACTGGATTCACAAGAATGTTCCTTCAAATCACTCAAACCAAGGTTCTGATACCAACTTGTAACACCCATAAAATTCATGCCAAATTTGAACTTTCAAAAACATTTCAAACCATTAAATCATTACAAACTTGTTTTTAAAATGTATAATATCAGACTTTTCCTAGAAACATAAACAAAACATGAGGAGATGTATGATCATGCCTTTGCCTTGTCGTGATCCACTGATGTACCTGAAACAATAAACAGAAACTGTAAGCCCGAAAGCTTAGTGAGTTCCCCCAAAATACCTATACCCATAACAACACACATATCATCATAAACATCATACTATGGGTCCAGTCAACCATCGGGTTAGAATGCCCCATGACCTTAACCATCCGGTTAGAATGCCAACATACTATGGCTCCAATCATCCTCAGTATGGAATACCCCATGCCCACAACCAGTAGGTTGGAATGCCCGCATACTATGAGTCCAATCATCCATGGGATGGAATACTCACGACCCACAACCAACAGGTTGGAATGCCCAGGTCTATTGGCCTCCATACAAAGCAGATAAGCCTCAACCGCCAAACACACATGTGCACATATAACAAATAATCACATAACAGTCTAAAGACAAACAAACTGATCTAACAAATCATAGCCACATAACACACAATACAATACTATCTACAAGCATACCGATCTAACAGATCATACTAGCAGAACATAACCATATAACAATTCAAAGGGCCGGCCTTGGTGCCTTAGACCTTGGAGTATAGTGAGGATACCTCACCTTGCAAGTAGTGCCGAAATATTGTAAATCTCTGACTGTTGTCTCATCGGGAATCCCGAAGTATTACATAATAAATACTAAGTTAATACCGAAAATAACCTTCTTGTCTAGGTGTCCACACAACTCAATAAGTCCATTCTCTTTATTGGGCCAAGGCCTAATACCAAGTCCTTAACTTGAAAGTCCTTATGTAAAGCCCAATATTGGCCTAATTTACTAAATTGGGCCTTACATCCTAATTGGGCCTAATCCCAAGATCCTTTATAAAAACTTGGCCCAAAATATCTTATTCATAAAGTCCAGAAAATTCACAAATCCAATTATTCCATATCTTCTTCTCTAATTCTTTGATGCAATACCTTCTTCTTAAAGCACTCAAGAAACACTCAATAAGCTCAAACACTCAAAGGAAAGGCTAGGATTTAGGGGAGACAACTCTAAGCAGTAAAGGTTGAGGTAAGGGAATGTTAGGTGCTTATATAGCCCCCAATCACTAATATTAGGGTTTCACCTTGACATTAGTATGCCTAATGTACATAAGTGTACGCCTAACGTACACAAGTGTATGCCCAACATACTAAGGTGGAACTCAATACGCTTAGCGTACTCTTATGTACATGCAACGTACTTCTTCTTGGACCAAGGTTGCCACCTTGGACCTTAAACTTATATTGGATCTTTTCTTCCAACCCCAAGGACTATAAATGACAAGGTAATGATATAAGAAGGTTTGTAAATACCTGCAAAATCTCGAGATGTAACAGTTATGAATACTATCTAGTTCTTCGGGCAGTTCTAGCTTGTAAGCTTGGTTCCCAATCCTCTGAAGAACTTTGAATCGTCCAATGAACCTTGGAGTCAACTTCCATCTTTTCCCAAATCTTATAAGTCCCTTCCACGGTGAGACTTTTAACAAAACCAAATCTTCTACTTTGAATGTTATCGGTCACCTCTTCTTGTCAGTGTAGCTATTTTGATGATCTTGAGCTGCTAACATCCTTTCCCTAATCACCTTTAGCTTCTCATCAGTTTGATGGACTATTTTGGGTCCCATAAACTGTTTTTCTCCAGCTTCAAGCCAACATGACGGCGTGCGATACTTTTGTACATACAAATCTTGGTAAGGTACCATCTTGATGCTCGAATGGTAACTATTGTTGTAGGAGAAATCTACCAGGGGGTAAGTGTTTATCCCGGTTACCTTGGAATTCCAAGGTTCACGCTCTTAACATATCCTCCTGTGTTTGGATTGTTCTTTCGCTCTGACCATCTGTTTGTGGATGGTAAGCTGTACTTAAACACAATTTCGTACCCGTCTCCTCTTGTAGGCTTCTCTAAAACCTCAAGGTGAAACGGCTATCACAGTCTGATACTATCATCAAAGGAACTCTGTGAAGTCTTACCACCTCTTTCACATAGGAATTTGCAAGCTTATCCATAGAACATTTCTCATTGGCTGCTATGAATTGTGCACTCTTAGTGAAACGATCCACGACCACCCAAATCATGTCGTGACCGTTCTTTGTCCTGGGCAGTTTAGTGATAAAATCCATGGTAATATCTTCATATTTACTGATGGGCACTGGTAAAGGTTCTAAACTCCCATATAGCTTCTGATGTTGTGCTTTAACTCTCGCAGTGGTTACACACTCGGCCACGTACTTTACAACATCGAGCTTCACTGTCGGCCACCAGTAGTAGGGTTTCAGATCCCTATATAATTTTGTGCTACCGGGATGAATCGAGTACATGGTCTTGTGAGCTTCTTCCATCAGAAGATCTCTTATTCCTCCTATCTTAGGTACCCAAATCCTATCTTGGAATACGTTCAATCCTTGATTGTTGGTATCAAACATTAATGTTTTTGCCCAAACGTTCTTTATTCAGTTACCTTTCTCCAAAACTTCTTATTGAGCCTTCTTTATTCTTTCCATAATCCACCCTTGGCCTTTTCGTTTCTAGGTTTACTTTCCGACTGAGAGCATCAGCGACAACATTTTCTTTACCAGGGTGGTAAAGTATCTCACAGTCGTAATCCTTGAGTAGCTATAACCAGTGTCGTTTCCTCACATTCAATTCATTCTAGTCAAGGAGATACTTGAGACTTTTATGATCGGTGAAGAGTTTGCACTTCGTGCCATAAAGATAATGCCTCCATATCTTTAGTGCGAATACTACTTCTTCTAACTCTAAATCATGAGTGGGGTAGTTCATTTCGTGGTCTTTTAATTGTCTCAATGCATATGCTATCACTGTATCCCTTTAGGTCAGAACACAGCCTAACCCAACTCCAGATGCATCGCTATAAATTGTGAAGTCTTCAAATCCGTCGGGTAAAGAAAGAATCGACGCTTTACACAATTTCTTCTTTGGCTTCTCAAATGTCTCTTCGTGCTTATCACTCCAAGTATAAGTGGCTACATTATGGGTCAAAGCTGTCAATGGAGTAGCTATTAAAGAAAAGCCTTGGATAAACCTTCGGTAATATCTCACTAATCCTAGAAAGCTTCGAATCTCTATGAGACTTTTCGGTCATTCCCACTTCATTACAACTTCAATCTTTGTTGGGTCAACCATGACTCCTTCCTGATTAACCACATGAACCAAGAACTGGACTTCTCAAATACAAAATTCACATTTGGAGAATTTTTCATATAGCTTCTTCTTCTTCAAAATTTCTAACACTTCTCGCATGTGCTTGGCATGCTCCTCCTGGCTTTTTGAGTAAACTAGAATGTTATCTATGAATACTATCATGAATTTATCGAGGAATGGTTTACAAACTCTGTTCATCAAATCCATGAATGCTGCTGGAGCATTTGTTAGTCCAATCAACATTTTCTGCTGCATGATGATAAACAAGATCATAAGTAACGATGGTCATATCTGATGGGTTTTGAGCATTCTAACACTTCCTAAGTGTACATGCAACCCTAATAACCTTGGATCTATGTTTGTCTAATTGTCATGCAAAGTTGAATTCCAAGGTTATATTCCTATCTAGCATACATGGGGAACAATTTTAACATAAAGTATAGATAGAATAACTTACCTTGTTGTTGTTTGTGTTCCTTGAAACCTTGTGAGCCTAGCACCCCAAGTGTGATGCCTCAAATGCTTCACATAACACCAAATGCTCTTGGAAGAACTTATGAGAGAATACTCACTTCTTCAAAATCGGCCAAGCCCTCTTGATTCTTAGTGTAGCAGATTTTGGGTGGAGAACATGTTACTTATATAGTGTTGACACATCTAGGGTTAAACTCTGTGTCATGACTCTTCATTTCCATGACCCATGGGTTTGTAACTCCCATGGAGCAACCATGGAGCAACCTATGGGTGGAACCCAACTTGATAGTCCATGGAGCCTTTTAGCCCACTATACAAGATATGGATGATTTACATAATCAACCCATATATTTAATTAGTTATCTTTTGATCACTTAATTAATTCTAAATTAATTCTTGATCAAACTAATCAAATAATATTATTAATATATTAGAACTTATAATATATTAATAATCTCCAAGTGTTATTTCTCTCATTTAGTCTATCCAATTGCATGGTTCCATGCAACCCAAATGGACCATGCCGGGTCGGGTCAAGTACATACTAGAAATAGTTATGGACTTAGACACCTTATCCAACAGTCTCCCACTTGGATAAGTCTAATAACTATTACTGCAAGTATGACTTCAGGAACCGATCGGCAATCGTAGCTCTTTTCAAGGTTTCTCGAAACTGAGAAGATGAAGGTACGCCATTTAAGATAAGTGATCATATAATCCTCTATTCTAGATATCAGTCGGACAAATACATGGAACAATGTCTTACTTATTGTCCAACAATTTGTTTCCCGATTTCCGATTTTTTTGACAAAGAACTTAATTGAACACATCAACTTAGTTCTGACCGGGCCCGGTACATAGGTCAAAACAAAATCATCGAGGGGCCCAGATATCAGCTTCTAATCCAAGAAGGAACAGATAAACTTCGACTCATATGTTTGTTCTACTACTCATTGAATTACACATAAGAGCGCGATTTTATAACATCGAGTTACCAATGCGTTTTTCATACAATCAATGCATAACCAACTTGTAAGTAACAAATCATATCTCTAGGTTTAAAGATTTATATGATATTACCGTCTCACGATCACTCGAGATAGAATTCCATGAAGTGATTCCAGTGAGCGTGGGTTGAGTCTAATGCTCAGAACTTATGAGCACTCATGATTGTTGTAGCCTTGTCCCAGACCTCTACAACCAAACATGACAGTCTTGATTCATACCTACTTCCGACATATGACCGACTGTGGAGGTTTGAATAATATGTTATACCAAACAAAATTATTCTGGAAGTCAAAACATGCAAAAGAAATATAGCAAACGATCGACAAGAGATAGCAACACTTTACTCATAAATAAAACACTTTTATTCATCATCAAATGTCAATTACACTTTACAAATTTCGAGGTTATCTAACTACTAAATCTAATATCATCCTTCAGCCCTATGCTCCGAGCATGCTGGAGATGCTTAATCCGAGTCAGTCCCTTCGTGAGGGGATCTGCCGGATTCTCATCTGATGATACCCTCTTTGCCACGAGGATTCCTTCTTCGATCCGATGTCTGATGAAATGGTATTTTCTGTCGATGTGTCTGGATCTCCCGTGATCCCTTGGTTCCTTGGCTAAGGCAACAACACTTTCACTATCACAGAAAATTTCCATTGGCTCTTTAATAGCTGGTACAACTCCAAGGTCTCCAATGAAGTTCCTCAGCCATAACGCCTCCTTTGCCACTTCGCTAGCTGCAATATACTCTAATTCACAAGTAGAATCTGCCACTGTCTCTTGCTTGGAACTCTTCCAAGAAATTGCTCCTCCATTTAGGGTAAAGACCCAGCCCGACTGAGAGCGGAAGTTATCCCTATCAGTCTGGAAGCTAGCATCACTATACCCTACAACTCTCAAGTCATCACTCCCACTGAGGGTAAGGACCCAGTCCTTAGTCCTTCGTAGGTACTTGAGAATATTCTTTACCGCAGTCCAGTGTGCCTTGCCAGGGTTCCCCTGAAACCTGCTAACCATGCTCAAGGCAAAGGCTACATCAGGTTGAGTACACGTCATAGCATACATGATCGAACCTACAGCCGAAACATAAGGTACTCGACTCATTTCTGCTATCTCAGCCTCAGTGCTAGGGCTTTGTGTCTTACTCAACTTGGCGCTACTCTGGATGGGCAACTCTCCTTTCTTGGAGTCTTGCATTCTGAATCTCTTCAGAACCTTCTCCAAGTAGGTACTTCGACTAAGTCCAATTAGTCATTTACTCCGATCTCTCAAGATTCTTATTCCCAAAATATAGGCAGCTTCACCAAGGTCCTTCATAGCGAAACACTTTCCAAGCCAGGACTTTACTTCCTGCAGGGTTGGAATGTCATTTCCTATGAGTAGTGTGTCATCCACATACAATACCAAAAAGCTAACTATACTCCCACTAGCCTTGACATATACACAAGATTCATCTTCCCTCCTAGAAAAGCCAAATTCCTTGACCTTTTCATCAAAGCAAAGATTCCATCTGCGAGGTGCTTGCTTTAATCCATAAATGGATTTCTCAAGCTTACACACTCTATTAGGGTACTCGTTGCTGACAAAACCCTCTGGCTGACTCATGTAAACATCTTCAGCCAACTTCCCATTAAGGAAAGCAGTTTTGACATCCATTTGCCAAATTTCATAGTCATGAAATGCGGCTATGGCTAACAGAACCCGAATAGACTTAATCTTGGCTACCGGAGAAAAGGTCTCATCATAATCCACTCCAGGAATTTGAGAGAAGCCCTTTGCAACCAGTCTAGCCTTATAAGTGTGTACTTTACCATCCATGTCGGTCTTCTTCTTGAAGACCCATTTGCACCCTACAGTCTTTCGACCTGGTACATTCTCAACCAAGTTCCAAACTTGATTGTCATACATGGATTGTATCTCGCTATCCATAGCCTCTTTCCATTTAGCAGACTCGGGGCCTACCATGGCTTCCTCGTAGCTGTTAGGGTCATCTTGACTTACTAGTGTCTCATCACTAATAAGTGTCTCACCTTCTGCAGTAATATGGAATCCATAGTAATGCTCAGGTGCACTCCTAACTCTCGTGGAACGCCTCAGAGGTACAGATTCGTCAATTGGCTCAACAGGAGTTTTCTCCTCAAGTTGAGCGCTAGAGTTTGAAGTTCCTTCACCACTTGACTCTTGAATTTCTTCAAGATCAACTTGCCTCCCACTGTCTCCTTGGCTTATAAACTCTCTTTCTCGAAAGACTCCTCTTCTTGCTACAAAGACCACATTGTCACTAGGTCTGTAGAAGAGGTAACCAAAGGATTGTTGTGGGTAGCCGATGAAAATACACCTCTCGCTTCGGGGTTCGAGCTTATCATGAGTCTCGCGTCTCACGAAAGCCTCGCATCCCCAAATCTTGATGTGGTCTAGTTTAGGTACTGTACCAGTCCACATCTCGTGAGGAGTTTTGGCAACTTTCTTTGTAGGGACTAGATTAAGGATATGGGCGACAGTCTCTAAGGCATACCCCCAGAATGAGATTGGTAGCGAAGCTCGACTCATCATGGAACGAACCATGTCCAACAAGGTTCGATTACGCCTCTCAGCCACACCATTCAACTGCGGTGTCCTGGGAGGTGTCAATTGTGAGACAATCCCACATTCCTTTAGATAGTCGAGGAACTCTGAACTAAGATACTCACCACCTCGATCGGATCGAAGCATCTTAATGTTCCTGCCTAATTGATTCTCGACTTCCTGTTTAAATTCCTTAAACTTCTCGAAAGTCGCTGACTTATGCTTGATTAAGTAGACATATCCATATCTACTGTAATCATCAGTAAAAGTCAAATAATAACGATTAGCATCTCTTGTGGCATGCTTGAATGGTCCACACACATCCGTGTGTATAAGGTCCAACAAACCTTCACCCCTTTCACACGAGCCTGTGAAGGGTGACTTTGTCATTTTTCCAAGTAAGCATGATTCGCAACTATCATTTGACTTTAGGTCAAACGACTCCAAGACTCCATCTTTTTGGAGTTGGCCTATGCGTTTCTTGCTTATATGTCCAAGACGACAATGTCATAATGATGCTTTATCCAAGTTATTATTATTAGTAGAATCAATACACAAAACATTATTTCCTAAGTTATCTACAATAGATACAGCTTCATACACACCATCACAAGGTAATGCTTTAAAGAAAGCATTAATCGAACCAACTTCATTATCAAACGAAAAGGTGAAACCTTGTTTGTACAATGCATGAAAGGAAATAATATTTCTTGCCATTTCTGGCGAATAACAACATTTATTCAAATCTAAATTTAACCCACTACTTAGCGATAAAGTATAAACTCCAATCTTGGTGACAGGTGTAACTTTCCTATTCCCCATGATTAAGTTTATTCTTCCTTGCTCCACATTCTCACTTCTTCCTAGTCCCTGCAAGTCACAACAAATATGAATACCACAACCGGTATCAAGGACCCAAGATTTTGAATGGGGTGAGTTATTAGAAATGATAGTGTAAATACCTTCATGGTTGGGTTTGACTTTCCCATCCTTCACATCCTGCTGGTACTTTGGGCAGTTCCGCTTCCAATGAGCTTTTTCATGGCAATAGAAGCATTCAGCCTCTTTTGGGTCAGAAGAAGGAGTAATGAAACCTTTCTTGGTTCCCCTTGAAGAAGAGCCATCAAGGGTCCGAGCCTTGGTACCCTTCGAAGATCTCTTTCTCTTCCTCCCTCGACTTTGCCCGATTGCCAAGACCGGAGTTGAGTCTGGAGTAGGAGTGATAGCAACCGACTTCCCCTTAAGACCTGTTTCTGCGGTCTTGAGAAGTCCCTGAAGTTTGCTGAGGGTGACCTCTTCCTTGTTCATGTGATATGTCATGCGGAATTGATCATAGCACGATGGTAAGGAGTGCAAAATGATATCTATTGCAAGCTCCTCAGGGAAGTTCACATTGAGCTTCAGCAAACGATCCACATACCTTTGCATTTTCTGCATGTGGCTCGTGACGGACTCTCCGTCCTTCATTATGGTTGTTATCATGGAGCAGATGACTTCGTACCTCTCTTGTCATGCACTTTGATGGTATCTTTCCATCAAATCTTGGTGCATTTCATAAGGGTAGAAATCCTCATAAGACTTTTGGAGTTCAGCTGTCATGGTGGCCAACATGATGCAAGCCACCTTGGTTGCATCTCTTTCATGAGTATGAAAGTCAGCGATCTCCTGTGGAGTTGCAGTGGACTCATCAATTTCCTTAAGCTCCTTGTCAAGGACATATTCTTTGTCCTCGTAGCGGGTAATCATCCTGATGTTTCTAATCCATTTATTGAAGTTGGATCCATCAAAGGTGACTTTCCCACACAAACTCATAAGAGTAAAGGAGTCATTAGGATTCGAGCCAGAAGCATTATTTGAAGACATCTGAAAGAGAAGAACAAGTTTAGTTTAGATTTAAGAGAGTCCTTAATAAAACACCCAAATGTAATATTAAGGCTAGGATCCAATCACAATATAATATAACTTAGAAGATGTATGCCGTAATCTAAGCTATACCATATTTGAAAGGTAGGTGAATGACGATTCACCAATTTCCACCATGAAAACCGAAATATTAGATATTTAGTTTTTATTGGTTTTTAGAAATTCCTAGATTCTTTGAGATCCAATGAACTTTTCAAAGGCATGTTTCAATCTCTGGAGTGCCCTCCAGGTTTTGTGACTGGGATGCCGAGGATCACAAAACGAGGTGTGAAGTAACCATGCAAATCACTTGGTACCCTTAAAGTTTATCACTCAATCGATGTGCCGGTAAACCACACACGCTCCACCGATACTATAATAAACCTTAAGTCACCCTTTACCTACCTTGTTAAGTCCAAGTTAGTGTGCCGGTTAACCACACATGCTCCACCAACGACTTAGACAAAGTGTAAAGTGTAATTTCATGGATTAGCACCTTATTCACATTTTTCCTAAAGTAACTAAGATTGGGAATTTAATAAACATTTAGTTACTTTATTATATTCATCATACTTTGAATGAGAATTTATAAGTCCTTGTCTTACCCGTTCAGCTAACGACCCTCCACCAGTCAAGCAAGCGGTGGGTGAGAATATTCACCCATTAAGTCACCATTTTATAGGCAACAACCTTATACCCACCTTATAGATCGGCTTCGTGAATGAGGCGTACTAGCGGTAAGACGACTTTATTCTTATACATATATATATATAATTATTAAATCATCATAATATAAGTATAAGGGTTGAATTTTAACTTTTAAAACTCTAGGGGTTGGAACTTAAAGTTTTAACTTAACTTTACTTGTTCCAAAACTTGAGGGCAAGTTTTGTAACTTTCAAAACTTTTCATTTTTTGTAACTTATGAGTTTAATAGAGTAATAAAATGAAGACTCTTCATTTTTCTAACTCTTGTGTTTTCTTAATGGTTTTAACTCAAGTGTGACTCTTGGTTTTCCATAACTTAAGGATAAGTTATGGACTCCATTAAAACACATTATGATCAAGAATTAATCTACCACAAAGGTTACAAATAATTCCTATGATCATCTAAAACATCATAAGAACAAGAACATGGATATGAACACAATCAAAAATTACATAAAACTTTGTAATTTTGATAACTAGTTGTTGTAAATGAATTAGCAAAGACATTACACCACCAAAAACAAGTTTTCAATTACCAAAACAGTTTAGGGTAATGTTTCTAATTCATTTCCAGCAACTGAATCGAAAATCTGCACTCAGTCGACCCTACTCGCCGAGTGCATAAACTGACTCGCCGAGTTGGTTGAAGATACTCATGGACTCGACGAGTCCCCCCCTATAGACTCGACGAGTCCATTCGCAGACAGCAAAATTTCCGATTCTGTTTTCAACTTTTAAGCACAAATAAGAGCAAACAAGCCTAGGCTCTGATGCCACTGATGGGTTTTGAGCATTCTAACACTTCCTAAGTGTACATGCAACCCTAATAACCTTGTATCTATGTTTGTCTAATTGTCATGCAAAGTTGAATTCCAAGGTTATATTCCTATCTAGCATACATGGGGAACAATTTTAACATAAAGTATAGATAGAATAACTTACCTTGTTGTGGTTTGTGTTCCTTGAAACCTTGTGAGCCTAGCACCCCAAGTGTGATGCCTCAAATGCTTCACACAACACCAAATGCTCTTGGAAGAACTTATGAGAGAATACTCACTTCTTCAAAATCGGCCAAGCCCTCTTGATTCTTAGTGTAGCAGATTTTGGGTGGAGAACATGTTACTTATATAGTGTTGACACATCTAGGGTTAAACCCTAATGTGTCATGACTCTTCATTTCCATGACCCATGGGTTTGTAACTCCCATGGAGCATCCATGGAGCAACCTATGGGTGGAATCCAACTTGATAGTCCATGGAGCCTTTTAGCCCACTATACAAGATATGGATGATTTACATAATCAACCCATATATTTAATTAGTTATCTTTTGATCACTTAATTAATTCTAAATTAATTCTTGATCAAACTAATCAAATAATATTATTAATATATTAGAACTTATAATATATTAATAATCTCCAAGTGTTATTTCTCTCATTTAGTCTATCCAATTGCATGGTGCCATGCAACCCAAATGGACCATGCCGGGTCGGGTCAAGTACATACCAGAAATAGTTATGGACTTAGACACCTTATCCAACAATATCTGGTTGTACTCTAAAAACTTCGTGTTTTGTCGTATGATTCACAATGTTTCAATCTACATTCCTAAGATGTATTTATGGTAGTAGGTAATCATAGATTTGGCATGAATATTAAGTCTATCGATAGAGTATATAGGTTGTTTTGGTTTCGAGATCCTTGAGTATCTAACGGTTTCGGGGGTTCGGTTGTGCATATAACTGAACTAATGCAATAACACGAAATAACAAGAACAACTAGTTGTTTCATTAGTGAGTACCATCTTAGTACACAAAAGAGATTCATAATGGATAGTAGTGGGGTGAAAAGCTGATCCTAATTGTGGCAGAAAATGTCTAGTGCTAGTGTCAATGAAGTGAATGCACCCACCGGAGACGAGCTACTTGTCGCTCGGTGTTTCGTAGTTGTGCCTCCCAAACTGTCTGTCTCGCTTGGGAGTCCCTGATCACTTCCTATGTTTATCTCTCAGCTTTCTCAACATCAGCCCATATTTGGTCCATTTGATTGGGGGTGTCCTGATGTCACACCCCCAAACTAGAATGGCGGAAACGTTCAGGGGTGTAGGACATCATGTGCAGTATCATATCAATGCATAATAGTAAACAAGCAACACCATCATCCATTGCATTAATAGAATAATTTAATACAAGTGTGTTCTGTATGGTTTGAAAGACACCCAAAATATGAATCAAAATAAAAGATGAGTCTTGAACACGCTCTGTCTTCTCAAAATCTTGGTCCAGATGTACCTGTCTATTGGTGACCTGAGAATACAAGTTATTTTGAAAGAGTAGATCATCATTAAAGATGGTGAGTTCATAAGCATTTTAGTGTCATTGTTTTGTATGAAAGTGTTTGTAAATGTTTGTTGTAAATATCTGTAAGTGTTTGATGTATATGTTGTATCTCCTAGAAAATCCTATATTTTCTACTTTATGTTTAAATGTAGCCTTCCACCAAGACTCGACTATTTTGAAAGTTTGTTCTTTTTGTAAAAGTGAGTGTTTTTCCCAACTATGAATATCATTGCCAAAATACAGTATACATTACCATTTATGAGAGAAGATCACATTGTGAATGCAATGGGAAAATAAAGATGTACTGTAGTATTGTATATAAGTAACTACCAATGTACTAACTACCGTAAACCAGTTTGTTTAATTAAGGTAAAATGTGATATGATTATAACCATACTTGATTGACTAGTAAAACACGACGATCAAGGACATCAAAATGGTATGACATTCGTCACCCGTAGACCTACAGGTCCTACTATAGCTAGTAGCAAGGTGTAGGATGGTAAACCACATATAAATCTATACACAAATTCACACTCTCCCTCCAGGACTCTAATTACAAAACGTGACACAGAAGTAAATTGTCATGCCATGAAGTAGTGGCTCACATTAATGTTATAGTATTCTTGTATTTGTATAGTATGTTCTATCTGTTCTAGTGTCTTGTATGTTCTATTTGTATAGAATGTTCCTCCCTGTTTCTCATTATAGTATGTTTGAACTAACTCATGTATGAACTGAATCTTGTATGTTTCATTGTACTAGAAATAGTGAGTAGTCCTCTAAACTATACCTATTATAGTTTACTAGAAATGTTGTTTGAATGACTGAGTATGTTTGTACACTTTTGCTAACCAAAGGTGTTGAACTGATGTAAGAACTTTTATATCTATACACATATACTTAATATATAAATAAGATTCAAACGACCCTCGGACAAACAACCGATTCCCTAAGTCCACAACCAAACAAGGAATAGGAAATAAAGTGAGTTATTAGTCCTAAGCCCTTTCAACCTCATATATATAACTATATCTGTGTAGACATGATTTTGACAATATATAGGCTTAAAAGAGTCTGATAAAGAGTTTTAACCATTTAAATGGCTATAGATGACTTTATTTCAGTTTATAAATTGTTTTGAAATAGCTTGTTTGATAATACAGTTTGAAGTATAAGAGATCCACTTGGTTTGATAGTTATAAATCACATGTGATTGATTATACAACTACATGGTTTTCTACTTGTATCCCCCCCCCCCCAATAAAAGCATTTCAAATCCTTTAAAAGGTAAGTTAGGGGTATGAACTCACTTGGTAAATGGTGAAATGGGCAGCGTTTCGTTTCTAGGAATGATCTCTCTTGACGTAACCGCGGGCTTCTGGTGATGAAACGATCTTCACGCGGGCAACACTTCGACTGGAAATGAGCTAGTTTCTCTGGAGATATCGAGAACTTCGGGACATCGGGCTTCCGTCAGAGCTTCGACACGTAACCGAGGCATCGGGGTAGTCTCGGGATGCTTAACATAGAGTAAAAGTAGAGAGGGATGTAGATTTGAGCAGCCTAAACCCGAGACCTTCGGTTTCTATTTATAGGGAGAAATTTTGGAGCTCGCGTCGTAAGCATGGAGTGGCTCACGTCCTGAGGTCGACCCTATCCATCTGATGACCCAACTTCTGACAACCTGGAATCTATCCATTACTGGCTCACGTCGTGATCATGGAGTGGCTCACATCGTGAGTGCTCTGATAGGGTGGGAATTCATGTCTCAATCTTTGGAAATTCATATCTCTCGCATACGACTTTTGATTTTGATGTTCTTTATATCCACACGTAGGTGATATTATGCTCTACAACTTTCGTTTAGACTCCGTCGGCTAATTTTGACTTTTCTTTTTAATATATTATTTTTAACAGCCTGGGACTGGAAAAGTCCGTTTAAAATTCATAACTTCTTTATCCGACGTCCGTTTTCATCTGTCTTTTTACCATTGAACTACTATTGTCAAGATCTTTGATTCTCATTTAGGTTGTGTTGGCTAAAAGTTCCTCAAACGAAGTCAGATTTGGACATTATTTTTATATACGTTTACGGTTTAATGATATCTACAACTTTCATTTAGATACCTAAGGCTAAAGAGTATTTTATTGATATTTCACATTTTACGTTCAACAGTGTTTTACGGGTTTGGTTGCGGATCTTTGATTGGTCATAACCTCTTCATTATAACTCGGATTTTAGTGTGTTTTATATTTTTGAAAACCTTGTTACAATATATATCACTTTATATATCCCAATTGAGATTTTTGAACATTTCATTTTTGACGCTATTCTTATTATTTCAAAAACAGATTACAATATTTGATTTTAGATCGTTACATTGACTTGAAAAATATCGGTTTGTCACATCATCCCTCCATTAGAGGGAATTTCATCTCGAAATTAGCGTTTAAGTAATTACAAATAATTAAGTAAAAATATGAGGATATTTCAATTTCATTTGATCCTCGCACTCCCAAGTGAATTCAGGTCCCCGCTTGGCATTCCAGCGAACCTTCACTATCGGGATACGACTTTGCTTTGTTTGATTGACCTCTCGATCCATGATCTCTATTGGTTCTTCCACAAAGTTGAGGCTCTCATCAATCTCAATCTCGTCAAGTAGGATTACAAGAGTCTCATCGGACAGACACTTTTTCATGTTAGATACATGGAAAGTAGGGTGTACGTTACTAAGTTCGTGAGGTAGTTTAAGTTTGTAAGCTATCGGGATACGGATTTGCTTTATTTGCTTGACCTCTCGATCCATGATATCTACTGGTTCTTCCACAAAGTTGAGGCTCTCGTCGATCTCGATCTCGTCAAGTAGGATTACAAGAGTCTCGTCGCACAGATACTTTTTCAAGTTAGATACATGGAAAGTAGGGTGTACGTTACTAAGTTTGTGAGGTAGTTTAAGTTTGTAAGCTACAAGGACGATTCTAGAGATAATCTTGAAAGGCCCTACGTATCTTGGATTTAGCTTTCCACACTTTCTGAAGCATATCATGCCCTTCCAGGGTGAGACCTTTAAAAGAACTCGGTCACCAATCTGGAATTCCAAAGGTTTCCTTCGTTTGTCTGCATAGCTTTTCTGTCGGTCTCTAGAGGCTTTCAATCGTTCATGAATCTAAATGATTTTCTCTATCATTTCCCGTATGATCTATGGACCTGTGAGAGTGCTGTCAGGAACTCATCCTTTAGCTAACTGTGTGTCACCCACCTCAGCCCAGCACAGAGGGTATCTGCACTTTCGGCCATAGAGGGATTTAAATGGAGCAGACTTTATGCTTGTGTGATAATTGTTATTGTAGGAAAACTCGACAAGGGGTAGATGAGTATCCCATTCCTTCCCAAAGTCTATCACATAGGCTCACAACATATCCTACAAAGTTTGAATAGTCCTCTCACTTTGCCCGCTGGTTTGCGGATGGTAAGTTGTACTCACGTCCAATCTAGTTCCTAGGAAACCTTTTAGCGATTATCGAACCTTGAAGTGAATCTACTATCTCTATCAAAGATAATGGATATGGGAACACCATGTAGTCGTACGATCTCCCTAATGTAGGTTCTCGTTAGTTTCTCCATCTTGTCAGTTTCTTTAATAGGAAGGAAGTGTGCGGACTTTGTTAACCTGTTTACGATCACCCAAATGGTATCGAGGCCACCTGTTGTCTTGGGAAACTTGGTTATGATGTCCATTGTGATCCACTCCCACCTCCATTTAGGTATCTTCGGTTGTTGTAGTAAACCTGAGGGTTTATAGTATTTGACCTTAACCTTGGCACAAGTAAGACACTAACTCACGAAGGTAGTAATATCTGCTTTCATGTTAGGCCACAAGTATAACTTTTTCAGATCCATATACATATTATCTGAACCTGGGTTGATGGAATATCAAATGTTGTGCGCTTCTTTATGACTAAGTCTCTAAAACCACCGTGCCTTGGTGTCTAGATCCGATCCATGAGATATAAGACTACACCACCCTTGACTTCTAGGTTCTTATCCATCCCTATCAGGGATTCACCTGCCACGTTTTCAAGTTTCAAGGTTTCTAGCTGAGCCTCCTTAATTTTTGTGGACAAGTGTGAATGGATAGTCATAGTCAATGATTTGAATCTACGACTAGAGTATTCTTTCCAACTTAGGGCATCAACTACTATGTTGGATTTATGGGGATGATAACAAATTTCACATTCGTAGTCATTGAGTAGCTCGACCCACCGTTGTTGCCTCATATTTAGATCCTTCTGGTTGAATATATGTTGAAGGCTCTTATGGTATGTAAAGATAGTGCTCTTCATACCATACAGGTAGTGTCTCCAGATCTTTAGATCAAATACCACTGCTCCTAACTCAAGATCATGTGTGGTGTAGTTGACTTCATGTGTCTTTAGCTGTCTTAAGGCATAGGCGATTACCTTACCTCACTACATAAGAACATAGTCGAGCCCTTGGTTGGATGCATTACAATAAACCACAAAATCTTCTATTCCTTATGGGAGGGATAGTATCGATTCACTGCATAAGGCTTGCTTCAGCATTTGGAACGCCTTTTATTGTTTCTCTTCCCAGTCAAAGGATACGCCTTTCTGGGTCAATGTAGTAAGCGGTTTTGCGATCCTAGAGAGTTCTGAATGAACCTGCGATAGTAGCCAACGAGGCCTAGACATTGATGAATTTCTGTAAGCGTCCTTGGTGTTGACCAATTTTCAATGGCCTTTATTTTGGAAGGTCCACATGAATTCCCTCTTCATTAACAACGTGACCCAAGAATTTCGACTCTTCGAATTCAAAACTCGCATTTAGAGAACTTCGCATAGAGCTTTTCTGATCGTAATGTTTCTAAGATCTGATGTAGATGCTTACTATGCTCTTCCTTGTTACGAGAGTAGATAAATATATCATCAATGAACACAATGACAAACTGATCCAAGTAAGGACGACATACCCTATTCATTAAGTCCATGAATACTGGGGGCGCACTGGTCAATCTGAATGGCAGCACTACAAACTCGTAGTGTCCATAACGAGTTTGGAAGGCTGCATTGGGAGCATCCTTCTCAAGGCAGTAGCGATGTGGATAATGTCATATGATGTAGCCTATTAGAGGTATAGTCTAGGGTGAACTTGAACCTTCGTTTTGCTATCTGATATGTTAAATTGTTTTGTAATTTTAGGACTTGGGGACTGCGAGACAATACTTGGGACGAGTTTGAGTAGGTGTGAAAGGTAGTAGATGCATATACTACCGGAAGCACAGGACTCACGCTTGGATCAGGGAAACTCACAAGGTTACCAAGAAGCTAGTAATTCATGTCGTTTTATTCAAGTATGTCATCACCATCATTTCGGTAATGACTAAGAAGATGATTGTTATTCCGACCCTAGTTGTCATATCAAATTGAGTCCGACTACACTGAGTATGTTATGTGGTTTAGAGAATCAAGTTCGATGTAGCATTTGACTTAAGACGGAAGATTGAAATAAAAAGCGATCAGTAGAGGTATCGCAAAAAGTTGCTTGTATCTATAAAGGCTACCTTTTAAGATGTGGTTAGAACATGAAGGAAGGTATAGTATGTTCTAGAATTTGACTCTACAAGACCTGAGTCCATCCAATGGATCATACAATGAGAGGTCATTAGAACATGACCCATCAATCTATTATGATAATTGAAGGAAGAAACTTATCTCAAGTTTGTTAAAGAAGGAGTCTCAGATCGCGAAATGAAGATCTTGATTGGAAGTTTAAAATGAGATAGAGAGCGGGTCCAAGATCAGGCATCGCCTGCAATCAGGAAGTCTTAGAGATAGATACTCGTCTGAAGAAACATCAAAGTTACGGTTATTACTTAGGATGAAGATATAATATATGGAGTTATCATGTGATCCCTTTTTCTTTGATGATTCCTAGACATAATCATCCAAAGGGGGAGATAATTGTAATGCCCGTAGATTCGGGCTAGTCAATTTAGAGATAATAGGGGTCGAAAACTACTTTTAGATAAAAGATTATTTAGAATAAATAATCTTAACCTAGTTGTATAATATGTCTCTAGGGTTTCGTACATATAAAGAACTCCAAAATCTGAGTTATAACGAAAAAGTTATGGCCCGTCGAAGTTTTACGACAAAACTGACACGGTACCGAGAGACATAAATAACGAATTTACGATGGAGGACTTTTTAGCCTTCGATATCTAAACAAAAGTTGTAGTATAAATTAAACCAAGAACATACAAAAAAAACGCCGAAATCTGACTTCGTATGAGAAAGTTATGAATTTTCTAAGATTTTGCATAGCAATGCACGGCCCGAAACTCGAATTTTAGTTCGAGCGGTTTTTGGCCTACGTGACCTAAATAAGAGTTGAAGATCTCATTAATAGGAAATCTATGATAAAAATACAAATGAAAACGGATTCCGTACGAAGGAGTTACGAATTCTTCGCGATCATTTAACAGTCTAATCTCATCCTACTGTTAAATTTATGATCGATCGAGAAATAGCCGACGGAGTCTAAATGAAAGTTGTAGATCTTGTTTTTACCTATGCGAAAGTTATAAATTTTTGAAAATCAGCTGATTTCCACCATGTGTGCGATGCCACGTGTCAGCACCAGGTTGTGCTTGGGTGTCTCCAACTGGCTCACAACGTGAGAATCATAAAACTCACGACATGAGTGACCCTCCAGCTACGTATAAATAAGAGGTGAAGCCCTCTTCATTCCTCACACCACCCATCACTTCCCCCTTGTCACACCCCGCTAAAGCGGAAACGTAAGATATGACAATGATAACGGTGTCATTGCAAAAGATAAAGATACATCACCATAGCAATATTCAAAAGTTTACAACCCATAGCTTCAAAGAAACAAGTACAAGTTTTTCCAAAATAACATTGTTCAAAGTATAACTTCATAAATAACTTCAACACGATGCAGCATGCTCTATGATGATGAATCTTTATATCCACTTACTAATTATTTCCTGGAAAAGCATGTAAAACGAGCGTTAACTATGAAAATAGTTGGTGAGTTCACAAGTTTATAAAATCAAGCATAAAATAAGGCTTTTCGTAAATACAAGTACATTGCTTTAATGAGAAACAAAGTTGATTGCTATAACTGATACAAGTTTATTGCTATAACGAGAAACGAGTTTGTATGTGTATGAGCAAACAATGAGTCTCAACCGAACCTATGACTGAAGCCCTATCAAGATCTATGCTTATCATTCCATAGATGAATATGGTATTATGCACTCCAACAATAGGGCGAGTGAGGAGTTGTCAATTCCTAATAGCGCTATCCATAATGACCATTGGCTCAAAGAGTTAATGGTTAGAGATAAGGGAAGGGCCTTAGTACGATAAGTTCTCATGTTCCGTGTTGCATAGACATACATAGAGAGACATAGCAATACAATAGCAATCACGTTTAATACAAATCAATTTAAATACAACATGCAAATAATAGTTTTTCCGGACATGTTTTTCCACCCCAAAACATAAAAACTGAAAATAGGGGAGTGCGTGAATACTCACAATGTTTCGAGTAGATACAAGTGGTGCCTCGGAATACACCAACGTCTTAATATCGGGATCCTACGACATCAAACACACACTAGTAAGTTTCCATGTCGAAATCTAATGCTAATATACTAAACTCTACATATAGTTAAATGCCAATTTATGTTCTAATATTGGATTTTATCTTAATTGGTTACACTTTTTCTGAAATGATGAAATTCTACAAGTTATGCGATTAATACAACTTTGGGATATTAATTTTCCAGATTTAGTAATATAAATTTAAGGGTGTTTCAACACATTTAAATGTGTTTTAAATTCCTAAAAATGTAAAATATTATAAAATAGTTTCCAAAAATTGTCAAACCTTGTATTTTTCATTCTAAATACAATAGAGGTTTTCCAGAAAAATTTTCTTGAATTTTTGATATGGTTAACTATTTTCCAAATTTTTAAGCCTTCATAACAACATAAATTCACGAAAAATAGCATTTAAAGGATAATAATTCTCAAACTTTTTATTTTACTGTTATTACACACTATTAAGCTGAGAAAAATATAAAAATGCATTTCCAAGCTGTTTAATTATATTTTATGATTTTTGAGCATTTATTCCAATAAAAATTGGAATAAATAGAAAACATTTTCCAAAATTACCCAAACTTTTTATTTAACTGGTGTTATACATAAATAGGCTGGGAAAAATATAAAAAATATTTTCCAGTGGGTATTTCTATTTTTCCTTGTTTTATCCCCTTAAATAATCATTAATTGAAGAATAAATAATAAATAGTTAAAATAAATTACCAAAAATTTTTGTAACATCATTTACAGTGTAAGTAATTTGGGAAAAATACCAAAAGTAGTTTTCATATTGTATAATCCGGTTTTGGGTATTTATGTATATTTAAGTGTATTTAAGTGTATTTAACCTTAGAAAATAGGATAAAAATAGTTTACAATAGAGAAAAATCATCCAAAAATTTTATGTAACCTCCTACTGTACAACATGATGTTCTGGTAAAATTTCATGAATTTTGGATAATTAGAAATATTTTTCCTATTTTTAGGCCATTATAATTACCAAAAACTGGGAAAAATACGAAGGCATGATGAAAACTTCTGAAATGATTTTTATGAGTCTCCCACCACAGGTAAGGGCTACGAGAATTGTTAGATACAATTTTCACACTATCTAAAGTAGTTTTGTGATTTATTGTACCCAAACAAAAAAAAAATCGAAAATCATACTAAACAGCAACATAAATCGATGAAATTTAATGAGGGGTCATTATGCACAATGGGGGTTGTCCACGAATTTATTCCGGATTTATAGACCTCTGGAAGTATTTTATGTGATTTATGCCCTTGTTTTCTTGTAACAATTTTAATAAATCAAAGAAATCATAAAACTCTTGAAATTTTCCAGATGTTCATATTACGTTAATGGGAATCTGGAAAAATTTTGATTTGAACAGAAAAGAACTTTTAGATATTTTTATAGACAAAATCGTTTACATGCACTATTAACAATGTACTTTGATCATCAAGCTCTTTAGCTTGGTGTTCATCACATGTATCACGGTTTGAAGACCAGGCATGGACATATCTTTGTCATAGTGATGTTTTTAAAGGAAATACTTGAATGCATAAGGTGTATGAACCTTTAAAACTTGTAAAAATCCGAACTTTAGTGTTTGACATAGGTTTTGGTCCTTGGATTTCACCATTAAACAACATGCATGTTGTTCTTGGTTGAAACCCTACCACCATCATCATCAAACTCGAAATTCATTAACATGTTCATGAATGTTCATAAAGAATGGTGTAGAAGGAAGAGAAATACAAGAAAACCCTTTAAAAACAAGAAGGAAAAGTAAGGAAAGGTGAAGGACTTTTGTGTATACCTTGAACATTAACCTTAGAAGATGAAGATTTGAGTGTGGAGAGGTGTTCTTGACTGAAAATTTTCATGGGTTTAAAGAGAGAGGAAGAGCGTTTGAGAGATGAAAGAGTGGAGTGTGAGAGAGAGTGAAGAGAGAAGTGGAAGAGTGGAGATTGTTTTTAATGATTGATGTTTTGGGAAGAGAGAGGGCATGGGGAGAGGGGATGGTTGGATTTGTGAGTCCCTTAAGGCCTTCTCTCTCCTAAATTCAAATTTTATACAATTCCCTCCTTAATTTTTATAAAACCTTATTTTTATAAAAGTGTTTATTAAGCAATTCTTGATTTATTTAAAAATCTTGTTTTTAACTAATAAATTATGCTTAATGTTTGATAATTTAAATTTTTATTTCATTGATTATAATCCATAATTTGATTAATAAAAATTTGACATTAGGAAGCTTATAGCCAATTTTATAAAGTTTTTAAGCTTTAAGGTTTATAAATTTGGATTTTTGGCTCTTTAGGGTTTTTGGAACATTGTTTGATATTCACCATCATATTGGAATGTAATTAGAATATTTTAATTTATTTTTAGGGTTTTATACCCTTTTTCAATTGTAACAAAGTTTGAAGTTTCATTCTAATCATGGTATTGGCATTTCCTATTGTAGTTAAGCAACTTACTAGAATCGTAAGAGTCAGGTATATTAGTCCTAGATCTTAGTTGGATCCTAGTTTATGCAAGATTTTTGACCTAATTTATACTACTAGGCCATGGCATGTTGTGCATGAATGGTTTTTATAAAGATGCATGAGTCCGAGAATGACCTGAATTTGACAGTTGTCACACCCCTCTCTAGAACTTCTCTCTATCCCCGAAAACCCCCCAAAAAGCCTAGGGAACATCCCTAGCACAAGGCGGAAGCCCCGGAGTGCCCGACGGCTCCGAGAAGAAGAGCCTTTCGGCTCAGGAATGCTGCTCCAACGACGCTTGATTTTGAGAAAAACCCTCTGTAAGTGAGCTAAGCCTACACGATTATTAATATAGCTTTTATTTAATTATAGTAATGTTATTAGGAACTTATAATAAATACTTGGGCTATTATTATTGGTTATATAAGTATTGTTAAACGCTTATATAATAGTAATAATAGCTAGACTATTAATTAGTCTCGGTAAATATTAAACTAAACCCTAGTGGTAATGATACTAGGTTTTGTCGAGGGAAATTGTTTTAAGAGTAACGAAGCGCTGTTTGAATTCAGAATCACCACCTTTTCAGTGCATGGTCCCTTTCATCTTAAACATAGATATGAAGTATTTAATATAAATTACGTGCTATGTGTGCATATTGTCTGAATACTTGTTGTCTATGTTGGGTGAAATATTTTTATACACGTTTTAAATGATTTAAACTGTATATGTGTTTTATATCTACAAAATGTGCTGGGTAAAACATGGGTAGATGTAATAGTTGTTGTGTGACCAAATAAAATAATGATAGGCCTCGTTATAGATGTTATTGATGATCCAGTCATCTAGCGGAGTATAGATGACGACCACGGACTATTCTAGACAATCCAGTGGAACGCTAGCAGGCTCGCAACATGTAGGTGTTTATTTGAACTGTGTGCTCACCAGCAGTAATCCATCCCCCACATGGTTGCCTTATTTGACATGAATTGCGGAGGAATCCCCGAAGCATATGTTGTCACCTCGATGAAAGTCATTATACTAGGTCCCTTATGTTAGATGTTTTAGGGACGTAGAGTTAGGAAAACGAGAACGGGTGATCGGGTTTGTTTGGTTCGATAATGTTATTAAACTTATTTATTGTGGGTTGAAACCCCTATGTACTCACTAGGTTTCCCAACCTAACCCACTCAGTTTATTTATATCACAGGTGTTGATATGAAGTCACATTACACTGAGAGATTATGGAGATATAAATCACTAGTGATAATGAATGTAAGTTCTGTTTATACTTATGTTTCTTTATTGATGATAACATCCTAAATGTTTTAAAATAAATAAAAATACTTTCTTTGGAAATGCTTTGATAAAGTATTTATCATGTTTTACTGAGAACAAATTTCGCAATATTTTTATTAAAAGAGGTACTCTGACTTTTATAAAGCATAAACAAAATTGGTCTTTTCTAGCCGTGAAAATGGGGATGTCACATCAGGTCCACCACAAAGATCAATAAGACTATTCGTGATGATTTACTAAAGTTTAGTATATATGGTTATGCTTACAAGTTTAAGTGTAATTCTGAATCATTGAAAAGGTTTTAATGTATGGCATAATGGATGAGAAGAAGCAAATTAGGCAGAAAAATAAAATTTTCTCCAGTATGAAAGGATAGGAGACTACTTTAGTATCGTGTTTTATGATCATCTTAATGATTATGAAAAATCATATCACAATTGATCCTCTAAGGACATCTTAGTGCATTTATATGGCTAAGAATAGGAATCGTGAATTATTGAAATGGTTAAATTAAGATGGTGAGTCATACTTCGTTCCAAAATCAAATATTAGAGTCATACTCCAAGATTGTGCCTTGAGTGGCATAATCTTAAGATGGTTTAAAACACTCATCAAATGCAGAGTAAAATGTTTCTTGATCTAGTACATTTGAAATTGGTAAGTTGTGATGTCTTGGATAAGACAAAGACCAACTAAGACCAATTGTATGAAGTGCTTAGCTTGATAAAAAAATCCGCACTAACTCTTGAATATTTGTTTGTCAATGAATGGTTCATGAAAAGAGAGTCTTATATGTCAAGAGGTTAGTAGAAGTTTTAAAGATCTTGAAAAGGTTTTAAGAGCTAATCAAGAATAAAACCTATTGTTTATCACTAGCACACTACTTGAGGTTTGTAATGTATCGTGTTGACGTATTCTTGGTTCTGTGCCCATTCCATATAAAGTTGACTATGCATGTGAGTTCTATGATTTCTCAATTGTTTGGATCAGGCAAAGCACCTGGATCAATGAAACTTTCATTAATCAGTATGGATGAGTTGCTTAACAACTTAGAATACATGGTAGGCCCTTGTGATACCAAGTGCCAAGAAATTAAGATTGAACAAATTCAGGCCATATGAGTTTTAATTTGTCACTAACCTTGTCTTGTGATTATGGTTATGACAAATTCACACGGATAGTAAGACGTACATCATTAAATCTAAGTGTCATAAGGTTTCTCCCCGCTTCATGAAAATGATTGTGAGGAAACACTTTCACTAAGTAGATTTTAAGGAGATAGCAATTGTGGTAGTTGCATTCTCAAATTCAATTATGACGTCATCCCTCTTCATAATTCGAATTGTGAGAAATGACAAAAGGTCTAAACATTTAAGGCTTATTGTTGTAAGTTATAAAATTGTTTAGACACACATGTGAGCTATCTAAGGAAAAGTGTATGAGTTTGAGGAGCATAGATAAAGTATTATAGAAGCATCTTGTATCAAAAATGTGAAATTTGGTAAGAAATTCAACAAGCATTCATTTTTAGAAGTCTGACTGATTTCTGGGTACATTGCAAAGCTAGTGGGAGCATAAGTGTTATGCTAATAAGAATGTAATTATTATGCTAGTGGGAGCATAATCATTATGGTAAGTGTTGCAAGTTAGCAATGTTAATTATAGAAAAAAAAAGGTTTCAATTCGGAAAGTTGTTGAGATTGAAAAGTTGTTTTTATATAATTAAGGGAGAGGATTTCATCCTACATTTCAAAGAATTCATACTTCAAATTTAAAAGCTTAGATTGAGATTTTTATCAAATTTAGTCAAGGATATATATGAATATTATGTTGGAATGGTTCAACATAAGGAAATTCTATATGTGGAAATATTATAGCAAGAGACTGGTAAAGTATCACGTCTTTATGTGAGACATTATGAATTATATCTTATATGCTTCGGGTATAGGATCGATTGCATATGCTATAATATTTATGGGTTCTAATTTTCCAAATGACTAGGGAATTAAGAGGGAAAAGGACTAGAACTTGATATGACTAAAATGATTATGCAATTGTCGAGGACAATCTAAGGTTCATCAAGGATTGGTCGCTTAAGGATAGTTGGAAGTATAATAATGGGTGAACCATAATAACATTATTATGAATAGGCAGGATTCTATTAATAATGAGTTTTCATATGGCAAATATGGAGATGTTTCCATAATGGGAGTTGGATATGAGGAATCGGTGTGTAGAAACTTTTATGCAAGATAGATGTTCAAAGGAATGTACTTGGAATTTGAGACTTCACTTCCTTGGAATTGTCTTGTAACAATCTCCAAAGGAATACTTTGTAATATCATTGGTCAAGTCTCTCTTACTTTTGGTACCTAGACATTTCAATAGGAATCGTTGCATGATAGTTTAGAATCTAACACATTCTAATAGTGGCTAGAATTTGGTATTCTTACACTATTGATAAAGATTTGGAATTATGAAATGAGTTTCAATGAAGATGTGTTCAGTTGACCTATTTCACAAAGTTAGGATCATAGATAAACATAGTGTGCATGCTTGACCCATGGGACAACTATTGTTTTAATTCAAGTATAAAGTTGACAAATCGAAACATTATATAATGATTAATGTGTAATTAATATGGTGACTAAATAAAAGGTGTCTTTATTTATATTCGAAAGTTTTGAGACCATATTAAATTTGATTATTCTTGTGTTTCACTTTACATGTTTTGACTTCCAGAATAATAAGATTATTCAAAATATCCACAGTCGATCGTACTTTGGAAGTAGGTATTAAAGTTAGACTATCATGAATGGGTCTGTAAGATTGTCTAAGGTGTTAGACATAGCACAAGTTTGCTACAGTATTCATGACTACTCCTGTAATAAGATTTGAGTATTGGATTCAACCCACGCTCATTTAAATCACTTCATGGATTTTATCACGAGTGATCATGAGACGATAATATCTTATATTCTTGAAACCAAGACATGTGAGTTGTAGTTTGCAAGTCGGTTGCGCATTTACATATGTAAATGCACCAGTAACTTGGTGTTATAAAACATATCGTTGTGTGTGATTTGATGAGTAAATAGAGTAAGCATATGAGTCATAGTTTGTCCATTCCTATTACCCAATGTGGAATGAAAGCGATATTTGTGGGCCCCTTGATGATTTAGTGATGACAACCCTAAGCGTTTGGCCAAGCCTTGACTGATTTGATTTGTTCAATTAGTCAGTCGTCATAAATCGGAAATTGGAAAACAACACATGAACAGATAGAATGATTATAATCTATGTTTTATTTCATACCATATCTTGCAGAATGGAGGAATATAAGATCCCTTATCTAATGGATACATTAGAGTTCGACAACGGTCATTTGAGAGCTACGATTGTCAATTGGAGTTTGAGTTATACTTGCAATAATAGTTATAAAACTTATCCGAGTGTGAGACTGTTGGATTATGTGTTTAAGCCTATATCTATAATTGGTATGTACTTGACCCGATATAGCATGGTTTATTTCAGGTTGCCCTCACCAGAACAACTTGATAGATGGATATTTGAGTAAGAGGTTATTTATGATTTATTAATATATTATAAGTATAATATATTAATAGATGAATCATATTATTTAATTAGTAGTGATCAATAATTAATTAAGAATTAATTTACTGATCAAAAGAGACTAATTAAATTGATACATATGAGTTGGGCTAATGATCCATGGTTTGATTTGTTGTGGGCTTATGGGTTAATCCATGAAGTATTTATCCAAATCAAATGGATGGATCATGGACTAGTGTGTATGGATTAGGGTTACACATGACCCTTGATATCCTATACATACATACATACACACACACACACACACACACACATATATATATATATATATATTATCATAAGCTAAAATCGGTTAGACCTTGCATGCCAAGAAGTAGAGAATCGATTTCTAGTCTCCCAACTCTCACTCATATCCATTTAGTTCTTTATTAGTGTTTGTGATATGTTTGAGGCACAACACTTGGGGTGCTAGGTTCTCTGTGACAACCTGATATTTCGAGACAATGAAATGTAACACCAGTCGAATATAGGTAAAAATTTAACTTTCCTAAAATCTTATTTGGGTTAAATAAAGTGGTAGGAATCGTATCAAGGTTTTCCTGCATATAAAGAACCCTAAAATCCGAGTTATAACGAAGAAGTTATGGCCAACCGAAGATTCTCGGCAAAACCGGCAATACTGATAAACGCAAAACGCGAAATTTCAATACAATAGTTTTTGGCCTTAGGTATCTAAATGAAAGTTTTAGATATCATCAAACCGTAAATGCATACAAAAAGAACGTCCAAATCTGACTTCGTATGAGGAAGTTGTGATTTTTCTAAGTTACAGATATAACAGTAGACAACTAAAAACTCGCAATAGAGATCGAGAGACTTTAGCCGACACAATCTAAATGAGAATCGAAGGGCTCAACAATACTAGCGCAACGGTAAAAAGTCTGACGAAAACGGACGTCGGATGAAGAAGTTATAAAACTTTAACGGACTTTTTGTGTCCCGACCTATTAAAAATATAATATTAAAAATAAATTCAAAACTAGCAGACGGAGTCTAAACGTAAGTTGTAGATCGTAGTCTCACCTTCGCGTGGATATAAAGAACGTCGAAAATGGAGTTCGTATGAGAAAGATATGAATTTTTGAAGTTTGCTAATTAATTAAAATATAAATTTAATTAAAATCCGATATTATCCGAAGGAGGAGTCATCGGACCAATCCAGGTTACGCCCCGCGTACCCTCGTACGCCCAGCGTACTCGGATGCTAGGCTCCGGTTCGTCCACGTCGCTCCGATGTTTCGACCGAGGATGCGCTCATGCATGATGCATGAGTACGCACTGTGTACTCTGGTACGCCCCGCGTAACGAGGCCTCTCAGCCCCCTATAAATAGAGATGCGAGGGTTCCGGGAAAATCACACCATATCTCTCATTTCGCTTACGATCTTGCCTCGTTTTCCGTGCCCGTGCTACCCCGAATCCCTGATCACTTTGCCCAAGTCCCGAAGGTCGTTTGTGCTC
Organism: Lactuca saligna; assembly: GCF_052625555.1. Lineage (NCBI taxonomy): Eukaryota > Viridiplantae > Streptophyta > Magnoliopsida > Asterales > Asteraceae > Lactuca > Lactuca saligna. Next base: position 240,734,753 of record NC_136420.1, on the reverse strand, counting down.
CCAAGATTCCCGAGAATCCCGAGGAAATCCACTTCTCGAGCCGAAATTCTATCCGTTTTTCATCCCGCAACCTCCGATCTTACAAGTGAGTTCATACCCCTATAAACTACACTTTTAAATTTTTTATAAATACTTTTATATGCTTTTAAGGGGGGGGGGGGGGGGAATATAAGTTAAATACTCGATTATTGTCGTCTGTTATATAATAAAGTTTATTATACACTTTTTATCAATGGAATCATATGTGATTTATAACAATTATAGGGAAACTTTCGTATGAAAATTATATCACGATAACATCATAACTTTTGAAATGAAAAGTGTTGTTATATATATATATAAATCAGACACTCTGCTTATACTGTATGTATATGTGTCCATCTTTGGTACTACAAACATACGATTATTTTGGCACGAAAAACATCAATATTTTGGGATGCTTGTTGTTAATAAATCAACCATATGGGATTTATAACTAGTATACTAATGGATTTACTACAAGTTTAGCAGTTTTACTAAACATATTACTTCAAATGACTTTCTTAAACGTTTTTACATGATTAAAGCTCTTTATCAAACTGTCTTACACACTGTAAGCTTCCTTTCAAACTCGGTTACAAAGGTGTTTTCAAACAGTCGTTTTCCATGTAATTAAACTGTCTTATCAAACAAAATACTTTCAATCGTTTTATAAACCGACATCAAGTCACAAGTTCTTTATTTGACTTTTCAACGGTTTTACAAAACTTCTTTTATGCTATTATATTATAAACTGCATGCCTCTATATGTATAGTTATATAAGGAATGTTTAAAAGACTTAGGAAGGCTATCCACCCTATTTCCTTGTCCTCGATTTGGATGTGGTCTGGTGGGATATCGGGTACCCGTCCGAAGGTCGTTTAAATATTAGTTATATATCATGTGTTCATATATAGTCATAAATGTTCCATCAGTTAATTCTGTTCTGACGCTCTTGGGTAGCAAGGGTGTATAAATCTACTTGTACACTCATCAATTACATTCTAGTAAGCTATTATAGGAATAGTTTAGGGGATACAAAACATTATTCCTATTAGAAGAAATTACACCAGAGTCAGTTCATTCATGAGTCTAGACTACATGGTATATGAAGGGATACTCTTACAGAGATTCCTCTTACATGGATATATTTATAGGGATACTCTTACATAGATACGCTTACATGAGTACGTTTAAATGAATACTCTCACATGAATACTTATACATGAATACTTTTACATAGACATTCTATGGCAAATTACTATTACATATTATATGTCTAGATACTGTTATATAGTTCTCCTTTCTATCTTTACCTTGTGATAAAAAAACATCATCGACGAGATAGATTGGACTTTATATCCTAGTACCAAAGGATAATATATGGGATTAACCATTCCTAGAATCTCTATTAGCTATGGAGGCAAATGCACATCCACGGATGTCTTCGGTTGATACCATTACAGGTATACTTTAAGGGATTAACTATTCCTACACCCAGCTGTTAGCAACAGAGGTAAATGTACATCTACGGATGTCTAAAGTTAACATTGTTAGTTATCCTAGTATAAAGGGATAATACGTAAGTTAGTTATCCTAGTATAAAGGGATAATACGTAAGTTAGTTATATTATTACCATTATCTTGTGACTCATCCACATAACCAATGAGGTGAATCGTATTTGAGTATCCTAGTACCAAAGGATACAATTTCTTATATTAATAATAATTGTCAAACAGTCGGGTCTTGGTAGAAGACTACTTTCAAAACAACTAGGTCTTGGTAGAAGATTTCATCTATACTAATAGGAATCATTGGGATTTCTAGGGTTTACCAAACGGTTTCGATTACTTAAAAACATTTCCACACTTATACGAACTTTCTTTCAGAACAATATCAAGTCTTTCATTACAAGTTTTACAAATCAAAAACACATTAATACTTATGAATTCACCAGCTTTTTGGCTGATACTTGCTTTCATAATAACTTGTATTCTCAGGTCGCAAATAGACAGGTACGATGACCAGGTTTTGTGAAGACGGAGCAATCCAGACTCGTCTTATTTTCTGATTATTCATTTTATTGTTGTATATTATGAAAGAACACACATGTACATGAAACTTATACTATTAATGCAATGGATGATGTTGTTGCGTGTTTACTACTTTACATTGTTGTGATACATTACATGACGTCCTCCGCCCCAAAACGTTTCCGCCGTTCTCGGTTTTGGGGTGTGACAGATTGGTATCAGAGCATTGCTTATAGTGAATTGAGTATATCAACCCATAAAAGATATACTAACTATAAATACAATGGGATTAAAAATACTCTGACTTAGAGTTTATACTTTTAAATAATAAAATCTTTAATTAAGTATACGTGCCTGCATTCATACTAAAATCAGTGTCACAATGACAAGAACAAAAGTATTACGATTGTTGAATATCACAAGTAAGCTTGGGGATGTATGGTCAGTCCTGGGAATGGCATAGCCTCATCAACTATGCTGGTCTGAGGAGTGATTAGCATATGCCCAAGAATGGTTGTGATGTGGCAACAAGTCTAAAAACTTACCAACACTACCACAATGAGAACATTGTAACAGAACCTAAGTATAAAATACTATAGGAGTATTTTGTGTTACTATAATTACTTACTTGAGAACTAAAAAGGATCTTCATTACTAAGTTGATGGTTGCTAAGTGGATATACTAAGGTTATATGTAACTAGGATGTCATAGACTTAGAATCTTTGAAATTCTGCTTTACCCCGGTTCCTTGTGAATTTGGAGTTGAGTTCACTTATTCGAAAGTCTATCTTATTTTGATTACATATAACTAGTATGCACTTTACAAATAATGATGTAACTAATGAAGATTATCTAATATTTATCTAGATAGTCCATCTAATAATTATTTCTTTACCCAAATTCTAGTGTAGATAACATGGCTGGACTCCATCCCCACGACAACCCATACCTCCCGAACAAAGACAATGTTAGATGGTGTGAAAAAGAACCGAAGAGTGATCATCCAATCCCTTGAATGATCACCATGCTGAAAACCTTTCGGATGTTGATAACTCCGAACCCAAGGTTGACAACCTACCCCAGCCAGCTCCCGTTCCAATTCCTAACCCTTGTCCGGCTTTTTCATAGCCCGATGCTCTTGGGTAGAATGCATGGAAATAGGGAGCGAAGAGCAAGAACAACCCATGCCATTTAATGGTGACCAAAACTCTTATGACCTGAGCAATGGGATCTCAACGGACCGAATCTTGCCAATCCTAACCCGTAGAGTTTCCCGAAACGAAATTCACGGCAGGACGACTTTTCAACGTATCAAAGAGGTTAATGCCAATGCAAGAATGCATACCATTCACACAAATCACCTTGATCACCAGTGAGAGATCTGAGAGAAACCATGAGACCCTGCTGCAAGCACTAGCTAAAACCCGAGCCGAAGTCATAGAGCTCCAAGTACGCCATAGGGTGTACGAGAGATACCTGCTTGATATGAAACATCAACTAACCAAACTAAGGGTTCACCACATGGGTGACCGTCGCCAGTAGGAGATACCTTACCTCCTTCTTTGTTTTAAAGAACCGTGTTCCTGTGTATGTTCTGTGTAGTACTTTTTATGTGACTACCTTGTACTATAAGTACTTTTAGTTAAGTCTTTATGCTGTCAAATACTTTTCTACTCCGAATATGATGTATGACCTACAACAAGGTCAATTCCCCCAAACCTATTACATCTTAAACATCAATGATATCGAAAGTCGACTAACTTCCGTGTTACTCTTTGTTCAAATACCTTCATTTTACTACCATTGGAGTCTATCTGAAATCCCATCTAGTCAAGTTATTGGACTATGGTAACTTAACTCCAAAATCATTTTCAAACCTCTTTTAAAGGTTGGATCATATTATCCACCAGCTTATAATACCTCGGCTTGAACGATAAACGTTTAAAGACCATTCTACAAACATACTTCTACTCTGAACTAGGACTGCATCATAGGGATGTAGGTCAAACTATCATGAACATACTTCTAATCTGTACTAGGACTGCATCATAGAGATGTAGGTCAAAACTTCAAGAACATACTTCTACTCTTTACTTAAGCGATCGAAGTACATCCAGGTTCAACCATTCTCACTCACAAATTCATTTTCTTTCCATGTAACAGAATCATGTCGCCGAAGAAAAACGATCAACCCATCAACCAAACACCAACTCTTCAGATTGATGCAACTACCTTTCAAGCTGCAGTCTTGGCTACCATGTCAGCTGTTCTGACCCACCTTAATGCTAACAACACGAATGTTAGCGGGATTGTTAACAATGACTCCAATCCAAGTAACAATCAAATACCTCAACGGGCAACAAACTACCACGAAACCCCGAATCCCAAGCCCAAGAATAACAAATGAAAGTTCTGGGCTAAAGCTAAAGGAAAATCACCCCAAGGGGCGAGCAAAAAGACAACAACATGTGGCAACCTTCACAGCCATGACATCTGTAGCTCCTACTACCACCCCTTCTGGTATCCCAATTGTCCCTACACAAGCTAGGCAGTATGCCGGAAACCTACCGAAATGCAATAAGTGCAGCTTCCATCATCTGGGTAGTTGTCATCCGTTACACTGCTTTAAATGCAACAAGAACGGACATACTAACAATTGTTGCCGAACTCGGACCCAACACATTACTTCAAACACCAATGTCGAAATCTCTCGAATATGCCATTTGTGTGGCGTAATGGGACACTTCAAGAGGGACTGTCCAACAGAGAAGGACGACGGCGAATCCGGAGGAGCCTGACCTCAGAATGGAAAGAAGCAACGAAGGACCCTACTATACTATAGGTTCACTTCCAATCGTTAGTATTCTGTATGTCTTTTTAAAGCATGTCTAAAACTAGTGCAACTAGAGTCTTATCTTTTGCGGGATCCCTTCGGTATAGGGATGCTCGTGCTGCGTATACTTGCCTTTTAGTATACCCTATTCGCAGCAATAGTCTTGTAGTAGTCTAAAGTACTGTAACTCTGTTGGTGGTTGCACGGTTGTGTTTTGTCTGTAAATGTCTTATGTTCAAACCTAATGTCTTTAAGTTTCCTTATGATTCCAACATTATCATACGACTTGATTCAATTTGATCCTCATAAAAACAACTTCATACGTACATCTCTTCCTTCGAAATCGTCTTTCCAGCGAAGCCGTCATTCCAGAACACCAAAGTACTCGTGCATATAGCACCTCATGTTTCTCATCCTTTCCGAAGAAAAACTCAGCAAACCGCCTCGAAGTACCACTCGTGCAGTACATCAAGTTCAATCCAAAGATCCACAGTTTCAAGCTTATTTATATACGACTCGTATACCCAAGATTGTGATTGATGAACCTAGTATGGGTTCTACTATGAACATCAGGACTGAGACTACCCAATACTACGAGTGATCGTGCTGCCATGCGAATAAACTTAGAAGCCCAACACATCCCCTTTCGGTCGATTGGGATAAGGAAGATAGATAGAACAAAAGTACCTATCCTTTTCCCTTAATTCATGAGTAACCATACCTTATTTTGGATCTTCACGACATCTAATCAACCACCAGGTTCTGACTTCATAATCAGTATGAATTGGTTTTGTTCTTATACAAGAGGAAAGGTCACTGCCTATACCTCAAGATAGTTTAAGACACAGGAGGTTAACTATACAACACATGATCTTGAGTCAGGAACAACGGAAATTGCTCTGAACATCTGGAAACACTACTTGTAGGGTACAAGGTGTACTAATTTCACAGTCCACAAAACATCCAACATACATTCGACTAAGAAGAGTTATCACACCAGTAAGGTAAACGAAAGAAACAAAGTCGTTCCCCGATAGTGAAAGGTTTGCTGGAAGGCCATGCAAGGATCTTAATTCACTTAGGAACGCAAAGATCAAATAAAACTTTTATCCGTAGCGTACCTCTAACAGGGGGATGATGTGACAACCCGATATTTCGAGACAATGAAATGTAACACTAGTCGAATATAGGTAAAAATTTAACTTTCCTAAAATCTTATTTGGGTTAAATAAAGTGGTAGGAATTGTATCAAGGTTTTCGTGCATATAAATAACCCTAAAATCCGAGTTATAACGAAGAAGTTATGGCTAACCGAAGATTCTCGGCAAAACCGACAATACTGATAAACGTAAAACGCGAAGTTTCAATACAATAGTTTTTGGACTTAGGTATCTAAATGAAAGTTTTAGATATCATCAAACCGTAAACGTATACAAAAAGAACGTCCAAATCTGACTTTGTATGAGGAAGTTGTATTTTTCTAAGTTACAGATATAACAGTAGACAGCTAAAAACTCGAAATAGAGATCGAGAGACTTTTAGACGACACAATCTAAATAATAATTGAAGGGCTCAACAATACTAGCGCAACGGTAAAAAGTCTGACGAAAACGAACGTCGAATGAAGAAGTTATGGAACTTTAACGGACTTTTCCTGTCCCGACATATTAAAAATATAATATTAAAAATAAATTCAAAACTAGCCGACGGAGTCTAAACGAAAGTTGTAGATCGTAGTCTCACCTTCGCGTGGATATAAAGAACGTCGAAAACGGAGTTCGTATGAGAAAGATATGAATTTTTGAATTTTGCTAATTAATTAAAATATAAATTTAATTAAAATCCGATATTATCCGAAGGAGGAGTCATCGGACCAATCCAGGTTACGCCCCGCGTACCCTCGTATGCCCAGCGTACTCAGATGCTAGGCGCCGATTCGTCCACGTCACTCCGATGTTTCGACCGAGGATGCGCTCATGCATGATGCATGAGTACGCACTGTGTACTCTAGTACGCCCCGCATAACGAGGCCTCTCAGCCCCCTATAAATAGAGATGCGAGGGTTCCGGGAAAATCACACCATTTCTCTCATTTCTCTTACGATCTTGCCTAGTTTTCCGTGTCCGTGCTACCCCGAAGCCCTTGTCACTTTGCCCAAGTCCCGAAGGTCGTTTGTGCTCCCGAGATTCCCGAGAATCCCGAGGAAATCCACTTCTCGAGCCGAAATTCTATCCGGTTTTCATCCCGCAACCTCCGATCTTACAAGTGAGTTCATACCCCTATAAACTACACTTTTAAATGTTTTATAAATACTTTTATATTCTTTTAAGGGGGGAGGGGGGGGGGAATATAAGTTAAATACTCAATTATTGTCGTGTGTTATATAATAAAGTTTATTATACACTTTTTATCAATGGAATCATATGTGATTTATAACAATTATAGGGAAACTTTCGTATGAAAAATATATCACGATAACATCATAACTTTTGAAATGAAAAGTGTTGTTATATATATATAAATTAGACACTCTGCTTATACTGTATGTATATGTGTCCATCTTTGGTACTACAAACATACGATTATTTTGGCACGAAAAACATCAATATTTTGGGATACTTGTTGTTAATAAATCAACCATATGGGATTTATAACTAGTATACAAATAGATTTACTACAAGTTTAGCAGTTTTACTAAACATATTACTTCAAATGACCTTCTTAAACGTTTTTACATGATTAAAGCTCTTTATCAAACTGTCTTACACACAGTAAGCTTCCTTTCAAACTCGGTTACAAAGGTGTTTTCAAACAGTGGTTTTCCGTGTATTTAAACTATCTTATCAAACAAAATACTTTCAATTGTTTTATAAACTGACATCAAGTCACAAATTCTTTATTAGTCTTTTCAATGGTTTTACAAAACTTCTTTTATGCTTTTATATTATAAATTGCATGCCTCTATATGTATAGTTATATAAGAAATGTTTAAAAGACTTAGGAAGGCTATCCACCCTATTTCCTTTTCCTTGATTTGGATGTGGTCTGGTGGGATATCGGGTACCCGTCCGAATGTCGTTTAAATATTAGTTATATATCATGTGTACATATATAGTCATAAATGTTCCATCAGTTAATTCTGTTCTGATGCTCTTGGGTAGCAAGGGTGCATAAATCTACTTGCACACTCATCAATTACATTCTAGTAAACTATTATAGGAATAGTTTAGGGGATACAAAACATTATTCCTATTAGAAGAAATTACACCAGAGTCAGTTCATTCATGAGTCTAGACTACATGCTATATGAAGGGATACTCTTACAGAGATTCCTCTTACGTGGATATATTTATAGGGATACTCTTACATAGATGCGTTTACATGAATACTCTTACATGAATACTTATACATGAATACTTTTACATAGACGTTATATGGGAAATTACTATTACATATTATCTGTCTAGATGTTGTTATATAGTTCTCCTTTCTATCTTTACCTTGTGATACAAACACATCATCGACGAGATAGATTGGACTTTATATACTAGTACCAAAGGATACTTTATGGGATTAACCATTCCTAGAATCTCTATTAGCTACAGAGGTAAATGCACATCCACAAATGTCTTCGATTGATACCATTACAGGTATACTTTAAGGGATTAACTATTCCTACACCCAGCTGTTAGCAACAGAGGTAAATGTACATCTACGGATGTCTAAAGTTAACACTGTTAGTTATCCTAGTATAAAGGGATAATACGTAAGTTAGTTATCCTAGTATAAAGGGATAATACGTAAGTTAGTTATATTATTACCATTATATTGTGACTCATCCACATAACCAATGAGATGAATCGTATTTGAGTATCCTAGTACCAAAGGATACAATTTCTTATATTAATAATAATTGTCAAACAGTCGGGTCTTGGTAGAAGACTACTTTCAAAACAACTAGGTCTTGGTAGAAGATGTCATCTATACTAATAGGAATCATAGGGATTTCTAGGGTTTACCAAACGATTTTGATTACTTACAAACATTTCCACACTTATACGAACTTTCTTTCAGAACAATATCAAGTCTTTCATTACAAGTTTTACAAATGAGAAACACATTAATACTTATGAATTCACCAGCTTTTTGGCTGATACTCGCTTTCAAAATAACTTGTATTCTCAGGTCGCAAATAGACAGGTACGACGACCAGGTTTTGTGAAGACGGAGCAATCCAGACTTGTCTTATTTTCTGATTATTCATTTTATTGTTGTATATTATGAAAGAACACACATGTACATGAAACTTATACTATTAATGCAATGGATGATGTTGTTGCTTGTTTACTACTTTACATTGTTGTGATACATTACATGACGTCCTCCACCCCAAAACGTTTCCGCCGTTCTCGGTTTTGGGGTGTGACATTCTCTCAAGACCAATTCCTACAAGCTACAAAAAAGGTAATCTTCTAACTTACTTTTATGATTCGTATCTCAAATTGTATGCTAGTCGTAGGCTTTATGCTTTGGATATTTTTTTTTTGCATGTATAATTAGAGAAAACTTAGATCCAAAGCTATTAGGGTTGTATGTGCACCATAGGATGTTGTAGTATACCAAAACCCAGCACCACATGTATCCCTTCATCGCTAACCACATGACCTAAAAATTCCACCCTTTGGATCCAGAACTAGCATTTTGAGAATTTCATATATAGATCTTCCACCCTTAAGGTTTCTAGAACTTGCCGCAGATGTTGATTGTGCTCCTCTTTACTCCGTGAATAGAATAGTATATCATCGATAAATACTATCACAAAGTTGTCAAGATAGGGTCGGCAAACTCGGTTAATTAGGTCCATAAATGTCGCGGGCGCATTTGTTAGACCGAAGGGAATTACTACGAATTCATAATGACTGTAGCAAGTTTGGAAGGCGAACTTGGGAATATCTTCTTCTCAGACTCTTAGTTGGTGGTGTTGGATAAGGTGTCTAAGTCCATAACTATTTCTGGTATGTACTTGACCCGACCCGGCATGGTCCATTTGGGTTGCATGGCACCATGCAATTGGATAGACTAAATGAGAGAAATAACACTTGGAGATTATTAATATATTATAAGTTCTAATATATTAATAATATTATTTGATTAGTTTGATCAAGAATTAATTTAGAATTAATTAAGTGATCAAAAGATAACTAATTAAATATATGGGTTGATTATGTAAATCATCCATATCTTGTATAGTGGGCTAAAAGGCTCCATGGACTATCAAGTTGGGTTCCACCCATAGGATGCTCCATGGATGCGCCATGGGAGTTACAAACCCATGGGTCATGGAAATGAAGAGTCATGACACATTAGGGTTTAACCCTAGATGTGTCAACACTATATAAGTAACATGTTCTCCACCCAAAATCGGCTACACTAAGAATCAAGAGGGCTTGGCCGATTTTGAAGAAGTGAGTATTCTCTCATAAGTTCTTCCAAGAGCATTTGGTGTTGTGTGAAGCATTTGAGGCATCACACTTGGGGTGCTAGGCTCACAAGGTTTCAAGGAACACAAGCAACAACAAGGTAAGTTATTCTATCTATACTTTATGTTAAAATTGTTCCCCATGTTTGCTAGATAGGAATATAACCTTGGAATTCAACTTTGCATGACAATTAGACAAACATAGATCCAAGGTTATTAGGGTTGCATGTACACTTAGGAAGTGTTAGAATGCTCAAAACCCATCAGTGGTATCAGAGCCTAGGCTTGTTTGCTCTTATTTGTGCTTAAAAGTTGAAAAACAGAATCGGAAATCTTGCTGTCTGCGAATGGACTCGTCGAGTCTATAGGGGGGACTCGTCGAGTCCATGAGTATCTTCAACCAACTCGGCGAGTCAGTTTATGGACTCGGCGAGTAGGGTCGACTGAGTGCAGAATTTCGATTCAGTTGCTGGAAATGAATTAGAAACATTACCCTAAACTGTTTTGGTAATTGAAAACTTGTTTTTGGTGGTGTAATGTCTTTGGTAATTCATTTACAACAACTAGTTATCAAAATTACAAAGTTTTATGTAATTTTTGATTGTGTTCATATTCATGTTCTTGTTCTTATGATGTTTTAGATGATCATAGGAATTATTTGTAACCTATGTGGTAGATTAATTCTTGATCATAATGTGTTTTAATGGAGTTCATAACTTATCCTTAAGTTATGGAAAACCAAGAGTCACACTTGAGTTAAAACCATTAAGAAAACACAAGAGTTAGAAAAATGAAGAGTCTTCATTTTATTACTCTATTAAACTCATAAGTTACAAGAAATGAAAAGTTTTTAAAGTTACAAAACTTGCCCTCAAGTTTTGGAACAAGTAAAGTTAAGTTAAAACTTTAAGTTCCAACCCCTAGAATTTTAAAAGTTAAAATTCAACCCTTATACTTATATTATGATGATTTAATAATTATATATATATATGTATAAGAATAAAGTCATCTTACCGCTAGTACGCCTCATTCATGAAGCCGGTCTATAAGGTGGGTATAAGGTTGTTGCCTATAAAATGGTGACTTAATGGGTGTATATTCTCACCCACCGCTTGCTTGATTGGTGGAGGGTCGTTAGCCGAACGGGTAAGACAAGGACTTATAAATTCTCATTCAAAGTATGATGAATATAATAAAGTAACTAAATGTTTATTAAATTCCCAATCTTAGTTACTTTAGGAAAAATGTGAATAAGGTGCTAATCCATGAAATTACACTTTACACTTTGTCTAAGTCGTTGGTGGAGCGTGTGTGGTTAACCGGCACACTAACTTGGATTTAACAAGGTAGGTAAAGGGTGACTTAAGGTTTATTATAGTATCGGTGGAGCGTGTGTGGTTTACCGGCACATCGATTGAGTGATAAACTTTAAGGGTACCAAGTGATTTGCATGGTTACTTCACACCTCGTTTTGTGATCCTCGGCATCCCAGTCACAAAACATGGAGGGCACTCTCGAGATTGAAACATGCCTTTGAAAAGTTCATTGGATCTCAAAGAATCTAGGAATTTCTAAAACTAATAAAAACTAAATATCTAATATTTCGGTTTTCGTGGTGGAAATTGGTGAATCGTCATTCACCTACCTTTCAAATATGGTATAGCTTAGATTACGGCATACCTCTTCTAAGCTACATTATATTGTGATTGGATCCTAGCCTTAATATTACATTTGGGTGTTTTATTAAGGACTCTCTTAAATCTATGCTAAACTTGTCCTTCCTTTTCAGATGTCTTCAAATAATGCTTCTGGCTCGAATCCTAATGGCTCCTTTACTCTTATGAGTTTGTGTGGGAAAGTCACCTTTGATGGATCCAACTTCAATAAGTGGATCAGAAACATCAGGATGATTACCCGCTACGAGGACAAAGAATATGTCCTTGACAAGGAGCTTAAGGAAATTGATGAGTCCACTGCAACTCCCCAGGATATCGCTGACTTTCATACTCATGAAAGAGATGCAACCAAGGTGGCTTGCATCATGTTGGCCACCATGACAGCTGAACTCCAAAAGTCTTATGAGGATTTCTACCCTTATGAAATGCACCAAGATTTGATGGAAAGATACCATCAAAGTGCACGACAAGAGAGGTACGAAGTCATATGCTCCATGATAACAACCATGATGAAGGACGGAGAGTCCGTCACGAGCCACATGCAGAAAATGCAAAGGTATGTGGATCGTTTGCTGAATCTCAATGTGAACTTCCCTGATGAGCTTGCAATAGATATCATTTTGCACTCCTTACCATCGTGCTATGATCAATTCCGCATGACATATCACATGAACAAGGAAGAGGTCACCCTCAGCAAACTTCAGGGACTTCTCAAGACCGCAGAAACATGTCTTAAGGGGAAGTTGGTTGCTATCACTCCTACTCCAGACTCAACTCCGGTCTTGGCAATCGGGCAAAGTCGAGGGAGGAAGAGAAATAGATCTTCGAAGGGTACCAAGGCTCGGGCCCTTGATGGCTCTTCTTCAAGTGGAACCAAGAAAGGTTTCATTACTCCTTCTTCTGACCCAAAAGAGGCTGAATGCTTCTATTGCCATGAAAAAGCTCATTGGAAGCGGAACTGCCCAAAGTACCAGCAGGATGTGAAGGATGGGAAAGTCAAACCCAACCATGCAGGTATTTACACTATCATTTCTAATAACTCACCCCATTCGAAATCTTGGGTCCTTGATACCGGTTGTGGTATTCATATTTGTTGTGACTTGCAGGGACTAGGAAGAAGTGAGAATGTGGAGCAAGGAAGAATAAACTTAATCATGGGGAATAGGAAAGTTACACGTGTCACCAAGATTGGAGTTTATACTTTATCGCTAAGTAGTGGGTTAAATTTAGATTTGAATAAATGTTGTTATTCGCCAGAAATGGCAAGAAATATTATTTCCTTTCATGCATTGTACAAACAAGGTTTCACCTTTTCGTTTGATAATGAAGTTGGTTCGATTAATGCTTTCTTTAATAATGTACTTTATTTTAAAGCATTACCTTGTAGGGTGTGTATGAAGCTGTATCTATTGTAGATAACTTAGGAAATAATGTTTTGTGTATTGATTCTAATAATAATAATAACTTGGATAAAGCATCATTATGGCACTGTCGTCTTGGACATATAAGCAAGAAACGCATAGGCCAACTCCAAAAGGATGGAGTCTTGGAGTCGTTTGACCTAAAGTCAAATGATAGTTGCGAATCATGCTTACTTGGAAAAATAACAAAGTGACCCTTCACAGGCTCGTGTGAAAGGGGTGAAGGTTTGTTGGACCTTATACACACGGATGTGTGTGGACCATTCAAACATGCCACAAGAGATGCTAATCGTTATTATTTGACTTTTACTGATGATTACAGTAGATATGGATATGTCTACTTAATCAAGCATAAGTCAGAGACTTTCGAGAAGTTTAAGGAATTTAAACAGGAAGTCGAGAATCAATTGGGCAGGAACATTAAGATGCTTCGATCCGATCGATGTGGTGAGTATCTTAGTTCAGAGTTCCTCGACTATCTAAGGGAATGTGGGATTGTCTCACAATTGACACCTCCTAGGACACCGCAGTTGAATGGTGTGGCTGAGAGGCGTAATCGAACCTTGTTGGACATGGTTCGTTCCATGATGAGTCGAGCTTCGCTACCAATCTCATTCTGGGGGTATGCCTTAGAGACTGCCGCCCATATCCTTAATCTAGTCCCTAAAAAGAAAGTTGCCAAAACTCCTCACGAGATGTGGACTGGTAAAGTACCTAAACTAGACCACATCAAGATTTGGGGATGCGAGGCTTTCATGAGACGCGAGACTCATGATAAGCTCGAACCCCGAAGCGAGAGGTGTATTTTCATCGGCTACCCACAGCAATCCTTTGGTTACCTCTTCTACAGACCTAGTGACAATGTGGTCTTTGTAGCAAGAAGAGGAGTCTTTCGAGAAAGAGAGTTTATAAGCCAAGGAGACAGTGGGAGGCAAGTTGATCTTGAAGAAATTCAAGAGTCAAGTGGTGAAGGAACTTCAAACTCTAGCCCTCAACTTGAGGAGGAAACTCCTGTTGAGCCAATTGACGAATCTGTACCTCTGAGGCGTTCCACGAGAGTTAGGAGTGCACCTGAGCATTACTATGGATTCCATATTACTGGAGAAGGTGAGACACTTATTAGTGATGAGACACTAGTAAGTCAAGATGACCCTAACAGCTACGAGGAAGCCATGGCAGGCCCCGAGTCTGCTAAATGGAAAGAGGCTATGGATAGCGAGATACAATCCATGTATGACAATCAAGTTTGGAACTTGGTTGAGAATGTACCAGGTCGAAAGACTGTAGGGTGCAAATGGGTCTTCAAAAAGAAGACCGACATGGATGGTAAAGTACACACTTATAAGGCTAGACTGGTTGCAAAGGGCTTCTCTCAAATTCCTGGAGTGGATTATGATGAGACCTTTTCTCCGGTAGCCAAGATTAAGTCTATTCGGGTTCTGTTAGCCATAGCCGCATTTCATGACTATGAAATTTGGCAAATGGATGTCAAAACCGCTTTCCTTAATGGGAAGTTGGCTGAAGATGTTTACATGAGTCACCCAGAGGGTTTTGTCAGCAACAAGTACCTTAATAGAGTGTGTAAGCTTGAGAAATCCATTTATGGATTAAAGCAAGCACCTCGCAGATGGAATCTTTGCTTTGATGAAAAGGTCAAGGAATTTGGCTTTTCTAGGAGTGAAGATGAATCTTGTGTATATGTCAAGGCTTGTGGGAGTATAGTTAGCTTTTTGGTATTGTATGTGGATGACATACTACTCATAGGAAATGACATTCCAACCTTGCAGGAAGTAAAGTCCTGGCTTGGAAAGTGTTTCGCTATGAAGGACCTTGGTGAAGCTGCCTATATTTTGGGGATAAGGATCTTGAGAGATCGGAGTAAAAGACTAATTGGACTTAGTCAAAGTACCTACTTGGAGAAGGTTCTGAAGAGATTCAGAATGCAAGACTCCAAGAAAGGAGAGTTGCCCATCCAGAGTAGCGCCAAGTTGAGTAAGACACAAAGCCCTAGCACTGAGGCTGAGATAGCAGAAATGAGTCGAGTACCTTATGCTTCGGCTGTAGGATCGATCATGTATGCTATGACGTGTACTCGACCTGATGTAGCTTTTGCCCTGAGCATGGTTAGTAGGTTTCAGGGGAACCCTGGCAAGGCACACTGGACTGTGGTAAAGAATATTCTCAAGTACCTACGAAGGACTAAGGACTGGGTCCTTACCCTCGGTGGAAGTGATGACTTGAGAGTTGTAGGGTATAGTGATGCTAGCTTCCAAACTGATAGGGATAACTTCCGCTCTCAGTCGGGCTGGGTCTTTACCCTAAATGGAGGAGCAATTTCTTGGAAGAGTTCCAAGCAAGAGACAGTGGCAGATTCTACTTGTGAATCAAAGTATATTGCAGCTAGCAAGGCGGCAAAGGAGGCTTTATGGCTGAGGAACTTCATTGGAGACCTTGGAGTTGTACCAGCTATTAAAGAGCCAATGGAAATTTTCTGTGATAGTGAAAGTGTTGTTGCCTTAGCCAAGGAACCAAGGGATCACGGGAGATCCAGACACATCGACAGAAAATACCATTTCATCAGACATCGGATCGAAGAAGGACTCCTCGTGGCAAAGAGGGTATCATCAGATGAGAATCCGATAGATCCCCTCATGAAGGGACTGACTCGGATTAAGCATCTCCAGCATGCTCGGAGCATAGGGCTGAAGGATGATATTAGATTTAGTAGTTAGATAACCTCGAAATTTGTAAAGTGTAATTGACATTTGATGATGAATAAAAGTGTTTTATTTATGAGTAAAGTGTTGCTATCTCTTGTCGGTCGTTTACTATATTTCTTTTGCATGTTTTGACTTCCAAAATAATTTTGTTTGGTATAACATATTATTCAAACCTCCACAATCGGTCATATGTCGGAAGTAGGTATGAATCAAGACTGTCATGTTTGGTTGTAGAGGTCTGGGACAGGGCTACAACAATCATGAGTGCTCATAAGTTCTGAGCATTGGACTCAACCCACGCTCACTGGAATCACTTCATGGAATTCTATCTCGAGTGATCGTGAGACGGTAATATCATATAAATCTTTAAACCTAGAGATATGATTTGTTACTTACAAGTTGGTTATGCATTGATTGTACGAAAAACGCATTGGTAACTCGATGTTATAAAATCGCGCTCTTATGTATAATTCAATGAGTAGTAGAACAAACATATGAGTCGAAGTTTATCTGTTCCTTCTTGGATTAGAAGCTGATATCTAGGCCCCTCAATGATTTTGTTTTGACCTATGTACCGGGCCCGGTCAGAACTAAATTGATGTGTTCAATGAAGTTCTTTGTCAAACAAATCGGAAATTGGGAAACAAATTGTTGGACAATAAGTAAGACATTGTTCCATGTATTTGTCCGACTGATATCT
Source organism: Lactuca saligna (assembly GCF_052625555.1). Classification (NCBI taxonomy): domain Eukaryota; kingdom Viridiplantae; phylum Streptophyta; class Magnoliopsida; order Asterales; family Asteraceae; genus Lactuca; species Lactuca saligna. Next base: position 240,717,870 of record NC_136420.1, on the reverse strand, counting down.
AGAACAGAGGATTATATGATCACTTATCTTAAATGGCGTACCATCATCTTCTCAGTTTCGAGAAACCTTGAAAAGAGCTACGATTGCCGATCGGTTCCTGAAGTCATACTTGCAGTAATAGTTATTAGACTTATCCAAGTGGGAGATGTTGGATAAGGTGTCTAAGTCCATAACTATTTTTGGTATGTACTTGACCCGACCCGGCATGGTCCATTTGGGTTGCATGGCACCATGCAATTGGATAGACTAAATGAGAGAAATAACACTTGGAGATTATTAATATATTATAAGTTCTAATATATTAATAATATTATTTGATTAGTTTGATCAAGAATTAATTTAGAATTAATTAAGTGATCAAAAGATAACTAATTAAATATATGGGTTGATTATGTAAATCATCCATATCTTGTATAGTGGGCTAAAAGGCTCCATGGACTATCAAGTTGGGTTCCACCCATAGGATGCTCCATGTATGCTCCATGGGAGTTACAAACCCATGGGTCATGGAAATGAAGAGTCATGACACATTAGGGTTTAACCCTAGATGTGTCAACACTATATAAGGAACATGTTCTCCACCCAAAATCGGCTACACTAAGAATCAAGAGGGCTTGGCCGATTTTGAAGAAGTGAGTATTCTCTCATAAGTTCTTCCAAGAGCATTTGGTGTTGTGTGAAGCATTTGAGGCATCACACTTGGGGTGCTAGGCTCACAAGGTTTCAAGGAACACAAGCAACAACAAGGTAAGTTATTCTATCTATACTTTATGTTAAAATTGTTCCCCATGTTTGCTAGATAGGAATATAACCTTGGAATTCAACTTTGCATGACAATTAGACAAACATAGATCCAAGGTTATTAGGGTTGCATGTACACTTAGGAAGTGTTAGAATGCTCAAAACCCATCAGGTGGTACCAAGATCTTAAATCTATCTTTGAAAAGTAACTTGCTCCTTGTAGTTGGTCGAATAGATCATAGATTCGGGGAAGAGGGTATCAGTTTTTAACGGTAAGCTTGTTTTGTTCCCGATAATCGATGCACATGCGAAATGACCCATCCTTCTTCTTTACAAATAAGACCGAAGCTCCACAGGGTGAGAAGCTTTGCCTTATGAATCCCTTGTCTAGTAATTCACTCAATTGACTGGAGAGTTATTGCATCTCCGTAGGGCTAATCTGCATGGTGACTTGGCGATTCGTGTGGCTCCGGGTATCAAATCGATTCGAAATTCGATCTGTCATTCGGGAGGTACTCCCAGTAGGTCTTCGGGAAATACGTCAGGGAAATTTCATACCCCCGGGATGTCTTCAATGTTCTTTTATCCTTTCTTCTTGTCGACCACGTGGGCTAAGAAGGCACAGTTCTTGTGTAAACACTTTTCTGCCTTGATACATGAGATGAGGCGAAGGATTGTACCGGGGTTTGTCGTTGTATATAACCAGGGTTTCGTTTTTTGGTAGGTGAATGCGAACGACCTTATTGTAACACATAATGTCATCATGGTGGGGGCTTAACCAATCCATGCAGATGATCACATCAAAATTCCTTATAGTAACCGGCATTAAGTCGATTTGAAAGGAGTGGTTATTAATGGTTAGCGTGCACCCTACGAATACATATTTTGTTGTTTTAGTTTTTCTGTTAGCAATTTCCACATTGAATGTTCCATTTAGTGTTTGAGTATTTTGGTTGAATAGGTGTTTAAACTTATGACTCATAAAGCTTTTCTCCGCCCCACTATCAATTAGAATGCATGCATAAATGTTTTTGAGGAGGAACGTACGAGTGACCACCGTCGGATCCTTCATTTCTTCATCATGTGCTATTGCTAGGACACTTCCCATTCCCCCCTATACTCCTATTGTTGGCCTTTGGATAGTTTCTCTTGTAATGGACCTTTTCTCCGCAACTGTAACATGCTTGGCTCACCCCATTATTTGTGGGTTGGGTTGCCTGTTATGAAAATGCTTTGCAATATTGGGCAATTTGCCCTTTCCTGTTGCAGTTGGTGCATAGCATCTCCCGGCAGGCACCATTTTGGTGAAAGTTACATTTGTCACACTTTAGGAGAGTGCCTGCATATGGCTTGGTAGGTGCTAGTGCAGTGGGGGCGATAGCAACATGAACCCCCAGATGTATTGTACCACTTTCTTACTTTCGGTCATGATCATTCCCGGACATAGGATTGTCTAGGTTGTTGAATCTGGTGGTGTAAGCTTCAATGTCAGACCCATTCATGGTGAGATTCCATAACTCCTGTTTGAGTTTTTGTACCTCTCCCCTTGGGCAATACTCTTCAAGAATTAAAGTTTTGAGATCCTCCCAAGTCATTGAGTTTGCCAACAGGAGTGTTAGAGCCATGACATGGCCATTCCACCATGAAAGCGCCCTATTTGAAAAAGTACAAGCTACAAATTTAACTTTGCTTTCCTTCGGGCAACCATAGATCTCAAAGACTGACTTCGTCTTTTCAAACCACCGCGTTAGAGCTATAACACCTCTACTTTCGGTCAGGGGCTTTGTCTTTCCGTTTCTAAAGTCTTTATAAGTGCATGCTCGTTGAAGCCCTTGACTGTCCCCATGGTTGGAACTGCATGTTCCGTTTCCACTTCTTCTTCCAATAGCACCATTGCTTCTGATTTGCATCATTCCAGTCATCAATGTGGTTGTTACTGCTCCTTGAAACATTGCCAAATCCATTTTCGTTGGAGGTGGCTGTGGTGGTGGTGTCGTTGTGTTCTTCTTGTGTCTATTGTATCTCCGCGGGGAATTTTATGCCATAGAGTGGAATGACGATGAGTTTTTGATAAGATTATGGCTCAGGCATTATTGTAATAGAACTAATTTGTTTTCTAATTGTTACGGTGACTTGCTTGTACTTATAATTGAAACTTTATTATGTCAAATAATAATTAAAAGAGAAAACATTGCAGATAACAACATCTAAAAATAAAAACACAGATTTGTTTCATTAATGATAAGATATTAGTACATAATTTGAGAAAATTGACCTCTAAAAAGGTCTACAGTACATCAATGATAAAAATTTGGCAGCATAATGACCCTATGAATAGTGTAATCACTAAGGCGTAGGGTCCGTCCTACATACAGAAAATAGAAAATGGGTAGCACCAACGCATACCCATAAACCTAATCTATAATAGGTGGTGAGTAGGATAGATCCTACTCACGATGGGTAGTCCTCTGCGGTCCCTGTGATGAAGTAGAAGCACCTTGTAGCTCAGTCAATCGTCGCTCGGCTGCTAGCACTCTCTCCTCGAGAGCCGCATATCTCTCCTGATATTTCCTTACATCCACTTGGGTGGTTTTAAGGTCCTTGTTGATTCGGTCCATGGGATAGTATTCCCTCTCAAGGTCTCGAGTGCATACGTCGGTAACCTCTGTTGTAGCTCTCAACTCCAGTAAGAGGTTCGCCGTTACTTGGGTCTGGTCACCAAGGTCTAAGATTCGCTGGATCATAACTGGAAGGGCTCGGTCGAATGGTCCTTAATGATGGAGGTTATAAATATTGGTTTATGAGCATTCTAACACTCCTAAGTGTACATGCAACCCTAAATACCTTGGATCTATGTTTTCTCTATTATACATGCAAAAATGAATATTCCAAGGTATTACCCTAACTACCATACAATCTTTTGATACTTGAATAATAAAGTAGACAGAAATACATACCTTGTTGATGTAGCTTGACTCCATGAATCTCGAGAGCCTAGTGCCCTAAGTGTGATACCTCAATTTTTACTTTATTTTTAATACTGTTATTTTTTAACAGACCGGGATAGGAAAATCCGTTAAAAATTCATAACTTCTTCATCTGACGTCCGTTTTCGTCCGTCTCTTTACTGTTGTACTACTATTAAAGACACCTTCAAATCTAGTTTAGGTTGTGTTGGCTAAAAATCATTCGATCTTTATTTCGCATTTTTAGATGTCTACTACTATACCGAAACTTGTAAAAATCATAATATCCTCATACGAAGTCATATTTTGACGTTCCTTTTACGAAAATTCTCAGTTTAACGAATACTTCGACTTTCATTTAGATCACTAAAGCTAAAAAGTAGTTTATCGAAAACTCACTTTTTACGCTAAATAATGTTTGTCGGTTTTGTCGCGGATCTTCGATTGGTCATATCTTCTTCGTTATAACTCGGATTTTGATGAGGTTTTTGCCTAAATGTTTCTAACGAGATTCTTTACAACATTCAATAATAAAATTTTACTTATTTCAAATTTTATATTTTCATTAAATTTCAATATTTAACTTTTGATTGAAATCTCATAAGACTTCCAATACATTCTGAGTGATTCTAAACATAGTTTTACTTCAATTCTAGTAAAACCTATCTTGTTATAACTCAACGCTCAAAATCATATAATATCTTCTAATATTATTCACTTTTTAAAATTACAAAACACAATAACTGAACATGTATGTTACATTAGGTCATACCAGAAAGGTTGTGAGAATGTGGCAAGAATGGTAAGAAATAATTTGATTCTCGTTAAAATGATCGTACGGTGTCACGACATGTCACAGAACCTAGTGGATTTCATCAATGTGATGGTGAGTGCAGTTATGGTTATCAGATTGGGGGTAAGCCTGATTGCAGTTGTTGGTTAGGCACATCGAGGATACGCTCGAGTGTGGTCAGCGAAATACAAGGCTATTAAGCCAAATAAGTGCTTGGGTTAATGTGGTGCGACCAGTAACTACTGTTCAGAGCTCGTCAGTGCATTTATATGTTGAGTATTTTGTCCGTATATTTTATGATGTTCCTATTCAGGGACTAGGGGTGGGATTGACAGGTTTACTACTGACACTCGTGGATTATAGACTTGGTATGGATGGGTTTGAGTGCCAAATTTTGGTGGGATCAAACAAAATGAATTGGAGGAGGCACGCAAGTTTAGGTTTTCGATACACCCTAGAGCCACCAAGATGTATTAGGATTTGAGGCTTGGTTCTTGGTGGTCGTTCATGAAGAGAGAGATAGACTGGTATGTCGAGAGGTGCTTGGCTTATCGGATGGTCAAGGCCGAGCACCAGAGGCCACATGGCAAGTAGCAGCCATTGGAGGCTCCCGTGTCGAAATGGGAACATATTATTATGGATTTCATCATCAAGTTACCTCGGACAACTAAGGGATTCCACGCGATATAGGTTATCGTGAACCGTTTGACCAAGAGTACCCGTTTCTTAGAGTGCTCGTTGGCCAAGAAATTGTATGTGCACGAGATCATTGCTCATCATGGTATTCCAATGTCCATTGTATATGATCGTGATGTTAGGCTCACATCATGTTTTTGGCGGAAGTTCCATGAAGAATTGGGTATGAGATTACATCTCAACATTTCTTATCATCCGTAGACAGACGACCAGAGTGAGTAAACCATAAAGACACTCGACGACATGTCGAGAGCTTATGTATTTGATTTTGGTAGGAGTTGGGACTCCTACCTTCCCTTAGCTGAGTTTTCGCATAACAACAACTACGACTCCAACATTGGTGTGTCGTCTTTAAAGCTTCTCTATAGGAGGAAGTGTATTACCCCAGTATGTTGGGGGAGAGATTAGTCATAGGGTTATGGGAAGGACAGAGGTAGACCTTCAGACGATAGAGCTCATAGCATATCAGACATTGGCTTTAGACATCTCAGACTCAACAGAAGAGTTATACCGTCAAGCGGCGATCCGATTTGGAGTTCCAGGTCATAGGTATCACCCTAGAAGGGTGTAATATGCTTTAGTAAGAGGGGAAAGTAGGGGCCCTGATATATTGTGCCATTTGGATTCATAGACAGGGTTGGTAAGGTAGCATACAAATTAGATTTGCTTGAAGAGCTTAACGTGATCCACAACACTTTCCAGGTTTCGTAGTTGTGGAAGTGCATATTGGATGATGAGGTAGTGATCCTTTTGGAAGATATTCAGATTGAAGAGTGCCTAGACTATTTTGAGAGGCCCTAGCAGTGGTGGAGAGAAGATGAAGCTCATACGCAACAAGGATATATATTTGGTAAAGTTTCAGTCGACACAACTAAAAGGATTTGAGTTGACTTGGAAACTGGAGATGGTGATGCAGGAGCATTATCCTAAGTTATTCATAGCATTGGAGTTTGAGGACGAAGTCTAGTAAAAGTGGGGGAGAATTTTAACACCCATTCCGAGAAGATTTATTTCTAAACCTAAATATGTTTAAGTTTGCCTTTTTGGTTTGTACATCGTGCGTACTCGGAGTGTGTGTATGGCGTACTCATGCATGAGAAAAGAGGGGGTCGTACACGTATGTCGGGAGTACTCAGCAGGTACGTCGCGTGTATACTGTTCCAAACAAAACCCTAGTTTTAAGGGTTTGTACCTTATATAACCCCCTTTATGATCCCAAAACCTTCACCATCATCAACCTCCACCTCAGAATTGTCCCTCTAGCTAACCCTAAGTGTGAAAAGTGCACCTTCAACTCATTTGTGTGTTTTTGTGGTGTTCTTGAAGAAGAAGAAGAAGAAGAAGAAGAAGAAGAAGAAGAAGGACATTGGAGCCTGGAAGAAGCTTGGATCTTGGATTTTCACCTCGCTAGCAATCTTCAAGAGGTAAAAAGCTCCTATCTTGATCATCTTTTCTTATAGATCTATATATTCATTCATTTAGGGTATTTTTGGTCCTAGCCATTGTGATTCTTGAGCATGGCATGCTCTCAACAAAATAAGTCATCCTTTCAGACCCAATTAAGGGTCTTGAGTAATAAAAATGTGATCTTGATGCTTAGTTCTTCCCTATGCATGCACTAGAAAGTCTTTAAGTGTTAAGATGTTAAGATTGTTGGTATTAAGCACTTAATGGACATGCAAAGTTATAAAGTTGTAAAATTTATGACTCTTAATGGTATTTTTTTCCTTGGATCTACAATTGGAACGTAAGAGCTTAACACATTAAGCTCTTATATGAAATAAAGGAATTTAGTTCGTACGTCATGCGTAATTTAACATACATCTTGCGTACAGGGCAAACGGCCAGATCCCGGTCAAGGCTTGTGTATGCCCAGCGTACAAGCTGAGCACGCACCATGTACTCAGTTGAGTTGATTGTGTTAACTCATTGACTTTGACCTTTGACCAGAGTTTTGACTAAGTTTGACCTAGGGGTATTTTGGGTATTTTTAGCTGTTATTAAGATTAGGTCCTTGGTATTGGTTAGGTGATCGTTGAGCTATTTTTTGGAGCAGATATTTATTCAGCTTACATTCAGACTGAGATGTAAGTTTTACTCATTGTACTTGTGGGTCGAAGGTGATGGGTTTTGAGCATAACAAGATTCCTATGGTGTGCATGCAACCCTAATTGCTTTGGATCTAAGTTTTTCTCTATTGAACATAAAACTAGGAACACCAAAGCAATAACCCTATGGTCTAGCATACAATTTTCGAATTCAAGTATAAATCTAGGGTTAGATGCTTACCTTTCTTGTTATGTAGGAATAACAAGTATAATCCTTCTTGATCTTGACTTATGAAATCTTAATGCTCCAAGTGTTGCACCTCTAATGGAGTCACAAACACCCAATGCAACAAGATGACTTGGAGAGGGAAGGATTTTGGCAAGGGTTCTCTTAGAAACTCATAGGGGGCAAAAATCCTTAGTAAGAGGGTCTTTATATAGTTGTGGCTGCTAGGGTTTTCAGGTCGAAACCCTAATACCTTACTTAGGCAACAAGCAGCCCATGGACACCTCCTTAAGAGGCCTTTGACGAAATCTATAGGGTCTCCTATAGGATTTCGTCCACTCCACAATTAAGGAGCCCAATTTTGTAACTATCAATGATTTACAGAACAGTCCCTCAATTATTAATCAGTTCCTTTAATTACAAAATTAATATCAAATTAACTTCTAATTAATCACTAATTAATAATATGATTTCCAAATAATATATTAATCTTGTAATATATTAATAAAACCATTTTGAGTATTAATTTATTATTCATATAATAAATCCTACTCTCTCTCCTCTTGTCATCTTATCAGGTTGCATGACTGAAGGCAACCCAAAAGGACCATGCTCATATCAAGCACGTACATACCAAAAATAGTTATGGGCTTGGACACCTAATCCAACAGTCTCCCACTTGGGTAAGTCTAATAACTACTATTGCAAGTACAACTTCAGAATCTTTAGCAATCATAGCTTTCAAAAGCCGTTGTCACACTCTGATCTTATCAGTAATGCATCCTTTAAATAAGGGATCATATATTCCCTCACTCTACAAGATATCATATGGACATGAGACATGGATTATAATCATTCTCTTTGTCCATGTGTTGTTTCTCGATTTCTGATTTATGACGAATGACAACAGACTACAATTGAACATATCAAATTAGTCCAAGCTTGGACAACTGCTTAGGTGTCATCACTAAATCATCATGGGGCGAACATATATCGCTTTTATCCTCTTAGGGTAAAAGGAACGGATAAACTTTGACTCATATTCTTGTACTATTAACTCATCAAATCACACACAATAATATGTTTTATAACATCAAGTTACTGATGCGTTTACATATTATCAATGTGCAACCGACTTGTAAACAACAATTCATATGTATCTATTTCAAGAATATAAGATGTTATCATCACACAATCACTCGTGATAAATTCCATGAAGTGATTCAGATGAGCATGGGCTTAATCCAATATTCAAATCTTATTTCAGGAGTACTCATGAACACTGCAACAAACTTGTGCTATGTCTAAACACTTCAGACAATCTACAGTCGGATTCGTGATAGTCTTACCTTATTACCTACTTCCAAAGTATGATTGATTGTGGATGTTTGAATAATCTTATTATTTGGGAAGTCAAAACATGCAAAGTGAACCACACGAATAATCTAATCCAATATGGGCTCAACACTTTGAGGATGAATAAAACACTTATTATTTAATCACCATATTGATTATACATTATTCATTATATAATTGTTTCTACTTATAAACTTAATACTTCAATTAAATCAATACTTATCCCATGCTCCAAGCATGCACACTATGTTTATCTATGGTCCTTAGTTTGTGAAATAGATCAACTGAACACCTTTCCAATGATGCCCATTTTACAATTCCAAATCCTTATAACAAGTGTAAGAATACCAAATTCTTGCCACTACTAGAATGTGTTAGATTCTAAACTATCAGGCAATGATACTTTTGTAATGTTAAGGCACCAAAGTCATAGAGACTTTGCCAATTACAAAACATTCCAATCGAAGCGAAGTCTCAAATTCAAAGTACATTCCTTTGAATATCCTTCTTGCATAAAAGTTTCTAACCTACACATAGATTCTTATTATCCATCTCCCAATATGGAAAATTTTCCATATTTTCCATATGACAACTCATTCTTAATAGAATCCTATCTATTCATAATAATGTCAATATGGTTCATCCATTACTATACTTCCAACTCCCACAAGCGACCAATCCTTAGCGAACCTTAGATAGTCCTTGTCAGTTCTTTAATTACTTTTGTCATATCCGGATCTAATGCTTATTCCCTCTTAATGCCCTAGACATTTGTAATAGATATAACGGTCGAATATACAGCATATGCAATTGATCCTAATCCTGAAGCGTATGGGACACGATTCATATTGTCTTACATAAAGACATGATACCTTACCAGTCTCTTGCTATAATATTGCCATATATAGAATTTCCAATGTTGAAACATTTCAACATCGTAATCATATATGTCCATGACTAAGTTTGATTAATACTTCAATCTAAACTTTTAGATTATAAATAAAGTATAAGTATCATGTCCCTTACTATAGCGAAACAACTTTTCAAATTCTGCAACTTTGCAAATTAAATCTTTGTATCCTAAAGACAATATTGCTAACTCGCAACACTTATCATAAAGATTATTCTCCCGCTAGCATAATAATTATCTCCTTACTAGCATAACACTTATGCTCCCACTAGCTCTGACATATATCCAGGAATCAGCTGGACTTTTAGAAATCAATGCTTATTGACTTTCTTACCAAAATTCAGATTTCTGATACGTGATGCTTCGATAAGTCTTTATCTAAGCATCTCAAGCCCATACACCATTAATTAGAAAGCTTATATGTGTGTTTAAACTAATTCAGAACTTACAACAATAAGTCTCGAATGTTCAAACTATTTGCCATTTCTCAAAATTCGAACTATAAAGAGGGGTGTCGTAATCATAATCAAATTTTGAGAACACAATTTACACAATTTCTATCTCCTAAAAATCTACTTAGTGAAGGCATTTCCTCACAATCATTTTCATGAAGTGGAGAGAAACCCTTGCCACTTAGATTTTATGGTGTATGTGTTCCTATCCATGAGAATTTGTCATTTCCAACCACTATCATAAGAGAAGGTGTATGACAAATTCAAACTCATATGGAATGAACTTGTTCAATCTTAATTTCTTGCCTTCTAGTTGCACAAGGGTCAACCATTACTTCCAAGTTGTTGAGCAGCTCACCTATACTGGTCAATGTACTTTCATTGATTAAGGTGTTTTGTCTTATGCAATCAATTAAGAACTCATAGAACTTACACGCACGGTCAACTAGACTGGAATAGGCACATAAACAAGAATGTGTCAACACAATAGGTTACAAACCTCAAGTTGTGTGCTAGTGATTAACAATAGGTTTATTCTTGATTAGTTCTTGAAGTTATTCAAGATCATTAAGACTCCCACTGTAACAAACCCTTATTTCAAACCTATGTAATAGTATAGGTCAATTTGTAGTTCTTTTTAAAATAATAAAGAGAAAATTTAGCATACTATGTATATTTACATAATTGACCCTAAAAAATAAAGTATTAAACAATCTCTATTGGGATGAACAAAGTGATAGAGATTGTAACAAGGTTTCCAAAAATATAAAGAACACTAAAATCTGAGTTATAACGAAGAAGTTATGACCAATCGAAAATCCGCAATAAAACCGGCAAAACATTGTTCAGTGTAAAAAGTAAATTTTCAATAAAATTCTATTTAGACATAACAATCTAAATGAAAGTTCTAGATTTTTTAAACCGATAAATTTCATAAAAATAACATCAAAATCTGACTTCGTATTAGGAAAGTTATGATTTTTCTAAGTTTCGGTATAGCAATATACAGCTAAAAACTCGAAATAAAGATCGAGTGATTTTTAGCCGACACAACCTAAACGAGAATCAAAGCTCTCGTCAATAGTAGTACAACGGTAAAAAGTCTGACGAAAACAGACGTCGGATGAAGAAGTTATGAATTTTTAACGGATTTTCCTATCCCAACCTATTAAAAATAATAATATTAAAACTAAAGTCAAATTAGCCGACAAAGTCCAAACGAAAGTCGTAGAGTATAATTTTACCTATGCGTGCATATAACGAACGTAAAAAACGTAGTTCGTATGCGAACATTATGAATTTTAGTTTTTAGCTCAAAAACTGAGAATTAGTGGATAACCGAGAATTTTTGCATGGCTGACATTCGGCCACGTCGCCTCGCATCCGGGAATTCCCCGTGTCCACTCGTGTCGATTGTTGATTGGTCCGAATCCGAGGTCCGGTGGGCATCCGACGCGCCTCACGTCCTAGGCGCCGTCTAAGACGGATCATAAGACGCCTCCGCACGCGCGTCTAGCCTCCGTGTCCCCTTCGTATGTCCGATGCGTGGCTGCTGACTCTTCTCTTCGGCCGAACCCTCGCAACCCAATATAAAGGGTGCGAGATATCTCGAATTTTTCACATATTTCACACCAAATTTCACACACTGAAGAGAATTGTTATCGAGATTATGAAAGCAATTATGATTGAATGATTGAGAAGTAAGAACACAACGAGTAAATATTAATCAGATCTTATATTGATGAAGACTGATTACAAAGCTTTTAGCAGAAAGAATACTTGAGTTCAAAAGTTCTTTCTACTTCTATCCACAGTCCCTATTTATAGGAGACCTGAGTGTACAAAAAGTATACTAAGTCTATTACAATATGTTTCGCATAAAACTGTGCTTCAGTAAAATAACTAATATGCGAAACTCAAAAAGAAACAACTACTTCGCCTTTTACAATACATAGACTCTACAATCTCCCCCTTTGTAAACAGTCAAAGCTATTCAGTCCATAAGTTTCTGAACAACTAAGTAGATTGTCTTTCGCACTTCACTATACCAAGAAATCACCTTTTTAAGCTCCCTCTTGTCTCCTTCATTATTCTTCTTGCAGTTATTCATACGAACAATAAAATTTGTATATTGCGAAGAAGTATATCTTTCAATTTCTGAGATCTTGAACAAAAATTTCTTGGGCTTTCCTTTAGTATCCTTCCCTGAAAATATCATGCCAAAATGTTTCAGGCATATTTCACCATCAGCATATTTAGATAATGCTGACTGGGTAAAAGTATCTTCCCAGGGGACATTTACTTCCTTTCCCAAGGTTGTTGCGAGTTCTTCACCGGTTAATGTCAGACATTCAAAGTAGTTATCAATAAAAATCTTGACATGTGCGAAACCGAATCTAAACACTTCAGTTTCGGACCCTTTGAGCTTTTGATCTTGCATGTGTTTCAAAATAAGAGCTACTTGGATAAGATCATTGCAGTTCATCAGAGGGAATTCAGCTATTGTGAAGTCATATTGTTTGTTATTAGCTCTAGTGACAAAGTATCGAAAGTTCTGAAGCATGACTTCAAACAATAAATCCTTCTTAATCGTCAACACCTTTTTAATCTTCAATAATGACCATATTTCATCTGGATTCTTCCCAAATACAACATGAAATCTGATTTTCATGTGTATGTAGTCATCAGCACTTTTAAACTTCTCACTTATCTTGTACTGAGCTGTTATGAATAGCATTTCATTAATCGGAAAATCCAACTGGCATTTGTCCGAATTCGCAATATCATAGCTCCTCTTTGGCTTTTTCTCAAACTCATACATCTCCTTCCCCACCACATTTGGCTCTATAGTTTCATAAGAATAAAGCTTTGCAGGATCACCTTTATTCATTGTGGGAGGATCACTTGCCCTTTGCCTCATTATGCTCTGAACATGTCTCATTCTTTCCATTTCAGCCTCAGCTTCAGCTTTCTTCTCCTCCTTTGACTTTTCATACAAAATTCCTTTTCCTTTTCCCACGTCATCAGTTGGATGTTTCGCACTTGAACTTCCTCCTTCTTTTGACCCAATTACAATTCCCTTGAGAATTGGCCTTGTTTTTATTGTGGTTGAAGAAATTGGCATTGTGAATATTGGAAGAGTAGTTTTGAGCTGATTGGATATAACTTTCCCCACAGTTTTCGTATCATCCTCTTTACTTGTATTCTTCTCTCCCCCTTGCACCCCTGTGACAACAAGTGGGGCATTCTTCAGTAGTAAAGAGGTAAAGTTCGCAATTGGAGAAAGTGCCTTCTGAATTGCTTGTTCCAAAGTATTGACTTTGAGAGACAAGAATTCAGGAGTGAGAATTGTTTATGATGAAGATTGTCAAACCAAAGTTTTCAATTCAGTCAGCAACTGAATCAACTGATCAAATCTCTCTTTGTTTTCTTTCTGATTTGCTGCAAGAACTGGAGCAGGAGATTGAAAATTAGTGAAAACTTTGTTCAGGTCTATTGTAATAACATCAACCCTTTTCTATACTTCCAAATTTTGAGAGGTAATATCTTGAAGTTCCTAGGCAAGTTCTTTCTTTAATTCCTCAACTTTAAAATTAACATCCTCCCTGACCTTCTTTACATCCTAAACAAAAAGAACATGACGTTCTTTTGCAACAATCTTCAAGTCCTTAACAACATCATTAAACGAATTCGCTTAAGCTTGAATGCGAAGCTCATTATTCTTATATGATTGAGTAACTTTATCAAGTATTTGTAACGACCAAAAATTTCAACATAATTTAAACATTTCAAAACAATCCATTTTAATAACATTATTACAAAAAGGTTTTCAATACATTATTTATCAGAGTATTCCCAGGTCCATTTCATAAAACATAAACGTGAGGAACGGTACGATCACGGCTTTGCCTTGCCACAGTCTTCTGAAGAACTTGAAAAACATTAAACCACAACTGTAAGCCCGAAAGCTTAGTGAGATACCCCCAAAATACCAACCACATATACACCCTTCCAGGCTACGACCTTCCGGTCCAAAACTTATTGCCTTCCAGCCCATAACATGAAAAGCATACAGAACATAACAGAACATAGAACAGCCATGCATATCGGGTTTACTGTGTGACTGGTCCGCCGTATCGGGCCTTCAGTCCACCGGGTCCACCCTCCGAGTCTAGTCATGTCCTTCGAGTCTACAGTGTGGTTGGTCCGCCCGCACCGGGCCTTCAACCCACCTGGTCCACTCTCTGAGTCTACAGTATGACTGGTCCGCCCACATCGGGCCTTCAGTCAGCCTGGTCCACTCTCCGAGCCTCGGCACGTTTGGTCCGCCCTCGTGCGGCCTACAGCCTATCCGGACTGCTCGCTAGGCCTTCAGAACAACCGATCCGCCCTGGCTATCTTGGCCTACAGCACAAAGCAGGACCCGCCTCAACCCATCTCCAGTCCAACAACCATGTGCACATAACATACAATCATATAACAGTTATAGTCAACAAACCGATCAAGCAGATCACATAACATATCATTACCCTAACCAGGTTACCGACCTAACCGGTTACTAGCATAGCGTCACTCTACATATCGGGGAACCGACCTTAATCAGGTCTCTAGCATATACCATCCTAGCTACCAGGATGCAGACATATCAAGCAATAATATAACAACCATATTCGAATCACAATCCAATAGAGGGCCGGCCTTGGTCCCTTAGACCCTGTCGATATAGTGAGGATAACTCACCTCGCGAATGCCGATACTCTGAACGGAAGAAGCAGACTCTCGAACCACCAACTCACCGCAAATCCCGAACTAACCAACATAACAAGCATAAGCATTAGGTCAAACATACTTCCACTTATCGGACGAAGACCGAAGTCCAAATCTCACACAAAGTCCAACATTGGCCGAATTTACCAAATTGGGCCCACCTCACCAAATGGGCCTAGATCCAATATCCATAATATTAATTGGGCCCAAAATACTCTATTCATAATTTTCAGACTTGGCCCAAACACCAACAACCCACAAATGGCCCAACATAAAAGCCCAAAAGAAAGTCCACAGGAGGAGTACGCTGGGCGTACTCTCCTCGGTATGCTGGGCATACTGCAATGATCACTAAAATAAAACGGGGCACTGGCCCGCTACGCGGGGCGTAACTGCGAGATCCATTAAGTCCTTTTAACATCTTAATGGCTTAAGGTCTTAAGCCCAAACTCCAGATCCATAGGCCAAATATGATTAGAAATCATAAAGTCTCAGACTTTATCACTTGGGACGTCCTTAAGCTCTTAATCCAAGGTCTTAATCCATTAAGACCTATATAATTCAAACATGGAACAACTACAGCCCTTGGGACCTCATTTTTAACACTCAAGACCTCTCCAAAGGTCTAAAAGGACAGATAATCTTGACCAAATCAAACTATGCAACAAGATGAGGACTTTTGGGACAAGAATGATAACAAAGCTTCAAAATACATAGATCTATGCAATATGAAGGTCAAGCAAGAAGCTTTATACCTTAAACCAGCTCCAAAGGGTGGTATTTCTTCAGATCCACAAGTTCCACATGTTCTTCTTCTTCTTTGACAACTTCCCTTTTCTCCTTCAAGCCTTTCTTTTGCCAACAAGAGCTTTCCAAGGTCAAACACACCCAAATATGAGAGGATACGAGATCTAGGGTCTCTCTGAGGTTGAAGATGAGCATAAGGAGGCTGAGGGGTGAACCAACATGTTCCTTATATCATGGCTGACCCTAAAAATAGGGTTTGGGGTTTCTGAGAGTACGTTGGGCGTACCTCCCTGGTAAGCTCGGCGTACTTATCCGGCCACCCGCAACCTTTCATCCCATTACGCTGGACGTACGTCCAGCTTACGCTGGGTGTACCCAGCCACCTTTCAAAAATCAAAAGCATGCATGCATGCCATACATGCATGGGACCAATTCCCTTTTATTCCACAAAGAACTATAAAAAATGAACAACTTCAAAGCACCGTAACTCCTCTAATCTAAGCCCACATCTCAAATAGCTTTACATTCAAACAAGGGTGACGAGAAGCCCAATACTTCTAACACATACACCAGCCCGAAACCTTCTCGGATGAAACTCATTTCTCGAAAAGGACCAGAATTACCTTCCCTCTTAAACCTCAAGGACTCATAATTAAACACTTAAAGAACGGGGTGTTACAATTCTCCCCCACTTAAATTAGGCTTCGTCCTTGAAGCCTGCGACAAATCTTGTCCAAAACTATCCCTGCAATGCTCTGCCTGGCACTCACCGGACCAGGCTTCCCAAGACTCGACCATCGAAATCCGAAACCCAACTTTACCTTTCTTGTCGACAGGATGACACGAGCTTCAGCCCTAGAGCAACTCCTACGAGTTCTCCACTGCAATCTCATAACCGCACCAAACTGGCTCTAGCGTCCTCGGGTTAGGAAAACCCCGATACACTGCTGACACTTCCAAACACCCTTCCGGATGCATTTTCACCACATAAACAAATCTATCTGGAATTCCGAAATTTCCATCCATGCATTCCTGTCAAACCTCAGCAACCATCCAACCCGGATGTGCTCCATACCACTGCTGCAATCTCGCTGATCAATGACCATAATTGGACCACTCCCATCAACCCCGCGCTGCTACTTCCACTTCCGTGGATTTACATTCCCTTAGCATGACCGCTAACCATGCTACATACATGTCCTGAACCTGCTCGCAAGGACTCTCGAGTCCATGCACCACCTCCACTACTCATAATCAATACCCGGGGCCAGACCTTCTAATGCTAACACGACACAACACACCCAACCCATTTCCTCGAACCGATCTGATAATACCTACAGAGTCTTCAACATGACTAGGCCACCTCACCAGGTCTTCAGTCAATCTGGACCACTCTCAAAGCCTTCAGCCAACCTGGGCTGCCCTCTAGGGCCTTCAGTCTGGCTGGACCGTTCCCCGAGCCTTCGCCCTGACTGGTACGCCTACCGGCCTTCAGTCTGTCCGGACCGCTCAACTAGCATTCATCATTCCGAGTTATCTCTCCGGGAAATCCTCCCCTGCATACTGTTCTAGCCCCCTAGGGGTTCCGAACTCTATCTCCACCGTACATACTCGATCCCAGCCTGATCCCAGGCCCTACACAATCAATGACATAGGTTTGTATTCCGCCCCGCACGCCTGCTACTCACCCATACCAGCCTGCTCTTGGCTAAAAGAAATACCGCCGAAACCCAAGCAGCTAAACAACCTCTCAAGTCTATCGATCATCTGGAGAATTTCCAATTCTCCCCCACCTAGGGCACTGACTATCAACCACCGGCCGCTATCACCGACCTCCTAAGAATAACCTTGCACAAAACCCAACGCTTACACACAGACTGATTCCCACTAGCACTAGCAACCTTCGCAAAAACACATTTCCACACTGATCAATCCGCTCAGAAGTACTCAATCCTCAGCTAACCACTCCTCAGACTGCAGATGCTACCCGACATTCAACCAACGCCATATCTCCACTAATAACCCTCACAAATGATAACCAATGATATCCCGAAACACCAATCCATAACCATACCAAACCTTCAAGGAACAACGGATACCAAAACGAAAACCACCCAACGAGACTAGCAGATAAACAATACTCCACAATAATCATAAATAAACAAGACAACAAGAAAGAAACATACCCGCAGCTGCATCCGGCACTGCTCTAACCTCCTCCGCTATAAGCTGAAAAGCACGACCCTAAGCCCTCGGGGGCTCCGCTCCACTCTGACCTCCACCCGTGATCCTCAACGTGGCCGTTGCTGGAGCCTGCACCGGTCCTGCAGCAAGCTGTGGACAGTTGACCCTCAAGTGTCCAACCTGATGACAATGATAACATATCCTCAAATCCCGAACCGGCACTAACTGTCGACAATCCCTCGCATAGTGCCCCTCCTTTCCGCACTTGCGGCATGCACCACCGGACCGACAAACTCTAGCGTGACCCCTCCCACACTTCCCACAGACGTGGTTGCCCTGATCTCCCATCCTGGAATCAATGGTCTTAGACCGTTTCATCGCCGGCTGCGACTGAACCGGAGCTTGCCTCAGCTCACGCAACTGCAACTCAATCTCTAACTCACGCCGCCTGGCGGCCTCCTGCAACTCCAACAAGGTCTCGCACCTCTGTGCGGACACAAACTGTCTGATGTCTGTCTTTAGCATACTCAGATATCAAGACATTTGAGCCTGCTCCAAAGCGAACTCAGGGCGAAACATCGCCCTCTCAGTAAACATCCTGGTGATTTCCGTCACCAATTTCGTATCCTGCTTCAGCTTAAGGAACTCCTGAGCCAACCTCTCCCTTTCGACCTGCGGAACATAACGAGTGCTGAACATATCTCTGAACTGATCCCATGAAATTGCAGCCCTCTGCGCATCCGAGTATGACCCCGTGGTCAATCTCCACCTATCCTTTGCCCCGAGCCTTAACAGGTTCAGAGCACACCTCACCCTCTGATCAGCAGGGCATGAACACGTGAAGAAACACCCCTCCACGTCTGATAACCATCTCATAGCAACGATCGGATCCGAAACTCCATCAAAGGTGGGAGGCTTCGTATTATCGAAGTCCCGATACTGAAAACCTCTACTAGCTCCTCCCCCTACCGCTGCTACAGCCGCTGTAGCCGTCGCGGTAGCCGCCTCCGTGAGAGCCGCATAGCGCTCATCAAAATACTCCATCATGGCGGTCTTGACCGACCCAAACAGTTCCGGCAGCTTGGCCCAAAACAATGCAGCAACCTCATCATGCAGGATCTCACGAATCCTCGCATCCAACTCGTGCGTACTCATCTGACCGATAACCTCGGGCGGTACTGACCCATCCGCAACTCCTTCTCCTGCACCCGATCCTGACCCGGATCCACTCCCAGCATACCTCGAAATCTCCATACTAAAAATAAACCACAAAACCTCAGACACTTCCCACTATCCCGGGAACCAACTCTCAACCCAACCCTAGAGGTCATGGTTTCCCTGATACGCATATAGGTCTTGTGCTTTCAGTAGTACGGTCCCATACTACCTTCCACACCTATCCATATTTGTATGAAGTACTACCACAACACTCTAGCGACAAATATACATAGCAAGCGCTCGATCCTCACTCCTAGAGGAACACTAGAAATCTCGACAAAGGAAAACCCTAGGCTAGCAGGCATCACAAAACAGGCAACATTATCATGAAATCCTGAAGATCCCTAGCCTAACACTAGCATGCTGTTCTATCAAGCTCAATAAAACAAATATCATGAATGGTAATTTGGGGTTACTTACTGGCTCCGGCTGATCGTACCTCCGCGTCCTCCTTTTACTTAATTTGAAAACCATTTTAATTTCTCTTTTTAAAACCCTCCTCGATTTGACACTGGAGTCACACGAGTGTTCCTCCAATTCACTCAAACCAAGGCTCTGATACCAACTTGTAACGACCAAAATTTTCAACATAATTTAAACTTTTCAAAACAATCCACTTTAATAACATTATTACAAAAAGGTTTTCAATACATTATTTATCAGAGTATTCCCAGGTCCATTTCATAAAACATAAACGCGAGGAACGGTACGATCACGCCTTTGCCTTACTGTGTCTCCTGAAGAACCTGAAAAACATTAAACCACAACTGTAAGCCCAAAAGCTTAGTGAGATACCCCCAAAATACCAACCACATATACGCCCTTCCAGGCTACGACCTTTCGGTCCAAAACATATTGCCTTCCGGCCCATAGCACAAAAAGCATACATAACATAACAGAACATAGAACAGCCATGCATATCGGGTCTAATGTGTGACTGGTCCGCCATATCGGGCCTTCAGTCCACCGGGTCCACCCTCCGAGTCTAGTCATGTCCTTCGAGTCTATAGTGTGGTTGTCCGCCCGCACCGGGGCTTCAACCCATCTGGTCCACTCTCTGAGTCTACAGTATGACTGGTCCGCTTGCATCGGGCCTTCAGTCAGCCTGATCCACTCTCCGAGCCTTGGTACGTCTGGTCCGCCCTCGTGGGGCCTACAGCCTATCCGGACCGCTCGCTGGGCCTTCGTAACAATCGGTCCGCCCTGGGTATCTTGGCCTACAACACAAAGCAGGACCCGCCTCAACCCATCTCCAGTCCAAAAACCATGTGCACATAACATACAATCATCTAACAGTCATAGTCAACAAACCAATCAAGCAAATCACATAACATATCATTACCCTAACCAGGTTACCGACCTAACCGGTCACTAGCATAGCATCACTCTACATATCGGGAAACCGACCTTAATCAGGTCTCTAGCATATACCATCCTAGCTACCAGGATGCAGACATATCAAGCAATAATATAACAACCATATCCGAATCACAATCCAATAGAGGGTCGGCCTTGGTGCCTTAGACCCTGTCGATATAGTGAGGATAACTCACCTCGCGAATGCCGATACTCTGAACGGAAGAAGCAGACTCTCGAACCACCAACTCACCGCAAATCCCGAACTAACCAACATAACAAGCATAAGCATTAGGTCAAACATACTTCCACTTATCGGACCAAGACCAAAGTCCAAATCTCACACAAAGTCCAACATTGGCTGAATTTACCAAATTGGGCCCACCTCACCAAATGGGCCTAGATCCAATATCCATAATATTAATTGGGCCCAAAATACTCTATTCATAATTTCCAGACTTGGCCCAAACACCAACAACCCACAAATGGCCCAACATAAAAGCCCAAAAGAAAGTCCACAGGAGGAGTACGCTGGGCGTACTCTCCTCGGTACGCTGGGCATACTGCAATGATCACTAAAATAAAACGGGGCACTGGCCCGCTACGCGAGGCGTAACTGCGAGATCCATTAAGTCCTTTTAACATCTTAATGGCTTAAGCTCTTAAGCCCAAACTCCAAATCCATAGGCCAAATATGATTAGAAATCATAAAGTCTCAGACTTTATCACTTGGGACGTCCTTAAGCTCTTAATCCAAGGTCTTAATCCATTAAGACCTATATAATTCAAACATGGAACAACTACAGCCCTCGGGACCTCATTTTTATCACTCAAGACCTCCAAAGGTCTGAAAGGACAGATAATCTTGACCAAATCGAACTATGCAACAAGATGAGGACTTTTGGGACAAGAATGATTACAAAGCTTCAAAATACATAGATCTATGCAATATGAAGGTCATGCAAGAAGCTTTATACCTTAAACCAGCTCCAAAGGGTGGTATTTCTTCAGATCCACAAGTTCCACACGTTCTTCTTCTTCTTTGACAACTTCCCTTTTCTCCTTCAAGCCTTTCTTTTGCCAACAAGAGCTTTCCAAGGTCAAACACACACAAATATGAGAGGATACGAGATCTAGGGTCTCTCTGAGGTTGAAGATGAGCATAAGGAGGCTGAGGGGTGAACCAACATGTTCCTTATATAGTGGATGACCCTAAAAATAGGGTTTGGGGTTTCTGAGAGTACGCTGGGTGTACCTACCTGGTACGTTGGGCGTACTCATCCGGCCACCCGCAACCTTTCGTCCCATTACGTTGGGCGTACCCAGCCACCTTTCAAAAATCAAAAGCATGCATGCATGCCATACATGCATGGGACCAATTCCCTCTTATTCCACAAAGAACTATAAACAATGAACAACTTCGAAGCACCACAACTCCTCTAATCTAAGCCCACTTGTCAAATAACTTTACATTCAAACAAGGGTTACGAGAAGCCCAATACTTCTAACACATACACCAGCCCGAAACCTTTTCGGATGAAACTCATTTCTCAAAAAGGACCAAAATTACCTTCCCTCTTAAACCTCAGGGACTCATAATTAAACACTTAAAGAACGGGTGTTACAGTATTCTCTTTTTGACAGAATTGATCATAGCTTCAACCTCCAAACCTGATGTAGAGGATGTTTTACCAGAATCAGCTTGTGACTGAATAATGGCATTCAACTTTTGATTCAGGATTTTGAATTGCTTTCCTGTCATAATCATATGATCAGCTATCTCCTCCTCCTCTGAATCAAAATGTAAATCTTCAAATACTCCTCCAAAACCTCCTCCTGTGGTTTCATCATCGAACATAGGTTGCGAAGGTTGAGGAGTTTCGGGTGATTGTGATGGAAATAAGGTGGTGAAAGGATTTTGTAAAGGATGTTCAAAAATAGATGAAGTAGTGAGTGTAGTTATTGGAAGAGAAAATGGTGGTAATGAAGTAGATATACTCTCAGAAGAAATGGGTAAAGAAGCAGATAAGCTGATTGGTAGTGTGGTTTCGACACTTGTGATAGGTGCCCCCATATCAGATACGTTGACAACCATATCAGAAGTAGGTACCTCCTCAGAAACTGATTTGGTAGTGACTACTTCAAGTGAAATGGAAGTTGTTGTAGAGATTTGCGAAGTTGGTGTAATTGAAACAGGTGGAATAGAAACAGTTACCGGTGAAGAAACAGGTGGAGTCTCTGGAACCACCTCTTCATCAGATGACTCGTTGCGAATAACCAACTTTCGTTTCCTGGAAAGTGTTTGTTGCATATGTTTCGCAACATCCTGAGCTCTTTTCCTATTTGAACCTGGAGAAACAGGAGCTGGAACACTTCTAACCATTACCCCCTTACTGCTGACTTCTGCCTTGCGAATAGGAGAGGAGGATTTGCGAACTGTCTTCAGTACCCCAAATTTTGAGGGTATAGTTTCCTTCTTCGATTTTGAAGACGTTTCCTCTATCTGAACCTCTTCTTCTTGAGTTTGTTTTGAAGATTGACTTGTTTCACCCTTCTTAGTGGTCTTCTTCTTCTTTGAGGATTTATCAGTGATTTCCAATAGGATCCCAGTCTGCACAGTAGATCCACCGTCTTCATGTATTTAACCAAGACTTTGTGAGTGGATGAGACCTTTCTAAGCATCACATCCGGAATGCGAGCAACATGTGTAAAGATATTTTCATCATCTTCCACTACCTTTGGAAATTGATACATTGAAAATTTCGCAACCTCAACACCTTCAGGAACTTGAATTCCTTCTTTTTCATATATCTTTTCAAGAATAAGGCTCCAATATCTTGCACAAGAAATTCCTTTTTCAGAGTTCGCATTTTCAAGACTCTTTACAAAGTCCTTCCACAATTGAGTTCCGTAATCCACACTGATGTCATAGTATAATCCTATCACCATCGCATACACTTCCATATGCCCCCTATCAAGTCCGATTGTTCTTCCTGTCAAACATCTGAGAAAAATGCCAAATAGAAAATTCCACATACATGGTAATCCAGATTTTCAGAAATCACTGATCCTCTCAAGTGCTGGTTGATGTCCATCTCATTGAACATAAAGATGACTTGGGAATTAATGGGTTTGAAAAATGGAGGGTTACTGGGAATGTTCAAGAACTCAATGAACATCTTCTTGTTCAAACGAACCCTCTTATTATTCACCAACTGAAAGGTTATGACATCAATGGCATAGTTGTGGGATGTGGTTGATGCTGCCAATGACAACCATGTCATCGGAACAGAGAAGGAACTAAACATGGCAGTTGCTAAAGGAGATCATTTCAAAGCAACAATCAACATTTTTAGTTCTTCTGGGTAAGATGAAACTTGAGGATCAACAAGGTAGTTGGTGCTTTGGATCTTCATGAGTGATTGTGAGAGAACTTCATCAGTGTTGGATTGAGTAGCAACCATTGTTAGGGTTTGAAGAAGAGAAAGAATCAGAGAATTTAGGAATTTTTGTTTTGATCACGTAACCGTATAACACCTGCATGAATCCCCTTTTATAGGTAACCCGAATCGATTTGAAATTAAAGCATGATGCATTTAATGTTATCCGATGTGGCACCTTGATAATCGGACCATTACTGCAAAAGTTAGCCATGTGTGAAAAAGCAACTGTCACATCTCCTAGAAACCCGGACCGAATAGCATTCGTCACGTATTCACAGCCTGTCAATATTCCTTTGTTGAATTGTAACCGTTAGAACCCTTCGCATGGAGGTAAGGCTCTTTCACTTTTGGGATATAAAGTGAAGTCATGTGCTAGATTTTGCGAAATCATCAGCCTGAGTTGGTATTACTCAGAACCTCAAGGATTTCGTGAGTGCAGTGTTCGAAAGAAATAAGATAAGAAACAAACAATTTTTTTTTTGGAAGTCAGTGATGTCAAAAATTCAATTTGACACAAAGGCAGTTAAACCCCAAGCAAAGGTTACTTCATTAATCATCAACAGAGATGATCAACAGCTTGTGTATCTTCCCGTGAATTACAATCGAATACTTTTTGATAAGTATCAAAGGGCTTCTTTTGAAAGATATTTTGGGTTGGTTTCAAATTTCATTACATATCAACCTTAACATAAGGTGAGAAAGTGCAACTGAAATTACTTGTATGACCAGTGTAGTCAGTGACAAGTTGGCTTTTGAAAATATTTATCATGACTAGGATTTGCAAATGAAACTCACATAGAAATCATATTCATAAAAATTGTTTTACTGGATCTTGTTGGGTAACAAACACCGTGGGTTGCGAGTGTTTGATCAAGATCACTCATGCGAATTGAATATGATTTGGAGTTTCGAAAGTTTGGTACTGAAACAAAAGTTTCGTTAATATCTGGAAAAAATTTCCCCGTCAATTCCTTAAAGTTTAGAATTTTGGGTTTCACTTTCATCACGGTCTCATGATGTCAGATC
Source organism: Lactuca saligna (assembly GCF_052625555.1). NCBI lineage: Eukaryota > Viridiplantae > Streptophyta > Magnoliopsida > Asterales > Asteraceae > Lactuca > Lactuca saligna. The sequence goes on along the minus strand of NC_136420.1, from coordinate 240,692,941 downwards.
CTTAACACAGAATGTTTGTATATCTAAGTCTCGATGGGTTTGATCAGAGACATCTCAGACATATGTCTTTGTGTGTGATTTTTGTAAAGAATTTTATGATGAAAAATATTGGTTATAAGACCGAATGTACCTCTGTTATGTGTGGACCAAACAGAAAACTCTTAACTCATTTGAGAAGAGTAAGTGTAACATACACATTCTGAAATTGTGTATTGTTATTATTAAAAGTGAATAAATTGAGTGTTGAGTTCTAACAGCTAGTTTTTACTAGAAATGAAGTAAAACTATGTTTAGAATCACTCATAAAATATTGGAAGTCTTATGAGATTCCAATTAATAGCCCAATAGTGAAATTTAGCGAAAATATAAAATTTGAAATAAGTAAAATTTTATTATTTGATTTTGTAAATCATCTCGTTAGAAACTTGTAGGCGAAAACCTCGTCAAAATCTGAGTTATAACGAAGAAGTTATGACCAACCGAAGATCCGCAACAAAACCGGCACGGTGTCGAATGATATAAAAAGTGAGTTTTAGATAAACTACTTTTTAACCTTAGTAATTTAAATGAAAGTCGTAGTATTCGTTAAACCGAGAAATTCGATAAAAAGAACGCCAAAATCTGACTTCGTATGAGGAAGTTATGATTTTTCGAAATTTCAACTTTGCAATAGACAGCTAAAAACTCGAATTTTAGATCGAGCGATATTTTACCGATATATCCTAAACGAGAATCGAAGGTCTCATCATATGTAGTACAACGGTAAAAAGTCTGATCAAAACGGAGGTCGGATGAAGAAGTTATAAATTTTTAACGGATTTTCCTGTCCCGGTCTGTTAAAAATAATAATATTAAAAATAAAGTCAAAATTAGCCGACGAAGTCTAAACAAAAGTTGTAGAGCATAATTTTAGCTACGTGTGCATATAAAGAACGTTAAAAACGGAGCTCGTATGCGAAAGTTATGGATTTTAGAAGTTCGGGGCTTGAAAGCCGAGAATTTCGCATGAACAGTACAGCCACCGGAGACCCTCGTCACTGCCACGTCACTTCGCACAAAGCTGCAGCGTCACCGGAGACGTGGCCAATCCGAGAAGCGTTGCGTGTCGCATGCTGAGTGGACCGATGTGCGAGCCAATCCGGATCTGACGCGTGCCTACCTGCGAGCCGAGCCACCGAGCTGCTTCGTCACCTTCCGTCCGAGCCTCATGGCCTTCGCCTCTCGCGCCACCTGCCCCTTGCTCCTGACGCCACCAAGCTGCTTCGCTGCTTGCTTCCCTCTCAAACCGACTAACTTTTAAAAATTGCCATTTTTGGCCCTTTTTCCATATTTTCACTATTTTGAGTTTTCCCGAAGCCCCAGTATCAATTTTAGCACCCGAAACATGTCCCGAGACCCCCGAGAAGCCCGAAAATTTTATTTTTTCGGTTTTGAAGCCCTACCTTCGTAGAGCCCGGTTTTCAATTAAACTTCTGGTTTTCAATATAGAAAGTCATATTTAAAGCCGAAATGCTGTCCAAATTACTATTTTAACCCTCGGATAACTTAAGTTGAGTTCAATATATAGGAACAATTGTATGTGACGTGTTATATGTGCTATGTGCTTATCAGTGTTATTATTCTAAGTTATTCTCCCGTGTTATTTTATTCGCTATGTTTATAGCAATTATAATACCTTTGACCATGTGATCAGTGAACGGACTTAGATTCACATTGGTACTGGTACGTAGCCTCTGGCCATGTAGAGCATGTCTCCATAAGAGAATGACTTCTATTCTATGACATTGGCATAAGGTTTGATAGGAATGGTATGTAGCCTCTGACCATGTAGAGCATGACTCCGTAAGAGAATGAACTCTATTCTATGGTATTGGCCAATGGTTAGACAGGGCTATAAGCCTGAAATCTACCTAAATGTTAATCAGAAATTGTAAGTCATCTGTGCCAATTGGGCCAAAGCTTTATTGATGCATATCAAGTATTGAAATCGTTATGTCTCATTGAAAAGTATATCTTTGAATAAAGTCTTTGATTGATATGAACGTTTGTCACATGATTTCACATATGTCTTCTTGTTCCCTTTTGCTTTTGTCATATTGGTATATGTAAGGCATAAAATTATATTTATGTATCTATTGAATTCACTAAGCGTTATCGCTTATTCCTCTCAATATTTAACAATTGCAGGTGATGAGTATTCCAATATAGCTTTATACTGCTGAAAGATTTAGAATAGTTAATAGTATTTCTCTGTATTTTTAATGTTCATGTATGTATATGAATAGTAGATTCCTGGGTAGTCATGAAATTGTAATAAAACTTAGTCGGTTTGTATCCAATCCTTTGTAATCAGTTTATCAATATAAAATATTGTTTTATAAATATGCATGTAGCATGTTTTGAGGAAGTAACTTAAGAAAAATTTTGAAATAGTATGAAAGTTTGGGTCTTTCATAAATACGAAAGTTGGGGTCTTTCAATCATGGTATCAGAGCAATGGTTTAAGTGAACTAAATATCACGGATTGGTATTTAGACTTAAATTGTTGGAAGCTCAATATATGAGCTGATTCATAATAAGTATATGGATACAAACTGTGACAACTGTCAATTCAGGTCATTCTCGGACTCATGCATCTTTATAAAAACCATTCATGCACAACATGCCATGGCCTAGTAGTACAAATTAGGTCAAAATCTTGCATAAACTAGGATCCAACTAAGATCTAGGACTAATATACTTGACACTTACGATTCTAGTAAGTTGCTTAACTACAATAGGAAATGTCAATGCTATAATTTGAATGAAACTTTCAAGCTTTGTTATAATTGAAAAAGGGTATAAAACCCTAAAAATAAATTAAAATATTCTAATTATACTTCATTATGATGATGAACATCAAACAATATTCCAAAAACCCTAAAGAGCCCAAAATCCAAATTTATAAATCTTAAAGCTTAAAAACTTTATAAAATTTGGCTATAAACTTCCAAATATCAAATTTTATTAATCAAATTATGGATTATACCAATGAAATAGAAATATAAATTATCATGCATTAATCATAATTAATTAGTTAAAAATAAGATTTTTAAATAAATCAAAAATTGCTTAAAGAATTACTTTTATAAAAATTAGGGTTTTTATAAAAATAATGGAGGGAATTTTATAAAATTTGAATTTAGGAGAGAGGAGGCCTAACCCACTCAAAAATCTGGTCATCTCCCCTCTCCCCATGCTCCCTCTTCCCAAAACTCAATCATTAGAACTTCTCCCTCACTCTACCTCTTCTCCTTCACTCTCTCACACTCCACCCTCCTAACACACACAAACTATCTTTCTCTCTCTCTAACTCACGAAATTTGTCTCATTCCTCTGCCAAATTTCGAGATTTTGAAGACCTTGAAGTGTTCTTACTTCCCTCAAGATCATAACCAAGATAAACAACATCATCTTCTTCCATAGTTTCATGATTCTACTTCCTTTTCTTCATAGTTTTCTCTACTATTCAGATTCTATGCCCTTCCATGGCTAGAAATCTTTATTCTTCCCTTGTGGTTTGTATATTCTCACCATAAAACAATGCATGTGTTTGAGATGATGAAAATCCGGGATCAAACCCATGCAAGGAGTGAAAATATGCACATATGATCATGTGACATCAAAACCGAATGTTTCATCTTCTTCTCCATTTCTTTTGTGTTCTTGCATGACCAAAAGCATTTAAACCATTTCTAGTACATCTTGGATGCTCATTCACTCCATGCATGTGATAGAAATTGGACCTTACCAAAGGCATGCATGATGTTCTTGTCAAAATACCCTAATAATGCACAAAAACAAACATGCAATCTGCCAGATTACTTTGTTCGACTTTGAACGGCCATACGTCGGTCATTTCTTAACCAAATCATGATATTCTTTTTGTATTGGATAGCACCACGAGTTAACTTTCAAACCCAACTGGTCTCACTGTAAAATATTAAATATCCGATTTTTGGCAATTTTTACAAAATGGTTGCGCATACAGCTCTTTTTCTGTGATCACTATTTTTGTCTTGCATGATCAATGGCCTTAAACCCAACCATAAATTTGAGGAAAAATATCTTAGAAACTTAACATTTCTAGTGAATGATGGATGAAATTTCGTGGCTTAAAACCTCACTGAATGGGCTACACAAATTCATGAACTTCAGCCACATCTACATTTCATGCATCATTGCATGCAACCTTTCTTAATTTGTTTAGATTCATTACCCTCATTTCTCTTTGGAATACATTTTTAACATTTTTCCTTTTGAAAGCCCTCACACACATGTGATAATCTGTAAAATACCAAAAGCTTTTATTATTTCCTTGATTTATTAAAATTATTGCTAAAACCAAGGGCATAAATCACATAAAATACTTCCAGAGGTCAATAAATCCTGAATAAATTCATGGATGATACTTAAGGTGAATAATGACGCCTCACCAAATTTCATCAATTTTTATTACTGTTTAATATGATTTCCGATTTTCTTTTGTTTAGGGCATAATAAATCACAAAACCACTTTAGAGAATGTGAAAATTGAATTTAACAATTTTCGCATACCTTAGCTGTGGATGGTGACTCCAGAAAATAATTTCAAGATTTTTCATCATGTCTTACTAGTTTTCCCAATTTTTGGTAATTATAATGGTCTAAAAATGGGAAAAACAGTTCTGATTATCCAAAATTCATGAAAAATTACCAGGATATCATATTGTATAGTAGGAGGTTACATAAAAATTTTGAGGATTTTTCTCTACTGTAAACTATTTTTCTCTTATTTTCTAAAGTTAATTGCACTAAAATACACTTAAATACACATAAATACCCAAAACCAGTTTATACATTATGGAAACCACTTTTGATATTTTTTCCAGGTTATTTACACTGTAAATGATGTTACAAAAATTTATGGTGATTTATTTTAACTGTTTAATATTACTTCTTTAATTTATGACTATTTAAAGGAATAAAACAAGGAAAAATAGAAATACCCACTGAAAAATATCTTTTATATTTTTTCCAGCCTATTTATATATAATAACAATTAAATAAAAAGTTTGGATAATTTTGGAAACTGTTTTCTATTTATTTCAATTTTTATTGGAATAAATGCCCATAAACCATAAAATATAATTAAACAGCTTGGAAATCAATTTTTATATTTTTCCCAGCTTAGTATTGTGTAATAACAGTTAAATAAAAAGTTTGAAAATTTTTATCCCTCGAATGCTATTTTTCGTGAATTTATGTTGTTATAGAGACATAAAATTTGGAAAATTAACCTTCCATGGTTGTAATTAATCGCACGACTTGTAAAATTTCAATATTTCAGCAAAAGTGTAACCAATTGATATAAAATCCAATACTAAAACATAAATTGGCATTTCCCTATATGTAGAGTTTAATATATTAGCATTAGATATCGACATGGAAACTCAATTGTGTGTGTGTTTGATGCCGTAGGATCCCGGTAGTAAGATGTTGGTGCATCCCGAAGTACCGCTTGTGCCTACACAAAATACCGTGAGTATTCATGCACTCCCCTATTTTCAGTTTTTATGTTTTGGGGTGGAAAAGCATGTCCAGACAAACTACTGTTTGCATGTTGTATTTAAATTGATTATTATCAAACATGATTGTTATTGTATTGCTATGTTTCTTTATGTATGTCTATGCAACACGGAACATGAGAACTTATCGTACTAAGGCCCTTCCCTTATCTCTAACCATTAACTCTTTGAGCCAATGGTCATTATGGATAGCGCTATTAGGAATTGACAACTCCTCACTCGCCCGAATCGCTGGAGTGCGTGATACCATATTTATCTATGGAACGATAAGCATAGATCTCGATAGGGCTTCAGTCATAGGTTTGGTTGAGACTCATTGTTTGCTCATACACATACAAAAACTCGTTCTCGTTATAGCAATAAACTTGTATTCATTAATAGCAATCAACTTTTTTATCATTGAAGCAATGTACTTGTATTTACGAAAAGCCTTATTCAAGCTCGATTTATAAACTTGTGAACTCACCAACTATTTTCATAGTTGACACTCGTTTTACATGCTTTTTCAGGAAATAATTAGTAAGTGGTTGTAAAGATTCATCATCATAGAGCATGTTGCATCGTGTTGAAGCTATTATGAAGTTATATTTTGAACAATGTTATTTTGGAAAAACTTGTACTTTGTTTCTTTTTAATATATGGGTTGTAAACATTTAAATACTGCTATGGTGATGTATCTTTTTCTTTTGCAATGAAACCGTTATCGCTGGCATACCTTGCGTTTCCGCTTTAGCGGGGTGTGTCACAAACCATAGGAAATATTTAAGTGGGGGATTGGGTAGTGATAAACCCTAGTATTCTAAGATACTAAGTTACTTCAGAATTTTAAGAAAATTAGTTTAAGTGAACTAGAAATTTTAATAATTTCTAAACTTAAACAAGAATTATTAAGTAAAGATGATACGATATATTATAGGTTGAATACCTAATGGAGGCAAGAACTAGAATATTAAGAGGAGATATGCCTTATATTCTATTATGTGCTAAATGATAAATGAATATAGAGAAGAGATATGCCTTATATTCTATTATGTGCTAAATGATAAATGAATATAGAGAAGAGATATGCCTTATATTCTATTATGTGAGAAAGCTTAAGGTCTGTTGCCGACCATGGTTTAGAAAATTTTAAGAATTTTCATAAAAGGATTTTTCGGAGTGATAAAGAGACTTATGATAGTTGACATCTATAAGTTTATAAATAAACGATCGCGAGATATCGTAAAATAATAAATATGAATTGTTATTGTAATAAGTGTATAAATACCAATAGAGTGGTAATATACATTTAAAGTATGTTTGATATATAATAACATCTTTGGAAGAAAGATGTGCATTTGAAACACGTTTGGACAAGATAAATGTGTTGGTACAAATCCACGAAGTTGTTCTACCGCTGTTCAGATTGAAGCAATGATTGTTTAGAAAGTCGAAAGAACCAAAGATGGCGATAAATATTTCAATAGTATCTCAATTGATGTGGTACAAGATTAGAAGAATTAAATAAAGATCAAAAGAAAGGCTAATGAAGTTTTCAGACTCAATAGGTCAAGACTTTGTGATATAAAGTTCCACTGTGTGTTAAGCTGACTATAACATACAAGATTGGGATGGTGAATTGAGTCATTTAGTGGTAAATGGTTAAGAAACTTACTTGTTTAAGTAAGGTAGAATGCTTAATTGAAGAAGAAATACACCCATAGTATCGTATGAAGAGACGTTATAGTCAGGAATGATAGAGAACCAAGTTGAAGCTAGTAAAGCCTGCTGAGATGCAACTAAGATATAGACTTCTTAGGATAGACTCCTATGAAGTAGACTTATACTTACTCAGATACAAGAATAACGATGTCAAGGAAGAATAAAGAGATGAACAAATGTGCATGATGGTTTGCATAAGTTAGAAGATGATGCAGGTAGTAGAAGACCATTTATCTCCAGGCTGCTAAAGTAAATTTTGGAATAATGTGTCTTGTAGAGTAGACACTACTCAAGAAAGAATTAATATGAAGAAATGGAAGTAAATTTCTATCGACCTATGGAAAAGTATTAGGATATATTAAACCGAGCATATGCATGAGAAGAATCCTAGAAGGAGAGTATAGGCAGTCCAATATATGTTTGATAGAAACCTGAAAACCCTAGTTGAATCTAGGAGAAACTGTTGTACGTATTTGTTTGAACACGTTCATGTGTGATAAGTTGCTTTGTGAAAACTTTTGAATGGTGACTTGGGAACTGCGAGCCAATACTTGGGATGAGTATGAGTAGGTGTGAATAGTAGTAGAGGCCTATACTACTGGAAGCATAGGACTCACACTTGGATCAGGAAAAGTCACAAGGTTACCAAGAAGCTAGTAAATGATTTGGTTTTATTCATGTGTGTCGTTACCTTCGTTTCGGTAATAACTAAGAAGATAATTATAATTCAAATCTTCATAAAGAATCGAGTCCGATTAGTACAAATCCACGAAAGGAGTTAATTGGTTCGGAGAACCATGTCTTATATAGTGACAAAACATCAGTAAGAATACTGAAGAAGTAAATGGTCGAGATAGTCGATAGAAATATAACCATCTTCATTAAAGAATTGAGCAATCATTAACCAGAGATGTGACTTGCTATGTGGTGTTATTGGCCACAAGAAATGTATCCGCCCTACACTTACTAATCAAATGGCGGGGAGTCAAGTTGTCGTTCAAACAATCAAAGAGTACTCCAACTAAAAAGGAGGAGGTGCCAAAAGCTAAAAGATATGTAGGTCCGAAAGCACGAATTAGAGATACGTGGTGCTATTCTTTATGTTCCAAAGAATCTACGTATTGATCAAACTCTTTTTCTTTTCGTTATTCTATCAACTCGATTTATTCGATCTGATTTTAATATAAGAGTTTGAAACCTTATGTGTCTTGTGCGAGATAAAATCAAAGGTCATTAGAATATGACCATTCGAGTTGTTGTTATAAGCAAAAGTAAAGACCTTATCTTGGGTTTAGTCTATAAACCAAGAAGGAGCAGGAATCTGCAATGAGAATTGAGTTTTAACTCAAAGATTAAGATCGAATGTTCAATAGAGAATGAAGAGCAGGTGCAAATTTGAACACCGCCAATAATTAGGAAGTTTGAAGAATTTGACAATCGTTTGGCAAACTAAAAGTTAAATATCGTACATTTAGATTACCACAAAGGAAGTAAGTTAAAACTCGAATGTTGTGACTAGTAATTTTCTCGTAAACTCTAAGTCTGCTCACATCTTATTTGATTTCAATGCCTCAGATTCTTTCATTCCTTATAAATTCGCATTGCTTGTTACGTAATTGTCCAATAATTTCACATAGATAACATAAGAAATATATCATTACTTGTTGATAAAGCCTATAACGTAAGTGTTATAGGAATTGAAAGTTATAATCTTCCTGCTAACCTAATTCCTATCTTTGATATTATTCTCGACATGGATTGGTTATTAAAGAACAACGCAAATCTCTTGATCTAGAAAGAGATGATATGCATCCCTATCGAAAGGGAAGATCCTATTTATGTCTATGATGAAAGTAATAAATTTCTTTCTTAAAAACTCGTAAATTATGTCGAAGGGATATTCTACTTATTCGGCTTATACAGTTAATACCTTGCAAGAGGAGAAGAAAAATGTGAATGATAACCTTTGAATAATTATCGACCGGCTGATAAAGAGTACATATATTCTCGCCACACATGAACGACTCCATTGGAGAAATACGCATAAGTTACTTAGACAAAATTGTGGCAAGTCATGGTGCGCCACTATAGATTATTTCCGACTGTGATACTCATTTCACTCCTCACTTTTGGGTGAGAATGAAGCATGAATTAGGATCTCGAGTTGCTCTTAGTACAACTTATCATCCTCAGACAAATGATCAAAAGAAGAGAGTAATCCAAACAGTAGAAAATATACTGAAGGTATATAAAGTATTGTATGAGCGTAAATGTCATACTCAAATATGTTGACGTGACGTAAGACGGAAAATCTTTAGAGGATCTAAAATGAATCAAGACATCACTAACAAGATAAAATTTTCCGAGAAAGAATGAAAGCGGCCCAGGATCGATAAATTCCTTATGCAGAAAAGAGGAGACGACCCATAGAATTCCGGGTGGATGATTTAGTAATACTGAAGGTATTTCATGAAAAGGCGTTATACTACTTTGGAAGAAAGAACGGTTGGTAAGCAAACATACTGCTTGGAATTGCCTGAAGATTTGACAGATATTCATGAAATGTTTCATGTGAGCTATCTATGTAAAGGTTAAGCATGCATGATGAAATGGTTCTATTGTCCGAGATGACTAAAAGAGATTGTAAATGAAAGAATGACTAGTTTACATAATAAAGAAATGAAGTTGGTGATTGTCAAGTGGAAACACCATTGAGACTCAAATTATACTTGGGAAAAATAAGAATGAAATAAGAGTGAAGTATCCCTAATTGTTTTAATCGTTATGATTTCGGGGACGAAATCCTAAAAAGGAGGAGGTATTTGTAACATACACGTTCTGAAATTGTGTATTGTTATTATTAAAAGTGAATAAAATTGAGTGTTGAGTTCTAACAGCTAGTTTTTACTAGAAATGAAGTAAAACTATGTTTAGAATCACTCATAAAATATTGGAAGTCTTATGAGATTCCAATTAATAGCCCAATAGTTAAATTTAGTGAAAATATAAAATTTGAAATAAGTAAAATTTTATTATTTGATGTTGTAAATCATCTCGTTAGAAACTTGTAGGCGAAAATCTCGTCAAAATCCGAGTTATAACGAAGAAGTTATGACTAACCGAAGATCCGCGACAAAACCGGCACGGTGCCGAATGATGTAAAAAGTGAGTTTTAGATAAACTACTTTTTAACCTTAGTAATCTAAATGAAATTCGTAGTATTCGTTAACCCGAGAAATTCGATAAAAAGAACGCCAAAATCTGACTTCGTATGAGGAAGTTATGATTTTTCGAAGTTTCAACTTAACAATTGACAGCTAAAAACTCAAATTTTAGATCGAGCGATATTTTACCGATACATCCTAAACAAGAATTGAAGGTCTCATCATATGTAGTACAACGGTAAAAAGTCTGATGAAAACGGATGTCGGATGAAGAAGTTATGAATTTTTAACGGATTTTCCTGTCCCGGTCTATTAAAAATAATAATATTACAAAATAAAGTAAAAATTAGCCGACGAAGTCTAAACAAAAGTTGTAGAGCGTAATTTTAGCTACGCGTGCATATAAAGAACGTCAAAAACAGAGCTCGTATGGGAAAGTTATGGATTTTAGAAGTTCGGGGCTCGAAATCCGAGAATTTCGCATGAACAGTACAGCCACCGGAGACCCTAGTCGCTGCCACATCACTTCGCACGAAGCAGCAGCGTCACCGGACACGTGGCTGATCCGAGAAGCGTTGCGTGTCGCATGCTGAGTGGACCAATGTGCGAGCCAATCCGGATCCGACGCGTGCCTACCTGCGAGCCGAGCCAACAAGTTGCTTCGTCACCTTCCGTCCGAGCCTCGCAGCAGGCCTCGTGGCCTTCGCCTCTCGCGCCACCTGCCCCTCGCTCCTGACGCCATCGAGCTGCTTCGCTGCTTGCTTCCCTCTCAAACCGACTTCGGCCTCAGCCCTATATATAGGGGGCTGCGAACCTTGCCGACTAACTTTTAAAAATTGCCATTTTTGGCCCCTTTTTCCATATTTTCACTATTTTGACTTTTCCCGAAGCCCCGGTATCAATTTTAGCACCCGAAACACGTCCCGAGACCCCTGAGAAGCTCGAAAATTTTATTTTTTCGGTTTTGAAGCCCTACCTTCGCAGAGCCCGGTTTTCAATTAAGCTCCCGGTTTTCAACATAGAAAGTCATATTTAAAGCCGAAATGTTGTCCAAATTACTATTTTAACCCTCGGTTAACTTAAGTTGAGTTCAATATATAGGAACAATTGTATGTTATGTGTTATATGTGCTATGTGGTTCTCAGTGTTATTATTCTGAGTTATTCTCCCGTGTTATTTTATTCGCTATGTTTATAGCAATTATAATACCTTTGACCATGTGATCAGTGAACGGACTTAGATTCACATTGGTACTGGTACGTAGCCTCTGGCCATGTAGAGCATGTCTCCATAAGAGAATGACTTCTATTCTATGACATTGGCATAAGGTTTGATAGGAATGGTATGTAGCCTCTGACCATGTAGAGCATGACTCCGTAAGAGAATGAACTCTATTCTATGGTATTGGCCAATGGTTAGACAGGGCTATAAGCCTGAAATCTACCTAAATGTTAATCAGAAATTGTAAGTCATCTGTGCCAATTGGGCCAAAGCTTTATTGATGCATATCAAGTATTGAAATCGTTATGTCTCATTGAAAAGTATATCTTTGAATAAAGTCTTTGATTGATATGAACGCTTGTCACATGATTTCACATATGTCTTCTTGTTCCCTTTTGCTTTTGTCATATTGGTATATGTAAGGCATAAAATTATATTGTATGTATCTATTGAATTCACTAAGCGTTATCGCTTATTCCTCTCAATATTTAACAATTGCAGGTGATGAGTATTCCAATATAGCTTTATACTGCTGAAAGATTTAGAATAGTTAATAGTATTTCTTTCTATTTTTAGTGTTCATGTATGTATATGAATAGTAGACTCCTGTGTAGTCATGAAATTTTAATAAAACTTAGTCGGTTTGTATCAGATCCTTTGTAATCACTTTATCAATATAAAATATTGTTTTATAAATATGCATGTAGCATGTTTTGAGGAATTAACTTAAGAAAAATTTTGAAATAGTATGAAAGTTTGGGTGTTTCATAAATACGAAAGTTAGGGTCTTTCAGTAAGGTAGCTCTTTTGACTAATGCGAATATAATCCTTATTGGGAAGAAATTGTCATGTGATAATTTCATTAAGGCTTTCCTTCCGTACACATAAAGTCATATGAGGCTTGAGACAACATGTTGCATCAGGCTTTTAGGGACATCCTAACTAGTACAAAGTTGAAAGAAATAGTACCTTCCCATAGAAACATACAAGCATGACCTCTTCGCATTAAGCACTGGACTAACTAAAAACACACAATCCTTAAAGAACAAGGTTAACAAAATATATATATATATATATATATATATATATATATATATATATATATATATATATATATATATTTAATTAAAAACAAAAAGTAAACAAAAGAAAATATTTTTGATTTTTCAAGTTTTTCTATTTTTCGAAAATGAAAATGAAACAAAAGTAAACCTAACCTTAGTTGTTATATGTGCGGATGCGAAGAAATGTGGATGCGAAGCCATGCGAAGCCTCTAAATGAACAGTAACTTCTTAACAATTCCGACTTAGAGCTTCTGACCGGACCTTTTATCCTTGAATTATTGATTTTGTAACTGAATTCACATCAATCATTCCCAAACCTGCTAAAATTATTACAAATGATTTTTCATCAAGAGGTTTAGTAAAAATATCAGCAAGTTGTTCAGTGGTTTTAACAAAATGAATTTCAATATTCCCAACTTCCACATGATCTTTGATAAAATGATATCGAAGAGCTATATGTTTTGTCTTTGAGTGTTGTACTGGATTATGACAAATGCGAATTGCACTTTGAGAATCACAATACAAATGAATCTTTTTCATATTAATAGCATAATCACGAAGGTGACTCTGAATCCAAATGATTTGTGAAGTGCAAGCAGCAGCTGCAATATATTCAGCCTCAACAGTTGCTATAGCAACACAAGTTTGCTTCTTTGATTGCCAACTTACCAACTTTCCATCCAATAGTTGACATCCACCACTTGTACTTTTCCTATCTAAAGTACATCCTCCTAGATCTGAGTTTGAAAAGGCTTGAATGAAAAATCCCGATTTTGCAGGATACCAAAGTCCTAAAGAAATTGTTCCTTTAAGATAGTGAAAAATATTTTTCACTGCAGTTAAATGAGGTTCCCTGGGATTAGCTTGATATCTAGCACAATTACACACCGAAAACATAATATTAGGTCTACTTGCAGTTAAGTACAATAAGGGCCCTATCATGATTCGATAAAGAGTTAAATCCACAGCAGGAGTATCTAATGAAGGAGTTAGTCTTGTTCCCACTGCCATTGGTACTAGCAACTTCGTGCTGTTGGTCATTCCAAACTTTTCAAGCAAGTTCTTTGTGTATTTTTCTTGATTGATTAAAATTCCATCCCTATTCTGTCTTATATTCAAACCAAGAAAATTATTGATTTTTCCCATCATACTCATTTCAAATTGACTTTTCATTAGATTTTCAAATTCAAGTGACAATGTTGGGTCAGTTGAGCCAAAAATAATATCATCAACATAAATTTGAACAAGCATGAGATGATTCCCAACTTTCTTGCGAAATAATGGGGGTCAACTGATCCTTGTTTAAATTTAGATTGTTTCAATACATTTGTAAGTGTTGCATACCAAGCTCTTGGTGCTTGTTTTAACCCATAAACTGCTTTGTCAAGAATGTAGACATGATCAGGATGTTCCTCATTTATAAATCCAGGTGGTTGTTCAACATACACTATTTCTTCAAGTTCTCCATTTAAGAATGCGCATTTAACATCTATTTGAAAAACGTTAACGTCTTTGTGAGCTGCATAAGCTAAAAATATGCGAACTTCTTCGAGTCTTACGATAGGAGCAAAAGTTTCTTCATAATCTATTCCTTCTTGTTGCGAATATCCTTTAACCACTAGTCTAGCTTTATTTTGAATAATATTGCCATCTTTGTCAGTTTTATTTTTAAAGATCCATTTTAATCCAACAATTGAAACATCATAAGGTTTAGGAATTAATCTCCAAACCTTGTTTCGTTCAAATTCAGCTAGTTCAGATTGCATAGCAACAACCCAATCTAAGTGTTCCATAGCATTCTTTACTGTCTTTGGCTCTATTTTCGAAATAAAAACATTAAACATACACAATTCTTGGTTCGCATTTAGTACCTCATTTTTCGCACGAATTTGAGCTCTTGTCAACACACCATCTTGTGGATTTCCAATTACCTATTCTTTGGGATGATTTCTTGTCCATTTCTCAAGTGTTGGAAAATCATGATTAAATTCCAATGGCGCATCTTCATACATATCTTCATTTTCAGATCCTGCAATAGAAAAATTATCATTTAATTCATGAAACTTATCATTTTCATCAAGATTAATTATCTCTGTTTCATCATGCTCCCCCTCAACATGACGTTCATCTTGATGCTCCCCTTCTAAATGATATTCCTGATAATTTTGCGAATGCTCCCCCTCAACTTGATGATTCATATTTTCTTTCTCCCCCTCAAAAGTTTGCTCTACCACATCAACTCCAGGCACACTTTCTCAAGTTATCGACGTTGTAGTGATTGTTGAATCATCATTATGTTTTGAGGATTCTGATGTTTGATTATCAGGAGCATTCAATTCTGCATCAATTGCGCTGTCAGGAGTTCCAAAAATTAAGTCATAATGACAATCATTTATTTCTGAATTATCAATGTTAGTATCTAAATTAACAAGAATTGATTTATGTTCAAATTTACTATCCGTTTGTTTAAGATAGTAGTCATCAAAAGTTAAGTTGAAAGTTTCTTCAACTTTTCTTGTTCGCTTGTTTAACACCCCGTAGGCAACCGAATTTTGAGAATATCCTAAGAATATGCCTTCATCAGCTTTAGTTTGAAACTTGTTCAGATTGTCTTTTAGATTCATTATAAAACACTTGCAACCAAAAACATGGAAAATTTTGACATTAGGTTTTCGATTGTTGAGCATTTCATATGGAGTGACATTGAATCTGCGATGAATGAATGACCGATTCTGAGTAAAACAAGTCGTAGATACTGCTTCATCCCAAAGATATTGAGTTAAGTTCGCATATGTCAACATGGTTCTGGCTGCTTCGCATAAAGACCTATTTCTTCTTTCAACAACACCATTCTTTTCTGGAGTATATGGTGAAGAGAAATTATGCGAAATACCTTTGTCTGTGAGAAAAGAGTCCAGTATTTGATTTTTAAACTCAGAACCATTATCAATTTTAACCTTGCGAACATTCTTTTTAAGGCTAATCTCAATCTTTTTGATAAAATCAATCATCGTTTGAGCAAATTCAGATTTTAACCTAAGAAAAAGTACCCATGTGAATCTAGAAAAATCATCAACAATAACTAAAATATACCGCTTTTTATTTATTGTAGCAACAGTCGACGGTCCACATAAGTCAATGTGAAGAAGTTCCAATGGTTCTACGATATTTGAATCTATCACAATCGGATGACCTTTTCTATGTTGTTTTCCTTGTTCGCAAGTTGCACATAAAGTATCATTGTCAAATTTTAGTATAGGTAAACCTCTAACTAAATCTTCAGTGACGAGTTTGTTAATGTTGCGAAAATTTAAATGAGACAATCTTCGATGCCAAAGCTAGCTAATATCATTAGATGCCTTTGATAGTAAACACACAGCAGGTTTGCCCACGATTGGTTTGATATCCAGTGTAAACATATCACCATATCTTTTGGATTTGAGAAGTACTTCATTTGTTTTCGCATTTGAAATGATACTTCCTTCTTCATTAAACATAACTTGATTTTCAGTACACACAACAAGTTGCGAAACACTAATCAAGTTATGTTGAAGACCTTCAACATAAGCAACCCTGTTACCAGTGAATTGTCCATTCGTGACTTTTCCATAACCTTTCACTTGACACTTGTGATTATTTCCAAATTTTACTACTCCAACATTTTCCAAGCTTCTATAATCTCGCAAGTTTTCCTTCCTTCCAGTCATGTGACGAGAGCAACCACTATCAATATACCATTTTGCATCATATTGCTCATCACACATCACCTGCATTTATTGAAAAAATTTAGGAACCCAAGACTTATTGGGTCCTATATTAGTAGTTTTGAACAAATGCTTTGAACTTAAAATCCATGATTTCACTTTGTTTGTTACACTGTCAATTATATCAACATCATCAGATAGAGATATTGAAATATAGTTATTCGACAGTTTTGAATTTTCAATGAGTTGCATCTCATCTTTCACAACATTTGTAACTTTGATAACTGGTTTCCATTTTTGTACTGGAACTTGCGAGTTATAAGATGATGAACTAGCATTGGAAGAGTGATTTGCGAAGTTGTCAAATGCATTCTTTATTTGTTGCTCTGAAAACTTTCCATTTTGATATTGTCTTCCTTTCCCTTCAAGCCAACGATTGATCATACATACATTAGATTTTCCTTTTGTATACGAAACTTTGGTCAGTTTTGAAATTGAAGGATTTGGAAAATTTGGTTGTTTACGTGTAAATTTCATTTTGGTTTGATTTGTGACATTTAAAGTTGATGAATTATTCGTAAATTTGTCAACATTACGAAACTTTTGATTGTTCACAAATTTTTGCGAAGTCTCAAATTTTCGATTGTTGTCATATTTTGCGAACAAATTTATCATTATTTGTCATTGGAATTTTGTCAACAGAATATATTGGTTTATGAAAACTTGTATCTTTTTGTTTATCCATTCTTTGAAATTTTGACGATTTTGACTTTGAAATCTGTTCTTTTTCAACTTTTGATTTGTCATTGGACACAACTTGCCAAAAAATTTCTTTTCTTGCTTTTCTTTTTGAAACATTATTTTCTGTTGAATAATTTCCAACCATCAATTTAAATTCATGAGAATTTAATTTCACTTCAATCTTTGGTTTTGAAACATTCTAAAAAACTTTGTTTGGTTTTTCCTTTTTAACAACCCATTTTTGTGATGATTTTTGATTTCGATAAACATAAAAATTTTGAGTCAAATTATTTTCTATAGTATTTTGATTTGCGAAGAAACCTTCAGTAGTTGACTTGTGATTATCATTTTCAACAATTTTGTTGAATTCAGGATTAATTTTCTCAGCATTCCCAGTAGTGACAAATACTTGATTTGGAAAAATTGTGTTATCTGTGCATATAAAATTTGGATAAACGACAGTGATAGTTTCCAAATAATGTGCAACATTGTCACTTAGAATTTTGTCGAATTCTTTTGTATCACCAAATACTTGATCAACCACAACTCGTGGAGGTATTTCATGTGAATCCTTCACATCTTCTTTGTTTTCATCAGTGTCATCAGATTTCCAGCTTTCAACTTCCACGTTATCAAAATTACAATGTTGCAAAGTAGAGGGTTTTTCAATGTCATTTTTGACTATCGAATCAACTAAAATTTCATTGCCTTTGATCTTAGATGTGATATTAATGATTGACAATTGTGCACAATCAACCTCTTCTTCCTCTTCAATCTCACTGATTTCACTCATATTATCTGAATTTTCAACGACATCAGCATAATTGAGTTGAGAATCAAGAGTTGAGGTTTCAGTTTTCTTTAAGATTTTCACTTGTTCATTCTTTGTCAAACTTTCATTGACAATACTAACCAACTCATTAGCATTCAAGTATTCATCAATTTTGACAATACCATATGCAAATCTATCATCAGGTATTTTGTCAAATTGAGCAATTGTGTTTTCGCAATCATAAGACACAACATCAACTTTTTCACGATCATATTCAAGAAAAGGTAAAAGTTTCCTATGTTGTTCTTTGCTAATGTCAGATGAATGATGTAAAGCAGTTAATTTTGCATACAAATGCTAAGCAGAGTTACAATATATGTTTCTTTGTGCTAGTAACAACCTAACTTCATTACCAAGATTGTCCCTATCACAATTTACATTTTTGATTTGCATTTCAAGTTTGTCTACTCTGCTTCATTTTATTTCTAACTCTCTTCATGTCTCAACGAGTTGCATATTTAAATTTTGAGCTTCAGTACTAGCAGACACAATAATAGAATCAAAATAAGCAACAATATCATCAAAAGAAGTAATTTCAGCATCATAAGCAGATAAAGGAATATTAAAAGATTCAAGAATAGCACGTACCTTGGTAGTCATTGGTGATTTTTATGTGGAATTGGATACGAAGAACCTACCTGAAACATTCTTTTCGCAATCATTTTCAAAGTTTGCGAACATTGCTCCATGAGTTGGATGCCTCATTTCTTCATCATCAGATCCTGAAGACCAGATCTGATATGTTCCACTTTCTTCCTCATCAGATTCACCCTTTGCAACCAGTAACATTCCTTTTGCCTTCGCACACACTTCTTCGAGCTTTTCAGAATATTAAGCTTCATCTTTCACTTTGTTCTTTTTCTCCTCTTTCTTTCGCAACATGCAATCTGCTGCGAAGTGATTCGCACCATTACAGTAGTGACAATAAATTCCAGAATCACCTTTCAGTTTCTTCACATCTTTTGCATCCTTTTGCTTTTCATTAAATTTTTCCATTTTCTTCTTCTCCTCACTTCTAGCTTTAGCAACTCCACTCTTCGCATCATTTGCCTTTCCTTTTGGATTAAAAGGCTTTTTGAAAATTTTCATAACTCTGTTGTTTGAGTAGAATGCTACAGCTTCATCATCAGAGTTCATTAAGAAACCTTCATTTTCTGAACCATCTGTTTCATTAGTATTAACTTCAAATACCTTTGAAACAAGCGCCAAAGGACCTCCTCTACTTTGTTTTGATTCTTCATAAAATTCTAAGACTTCACTTTCGTGTGTTTTCAGCTGATTGTAGAGATCATTCAGGCTACTAGTATCAAAGCTTTGTTGATTCTTTATCATCATACTCACACTTCGCCATTCCTTGCGAAGGCCCATGATGAATGTTAAATTGAACTCCATGAGATACCTAGTGATCCCATACCTATTGCAACGATACACAAGCTCATTCAGACAATCATAGTAACTTTCAAGAGTTTCAGCATCCTTTTGTATGAATTCCTTTAGATCAACAAGACATTGCTTCACAGAGTTGATCTTCATTTTTTCGCTACCTTGATACTTCTCTTTCAGAGTGTTCCAGATCTCCTTGGCTGTTTTACAACTACGGATGTAATTGAAAACCACAGGAGGTAGAGCACCTCTTAGTTCCCTCATGCACCTCTTTTCATTCTTTTTCAGACAGTTTTGTTGTTCAGCAACTTCAGCAAAAGTAGTAGATGGTCCAATTGATTGAACATTAGCAGGAGCTTGAACTGTTCCATTGATATAATTCCAAAGTTCTTCATCAATTCCATTTAAGTAATCCTCCATTCTATCAGCCCATTGATCATAGTATTCAGGGATTAACATCAGAATTTTGGTTGAAGAACCAAGCAAATGAGAGAAAGAAGTCATTGTATTCATGTTGAAGTTCGCCATTAATGAACACGAAAATTTCAGAAAGCTTAAAAAACTTGATGAATTTGAGAATTGATCAACAAAAATGATCACAAATTGCTAATCGATCACTCGACTAAAAAATCCAAAGGCAGAATCGATTCAAATCTAAACATCAAAAGTGATTTTCAAAACCAAAATGCACGGAAAATTTTGAGTAAAGTTACAACTCAAAAAACAAATGATTCTAACACGAAAATCAGATCGATGCAGTTTGAATCCTGCTCTGATACCAATTGAAGAGAATTGTTATCAAGATTATGAAAGCAATTATGATTGAATGATTGAGAAGTAAGAACACAACGAGTAAATATTAATCAGATCTTATATTGATGAAGACTGATTACAAAGCTTTTAGCAGAAAGAATACTCGAGTTCAAAAGTTCTTTCTACTTCTATCCTCAGTCCCTATTTCTAGGAGACCTGAGTGTACAAAAAGTATACTAAGTCTATTACAATATGCTTCACATAAAACTGTGACTCACTAAAATAACTAATATGCGAAACTCAAAAAGAAACAACTACTTCGACTTTTACAGTACATAGACTCTACACACACTTTCACCTCTTTAACTCCTACAACCTCACCTACAACCCCTAAAGCCCCGGTATCAAATCTAAAACTCTAAGCAAGCCTTGAAGCCTCGAGATTCCTAGGAAAAATATCCTCTCTCCAGTTGAAACGCTGCCCGATTAAAGTTGGTTTTTTGTCAAATAAACTCCTTTCCAGAAAACGAAACTCTATCCAAATCACCACTTATCAAGTGATTTCCTACACCCATATTTTCATAATTTTTACTATTTTAAGGGGGGGGGGGGGGGGGGGGGCGGAGGGGGGAACACAAGAACTTTGTGTTACAAATAAATGATTTCAAATAATGATAAAACGACATTAACGCATCAAAAATACTCAAAATATTAAACTCTTTTATAAACTTATATTTTTCCCCAAAATTCATTTTGTATATATATTAATATAAATAAGATTTGAAAGGCTTAGGACTAATAACTCATTCTAGGTCCTTTTCTTTGTTTGGATGTGGGCTTATAGTACTTGTTATTTATCCAAATGTCGTTTAAATTATACTTATATATAAAAATTGTATATGTATATAAATATAAAAGTTATTTCATCAGTTTAATTATCCTTTGTAACATGTTGAGCAAGGGGTTACATGTAAAAATAGTTAAATACCAATTAAGAAAGTACATATAAATTATAATAAGTATAATTTATGATATACAGAACAATAGTTCATGATTCAAATATACCAGAATACACCGTTTACAAGAAACAAAGGTTTGATTCAAAACAAAACAAGGGTTTACAATTTTCAAATACATGTTAAAAATACTAATTCATGGATATACAATCAATTATTTATTTCAGAATTATTGAGTTTTCATTATACATGTAACGTTTATATGCTTTTTATGAGACATTCAATTCAGGTTGTTTAAATTCATTTAAACAACCATGTTAAAGTCCTGATATTATAACCAGAGTCTCCAGTCAGGGGATTGAAACAAGTTGTATGTAGATCTATATTGGGATTGACAACCCCACACTCAGGCTGTTAGAAAATATTGGATTTTCTTGGAAAGCATGCATACATATTTCAGAACTTGATAACAATGGTTTTCGATACAAACGACATTTTACTTATAATGAAAAGAAATAATTTGTACAAATTCAGTGACTAGTTTTTAATACAAAAACGTGCTAATGAACTCACCAGCTTTATGCTGATACGTTTTCAAAACCGCTTGTATTCTCAGGGCAACATTAGATAGGTACCTTCGTCAGTTTTTGGAGAAGACAGAGCATTTTGGAGTATCGTCTTTATCTTTTGCTACATTTTGATGTATACAAACTATGATTTCAAACAGATGTAAATATTCTTAATGTAATGTAATGGTTGTGTTTACTTTGATTTACTATGATATGATTGTTGTGATACTACACATGACGTCGCCCGCCCCCGCACGTTTCCACCGTTATTTCTGATGGTCCAGGGGTGTGACACTGTTACCTTTAGCTGGGGAGAAAAGCAAGAAATAGTGTTCCAAACGTTGAAGCGAGATTTGTGTAGTGCACCGATCCCGTCTCTCCCTGAAGGGACAGAGGATTTCATAGTGTATTGTGATGCTTCTAATAAAGTGCTTGGATGTGTTCTTATGCAAAGAGGAAAGGTTATATCCTATGCCTCAAGACACCTAAAGACACATGATGTCAACTATACAACACATGACCTTGAACTAGGAGCAGTGGTATTTCCTCTGAAGATCTGGAGACATTACTTATATATCAAAAAATGCACAATATTCACGGACCATAAAAGTCTCCATCATATCTTCGATTAGAAAGAGCTGAACACGAGACAACAATGATGGGTGGAGCTACTGAATGATTACGAATGTGAAATTCTTTAGCACCCTGGTAAAGAAAACGTAGTAGCTGATTCCCTTAGCAGAAAAGAATACTCTGGACATCGAGTAAAATCATTAACCATGAAAAATCCATTCACATTTGTCCACACAGATCAAAGAAGCTCAACTTGAAGCCTTAACACCCGAAAACGTGACAGGTGAAACCCTAGGAGGAATGGATAAGAACTTTGAAGTCAAGGATGATAGAGTCTATTATTTCATGAACCAGACCTGGACACCAAAGTTCGGTGGTTACAGAGACGTGGTTATGAATGAAGCACACAAAACCTGATACTCCATTCATCCAGGTTCAGACAAGATGTATTTGGACCTCAAGAAGCTATACTGGTGGCCTAACATGAACGCCGAAATTGCTACCTTTCTGGGCAAGTGCCTTACTTGTGCCAAAGTCAAGGTAGAAATACTAGAAACCTTCAGGTTTAGTGCAACAACCTGAAATCCCTCAATGCAAGTGGGAGAGGATTACAATGGACTTCATAACTAAGTAACCCAAGACATCAGGTGGTTATGATACTATTTGGGTAATCGTCGATAGATTAACCAAATCCGCACACTTCTTTCCAATAAAAGAAACCGATAAGATGGAGAAATTAACAAGAACTTACCTCAAAGAGATTGTTAGATTGAATGGTGTGTCAATATCTATTATTTCTGACCGAGATAGTAGATTTACTTCTCGTTTCTAGCAGTCTTTACAAAACTCTCTGGGTACCAGGTTGGACATCAGTACAACCTACCATCCACAAACTGACGGACAAAGTGAGAGGAAGATTCAAACATTAGAAGACATGTTGCGAGCTTGCGTGATAGACTTTGGAAAGGCATGGGATACTCATTTACCCCTTGTCTAATTCTCTTATAACAACAGTTATCACACTAGCCTAAAGGCTGCTCCATTCGAAGCCCTCTATGGCCGCAAGTGTAGATCCCCTCTATGCTAGGCTGAAGTAGGTGTAACAACCCGAAATTTAGTGCCATCGCTTGTAACTCTTTCGTATTTCAATTCAAGCAACCAATCGTCGTTTCCAAATTCGATTCCGATTTTTTTCCTGTTTAATTAAGTCATTAACTTGTACGTATCTAAAATGACTTAATGGGTGTCTTAATACATTTAGAAATCATTTTAATGCCCCATATTAGTGATCGGAATATTTCTAGAATTTAGCGTATCGGGTTACGGCAACTCAATCAGGTACGACCAAAAGCCTCGTCTAACGTCGGCATCGAGTAGAATTCCACCGTGTTCGAAACTTAGACACTATAGAAAGTGTTCTAAGCCTTCATTTGAAGCTTTTGGCTTCATCTCACTACTCTCTCTCTCTAACCTCTCTCCTCACTCTAAATTAAGATCCAAAATCAAAGAATTAAGGCTCCAAATCATAGAAGTAACCTTCCTAGCTTGTTATTCAACCTCTTAGGCCTTCAAATCTGAGTTAAAAATGAGATTTAGGACCTGGAACATGCGTGTACGGCCAAGGAATAAGCTTGGGCCGTAAACACACAATAAAGGGGTTTTTGATCCATTTAACCCTTCCAAATCATAGTTGGGACTTAGATATGACCTTGAGGCTTGCAAACCTGGACTTGGAACACATTAAACATACATTTTAAGGGACAAATAAGATTTTATGGCCAAGGCATGTGCTTGGGCCGTAAACTCCTCAAACATTGGGATAAACTCATTTTTTTACATGTTAAAAGGCCTTGAAACTTAACCAATAGCCTTGTGGTAAATCCTAGAACCATCTAAAAATAGTTTGGGGACCTTAAACACATCAAACACCCTACATATGAGAGTTTATGGCCATAGAACATCTCCTGGGCCGTAAACTCCAAAAATTATGTTAAATGGTACCCTAAATTCATAACAAGGCTTGGAAAATTAACTAGAATCACATATGATTGTCCCTTATACCTCAAAATCAATTATTCTTGACCATAGTAGAGTTTACGGCCATAAAATCCAAGTTTAGGGCCGTAAACTCCCTTTTAAGTGGTATAAATTCATTCAAACCATTCCAAGGCATTTTAGTAAGTCATTCCAACAATCCCCAAGTCCAATCAAGCCATTAAACCCTCAAAACCACACCAACATGAGTTTATGGCCGTAAACTCATGTATGTGTGTGTTTTGTGGCTGTAAACTCCCTTAAATGTTTACTCTTGGGGATTAAACTCAAGTCCCAAGTCCCTAGTGCCAATACACGTCCGAAGATGTTACCCGGGTCACTCCAAACGCTCGTTTTGAGGTGTTTAACCTCGTTGGAGTGTATTGTTCCATATAAATAGTGATTTTAAATCTAATTAGATATATATGGACATTATTACATTTGACATAGGGATATCGCGAGTAATCAAGCCCCGAACCAACGTCTAGTGTCCGAAACCGTTGCATTTCCGAGTCCGGTGAGTTCATACCCCTACCCTTTTTCATTGTTTTCACTGTTTTCAGGGGGAACACAAGCAAAGTACAAGGGATTACTTGTACTAAAAAATATGCTTTCATGTGTGTGTTTCACAGTTTATATGCTTTTAACTCTGATTACTACAACGGATAACCGTTTGAACATGCAGATCACGTAAACACATATTTGTGAAATGGATTTTAAACTGTTATGTTTTACATATATTTCACAAATGGATTTCCACATTTTATCAGTTAAAAGCATGAAATTAGAACATTTGAACATAATACCTGTACACTGTTTTATCCTCGGTAACACTCCACATAAATACGCGAGTGGAGGACTGTCATATTATTACTAGTAAATTTGTTAATCATGTATGATTGGAGACACGTCCTCGGCGAACACTCCTCAGAGATACGCGAGTGGAGGACTACACCCGTAACTAGAATCTCTGGGATTTAGAGAGCGTGACTTGAGTGTATAGATCTATACGGGGCTGAATACCCCACACCTGGCTGCTTGCTACAGCCGAACCGAAATGGTTCAAGGGTGACGAAAGTCATAAGTATGTGGACTACTTATTGCCACAGGTTTAGTCTATCGTATGGTTATGGAACTCGCAATTAGGATAACAGAGATTTACTTATGGTAATAATGAATAACAAGAATACATCTTTCACATACGGTAACCAATATTCAGGAAAGTATGGGACTTTCCTGGGAAACCTTGTACATAACCAGGTTTAACATGATTACATCTTTTACATATGATAACAAACATTCAGGAAAGTATGGGACTTTCCTAGGGAAACGTTTACATAACCAGAAAGGATAACAAACTGGATAACTTTACATCTTTCACAATTGGTAACACAATCAGGAAAGTATGGGACTTTCCTGGGAATACATTGGTATATAACCAGAACAGTATGTTAAACCAAATAACCTAACTGTACATTCTCACAAAAGTAAACATGTTTTTAGTGTACAACTCTACTTTACATGTTGACAAACGATAACCAACCTTTTTAAGAAAATATGGGATTTTCTTGGTGTGCGTAACATTTTAGAAACAAGAAGGAAACTTGAACAAATTCACAAACATAAACCGCTTATGAACTCACCAGCGTTATGCTGATTTTCAAACCGCTTGTGTTCTCAGGTCAGCATTAGAACAGGTACTGGAAGATCCTTTTTGCTTGAAGACGGAGTACTCAGAAGACCCGTTTCATTTTGTTCATATATATATGCTATGTAACACAACTGTACAAACTTTACTTTTGAAACAATTGTAAAACTTTTCTTTATGTAATGTAATGGTTGTGTTACTTTACTTACTATGTGCATTGGATTTGATACTGGGAAATCTCCAGAAAAGTCCTAAAATTTTAGTCCAATTTATGAAAAAGTCCCAAACTAATTTTTGTTTACAGAAAAGCACAGAATACCGGCTAAAACTTTGAAAAAACCCTTTTTGGCCGGTTTTGTAGATTTAGCCGGTATTCTGTCCTTTTTCGTTAGTTTGCTCAAAATATTAGGACTTTTCTGAAAATTACCCGATAACCAAAAATATTGGGACTTTTTTGAAAATTACTATGGAATTAATGGATATTATTATTAACAAATACCAGCAAAATCTGTGAAACCGGCCGAAAAGGGTTTTTTCGAAGTTTTAACCGGTATTCTATGCTTTTCTGTAAATAAAATTTATTTTGGGACTTTTTCATAAATTGGGTTAAAATTTTGGGACTTTTCTGGAGATTTCCCTTTGATACTCAACGTGGAGTCAACCCTAGAAATGTTTCCGCCATCGGTTTTCAGGGTGTGACAGATTGGTATCAGAGCCCTTGTTTATAGTGAATAAAGTATACCAAACCTTACATGGTATAAAACTATAAACACTAAAGGGCCTGAGTGCTCTGAATTAAAAGTATCTTCAAACTACAAGTATTTTCAAAAGTATAAAATATACCCAATCGTCGCGATCCGTAACCACAAGTAGAACAGAACATAAGTAATTGGGTGTTGTGTGTTACGGTTAAACCTGGGCAGTTATGTAGTTATGTCTAGGGTCAATATAGCCTGGCCAACTATATTAATTCGAGACACGGCCAACATGTGCTTGGGAGTGACTGTGGTGTGCGGCATGCCTAAAACTTACCATAATATCCCAAACATCGAACCATTGTCGTAATCAATTCATGAAATACTATGGGAGTATTTCTCGAGCCAATCCTCTGTAGAAATCCTCATTCGAGAGGTGTTCTGTGATCATTCTTAGCGATAAATTATCTGTTTTGATAACTCTTTCCTGCTTTATCGCTTATTCGGAACATATAACTGCCATATCTATCGATTCAATGTAGAGGACTTATCATCCTCTCTCTTTCTTGATCTTATTAGATTAAGATGCCTCCCAGAAAGAGACCCAGCTCAAAGAACAACAACAATCCTTCTTCGCCACCACCTCCTCCTCAATTTGACCTTGCATCGCTCCAGACAGTCCTGACTGCTGCAATGGTGGCAGCCATGTCACAAGTGAACTGTAGTGGCTCAGGAGGTGGCCCTCAATCCCAAAACCCCGAAGTTAGCCAGGGACACCAAAAAGGGGGTTCCTATAAGGATTTCATGAACGCAAAACCAACATCCTTCAATGGCGCTGGAGGTGTCATTTCTTTATCCCGATGGTTCGAGAAAATCGAATCCATATTTGAAATATGTGCTTGTGCGGAGTCCGATAAAGTTAAATTCGCAGCCTGTACTTTCATCGATAAGGCCTTGACTTGGTGGAATGGCCGAGTCAAATCTCTGACCTTACCCGTAGCCAATTCCATGGGTTAGGAAGCCATGAAGGAACTCCTCATAGCCAAGTACTGCCCCCGTGGTGAAATGTAGAAACTAGAGCACGAGCTCTGGAACCTGAGGATGAAAGGTTCCGACATTGCTGCATACACTTCCCGATTCGATGATCTCGCACTTCTCTGCCCGGGATTAGTCACTCCTGAAAACAAAAAGATCGAAAGTTTCATTTGGGGGTTATCCCAACCGACAAAGAGTCATGTTTTGGCTGCTCGTCCGGATACCTATGATAGTGCCAAGACTTTAGCTCAAACTCTGATTGATCATAGCGATGACGTTAAGGAAATCAGTACCACTTCTGAGCCGACTCAAAGGAGTGGTGAAAAGAGAAAATTCTGGAAGAAGAAGAAGAACGGTCAATCTTCTCAAGGATCTTCCAAGAAATAGCAGACTATAGCAGTCCATGCTGCTACTACCCCTGTTGCTGCTGCTTCTGTTGTGGGATCCACAGCTCCAACTCCTACCAGTAGATATGCTGGTAATCTTCCTCTATGTGACAAGTGAAAATACCATCACAATCCTGGTCCCTGCCGAGAACTATCCTGTACCAACTGTGGTAAGAAAGGGCACACAGTTCGATTCTGCAAAACTCCCACCCAATCAGCCAACGAATCATCTGGAGCAGGTGGTAGTCAAGCCTACTACAACTGTGGAGAAGTTGGGCACTTTAAAAGGAACTGTCCCAAGAAGTCAACTGTTGATAACACCAGAAGGGTTCTATCCATGGGATGGGAGGAAGCAGTCGCCGATCCCACTGTTGTTTCGGGTACGTTCCTTCTCGACAACTCATATGCTAGTATTCTTTTCGATTCGGGTGCTGAAAGGAGTTTTGTTAGTCATGCATTCAAACATAATCTAAAACGTAATCCCCAACCACTAACTGAAACGTTTACCGTCGAGATGGCTAACGGTGAGAAAGAAAGCGCTAACGATGTATTCATAGGTTGTACGCTTACCCTAAATGATCATTCATTTCCTAAAGATCTCATGCCCGTTTCCATTAAGAGCTTTGATGTTATCATTGGCATGGATTGGTTGAGTCCCAATCATGCTGATATCCTTTGTTACGAAAAAGTGATCCATCTCAACCTTCCCTCGGATCAAACTCTTGTAATCTATGGCGATAAACCCAGTTCCAATCTTCGTATTATTTCCTGCATCAAAGCTCGAAACTCCTACGAAAGGAGTGCATTGCATTCTTAGCCCATGTGATCAACGAGAAACAAGAAGTTAAAGACCTTGCGAGCATCCCCGAAGTCTGTAACTTTCCAGATGTATTTCCCGAAGAGCTTCCAGGAATTTCTCCCAAGCGTCAGGTCGAGTTCCCTATTGACCTAATTCCTGGAGCTACCCCCGTAGCAAAGTCTCCGTATCGCTTAGCTCCAGCAGAAATGCAGGAGTTATCCAGTCAACTCAATGAGTTGCTCAGTAAAGGATTCATTAGACCGAGTTCCTCACCCTGGGGAGCTCCGGTATTGTTTGTCAAGAATAAAGATCGATTCTTTCGGATGTGTATCGATTACCGTGAGCTGAACAAGTTGACCATTAAGAACCGATATCCTCTTCCGCGAATAGATGACCTCTTCGATCAACTCCAGGGAGCCAGCTACTTCTCAAAGATAGACCTTTGGTCAGGGTACCATCAGTTACGAGTTCAGAAGAATGATGTTTCCAAAACAGCATTTAGGACTCGGTATGGACACTACAAGTTCGTAGTGATGCCCTTCGGTCTAACCAATGCACCGGCTGTGTTCATGGATATGATGAACTGGGTGTGCCGTCCCTTCTTAGACAAGTTCGTCATTGTGTTCATTGACGACATCCTTGTCTAATCCCGAAGCGAAGAAGACCACAAGCAACACTTGAGGTTAGTGTTGGAGACCCTTAGATACGAAAAGCTATACGCTAAATTCTCCAAGTGTTAATTCTGGATACGGAAGGTAACTTTCCTCGGTCACGTGGTAAGCGAAGAGGGAATTCATGTGGATCCTTCCAAAATTAAAGTGATAGAAAATTGGTCGGCACCGAAGACACCTACAGAAATTCGTCAATTCTTGTGTCTCACCGGCTACTATCGGAGATTCATTCAGAATTTTTCCAAAATCGCCAAACCTTTAACCACTCTAACACAGAAAGGTGTACCCTTTTGTTGGAGTGATAAACAAGAAACTGCATTCCAAACGTTGAAGAGAGCCTTATGCAGCGCGCATGTTCTGTCCCTACCCGAAGGGGCAGAGGACTTCGTTGTTTACTGCGATGCATCTAATAAAGGTTTAGGTTGTGTGCTTATGCAAAGAGGAAAAGTGATTGCTTATGCCTCAAGACAGTTGAAAGCACACGAGGTCAACTATACCACACATGACTTAGAACTAGGAGCCGTAGTCTTTGCATTGAAGATTTGGAGACATTATCTCTACGGAACCAAGTGCACGATCTTCACTAATCACAAGAGCCTGCAGCACATCTTTGATCATAAAGACTTGAACTTGAGGCAACGGCGATGGGTAGAACTACTCAGTGATTATGAGTGTGAAATCCGTTACCATCCCGGCAAGGCCAATGTGGTAGCAGATGCCCTTAGCCGAAAGGAAAGTGCAGGCCACAAAGTGAAGAACCAGACCATGACTATCCATTCATACTTACCCATGCAAATCCGAGGAGCCCAGTTAGAAGCACTCAAACTTGAGAACGTGTTGATCGAAACCTTAAGAGGAATGGAAAAGAAACTTGAGATCAGAGGTGACGGAGTCTATTGTTTCATGGATCGGATCTGGATTCCAAAGTCCAGAGGATTCAGGGAGATTGTCATGGAGGAGGCACATAAAACCAAATACTCCATTCACCCAGGTTCGGACAAGATGTACCTGGATCTCAAGAAGCAATACTGGTGGCCAAACATGAAAGCTGAGATAGCTACATTTGTGGGCAAGTGTCGGACTTGTGCCAAAGTCAAAGTTGAACAACAAAAACCCTCGGGTCTGCTCCAACAGCCCGAGATCCCCGAATGGAAATGGGAGATGATTACCATGGATTTCATCACCAAACTGCCCAAGTGTTCTAGTGGGTACGATACCCTTTGGGTAATTGTCGATCGTTTGACAAAATCCGCTCACTTCATTCTAATCAAAGAGTCGTACAAGATGGAAAGACTCGCGCGAATCTAAATCCAGGAGGTAGTTCGACTGCACGGTGTACCTGTATCTATTATCTCTGATCGAGATAGCAGGTTTACCTCCAGATTCTGGCAGTCCCTTCAGAAATCCCTTGGAACCAAACTTGATATGAGCATAGCGTATCATCCTCAGACCGATGGACAGAGTGAGAGAACAATCCAAAACCCTGGAGGACATGCTTAGGGCATGTGTCATTGACTTTGGAAAGTCGTGGGACACACATCTATCCTTGATCGAATTCTCATACAACAACAGTTACCACGT
This sequence comes from Lactuca saligna, assembly GCF_052625555.1. NCBI lineage: Eukaryota > Viridiplantae > Streptophyta > Magnoliopsida > Asterales > Asteraceae > Lactuca > Lactuca saligna. The sequence goes on along the minus strand of NC_136420.1, from coordinate 240,661,824 downwards.
CAACATTAGGGTTGCTCCGTTTGAAGCCCTATACGATCGTAAGTGCAGATCCCCTCTGTGCTCGGCCGAGGTGGGGGATACACAGTTAGCTAGGAGTCGAGTCCCCGACAGTGCTCTCACTGGTCCGGAAATCATCCGCGAAACCACCGAAAAGATCATTCAAATCTGTAACCGATTGAAAGCTTCACGTGATCGCCAAAAGAGTTACACTGATAATCGTCGGAAACCACTGGAATTCCAGGTTGGAGACCGTGTCCTGTTGAAGGTCTCGCCATGGAAAGGCACTGTACGCTTTGGTAAGCGTGGGAAAGTTAACCCTAGATACATTGGACCCTTCGAGATCCTCTTTAGGATCGGTTCAGTTGCCTATAAACTTCGTTTACCTCATGAACTCAGTAACATTCATCCTGTGTTCCATGTTTAAATCTCCAAAAGTGCCTATCCGATGAAACCCTAACGATTCCCATAGACAAGATCGAGATCAATGAAAACCTCAACTTTGTGGAGGAACCGATCGAAATCATGGATCGAGAAGTCAAACGTACAAAGCAAAGTTGCATCACGTTAGTGAAGGTTCGCTGGAATGTCAAGCGGGGACCGGAATTCACTTGGGAGCGGGAAGATTCAATGAAACAGAAGTATCCACAACTCTTTCCAGATCCATGATTTGTATCTTGTTTTGTGTTTTAAACTTTGAATTTCGAGATGAAATTCCCTTTAACGGGGGGATAATGTAACAACCCGAAATTTCGTGCCATCTCTTGTAACTCTTTCGTAGTTCAATTCAAGCAACCAATCGTCGTTTCCAAATTCAATTCCGATTTTTTTTCCTGTTTAATTAAGTCATTAACTTGTACGTATCTAAAATGACTTAATGGGTGTCTTAATACATTTACAAATCATTTTAACGCCCCATATTAGTGATCGAAATATTTCTAGAATTTACCGTATCTAGTTACGGCAACTCAATCGGGTACGACCAAAAGCCTCGTCTAACACCGGCAACGGGTAGAATTCCACCGTGTCCAAAACTTAGACACTATATAAAGTGTTCTAAGCCTTCATTTGAAGCTTTCGACTTCATCTCACTACTCTCTCTCTCTCTCTAACCTCTCTCCTCACTCTAACTTAAGATCCAAAATCAAAGAATTAAGGCACCAAATCATAGAGGTAACCTTCCTAGCTTGTTATTCAACCTCTTAGGCCTTCAAATCCGAATTCAAAATGAGATTTAGGACCTGGAACATGTGTTTACAGCCAAGGAATAAGCTTGGGCCGTAAACACACAATAAAGGGGTTTTTGAGCCATTTAACCCTTCCAAATCATAGTTGGGACTTAGATATGACCTTGAGGCTGGCAAACCTGGACTTGGAACACATTAAACATACATTTTAAGGGACAAACAAGAGTTTACGGACAAGGCATGTGCTTGGGCCGTAAACTCCTCAAACATGAGGATAAACTCATTTTTTTTACATGTTAAAATGCCTTGAAACTTAACCAATAGCCTTGTGGTAAATCCTAGAACCATTTAAAAATAGTTTGGGGACCTTAAACACATCAAACACCCTAAATATGAGAGTTTATGGCCATAGAACATCTCCTGGCCCGTAAACTCCTAAAAGTATGTTAAATGGTGCCCTAAATTCATAACAAGGCTTGGAAAATTAACTAGAATCACATATGATTGTCCCTTATACCTCAAATCAATTATTCTTGACCATAGTAGAGTTTACGGCCGTAAACTCCAAGTTTAGGGCCGTAAACTCCCTTTTAAGTGGTATAAATTCATTCAAACCATTCCAAGGCATTTTAGTAAGTCATTCCAACAATCCCCAAGTCCAATCAAGCCATTAAACCCTCAAAACCACACCAACATGAGTTTATGGCCGTAAACTCATGTATGTGTGTGTTTTGTGGCTTTAAACTCCCTTAAATGTTTACTCTTGGGGAGTAAACTCAAGTCCCAAGTCCCTAGTGCCAATACACGTCCGAAGATGTCACCCGGGTCACTCAAAACGCTCGTTTTGAGGTGTTTAACCTCGTTGGAGTGTAATGTTCCATATAAATAGTGATTGTAAATCTAAATAGATATATATGGACATTATTAAATTTTACATAGGGACATCGCGAGTAATCAAGCCCCGAACCAACGTCTAGTGTCCGAAACCGTCGCATTTCCGAGTCCGGTGAGTTCATTCCCCTACCCTTTTTCACTGTTTTCACTGTTTTCAGGGGGAACACAAGCAAAGTACAAGGGATTACTTGTACTCAAAAATATGTTTTCATGTGTGTGTTTCACATTTTATATGCTTTTAACTCTGATTACTACAACTGATAACCGTTTGAACATGCAGATCACGTAAACACATATTTGTGAAATGGATTTTAAACTGTTATGTTTTATATATATTTCACAAATGGATTTCCACATTTTATCAGTTAAAAGCATGACATTAGAACATTTGAACATAATACCTGTACACTGTTTTATCCTCGGTAACACTCCACATAAATACGCGAGTGGAGGACTATCATATTATTACTAGTAAATTTGTTAATCTTGTATGATTGGAGACACGTCCTCGGCGAACACTCCTCAGAGATACGCGAGTGGAGGACTACACCCATAACCAGAATCTCTGGGATTTAGAGAGCGTGACTTGAGTGTATAGATCTATACAGGGCTGACTACCCCACACCTGGCTGCTAGCTACAGCCGAACCGAAATGGTTCAAGGGTGACGAAAGTCATAAGTATGTGGACTACTTATTGCCACAAGTTTAGTTTATCGTATGGTTATGGAACTCACAATTAGGATAACAGAGATTTACTGATGGTAATAATGAATAATAAGAATACATCTTTCACATACGGTAACCAATATTCAGGAAAGTATGGGACTTTCCTGGGAAACCTTGTACATAACCAGGTTTAACAGGATTACATCTTTTACATATGATAACAAAATTTCAGGAAAGTATGGGACTTTCTTGGGGAAACGTTTACATAACCAGAAAGGATAACAAACCGGATAACTTTACATCTTTCACAATTGGTAACACAATCAGGAAAGTATGGGACTTTCCTGGGAATACATTGGTACATAGGAAGAAAAGTATGTTAAACCAAATAACCTAACTGTACATTCTCACAAAAGTAAACATGTTTTCAGTGTACAACTCTACTTTACATGTTGACAGATGATAACCAACCTTTTTAAGAAAATATGGGATTTTCTTGGTGTGCGTAACATTTTAGAAACAGGAAGGAAACTTGAACAAATTCACAAACATAAACCGCTTATGTTCTCACCAGCGTTATGCTGATTTTCAAACCGCTTGTGTTCTCAGGTCAATATTAGAACAGGTACTGGAAGATCCTTTTTGCTTGAAGACGGAGTACTCAGAAGACCCGTTTCATTTTGTTCATATATATATATATATATATATATATATATATATATATATATATATATATATATATATATATATGTAACACAACTGTACAAACTTTACTTTTGAAACAATTGTAAAACTTTTCTTTATGTAATGTAATGGTTGTTTTACTTTACTTATATGTGCATTGGATTTGATACTCAATGTGGAGTCAACCCCGGAAATGTTTCCGCCTTCGGTTTTCAGGGTGTGTTAGTAGGTGACATGCTGCTAGCTAGAGGTCAAACTCCTGACAGTGCTCTCATTGGTCCGTAAATTATTCGAGAAACCACAGAGAAAATCATACAAATTTGGGAGTGACTTAAAGCTTCCAGAGATAGACAGAAAAGCTATGCTGACAAAAGGAGAAAACCCTTGGAATTCCAGGTTGGTGACCACGTCTTGTTAAAGGTCTCACCCTGGAAGGGCATGATACGCTTTGGGAAAGCGTGACAAACTGAATCCAAGGTACATAGGAACATTCAAGATTCTTTCCAGAATCAGTCATATAACTTACAAACTTCGACTACCCTAAGAACTAAGTAACACTCATCCTACCTTCCACGTTTCGAACTTGAAAAAGTGTCTATCCGACGAGACTCTTGTGATCCCACTCGAGGAAATCAAGTTAAATGAGAGCCTGAATTTTTGGAAGAACTCATAGAGATTCTAGAAAGGGAAGTTAAGAAAACCAAACAAAGCCGCATCTCGATAGTGAAGGTTCGCTGAAATGAAAAAACAGGGACCTGAATTCACTCGGGAGCGGGAGGATCAAATGCAATAGAAATATCCATATCTTTTTCACAAGTCTATCTGTAATGCTAATTTCGGGATGAAATTCTCTCTAACGGGGGGATAATATAACAAAACGTTATTTCAAACCTATATAATAGTACATCTCAATTTGTAGTTCTTTTTAAAATAATAAAGAGAAATTTTAGCATACTGTGTACATTTACATAATTGACCCTCAAAAATAATGTATTAAACAATCTCGATTGGGGAGAACAAATTGATAGAGATTGTAACAAGGTTTCCAAAAGTATAAAGAACACTAAAATCCGAGTTATAACGAAGAAGTTATGACCAATCAAAAATCCACGATAAAACCAACAAAACATTGTTCAGTGTAAAAAGTGAATTTTCAATAAAATGCTATTTAGCCATAACAATCTAAATGAAAGTTGTAGATTATGTTAAACCGATAACTTTCATTAAAAGAACATCAAATTCTAACTTCATATGAGGAAGTTATGATTTTTCTAAGTTTCAGTATAGCAGTATACAGCAAAAAACTCGAATTAAAAATCGAGTGATTTTTAGCCGACATAACTTAAACGACAATCGAACGTCTCGTCAGTAGTAGTACAACGGTAAAAAGTCTGACGAAAACGGACGTCGGATGAAGAAGTTATGAATTTTTAACGGATTTTCCTGTCCAGTTCTGCTAAAAATAATAATATTAAAACTAAAGTCAAAATTAGTTGACGAAGTCTAAACGAAAGTCGTAGAGTTTAATTTTACCTACGTGTGTATATAAAGAACGTCAAAACCGGAGTTCGTATGTGAAAGTTATGAATTTTCGAAGTTTTTGGCTCAAAAACTGAGAATTAGTGGATAACCAGGAATTTTCGCATGGCTGACATTCGGCCACGTCGCCTCGCATCTGAGACTTCCCCGTGTCAACTCGTGTCGATCGCTAATTGGTCCCAATCGGAGGTCCAGTGGGCATCCGACGCGCCTCGTGTCCTAGGTGTCGTCCAAGACGGATCGTAAGATGCCTCCGTACGCGCGTCTAGCCTCTGTGTCCCTTTCGCATGCCCGATGCGTGGCTGCTGACTCTTCTCTTCGGCCGAACCCTCGCAACCCTATTGTAACATCCCAAAATACGAGCCAAAAATTTCATTTTTAGAACATGTATTTAGCAAAACATTAGAAATAAAACGTTCAATGCTCATATCATTTCACAAAGATATTGCACGTCCGGAAAATATTTTTATAAAACATAATAGTGTCAGAATACAGATCCCCAGGAAGATCTCATAATGCGGAATACAAAGCATGTATGTGATGTACCGCTACCGAGTCGGCTCCTTCCCCTTCGAAGAAGAGGGACCTGAAACCAAAAATGAAAACTATAAGCACGAAGCTTAGTGAGTTCCCCCACTATACCACATACCATAAAACCACATAACATACATATATTGTCAGGCATATCTGGGTGCCCGACCTACCCCTTCGGTCCTTGTGACCGGATATTGTCGGGCATATCTGGGTGCCCGACCTACCCCTTCGGTCCTTGCGACCGGATACTGCCGGGCATATTTGGGTGCCCGACCTACCCTTTCGGTCCTTACGACAGAATACTAGGGACTATTTCACCCCCTACTGCTACCACATAACACATATCACATAGCATCATATCATACTAGCACATAAACATAACACAGTTAGTAGCAACCCTAGATGAATATCACGGAGACCATCATCTATCATACAAATCCTACTGGTGGGCCGGCATTGTGGCCGTAGACCCACCGCTACTGGAAGGTAACTCACCTCGTAGCTGCTGATCGGTGTGGGAACGGTCTGTCTGCTGCCGCTACTCCGGAAATCTTCCGGCTGCAATTCCCACCAAACACTTAGTCGAATACTGCTGAAGCTCGACAGTCGGCGCGAACTCTGCCCTGAACCTAGTCGCGAAGTCCGACCAAGTCATAGCCTCAATAACTGAGGCTCCCAACGAGTCCCTTACGTACTCCCACCAATCCCTAGCTCGATCTCGTAGACACCCCGCTGCGAACCTCACCTTCGACCCCTCAAGGTAGAAGCTAATCATCTGTGCAGACTCGATGTCTGCAATCCATCGTCTAGCGGCTATGGGGTCCTTCGCCCCGTGAAAATCCGGCGCACTACTGCCCCGGAATTCCTTAAAGGATAGTGTTCGGGATCCCGACTGGCCAGATGCCATGTCGCTCCTGAATGCCCGGAGGCGATCCTCCATCAACTCCAATATCCCTTCCTTGATCGACCTGAAGATAATGGGGGTCGAATCAAGGATGCCTCTGGTCATCTCTGACGCGATGAACTCACGTAGCCCCTCATCTACTGACTCAGAACCTGATCCCGAACCCGATCCCTGTCATGTACTACCAACTGTTGGCCTCGAGCGTAGCACCACCATTCTGAAATACATAAATAATAATTGTTAGTGATACTGATACCTCTAGAGGAATTGCACCTACTACAAGTTTCCTGGTCTTATCTTGGCCTTCCTCGGTTCGGGTACGGATCCTCTGCTTTCAGTAGTATGGGCCCATACTACGTTCCACATCTATCCGTACCTTCTCTAAGACGACCTTGATTCCACCAGGTCCCTATCACTACCACTGATCACCGCTATACTCATCCTAGGCTTACCCCAGGAAAATCTCTAACTCCACTCGACCGGTCCTCAGCTGCAGAAGGCCTCCTTGTAATGCCAGTTAGCCATTACCTGAATACCATCACATGTGATGAGCCTCAGATAATCCTTCGAGTAACAGCTTCGTCCCTATAACGGTTAGACTCAAACGAGAGTTACGCAATAGGGCCAAATCCAGCACTCTAAGATTATTCAATCGTGATCACATGTGACGGGATGTATTCAACTAATGGCTAACTCCCATCACTCAGAATCCCACAAAGCACAAAGCAAGCAGCATTCAGACAAAAAGGGAACAATCTCACGCAAATTGTTCTTATAGAGAGAAACTGAACTAGCATACAGTGCTAAACTCATACTATCAGGCATAAGCTTACAGGCTATCCTACTGCTGTCTACTCAATTCTAGCATATAGTTTTCATACAATGAAGCACATAAGGAATCACTCCTAGATCCTTAGTCCTATTCTAGCATGCTGTTCTACTGAAACTGATAAACATAACATAAGATTGTATGGGTACTTTGGGGAATACTTACTTGAGCTCGGCCGGTCGCGCACATCACACACTTTGTTCTTCCTTAAAACCCCTTACATAGCCTTTTAGAAAACATTTTCTCTTTCTAAACTCTCTTAATCCCTCGATTTGAGTTCAAACACCCCCGAAGGTGTGTCCGAATCCCTCAAACCAGGGCTCTGATACCAACTTGTAACATCCCAAAATACGAGCCAAAAATTTCATTTTTAGAACATGTATTTAGAAAGACATTAGAAATAAAACGTTCAACGCTCATATCATTTGACAAAGATATTGCACGTCCAGAAAACATTTTTATAAAACGTAATAGTGTCAGAGTACAGATCCCCAGGACTCCTTCCCCTTCGAAGAAGATGTACCTGAAACCAAAAATGAAAACTGGAAGCACGAAGCTTAGTGAGTTCCCCCACAGTACCACATACCATAAAACCACATAACATACATATACTAACGGGCATATCTGGGTGCCTGACCTACCCCTTCGGTCCTTGCGACCGGATACTACCGGGCGTATCTGGGTGCTCGACCTACCCCTTCGGTCCTTGCGACCGGATACGGTTGGGCATATCTGGATGCTCGACCTACCCTTTCGGTCCTTACGACCGAATACTGGGGACTATTTCACCCCCTACTGCTACCACATAACACATATCACATAGCATCATATCATACTAACACATAAACATAACACAGGTAGTAGCAACCCTAGATGAATATCACGGAGACCATCATCTATCATATAACTCCTATTGGAGGGCTGGCATTGTGGCCATAGACCCACTGCTACTGGAACGTAACTCACCTCGTAGCTGCTGATCTGTGTGGGAACGGTCTGTCTGCTACTACTACTACGGAAATCCTCCGGCTGCAATTCCCACCAAACACTTAGTCGAATAATGCTAACCAACCTCAGGGTAAACTGACCATTTACCCTTAACCAAACCATGAGTTAAAGTCAAAGTAAACTTCCAGTTGACCCGACTCGCCGAGTTCGCTTGTCAACTCATCGAGTCCCTTTCCCTTTGTCTGACCACTATCCCGTCTCTACTCGTCGAGTTTGGCATTGACTCAACGAGTTTTCCTTCTAAGCAGATGACCAAACGTTCTTCATTCTACTCGCCGAGTTGTATTAACAACTCGTCGAGTTCGTCTTCATCTAAAGAACACTCTATGCTGAGACTCGCCGATTTTTATGAACAACTCGCCGAGTCCATTCTTGAGGCAACAAGATTGCCTTGAACTCGCTGAGTCATGGCATTGACTCGCAGAGTTACTACATGAGTGAGTCTGGCTTCCAACCCACTGAGTCACACCCTATGCCTCACTACTCCAACCCGCAAAGACGAAAAGGGGGAAAACTCGGGGACTCGCGACTCGACTCGCCGAGTCAGATGAACGACTCGCCGAGTCTGCCGCATGCAAATACTATACACGCGATTCTGCTTGAATCTAACCCATGCCATTCATAGATCTAGGTTTCTAGGGCCTGGTTTACACGTAACGTTTCCAACTTTACGTGTAAATAAACACCCATGAGGGTTTTAGGGCTCAAAATGCACCAAAAGAGTAGATCTAGGGCTTTCATGCACTATAGCTCCGTAAAGGCAGTAGATCCAAGATCCTGGAGCTCAATCATGCCTAGATCTAGAGGCTAAACAACTTATTACGAACCCTAAGACACAAAAAAGCTTGGGAAAAAGGCTCAAGAAGGACTTTCATGGAGCTACAAGGGACAATAAGCATGAAAATAGAGGGAAACTGAGGTATACCTCAAGGAAATCACTGAGATAACACCAATATGCCTGGCCTCCTTCTTCTCTTCTTAGTCTACTCTCCTTCCCTCTCCAAATCTTCAAGAAAACACACCAAAATGCTTCAATCTCACAAGGAACAGGCTTGAACGAAGTATAAGGCTCTGGGGGGGTGAAGGGGGCGAGCTTCGGGGCGGAAAAGAGGGTTTAAATAGGGTGCAAACCCTTGAAATTTAGGGTTTCATCAGATAGCGGGGACTCGCCGAGTCGCCAACTTAAACGTGTTCCGGATCCTCTCTCTACTCGGCGAGTCGGACCTACAACTCACCGAGTCCAAGGCTAAAAATGAAAAACACTCAGATAAGTTTTACGTACCAGGAACCAAGTGCTACAAATCTCCCCCACTTATTTTAGACTTCGTCCTCGAAGTCTGCCGCTCAATCCTGAAATAGCTCGGGGGTAATGCTCCATCATTTCTTCCACCGGCTCCCAAGTCCATTCCGAACCCTTGCGGTGCTGCCATTGCACCTTCGCTAGTTCCACCCTCTTGTTCCTTAGATCCTTCAACTTCCGGTCGAGGATTGCGACTGGGCGCTCAATGTAATCCAGGCTGTCATCAACCTGTATATCCTCTAACGGCACCACCATTGAATCATCCACGAGGCACTTCTGCAGCTGGGAGACATGGAAGGTGTTGTGGATCTGACTGAGCTCGGCTGGCAGATCCAGCCTATATGCCACCTTGCCCACCCGGGCTACAACCCTGAACGGACTAATGTATCTCGGGCCCAACTTTCCCTGCTTCCTGAATCGAATGACACCTTTCCAAGGCGACACCTTCAGGGGAACCATATCCCCTACCTGGAACTCCAGGTCTGATCGACTCTTGTCGGCGTAACTTTTCTGCCGACTATGCGCAGTCTGAAGCCTGCTTCGAACCTGTTGGATCCTCTCGGTCGTCTTGAGCACCACCTCGGTGCTCCCCATGACCCTTTGACCAACTTCACCCCAACATATCGGGGTCCTACACCTCCGTCCGTACAACATCTCGAATGGGGGATGGTCAATACTCGCGTGGTAGTTGTTGTTGTACCAGAACTCAGCCAAGGGAAGATAGGTATCGCAGCTACCACCGAGGTCTAACACGCATGCCCGCAACATATCCTCCAAAGTATGGATGGTCCGCTCACTCTGACCATCCGTTTGCGGGTGAAAGGCGGTGCTAAAATGCAAACGAGTGTCCAACTCATCATGAAACCTATTCCAAAACCTGGAAGTGAACCGCACATCTCGATCTGATATCACTAACACTGGCACCCCGTGCCGCGCCACTATCTCCCTGATATAGATATCAGCCAACTTTTCAGCCGAGATACTCTCCTAAATCGGAATAAAATGGGCGCTCTTGGTCAACCGATCCACGATGACCCAAATCGAATCTACTCCCCGCGCCGTTCGTGGAAGCTTTGTGATAAAATCCATCGTAATATCCTCCTATTTCCAAAACGGGATATCCAACGGCTGCATCTTGCCGTGCGGTCTCTGATGCTCGGCCTTTACCTTCCTGCAGGTCAAACACTGCTCGACGTGCTACGCCACATCCTGCTTCATGCAGGGCCACCAATAGTCTAGGAGAAGATCCCGATACATCTTCGTCGCCCCTGGATGAATAGAGAATCGGGATTTGTGCGCCTCCTCCATCAAGATCTGGTGCACGCCTCCGTGATATGGCACCCACACCCTACGGTGTAGTGTCAATAACCCTCGGCTATCATAATCGAAGTAGGTGACTTGACCCACTATACGCTCACTCTTCCGATGTTCCTCCTTCATAGCCTCCTGCTGAGCTTCCCGAATCTGTTCTAACAGAGGAGTCACTACAGTCATCCTCATGCAAATATCCCTGATCGGCACTGCCTTGCGGCTAAGCGCTTTGGCCACCACATTGGCCTTCCCCGGGTGATAAAGGATCTCACAATCATAATCCTTCACCACATCCAGCCACCGGCGCTGCCTCATGTTCAGATTCGGCTGATCCATGAGGTACCTCAAACTCTTGTGGTCCGTGAAAATGGTACATCGAACCCCATAGAGGTAATGCCGCCATATCTTGAGGGCGAAGACCACCGCCCCCAATTCTAAATCATGCATCGGGTAGTTCTCCTCGTGAGGCTTCAGCTGCCTCGAGGCATAAGCAATGACATGCCCCTTCTGCATGAATACTGCACCTAAGCCCGAGATAGACGCATCACAGTACACCACAAAATCCTCTACGCCCTCGAGTAGGGCTAAGATTGGCGCCTCACACAATCTCTGCCTCAGAATCTCGAACGTTGCCTGCTGCTCAGGCCCCCATCGAAAGACCACGGTTTTCCTAGTCAACCGTGTCAGGGGTAAGACTATCTTGGAGAAATCCTGAATGAATCTCCGATAATATCCTGCTAATCCTAGGAAACTCCGAATCTCTGATGGAGACTTCGGAATCTCCCATCTCATCACAGCCTCCACCTAGGCCGGGTCTATTGAAATCCCATTCTGGTTGTCGAGGTGCCCAAGAAACTACACCTCGCGTAACCAAAACTCACATTTGGAGAACTTGGCGTACAAGCTCTCCCTCCTCAAGGTCTCCAAAACCTCTCTTAGATGCTCCTCGTGCTCCTCCTAGGTCTTGGAATAAACCAAGATGTCATCAATGAAAACTATCACTGACCAATCCAGCATCGGTCTACACACGTGGTTCATGAGGTCCATGAATGCGGCAGGAGCATTGGTGAGCCCAAACGGCATCACCACGAACTCATAATGGCCATAGCGCGTTCGAAACGCGGTCTTCTGTACATCCTCCTCTCTGACCCTCATCTAATGATAACCTAAATGCAAATCGATCTTGGAGAACCAAGAGGCTCCCTGTAACTAGTCAAAGAGGTCATCAATCCTCGGGAGTGGGTAACAGTTCTTCACCGTTACCTTATTCAGTTCCCGGTAATCTATACACATCCGATGCCACCCATCCTTCTTCTTCACAAACAGGATCGAGGCTCCCCAGGGTGAACTGCTCGGTCGAATAAATCCCTTCTCTAGCATCTCCTGCAGCTGCATAGACAACTCCTGCATCTCGGGAGGAGCCAACCGATAGGGTGCCTTGGCTATCGGAGCCGCACCAGGAACTAGGTCGATCCTAAACTCTACCTGACGCTCCAGAGGTATTCCAGGAAGCTCCTCCAGAAAAACATCAGTGTAGTCTCGCACCACTGGAACCTCGCTCACCATTGCTTTAACCGTCTCCCGGGTATCCAGAACATACACGACATATCCCGTGCAACCCTGCTGAAGGTAGCGCCTAGTCCTCGCTGCTGAACATACTGCAGGTCCACGTTGCGGCCTCTCGCCGTGGATCACCAACTCTCCCCTACTTGGTGTCCTGATCCGCACTAGCTGCTATGCGCAATCTATCACCGCCTCATTAGGGCTCAACCAATCCATGCCTATAATCACCTTGTTCCCCCGCAACGGGATGGGAACCAAATCCACCAAATAGCACTCCTCAAATAACCTCAGAACACAATCCCTGGACATTGTTGTTGCTCGTACCAATCGATCATCGGCAATCTCTACCTCTAAAGGGCAATCCAACATGCCCGAAGACTAAGTAAATCTCTTGCTAAGCGCAAGGGAAACAAATGATCGGGTGGCACCCGAGTCAAAGAACACCTGAACTGGGATACCGTTCACATGGAACGATCCTAACGCATGAACACAGGGCACATATCAATAACACAACATCATAAAAATAAAGATAGAGGGAAAGAATCAAACCCGTCACCACATCAGGTGCGGCATGTGCCTCCTCTGCAATCAGCAGAAACACCCGGCTCCTCACCAGTGGAGCCTCTGCCTTGCCCTACCGGCCATCTATAATCTACAGGGTAGCTGGAGCTGGCGCCTTAACAGGCGCTGATGCTATCAACTGAGGACAATTGGCTTTCTTGTGGCCCTTCTGGTTGCAATGGAAACACAGAAACTCAGATGTTTGCATCACAGGTGTAGGGGTGGTACAATCCCGGCTGAAGTGCTCGGACTTGCCGCACTTGTAGCAGCCTGACGATCCTATCTTGCACGCTCCCTCATGCACCCTACCGCATTTCTTATAGCGGTCCCATCCCTGTTGGCCTTTCGACCCCACACTTAATCCCTTGGGTTTCTTTCCTGAAGCCCCCATAACATGCCCCTCTTCCGCCATCCTCTTCCGGAAGTGCTCCAGATCTATCTCCCACTCCCTTGCCCTGGCAATCATAGAGTCCAGGGTAGGGCAAGCTGAAAAACTGACATGCTCCCAAATATCAGCTCGTAGCATGTCATGATAGTGGGTCCTCCTCATATCCTCATCACCCGCGTACTGGGGCACCAGTAACGCTCTCTTTCGGAAATTGGTGGTGATCTTCGCCACAGTCTCCGTCGTCTGTCTCATATCCAAGAACTCCTCGGCCAGCTACTAAAGCTCGACATCCGGCGCGAACTCTGCCCTGAACCTGGTCGCGAAGTCCGACCAACTCATAGCCTCGACAACCGAGGCTCCCAACGAGTCACTCACAGACACCCACCAATCCCTAGCTTGATCTCGTAGACACCCCGCTGCGAACCTCACCTTCGACCCCTCAGGGCAGAAGCTAATCATCTGTGCAGACTCGATGTCTGCAATCCATCGTCTGGCGGCTAAGGGGTCCTTCGCCCCGTGAAAATCCGGCGCACCACTGCCCCGGAAGTCCTTGAAGGACTGTGTGTGGGATCCCGACTGGCTAGATGCCATGTCACTCCTGAATGCCCGAAGGTGATTGTAACGCCCGCAGATCCGGGTTAGTCAATTTAGAGGCAATAGGGGTCAAAAATGACTTTTCGACAAAATATTATTTAGAATAAATAGTCTTAACCAAGTTGTAGAATATGTCACAAGGTTTCCGTACATATAAACAACACCGAAATCCAAGTTATAACGAAGAAGTTATGGCCCGTCGAAGTTTCGCGACGGAACCGGCACGACATCGGGAAGCGTAAATAGTGAATTTACGATGGAGGACTTTTTAGCCTTAGTGATCTAAACGAAAGTCGTAGAATATGTTAAACCGAGAAAATCCATAAAAAGAACACCCAAATCTGACTTCGTATGAAGAAGTTGTGATTTTTCTAAGATTCGGCTTAGCAGTGTAAACCCCGAAACTCGAATTTTAGTTCGAGCGGTTTTTGGCTTACGTGACCTAAATGAGAGTTGAAGATCTCATTAATAGGAACTCAACGATAAAAAGACAGACGAAAACGGAGTCCGTATGAAGGAGTTATGAATTTTTCGCGGTCATTTAACAGTCTAAACGCCTCCTACTGTTAAATTTGAGATCAGTCTAGAATTAGCCGATGGAGTCTAAAAGAAAGTTGTAGATCTTGATTTTACCTATGCATGGATATAAAGAACGTCAAAAACGGAGCTCGTATGCGAAAGTTATGATTTTTCTAAGTTTGAAGGCTGATACGCGATAGGGGGTGATGTGGCACCACCAGAATTGGACACGTGGCACCACCAGAAGGCCACCACATGGACCAACTCGGCGAGTAGGTCCCCCTACTCGGCGAGTCCATCAGATTTTTGTACTATAAATAGAGGTGCCGGGTCTAGCCTCTTCTTCACACCTCCCAAACCTTCTTTCTCTCTCTAAACTCTCTCTCTCTCTAAGCCTCCCTAACCCCCTAAAGCCTAGGGTAACTCCCTAGCACGAGGCGGAAGCCCCGGAGCGCCCGACGGCTCCGAGAAAAGAGCCTTTCGGCTCGGGAAACGCTGCTCCAGCGAAGCCCGGTTTTGCGAAAAACCCGTTGTAAGTGAGCTACGCCTACGCTAGTTTTAATATAGCTTCTAATTAATTATAGTAACATTATTAGGACCTGAAAATAATTATTTGGGCTATTATTATGAGTTATATTGAGTGTTATTTAACACTTATATAATAATAATAATAGTCAGACTATTAATTTGTCGCGGTTATCGTTAAACTAAACCCTAGTGGTATCGGTACTAGGTTTTATCGAAGGAATATCGTTTTGAGAGTATCGAAGCGCTGTCCGAGTGCTGAGTCACCACCTACTCAGGTGAGTGCGTAGTTACTTTCAGCTTACACATAGATATGAAGTATTTTATATAAATTACGTGTTGTGTGTGTATATTATCTGTATACTTGCTATCTATGCTGGATGAACGTTTTATACATGTTTTCAATGATTTAAACTGTATATGTATTTTATATCTACAAAATGTGTTGGGTAAAACATGGGTAGATGTATTAGTTGCTGTGTGATAAAATGAAATAATGAGATGCCTCGTTATAGATTTTCTTGATGATCTAGTCATCTAGCGGAGTATAGATGACGACCACGGACTATTCTAGACAGTCCAGTGGAACACTAACAGGCTCGCAACCTGTAGGTGTTTATTCGAACTATGTGTTTAACCAAACTGTGTGTTTATTCGAACTGTGTGAACTATGTGCTCACCAGATATACTCCATCCCAATGATAGTCCTTTGACTAGGTCCCTTGTGTTAGATGTTTTAGGGACGTAATGTGAGGATAACGGGAATGGGTAATTGGGTTGATTGTTTGATGTTTAAAAATAATAATTATATTATTGTGGGTTGAAAACTCTATGTGCTCACCAGGTTTCCCAACCTGACCCACTCAGTTTATTTATATCACAGGTGTTGATATGAAGTCACAATACACTGAGAGATTTAAAGAGATGTAGATCACTAGTGTAAATAATTGTAAGTTCTGTTTATGCCTATGTTTCTGTATTAACGATGACATCCCAAACGTTTTAAAATGAAATAAATACGTTTCTTCGAAAATGTTTTAATAACGTATTTACCATGTTTTTCTGGGAACAAATTCCGCAACATTTTTATAAAATGAAGTACTCTGATTTTTATAAAGCATAAACAAAAATCGGTCTTTTCTGGCCGTGATTTTGGGGATGTCACAGCGATCCTCCATCAACTCCAATATCCCTTCCTTGATCGACCCAAAGATAATGGGGGTCGACTCAAGGATACCTCTGGTGATCTCTGACGTGATGAACTCGCGTAGCCCCTTATCTACTTGCTCGGAACCTGATCCCGAACCATATCCCTGTCATGTACTGCCAACTGCTGGCCTTGAGCATAGCACCACCATTCTGAAATACATAAATAATAATTATTAGTGATACTGATACCTCTGGAGGAATTGCACCTACTACAAGTTTCCTGGTCTTATCTTGGCCTTTCTTGATTCGGGTACGGAGCCTCTGCTTTCAGTAGTACGGGCCCATACTACCTTCCACATCTATCCGTACCTTCTCCAAGACGGCCTTGATTCCACCAAGTCCCTATCACTACCATTGATCACCGCTACACTCATCCTAGGCTTGCCCTAGGAAAGTCTCTAACTCCACTCGACCCGGTCCTCAGCTGCTGAAGGCCTCCTTGTAATGCCAGTTAGCCATTACCTGAATACCATCACATGTGATGAGTCTCAGATAAATCCTTCGAGTAATAGATTCGTCCCTATAACGGTTAGACTCAAACGAGATCTACGCAATAGGGCCAAATCCAGCACTCTAAGATTATTCAATCCTGGTCACATGTGATGGGATATATTCACCTAATGGCTAACTCCTATCACTCGGAATCCCACAAATCACAAAGCAAGCAGCATTCAGACAAAAAGGGAACAATCTCACGCAAATATGTTCTTATAGAGAAAAACCGAACTAGCATACAGTGCTAAACTCATACTATCAAGCATAACCTTATAGGCTATCCTACTGTTGTCTACTCAATTCTAGCATGCAGTTTTCATACACTGAAGCACAAAAGGCAGGCACATAAGGGATCACTCCTAGATCCTTAGTCGTATTCTAGCATGATGTTCTACTGAAATTGATAAACATAACATAAGCTTGTATGGGTACTTTGGGGAATACTTACTTGAGCTCGGCCGGTCACACACATCATACACTTTGTTCTTTATTAAAACCCCTTACTTCACCTTTTAGAAAACATTTTTTCTTTCTAAAATCTCTTAATCCCTCGATTTGAGTTCAAACACCCCCGAAGGTGTGTCCGAATCCCTCAAACCAGGGCTCTGATACCAACTTGTAACATCCCAAAATACGAGCCAAAAATTTCATTTTTAGAACATGTATTTAGCTAAACATTAGAAACAAAACGTTCAACGCTCATATCATTTGACAAAGATATTGCACGTCCGGAAAACATTTTTATAAAATGTAATAGTGTCAGAGTACAGATCCCCAAGAAGATCTCATAATGCGGAATACAAAGCATGTGTGTGATGTACCGCTACCGCGCCGGCTCCTTCCTCTTCGAAGAAGAGGTACCTGAAACCAAAAATGAAAACTGTAAGCACGAAGCTTAGTGAGTTCCCCCACTGTACCACATACCATAAAACCACATAACATACATATACTATCGGGCATATCTGGGTGCCCGACCTACCCCTTCGGTCCTTGGGACCGGATACTGTCGGGCATATCTGGGTGCCCGACCTACCCCTTCGGTCCTTGCGACCGGATACTGCTGGGCATATCTGGATGCCCGACCTACCCTTTTGGTCCTTACGACCGAATACTGGGGACTATTTCACCCCCTACTGCTACCATATAACACATATCACATAGCATCATATCACACTAGCACATAAACATAACACAGGTAGTAGCAACCCTAGATGAATATCACAGAGACCATCATCTATCATACAACTCCTATTAGTGGGCCGGCATTGTGGCCATAGACCCACCGCTACTGGAAGGTAACTCACCTCGTAGCTGCTGATCTGTGTGGGAACGGTATGTCTGCTGCCGTTACTCCGGAAATCCTCCGGCTGTAATTCCCACCAAACACTTAGTCGAATACTGCTAACCAACCTCAGGGTAAACCGACCATTTACCTTTAACCAAACCATGAGTCAAAGTCAAAGTAAACTTCCAGTTGACCAGACTCGCCGAGTTTGCTTGTCAACTCGCCGAGTCCCTATCCCTTTGTCTGACCACTATCCCGTCTCTACTCGTCAAGTTTGGCATTGACTCGATGAGTTTTCCTTCTAAGTAGATGACCAAACGTTCTTCATTCTACTCGCTGAGTTGTATTAACAACTCGTCGAGTTCGTCTTCATCTAAAGAACACTCTATGCTGAGACTCGCCGAGTTGTATGAATAACTCGTCGAGTCCGTTCTTGAGGAAAGAAGATTGCCTTGAACTCGCCGAGTCATGGCATTGACTCGCGGAGTTACTACATGAGTGAGTCTGGCTTCCAACCCTCTGAGTCACACCCTATGACTCACTACTCCAACCCGCAAAGACGAAAAGGGGGAAAACTCGGGGACTCGCGACTCGACTCGCCGAGTCAGATGAACGACTTGCCGAGTCTGCCGCATGCAAATACTATACACGCGATTCTGCTTGAATCTAACCCATGCCATTCATAGATCTGGGTTTCTAGGGACTGGTTTACATGTAATGTTTCCAACTTTACGTGTAAATAAACACCCATGAGGGTTTTAGGGCTCAAAATGCACCAAAAGAGTAGATCTAGGGCTTTCATGCACTATGGCTCCATAAACGCAGTAGATCCAAGCTCCTGGAGCTCAATCATGCCTAAATCTAGAGGCTAAACAACTTATTACGACCCCTAAGACACAAACAAGCTTGGGAAAAAGGCTCAAGAAGGACTTTCATGGAGCTACAAGGGACAATAAGCATGAAAACAGAGGGAAACTGAGTTATACCTCAAGGAAATCACTGAGATAACACCAATATGTTGTTGGGTTTTAGCCATAAGAACTTTCCTATGTGCGCATGCAAAACCCTATTGCTTGGATCTAGGCTTTCTAATAAACATGCTTTTGAATCCAAGACTTCTAATGGCTAATTAGGTTAAACAACAACATTAAAACAGATCTAGAATCATACCTTTGAGTTCCTTGTTGATCTTCTTGTCTTGGAGCTTCTAGAGTCACAATTGTCACTCCTCTAATGGCTTACAAACACCAATAGCAAGCAAGATGATTTAGGAGAGAGGAGAGGGGATGGAATTCGACCAGAGGTTCCTTACTTTAGGTTCTTAAAGGTTGTACACGAATTCCACATCCCAAGGGCCTATTTATACCTTTAGACTCCTTAAGGGTTTCACCCTAAACCCTAATTGGATAATCTTCTCTTAAGGCTATCCAAATCCATTCCATAGATAACCCTATGGACGATTTTGAGCTATCCTAAAGCTCTTAGAATCCGTCCAAGGTGTATCCCAATGGATTTCTAGTCTAAAGTCTAACTATCAAACAATTGACAGTTTATACCCTCTTATTTAATTAATCTCTTTAAGTCACCAAATTAATACCAATTAATTTATGACTTATACTAATCAAATAGCTAAATATTATTCCTTATAATATTTACTCTCTCTTAACAAATCATCCTTCAAGTTGCTATGGTGAAGGCAACCCAAAAGGACCATGCACCACCGAATATAGTTATAGCCTTAAACACTATTCCAACAGTCTCCCACTTGGATAAGTCTAATAACTATACAAGTATAATACGGTTTGCAATCGTAGCTCTCAAAGACGCTGTCAACTCTGATCTAATCAATCTTGTCCTTTAGATAAGGGATCGTACAGTCCTCTGTTAGATATCATGCTGACAATCCTATGGAATGGTTAGTCTAGCATTTAGATTTCTCGATCTTCGATTTATTCGACATAGAACTTAATCGAACACATCAATTCAGTTCTGACCGGGCCCGGCACATAAGTCAAATCAAATCATCGAGTGGCCAAGATATCTCTTCTACCCTCTTAGGATAAAATTTACAGATAAACTTCGACTTATATGCATTTACTTATTCATTAACCAACGATACACAACAATGCGTTTTATAACATCAAGTTACTGATGCGTTTTCGCATTATCAATGCACAATCAATTAACAAATAATAAACCATATATCTAGGTTTTAAGACCATATGATATTATCGTCTTGCGATCACCTTTTATATCGTATTCCATAAAGTGATTCCAGCAAGCGCGGGTTTATTCCAATGCTCAAAACCAGTTCATAAGCACTCATGAACGTTGCAACAACCCTTGCTATGTCTAACACCATTTAGACATTCTACACACCAATTCATGACAATCTTCATTCATATCTACTCCCAACATATGAACGATTGTGGACCATTTGAATAATTCGATTATTCTTAATAACTCAATTATTCTGGAAGTCAAAACATGCAAAGTGAAACAATAGTTAAACAATTAACATGTGACAGTAACTTTACTCATAAATAAAACTTCTTTATTTAATCATCAAATGTTAATTACATTTATCTATTATACGTTTCTAATACGATCTAATCTATGCTAATATCATCCTTCAGCCCAATACTCCTAGCATGCTACAAGTGCTTAACCCTACTCAGTCCCTTCGTAAGCGGATCTGCTGGGTTATCTTCTGATGATATCCTCTTCACTACGAGTTGTGCTTCTTCTACACGATGTCTAATGAAGTGATATTTTCTGTCGATATGTTGAGATCTACCATGATCCCTCGGTTCCTTGGTCAAGGCAACCGCACCTTCGTTATCACAGAAAATCTCCATGGGCTCCTTTATGGCCGGCACAACTCCAAGATCACCGATGAAGTTCTTCAGCCATATTACCTCCTTCGACGCTTCGCTCGCTGCGATGTACTCTGATTCGCACGTTGAATCAGCTACGGTTTCCTGCTTGGAACTTTTCCATGTCACTGCTCCTCCATTTAGGGTAAAGACCCAGCCCGACTGCGAACGATAGTTGTCCCTGTCGGTTTGAAAGCTGGCGTCACTATACCCTCGCACCTTCAAGTCATCACTCCCTCCAAGGACTAAGAACCATTATTTCGTCCTCCGAAGGTACTTAAGGATGTTCTTCACCGCAATCCAATGTGCTTTGCCAGGGTTCCCTTGATATCTGCTAACCATGCTCAAAGCGAAGGCTACATCAGGGCGAGTACAAGTCATAGCGTACATGATTGAGCCAACTGTGCAAGCGTATGGTACTCGGCTCATTTCTGCTATCTCAGCTTCGGTACTCGGACTTTGAGTCTTACTCAACTTGGCATTTCCTTGTATCGGTAGTTCTCCCTTCTTTGAGTTTTCCATACTAAAACGTTTTAGTACCTTCTCCAAGTAAGTATTCTGACTAAGTCCAATTAGTCTCTTACTTCTATCTCTTACTATCCTTATTCCCAAAATGTAAGAAGCCTCTCCGAGGTCCTTCATAGCGAAGCACTTCCCGAGCCAGGACTTAACCTCCTGCAGAGTCGGGATGTCGTTTCCTATGAGTAATATGTCATCGACATATAGAACGAGGAAGCTTACTATACTCCCACTGGCTTTGACATATACACAAGATTCGTCTTCGCTTCGTACAAATCCAAACTCTTTGACTTTCTCATCGAAGCAAAGATTCCATCTGCGAGACGCTTGCTTAAGTCCATAAATGGACTTCTCAAGCTTACACACTCTATTCGGATGCTTTGGATCCACAAACCCCTCTGGCTGAGCCATGTAAACATCCTCAGCCAACTTTCCGTTAAGGAAAGCGGTCTTGACATCCATTTGCCAAATCTCATAATCATGAAATGCGGCAATCGCTAGCATCACTCTAATAGATTTAATCTTCGCAACTGGTGAGAAGGTCTCATCATAGTCAACTCCGGGAGTTTGAGTAAAGCCCTTCGCAACCAATCGCGCTTTGTATGTGTGTACGTTCCCATCCATGTCGGTCTTCTTCTTGAAGATCCACTTGCACCCTACGGTCTTACGTTCGGGCACGTAATCAACCAAATTCCAAACTTGGTTATCGTACATGGATTGGATCTTGCTATCCATCACCTCTTTCCATTTCGCAGACTCCGGGCCTGCCATGGCTTCCTTATAGCTATTAGGTTCATCAAGATTTACTAGTGTACCATCACTAATATACGTGTCCCCTTCGGTAGTAATATGAAAACCATAAAACTGGGGATGAACTCTAACTCTATCGGAACGTCTAAGAGGTAAGGATTCGTCAATCGGTTCAACCGGAGTTTCCTCCTCGGGTTGAAAGCCAGCGGTAGGGGTTCCTTCATTTATCGACTCTTGAATCTCTTCAAGTTCGATTTGCCTCCCACTATCTCCTTGGCTTATGAGTTCTCGCTCTCGGAAAACTCCTCTCCTCGCAACAAAGATAACATTATCTTTCGGTCTATAGAAGAGATATCCAAAGGAAGTTTGCGGGTAGCCGATGAAAATACATCACTCACTTCGAGGTTCAAGCTTGTCGTGAGTATCTCGTCTTACGAAAGCCTCGCAACCCCAAACCTTGATATGTGCCAACGAGGGAGCTTTCCCCGTCCACATCTCGTGAGGTGTTTTGGCAACCTTCTTGGTAGGGACTCGGTTAAGGATATGGGCGGCAGTCTCTAAGGCATACCCCCAAAAGAAGATAGGTAGTGAAGCACAACTCATCATAGAGCGAACCATATCCAATAAGGTTCGATTACGCCTTTCTGCCACACCATTCAATTGCGGTGTCCTAGGAGGCGTCAATTGCGAAACTATTCCACACTCCTTGAGATAATCGTGGAATTCAAGACTTAGGTACTCTCCTCCTCGATCGGATCGAAGCATCTTGATTTTCCTGCCCAATTGATTCTCCACTTCATTCTTGAACTCTTTGAACTTTTCAAAGGTTTCTGACTTTTGCTTGATTAAATAGATATACCCATATCTACTATAATCATCGGTAAAGGTCACATAGAAGCGGTTCCCATCCTTCGTGGTTGATCTAAAAGGTCCACATACATCGGTATGTATTAGGTCTAATAGTCCCTCACCCCTTTCACAAGTGCTCGTGAAGGGTGACTTAGTCATCTTTCCAAGCAAACAAGACTCGCATGTGTCATCTTCCCTAAGGTCGAATGACTCCAACACTCCATCCTTTTGGAGTTGGGCTATGCGTTTCTTGTTGACATGTCCAAGACGACAATGCCACAAGGATGCTTTATCCATACTAGTGGAAGAATCAATATTCAAAACATCATTTCCTAAGTTATCAACAATCATAACAGTTTCATATATTCCATTACATGGTATAGCTTCAAAGTAAAAGACACCATTTAGATAAGCCAAAATAGAACCATTCTCATTATTAAAAGAAAATCTAAAACGTTGTCTATATAAACCATGAAATGAAATGATGTTTCTAGCCATTTCTGGCGAATAGCAACAATTGTTCAAATCTAAAACTAAACTATTCTTAAGCACTAAAGAATACACTCCAATCTTGGTCACAGGCGACGATCTTCTGTTCCCCATGATTAGATTGATCCTTCCTTGCTCCACATCCCTACTTCCTTTTAGTCCCTGCACATTAGAACAAATGTGATAACCACAACCGGTGTCAAGAACCCAAGAAATAGCATGATTAGAATCGTTAGATTTTATTGCATATATACCTGCGAAAGATGGCTTGATCTTTCCTTCCTTGATGGCTTGCAGGTAATCCGGGCAGCTTCTCTTCCAATGTCCTATCTTATGGCAGTGGTGGCACTCTGCCTCCTTCGGGTTAGAACAGGGCTTAGAGGGATCAACTTTGGTCCCACTAGAAGAGGAACCATCTCGGGCTTTCACCTTTCGATAGTTATTTGAAGAAGCTTTCCTCTTCTTTCCCTTCCCTTGACCAATAGCCAAGACAGGAGAAGCGGATGGATTGGGAGTTGGTGCAATAGACTTGTCCTTGAAATTGCTCTCAGCAACCCTCAAGAGACCTTGGAGTTTACTTAGAGTGACCTCCTCTTTGTTCATGTGGTAGGTCATCCTAAATTGGTTGTACATCGGAGGCAAAGAGTGAAGCACCATGTCGATCGCCAAGTCTTCGCCGAAGTCAACATTTAACTTGCGAAGGCGGTCGACATACCTTTGCATCTTTTGCAAGTGCACGGTAAGAGATTCTCCATGACCCATCTTAGCGGAAATCATGTTAGTGAAGATCTCGTAACGCTCTTGTCTCGCGTTTTGGTGGTACCTCTCCAACAAGTCTTGATGCATCTCGTATGGATACATGTCCTCGTAGGACTTTTGGAATTCGGAGTTCATGGTGGCGATCATGATGCAATGTACTTTCGTCGCATCTCGCTCATGGGTTTCAAAGGCGGTGATTTCGGCGGGAGTAGCAACTTCGGGGTTGATTTTCTCGAGCTTCTCATCGAGGACATACTCTTTATCCTCATAGCGAGCAATGGTGCGAATGTATCTTATCCATTCGCCAAAGTTTGTTCCATCGAAGGTGACCGTTTGGCAAAGGCTCATCAACGTGAAAGAACTAGCAGCAGCGTTGTTTGCGTTTGACATCTATAGAAAGGACAAAGATAGATTAGAACAAGAATCCCTAATTATCACCCAATAAGAAAAATTAGGGCTAGGATCCAACAATAGCATTTACATACTAGAAAAGGGATGTCGTAATCCAACATGCAAATAAATTGAAGGTAAGTGAATGACGATTCACTAATTCTCCATCACAAAACTTAAACTTTTAGTCCTAAGTGTTTTTGAGAATTCCTAGGTTCGGATGAGATTCATTGAACTATTCAATGGCATGTTTAAATCTCGATATGCCCCTCTCGTTTGTGACTGGGATGCCGAGGATCACAAAGCGGGTGTGAATTACCATGCAAATTCACATGGTGCCTTCATTATTACGATCACCTATTCGATGTGCCAGTAAACCACACACGCTCCATCGAACTATGATAAACAATGAATCACCCTTCGCCACCTTCGCTTAGAACCAATTAGTGTGCCGGTAAACCACACACGCTCCACTAACATCTTAGCAAGGTGCAAAGTGTAATTTCATGGGATTGCATCAATTCACTTTTCCTAAAGTAACTAAGATTGGGAAATTTTAAAAAAGGTTTAGTTACTTCGTATTTCTTATTATACTTTTAATGAGAGGATGAGGTTGCCCTATCCTACCCGTTCGGCTAACGACCCTCCACCAATCAAGTAAGCGGTGGGTGTGAGTGTACACCCATTAAGCGCCATTTTATAGGCCGCAACCTTATACCCACCTTATAGATCGGCTTCGTGAATGAGGCCTACTAGCGGTAAGACTAGCATTTAGTTATACATATATATATTATTCTAATAATATCATATAAGTATAGGGTTGCATTTTAAACTTTTCAAAATCTAGGGTTTGAAATTTAAGTTGTCTAAATTAAAGCTTTTAATCACAAATATAAATTTCAAAACTATAGGGTAGGTTTTAAACATTTAAAAAACATGGAGGATCAAATAAAAAATAATTCCAATTAACAATTTAATATTCTAATTATCTTTATTTGATTTATCTTGATTTCTTTGAAGATAATTACCAAAATAATTAATTATTATCATATAAGGAAATTAAATATTTTATTAGATGATAAATATCTTTAACTAGATCAAGATAACAGTCATATTTATCAAAAAATCGGATTTACATTGATCTAATATGATTAAGGTAAGTTTCCATAAGATAATTATGAAAAAATCCCGAATCTGGCCATTCCTGACGCTTGGACTCGCCGAGTGCACAAGGGGACTCGACGAGTCAGGCCTACTCGACGAGTCCACCTTGGAACTCGACGAGTCAGTGACTCAAAAACCAAAAAATCGAATTTTGCAGGTTTGTTTCAGTTATTGAAGCAACAATTTAAAGAAAACCAATCTAGGCTCTGATACCACTGTTGGGTTTTAGCCATAAGAACTTTCCTATGTGCGCATGCAAAACCCTATTGCTTGGATCTAGGCTTTCTAATAAACATGCTTTTGAATCCAAGACTTCTAATGGCTAATTAGGTTAAACAACAACATTAAAACAGATCTAGAATCATACCTTTGAGTTCCTTGTTGATCTTCTTGTCTTGGAGCTTCTAGAGTCACAATTGTCACTCCTCTAATGGCTTACAAACACCAATAGCAAGCAAGATGATTTAGGAGAGAGGAGAGGGGATGGAATTCGACCAGAGGTTCCTTACTTTAGGTTCTGAAAGGTTGTACACGAATTCCACATCCCAAGGGCCTATTTATACCTTTAGACTCCTTAAGGGTTTCACCCTAAACCCTAATTGGATAATCTTCTCTTAAGGCTATCCAAATCCATTCCATAGATAACCCTATGGACAATTTTGAGCTATCCTAAAGCTCTTAGAATCCGTCCAAGGTGTATCCCAATGGATTTCTAGTCTAAAGTCTAACTATCAAACAATTGACAGTTTATACCCTCTTATTTAATTAATCTCTTTAAGTCACCAAATTAATACCAATTAATTTATGACTTATACTAATCAAATAGCTAAATATTATTCCTTATAATATTTACTCTCTCTTAACAAATCATCCTTCAAGTTGCTATGGTGAAGGCAACCCAAAAGGACCATGCACCACCGAATATAGTTATAGCCTTAGACACTATTCCAACATATGTTTGGCCTCCTTCTTCTTTTCTTGATCTACTCTCCTTCCCTCTGCAAATCTTCAAAAAAACACACCCAAATGTTTCAATCTCACAAGGAACAGGCTTGAACGAAGTATAAGGCTCTGGGGGGGGGGGGGTGAAGGGGGCGAGCTTAGGGGCGGATAAGAGGGTTTAAATAGGGTGCAAACCCTTGAAATTTAGGGTTTCATCAGACAGCGGGAACTCGCCGAGTCCAGAATATGGACTCGCCGAGTCGCCAACTTAAACGTGTTCTGGATCCCGTCTCTACTCGGCGAGTCGTACCTACAACTCGCCGAGTCCAAGGCTAAAAATGAAAAACACTAAGATAAGTTTTACGTACCATGAACTAGGTGCTACACCTATATAAAGGGTGCGAGATCACTCGGATTTTTCACATATTTCACACACTTTCACCTCTTTCACTCCCACAACCTCACCTACAACCCCTAAAGCCCCAGTATCAAGTCTAAAACCCTACGCAAGCCTTGAAGCCCCGAGATTCCCTGGAAAAATAACCTCTCTCCAGTCGAAACTCTACCCGATTAAAGCCGTTTTTGCATCAAATAAACTCCTTTCCAGAAACCGAAACTCTGTCCAAATCACCACTTATTAAGTGATTTCATACCCCCGTATTTTCATAATTTTTATTGTTTTCATGGGGGGGGGGGGGGGGGGGAACACAAGAACTTTGTGTTACAAATAAATGATTTCAAATCATGATAGAACGACATTAAGGCATCAAAAATACTCAAAATATTAAACTCTTTTATAAACTTATATTTTTCCCCAAAATTCATATATATATATACATATATATATATATATATATATTAATATAAATAAGATTTAAAAGTCTTAAGACTGATAACTCATTCTAGGTCATTTTCCTTGTTTGGATGTGGGCTTATAGTACCGGTTATTTGTCCGAATGTCGTTTAAATTTTACTTATATATAAAAATTGTATATGTATATAAATATAAAAGTTATTTCATCAGTTTAATTATCCTTTGTAATATGTTGATCAAGGGGTTACATTCAAAAATAGTTA
This sequence comes from Lactuca saligna, assembly GCF_052625555.1. Classification (NCBI taxonomy): domain Eukaryota; kingdom Viridiplantae; phylum Streptophyta; class Magnoliopsida; order Asterales; family Asteraceae; genus Lactuca; species Lactuca saligna. Next base: position 240,634,016 of record NC_136420.1, on the reverse strand, counting down.
AATACCAATTCAGAAAGTACATATAAATTATAATAGGTATAATTTATGATACATAGAACAATAATTCATGATTCAAGTATACTAGAATACACCGTTTTACAAGAAACGGAGGTTTGATTCAAAACAAAACAAGGGTTTACAGTTTTTCAAATACATGTTAAGAATACTAATTCATGGATATATAATCAATCATTTATTTCAGAATGATTGGGTTTTTATTATACACGTAACGTTTATATGCTTTTTATGAAACATTCAATTCAGGTTGTTTAAATTTATTTAAACAGCCAAGTTAAAGTCCTGATATTATAACCAGAGTCTCCAGTCAGGGGATCGAAACAAGTTGTATGTAGATCTATATTGGGATTGACAACACCACACTCAGGCTGTTAGCTACAGTCATGCATACACACCAATGAGTGACAATTGTTATCAACAGTTTAAATGCCTACAAAGCGTTTGTTTTAGGCCATCCAGTCATAGTGTGGTTATAATAACTCATTAAAAAGATATTAACAATACGTTAGTGTATAAACAACCAAACGTAAGTACATCTTCAGAGTACCAGTTTACAAAATACAAACTACAATAGTATATTACAATTTTCAATAACAGCTGGTGAAACAAGGCACACTCTCAGTTACAAGTTTTACATAAAGGAATACAAATACAGAACATTGGTTTACAAATAGAATGGTTTTATGGGAATAAAACTACTTTTCATATATAGTAGAAAATATAGGATTTTCTGGAATAGTTTACATATTCAAGATACAGAGACATCCTTTCAAACATAAATACTTATGCACTCACTCAACTTTATGTTGATACTCTCTTTTCAAATATCTTGTATTCTCACGGAAACAATAAATAGGTACTCCCTGAGCTTTTTGAGAAGATGGAACTACTTTGAATCATATCTTCTTCTTTTGTATAACTATTTTGGTTTCAATATACAATGATGAAACACATGTAAATATTTATACTTATTAAAATACAATGGTTGTTTGTACTCTTATTACTATTATGCATGTGTTTTGATACTACAAATGAAGTCCTCCACCCCCGGATGTTTCCGCCATCTGGTTTAGGGGTGTGACACCCACTGTCCTCTTAACATATAATATTCTCTTGTCAAGAAACATTCCTTGACAAAAAAATATTCAAGAGTTAATGCGGGTTCTTATCAAGACAAAAAACTTCACACAATTGGTTTTAACTGGTTTTTGTATTATCCAATACATCACAACTTACCAATTTCAAATGTGCAAGAGTAACAAAACATTTTTCTATTTCATATTTCATAAGTGTTATAAACCTACTTAAGATATGCCACTCAAGTCACAATCTTGGAGTATGACTCTAAGACTCGATTTCAGAACGAAGTACGACTCATCTTCTTCATTTCATCTCCTTAGCCATACAAATGCACTAAGTGTACTTAGAGGATCAATTGTGATATGGTTCCATAATCATTAAGATGATCATAAAATATGATACTCAAGTACTCTCATTTCCTTTCAGATTGGAGAAACTTTTATCTTTCTTCCCAATTGATTATTCTTATTCTTTCTGCTATACATTGAAACTTTTTCAATGATCCAAAATTATGCTTAATCTTGTAAGCATAACCAAATTTACTAAACTTTTAGTAAATCATGACGATTAATCTTATCGTTCTTTGTGGTGGACCTGACCAGTGCACATCAATGTGTACTTTTAGTAGATCTCCTAATCCTTCACTTGACTCACATCTATATGTGAACAAGGAATTAGTAATACGAAGGTTCTCATTCATCACACAATAAAAGTTGCATGATTCCAAGTTTCTGTCCAATTGAAACTTGGGTGATGAGAATCTTTCCTTATTTGGTAAATTTTGACACTACCACAAACGAAAGAATCAAATCCATTCAAAATATTGCTAATAATATATAAACACCAAATTTTTCACAAATGCCATTGCAAGGAGATGTAAAATAAGAAAAAATCAAATTTTTCTTTATTTATAAAATGCGAAAAAACTTGTCCTTACAACACAATTACAAATGAAAATTATGTTACTAAATATTCATAAGCAATCTATCATAACTCGTAAGCAGCAACTCAAAAATCCGATCATCGAACCATGCAATCGAAATCCATTTCTTTGCGATCAGACTCAGCTCACTCTTCTTTTAAACTTCCTTTAAGAATCTAATCACATCATGTATTAAGAATCTACAAATAGGAACTCACTATATTAAGAATCTACAAATAAGAACTTAATAGAGTTAGATAGTGGACTTGCCTGAAGCAGAGTCATACATCTTGACTTTTCCATCCTTGCGATCTTTCAGGTAAATATGGCAGCTTCGCATCCAATGCCCTTTCTCTTGGCAATAGAAACAAATAGACTATTTTGGAATGGTGCACATGTCAATCTTAGACTTAGCCTTTCTCTTCACCATCTGGTCAAACGGTTTGATCTTGGCCGATCCCTTTCCATTAGGAAGAGAAGAATTTTCTAGACTTCCAATGGTTCCATTGTCAATGTCCATGGAAATATGGGAGATTGATCTTTCAGAAAAATTTGCTTGACCAGTCCACCAAATCATTGTTGATTCAGCAACAATTAGCAAATAGGTAAGATTGATAAGGGTCACGTCGAGGTTTGTCATATAGTAATCTTTAATGAACTCACTTTATGACTCAGGAAGCGATTGAAGAACCAAGTCAACAACCAGCTTCCTCGAGACAATGACACATATCATTCCCAAAATGTCAATTGTGACTTCATCTCCAAGACGTGTGCACACACAGACCTTCCATCTTGGTGTCTGCTTACCAATAGGGCTTAAGTGACCTTGAACTTTTCAAGTCTTCGAACATGTGGGTCAGGGAGAACTGTTAGAGGAGGTGGAGGAAGTGAAGCATGATTTCCATTTCCATGATCATAACATGGAACATCATCTTCGTTAGGAAAGCTTTTTCCAAAGGATTCAGGAAGACCATAGTTGTCAAAACTAGACATCTACAAGGGAGAAATTCAAGTTAGTTGATTCAATCCTTTACATAACACCCAATGAAATATTAAGGCTAGGACCCAACACAATAATTCACAATTCAGAAGAGGGATGTTGTAATCCAATTGTAAACTATTTGTTGGTAGGTAAATGACGATTTACCAATTCCATGCCACCATGAAAATGAAATTTTAAACGAATTAGGTTTTAAAATGAAAATCCTAGATCTTTTGAGATTCATTGAACTTTTCAATGGTATGTTTAATCTTGATTATGCCTTTCAAGTTTGTGACTGGGATACCAAGGATCACAAACAAGGTGTGAATAACCATGCAAATTAGCTTGGTACTCTCGAAGTCATTTATCATCAAATCAATGTGTTGGTTAACCATACACACTCCATCGATCTATGATAATCTATGAGCTACCCATTATCATCCTTCATTAGTCTCATATTAGTGTCCCGGTTAACCACACATGCTCCACTAACGACCAATAAGGTGCAATGTGCAATTTCATGGATTAACGTTAGATTCACATTTTTCCTAAAGTAACTAAGATTGAGAATTTATAAAAAAATTTAGTTACTTTGTATTTCATTATACTTATAATGAAAGTTTGTGTCCTATCCTACTCGTTCGGATAACGATCATCTACTAGTCAAGAGTGCGGTGGGTGAGAGTGGACACCTATTTAATCACCGTTTTATCGGCAATTTCCTTAAACACCACTTATAGACTAGCTTCGTGAATGAGGCCTACTAACGGTAAGACTGACTTTTTACTTATACATATATAATATATTAGACTTTTAATTTTATATAATATAAGGGTGTATTTTATACATTTAAATTACTAGGTGGTTTAATAAATTAGTCTTTTAATTTAATTAAACTTAAACAATGGATTTATTAATTATCTCTTTCAATTAAACACTTAGGTGTTGTTTGTTTTTTCTGAGGCAAAATGTTTGCAGTCTACGGACCACATCTATAGACCTCTGCCGTAGAAGAGGTGGACCAAACGTCTGTAGTTTGAAAAAAGAAGACTGTTTGTTTTTTTAACATCTGCGGGCTACTAAAATAAACTAAAATCTAAATAAACTGATTTTTTTTTTTAACTTTAAAGTGATTTTTTTAATATTTTTATGACTTTTTTTATAAATCATTAACGAATCTAGATCAACTTTTATGTATTATTGTATAAAAAATATAAATACAAATGATATGATTTAACGTATATATTTGATAAAAACCAACAACTTTGGTTGTAAAGTTATAACTAAACATTGTAATTAGTGATCAAAGAATTTGATATATAAATGGATGGAAATAAACTTCGATTTTTTCAATTAAATTCATTAAAAACGTATCATAAATATTTTCTCGAGAAATTGATGATACTGTATTAAATAATATTTTATATAATATTTGGCAGAAAAATATAAGAATATATTATGATTTTTTCATATTTATATAAACAACTTCAACGACTATTATTGTAATAAATCTTTATTTATAAATTTGTCAAAAATATAATGTTTGTATCGTCGAACATTTTTTTTTAAAGTTTTTTGATTTTTTTTTTCAAATTGTTTATCATTAATAAAGTTAGAAAGTTATAAATTAAAAAAAAAAAAAAACTTTAAAAAAATAAAGGTATAGATGTGTGTGTGTGTGTGAGAGAGAGAGAGAGAGTGTTTGTGTGTGTGTAGGCTAGAAGATGTATGAAGATGTTAGAAGACTCTGGTCCACATCTGCGACAAGAAGAGGGCGCGCATAAATTTTTAGGTCTGCAGTATTAAAAAAAAACAATCTGCAAAGGCTAATGTCTGCGCGTGGTCTGCGCGACGCAGACAGAAGAGGCCATGCAGATCTGCAGACAAAAAGCAAACACTACCTTAATTAATTTAATAAAATTCATAAGGGTGTAATTTGAACTATTAATACATATCAAGGTTCTAAATTTAAGATTTCAAAAGTAAAGCTATTTAATTAAATTTCAAATTACAAAACCAAGAGGTTCACTTTTGAAACTTTTCAAATTACTAGGGTTTTAGAATTTAATATTTCAAAATTAAAACTTTTTAATCAAATTTAAAATTCCAAAACTTGAGGGAAAATTTTGAAACTTTTCAAAATATTATGGTTTAACTATTTAAATTTTCAAAAACTAAAATTTTAATTTAAAATTTAAACTATAAAACCAAAAGGGTATAATTTAAAACTTTTTCAAAATTACTAGGTTAAATATTTGAATCAAAATAATCTTATATTATCCATATTTAACCAAAATCCATCAATTTTGATAAGGATATCTCATACCAATCATAAGAATCAAATTTAGGTAATAAAAACGAGTTATAGTAATTATCTAAATCAAAAACTGATCAAAAAATCGAAAATCCCGACACCAAACGAGTTGACTCGCCAAGTTAGGAAAGGAACTCGTCGAGTCTGGCAATCAGACAGCAAAAAAATTGATTTCTTGATCTTTTGGCAGTTCACTTTTGCATCTATTCAATTGAAAAACGACCTAGGCTTTGATACCACTGATAGGTTTTGAGCATAACAACATTCCTATGGTGTACATGCAAGCCTAAGTGAGTTGGATCTAAGTTTTTCTCTACTGAACATACAACTATGAACACCAAAGCAATAACCCTATGGACTAGCATACAATTTTCGAATTCAAGTATAAATCTAGGGTTAGATGCTTACCTTTCTTGTTATGTAGCAATAACAACTATAATCCTTCTTGATCTTGACTTTTGAAAGCCTAGTGTCCCAAGTGTTGCACCTCTAATGGAGTCACAAACACGCAATGCAACAAGACGACTTGGAGAGGGAAGGATTTCGGCTAGGGTTCTCTTAGAAACTCATAGGGGCTCGAAAATCCTTAGTAAGAGGGTCTTTATATAACTATGGCTGCGAGGGTTTTCAGGTGGAAACCCTAATACCTTACTTAGACAACAAGCAGCCCATGGACACCTCCTTAAGAGGCCTTGGATGAAATCTATAGGGCCTCGTATAGGATTTCATCCACTCCATAATTAAGGAGTCCAATCAGCCCAATTCTGCAATTATCAATGATTTCCATAACAGTCCCTCAATTATTAATCAGTTCCTTTAATCCCAAAATTAATATCAAATTAATTTTTGATTAATCATTAATTAATAATATGGTTTCCAAATAATATATTAATCTTGTAATGTATTAATAAAACCATATTGAGTACTAATTTATTATTCATATAATACATCCTACTCTTTTTCCTCTTGTCATCCTATCAAGTTGCATGAGTGAAGGCAACCCAAAGGACCATGCTCATAATCAAATCAAGTAAATACCAAAAATAGTTATGGGCTTAGACACCTAATCCAATAGAAGGTACCAATGTCGGCCCACTGGGTTATGTATTTTGGTATAGAGGATGTTGTTTTATGATAGTGATAGTAGAGCTGCCTGTTTGTCTTGACTGGTCATATGGTTATCTGTTTGTTGAATATATGTTTATCTGTTATGTATATTTTGACATAGTGTGGTTGGGTTGAGGTTTTATTGCTTTGTGTGGTAGCCAACAAACCCAAAGCAATCAGACATAAGCGGTTGGCCCCGGGGGCAAGCCAGACTTATGTTGTGGGCTCGGGAGCAATCCAAATATGAGTTGTAGGCCCAACAGGTAAGTCAGACTCATACTTGGGCTCAGGGGTAATTCAGTCTTTTAATTGTGGACCCAATATTTACTGTTATATGTTATGTGTGTGAGTACTTTGGGGGAACCCACTAAGCTTTAACTTACAGTTTTAGTTTATTGTTTCAGGCACTTCTTAGGTTCGTAGGAAAGAAAAGGTGTTATCGTGCACATCTTCCTGTTTTATGCCACTGGGTTTTAGGAAAATTCTGATTTTGAAATAATTCTTATGAAACAATGATTCTTTTGTAAACAATGTTGGTTAATGGTTGATTTTGACAATTTTAAATTTATTTCGATTTTGAAGTGTTACACCTATGCCGAGTATAGCTTAGTGTTGGCCTGTCTCCCTTTAGAGCTCTACGTCATGCATAGAGCAGCTTGTACGTAGGGTGTAAGAGGATTGATCGTTGGCTTTTGACTTTTTGACTGTTGACTTTGACCAAGGTTGACTTTAGGTCAAATTAAGGTTTCTAGGTTGGAAATTGAGACTTGGTCCCTGATTGTTGTATTGGTGACCCGTAGAGCTAGTTATTGGACATGTTAACATCATTGTTATCTTCTAGACTGCAAGGTAAGTCTTTTCACTAAACTTTTCTATGTGGTAGTATATGCATATTGACCAACTGAGTCTTAATTGTTGATTTCTATTATATATGAACTGAGCTGCTAATAACTCCTAGACTGTTGTGAGTCTATGTGACTGCTGAAAGTCCCCATGGTTGCTAATGACCCGTGAAGTGTGTTGTTAATCCACATGGCATGTTGTTAGCCCATTGGGACCGATGATAGCCCCTAGAGTTGCTGATAACCCTTAGCTGATTGTTATGTTATGTTGTATAATATATTTTGGAGGAACTCGCTGAGCTTTATGCTTATAGTTGTGGATTAAATATTTTGCAGTCACTTATCGGATTGTAAAGGCGAGACTATACACACACATCAATAGATTTATGATTTGAGATTCCGCATTATCTTTTTATTAACTCTGATTTCAGAGTATGGGTGTATGAAAAAATGGTTGTAACTTTACTAAAAATGGATATTATATTATTTTAAAACTGAAAAAAGAATTTAGCCCTTGTTTTTGGGATGTTACATTTACACATAAAATTAATGGCTTCTAAGCCCTTTATTTTTGTCATTTAACAACCCCAAGCCCTTTAGGGCTAAGCTCCATCGTTTTGGAGAAGCAAGAAAAAGAAAGATGTGATCAAGGGTGTTAATGGCTTGAAATGAAGGTGGAATGCTCATAACATAATCAATATCTCCATTTTTAAGCAAGTAGAGCTTTAATGGCGATTCTTATGAATTGAGTTAGTTATGTTATATTAAAGTAAGAAAGCTTGTTAGTAGTGTTAATGAAGGTGTTTAGATGCCTTAAATAATCTTTATATTAGACTAAGCACTATATTTTTGTCATTTAACAACCCCAAGCTCTCTCTCTATATATATATATATATATATATATATATATATATATATATATATATATATATATATATATATATATATATATATATATATATTCCTTTAAGTTATTTTATACATTTTATGTATTGACGTATGTATGTATGTATGTTAGAGTCATGTATCTGAGCATGAAAAAAGAGGAAGGAAAGAAAAGATTATATAGATTATAACCCTATGTAAGATTAAGTGCGTGTATATATACATGTAAGACCTTGTACCTAAGCATTTATGTATAACCAAAGTATGTGTATATGTGTAAGGAATGGATATAGGTTTTATGTGTAATACCCATAAAAGTAGATAAAGAAAGAATAAGATTATATGAAATGTAATCCTATGCATGGTTAGAGAAGAAGGGTATTTGTTAAAACCCAAGAGATAACAGAAACTAATAGAAGATGATTATATGCAATATAATTATAAGAGTAAGAATGTATGTATACACATAAATGATATTGTGTAGAATACAAATATGTTACTACATATAGATATAAATTAAGTGCTTAATGAGTTAAGTACTAGAAGTGACAGATTAGAGCTTGATGAGATAAAGATATATATTTTCTATAGGACAAGTTTTATGTGACGAGTCACATGACAAATATAGAGATGTATATATAAAGGTTCCTGTGGGGACAAGAGTATGGTTCCTGTGGGGATAAGAGTATGGTTTTTGTGTGGACAAGAAATAATGATCCCTTTTGGGGATCTAGATAGATGATTCCTATTGGAATCCAGATTATGAAAAATTAGAGAAGATATAGAAAGTGTTCCATGAGTGGAACAAGGAATGAGAGTTCTTTTAAGAACTTAAATGTGATCCATGAAGGATTAATATTAAGGAATTTATGAAGGATTTATAAAAGAGGAATGGTGAAGTATCCATGAAAGATCATAAGAGATGAAAGTATTGTATAATATGAGATTTGTAACGACCAAAATTTCGAAACAATTAAAACTTTTCAAAACAATTCATTTTAATAACGTTGTTACAAAAAGGGTTTTCAATACATTATTTAACAGAGTATTTTTCCCAGGTCCATTTCATAAAACACCAACGCGAGGAACGGTACGATAACTTCTTTGCCTTGCCACAGACTCCTGAGAACCTGAAACATAAAAACCACAACTGTAAGCCCGAAAGCTTAGTGAGATACCCCCAAAATACCAACCACATATACGCCCTTCCAGGCCACAACCTTCCGGTCCAAAACATGTCGCCTTCCGGCCCATAGCGTAATGCCTTCCGGCCCATAACACATTGCCTTCCGGCCCATAACATATTGCCTTCCGGCCCATAACATATCGCCTTCCGGCCCGCAACATAAAAATCATACATATCATGACAGAACATAAAACAACCGTGCATACCGGGTTACACTCCAGACCAGACGACCATACACATAACATGTAATCATATAGCAGTTCACAGTTAGCAAATCGATCAACAGATCACATAACATATCATTACCCTAACCAAGATACCAGCCTAGCCGATCACTAGCATAACATCACCCTACCACTCAGCCAACATAATAATTATGCACATACGCCTTTCCAGGCCATGACCTTCCGGTCCACATCGCATTGCCTTCCGGCCCGCAACATGTAATGCCTTCCGGCCCATATCCCGTAATATCATACAACAGACAATTACCCGGATTTCCATCTGATAAAAGGGTCGGCCTTGGTGCCTTAAACCCTATATATATAGTGAGGATAACTCACCTTGAAACTGCCGACTGAACAGATAACCCGAACTGCTCCGATCCCTGATACGATCTCCACCACTGGACAGCCACCAATGCACTGAACTCAAAACCATAACCAACAATTACCAAAATACCCCTGGAAACCACTGGTCAACCCTTGGTCAAAGACTGGGTCAAAGTCAACCCCTGACTAACCCTACTCGCCGAGTCAACCCTATGACTCGCCGAGTTCCCAACTCAAAACTTCACTCAATCCGCGACCTAACTCGCCGAGTCACCCCGAGACTCGCCGAGTCCAACAACTCTGAGTCCATTCGCACATAACTCACCGAGTCATCCCTTGACTCGCCGATTCTTCGACTTGACCAGAAAATATTGGGACTCTTCGACAAGACTCGCCGAGTCCAAATGGACTCATCGAGTCCAAGGCTATCTTCAACCTACTCGCCGAGTTGTTCTTCAAATTTGTCGAGTTCCAGGCCATCTTCAAGCAACTCATCGAGTCCACCCATGTGACTCGCCGAGTACCACCAGTCTGAATCCAAACAGAAGCGTTCCAGACCATGCAATTGATCCAAAACATAGATCTATCCTCCAACAACTCATCCACCACGTACAGTGGCAATCTTTACGTGAATCCAAAGAGATCTATGCATTTTGCACATTAGGGCTAAGGTTTGGGACAAGATAGCTTCATCCAACACTCAACACAGGGACTCTCCTGCATTCTAACCCTCCTCCATTCCAGATCTGAGGTAGCAACCTCAGATCCAACCTTTAGACTCCAAACTAACCCAAGATAAGTTTCCCCCCAAACCCCAAAATGAAGAGACAAGACAATAGCAGCTCAAGAATGAGATTTTACCTTCAAAGAGTGCCCTAAATTGCAAGGAAACTTGAATCCAAGCAAAACCCCTTGCTCCACACCTTCAAACTTCCAAACCTTCTCCAATAATTACTTCTCCAAGCTCCAATCCACTCAACAATGGTGCTTCTCCACGATTTTAGGGTTTCAAGAACTCAAAGGGGTGATAAAGAGGCTAGGGAGGAAACATAATGCTCTTTATATAGGGCTCAACCCCGAGAATTAGGGTTTTCTCCACTCAGCGCCTACTCGCCGAGTCCATCCCATTGACTCGCCGAGTCGGCTATTTAATAAGCGACCAAGTCGCGACTCTACTCGCCGAGTCCATCCATGGACTCGCCGAGTCACTCTTTCCCAAATTACACCTTTAGTCCTTCAACTCAACTCTTTCTATTTCGGGATGTTACAGAGTCGGCTATTTAACACGCAACCAAGTCGCGAGTATACTCGCCGAGTCCATCCATGCACTCGCCGAGTCACTCTTTCCCAAATTACACCTTTAGTCCTTCAACTCAACTCTTGCTATTTCGGGATGTTACAATTCTCCCCCACTTAAATTAGGCTTCGCTCCCGAAGCCTACAACAATACATCTCCAAAGATGTTCCCACAACACGCCATCTGACCTTAACCGGACCAGGTCCCACAAGGCATACCCGTCAAAACTCGAACACACTTTCCCTTCCTTTACGGTGTCCTGACCACCGTCTCGAACCGGGCACCGACTATACCCTCTGATGATCACACTCGATAACCGAGAATTACCCAAGATACATTACTTCCCCAAATCTCAATAATCAGTCGACCCATAAGGGTTAGAAGACCATGAACCATCGGATCCCCGATCCGAATCCCACTAAATCCATTCCGAGACGACTGAGAGACCCCTTCTCAATCTCAAAGCAACTCTTACGAGTTCTCCCCTTGCAATCGCATACACATGCTGGACTAGCTCTAACACCCTCAGGTTGGGAAAACCTGATACACTGATAATATCCTCAAACATCCCCAAGATAAACCACTAATACATACCCCCATACCTTGATCAGAATCACACTGAGAGTTCAAGACTCTCTCCCTGCATCCTTTCTGAGCCTCTTGGCTCTACACCTGCGGAATTTTCTTCGCAACCTCAGCAGGCATCCCAAACCGGATGAGCTCTTATTCCACTGCCGCAAACATGCGGCTCAAAAACCATACTCGAATCACTCTAATCACAACTCTGCTCTGCCGCTTTCTCTTCCGTGAACTTGCACCCCCCCTCTCGGAGTTACACCTCACTCTCTCTTCCTTTACCAAGGAAGCCACTCGACCACATTGTCACTCCGACAAGTGCCACGGTGCTCGCCCAACGCTACACCACCCTTTCATAGCATATCCGCTATCCATCCAACACATATACTCTGACTCTCATCGCAGGGACTCTCAAGCCCATGCACTATCTCAACTCACCAAGATCACTACCCGAGGCCAGACCTTCTAATGCAAACACACTGCGACATAGCCAATCCATATCCTCAAACTGATCCAACAATACCTGCAAAGTCTTCAGCATGACTTGACCGTCTTACCAGGCCTTCAGTCCATTCTGGACCGCTCAACAAGCATTCATCATTCCGAGCTATCGCCCCCAGAAATCCTCCCATGCATACCGTTCTAGCCCTCTAGGGGTTTCCGAACTCTAATTCCATCATACATACTCGATCCCGGCCTGCTCCCAGGCCTCCACAATCAAATGCCCTAGGTCGGTATCCCGCCCCGCATGCCCGACACTCGCTCCTATTAGCCTATACTCTGGGCTGACAGAACACTGCTGAATCCCAAAAGCTAAGCACTCTAAAATACTCATCGATCTCCTAGAGAGTTCTCCAACTCTCCCCCACTTATAGCACTGATTAACAACCACCGGTCGCCATCACCGACCTTCCAGAACAACCCTGTACCAAGAAACACTTACACGCGGACTGCTTCCCACAAGCATAAACAACCTTAACGAGATCTCACATCAACACCGATTAACCCGCTCGGAAGAAACTCGAACTGTATCTAACCACTCCTCGGAAAGCCGATGCTACCCGACCTTCAACCCAATGTCGCATATCCATTAATAACCCTCACGAATGATAACCAACGAAAGCACAAAACACCAACTATAACCATACCCAAACCTTAGGGAACAACGGATACCAAGATGAAAACCCGAAACACAATCCATAACCATGCCAAACCCTCAAGGAACAATGGATACCAAGACGAAAACCCGAATCACAAATCCATAACCATGCCAAACCCTCAAGAAACAACGGGTACCAAGACGAAAACCCGAATCACAAATCCATAACCAGAACCTCAACCCGCAAAACGACGAATACCGCATCAAAAACCACACAAAGATACCAACACAAACAATACACCACAATAATCGCATGATAACATGACATCCAGAAAGAAACATACCCGCAGCTGCATTCGACACTGCTCTGACCTCCTCTACCGCAAGCTAATAAGCACGACCCTGAGCCCTTGGGGGCTCCGCTCCACCCTGACCTTCTCTTGAAATCCTCAAAGTGGCCGGTGTTGGAGCCTGCACCGGTCCCGCGGAAAACTGTGGACAGTTGACCCTCATACGTCCAATCTGATGACAATGATAGCAAATCCTCAAATCCTGAACCGGCGCTGACCGCCGACAATCCCTCGCATAGTGTCACTCCTTTCCACACTTGCGGCATGCACCACCGGACCTGCAAATTCCGGTGTGACTCCTCCCACACTTCCCACAAGTGCGGCTGCTCAGATCCCCCATCCTGGAATCAACGGTCTTAGACCGTTTCGTTGTCGGCTCCGACTGAACCGGAGCTCGCCTCAGCTCACGCAACTGCAACACAATCTCTAACTCACGCCGCCGGGCGGCCTCCTGCAACTCCAACAATGTCCCGCACTTCTGTGCGGACACAAACTGTCTGATGTCTCTCTTTAGCATACTCAGATATCGGGACATCTGAGCCTGCTCTGAAGCGAACTCAGGGCAAAACATCGCCCTCTCAGTGAACATCCTGGTGATCTCAGTCACCAACTTCGAATCCTGCTTCAGCTCAAGGAACTCCTGAGCCAACCTCTTCCTCTCTACCTGTGGAACATAACGAGTACTGAACATCTCTCTGAACTGATCCCATGAAATCACAGCCCTCTGCGCATCCGAATATGACCCCGTGGTCAACCTCCACCAATCCTTTGCCCCGAGCCTCAACAGGTTCAGAGCACACCTCACCCTCAAATCAGCAGGGCATGAACACATGCAGAAACACCCCTCCATGTCCGATAACCATCTCATAGCAACAATCGGGTTCTGAACTCCATCGAAGGTGGGAGGATCCGTATTATCAAAGTCCCGATACTGAAAATCCCTATCAGCTCCTCCCCATGCCGCTGCTACAGCCACTATAGCTGCCGCGGCAGCCGTCTCCACGAGACCCGCATAGCGCTCATCAAAATACTCAACCATGGCGGTCTTGATCGACCCAAACAACTCTGGCAACTCAGCCCGGAACAATGCAGCAACCTCATCATGCAGGATCTCGCGAATCCTCGCATCCAACTCGCACGAGCTCATCTGACCAATAATCTCGGGCGGTAGTGACCCGTCCGCAACCCCTCCTCCTGTACCCGATCCTGACCCGGATCCGCTTCCAGCATGCCTCGAAATCTCCATACTGAAAATGTACTAGAAAACCTCAGACTCTTCCCCTATCCCGGGAACCAACTCTCAACCCAACCCTAGAGGTCATGGTTTCCCTGATACGCGTATGGGTCCTGTGCTTTCAGTAGTACGGGCCCATACTACCTTCCACACCTACCCATATTTGTATGAAGTACTACCACAACACCCTAGCGACAAATGTTCATAGCAAGCGCTCGATCCTCACTCCTAGAGGAACACTGGAAATCTCAACAGAGGAAAACCATAGGCTAGCAGGCATCATAAAACAGGCAACATTATCATGAAATCCTGAAGATCCCTAGCCTAACACTAGCATGCTGTTCTATCAAAGCTCAATAAAACAATTGTCATGAATGGTAATTTGGGGTTACTTACTGGCTCCGGCTGATCGTACCTCCGCGTCCTCCTTTACTAAATTTAAAAAACATTTTATTTCCTCTTTTTAAAACCCTCCTCGATTTGAGACTGGAGTCAAACGAGTGTTCCTCCAATTCACTCAAACCAAGGCTCTGATACCAACTTGTAACGACCAAAATTTCGAAACAATTAAAACTTTTCAAAACAATTCATTTTAATAACGTTGTTACAAAAAGGGTTTTCAATACATTATTTAACAAAGTATTTTTCCTAGGTCCATTTCATAAAACACCAACGCGAGGAACGGTACGATAACTTCTTTGCCTTGCCACAGACTCCTGAGAACCTGAAACATAAAAACCACAATTGTAAGCCCGAAAGCTTAGTGAGATACCCCCAAAATACCAACCACATATACACCCTTCCAGGCCACAACCTTCCGATCCAAAACATGTCGCCTTCCGGCCCATAGCGTAATGCCTTCCGGCCCATAACACATTGCCTTCCGGCCCATAACATATCGCCTTCCGGCCCGCAACATAAAAATCATACATATCATGACAGAACATAAAACAACCGTGCATACCGGGTTACACTCCAGACCAGACGACCATACACATAACATGTAATCATATAGCAGTTCACAGTTAGCAAATCGATCAACAGATCACATAACATATCATTACCCTAACCAAGATACCAGCCTAGCCGATCACTAGCATAACATCACCCTACCACTCAGCCAACATAATAATTATGCACATACGCCTTTCCAGGCCATGACCTTCCGGTCCACATCGCATTGCCTTCCGGCCCGCAACATGTAATGCCTTCCGGCCCATATCCCGTAATATCATACAACAGACAATTACCCGGATTTCCATCTGATAAAAGGGTCGGCCTTGGTGCCTTAAACCCTATAGATATAGTGAGGATAACTCACCTTGAAACTGCCGACTGAACAGATAACCCGAACTGCTCCGATCCCTGATACGATCTCCACCACTGGACAGCCACCAATGCACTGAACTCAAAACCATAACCAACAATTACCAAAATACCCCTGGAAACCACTGGTCAACCCTTGGTCAAAGACTGGGTCAAAGTCAACCCCTGACTGACCCTACTCGCCGAGTCAACCCTATGACTTGCCGAGTTCCCAACTCAAAACTTCACTCAATCCGCGACCTAACTCGCCGAGTCACCCCGAGACTCACTGAGTCCAACAACTCTGAGTCCATTCGCACATAACTCACCGAATCATCCCTTGACTCGCCGATTCTTCGACTCGACCAGAAAATATTGGGACTCTTCGACAAGACTCGCCGAGTCCAAATGGACTTGTCGAGTCCAAGGCTATCTTCAACCTACTCGCCGAGTTGTTCTTCAAACTCATCGAGTTCCAGGCCATCTTCAAGCAACTCGTCGAGTCCACCTATGTGACTCGCCGAGTACCACCGGTCTGAATCCAAACAGAAGCGTTCCAAACCATGCAATTGATCCAAAACATAGATCTAGCCTCCTACAACTCATCCATCACGTAAAGTGGCAATCTTTACGTGAATCCAAAGAGATCTATGCATTTTGCACATTAGGGCTAAGGTTTGGGACAAGATAGCTTCATCCAACACTCAACGCAGGGACTTTCCTGCATTCTAACCCTCCTCCATTCCAGATCTGAGGTAGCAACCTCAGATCTAACCTTTAGACTCCAAAATAACCCAAGATAAGTTTCCCCCCAAACCCCAAAATGAAGAGACATGACAATAGCAGCTCAAGAACGAGATTTTACCTTCAAAGAGTGCCCTAAACTGCAAGGAAACTCGAATCCAAGCAAAACCCCTTGCTCCACACCTTCAAACTTCCAAACCTTCTCCAATAATTACTTCTCCAAGCTCCAATCCACTCAACAATAGTGCTTCTCCACGATTTTAGGGTTTCAAGAACTCAAAGGGGTGATAAAGAGGCTGGGGAGGAAACATAATGCTCTTTATATAGGGCTCAACCCCGAGAATTAGGGTTTTCTCCACTCAGCGCCTACTCGCCGAGTCCATCCCATTGACTCGCCGAGTCGGCTATTTAACACGCGACCAAG
Source organism: Lactuca saligna (assembly GCF_052625555.1). Lineage (NCBI taxonomy): Eukaryota > Viridiplantae > Streptophyta > Magnoliopsida > Asterales > Asteraceae > Lactuca > Lactuca saligna. The sequence continues at coordinate 240,617,100 of NC_136420.1, read as the reverse complement.
TCGCGACTCTACTCGCCGAGTCCATCCATGGACTCGCCGAGTCACTCTTTCCCAAATTACACCTTTAGTCCTTCAACTCAACTCTTGCTATTTCGGGATGTTACAAAGTCGGCTATTTAACACGCGACCAAGTCGCGACTCTACTCGCCGATTCCATCCATGGACTTGCCTAGTCACTCTTTCCCAAATTACACCTTTAGTCCTTCAACTCAACTCTTGCTATTTCAGGATGTTACAAGATTGTTAGGTCTAAAAGAGAATACAATGTCGAGGCATTAGAGTATGAGACATGCATGCAAAGAGTAAGAGATAAGAGAAGAATAGAGTAAGAGAATTGGTAAGAGCATGCATAGAGTATAGCGAGAGTAGAGAAAAGACAAAGTAGAGAAGAGATAGAGCAGATAAGAGATCGAAGTAGAGATAGAGATAAAGTATGTTCAAAGCATGAGATGAGCCTAAGAAGAGGCTAAGAAAGAGTATGAGATGAAAAGAGAAGATTATAGAATAAGAGTAGAAGCTATAGTATAAGGAGAAATAATAGCAGTGTATGCTATTAGAGAAAGAGTTAGATGATAGAGTATGTGAAAGAGAAGAAAGAGAGAGATAAGAAAAGATAGAAGAATAACTCACCAGAAACATTGTGTTTGATATTAATTATGTTTTGCAGGTTTAGGTACCAGCAACCGTGGTATTAGAAGAAAAGACATGAACACACATAAGACGTAGAGAGTAGGTTGTTATTTATGTAATTCCTTGTTGTTCCAATTTGTATTTAAGATTTATCGTAAACCTATGATTTAACCTAGGAAGTAAAGTGTTTTAATTATAGTACAATTTTGCATTGTAGATAAAACTTTAATAATTCCCTTAGATTAGATGTATAGAAAATCCATGTCATTACAGTAAGTGTCTACTTCCTATAAGGTATGAACTTATAAGATCATGTTTTATTAACATATATCATTCTATGATGATTCTTGAGCATATACATCTTTCAGGTAGCATGAGTTTCATGAGAGAGATAAGGGAATATGTATAGGGAGGTAGATGGTAACCGGCGAAAGGGTGGTGACCTGTTGTAGAAGGTCAAAAATAGATGAAGGGAAAAACCGAATAAATCTTCCCAAATAGTAGACATCACTGCACCAAAAATTATCACAATGACAAAATTGACAAAACTTGAAAAGCTTAAGGAATTTTATATCAATGACCCTTTATATTATGTGGCATTAAAGAGATATTATATGAAATGTTTAATGACCTAAAAAGGTAGCGGACTTTGTTTTTTGTCCAAATTTAAGTAATCATTTATTTTTCTTATACGTTTGACTAGTAAACTTATATGACATGTTCAAAATAGGGTAATATTTTTTCATAATCATAGGTTGATGTTGAAGTATTTATGTAGTGAAAGCTTGTCGATTGTGTTTGATTAGTTTGAGATGAAAGTGAATCGTTACGTTAAACTGATGATGTAGTTTTTTTTTGGATCTTAACGAGGGAATACTTTAACGATCGTGGGTATATTTTTGGAACTTAAGAAAATGAATTTTTTTTCATGTGTTTGCGATCAAGAAGTAGTGGTGTGCAAAAAGTTTGAAATTACACAAAAAAAACTTATAAAAGTGTAATGAAAACCCTCTTTGATTTGTTCAAAATAGGATAATAAACCGGAGTCAAAATCAAAAGTCAATAAACAAATCCAAATTAATAAGAAAATTGCACACATATTAGGACTTTAAGTATCGAAATAGAGAGTCAATAAGCCAAAGTGAAAATAAAAAAGCGACCAACCATGCATATCATTATCTTTTTCCCTAGGTTATATATTTCTATCCTTGATGTGCGGATTTGAGGCGGAAGGCCACAAGAGCAGGATTGAATCTATGCCTAACTCGTGAGTGAGAGAAGAATGAAGAAATCATTGAGTAAATGTTAGTTTAGCAGTAGATTATATATTTTTATTTGCCGATTCAAAAAAAAAAAAGTTAAAATTCGATACGTATAATGGTGGGGATAATAAGTGATGAGTAGAGAAAGTAAAAAATCATGTAAGATGTCAAATAAACTTGACCTACAATTACCGGTAATATTTCTTTATTTTGAATAGATCTAATAGGTTTACTAGTCAAATATGTATAAAAACATGATTATCTAAAAATGGACAAAAACCAAAATTCGTTATTCTTGTAGGTCATTACCATTCTACATAATATCTGTTAAAGCCATGTAAGATGTCAAATAAACTTGATCTACAATTACCGGTAATATTTCTCTATTTTGAATAGATCTAATAGGTTTACTAATCAAATATGTATAAAAACATGATTATCTAAAAATGAACAAAAACCAAAATCTATTATTCTTGTAGGTCATTACCATTCTACCTAATATCTGTTAAAGCCGCGTAATATAAATTAAATTAATGTCATGTAATTCATTTTGACATGTAAACCTACAATGATATTATTACAAGTCTATTCACCAAACGTGTATACAAAAACTAAATAGAAACAAAAATCAAAATTCATTACCCATTTAAATTATTAAGTCTTTAGATAAAGAAATTCCTGACTTTTGTATCTAATTGTTCTTTTACACATATAAGATAACGTTTTAGTGGCTACAATGAGCAAACGACACATATAGATGTTCAAAAATCTAATTGAACTATGTTGATTGTTTGTTTCCAAAGAACATGGCAGGCCTCCATTACTATGTGCCCAATCAAGTACTGAAATTAGTTCCTGTTCCCAATTATCACAATCCTAAACCCGTAACCAATCACTCCTTACCCTCTTTTTCATCCAGCAAAACGACCACAAAGCTCACTTCTAGGGTTTATTATCGCAATCGAGCAGGATTCGTAAGAGCTTCTTCAGAAACAATGGCCACTGAGAAATTAGGAATTAAGATCGTCAAGAACCCGCCGGAATCAAAGCTCGCTGATCTCGGTGTTAGATCTTGGCCCAAGTAATTCCTCTTTTCTTTCACTCTAGTCATGGTTCTATTTATTTATTTGAATTAGGTTATCGACAAATGCATATGTATTTGTTGGATTTTGAGTTACTTTTGACTTGAGGGAATCAATCTAAGAAACTCTGAACTAGGAACTTGAACAAAATTTGGATACTTGTACGTTTTATAGGTTTTTCTTCGTTAACTTTTGGTGTTGTTATGGAAAACTGATGTGAAGTGTTTGGAATAGGTGGGGATGCCCTCCGAGCAAATTTCCATGGACGTACTCGTCGAAAGAGACATGCTACCTTCTGAAAGGGAAGGTGAAGGTTTACCCCGAAGGCTCCGATGAGGCGGTGGAGATCGGCGCCGGTGACTTGGTGGAGTTCCCCAAGGGTATGAACTGCACTTGGGATGTTTCAGAAACCGTGGACAAACATTACCAGTTTGAGTAACATCTCGGATTCATTCAAGTCATTCTACTCGTTTACGACTATGCTATGTTATTTTTGAATTTTTGTTTTGTTTTGTTTTATGGATTAATTTTTGAAAAAAAAAAAAAAAAAAAAAACAAAACAGCTAATCAGCCTAATCTTATTACTACAGGCGTTGCCAAAATCATCCAAAGGACATTATAATTTTCTTTATTGAGTATGGTATTTTTTCAAATGTTTTCTACGAAAATAACCCACCCACCACCCACCCACACACACACCAATAATATGAAGGTATGAGATGCATTATTTTTTGTCTTATTTATTTATATTTGTTTTATAAAAAAAAGGGAAAAATACATAAAAACCCAACCAATTATGTATACGCAGAAAAACCCTTATATTAATTTTATCTTCAGAAAAACCTTTATATTAAATTTTACGTTTAAAATAAAACCAAATTGTAGATCTTTTAGGAGAAACGATCAACTAAAAATATGATATGATATACATATTCCTTATATTTCTTCGATTATATGCAAAAACATGTCAATCCGAAATACATTTCGATTACTTTCACTCGATTGTATTCTCCATATGGTTGATTTATCTCTCTTTAACTAATTGTTTTTATCCCAATTTAAATCAATTTCGTATTTATAAACAAAAATGTAAATGACATTAGATTTTTAGTTGTTAATTTCTCTTACAACCTTGTATTTTAGTTTTTTTCGAATGCTAACTATTAATATAATAGTCAAAGTGGGTTTCAAATATCAGATTCTAAGGTTATTATTTAAATGTTTATGAATATTTTCAGTAAAAATATAATTAAATAAATGAGGATATATATTTTCGCAAATGTCAGATTATAAGGTTATTATTTATATGTTTATGAGTATTTTCAATTCGTTTCAAATATCGGATTCTATCGTTTATCATTTAAATATTTATAAAAGTATTTTCATGCTAAAAATGTATTTATCCTCTTTTTCGCCAAATGACTTTCTACGGACCATACCCAAGTTCAAACGTTCTAGAATTCTACCCGTAACGAAAAACATAGAACATGGAGAGCTTATGATGAGATTAAAGAGGCTATAATAGCTAAAGAAAACTGCCACTTACTTTTACTATGTTTGGTTAGCAAGGGGGTGATGAGTTATACAAAATCTAAAATAAAGGAAAATTGAGAAACAAAATCTAAAATAAAGGAAAATTGAGAAACAAATAAAAAGAAGCAAGGATTATGAGTACTATTATTTAGGGAAAACTACAATAAAATCTGTATATATTGGCCTTATAATCGATTTAACCATTATATATTTTTTTTATTCAATTAAATCCCAAATATCGGTAATCGTATTCAATTTAACTCTTTGACCCGGTCAACATGTCATCCAATTTTTAAAAATTACATTTTCGGCCCAGATTTCAAAATTTATTACAAATTTTGTCCAAAATTTACACTTTTGGTCCAGATTTTAATTTTTTTTTTACAAATTTGGTCCAAAATTTACTCTTTATGCCTAAATTTTAGGATTTTTATTATGAATTCATCCTAACTTTAGTTTTCTTTACAACTTTTTTTCTCAAAAGTTTGTTTCTAATATGTTTTTTCTTTAAAACTCATATTTATACAAAAAAAAAACATATTTTCACATAAAAATCTTATTTTTTCTATATAAAAACTTTTTTGTATATGAAATATCTAATTATAAAAATAGGTTTGGATTATTTATGTTATTTCTCTTAATAAATCAATTAAGAAATTAAAAGTAACCCTAAATTATACTATTAAATTATAGTTTGTCAAAAACTAGTTACACTAGTACTCATTTTAATATTATTTATTTGTTCTTTAATCACATTTATAGGAAAAGTATAAATAATAGAAGATGCTACATATTGAAAACTTCATATTTTTTGTTTCTCGCTGAATATATGTCCATACATATAGTTCATCATCACTTTGGATTTCTTTATTTAAACTTCTTTGTAAAATCGGATTCATGTGTCAATTTTGTTTGTTGTAATAACAAAAAATAACTATCTAGAATGGAAGAATTGTCATTTGTTGATAAGGAGGTTTTTGGCAGAAATGACATTTAACAAATGTAAAAAAGTATTACAAATGTTGATAGTTACAACTCCTACTGAAATCAATATGGATTGTCATATATGAGATTAGAACAACTTTACATACCTTTTGTCATATATATATATATATATATATATATATATATATATATATATATATATATATATATATATATATATATATATATATATATGTGTGTGTGTGTGTGATCGAAGGTATGATTTAATTTATGAAGATGCAACAGATTGAAAAATACATATAAACAACTATATTAAAATCTCATAGAAAAAAGAATACACACTAAATAGAACACATATTAAAATATCTATATTAATAGTATAATATAGGGTTACTTTTAATTTAGGGTAACTAGTGTAACTAGTTTTTGACAAACTATAATTTAATAGTATAATTTAAAGTTACTTTTAATTTCTTAATTGATTTTTTTAAAGAGAAATCACACAAATAATCCAAACCTATTTTTATAATTAGATATTTCATATACAAAAAAGTTTTTATATAGAATAAAGAAGATTTGTATGTGAAAATATGTTTTTTTTTTTGGTATAAATATGAGTTTTAGAAAAAAACATATTAGAAACAAACTTTTGAGAAAAAAAGTTGTAAAAAAGACTAAAGTTAGGATGAATTCATAATAAAATTCTAAAATTTGGGCAAAAAGTGTAAATTTTGGACCAAATTTGTAAAAAAAAATAAAATCTGGGCCAAAAATGTAAAATTTGGACCAAATTTGTAATAAATTTTGAAATCTAGGTCGAAAATGTAATTTTTGAAAGTTGTATGACCTATTGACCGGGTCAAACGATTAAATTAAATACGATTACCGGTATTTGGACTTAATTGAATAAAAAAAATATAAGGGCTCATACGTAAGGATTTTATTGTAATTTTCCCTATTATTTAGTAAATTAGTATTAGTTTGCCTTCTATTTAACAATGTTATTTAATGCATTTTAATATATAAATGTAATGTAACTTTTTTTTTTTGGAATACAAAATGTGTTTATGTTTATCTACCGACACAAGTGTTAAGTTTTGGTAAATGCGGGTAATTTAAAACATAATGAAATAACAACGTTCAATGTTTATCTACCGACACAAGTTTTAAGTTTTGGCAAATGCAGGTAATTTAAAACATAATGAAATAACAATGTTAATCCTATTACAAATTGTTCAAGTCTACAGTTAGATAAACACTTTGGCTTTGTGACCCGTTACTTTCATACTCAATGTATATTTCTTACTTGATTTTTCAATGTATATGGATGATTCTTGGGGTAAAAGATGGAAATTGTTTATGGTATGACCTTTTTTATCGATCAAATACAATATTTGATAATTGGGCCCTCCCCTTGCGATGAAATATAGTCAATCCGTGTTAGCCTTTCATGTTGATGTTTGTCCATTATAGGCACTTTAACAATCACTAGACCATCAAATTTCACCTATCTACAAAGGGCAGGAATAAGGTTTACGTACTCCTGATATGTCTGGCGATAATAATCTATATGACATGATGTTATAGCCAAAAATATGGTCCAAAAATTCCGTTTGTAAATCATTAATAAAACCATAAAGACCATCATTGATGCGACTTCGGAGACGAATCTGCGAGGTCACAACAGACAAGGCCATTAGAGCCGTCCTAGGGACTGTGCCCCGGGAGTGGACTCCGACGATCAAGTTAGATCAGTTGGTAGATCTGAGATGGTTCTCTTTAGCTAGAGGGAACCATCTTGGTGTTGGTGGTGTATGGTGGCTGATGGCGGAGGGTGGCGGCTGAGCCACCCCGCCGGAGTCTAAGGCGGCGGCTGAGCTGTCGGGGAAGGATCTAGTGGTGGCTGAGCCCCTTCGGGAAGAGTCCCCCTCTAAGGAAGAGGCACTATTCTATTTATAGGGTAAAATTAGGTCAAAAGGAATTAGGTCAGGCCTTGGGCCAACCCGATTCAAGCCCAACTAGCAAGGAGTTGGGCGAGGTCGCCTGGAGGCGTCGGGTGAGGCTGGCAGACGCGCACCAGGTAAGGCTGGCTGGTGCGCACCCAACAAGGATGGCAGGCATGCACCAGGTAAGGCTGGCGGGAGCGCACTAAGAAAGGATGGCAAGGGAACGTCAGACTGAGCCAACAGTTGAATCCCCAACAAGGCTAGCAAGGGAGTCCCCAGCCGGGCCAGCAGGAGAGTCCTCAACAAGGCTGGAAAGGGAGCGTCAGGCGGGGCTGGCACGCTAGAGCTGTCTAGACCATGCTAATGGACCATATATCATCAAGTCCCCCCAGTCCGATGTTATTGGTTTGCGGCCAATGACATTGGATTGGACTCAGTCATGTAAACCATGTGTCATCGGGTTGGAAAAGGGGTGCCAAGCCATGCCAGCAGGAGAGTCTCCAACAGGGCTAGCGAGGGAGCGTCAGGCCAAGCCAACAGGAGAGTCCTCAACAAGGCTGGCACGGGAGCACCAGGAGAGGCTAGCGTGCCAAAACTATCTAGGCCATGCTAATGGACCCTATATCATCAAGTCCCCCCAGTCCGATGTTATTTGTACGCAACCAATGGCATTGGACCGGACTCAGTCATATAAACCATGTGTCATCAAGTCCCCCTAGTCCGGTGTGATTGGATTGCTAACAATCGGATCGGACTAGACAAAACACCAATGCATCAAAGAATAGAGAGAACGACCAAACCTCGCCTACGAAAGCCGTGGGGTTGTGCGATGAGCCGAACATTGCTTATGTAGCTTGAGCTGACTTGATACTCCTTTCTTGAGAGGAGTGCGAGTCGATCGGTGCAATGCAATGTAACTGTTGCTGCGATAATGCACATCGAGGCTGCTAAAGAGTGTTACGCGACACTGATGTCGATAAAATGTCGGGTCGGGGTAGCTAAGAAGCATAACCTCGCCAAGTGGTCTCTGAGACTGTTGTCGAGCTCCAAAGTCTGTAAATAGATACAACGTACTTGGTCCATGATTTTCGCGCTCCAGTCATAGCTGGAAGTTGTTACTAGAAATAGACGCTCGCGGACCCTGGTGAGGGGACGAGACCCGCAGCCAACATCGAGTGGGGAGGTATATTTCTATGCCCACTAAATGGGAACTTTGAGTGACTGGTCAGGGGTGCACACTTTACAAATCCCTTGTAAATGCTTTACAGATCGAGCTTTGCTCCACGAGTTTACTGTTGGCACACTATGAGTGTAGCGACGTTGGAGCGATTATCTGAAAGGACAACAAGATCAAATTTGTGAGTTAGTGTATTTTCTTTAATTCATAAACTAATCAATTCAAGTACATACCAATTATATTTTTGGGGCTATGCCTTAGAAACAGCCACCCACATCCTAAATCTTGTCCCAACAAAGAAGGTTTCCTAGACACCTCACGAAATGTGGACAGGGAAAGTTCCCTCGTTAGCACATATTAAAGTCTGGGGTTGTGAAGCTTTCGTAAGACGAGAGAATCACGACAAGCTAGCAGCAAAAAGTGAGAAATGTGTTTTCATTGGTTACCCAAAACAGTCTTTTGGATATTTGTTCTACAGACCTAGTGAGAACGTGGTTTTTGTAGCACGAAGAGGAGTCTTTCTAGAAAGAGAGTTCATATTCAAAGAGGACAGTAGGAGTACCATTGACCTTGAAGATATTCAAGAGTCAACTTGTGACAACCCAAGTTGCCCCGTTACATTTCTCCGTTACCATTAACGGAATATTCCACTGTATAAAAGTTCCGTTACCTAGAGGGCGTCAATTTAGTAAACATTCCATTTGGTTGCAATAAGCATGCCGTTAAGTCGTGATGAAAGGAAATAAAAACACAGGACACACATTTCCATTTACTTGGAAAATATTAGTTTATTATCACCACCACTAAATCGGGTGCGATCAAAGGCCCCGTTTAACGGCAGTATCGGGTAAAATCTCACTGAGCCCCGACTCAAAACCCTATATAAGGGTGAGTGGAGTCTATTGGAGACTTTTTACACTCTCTCTCTCTCTATACTCTCTCTAGACCCGTTTTCGCCCCGAAACCGCAACCAAACGCTTCCAAATTGTAAGTCTGCTTACCCTAGCTTATTCTAAACATATTGAATTGTGTTTATAACCCAAAAATCGGACTTAGAAGCAATGGAAAAATGAGTTTATGGCCTAAGCACCTGCTTAGGCTGTAAACACCCAAAACAAGGCCAAATTGACCCAATCTTGTCCCTAATGGCTTGGAAATAAATTGAGGTATTAGCCTAGGAGTGTTTAAACATTAAAACTCATGGATTTGGGGGTTAAAAGAGAGTTTACGGCCCAAGCACAAGCTTAGGCCGTAAACACCTCAAAATCATGTTAAAAGGCCCCAAAAACACTCCCAAACCACACTAGGGCTTAACACATAAATTAAGGGCTTATTCCTTTGGGTTTAGATCACCTAAACATAGCAAAATGAAGGGAAAAAAATGAGTTTATGGCCCAAGCACATGCTTAGGCCGTAAACTCCCCAAACTAAGCCAAAATGTTGGTTTTTGTCCCCCAAATGACCTTAGACATTTACCATAAAATACTATGAAGGATTTAAAGGCTTAAACACAAGGAAAAGAGGCATGACTTGGAGTTTACGGCACAAGCATTTATCTAGGCCGTAAACTCCCCAAAACCCACTCAAATGATGGTTTTAATCCTCCAAAATAGCATCATACTTCACTAGAAATCACTAGAAAGGCATTAGGGGCTTTAAACTTCCCAAAACTCTAAGGATTAGAGTTTACGGCCGTAAACTCCTTTAGGAATGGTCCCTTGGCCGTAAACTCATAGATCATGCCCTTAGAGGCCTCAAACCCACTCATGCCTTTTGGGAAAAGTGCTTAGAATAAATCAATGAGCAAGCTAGAAGCATTAAACACCCAAGAATATGACCTTGGGAGTTTACGGCCGTAAACTCCCTTGAGTTAGGCTGTAAACTCCAAATTGGTCCATGTTAATGCTTTAAACCCATTCACACACTTGATATTTGAGTTTAGCAAAGTTCCACAACTGATAGGAGACCCTTAGCACCCTTAAAGGCTACCCGGGACACCCAAACACTTAGCCAAAGTGTTTTCCGCTCCTTTGAGCGTGTATATTTGTTTAATTAGTATTAAATATACTAATTGTATGTGAACATATGATATCATATGTTAAATAGGTCATTGAGTGTGTTCGAGTCCTTACGTGGCACCGAACGCCCAAACAACACTCTCGTCGGACCTACTTACACCGGGTGAGTTCATACCCCTGAATGAACCTTTTTAAATGCTTTTAAATGTTTTATAGGGGGGAGGGGAATACAAGTTAAACATGCCAGTTATCAGGTCAATCACATGTGATTGATAACCCGCATGCACAAAATATTACCACTTTACACTGTTTTACCGAGTGGGACACTATAATGACTTTTACTTATTTCATAACTTTTACTTATACTGATTTATCCAAATTCATTTTAAATTGGTTTATGAAAGATCCTCTAAGGTTTTTAAACATATGTTACAAAAAAATACAATTTGGGATTTTCTTTGTACTTAAAGGCTTTTCATTAAAGATTTCCTTTTTAGACGTATACTTTTACTTGTCAAATAATGCTGCCTCGCTTGTACTTATTTTATACTCCTACTCGGTAACGCTTTCACTTATATTTGTAGTCGTGTATACCTGATGACGCTTATACTTATTCACGCTCTTACTTAGTGATACGATTTCTTCTTCACTTATACTTGATAACGACTCTACTTCACTTATACTTGATACGCTTTTGCTTCACTTATTATCGCCTCTACTTCGTGATACGCTTATACTTGTTTGACACTTCTACTTCACTTGCGACCGCTCTTACTTCACTCGTTAGACACTCCTACTTCACAAGAATCACTTATACTTGATACACTTATACTTTACCATTCTGCTATTCCACACTGTATGAATTCACACCACGATGATATGTCTTCAATTATTACACACTCAGTCGTAGTTAGATGTACGTCTGTGCTTATATAGATACATATAAGTAACGATTGAAAGACTTAGGAAGGCTCATCCGCCCTAATTCCTTTTATTCGTTGAGATGACGTCTGGTGGGATCGGGTGGCCGTCTGAAAGTCGTTTGGTTCATTAGTTATATACTATGTATATGAGTATGGACATACAGGAAATTCTCCAGTCAGTTTTGTTAAGAGTCTCTACCTCTAGTCTACACTTACATAAGAAACCCACTCCCTCCTAGTAACACACTATCCTCTATTTGGGATGCATCTTCGGGACGCGGCCTTCTCCGTCGTCTAGCTGGTAACCAGAGTCTCCTGTTGGGAGAGCGGACATTGTGTGTATAGGCCTATACGGGATTGACAACCCCACTCCCTGACTGCTAGGTACAGTCCATGGCCTACCAAGCCAAGGGGTGACAAATGTCACATTATGTAGATGCTTGTAGGGCGTCTAGAACTCTAGTCATGATGGTTACGAGTATCCTGGGTTGCCTTATAATTCATGGTTTTAAGGTAACGGTATTTTGACAGCGATTTACACTGTATGCTGATGTCACCTTTTTCAGAGTCACACTGTTTGACCTTGCCAGATGTATCTTTCATTTGATATCGTCTGGGGTCTGTTATCTCTGTTTAACCTTACAAGGTGAGTATTTTTCATTTGCTACTGTCTGGGGTCTGTACCCATTGTATTCACAGAATCCACTGTATTCACGGTATTCACTGTGTTCACCGTTCTAGACCTTGCTAGACGTATCTTTCATTAGATATGGTCTGCGGTCTGTATTCGCTGTTTAGACCCTACTAGTTGTACCCTTCATTTGGTACCTTCTGGGGTTTGTGTCTCCACTTGTTAGACTGAACCAGGTGTGTCGTTTGTTTGATACTTTCCTGGAGTCTATGGTTCTTTTCCTTAGTCAGCAGTCCTCACTGCTGAGGCATATGATATTCCCTGATGTTGTTGCTTTCCTTAATAATCAAATTCAGTATTTTGATAATGATAGCAATTTAGGAAAACTACTTTTTACCCCACATCACTGACCAGTCTTGGTAGAAGGCTGCTTTTATTAATGAAAATATAGGATTTTCTGGAAAGGACTCTAATACACTGAAGCCTCTTAAACTATTTCTTTCTTAAGTTATTTGATTGAAATGTCACTAAATGCTTATGAACTCACTAGCATTTGTAAAAATGCTGATACTCGCTTTTCAAATAACTTGTATTCTCAGGTTAGCATTAGAAGGTACATCTCCAGAGCTGTTGATGAAGATAGCTTAGTACCACGCTGTATTTATGCTATTACTTGTATTACTTTAAAGTGTTGTAATGTAACCTTGTAAAACTATTACTATTAATGCAATGTTTTGTTGTACTTTGATTACTATAATGCATGTGTTGTGATACTTGACATGACGTCATCCACCCCGGAATGTTTCCGCCGTTCCGGTTTTGGGGTGTGACAGATTGGTATCAGAGCATTGTTTATAGTGAGCTAAGTATATCAATTCATAAAAGATATACAACCTATAAATACAAAAGGGATAAAACACTCTGACCAAGAATTATACTTTAAAATATAACCATATTTTACCAAAGTATAATAACATCCGGAATCTAAGCACTCGAACACAAGTATCACAAGAAGAACAAGAATAAAAGTCTTCGGATGTTGAGCACTATAGACAAATCTGGGTAGTTATGTAATCGTACGCTAGAATAAATGTAACCTGATCAACTACCTTTATTCGAGATGCGATGAACGTGTGCTCGGGAGTGATTGTGGTGTGCAACAGGTGTGAAACTTACCAACTAGGATTTGCTAGAGCCAAACATAAAGTTAAAATACTATAGGAGTATTTTAGAGCGCTAAAAGATTCACACTAATCCCAGAATGACATTCAGAAGATAAGAAAACAAACAAGAATTAAAATACCATAGGGGTATTTTAGGAAGCATAAACAACCTTGCGTGAATAACTAAAAAGATCCTTGTTGATATACCTACAACTACAGAGGATGTACTCCAAAGGTTATATATAATAAGGACCCCATAGGCTAAGAATGTGTGGTTTCGCTCTATTTCCTTTTCCTCGTTGGGATGTGGTTCTAGAGTAGTATCATGTATTCGAAGGCCTATCGGATCTAAGCTATATATGATTTGTATACCCTGTGTAATCGTAGCAGGGCTCAATATGGATCATCCAGTGAAATGTTAATAATCTGTTAGGATTCTTTAGACATTTCCATTCTCGCACGAACCCTGTAGAAAACCCTACCCACTTCAGTGCATAACAGAAGAGTTGAATTCGACCCCGAAGAGGTTCATTGAGAAGATTTCCTGTTCGAAAATAAATGAACTGGGTCGAGACTATCGAATACACCAAGTGCCCATATTCTTTTAGGGACATAGGTGAGAAACTCGCCCAAACTTCGGCGATTCCCAGTCATCCATCATGAAGTGATGACACCCATAGTTGGAATCAGAGGGAAGGCGGAGTAGGAAATTCAATATGTCCATATGATAGAACCCTAGGAAACTGTCCGAAGGAAACCAACGCCGATTCCAGTCAAGGATACGAGGCAGACCGAGGGAGCCAGTACGTGGAACCCGAGAAGTGTCTTTTCCTCGTGTTCGTCACGCTAATACACCCATAAAATAATACAATTTAGTGAGTTAGTGGTTACACTGCTCACGCTATGTGTTAGGTAAATCGCCTTGTTCCCGTTGCTAGTAATACACTTAGAGTGGATCCCCACACCTCTATGAGGTTGTTTAGCCATAAGCCCTCATGAGCCCCTCTTTCCGTAGCTTCGTTCCGAACTGTTCTCAAATCTCTCTAGGCTGGAGAGTGAAAACTTTCTCAGTATAAAGGTAACTTAGTAGGAACGAATCGCATCTTATGGCCTTTTTCTGATACTCATACACCCACTTCGATTACCAGGACTACATCATAGGGATGTAGGTTGACACTCAGACAACCAATACCCGAGGCACGGGAAAAATATTATGCCTAATACGTTCAGGACAGAGATGTCCAGGGTTAACCATCGTCTCTCATTACCTTGTATTCCTTTCAGTGTAGGAAAAACATGCCACCGAAGAAGCGTAACCAATCCACAAGCAAGAAACCTACTCTCTTATTCGATGAAGCTACGTTCCAAGCTGCAGTCTCCACAGCCGTAGCAGCTGTCATGGATCACCTAAATGCTAACAACGCCAATGTTAGCAAGGTGCCCGTCGGGAATTCCAATCCTGACAATGGACAACATCAACCCACACTTCCATACTCAGCCACCCAAGAACCTCAACCGAACCCACTAAAGAGAAAACTCAAGTTTGAGGAAGGAAGTACCTCGGCTCAAGAACCTTCAGAAGGACAACGAGCTGAGGCAGCCTATACTCCTGTCAACCCTTCCCTCCCAATCTCAAGGAGGCCGTACCTAGGAGACCTCCCCCACTGCAGCAAGTGCAGCTACCATCATCATGGTGCCTGCCGAGAACTCTATTGTGCTAGGTGCAACATGAGGGGGCATACTACTCGTGTATGCAGAACTCCGATGGAACGTATTGCATCAATCGCCAATGTGGCGACCACTCAGGTTTGCCGCCTATGTGGCGAGTTTGGACACTTCAAGAAGGACTGCCCAACCGAAGGGAAAGACAAAGACATAGAAGGAGCCTGACACTACTGCTTAGGGAGAAACGTCAAGGGACTCGGTAGATTTTTGGTACGTCTCTCGATCTCGGATAACTAAGCTGAGAACAATAAAAGACTAATTCAAATGCAAATTCTTTCCAGTAAGGCGAAAGTCGCAGCACTGTTATAAAATTTAAAATTCATTAGGTAAAACTATAGTGGCTAAACATATACGTTACAACCATGTCTATTTAAGATGGACAGACCTAGAGTGAGCGAATGCCGCCTCATTTCCTGTTCCTCGTTTGGTTGTGGATTTAGGGCGGGGTCGCTCAGTCAACAATCCTCCCCACCTTAAATATACATGACTAGTATATGTGAGGCGATTATAGAAATGCCTCGTGAGAATCCGCTCATGAAAAGATACTCTATTCGGAAACACTTAGAACTCTCTATAGTTCCGTGTCGACTCTACCGGTCCAAGTATCCGCGGTAGTGATACGTAGGACAGAACCCGAGACGCCTAGAACTAGTGTGCCTGTTCGGCACATGACTCTATCGATCTTCACTTTACATCATGTCGGATGTGCCAACTTCGACGACTCTATTGATCATGGTTTGACTACGTGCAACCATGTGTACATTCTTAGTGCTGTGTAAAAAGAGCTTTCTCCATAGCCATATCGGCAAATAAAGGTTCTTCCGAACCTAAAATTTAACACAAATAATCAAACTTAATACGATCTGTCAATCGTCCCTCTTATCCCAAACCTGCCGAAACACCCAAGGGAAGATACCATACACTGTTGACCAACCCCTCGTAGTCAGATAAACACCGAATCAAAAGACACTGCAGATACTTCCGGAAACGACAACGATCCGAGGCATACCTTTTAGATTCTCCCGGGAGATCCTTCGCACCTCGCACATCAGGTTCGTGAACCCAGAGAATAGAACTGACGAGGCTGACCGCTATAACCAGGTATACGTTGGCATACATCAAGTATTGGCGGTTAAGACAAGCATGAGTTCTACCATGGACCTCTTAGCAAAACACCTTCACCATATTCCATAACATAGGAGCCGAAGTCAAGAGAGTCACTACGGGTTGAGCAAGTAAAGTTCTGAATGATGAACCTTGTACCCACTAGAATAGACCTTGAGTGAGAAAACCCCAAACCTTCGGTAGAGTAGTTGCGGTAGATGTTCTAACTACCCAGACACCTTGCCCACCCTGTTACAGACAGGTAGTGCCTATCATCCTCCACCCTATTGCGTGGAGGAAATCATCGTCGCCCTGTAGACGATGAAATACATTCTCCGAAGTGAACACTAGGATACCGAGAACCACAGGATAACCTTCGCAGCCAAGAATATTTGGGCAAGTGTGAAAGTAGCTGCGTCAAATCTCATGACCCGGATCCCGAAGAGATCATAGGCTTGACACCAGCCTTGGTGTTAGTCGAAGGGTTATGTAGGAACATACACCTTCCACGCTAGGATAAACCACAGTCTTAGAGATTGATTGGACTATTAGGTGTTCCACGAATACTATCTCACGCAGAGATAATAGAACTACCTCCCGAGATAGTCCAACACTCGTTTAGTGAAACCCTATCTCCTCGACCCTCAGGGTTTCCGTATCTCAAGCTTCGTTAGTGCAAGTTCATTTTGCACAAGCGCGAGATAGACACTCTATAGCAAACGAATAAGCATAGTCACGCAACCCACTCGACGATCTAGAAAGTCTCTATCAGCCAGTTGAAAGAAAACACGAGACCGAAGACCACCCGAGCTTCCTAAGGACTAACCCGAAGGACTACACATCCAGTACAAGTGAGAACGTTAGGAACTTCGGAATGGCGATCACGCCAGTGTTGATCTTGCCATTGAAGTACACTATGTTCTTAGTATTGAAAAGCTCTACTCCTTTCCGAGAGCTTAGGACCATCCGAGAATCCTCATGGAGACATGGTCCAACCCTTTTCAGGCCGCTACTACCTTCGGATATACCACAGGATTCACACCCGGACGACCCATTTCTTAGACTTGACTTGATACGTGAATTCCCGACAACACTCTTCGTGCCTCACTCATCTTGATAGAATTCATCGAGAACCCTAACCTTGTAGATACACCAGTTGGAACCCACTAGCTACACGAGACGGAATCCGCATCCCGTACGCGAGGGTCTGTTGAAATGACAAACACAGAACAGAGATCACTTGGGAATGCGAGGACAACCACATAGGAAATACTCTCTTACCTCTACTTGGCCATTTATACCTACTTCCCTGCCTAGACCTGAATTTCGGGACGAAATTCCCTCTAACGGGGGGATGATGTGACAACCCAAGTTGCCCCGTTACATTTCTCCGTTACCATTAACGGAATATTCCACTGTATAAAAGTTCCGTTACCTAGAGGGCATCAATTTAGTAAACATTCCATTTGGTTGCAATAAGCATGCCGTTAAGTCGTGATGAAAGGAAATAAAAACACAGGACACACATTTCCATTTACTTGGAAAATATTAGTTTATTATCACGACCACTAAATCAGGTGCGATCAAAGGCCCCGTTTAACGGCAGTATCGGGTAAAATCCCACTGAGCCCCAACTCAAAACCCTATATAAGGGTGAATGGAGTCTATTGGAGACTTTTTACACTCTCTCTCTATACTCTCTCTAGACCTGTTTTCGCCCCGAAACCGCAACCAAACGCTTCCAAATTGTAAGTCCGCTTACCCTAGATTATTCTAAACATATTGAATTGTGTTTATAACCCAACAATTGGACTTAGAAGCAATGGAAAAATGAGTTTACGGCCTAAGCACCTCCTTAGGCCGTAAACACCCAAAACAAGGCCAAATTGACCCAATCTTGTCCCTAATGGCTTGGAAATAAATTGAGGTATTAGCCTAGGAGTGTTTAAACATTAAAACTCATGGATTTGGGGGTTAAAAGATAGTTTACAGCCCAAGCACAAGCTTAGGCCGTAAACACCTCAAAATCATGTTAAAAGGCCCCAAAAACACTCCCAAACCACACTAGGGCTTAACACATAAATTAAGGGCTTATTCCTTTGGGTTTAGATCACCCAAACACAGTAAAATGAAGGGAAAAAATGAGTTTACAGCCCAAGCACATGCTTAGGCCGTAAACTCCCCAAACTAAGCCAAAATGTTGGTTTTTGTCCCCCAAATGACCTTAGACATTTACCATAAAATACTATGAAGGATTTAAAGGCTTAAACACAAGGAAAAGAGGCATGACTTGGATTTTACGACCCAAGCATTTATCTAGGCCGTAAACTCCCCAAAACCTACTCAAATGATGGTTTTAATCCTCCAAAATAGCATCATACTTCATTAGAAATCACTAGAAAGGCATTAGGGGCTTTAAACTTCCCAAAACTCTAAGGATTAGAGTTTACGGCCGTAAACTCCTTTAGGAATGGTCCCTTGGCCGTAAAATCATAGATCATGCCCTTAGAGGCCTCAAACCCACTCATGTCTTTTGGGAAAAGTGCTTAGAATAAATCAATGAGCAAGCTAGAAGCATTAAACACCCAAGAATATGACCTTGGGAGTTTACGGCCGTAAACTCCCTTGAGTTAGGCTGTAAACTCCAAATTGGTCCATGTTAATGCTTTAAACCCATTCACACACTTGATATTTGAGTTTAGCAAAGTTCCACAACTGATAGGAGACCCTTAGCACCCGTAAATGCTACCCGGGACACCCAAACACTTAGCCAAAGTGTTTTCCGCTCCTTTGAGCGTGTATATTTGTTTAATTAGTATTAAATATACTAATTGTATGTGAAAATATGATATCATATGTTAAATAGGTCATTGAGTGTGTTCGAGTCCTTACGTGGCACCGAACGCCCAAACAACACTCTCGTCGGACCTACTTACACCGGGTGAGTTCATACCCCTGAATGAACCTTTTTAAATGCTTTTAAATGTTTTATAGGGGGGAGGGGAATACAAGTTAAACATGCCAGTTATCAGGTCAATCACATGTGATTGATAACCCGCATGCACAAAATATTACCACTTTACACTGTTTTACCGAGTGGGACACTATAATGACTTTTACTTATTTCATAACTTTTACTTATACTGATTTATCCAAATTCATTTTAAATTGGTTTATGAAAGATCCTCTAAGGTTTTTAAACATATGTTACAAAAAAATACAATTTGGGATTTTCTTTGTACTTAAAGGCTTTTCATTAAAGATTTCCTTTTTAGACGTATACTTTTACTTGTCAAATAATGCTGCCTCGCTTGTACTTATTTTATACTCCTACTCGGTAACGCTTTCACTTATATTTGTAGTCGTGTATACCTGATGACGCTTATACTTATTCACGCTCTTACTTAGTGATACGATTTCTTCTTCACTTATACTTGATAACGACTCTACTTCACTTATACTTGATACGCTTTTGCTTCACTTATTATCGCCTCTACTTCGTGATACGCTTATACTTGTTTGACACTTCTACTTCACTTGCGACCGCTCTTACTTCACTCGTTAGACACTCCTACTTCACAAGAATCACTTATACTTGATACACTTATACTTTACCATTCTGCTATTCCACACTGTATGAATTCACACCACGATGATATGTCTTCAATTATTACACACTCAGTCGTAGTTAGATGTACGTCTGTGCTTATATAGATACATATAAGTAACGATTGAAAGACTTAGGAAGGCTCATCCGCCCTAATTCCTTTTATTCGTTGAGATGACGTCTGGTGGGATCGGGTGGCCGTCTGAAAGTCGTTTGGTTCATTAGTTATATACTATGTATATGAGTATGGACATACAGGAAATTCTCCATTCAGTTCTATTAAGAGTCTCTACCTCTAGTCTACACTTACATAAGAAACCCACTCCCTCCTAGTAACACACTATCCTCTATTTGGGATGCATCTTCGGGACGCGGCCTTCTCCGTCGTCTAGCTGGTAACCAGAGTCTCCTGTTGGGAGAGCGGACATTGTGTGTATAGGCCTATACGGGATTGACAACCCCACTCCCTGACTGCTAGGTACAGTCCATGGCCTACCAAGCCAAGGGGTGACAAATGTCACATTATGTAGATGCTTGTAGGGCGTCTAGAACTCTAGTCATGATGGTTACGAGTATCCTGGGTTGCCTTATAATTCATGGTTTTAAGGTAACGGTATTTTGACAGCGATTTACACTGTATGCTGATGTCACCTTTTTCAGAGTCACACTGTTTGACCTTGCCAGATGTATCTTTCATTTGATATCGTCTGGGGTCTGTTATCTCTGTTTAACCTTACAAGGTGAGTATTTTTCATTTGCTACTGTCTGGGGTCTGTACCCATTGTATTCACAGAATCCACTGTATTCACGGTATTCACTGTGTTCACCGTTCTAGACCTTGCTAGACGTATCTTTCATTAGATATGGTCTGCGGTTTGTATTCGCTGTTTAGACCCTACTAGTTGTACCCTTCATTTGGTACCTTTTGGGGTCTGTGTCTCCACTTGTTAGACTGAACCAGGCGTGTCGTTTGTTTGATACTTTCTTGGAGTCTATGGTTCTTTGCCTTAGTCAGCAGTCCTCACCGCTAAGACATATGATATTCCCTGATGTTGTTGCTTTGCTCATTAATCAAATTCAGTATTTTGATAATGATAGCAATTTAGGAAAACTACTTTTTACCCCACATCACTGACCAGTCTTGGTAGAAGGCTGCTTTTTATTAAAGAAAATATAGGATTTTCTGGAAAGGACTCTAATAAACTGAAGCCTCTTAAACTATTTCTTTCTTAAGTTATTTGATTGAAATGTCACTAAATGCTTATGAACTCACTAGCATTTGTAAAAATGCTGATACTCGCTTTTCAAATAACTTGTATTCTCAGGTTAGCATTAGACAGGTACATCTCCGGAGCTGTTGATGAAGATAGCTTAGTACCACGCTGTATTTATGCTATTACTTGTATTACTTTAAAGTGTTGTAATGTAACCTTGTAAAAATATTACTATTAATGCAATGTTTTGTTGTACTTTGATTACTATAATGCATGTGTTGTGATACTTGACATGACGTCATCCACCCAGAACGTTTCCGCCGTTCCGGTTTTGGGGTGTGACACAACTAATGAAGGAAACTTAGATGACACTAGCACTTAACCAGAGGAAACAGTTCCTGTTGAACCAGTTGTTAAATCATTACCTCTTCAAAGATCCATTAGGGTGAGTGTGCCGCCTGAGTTGTATGGTTTTCATATTACTTCAGACGGTGTCACATTCATCAGTGATAGGACACTGGTGAATTTAGATGAACCAGTCTCTTATAAGGAAGCAATGGTAGGCCCAGAGGCTTCTAAGTGGAAAGTGGCAATGGACAACAAGATAAAGTCCATGTATGACAACCAAGTTTGGAATTTGGTTGATAATGCACCGGATCGTAAGTCAGTTGGGTGCAAATGGATATTTAAGAAGAAGTCAGACATGGATGGGAATGTACACACATTCAAGGCTAGACTAGTTGCGAAAGGTTTCACACAAACCCCAGGGGTTGACTATGATGAAACATTCTCGCCAGTAGCCAAGATTAAATCTATCAAGATATTGCTTGCCATAGCTGCCTTTCATGACTATGAAATCTGGCAGATGGATGTCAAGACTGCTTTCCTTAACGGGAAGCTGGCTGATGATGTTTACATAAATCAGCCAGAGAGTTTTGTTGATGCAAATTTTCCCAATAAAGTGTGTAAGCTTGAGAAATCAATTTATGGATTGAAACAAGCATCTCGCAGCTGGAATCTTTGCTTCCATGAGAAAGTCAAAGAGTTTGGTTTCTCTAGGAAGGAAGATGAGTTTTGTGTGTATATCAAGGCTAGTGGGAGTATAGTAAATTTTATGGTTTTATATGTCGATGACATATTACTCATTGGTAACTACATTCCAACCTTGAACGAAGTTAAGTCTTGGCTTGGAAAGTGTTTTGCCATGAAAGACCTTGGAGAAGCTGCCTATATTCTTGGGATTAGGATATTGAGAGATAGAAAGAAGAGACTAATTGGACTTAGTCAGAGCACATACTTGGATAAGGTACTAAAGAGGTTTAGTATGGAAAATTCCAAGAAGGGAGAGCTACCTATCTAGAGCAACATAAATTTGAGTAATACTCAATGACCTAGTACAGATGAGGAAATAGCTGACATGAGTCGTGTACCTTATGCTTCCGTTATCGGATCAATCATGTACGCGATGAAATGTACTCACCCTGATGTGGCCTTTGCTTTTAGCATGGTCATTCGATATCAAGGAAACCCAGGTAGAGCTCATTGGATAGAAGTAAAGAATATACTCAAATATTTGCGAAGAATGAAGGACTGGGTCCTTGTACTTGGTGGCAATGATACTTTGAGAGTAGATGGTTACAGTGATGCCAGCTTTCAAACGAATAGAGATAACTTCCGTTCTCAATCTGGCTGGGTATTTCTACTAAATGGAGGAGCAGTTACTTGGAAAAGTTCCAAGCAAGATACGGTGGCTGATTCTACTTGTGAATCAGAGTACATAGCAGCGAGTGAAGCGTCTAAAGAAGCAGCTTGGTTGAGGAACTTCATCGGGGATCTCGGAGTTGTTCCAACAATCCAGGAGCCTATGGAACTGTTCTGCGATAATGAGGGAGAGGTTGCCTTAACTAAGGAACCCAAAGACCATGGTAAAACCAGACATATCGACAGAAAGTACCATTTCATCAGGCATAGAGTAGAAGAAGGTCATCTTGTTGTAAAGAGGGTATCATCTGAAGATAACACAGTAGACCCCCTCACAAAGGGTCTGAGTAGGGCTAAGCATATTCAGCATGCTTAAAGCATAGGTCTGAAAGATGATATTAGTTTTAGTGGTTAGATTAGTCTAGTTCAGAAACTTGTTACAAAGTAAATGTAATTGACTTTTGGTGATTAAATAATAAAGTATTATTTATGAGTTTGTTTACTGCCTTTTGTCAATTGTTTATTATTATGTTTCATATTTTTCATGTTTTACTTCCCGAATAATATGATTGTTCAAACTCCACAGTTACTCGTACTTTTGGAAGTAAGTAGTGAATTAAGACTGTCATGAATTAGATTGCAGATTGTCTAAGGATAGACATAGTAATAGAATTGTTGCAATGTTCATGAGTACTCAAAGAGTGAGATTTGAGTATTGGATAAACCCACGCTCAGAGTATTCCTTCATGGAATTCATCACGAGTAATGCTGAGACAATAATATCTACGATCTTGAAACATAGATATATGAGTTGTAATTTGCAAGTCGGCTATACATTGGTGATACGAAAACGCATCAGTAACTTGGTGTTATAAAACGTATTGTCATGTATGGTTTGATGAGTAAAAGATACAAGCATATGAATCAATGTTTATTCGTTCCTTTTTCCCTAACGGGAAAAGCGATATATATGGGCCCCTCGATGATTTAGTGTTGACTTTTGTGCTGGGCCCAGCCAGGACTAAATTGATGTGTTCGATTAGAAGTCCTATATCATCACAAATCAGAAATCGGGAAACATAGATTCTGGACAAAGAGATTGATTGTATTCCATGTCTTATGTCTAGAGATATCTAGTAGAACGAAGGGTCATGTGATCACTTATCTTAGGACACGTAACTGACTGGGTCAGAGTTCGGCAGCATCTTTTGGAAGCTACAATTTGCTGGTCAAATTTAGAAGTCATACTAGCAATTATAGTTACAGACTTATCCAAGTGGGGGACTATTGGATTAGGTGTCTAAGCCCATAACTATAATTGGTATGTACTTGAATTGATAGCAGCACAGTCCTTTTGGGTTGCCCTCAAACCTAGCAACCGGACAAAGAAATTATGAAAGGAGAGATATTGATTTATTATAAGATTAATAAATTAATATAAATGATTTAATAATATGTTAAAAGATTAATATCTTGATTAGAAATCATAATCTTTAATTAATAGTTAGACAGAAATTAATTAGAATTAATTTTGGGGTTAAAAACATTAATTATAAAGTGCAGCGACTAGTTTGCAATTATCAGATAGTTGAGTGGAAGGCTCCAGAACCTCGTTGGAGGGAGGTGGACGAAATCTATAGGGGAAACCCTAAGGATTTCGTCCAAGGAGCTTTTGATAAGGCCTTTGGATTAGCTTAGGCCCCAAGCAAAGGAATATTAGGGTTTTCCCAAAACCCAAGATCCCTCAGCTATATAATGAGCCTCCCAGCTCCTAAAATCGGCCACTCCTACCTTGGAAGAAACCCTAGGCCGATTTTTGCATACCCTACCCTCCCTCCTTCAAGTTTCCTTCTTGCTAGTTCTTGGGTGTGATTCCATTAGAGGCATTACATTTGTGGTGCTAGACTTCCAAGAAGATCAAGTTCAAGAGGATTATCAATTGTTTACTATAACAATTGAAAGGTAAGTAACTCTTAAACCCTATTTAGTTATTTTTCAAAATAGCCTCTCTCCTTTAGGGTTCTTGTTTGCAGTTCAAAGTTAAATGTTCAATAGTTAAAACATAGATCCAAAGTAGGTTGCATGTGAACTTAGGAATTGTTTTCTAGTTTATTTGTTTTACCTAAAACCCATCATATATATATATATATATATATATATATATATATATATATATATATATATATATATATATATATAGAGAGAGAGAGAGAGAGAGAGAGGTTCATATATGAAATATAAATATTGTGTGAATGTAAGATTAATTCTAAACCAATCATTATAGAGGCAAATTATATAAATAATTATAGTTTCCATTAATTAATTAATTAAATTACCTTGTTATAATCCTATAATTATGGAAGTGAACTGATATCACGTTCATTCGAAGATTTCAGATTTTGAAGAACCCTACATAGCTCTTGTTCACGAGTTCGCATTCGACCTTCTTCCCATCTCCATCTTCAACCTTCACGCCACCACCTAGTTTCCACCACCATCACTGAACATGTTCAACATCATCACAACCTTACCTACTATTGGCTTTACCCGAATCATCCACCATCATCACAGATCTTCCATACCCATGATAAATATTTCATTTTTTAACAAGCAAAACCAGAAGCTTCTTCACACCACCTTCTTTATAGCCGCAAACACATTTTTTCTTACGAGAAGAATGATGATCAGACTCTGATTTTTTAAGGATGGAAGTAAAAATTTCTCTTTTTTGTTTTTGGTTTACACCTACCAACTGCTCAACGATTTGTTGTGGCAATGGTGCACTTTTTTTTTGTCATTGTCGGTAATCAGTAAGTTGGTATTTTCTTTACATTAGCTTTAATTTTCTTTTTTTCTTTTTGCAAAAAAAAAAAGATAAGTTTATATAAGAGTTTAATGTTAAAAGCTTTGAGTTATAATCTATGATGGAAATAAGTAGTATGAAATTTAGAATACTAATAAGTGATTTAGTGGTTCTTAAAAGCAAAATTTTCTTAAGTATTTTATGTCACCTATCAAAATTTAATGGTGATAAAAAATGAAAATTCAATATACAATACTTTACTCAAAAAATTATAAGTAATTTCAATTTATACTTATTAAACACAAATAGGGTTTTTTTTTTTTTTTTTTTTTTTTTTTTTTTTTTTTTTTTGAATTTTTACATTAGAAAACATATTTTGAAAGAATGTGATAGTTATTGGATTTATGGATTTTGTTTCCTTGAAATTTGTCTACATCAATTGTTTATCCCATTCTTAAAGAATTTGTGTGGGACAGATCATTCTTAAAGTCTAATTCTAGTTTTTCGTTTGGACAATTGTTTTTATACATGTTCTTTTAGTTCTATATAAAAGCATCTACAAATTCGTCGACATCCAAACCCATCAACTCTAACTCTTTCTCAATTTCCTCACTTGTATAGTCACAAGATTTGTTCCCTTCCCTCATAACATCAACGATTTCTTTTAATGTTTGCACAATATTGTGTTCAAGAGATTATGGTTGAGGTTGAGGTTGAGGTTCAGCTACTACTTCATCTTCATCTTGAAGTTTTCTTTCAAGTTTTTTTTTTTTTTTACTCTTCAGCTTCTTGGCTTGTGAACTCCCATTAGGTAAAACATCTGTTGCGAACACTATATGAATGTCCTCATCATCATCTTTGTATTCGTTCTCCAAAATTACCTCCTTATTTGCCATTAGTTTATCCACGTCAACAACTTATTCTATTTTAATTTCTTTGGATTTGCTTAACCGGGTGTTTTTTTTTCTTTTGTTGTTTCTGCTTTTGATTCTGATGCTCTATTGGGTGTTTTTTTTTCTTTTGTTGTTTCTGCTTTTTATTCTGATGCTCTATCATCTGAAAATATCACCAACTGATCATAGTTTAAAATTTTTTTGGTCGTGAATGCAACTTCTTAAGGGTTTGCATGTTTATAAACAAACCCAAAAATTAATTAGTAAAGTTAATGGTAAAAAAGTTATATAAAACAATAAATCAAACATAAAACCAACACGTACATTAATTAATTGTTCCCATACTTCCTCCTCTGCTTCAATGTATTTTGTCTGAGAATTCCATGAGAACCCACTCAATGAAGTACCCCAATACATATCATACCATTTACTAAAATTACCTTTTAAAAATTTCATTTTGTTTTTAAGTTGATCTTTTGTAACAGACTTGTTAAACTCTTTACTCATCCGTGCAATCATGTTCGCATATGCTTGCGAAGTGAAAGTACCATTCACCCGATTACATATTTGATCTTCCTTTACAAGAGCTTCAACGAGAACATTATCCATATGATCTGTCCATGTCAAATTTTCTTTTTTCACAACACTTCCATCAGCTGCCCTTTTGTTCATGATCGCTCTATACATATAAAGATAACATAATGAGAAATATATTGTTAAAAAATTGTACAAATATTTATAAAAAAGAGATGGTTCATAATCTAAATAACACCATCAAAAAAATAAATTGCAAATGTCACTACAAAATTAAACTAAATTAATAGAATGAAGTAAAACTGATAAATTATTTATCTACTATAAAACTAATTAGACATATCTATTTCATTGTTTGGTTTCAACAAGTAATCATTCCACATTTGAGTTGTAATAGTGTTCCTCAATTCCCCAGCCCCATCACTACGCACACATCCGTTATTAACATCATGTCTCACTTGTTGTGGTTGTTCATCCAACACCTCTTGTAAGACTTCATATTCAAGTTTTTTGTCATGATCTTCGTCTAGTAAAAAATTGTGTAAGATACAACATACCTAAAAAATATCTGATTGTGTGTCGCATGAGTAAAAAGTTTCTTGTGTACATCTAACGATTGGGAACCTTCTTTTTAGAACACCAAATGCCCGTTCTATCAAGTTACGTAAAGAAGCATGTCGAAGATTAAACAACTCTCTTGCATTCACTGGGGGGTGAGCAGAATACTCTTTCAAATGGTATTTGACACCTCTATATGGTGTCATTAGTTCAATGGTATGAGGTAAACCAACATCTACCAAACAATATCGGCCTATAAATAACATGTAATTAGTTTTCTAATAAAAGACTCCACACAAAATTAAAGTAGTTAACAAAAATTACCATTAGGAATTAGTAGCTTATCATCTCTTTTAAGTGTATCTTTCATTATCCTTGAGTCTGAGGCAGTGCCCTCCCACCTAGTTAAAACGTACGTAAACTTCAAATCAAATGAACATGCGGCTAAGACATTTATGGCAGGGTAACCCTTGCGACTACGATATCTAGGGGCATCTCTATTGGGTACTTTTACACAAACATATGTCCCGTCAATTGCCCCTACACAATTCTTGAAGTATGGATAAAATCTCTTTTTCTCTTGAATTTCTTTCGGGACCACGTCACCTTTAGGTTGTTGAGTGTAGTAACTTTCTAGTGCTACAACTTCGCAAAGAACTTTATGGAAGCACCTACTTGTTGTAGATTTAGCACGCCCATAAATGAAGGAGACCATTGTGTTTCTCATATCGTTACCTACAATGTGTAGAAACCTTGCAACATGTTCTTCAACAGACATGCGTTGCATAAGCCGCAATTTACCATCACGTCATAAGATAGTACACAACTTTCTAAAAGCTTGTTCACTCACACGAATAAGCTCACGACATTTCCCACCTTTAATAAGTTTGTGTAATAGCCGTTCTTGTTCAAGTTGATGCTTTAATATTTCTTCCTTACTAAGTAAATTATGGTTACTTTTTTTTAGAAATTCTACGTTGTATTATAATGGCCATGAACATCAGAGTAACCACTAGCCTTTGTCTTTTTCCCCATCATCATCTTGGCTGGTCATGGCACTTTCCTAATCCTAAAAATTCATTTGCTCAAGAAAAAGAAAAAGAAAAAAAAATCTCAATGACAAAGATTAACTGTTGACTACCAAGTGTTCAATATTGGGAATGAGTAGAGTTGTGGTTTAGTTTTGACTTTTGACTTTTAATGAAAACTTTGTGATTTAGTTTAGCTTCTACAACCTATTTATAAACGAACATATTTGTAATTGTTAATAATCTGTGAGAATCATGTAATTAAATTCATCATAATGTTGACAGTTATGAGGTAGAAGTTTATAGAGTATATCAAAGGCATAAATATGTGATATGCAATCCTGTCAAATGTATTATGTGACCAAAAGAACATAAGTTTCTGTATACATTACTCCTTTCAAAAAATTGTTGCTATTTCATATGTGGTGATTTTATAACTAACACATTAATTAAGAATGATTAAGATGTAGAACAAGTTCTAACAAAACAGAGAAAGACCTGTAACGTGCCTAACACGCGGGTCTAAAACATAACATTAATTCTACATCTATTATAAAAGTATTCTACAAATACCAGGGTGTTATTCGGGTGTTTAGGTATTATGTGATTCTTGAATCAACGAAAACAAAAAAAAGAAGATGACAGGAAGCATCAAACACAGTGAAGTCACATGCCGATTTGTATAATCTTTTCATATTCAATGGTTTCATGCATAGAGAAGATGATTAGATGAAGGAATTGAGCAAGAAGATTGTACAGGGAGGATATGGAAGACATACCTGATTAGGGGAACGAATTGAATTGCAGGAACGGATTGGCTAGCAGGGATGGACGTGTCACACCCCGAAAACCAAAAGCGGAAACGTTTCCGGGTTTGACTCCAAGTTGAGTATCAAATCCAATGTACATAGTAAGCAAAGTAAACAGACATTACATTACATATTCGAATTTACATTTGTTCAAAAGTAAAGTGTTACAAGTGTTATACATATATCATATGAACAAAAGTAGAGACGAGTCTTCTATACGCTCCATCTTCTCCAAAAGATTCGCTAGGTACCTGTCTAATGTCGACCTGAGAATACAAGTAGTTTAAAAATCAGCATAAAGCTGGTGAGTTCATAAGATGTTTGTTTTGTGAAAAATGTACGAGTTTCCTTTGATTCTTCCAAAAAGTTTGGTATCCAAGAAAATCCCATATTTTCTTAAAAGAAATTTTTAGTTAACTGTTTTAGGTTACGTGGTCCTGGTTATGATTAACTATGATCCTAGGAAAACCCTATATTTTCCTAAAAGTAAGTTTAGTTATTGGATTTCGATGTAATGATTAATTACCATTCGTACTTATTGTATTAACTAGGTATTCTGATATCCTAAAGGTATTACACTAGGGTGTACCTAGATACGTGTCTTCGTATTCATATTCCTATTCTTTATCGTATTCATAGTTTTTAATTTATATTTGTATTTGTAGTTATATTTGTAGTCCTGTTCATATTCGTATTCCTATCCCTACTCCTAAACCTAATAGTATTCGTATTCGTATTCGCAGTCGTGTTCTTATCCCTAATCCTACTCCTAATACTATTCGTATTCGTATTCGTATTCGTATTTGTATTTGTATTCGTATTCGTATTCGTATTCGTATTATTATTTTAGTATTCCTATTTGTTCCATTTCTAGTTATACTTCTGTATTCGTTCTATTCCTAGTTGTAGCTTTGTATTTGTTCTATTCCTAGTTATAGCTTCATATTCGTTCTATTCCTAGTTATAGTTTCGTATTCGTTCTATTCCTAGTTATAGTTTCGTATTCGTTCTATTCCTAGTTATAGTTTCGTATTCATTCTATTCCTAGTTATAGTTTCGTATTCGTTCTATTCCTAGTTATCGTTTTGTATTCGTATTCGTATTCGAATTAGTTATAATTGGAGATTAGTATAAATTATTCGTAGATTATGAAACATAGTTTAGATTAGAACATTTTATCAAGAAATCTATGATTAGTTTGAAAGCTAAATTCGTAATTCGAACTATTTGATAAACACAATTATTGATATTAGAACATACAGAATGAAAATGATTAAAATGAAAACAATAAGTTTGAGTACAAGATTTCCTTGTACTTTTGGTTGTATTCCCCCTGAAAACAGTGAAAACAGTTGAAAAATGGTAGGGGTATGAACTCACCGGTTGGAGAACGCATCGGTTTGGATTCTAAACGTCGGTTCTGGGTTTGCAAATGCACAAGATTCCTATGGATTATCAAATGATACACATTTGCCTCTAATTAGGACTTAAATTATTTATTTGTTAGGGACATATGCTTCTAATCGCGAAAACGCTTCATTACAAGCGTTTGGAGGGACCCGTGTGGCGTTTAAGGACGTGTAACGATGCGAGGGACTTGGGAAATGAGTTTACTCCCCAAGAGTAAACTCCTTAATGGAGTTTTCGGCCTAAACACCCACTCCCCATGAGTTTACGGCCGTAAACTCATGGTGGGGTGATTTATGTTGCAAATTGGGTCACAAATGGATATGGACACTTGGAAATGCTTGGAATGATTTTACCAAAAGTTTGGAATGGATTAAAATCACCATTTGCAACACTTAAGGGAGTTTACGGCCTAAGCATGGGGTCTATGGCCGTAAGCTCTCTTATCTCCTTGAATAAGTGTTTTTAAGGTCTTAAAATTAATCACATGTGATTCTAAAAATTCCAACAAGCCTATAAATGAATTTTGGGCACCATTTGACACACTTTTAGGAGTTTACAGCCATGGGGCATCTTCTATGGCTGTAAACTCTCAAATGTGGGGTTTTGATGTGTTTAAGGTCCTTAAACTATTTTTGGTTGGTCCTATGATTTATTCCAAGGCTTTTGGTGGTGTTGGATGGCTTTCTAACACCTTGAAATTGAATTTACACCCATTTTAAGGAGTTTCCAGCCCAAGAACATGCCTTGGCCATAAACTCACACAAACCCCTCAAAAATTATGTTCAAGGTGTTCTAGGTCCATTACCAATATTCTACAAGTCATATCTAAGTCTTGTTTGTGATTTGGAAGGGTTTAAGGTCATGAAAACCCCATTTACATGAGTTTACGGCCCAAGCTTGTGCCTTGGCCGTAAACTCCTTCAAATGACTCAAAATCCAAGATTAAAATGTTACAAGTCCATTCCATGATGCCATCTAGCCATATCTAAGGTCCAATTGTGTTTAGGAAGGGTTTTTGTGCTCCAAAACCCATGTTATATGAGTTTACAGCCTAGGATGGTTCCATGGCCATAAACTCATGAATATGGCCCTAATCCATGTGTTGGACTCGAATTTGAAGGCTAGGGATGTTACATAACAAGCTAGGGGAAGTACCTCAAAGATTTGGAGCCTAAAATTGATGATTTGGACCTTTAAACTTGGATTTAGGGGAGAGGTTAGAGAGAGAGAGAGTAGAGAGAGGTAGAAAAAGCTTCAAATGAGTGCTTAGATCACTTTAAATAGTGTCTAAGTTTTGGACACGGTGGAATTGTACCCGAGGCCGTAAACTCCCTATAAGGGTGCAATGATGCCCTTTCCTCCTTCCAATTGACTAGAACTTAGCATAGAACCAACCACCATTGAACTAGGGACCTCAAGCAATGATATGGTACTTCCTACCATGAGTTTACGGCCTTAAACTCATGGGGAAGTGGTCCCCTGGCCGTAAACACAAGTTAGGGTCATTCTTGGACCTTAAACTCACCTAGCCTCTTATTTAAGCCTTGGAATACTTAACCACTCAAGACATCTTGCCTTCAAGCCTCAAATGGAGACCCATTAGAGAGTTTACGTCCAGGAGTAAACTCCCCTGGGCCGTAAAATCCAATAACTATGGTCTATGGACCATAAACTCAAATACGAAGCCTTATACGCCTTTGTTGCAACCCAATAGCCTCCTAACACTTTGACCAAAGTGTTTTCTGCACATTAAGATGTTTATACTTGTCTAATTAGTGTTATAATCACTAATTGTATATATACATATGTCTTTATATGTTATTAGGATCATTGTGTGTGTTTAAGTCTTCACCTGACACCAAGCACTTGTCCGACACTTCCATATGATCCACTCACTGCAGGTGAGTTCATACCCCTTGAATAACCCTTTCAAATGTTTTTAAATGTTTATAAATGCTTTTATGGGGGGGGGGGGGAATACAATTTGAATCATTCTAGTTAGTACATCAATCACATGTGATTAATAACTAGCATACAAATGGATTTATTACACTTTTAACTATTTACTTAGGATACTACTTCCAAATGACTTACTAAAATGTTTTTACATGTTAAAGCTCTCTATCAACCTGTCTTATACTGAAAACTATTCTTAACAAACAAACTGCTTTCAAATCATTTTATAAACTGACATCAAGTCATCATTTCTTAGTTATTAAATCTTTCAAAGGTTTTACAAAACTTCTTTTATACTTTTATATTGTCAAATGCATGCCTATATATGTATAGTTATATAAGTAATGTTTAAAGGACTTAGGACGGCTAACTCGCTTTATTTCCTTTTCCTCGTTGGGATGTGGCCTTAGGGCATAGGTTATTAGTCTGAATGTTGTCTAAATATTAATTATATATCATGTATACATATATAGACATAAAAGTTCCATCAGTTAGTTCAGTACCTTTGGGTAGCAAAGGCATACTTCGGTTATACACGTACATTACTAGTAGCTATAATAGGTATAGTTAGGAGATACTACTTACTATTCCAAGTCCAAGGAATCAAACAAGAGTCAGTTCATTCATGATTCTATACTAATAGAATACTTACTATACGAAGAGATACAATTACAGAAATACAATTACAAGAATACTAATACATTACATACTATATGAATAGATATAATACACGATAACAGGACATACATAATAAGGTGTTATAGCATGGAACAAGTACATGATCT
The DNA here is from genome assembly GCF_052625555.1 of Lactuca saligna. Classification (NCBI taxonomy): domain Eukaryota; kingdom Viridiplantae; phylum Streptophyta; class Magnoliopsida; order Asterales; family Asteraceae; genus Lactuca; species Lactuca saligna. The sequence goes on along the minus strand of NC_136420.1, from coordinate 240,583,663 downwards.
AACTATACCAATGAATCACTAACGCATTGTTCTAAACAAAAGGTGATAGTTATATTGGGTACACACGATCATATAATCATAAGTGGATGTTCACGACCTGCAATCATTACAGGGGTCACGTTTGGTTCCAAAAATCTTTTGATAGGGAGAGCGTTTAGTATGGGATCTGGCCATCACATTATACCTTAATACTTATATTAAGGCAATTAGTACAATAGTAGTCACTTTATACAAATACTACAGTACTTACACTTTATAGACGACAAATACAAAAGGATACAATTTCAGCTAATTTATATTATTTTCCTTATTACCTTTACTCTGTGTCACATTCACATAAACAATGAGGTAGATTAGATTTGAATAAGAATAGTTGTACAAGGAAAAACCTTCACTTATGTAGAGGTTCAAACTTTCAAAACAGTCGGGTCTTGGTAGAAGGCTACTTTCAAAACAGTCAGGTCTTGGTAGAAGGCTACTTTCAAAATAGTCAGGTCTTGGTAGAAGGCTTCTTTCAAAATAATCTGGTCTTGGTAGAAGATTACTTTTTATACTAGTAGGAAATATGAGATTTTCTAGGGTTTTTAAACGTTTACAATTACTGACGAACATTTTCATACTTATACAAACTTTCATTCAAACAATTACAAGTCTTTTCTTTACAGTTTTACAAATCAAAGACACATAAATACTTATGAATTCACCAACTTTATTGCTGATACTCGCATTCAAAATAACTTGTATTCTCAGGTCACAAATATATAAGTACGGCGACCAGGTTTTGTGAAGACGGAGTGGTCAAGACTCGTCTTTTATTTTGAATATTCATTATGTTGTTTTATACTTTGAGAGAACACACTTGTAATTAAAATTATACTATTAATGTAATGGATGATGTTGTTGCTTTTTTACTACTTTGCATTGTTGTGATACTTTAAATGACGTCCTCCGCCCAAAACGTTTATGCCATTCTCGGTTTTTGGGTGTGACACAAACTAACAAAAACTACTCTAACTCTAGTATATATCCCATATTTATAGGGATAACAAAAGCATACAAAAAATACATGAGGGACTAGAAATAACTCTTCAACACAACAATGCCCTTATGCAAGACATACGAACAATCTTCGATACTAAGACATGACCAGGAATACTTCAACATCTCACAACTAACATCGACCCCAACATTCTCCCCCTTTGTGAGATATGTCAAATCCTAAGTCATCAGTATTTGGATTGCTTGATGCATGACTCTCCTTATCTTATCATACAAATTGATTTTTTTTTTCGAATTTCAGCTTTCTCACCTTCATTGTTTTTCTTGAAATTATTCATACGAACCAGAAGATTCATATATTGAGAAATTGTATATATTTCAACGTCATGTGATTGAAAAATAAATTTCATATTCTTTCCTTTCTTGCTCTTCCCTATGAACACCACACCCAATGGTGTCAAAAAAATCTCCCCATCAGCATACTTTTTCAAATCTACTTCACTCTTCAACAAAAGATTGAGGCACAATTATATGTTTTTCCATTGCCAAAGCTAACTCCACATTAGTCATCGCAAGACAATCATAGTAATTATCGATGAACAATTTGATGTGAGCATATATGATCATGAAATCTTCCTTGCTAGTCATTTGGAGTTTTGACACATTCACTCCTTTCAGAATTCTTGCAACTGTGATGAGATCATGAAGATTCATTAATGGGAAATCTGCCACTAAAAAGTCGAACAAAATATTATTTTCTCAAACTAACTAAAATCAAAAATTCTGTAACACCCCTTCAAACAATACATCCTTTGAAATATGAACGACTCTTACAATATTCACTAAGGACCAAACTTATTCTTCACTTTTTCCAAGCACAGAATGAAATCGAATCTTCAAACACTTATACTCCTCCTTGTCTTCAAATTTATCAATGATTTGATATTGAGAAGCCATGAACATCATTTCATTACCTGGAAAGTCCAACTAATTAAATTAAGTGTTCTCTGTAGCATAACTTTTCTTGGGCACTTTCTCAAATTCATGCATCACCCCCACTAAGCATAGATGCTTCAATAGTTTCATAACAATAAGGCTTTGTAGCATCTCCCTTCTCTAGACCAGGAGGGTCACTTTGTCGTTAACGAAGTATGCTTTGAATTTGCCTCTGCTTCTTTATTTCTTTTTCAATGGCATCTTTCTTTTCTTCAACAGTAGGCTCAACACTTATGCCTTTTCCCTTGCCTTTATCTACTTTAGTTAATTGGGGTGGCTTCGAAGAGCTTGATCCCCCAATGACAACTCCTTTTGTTATGGATCTTGTTGTAACTGTAGTAGAAACATATGAAAACGAAGTCTTGGGAAATGATGTAGGAATTTGTTTTGAACTTACATTTCCAACAACCTTTGCATCACCACTATCTTTCGAAAAACAACTCCCTGCAACATTCAAAGAACCCAAACCATCACTTATCTTTATGCCAACACCACCCTTTTCTCCCCCTTGCACCCCTATGTGAACAAGTGGGGCATCAGTTGGCATAAGATTAATCAACTTCGCAAGTGGGGCCAATTCAGTTTGAATAATGGACTCCAACGATCGAAACTTTTGAGTTAAAAACTCTAGAGTAAGCAACGAAGAGGAAGAAGAACCAAGCTTCGAAACAAATTCCATGATAGTATTCAAGAGTTCTTTCAGCTTTTCAACTTCGTGAACATCAGCCTTCAGATCAATCTTAATTTGGAAGCAAGGAATTGTACCATTTAACCACATTTGTTACAACATTAGCAATTATATCCACCTTGGTGTGAAGAGATGAGTAATTATGATGAAGAGTTGCAACCTCCTTTGCCATTTCAGAACAAAGTTCCTCAATCTTCAAGTTCACATCCTCACGAACCTTTTTAACATCTTGTACAAACAACACATGTCGTTGTTTTGCAACAGTTTTCAATTCCATAAGCTCATTATATGTTGATAATCACATCCACTTCGATCCCATAAACGTGATTCATACTCCCAACATCAGCAAGAAGTTGCAATAAAGAATTGAGCTTCATGTTGAGAATTTTAAATTGCTTACCAAACATAAGCATATGAACTACTATGTTCTCCTCTTCTGGATCAAATTGTATATCGACAAACGAAACCATTTCATCATCTCCTTCGGCATTGTCATCCGGAATGGATTTATGAGCATTAGTGGATTGTGAGGAAAATAGAGATGTGATAGGTTGATCGATGATAGAAGTATAAGGGGGTGAAATGGTTGAAGCAGGTGAAGATGTAATTATTGGAGTATGAAAAGGTGGTAAAGATGTAGAAGTGTCGATACCAGAGGTTTCAAAAGTAGACAAAACAATGATATAAATAGGAGTACTAGAGACTGTTAAAATACCTTGGGCTTCGGTAGTGAACACCCATCACCCTTGTTGACATTTGCATCCATATCAGATATGTTTGCAGGGATACCTGAAGTTCAAACCTCCTCATAAACTGACTTGTTAGTCGAAACTCCGGGTGGTATGACCTTAGCCTCCTCATGGGCAGAAAGAATAAAAAAATCACCTTGATTGATGGTTGTGTCCACACGAGATGCTTCCATATTTCCATTAGGACCTCCAGTCTCCTCAAAAATCAACTTGAGTGGAGAGCCCCTCATTGGTGATGTATAGTCCATATCATCTTGACGAATTGGAGACTGATATTTTCCACTATCATCGAAATTAGTCTCAAGAACCACTTCATCCAACAGATCTTGATCTTTCTTTTGTTTCTTCATCAAATTTTTAACTATTTATCGATCTTTTCATTTCTTTGATGCTGGAGAAATGGGAGCAGGAATTTTACGAATTAAAACCCCTTTACGACTAACTTGAGGCTTGCGAATCCTCGTTGAACTAGAAATGCCTGTTAGTGAAGAGATAAGTTGGTCACGACTAGGCCTTTCGGGTGAGAGATGAGGCCTATGTGCCATTTTATTCAACCTCTTTAAGACCCCAGACTTCAAAGGCATAACTTCTTTTGCAAGTTGAGAAGTTTCGTCAGTAACAATAGTCTTTTCAACCGGCTTCTTGATAGGTTTCAAAGTGGGTACATGACTAGACTTCGAAGGACTAGCCTTTGTATCCTTCTTTAAACTCTTGCTCTTCTTAGATGGACCTGTAGTACTCTTTGGAAATAACACTCCAGTCTCAATCGAAGGATTGATGTTTTGAAGATAAACAACCAAAACTGGATCAACAGAATTGACTTTGCGAAGCAAGGAATCAGGAATCCTCGCAACAGTCGGAAAAAAATCCATATCATCCTTCACAACCTTAGGATATTGGTAAATCCCAAATGCAGCCTTAAGATCATCAATAGAAACCATGATTCCTTCCTTTTCATAGACAAACTTCAGTATCAGACTCCAATAACGAGCACAAGAAACTCCAGCAACAACACTAGTATTAGCAATACTATTTCCAAACTCTTGCCACAACTGAGTTGCATAATCCACCATTAAATCATATTATAATCCTGCGACCATAGCATATATCTCCAATTTCGCCTAATCCAATCCAACACTTCGACCAGTGAGTCATCGGAAGAATATCCTAAAAAGAAAATTCCACATCAAGGAAGAGATGATTTATTAAGGGTACTTATATTGGTAAGCTTTTGTTAATGACCCATTCCGTTGAACATATAAACCACATGTTCATTCGTCACCTCATAAAAAGGTTATTCGTTGGGCATGTTTAAGATTTGGGAAAACTGCATTTTTGTTCACTTGTACTTCTTCTCATTAGTTAACTGAAATGTAATCACTTTATTTTTCTTATTGAACATAGTAGTGTAACCAGCAAGCGACAACCATGTCATCAGATCAGAAAAGGAGGATAGCATTGCAGTAGATAAGACGGAGTGATTCAAAGCAACGATAAGCATATGTAGTTCTTCAGGATAATGGCCAACATCAGGATGAACTTGGTAATTCTTACCCTAAATCTTCAGTAATGATTAAGATGTGCCTTCTTATGTGGTTTGAGATATATCAACATGAACATTGGTAGCCGCCATTGTTTCGGTTCGAAGCTTTTTGATAGAACAGAGCGTATAAGGAAAGATAATTGGGAAAATATTGATTTTGATCGTGTAAAGTTAGAATAGATTGTGACAACCCGATATTTCGAGACAATGTAATGTAAAACCAATCAAATTTAGGTCAAAATATAACTTTCCTAAAATCTTATTTGGGTTAAATAAAGTAGTAGGAATCGTATCAAGGTTTTCGTACATATAAAGAACCCTAAAATCCGAGTTATAACGAAGAAGTTATGACCAACCGAAGATTCTCGGCAAAACTGGCAACACCGATTAAATGAAAAACGCGAAGTTTCAATAAAATAGTTTTTAGCCTTAAGTATCTAAATGAAAGTTATAGATAACCTCAAACCGTGAGCGTACATAAAAAGAACGTCCAAATCTGACTTCGTATGAGAAAGTTATGATTTTTCCAAGATTCAGGTATAGCAGTAGACAGTTAAAAACTCGAAATAGAGCTCGAGATACTTTTGACCAAAACAACCTAAATGAGAATCTAAGGTCTCAACATTAGTAGCGGAACGGCGAAAAGTTTGACGAAAACGGACACCGGATGAAGAAGTTATGGATTTTTAACGAAATTTTCTTGTCCCGGCCCGTTAAAAATAAATAATTAAAAATAAAGTCAAACTTAGCCAATGAAGTCTAAACTAGAGTTGTAGATCATGTTTTTAGCTACGCGTGCATATAAAGAACGTCGAAAACGGAGGTCGTACGCGAAAGTTATGGATTTTACAAGTTCGGGGTCCAAAATCCGAGGCTGTCAGGCTTCTCCACGACGTGGCACTGTTTTGTCGCGACCCGGCAAGTGACTGAGGGCGTCCAATCAATGGAAGAGGATAGACTTGCTCCCCACGACGTGGCCAACCCTAGCCACGATGTGGCACTCAAAAATACCCCCTATAAATAGAACTCTTGGGGTGCCGGGTTTAGGTGCTCCATTCTTCTCTTTCTCGCGCCGAAACTCTACGTTTAAGCCCCCGAGACCCTCCCAAAGCCCCGGTTTTTTAGCTTCAAGTCCCGAAGGAAGGTTTTGTGTTCCCGAGATTCCCGAGATTCCCGAGAATCCCGAGATTTTCCCGCGTTTTCAACTCTTCCTGTCGAAGTTCTGCTCGATTCTTCTCTCGACTACTTCAAATCGACCACTTCAATCAAGTGATTTCATACCCCTTAATTAATGTTTTAAACTACTTTTAAATGTTTAATGGGGGGGGGGGGGGAATACAGGTAGAATCATGCTAGTATTATATCAATCACATGCGATTAATAAGTAGAATTACGCTAGTTATTACATCAATCACATGTGATTAATATACAACATTCAAAAGATTTGGCTACTCGTTAGCCGTTTTACCAAACAGTTTCCTTCAAATGACTTTTTATAAACATTTTATACGTTTTAAACTCCTTTTTTACACTGTACAGCTTACTCCGTACATTACCTTTCAAACTTATTTACAACTGTGTTTCAATCAAATGTTTCCTTATACTCAAAACTATTTTATCATACTTATGCCTTCAAATTGTTTTATAAATCGACATCAAGTCGATCTTTTCTTAAAATAATATTATTGTTTCAAATTTCTTACAAAATTTATTTATGCTTTTATATTATAAATTTCATGCCTCTATATGTATAGTTATATAAGAAATGTTTAAAAGACTTAGGAAGGCTATCCACCCTATTTCCTTTTCGCGCCTTGAGATGTGGTCTGGTGGGATATTGGATATTCGTCCGAAAGTCATTTAAATATTAGTTATATATCATGTGTACATATATAGTCATAAAAGGTCTTTCCAGTTCATCCCATGCCCTTAGTTAGTAAGGGTATACATCCATGACCATACGTACCAGTTAGACTGCTAGTAAACTACCATATGGGTAGTTTAGGAAGATACTATAACCGTTACCAGAACGCGATATCATACAATGAGTCAGTTCATTCATGAGTCAATACTTTCTAGAACATTACATATACAACTATACTAGGACGAGAACATATACAACTATACTAGAACGAGAAACATTACCCTTACATTAATACGTTAACAATTGTGATCCACTGTATCGGAGCATGCCTTAAATGTCATGGCCCGAGTTGTAGCCAAAATTCTCTTGGAGGGAGAGCGTTGAGTTTGCGTATAGATCTATACTGGATTGACAATCCTACACCTTGCTGCTAGCTACAGCCGGACCTGCAGGTTTGCGGGTGCCAAACGTCATTCCGTTATTACGACCGTTCTTTATGTCGTTGTTATCAGTCGATAGTATGGTGCAATTATCACATTATACCTTAATATAAATCCGGTTTAAGGTAGTTAGTACAGCAGTAGTTCCTATAATACAAAACTACAGTACTACAATGATTTACCCATTACATTTTTAGCAATAACCTCACTTAAACTTTAATGTACAAACTATATTTTGTTAAAATGTAGTTACACTTGGGAAATTACACACTTTTACATCAAACGAGCATACAAAACAGTTAAGCCTTGGTAGAAGGCTACTTTAATAGAAAATATAGGTTTTTCTGAGAGATTCAAACTTTTTCAAATTCTTACAATACATAGACTTACAAATTCTTACATACAAATTAAGACACTAAATACTTATGATCTCACCAGCTTCAAAGCTGATACTCGCTTTCAAAATTACTTGTATCCTCAGGTCATCATAGACAGGCACCGATGCAAGGAGAAAGGAAGATGGAGCTTGTTCAAGACTTATCTTTCATTTTCATTTATGCTTTAGTGTTTATCAAAATTTGACAGAATACAATTCTATAATAATTATTTTATTAATACAATGGATGATGTTGTTGCTTGTTTACTACTTTACATTGTTGTTGATATTATACATGACGTCCTCCGCCCCAGAACGTTTCTGCCATTCTCGGTTTTGGGGTGTGACATAGATGATCCAAAAACCCTTATATAGGTAAAACCCAAGTTTGAATTTGAAGCGATTATTCATTAAAAGTGTGCCACGTGTTTCCATGAAAAGCGGGCCTATAGCCGTAAAAGTAGCCATGTCTGAAAAGTGATCATCACTTTTTCCTTGAAAACCGTAAGGCAAACAAACCGTCACATAAACCAAACTTTTCGTGTTCCCCAAGAGAAAAAGAACTGTCAGAGAACCCTTCGGCATGGAGGTTGGGCTCTTTCTCTTTAGGGTTGAAAAATGAAGTTATTTGCCAGACTTTTCGAAATCTTCAACCTAAGTTGGTGTTACTTAGAACCTCAAGGATTCCGTGTGTGCATATGTGTGCCAAAGAATGTGATGAGAACAAGAATAAAAATAATTTGGTTCTATTATGTCAATTTTAAATAGAATTAAAGGCAGTTAGATCCCGGGTAAAGATCGCTTTGCACAACATCAAGAGAGATGTCAAACAGGTTGTGTGGTCTCCCATGAAATACAATCGAATACTTATAGAGAAGTATCAAAGGGCTTCTTTACAAGGGTTCGTGGGTAGGCATAAATTTTGTTACATATCACAACTAAACATAAGTGTAAGAAATTATAAACAAATTTACTTGTATGACCAGTGTAATCAGTGACAAGTATACTTTGAAAAAATTATCAAGTAACGAAGGATTAAGTAGATATTCAAATTGAAATCATATTCCAAGAAAAATAAGTTAATGTTGGGTCTTTGTTGAGCAAAAATGTCTTGGGATCAGGGCATTTTATCAAGACCACTCAATACAAAGGAATATGATTTTGAATATCGAAATTTGGTATAGAAACAAATGTTTCGTGAAAATCTTGAACATTAAGCTCATCGTTGTCACACCCCCAAACCGGAACGGCGGAAACGTTCGGGGGTGGAAGACATCATGTTTAGTATCACAAGACATGCATCATAGTAATCAAAGTAATAAACAACCATTTCATTAGAAAGAAAGTGTTTACAAAGTATGTGGTTCACAAAACATAGACTACATATGTAAATAACAAAACAAGACATGAAGCTATTATATTCCATCTTCTGAATCCCAGAGCGCGTACCTGTCTACTGGTTTCCTGAGAATACAAGTTATTTTGAAAGAGTAGATCAACATTTAAGTTGGTGAGTTCATAACATTTTAGTGATGTCATGAAAGTTGTAATTTCTTTTTAGAAAAGTTCGCATGTTCCTCCAGAAGATCCTATATCTTCTTATATGATGAAAGTTAAATAAAAATGACTCTACAATCCTTTCTATGGGTAATAAATGTATACAAGTTATATAACAGAGTAAACAAAAAATCGCTTGTGTGTATCTGCCTTAAACCCACAACCAAACAAGGAACAAGGAATGAGGCAAAAGGCACACACCCCATTGTTTGTTAGATCATCGTTGTATATAACCCTGGCGTATTTACTTGGTACTCACGGAGTTAACTGCAATAGTTCCTTTATATTTTATGAAAACATTCTTTAAGAAAACCCTTATTTCTTTTAGTAAAAATGGTAACCGCAATGGTTCCTTCTATAATCACTTAGTTTATACTAGCTATATATAATCTAATATCGAATGAATAGTTAGTTATGTGAATCTGCCCTAAGCCCACAACCAAATAAGGAACAGGAAGTAAGGCAGAAAGCACACATCCAACTACCTACTGGGTATTAATTATATATAACCATGATGTATAAACTAAGGTATTATAAAATTAACCACCTAAGGTCCTTTAAGTTATAATGGTTTAATAAAATGGATTAAACCCTTACTGGTAGGTTTCTAGTTTTGTCTACCAAATGTTCTAATTGAGAGATATCTTTTTTACTTGAAAACTATGTATTGAATTTGTATACTATGACCTGGCCCATACCTGGTACTCCTTATGATTACTTGGTGTATACGGAATATATATATATATATATATATATATATATATATATATATATATATATATATATATATATATATATATATATATAGCTAAGATCAGGTAGGTAAGAGGCGGGGTGAATCTGCTTTAAGCCCAAAACCAAAAATGGAACATGAAATGAAGCGAAAAGCACACATCCTACTACCTGTTGGATCCGATTAATATATATTCCTAATGTATAAACTAATGAATCATAAAGTTAGCATTATAGGCCCCTTTCTACTAAATGTACTAGGACTCGACTCATCTATTTGTTGCTTTTAAGTTTTTCCTAGTTTATAATTATCTTAACTCAAAATGATTGTAATGGGAAAAATGAAAGTACGCATTTGTCTTTTATATTAACAAAAAAAGTACTAACTACCTTAAAACCAGATTGTTTTATTAAAGTTATAATGTGATGAGTTGTACCCATACTATACGCTCTCCCTGCAAGAGATTCTAGTTACAAAACGCAACTTCAGCAAACAAATTGCTAAGTCGTGAAGTAGTCTCACATTAAAGTTATCTTGTATACCACATTTATTATCACCTTTTTTTAGAACAATGAGTTAGTGATCATTGGTATAGTGTTGTAAATCATAATTTTTTCTTCTGTTATAGTATTTAGTATGTTCTTTTGGTTATCATGCATAATATCTTCCTCCCTGTTTCTCTTTATAGTATGTTCTATGTGTTATCGTGTATTGTATCTACCTCCCTGTTTCTCTTTATAGTATATTCTCTATGTTCTAGTGTATTGTATCTACCTCCCTGTTTCTCTTTATAGTATGTTCTATATGTTCTAGTGTGAACTGAACCACTTAGCTATACCTATTATAGTTAACTAGTATGATTACTTGAATTGATACTGACTTGAAGAAAATACTCATTTTATCTACTAAGTTATGATTGTACTTTAAAAACGGAGTTTTGTAAACTATAAAATCACATAACTTTAAAAGAGTTTTTGAAATGTTTTGATCACTTATAAATACATAAGCAACCATTGATAAGATGTTAATTACCAAACATTAACACAATTATCATTATGTCCAACTTGTATTCCCCCCCCTCCCTCTTAAAAGCATTTAAAACAGTTTAAAAGATTGATTATAGGGGTATGAACTCACCTTATGTGGGTGATTCAATCGAATATGCACGTAAGGATGAAAAGTTCCACGATTGAAGTCTCAAGATCGTAACGAATCCTAATGACATATAATGACATGACTTTAGTGTTTAAAGCAACTATCATGCAAGGAAACGCCGATAGGGAGTAAGAAACACTTGGACTAAGTGTTAGAATCACATGTGATTCATCAAAGGGGTGTATACGGCCACAAATTTGTGTGAACGGACATGGTGTACGACCATGGGTGTACGAACATGGAGTGTACAGTCATACACTCATGGTAAAATGTGCACATGAGGTTGTATGAATGATAGGGAAGCTTGTGGGACTATTGCTCAACAAGAATAGGAACTAGATTCTCACTTTGGAGGCCCTTTTGGGGTGTTTTGAGGGGTGTACGGCCACACATGGGTATACGGCCATTCACTCCTTTGGTTCCATTTAAATATCGATTCTAGGATGTTAAACATGAGTATCTAACATGTACTAAGCATAGGGAAAGGATACTTACACTTCGGAGGCTCAAAAGGGTTTTCACAGCCACCAAGAACAAGTGTGTGTTCTTGGTGTTCTTGGTGAAAGCCGAAGATCTTGAAGATCTACCCAAAAGATGATTTCCATGGATGAAATTAAAGGGTGTTACTAGGTTAAGAAGGATAACAACTAATCAAAAGGACGAAAGGCTTACATTCTTGAAGATCGGGGTGAAAGCTTGATGATAGTTGAGAGACAACTCAAGTTCTTGACTTGGAAACTGAAGAAATGACTTAGAAATAGAAGGATACGCTACTTATGGGGGAGGATGTATGGTCATGATGGGTGTACGGCCGTACACTCCCTTGGATGGAGTGTTCGGCACAATTTCAATGCGAAGAACTTTAGCTGACTCATCCCTAACCCAATAGCTTGATCGTACTGGGTTTAGAACCCTTAAACAGACTCTAAGCAATGCTAAAAGATAGAAGAACATGTTTGACACTCGGTTGAATTGAATGTCTAGACTTACAAGGCAAAAAAATTCGATTTGTCACATCATCCCCCCGTTAGATTGAATTTCATACTGAAATTAGCTTTCTTAGCAGTGCTACTGGGGTTGTGCTCCTCTAATTGGTAGAATACCCACTCATAGACCTGGCAACTTTGCACTAATGTCCATGATTGGATTTATACTTGGTCCATCTATCATTACCTTGTGTATACAAGTCGTATATAATTAAGATTAGTAAGACGGTCGGATGTGCGACTCTGCCCCAAGTCCACAACCAAACAAGGAACATGAGATAGGGCGGAAACACACATACTAAATATTCATATTCATGATTATATACCACTCTAGCATATACACTTATTAGTGATAGGTGGGTTGCATTCGTCCTTAGCCTCTATGATTGAACTTTATCTGTTGGATGAGTGGTAGTTCGGGAAGGTCTACTGAATATACGTCGGCAAGGTTTTAGAGGGCAAAGTACCCTTTGCATGAGTACTTCGGGGTTTATAATACGAGGTAGATGATTTTGAGGTCTAGGTTGGGCTGTTGTTACAAATGACGAGGGTTTCTTAAATTTGACGGTCGAGGCGTTGGAAACATATGAACTTACTATGGTGAGGACCACGCCAATTCATGACGAATGATAGTACCAGACTCTTTACTGAACAAAATTTTGGCTGATTTGAAAGAAACGTCTGTTATACGATGATGTATCCCTAGTGTGCTCGACAATGCACTTTTGTGTAAATGTTCTAGTGTTGTCTGTTTTCCCCTTGATATTAACACTACCACAAATTGTACCGCGATAAGCGAGTACCAATAGTGCAGTTTTTTGATAACTAGTGTTGATACTCTATATTATGATCCTCCTCGGTACCACTATGATCGCATGACATATACAAGTTATGTATATTTAAGATGAACAAGACAGTTGACTGAGTAACTCTTCCCCAAATCCACAACCAAACAAGGAACTGGAATTAAGGTGGAATCACTCACTCTGAGTCTGCAACATCTCAGCTATACACAACCCTGATGTATAAACTAAGCCATCATAGTTTCCCTGAACGGATCTTTAGTTCCTTTGTGAATGTTGCGACTTGTTCAGATGAGTGAGTTATTATAATTACTTTTAAATGTTTTCCCCAAGTTTTAATATTATATAAATATAAATTAATTTTTAAAGTAGTTATTATTTCGAAGACGTACCGCTGCTCGCTGGAGACTCCGGGGTAGATTCCCCTGCCGTGATCCTCAGAATTCATCCATCCGCTCCAGAGTTCTTTGTTATCGGGCAGTCCCTCCTATAGTGTCCAATCTCACCACAGCCATAGCAGGCTTAGTTTTCTTCAACACTTTGGACTTGGGAGATCGGTTGAGTCGGTGCCCTGCAGAAACGGACTGTGTGTCCCGTTCTGTGGCAGTTCAGGCACTACATATCCCGACATACTCCAGTGTGGTGATAGTTGCACTTTCCACACTTCGGAAGAGTTCCAGCATATCGACTGGCAGATGTCGAAGTAGCAGGTGTTGTGGCGGTGTATATAGTACTTGTTTGCTGCTCCTTCGGGGTTTCCTGTGTTGTTTTCTTCTTCTTCCTCTTGTTCCCCGATTTCCGTTATAATCCCCTCCCTTAGATGGCTCGAGAACAGGGACCTCCATGCCATGGCGGACTCCATGGTCAATGAGTCGCTAGGCCAGGCGTTTGGCGCTATCGAAGGTAGTTGGTTTACAAGACAGTACATCTCCTTGAATCGGGGTAGATAAACCCCAAATGTACCTTCCTATCTTCTAACTCTCCAAGGTAACCATCTCAGGGCATAGTCTTACCAGGTCGCTAAAACTGTCAGTTTAAGTAACTATGTCCAAGCTGACCATGGTATGCTCCTATAGTTCTTGTTCCAGCTTTTGAACTTCGCCCCTAGGGCAGTATTCTTCCAACATCATTTCCTTCTGGTTCTCCCAACCTATTAAGTTAGCCACTAATAGGGTCAGTGACTTAACATGACTATTCCACCATTTCAGGGCTCTGTCGGAGAAGGTACAGGTAGCGAACTTAACTTTACTCCCTTCTGGGCACGAACTGACTGCGAAGACCGAATCTGATTTCTTGAACCATCGCATCAAAGCAATGACTCCCCCATTTCCATTAAAGGATTTGGGTTTGCAGTTCATGAAGTCCTTGTACGAAAACTCCCTTGGGTGTCCATGAGTAATTTCGAGGTTTATTAAGTGGGTACCGCTACTAGTTCTGCAGGTACCACTTTCGTTGATGTGAGATAGAGCAGCTGCCACTGCAACTGATATCACTGCTTGGAGAGCAGCAGGATCGAACCGTAGAGGTGGTAGTGGTGGTTGAGTTGGATTTATCAGAGTAGTGCGTCTGTTTGATCTGCAAGGAGGCATCTTTTATAAAAGAATACACAGATGAGACGGAAATAAGTCTGTAGCAGTGGATATAAGCCGAAAGCTGAAAGACTAAGTTATCCTAATTTTAAATGTATATGGTTCAGACTTTTATAGGGTTCTGGAAACAATTCATAAAAGAGTCTATATAAAATAAACTTTATGAATCATAAGTAGCTATCCTCGAATGAATCTTTGTGAATTGAATAACTGATATTGGTTGCCTGAAAAGAAATAATTCTAACACATAGTGTGAGTAGTGTATCCACTAGCTCACTAAGTCAAGTAAGGTAATTATTTATTAGTGACGTGTAAGACGTTTTAGTTTCTTTGGCTGATCACTTCTTGGAAATCTCCGCTTGTTTCTCTTTGTCTCCTCTATTGGCTGCTATGACGGAGTGGTTACACCTATCCGGGTTTTTCTTGCGAGAATGAAAGTGTCTAAAGAATCTATGAGATTAAGGATAACATTATGGGGTGATACTTACTGGGTCCTTCTATGATTCCGCCGTGTATACAAGTTGTATATAATTTAAGATTAAATAGACCTTCGAATAAGTGATCCTACTCCAAAACCACAACAAAACAAGGAACAGGTAGTGAAGCATAGATCACAAATTCTAAGCCTATAAAATATCAATTATATAAAACCTTGGAAGTATACACTCCAAAATTATAGATCTATCCTTAAGGGTCTTTTAAGTTATCACGTAAGTTATTTATAGTGCCTAAAATACTCCTATAGTATTTTATTGTAATTAACTTGGCATGTTTTAATCTCGTTGTTGTCTTCTAGTATCATAAAATACTCCCATAGTATTGTAACTTTTTGTTTTGATCTAGAAATCCCTTGAATAGAGTTAGGTAATTTTTAAGACTGTTGCAACACCATATCACTCCTAAACATATGTCGGCCACATCTCGAATGATTATAGTTAATCAGGCTATATTGATCCTTGATATGATTACATAACTGTCCAAGTTTGACCGTACTGTTCAACCTTTAAATACTTTTGTTCTGTTCTTCTTGTGATACTTGTTCTAGTAAGTATATATGTATAAGCACGTATGTATATTTTTATACGATATTGTTATATTCTTAAAATATATTATTATTCAGAGCACTTAGGCCCCATTGTATTCATAGTTGTATATCATTTATCGGTAGAAATACTTAGTTCACTATAAACAATGCTCTGATACCATTCTGTCACATCCGCAAACCGGAACAGCGGAAAAGTTCGGGGGCAGAGGACATCATGTTTAGTATCACAAGACATGCATCGTAGTAATCAAAGTAATAAACAACCATTTCATTTGAAAGAAAGTGTTTACAAAGTATGTGGTTCACAAAACATAGACTACATATGTAAATAACAAAACAAGACATGAAGCTATTATATTCCATCTTCTGAATCCCAGAGCGAGTACCTGTCTACTGGTTTCCTGAGAATACAAGTTATTTTGAAAGAGTAGATCAACATTTAAGTTGGTGAGTTCATAAGATTTTAGTGATGTCATGAAAGTTGTAATTTCTTTTTAGAAAAGTTCGCATGTTCCTCCAGAAGATCCTATATCTTTTGATGTGATGAAAGTTAAATAAAAATGACTCTACAATCCTTTCTATGAGTACTACATGGTTACAAGTTATATAAAACCCAGAGTAAACAAAGAATCAATTGTGTGTATCTGCCCTTAACCCACAACCAAACAAGGAACAGGTAATGAGGCAAAAGGCACACACCCCATTGTTTGTTAGATCGTTGTTGTATATAACCCTATCGTATTCACTTGGTACTCACGGACTTAACTGCAATAGTTCCTTTATATTTTATGAAAACATTTTTAAGAAAACCCTTATTTCTTTTAGTAAAAATGGTAACTACAATGGTTCCTTCTATAATCACTTAGTTTATACTAGCTATATATAATCTAATATCGAATGGATAGTTAGTTATGTGAATCTTCCCTAAGCCCACAACCAAACAAGGAACAGGAAGTACACATCCAATTACCTATCAGGTATTAATTATATATAACCATGATGTATAAACTAAGGTATTATAAAATTAACCACCTAAGGTCCTTTAAGTTATACTGGTTTAATAAAATACATTAAACCTTTACTGGTAGGTTTCTAGTTTTGTCTACAAAATGTTCTAATTATGAAGTATGTTTTGTACTAGAAAACGATGTATTGAATTTGTATACTATGACCTGGCCCATACCTGGTACTCCTTATGATTACTTGGTGTATATGAAATATATATATATATATATATATATATATATATATATATATATATATATATATATAGCTAAGATCGGGTAGGTAGTAGGCGGGGTGAATCTGCTCTAAGCCCATAACCAAACAAGGAACAGGAAATGAAGTGAAAAGCAGACGTCCTACTACCTATCGGATCCGATTAATATATATTCCTAATGTATAAACTAAGGAATCATAAAGTTAGCATTATATTGACATACTGAAGTACTGACTACCTTAAAACCATATTGTTTTATTAAGGTCATAATGTGATGAGTCGTACCCATATTATACGCTCTCCCTGCAAGAGATTCTGGTTACAAAACGCGACTTCAGCAAACAAATTGCTAAGCCGTGAAGTAGTCTTACATTAAACTTATCTTGTATACCACATTTATTATCACCTTTTGTTTAGAACAATGAGTTAGTGATCATTGGTATAATGTTGTAAATCATGATTTGTTCTTCTGTTATAGTATTTAGTATGCTCTTTTGGTTATCATGCATTGTATCTTCCTCCATGTTTCTCTTTATAGTATGTTCTCTGTGTTATCGTGTATTGTATCTACCTCCGTGTTTCTTTTTATAATATTTTCTCTATGTTCTAGTGTATTGTATCTACCTCCTTGTTTCTCTCTATAATATGTTCTCTATGTTCTAGTGTGAACTAAACCAGTAAACTATACCTATTATAGTTTACTAGTATGATTACTTGAACTGATACTGACTTGAAGAAAAGACTCATTTTATCTACTAATTTATTATTGTACTTTAAAAATAGAGTTTTGTAAACTATAAAGAAACATAACTTTAAAAGAGTTTTTGAAATGTTTTGATCACTTTTAAATACATAAGCAACCCTTTAAAAGATGTTAATAACCAAACATTTTCACAATTATCATTGTGTCCATCTTGTATCCCCCCCCCCCTTAAAAGCATTTAAAACAGTTTGAAAGATTGATTATAGGGGTATGAACTCACCTTATGTGGGTGATTCAATCGAATATGCGCGTAAGGATGAAAAGTTCCAAGAACGAAGTCTCGAGATACTAACGAATCCTAATGACATAAAATGGCATATATTGGTATGAATTTGGTGTTTAAAGCAACTATCATGTAGGGAAACGCCCTTAGGGACTAAGAAACACTTGGACTAAGTGTTAGAATCACATGTGATTCATCAAAGGGGTGTATACGGCCACAACTTGGTGTGTACGGCCATGGAGTGTACGGCCGTAAACTCATGGTAAAATGTTCACAAGAGGGTGTATGAATGATAGGGAAGCTTGTGGGACTATTGCTCAACAAGAATAGGAACTAGATTCTCACTTTGGAGGCCCTTTTGGGGTGTTTTGAGGTGTGTACGGCCACATATGGGTGTATGGCCGTACACTCCTTTGGTTCCAGTTAAATGTTGATTCTAGGATGTTAAACATGAGTATCCAGCACGTACTAAGCATAGGGAAAGGATACTTACACTTTGGAGGCACAAAAGGGTTTTCACAACCACCAAGAACAATTGTGTGTTCTTGGTGTTCTTGGTGAAAGATGAAGATCTTGAAGATCTACCCAAATGATGATTTCCATGGATAAAATCAAAGGGTGTTACTAGGTTAAGAAGGATAACAACTAATCAAAAGGAAAAAAGGCTTACATTCTTGAAGATCGGGGTGAAAAGCTTGATGATAGTTGAGAGAGAACTAGAGTTCTTGACTTGGAAACTAAAGAAATGACTTAGAAATGGAAGGATACTCTACTTATGGGGGAGGGTGTACGGATATGATGGGTATATCGCCGTACACCAATGTGTATGGCCGTACACTCCCTTGGATGGAGTGTTCGGCTCGATTTCAACGCGACTGACTCATCCCTAACCCAATAGCTTGATTGTACTGATTTTAGAACCCTTAAACATACTCTAAGCAATGCTAAAAGATAGCAGAACGAGTCTGACACTCGGTTGTATTGAATGGCTTCACTTACAAGGAAAAAAAATTCGGGTTGTCACAATCGTTAGTTCCTTAAATGGTTTGAAATTATGGGTTTCACCATCATCACGGCCTCATGATCTTGGATCATAAACACAGACTTGTTACATACCTATCACCTAGTTGGTTTCGACCAGATATGTCTTAGGTATGTGTCATTGTGTGCGGTCGTGAAATCATTTTCGGGTGAAAAAGATTGGTTTGAAAAACTAAATGTACCTCTGCTATAAGTGGACCAAGAATAAAACTCTTAACTCAAGATGACTAGAGTAAGGTAGCTTAGTGACTAATGTGAATACAATCTAATTGGGAAGCATTACTCATGATGAGATATCCATTAAGGCTTCAAAACATATTGAGTCATGGAGGCTTGGGACAACGTGTTGTAGCATGCTTCTAGGGACACCTAACTAGTGCAAAGGATCAAAGATATAACTTTCCATAATGTTGCAAAGCATGTTTCACCATAAGTCTTCGCTAGCAGGCTACACAAACAAGTTAACCAAACAAACAACAAAAAAAAATTTGGCTTTTTGTTTTTGAAATGCAAATAACAAAAATAAGAAAATCTTTTGGATATTTCTGATTTTGAATTTAAAGAAAAAAAGAAGAAAATATTTTTAGGATTTTTGATTTTGAATTGAAAAGTTCTAAGGAAAAGAAAAGAAAAGTGTACTAGACATGAGAAAGGTAGAGTACCTACTCATTGCTTTGATGCATCTACATAACATATGTGCCTTGAGACACGAAGCGTAGTCTGAACCATTCAGAGGAAAGTCGAAATCGAAGTATGTCGAACACTAAATCGTGAAAAGTAATGTCTTAATCATTCAACGACTTGTCGACACAACTTAATGTGATTAAAAAGTGAGACCTGCAACAACATTTGCATCTATCATTCCTAATCCCGACAGAATCCTTTGAAAAGTATTATCATCCAAAGGTTTTGTGAAAATATCAACAAGTTGATCAATAGTCTTCACAAATTGAACTTCAATGTTTCCATCCTCAACATGATCTTTGATAAAGTGATAGCGAAGTGCAATATGTTTGGTCTTCGAATGTTGCACTGGATTATGGCAGATGCAAATAGCACTATGTCAATCACAATCAAAACTAGAAAAATAGCCTTTACCGACGCGCAATCAATGACACGTGCTGATAGAGGACACGCATTTATACGTGCCCTAAAAATTGATGTAAATTTTCCAAAATATGAAGCATAGAAGACACGCATTTATGTGTGCCCTACAATTAGTGCCCAACAAAAAAATTTAAAAACACGGAGGGCACCTTCAATAAAAAAGTGAGTCGTGTAGAATTGTCGCTTTATAATTTTTTTCATCAACGCGCGTTCTTCAATTTTTTAATTGCAAAGGGGGGAATGAAATACCAAAAAATTGAAAACCCCGCCTGATACTCTCCTCCTTCTTCTTTGTATGCTGTGAAATCCTCTTCGATCAAAAGAAACCCTAAAAGCATTGTGTGGGTTCCTAATATGCGATTTTTAGTTGTGAAGTTCCTGAAATCATATTTTTGACTTCGATATGCGATTTTTCTGAATTGGTATTTGGTGTGTAGAAGATCGATATTCTCATATTTTTGAAGTTCTTAAAATCCTCTTCCATCAAATGAAACCCTAAAACCACGCCTGATACCCACCTCCACTACCTCCAACCCACACCGAATCTTCAAACCTCGCATGATGACGGTATACAGGTGGTGGGGATTGTCATTCAATGCGGCGAGTGAATCAGGAGCGAGAGGTCCTCGCTCTTAATGGCTGGTTTCCAGTTGCAATTGACTCAACAAACGAGTTTGTTGTTGAAGAAACGAAAGAACGATCCTCCATTAGGGTTCAAGCATATCGGTAATACCTGCTACCTCAACATCGTTCTCCAGTGCTTAACCTATACTCCTTAATAGAGGGAAAAAGGAAATCCCTAAAAAAATTAGAAAACCCCGCTCGATTCTCCTCCACCTTTGTTTCCCTCTTTCGTCTCACTCACAACACCGTTGATTGAGGATTATGCAACTCCTCAATTTCCTCATTCGCTCCTCGTTGTTTCCATCTGCCACCATCCCTTGCCGTCTTCTTCCATCTCCAGTCATGTCCTCACCAAATCGACAAAAGAATGCGTGCTTTGAACCGCAACTCAAAAAATTAGGTCATGTCCTCTCGCTCACAAAGCCGACGATTGAGGATTTTGCTACTCCTCAATCGCCTCCTTCTCTCCTCGCCTTTTCTGTGTGTAAGCCTCCTTCAACGGCTCCTTCCATTTCCGACATTCTACTTGTCCCTTGTACATTCTAATTCGCCCATGTACATTTCCGTTACTTTGATAATAATTTGATCTTTTCCATCACTCTGTACAAATTCATGGCCAAATACAATTGTAAGAAGGTATGTACCCTGTATTGTCTTTCACATTGATCTTGAATTCAAGATATATTCACCTGATTTTAAATGTTAGCATTTGGTCTTCTCTTCATCAACAACTGTGTATAGACAGCTGGAGAAAATTCCATGTGTTGAGGACTTTGAACTCAAGGCAATGAACCCATATGGGTGCACAAAGGTAGTAGCCAATGAAGAGTTTATATAATTGATACAAATGTTTGAAATTTTATTGTTTATATGTGTGTTGGTTAGCTGTTCCTTGAAGAGATTGCTCGAGATATTCATAATGCAGATTGGGAGTGGAAAATAATACTGCTGACTTCTCTTGTGGCTTTGTTTTTTGATTGATGGAAATCAAAGATTCCATTAAAGAAGAAAGGTTTTCCAGCAGCATATGAATCAACCTTTGAAGCTGAAAAAAAAAACACCAATGTATTTATTTGGAAGGAATGGAATTTGTGATTGGAGTTGAACTCCAGGGGAATTGGAATCTGAAGAAATTGTATTTTGTCATGTCTTTGGTTTGGCAAGAAATGGAATAGAATTCATAAAAGTCTCAATTTACTTTAAATGGAATGGAATTCAATAATTAAAACTGAATAATTTTTAGGAAATGGAATAAAATCCATCAAAGGTACTTAGACACTTAACTCTTTTTTTTTTCTAGGGACAAAGTCGTCTTTTTATACTTTTCCTTTCCATGTAGGCAGCTGCAAGAGTCTGGAGAGACGGGCAGAAGAAGAGAGTATACATCTATAGGTTTGTGAGCACTGGAACTATTGAAGAAAAGGTAATAGAAAAACTACAAATATTTCTACTATTTTTTCTTTTTCCTATTATCAGTTTAGTTAAGCAAAGGGTAAAATTTATTCAACAAACACTAGCTAAGTAACATTCAGGTATTTCAGTATTTGTTACTTCTTTTTGAACATATTCAAATGCTTCTTGATGAATAATAATAAATATCACACCTCATGAATTCAGGGGACAAATGTCTATACTGAGGATCTATGGGATCTATTTACATTTCATGAGAATGCAAGGCAAGTTTACTTTTTATAAACTGTATTCTTCATGCATTGGAGGTGTGTGTGGCATTTGATTCAAGTAAAGATATATAAAAAAATATATAGTCAGCTTATATTTTAACAAGATATTAACAATAATGGTAATATTGGTTTTATAATGTTGTTATAGAATGATTTGGTGCACGGATGGGGTTTGGATTTTGCACTTCGACCATGGAAATTAAAAACTAATACTTGCAAAACTAGTAACTAGTAACAAAAGTAAAATCTATTTTTCAAATGTTGTTATAGAATGATTTGGTGCACGGATGAGATAGCTCCAAAGAAGGTGATGGACATTGTTAGATGCCTAGAAGAAGGCATGTTCAAGACTACAACCACAAAAGTAAAATCTATTTTTCTTTACATTGAATTTTGAAAGAATCCATCTAGTTGATAACCGGAAACATATCCGACTAAAATATACAAATTATTATATGTTTTATAGGAGGAATACAAGAATTTAGATACATTGGAAAACCGTTTACATATTCTAATCAGACGCCTCCCGTTGAGCAACCAAAATCAACATTATCAGCAACAAGGCAATACTTTTGTTCCCATGGGAACAATGATTCCAAATCCGGGCATGACACAAAGTGGGAACTCAAATATAATGGCCACATGATGCCATCACATGTACACACAGGAAACCTTTTACCTAATACCACCCGAATTTCCAGTGGGATGCAAAATGGTTCCTTGGGGTCGTCTGATGGTAAAATTTGTCTCTTATTATTTTATATTATCGACTTTTCTTCTACTCTGTATCAAAACATTGGATCCACTTTGGCAGGAGGTTTGATGAATGGTTATCAATAGTCAACATCAAAGTTTTCGAGTGGAAACAGTTTCATTTCATCAATGGGGGCACAAAGAATGGACAGCCAGATGATGCCTACTCCTGGATTTAATAATAGTAATACTAATCAGTCTTACATGAACACAGATATGTCCAACAATGTTGTTGGGCTATCGACTATTGACTCAACAATGGTATCTCATTCTCAGCCACTGAACCAGAAGCAACAAGTCGGTGGCCAAAACAGTAGCATATTACATAGCCTTGGGATCCATATGGGTGAGGGAATCAGGTCTAGTTTACAACAGAAAGCTTATGGCTTTTCAAATTGCTCAATAAACAACGAATTAGGAATGATGCCCAATAATTCACCTATGATGAATGCTTCAAGAACCTCAGAAAGTTAGGTGACACCTTCTCATTATGGGAACATGAATGTCCATCAACAACATATGTCACAGGGTACTCTCTCTCTCTCTCTCTCTCTCTCTCTCTCTCTCTCTTTCTCTCTCTCTCTCTCTCTCTTTTCTTTTGGCACTGTAGTATCCTCTTTAATGTTGATGGGGTACTTAATACGTATACTTTGTAGGTGATGGTTATGGGAGTAGCACCATTGATACTTCGCGAACCGGAAACTTTTATGTTCCCACAACCTCAAATACATCAATGATGAATAATCAAAACATGAATCCAGTAAGCTTGCATGCACTACATACACGAGTGCTCCTTTGATGGTCAATCAGTCAAATTTCGTCAATACTCAGCAGGCAGAAAAGATGAATTTAAGGTCTCAGCATTCACTACATGAGACTCCTATGCAATCTCAGCAGCATGTTCATTTTCAACAATTTGTTCAAAATCAAAGTTAACAGATGCAACAGAATCAACATTTGTCATATGGTCAGTCTCAGCTATTGGCTTTCAATGGTATGTTTAAAATTTTAGTTTGTAAACAATTTTTTTTTTTTTCAGTAATTATAGTAAAATAATATACAAAGTAGAGCTACAGATATACATTGTTTATATTATAATCTTATTTCGGTTTTAATGAGCTTTCAGTGTCTTATTTGTATTTTTAACTAAATTACAATTTTATTTTCTATAAATAACTAGAAAATACATTTTTTTTAATCTGATTTGGATTTTAGTGAGCTTTTAGTATGTTTATTTTTTTTAGTTTGTAAATAAAAGTTCCATTAATTATAGTTACATAATTAATGAAATTACATCACTTGTTAGTCCCACGTAAAAGGAAAAATGAAATTACATCACTTGTTGAGGTAATCTTTATCAGGATTCTTGTAAAATTAAGTCAACTCTAATTTAACTTTTTATTCTAAAGAGTAAAACAAGTTTAAATTTTGATGTGAATATGTTAAGATACACTGACTCAATCAAACTTTGAGAATTATAGCTCAAAAGCTCGTGATTCTCTAAGTAAGTTACCTTTTTACCCTTTGATGCCTTCAAAAACACTCCTTGTTTGTTTCCTTCCTGCATATCACAAGCATCTGCTCGCCAAGTAAGTTACCTTTTTATCTTTTGACTTTCTTGGTCAAGGTAGTTGACTAATTTCTATGTTGCATGGAAAAGAGTATTGACTATTGAACCCTATTGATTTTAAATCAAATTATCAAATCATATATAAACTACCCAAACAATATTCAAATTTTATTTTATCGCCTCAATTTTGCAGACGAGCATTGTGTTTACATTAGAAGAAGGCCCTAGGGTCTTGTTCAATGCTTTAGCTGTGTTTGCTCTAAGGGAGATCAACTTATCAAAAGTAAGTTATTGTTTTCACCCTTTTATTTAATATTTTTGTGATTGAATGAAAGTCTTAATGAAAGTAATTAACAACCCTTTTTCTGTAAATGATGTTGTGATTGTGGGAGAGGTGTTGTGTTTTTCTTTGTTGCTAGGTAACCTTCTCAACAACAACATTCTACTTAAGCAGGTGAGTAATCAAGACTAAGGGAGACTCGTAATCATGTTTGGCATTCCTTTCCAATACACATTAAGCAGGTGGTACGCACACAAGGCGTTGGTAGAAACAAATAACATGAAATGTTTCCAGTAAGAAACAGAGTTGTATGATTATTTGTTAGTTTTATAGGAATGTATAACCCATGTTAGCAATGTATTATTTTTGTTTAACATTTGAATGATTCTTTGTATGACATTATAATTTGTTCAATTTATTTTATTTTTTGAGTATGAAATTTTATTTTATATTATGCAAATTTAATATAAAAATTAACAAATATATAATTTTTTTAAACATTTAGATTTACGATACACAAAAATGTGTGTCATCTTCATTTATGACAAGGCCTTTCTTGACAGGGGCTTTCTTGATACGCACTGCGTGTCGTAAGGTTGCGACACGCGAATGCGTGTCGTCTTCATTTATGACAGGGCCTTCCTTGATAGGCATTGCGTGTCATAAATGCACGTCGTAAATGTGCGTCGTCTCTCTTTATGAAAGGGCCTTCCTTGACGCGCATTTGCGCGTCGTCTGAGCCTTTTACGATGTGCAATGAGCGTCCTAAAAGGCTGTTTTTCTAGTAGTGAATGCAACGAAATTTTCTTCATGTTGATTACATAATCATGTAGTTGACTTTGAATCCAAATGATTTGACAAGTGCAAGCTGCAGCAGCAACATATTCTGCTTCTGCTATGGAAATCGAAACACAAGTTACCCTCTTCAATTGCCAGCTAACGAGCTTTTCATCCCAAAGTTGACTTCCACCACTCTTATTTTTACAATCTAGCTAACATCCACCAAGGTCTACGTCTGAGAATGCTTGAATGAAAAACCCTGTTTTCGAAGGGTGCCACAAGCCCAACGAAACTGTGTCTTTGAGATAACGAAATATATTTTTGACTGCTGTTAGACGAGGTTCCCTGGGATTCAATTTATACCTAGCACAATTGCAAGCAGCAAACATGATATCAAGTAGACAAGTTGTTAAGTAAAGCAACGAACTGATCATGCTCATGTACAACGTGAGATCAACAGCCGACTTATACAACGAAGGACCAAGTCGAGTGCCAACTACCATTGGTACTAGTAATTTTGTGTTATTCGTCATTCCAAACTTTTCAAGCAGATTACGAGAATAATTCTCTTTATTGATAAAGATACATTCTCTACTTTGACGAATATTTAATCCTAGAAAATTATTGACTTTACCCATCATGCTCAATTCAAACTGGCTTTTCATCGTGTTTTCAAAATAATTCAACAGATTAGGATCAGTAGAACCAAAAATAATGTCATCAGCATAAATTTGAACAAGCATGAGATGATTCTCAACTTTCTTTCGAAGCAGAGTGGGATCAATATATCCTTGTTTAAATTTTGATGACTTTATGAAATTAGTAAGAGTGGCATACCATGCTCATGGTGCTTGTTTGAGTCCATAAACAGCCTTGTCTGAAACATAAAAATGATCAGGGTATTGAGAATTTACAAAACCTGGTGGTTGCTCGACATACACCGTGTCTTCCAAAACTCAATTAAGAAAGGCACACTTCACATCCATTTGATACACATCAAAATCTTTGTGTGCCATATAGGCTAAAAAGATTCTAACAGCCTTGAGTCTTGCAACAGGGGCAAAGGTTTCTTCATAATCGATAGCTTCTTGTTGCGAATGACCTTTAACAACTAGCCTAGCTTTATTTCTCACTATATTTCCTTCTTTATCAGTTTTATTTTTGAAAATCCACTTTAAACCTACGATTGGTGTATCTTTAGGTTTCAAAACAAGCCTCCAAACATTGTTTCGTTCAAATTTAACCAATTCAGATTGCATAGATACAATCCAATCAGGATCTTCCATATCAATCTTTACTGACTTTGGTTCACTTTTTGAAATAAACACATTAAACATACAAAATTCTTGATGAACATTAAGTACCTTTGTAACATCCCGTTTAAACTAGAATAATTAAATAATAAACCCGTAACCCCGAGAAGTAACTTTTATTATTATTTTATATTATTATAGTCCAAAATCAAATAATAATTAGCAGGGTCTTTGTTTCGGGAAACCAAATGACAAGATTTGAATCTCTGGGGGTTAAAGTGTAATTTCGGGATTTATTTTGCAAAGGATTTTGAAGATAGGGGTTATTTGGTAAATGTTAGATTTAGATTGAAAAGATTTTTGGTAGCTGGGGGCTGAAAGGTACATTCTGGACCTAAATTGAAAAGGATTTTGAAGATAGGGGTATAGGAAGGGTCGTTTGGTAACTTTTGGATAAAAATTGAAAGAAAAAGAAGATGGAGGGGCTGATTTCATTATTATGGGAAAGATGGTATAAGGGAGTCGGGGTATATAAAATTGATCCGTATATGGATAATGAAGGCCCAAAAGGCTATGGGTAGCTTAATGTTGGGCTAGAAAGTTGTTTGGGCTTAATGGTCTATGGGGTATGCATGGTGACATAGTTGATGGATTAGGGTTTTCATAATTAAATTAATAAAAGTTTAATAAATCCTGTAACAACCCGTTATTTCATGTCAGTAAAGATCGAGTCATGTAACCTCCTTGAGAAAGGAAATAGAATATGAAGTATTCAAAAACTCTATTTGGAGTACACTATGTGGTAGTTATCATCTTAAGGTTTCCAAACATATAAATAACACAAAAATCCGAGTTATAACGAAGAAGTTATGCTCATTATAAGTTTTCCGACAAAAACCAGCAATACAAAGTTACGTAAAAACGCAGAGTTTCAATAAAACATTTTCTGACCTTAGGTGTCTAAATGAAAGTGATAGATATCGTTAAACTACAAACATGCATAAAAAGAACGCTCAAATCGGACATCATATGAATAAGTTATGAATTTTTAAAGAAATTCCTTAAACACGTCACTTTAATAAATAAATAATAAAAATAATTTCGGAATTTGCCAACGGAATCTAAATGAAAGTTGTAGATCGTAGTCTCACCTTCGCGGGGATATAAAGAACGCCAAAAACGGAGTTCGTATGAGGGAGATATGAATTTTTGAAGTTTGATAATTAATTTATATATAATTTTTATTCAAAATTCGGTATTATCCGAAGAGGAGTCAGCCTAGGGCTATAGTACGCGCCGCGTACCCTAGTACGCCCCGCGTACTGAGAGGCCACGGCCTCGGATCGTCCACGTCGCACGATCCGGAGAACCCGACCCGCTGTCCCATCCGACCCGCGTGCCAGCGACCCGTCCCATCCGACCCGCGAACCCAGGGATCCGTCCCATCCGAAGCCGAGGCAGTCGAGGCCTCGGTCATGCGTGACGTACGCGTACGCGCTGCGTACTAGCGTACGCCCCGCGTACTGAGGCAGACCAGCCTCTCTATAAATAGCATACGAAGGTTTCCAAAGAAAGGGCTCATTCTCTCTCATTTCTCTTGCGTTTTTCCTCGTTTTCCGTGCTCGTACTACCCCGAAGCCCTGGTCACTTCGTACAAGATCCAAAGGTCGATTTTCTCCCGAGGAATCCCGATATTTCCGAGGAAAATCCATTTCCCGAGACGAAACTCTGCCGTTTTTCCATCTCGCTATCTTCAAGTTGTCCAGTGAGTTCATACCCCTTTCTAACACACTTTAAATACATTTTTAAATACTTTTACACTCTTTTAGGGGGGGAATACAAGTAAACATACGGTTATTATCATGTATTTTATAAAGTTTCACTTCACTTATATTATCAAATAAACCACTTGGAACTCATTACTATTATGGAAAACTCTTGTCATACTTTGTGTGCATTAGACTTATACGAAGCATATAATGATCTTTCATTGTTAAATCGTTTTATACATTCTAAAAACTTATGATTTTGCTTTATCAAACATTTTGAAAAAGGA
Source organism: Lactuca saligna (assembly GCF_052625555.1). Classification (NCBI taxonomy): domain Eukaryota; kingdom Viridiplantae; phylum Streptophyta; class Magnoliopsida; order Asterales; family Asteraceae; genus Lactuca; species Lactuca saligna. The sequence continues at coordinate 240,554,789 of NC_136420.1, read as the reverse complement.
TAAACTTTGCATACAAAACTATCACTTTAATATAGACTTAATTGAGAATCCATGAGACGCGTACATCTTCAAACGTTACTTTTCTTTATTAGAAAGTACTGCAGTAAGTCCTGTCTATAACCAGAATCTCCCGCGACGAGAACGTGTCAAATGTGTATAGATCTATACGGGAAGTCATGATCCCGCACCCTGACTGTTAGCTACAGTCCGTCTTTTGGGGTGACAGTTGTCATAGCACTGCGACGCCTGAAGAACGTCGTTACATGCATAATATGTTTAGTATGGTTATAGAAACTCATCGGATATACAATTATTATGATATTCAGTTTTGATGAGCGAGTAGTTATTAAAACTATTCTTCATCCAACCGGTTCGGTCTTCGCGTAGTTTTATTATATATAAAACTATGACACACTTACGAGGAACGTCGGTTTCTTGCAATTTTCGGTCTTAGAGACTGGCGTTATGTGTGAGGAAAATAAGGGTTTTTCCTGCATACAAACCAAACTACTAATAGGAAAATAAGGGATTTTCCCGGTGCAATCATTTACAACTTATAACATGAACAACTATATACATCTCATACTTTTATAAGAAAATAAGGGTTTTTCTTGGAAAACACAACAAATCGTATTTCAACTATTAAGGAAAATATGGGATTTTCTGGAGTTAATGCATTCATTTCCAACACCACAAATCACAACTCTTTGCATTTTGAAACGCTACGTTTACTGGAAAACATACACCCATTTTGGAATGGCATCCAATTTTTCTAAACTACTTATGGACTCACCAACTTAATTGTTGACACTTTTTCTTTGAAATAACTTGTATTCTCAGGAAATCGCTAAGCAGGTTGGGAATCAACTTTTGGGATTAACGCGCTGGCGTTAATTACTTCATTTTGAATGATGTTTATGTACCTTTATTTTGAACATGTAATGAATACAACTATGTAAACATCTTGCAAACTTATTATATATGGTGGTGTGTACTTTCCTTTCTATGAACTGTTATGATATTGAACATGACGTCCTCCGCCCCCGAACGTTTCCGCCGTTCTGGTTTGGGGGTGTGACAGATTGGTATCAGAGCATTGTTTATAGGGAATTAAGTATATCAAAACCATTTCTTTTTGGTATACAACTATAAACTCAACTGGGTAAAAACACTCTGAGTAAGAGTCATACTTTTAAAAAAATTTTAATTTTTAATTAGTTTTTGTAAAGTAGGCATGCATTCATTTCATATCAACAACATGGTCATTACCATAGTTAAAACAACATTGAAGTATTATATATCGGTTGTGCAGTGCAGGTATGCCTTGGGACATGTAATCGGAACTGGGAAGGATATAGCCTGATCAACTATATTTGTCCAAGAGCCGACTAAACATATGCCAAGGAGTGTCTGTAATGGACAACAAATTTTAAAAATTTCCAAAATCATAAAGAATATTGAGGGTGTATTTGAGTGCCGTCAACCATTAAACTCGAGAGTAAGTTTCATGTGCTCTAACTTATAGTAAACTTTGAACCCTATTCTCGTACAGTCTAAATGGCGGGATTCCATCACCCCAATGACCCCTACTACCCCAACCAAGGTAATGGTGGGTGGATCGAAGCAAATTCTGAAGAAGACGAAGAGCCTATAGATTTGGAGGCAGGGGATGACTCTGGCACGGATTCGGAGCCAGAAATTATAAATCCACCAGTCCTACAACCTCCCGTCCACGTGAGGAATTTCCAAGGACCCACTCCAGTGTGGGGAAGTCACCTCCATCATTGGAGCCAACAACAAAGCTTACGCCCTCCTTACGGCATGTGCCGAGACTTCTATGATGTGAGAGGCGGGGGATCAGCCGATCGCGCACTTCCGGTCATGGTTGGCAAACTCGCCAACCAGTGTTATCAATCTGGAGTGCAAGCCAACCGAATCCGAGAGATCAATGTGGATGTGCAAATTCACACGGCCGATATCAACCGCCTAGAGTTGATGCAGAACGACATCCACATTCGCGCCGAAGCGTTTCAAGCACAAGCAAACGCAGCCTTCACAGAATTAAGAGAACAACAAGCTGTGTTTGATAGACGCCTCATGGGGTCGAAGCAGTCCGACACAGAGTCGAGCTCTAAACACAAGGCGCACCGCAAGTAGTACTTGCCCAACTCTCAAATTTTGTTATAAACTAGGACTTCGGATAAAAGTATTACTTTCTTTAAAAATTTTCCGTAACCGGAGGCCTTTAGAGAGGCCAAGAAATTTTGTCTAGACCCCGCTGTAACACAACTATATGTTTAATATATATAAGGGTATACCGCTTTTCTTACCGTTGTTAATCATGCGCAAATAGTTCGATTCATTGGTGCATCTATTCAAACTTTACTTTCAAGCTTAAAACATTGTGTCAGTTAAACTCAACTTCCTAGAACTATTAGGAGTTCATTCAATATCATTCAACTTTGAACTGCCAAAACTTATAATTTTCTTCCATATTTTTCTTTTGGCAGCAAGATGCCTCCTCGTCCAAACCTAAGGCCCAGGCCGGGCACGGCACCACCACCACCTCCACCACCAGCTTATGATCCGGCCATGGTTCAGGCTGCTATCACAGCAGCAGTAACTGCAGCCCTCTCGCAAATAAACTCCCAAGGGAATGGAGGGGCGGGAAGCAGCACGAATCATCCAAATCATGGTACTGGTCATGGCCAAGGAAGAGAATGTACCTACAAGGAGTTCTCTAACGCTAAGCCAAAACGGTCTTCGAGATCTGCTCATGCCTAGAAGCAAGCAAAGTCAAGTTCGCTGCCTGCACCTTTGTAGATCGAGCCCTCACTTGGTGGAAAAGCCATGTGAATTCAGTGACGCTCACTGTCGCCAACGCCATGAGTTGGGACGACCTAAAGGTTCTACTACTGGAAGAATACTGCCCAAGGGGCGAAGTACAAAAGCTTGAGCAGGAGCTCTGGAATCTGAAAATGACTGGGTCTGACCTAATCACCTACACCACTAGGTTCAACGACCTCGCTGCACTGTGCCCTACCATGGTCAACCCAGAATCAAAGAAGGTTGAAAGGTACATTTGGGGGTTGTCACCCCAGATTCAAGGGCATGTCCTAGCTTCCGGCCCTGCTACCTACAACAGTGCTAAGCGCCTGGCCCAGCGACTCATCGACCATGGAGTAAAACCCGATATCATTTCGACAACTGCAAATCCACCTAGGGAAACTCAGGGCCAGAGTAAGACTTGGAATAAAAGGAGGGGACAAACTCTCCAGGAAAACCCCAGGAAACAACAAGTGATAGCGACACACGCTATTACTGTACCTACGAACCCTTCCCCCACAAGCTCATACATTGGGAAACTTCCTAAATGCAACCGATGCAGTTTCCACCACCACGGTCCTTGCTCCAATCTTCAATGCACCAACTGTAATAAAAAGGGACATACAGCCCGCTATTGTAAAGGGCCAATCCAACCATCCGTTCCCACCACTAATACCGGGGTAAATCGCGCCTGCTTCAAGTGCGGAGACACAGGGCACTACCGCAAGTACTGCCCAAGGGTAAACAACCGGAATACCGGTGGAAGGGGCCGAGTTTTCGCAATGGGACAGGATGAAGCCATTGCGGACCCTACAGTTGTTACAGGTACGTTCCTTCTCGATAACTCGTATGCATGCATTTTGTTTGATAGTGGCGCGGAAAGGAGTTTTGTGAGTCACGGCTTTAAAGGCCTGCTGAAATCAATACCACAGTCATTGAGTGAACCATTCATAGTAGAAATGGCCAACGGGAAAACCGAAGGCACTAAGGAGATATACTTAAATTGCACCCTAACTTTAAATGATCATCCATTCTCAATCAACCTCATGCCAGTCTCGATTAAGAGTTTTGATGTCATCATTGGCATGGATTGGCTGAGTTCTCATCATGCGGACATTCAATGTTACGATAAGGCCGTTCGCCTTAATCTGCCAACCGGCGAAACTTTCATTATCTTGGGCGACAAACCAAGTACCACTCTTCGTATCATCTCAAGTATCCAAGCTCAGAAATGCCTACGCAAGGAGTGTCACGCGTTCTTGGCACATGTTGTGGATGTGAAACGCAAAGTCCAAGATATCAAGAGTGTGCCCGACGTACGCGATTTTCCTGATGTTTTTCCCGAGGACCTTCCAGGAATACCACCTGCGAGGCAAGTGGAGTTCCGAATCGATCTGGTTCCCGGAGCTACCCCAGTAGCCAAAGCACCCTATCGATTAGCCCCGGCAGAAATGCAAGAGCTATCCAGCCAACTGAATGAGCTACTGGGAAAAGGATTCATCAGACCGAGCTTCTCACCATGGGGAGCACCTGTACTGTTCGTGAAAAAGAAGGATGGATCATTCAGAATGTGCATCGACTACCGAGAACTCAACAAACTTACCATCAAGAACCGATACCCCCTACCCCGAATCGATGACTTGTTCGACCAACTCCAAGGAGCCAACTACTTCTCCAAGATCGATCTGAGGTCGGGATATCACCAGCTGCGAGTCCTGGAGAGTGATATCTCCAAGACGGCTTTCCGAACACGATACGGACATTACGAATTCGTAGTGATGCCGTTCGGGCTAACCAATGCCCCGACCGTATTCATGGATCTAATGAATCGGGTATGTCATCCATTCTTGGATAAATTCGTGATAGTATTCATAGACGACATACTCATTTATTCAAAGAATAAAGAAGAGCATGGTCAACATCTGAGGCAAGTGCTAGAGACGTTACGGACTGAGAGACTATATGCAAAATTCTCAAAATGTGAATTTTGGATTAGAAAGGTGGACTTTCTCGGTCACGTGGTCAGCAAGGAAGGGATCCACGTGGATCCATAAAAAATTAAGGCTATCAAAAACTGGTCGGTGCCAACTACACCAACAGAAATTCGCCAATTCCTAGGCCTGGCTGGTTATTATCGACGGTTCATCCAGAATTTCTCCAGCATCGCAAAGCCTCTTACCGCCTTAACCCAGAAAGGGGTGACCTACAATTGGGGAGAAAAGCAAGATTCTGCATTTCAGACTTTGAAACAGGCCCTTTGCAGTGCGCCCATCCTTTCTCTCCCAGAAGGGACCGAAGATTTTGTAGTATATTGCGACGCTTCGAAGCAAGGGCTGGGCTGTGTACTAATGCAGAGGGGAAAGGTTATTGCATATGCCTCACGACAACTAAAAACGCATGAGGTCAATTACACCACTCATGATTTAGAGCTTGGGGCGGTGGTCTTCGCTCTTAAAATCTGGAGACACTACCTATATGGTACCAAGTGCACTATCTTTACAGACCACAAGAGCCTACAACACATCTTCAACCAGAAGGAGTTGAACATGAGGCAGCGACGTTGGGTCGAATTACTCAACGACTACGAATGTGAGATTCGCTATCACCCAGGAAAGGCTAATGTCGTGGCAGATGCCGTTAGCCGTAAGGAGTACTCTGGCCGAAGAGTGAAGTCATTAGCCATGTCAATCCATTCGCACCTGTCAACACAGGTCAAGGAAGCTCAGATAGAGGCCCTAAAACCCGAAAACGTGACAAGTGAAACCCTTAGGGGAATGGACAAGAATTTAGAAATCAAGAGTGACGGAGCACGCTACCTCATGAACCGAATATGGACGCCCAAGTTTGGTGGACTTAGAGAGGTAGTTATGAACGAGGCACACAAGACTCCATACTCCATACACCCCGGGTCAGACAAGATGTATCAAGATCTCAAACAACTCTACTGGTGGCCAAACATGAAAGCAGAGGTCGCTACATATGTGAGCAAGTGTTTGACTTGCGCCAAGATCAAAATAGAACACCAGAAACCCTCAGGACTACTCCAACAACCTGAAATTCCTGAGTGGAAATGGGAGTAGATTTCCATGGACTTCATAACGAAACTGCCCAAAGCTCAGGGTGGCCAAGATACTATTTGGGTAATCATCGATAGATTAACCAAGTCCGCTCATTTCCTACCGATCAAGAAACTGATAAAATGGAAAAGCTATCGAGAATCTACATCCGAGAAATCGTACGACTCCATGGAGTGCCAATGTCTATCATCTCGGATAGAGACAGCCGATTCACATCTAGGTTCTTGCAATCATTGCAAAAATCCATGGGAACAAGATTGGACATGAGTACAGCCTATCACCCCCAAACTGACGGACAGAGCGAAAGAACGATCCAAACCTTGGAAGACATGTTGCGAGCATGTGTAATCGACTTTGGTAAAGCATGGGATGTTCACTTACCTTTGGTTGAGTTCTCTTATAACAATAGTTATCATACCAGTATCAATGCTGCTCCATTCGAAGCCCTTTACGGCCGTAAGTGCAGATCACCTCTGTGCTGGACGGAAGTAGGCGACACCCAACTAGCAAAAGGTCTAGTCCCTGATAGCACCCTCACTGGTCCAGAGATCATCAGAGAAACTACTGAAAAGATCGTGCAAATACGAGAGCGACTGAGATCCTTGAGGGATAGACAAAAGAGCTACGCCGACAAAAGACGTAAACCATTGGAATTCCAGACTGGCGATCGGGTACTACTGAAAGTCTCACCCTGGAAGGGAATGATACGCTTTGGAAAGCGTGGGAAGCTGAATCCTAGGTACATTGGACCCTTCGAAATCATTTCAAGGGTTGGTCCAGTAGCCTACAAACTCCAACTTCCAATAGAGCTTAACAAAGTACATCCAGTATTCCACGTATCAAACCTGAAGAAGTGTCTGTCCGACGAAACACTTGTAATTCCACTCGATGAGATCGAACTAAATGAAAATCTTAACTTTGTGGAAGAACCCGTCGAGATCATGGATAGGGAAATTAAACGAACTAAACAGAGTCGCATTCCAATAGTAAAGGTCCGATGGAATGCTAAGAGGGGACCCGAGTTCACGTGGGAACGAGAGGATCAAATGCAACAGAAGTATCCACATCTCTTCCCCAGCCCCTAAGACTCTTCTTTTGTATTAAAAATTTCGGGACGAAATTCCCTCTAACGGGGGGATGATGTAACAACCCGTTATTTCATGTCAGTAAAGATCGAGTCATGTAACCTCCTTGAGAAAGGAAATAGAATATGAAGTATTCAAAAACTCTATTTGGAGTACACTATGTGGTAGTTATCATCTTAAGGTTTCCAAACATATAAATAACACAAAAATCCGAGTTATAACGAAGAAGTTATGCTCATTATAAGTTTTCCGACAAAAACCAGCAATACAAAGTTACGTAAAAACGCAAAGTTTCAATAAAACATTTTCTGACCTTAGGTGTCTAAATGAAAGTGATAGATATCGTTAAACTACAAACATGCATAAAAAGAACGCTCAAATCGGACATCATATGAATAAGTTATGAATTTTTAAAGAAATTTCTTAAACACGTCACTTTAATAAATAAATAATAAAAATAATTTCGGAATTTGCCAACGGAATCTAAATGAAAGTTGTAGATAGTAGTCTCACCTTCGCGGGGATATAAAGAACGCCAAAAACGGAGTTCGTATGAGGGAGATATGAATTTTTGAAGTTTGATAATTAATTTATATATAATTTTTATTCAAAATTCGGTATTATCCGAAGAGGAGTCAGCCTAGGGCTATAGTACGCGCCGCGTACCCTAGTACGCCCCGCGTACTGAGAGGCCACGGCCTCGGATCGTCCACGTCGCACGATCCGGAGAACCCGACCCGCTGTCCCATCCGACCCGCGTGCCAGCGACCCGTCCCATCCGACCCGCGAACCCAGGGATCCGTCCCATCCGAAGCCGAGGCAGTCGAGGCCTCGGTCATGCGTGACGTACGCGTACGCGCTGCGTACTAGCGTACGCCCCGCGTACTGAGGCAGACCAGCCTCTCTATAAATAGCATACGAAGGTTTCCAAAGAAAGGGCTCATTCTCTCTCATTTCTCTTGCGTTTTTCCTCGTTTTCCGTGCTCGTACTACCCCGAAGCCCTGGTCACTTCGTACAAGATCCAAAGGTCGATTTTCTCCCGAGGAATCCCGATATTTCCGAGGAAAATCCATTTCCCGAGACGAAACTCTGCCGTTTTTCCATCTCGCTATCTTCAAGTTGTCCAGTGAGTTCATACCCCTTTCTAACACACTTTAAATACATTTTTAAATACTTTTACACTCTTTTAGGGGGGGAATACAAGTAAACATACGGTTATTATCATGTATTTTATAAAGTTTCACTTCACTTATATTATCAAATAAACCACTTGGAACTCATTACTATTATGGAAAACTCTTGTCATACTTTGTGTGCATTAGACTTATACGAAGCATATAATGATCTTTCATTGTTAAATCGTTTTATACATTCTAAAAACTTATGATTTTGCTTTATCAAACATTTTGAAAAAGGATAAACTTTGCATACAAAACTATCACTTTAATATAGACTTAATTGAGAATCCATGAGACGCGTACATCTTCAAACGTTACTTTTCTTTATTAGAAAGTACTGCAGTAAGTCCTGTCTATAACCAGAATCTCCCGCGACGAGAACGTGTCAAATGTGTATAGATCTATACGGGAAGTCATGATCCCGCACCCTGACTGTTAGCTACAGTCCGTCTTTTGGGGTGACAGTTGTCATAGCACTGCGACGCCTGAAGAACGTCGTTACAGGCATAATATGTTTAGTATGGTTATAGAAACTCATCGGATATACAATTATTATGATATTCAGTTTTGATGAGCGAGTAGTTATTAAAACTATTCTTCATCCAACCGGTTCGGTCTTCGCGTAGTTTTATTATATATAAAACTATGACACACTTACGAGGAACGTCGGTTTCTTGCAATTTTCGGTCTTAGAGACTGGCGTTATGTGTGAGGAAAATAAGGGTTTTTCCTGCATACAAACCAAACTACTAATAGGAAAATAAGGGATTTTCCCGGTGCAATCATTTACAACTTATAACATGAACAACTATATACATCTCATACTTTTATAAGAAAATAAGGGTTTTTCTTGGAAAACACAACAAATCGTATTTCAACTATTAAGGAAAATATGGGATTTTATGGAGCTAATGCATTCATTTCCAACACCACAAATCACAACTCTTTGCATTTTGAAACGCTACGTTTACTGGAAAACATACACCCATTTTGGAATGGCATCCAATTTTTCTAAACTACTTATGGACTCACCAACTTAATTGTTGACACTTTTTCTTTGAAATAACTTGTATTCTCAGGAAATCGCTAAGCAGGTTGGGAATCAACTTTTGGGATTAACGCGCTGGCGTTAATTACTTCATTTTGAATGATGTTTATGTACCTTTATTTTGAACATGTAATGAATACAACTATGTAAACATCTTGCAAACTTATTATATATGGTGGTGTGTACTTTCCTTTCTATGAACTGTTATGATATTGAACATGACGTCCTCCGCCCCTGAACGTTTCCGCCGTTCTGGTTTGGGGGTGTGACAAATCCAAGACTTCATTTATTGATGGATTCAAAGCTAGGGTGATTATGGAAGCATTTGGAAGGGTATCATTGATGGCTCACTTTAAACTTTGGGAGTTACACTATTATCATTTATGGATCTCTTTAAGCTTTGGGAGTTACACTCTTATCATTGATGGTTCTCTTTAATCCTTGGGAGTTACACTCTACATCTTCTCATAACCAATTACTAGCAATTGAAGACTAATTGAAGACATGGACGTTTTTTTGTCATTCTTAAGTGTGGTAGACGTTTTTTTGTGTTATTTCAAGAGTTTCCTTAAATTTCATTTACTAGTTTTAATGAATAATTGGTTGGTTGGCTTGTAACCACCGTGTTTGTAATAAAGGCTTCATATAAAGCCAAGTTTATGCATGGGAAAGTGAATAGATGAATTTTTAAGAAAAAAACCTTTGTTCAATTGGAATTATTGTTATAATTCACAAATTATCTTGTTAGGACGTGTTCTTGACTTGATACAAACTCAATCCAATAGGTCTTGGATTGTTTTCACCGGTATACAACTTAATAGGTCTTGAGTTGTTACTAATCTATCCATTTCTTTCCATTCACATATCATTTGTGGTTGTTATTCTCTCTTAATTTACCTAAAAATTACCCCACTCACTAAATCAAGCCCATACACGTATCATAAGTGGTATCAAAGCCTAGTTCAGATTGGGTGTAACTAAGTTCTTGTTCAAAAAAAATTATGCTAAGTTTGTTTGAATTCAATTGTTGTCCAAAAATGTTGCGCAAGCTATATGATGAAGAAGATATAGAGGCAGAGAAAATTGAAAAAGATGAGGAAGACGATTCCGGTCCCATCTACGACACCGATGGAGAAGGGGAATTTTGTGAAAGAATAAATTTCTTGGTTGAAGAGGAATTTATTGAAGAAATTGAAGAAGAAACTAATTTTGTGATCGGAGATGAAATTGTTGAGGCAATTGTGGAAGAAATCAATTTTGTTGATATGCACAAAATTGTTGAAGAAATGGTGATTTTTGCTGAACAACTAAAATCATTCCGAGAGCTCACAACCTTGAGAACCAATGACTATAAGTGCCACAAAAATTCAGGTTCTCGTATCTTTTATGAACACAATTCCTTTTCTAAAGTGTGGGGGATTTCCATTTTTCATCTTTATTTTCGTTTCAATGTGTGGGAGATTTTTACACTTTGGATGCCATGGAATGCTTATATTTTGCATTTTGAAAGCCTTAGTGACAAGAAGAAGTATGGTGAGAGGTTGGATTTTACTAATTATGATCTTGATAGTGATGTTTTTGTTTTGTCTTCGTTAATTGATCAAAAGGAGAAAAAAGACATGCATATTACTTATGATAAAAAGTTTTGTGCAATTAGAGATGTAGACTTTTCACTCAAGACTCAAAAATAGCAAGACCAATTATTTTTAGATGATGACAGAATTTTGTATGCTCCAAAAGGCGATATGATGATTTCCAAAACAAGATGTGTTAATGGTGGTAGCAATTAGTCACGAAAAAAGACATTGTGTGACAATTCGTATGCCAATTTTTTGTGTTGTCCACAAACAAAAGATATCTTAATTAATTCTTCATTCATTGTTCAAAAACACCAAGATCGAAGGCTTGAAGTTTGTGGTGAAAGAAAGACGAACGATGGTATCCATCTTTCTACGAGCAAAGAAGAAAGAATTATTCAATATGAAGATCTAAGTCCCAAGTATTTACATGGGAGGATGCTCATGAAGTTTGGACTCATATTCTTTTGGTGTGCCTTAAATTGGGAAACCATGATATTGAGGCGTACTGCTCATCAACTTACTGAATTGAGGACAATTCCTTTCGAAGAAGGAGGGAATGATCCGTATATGGATAATGAAGGCCCAAAAGGCTATGGGTAGCTTAATGTTGGGCTAGAAAGCTGTTTGGGCTTAATGGCCTATGGGGTATGCATAGTGACATAGTTGATGGATTAAGGTTCTCATAATTAAATTAATAAAAGTTTAATAAATCCAAGACTTCATTTATTGATGGATTCAAAGCTAAGGTGATTATGGAAGCATTTGGAAGGGTATCATTGATGGCTCACTTTAAACTTTGGGAGTTACACTATTATCATTTATGGATCTCTTTAAGCTTTGGGAGTTACACTCTTATCATTGGTGGTTCTCTTTAATCCTTGGGAGTTACACTCTACATCTTCTCATAACCAATTACTAGCAATTGAAGACTAATTGAAGACATGGACGTTTTTTTGTCATTCGTAAGTGTGGTAGACGTTTTTTTGTGTTATTTCAAGAGTTTCCTTAAATTTCATTTACTAGTTTTAATGAATAATTGGTTGGTTGGCTTGTAACCACCATGTTGGTAATAAAGGCTTCATATAAAGCCAAGTTTATGCATGGGAAATTGAATAGATGAATTTTTAAGAAAAAAACCTTTGTTCAATTGGAATTATTGTTATAATTCACAAATTATCTTGTTAGGACGTGTTCTTGACTTGATACGAACTCAATCCAATAGGTCTTAGATTGTTTTCACCGGTATACAACTTAATAGGTCTTGAGTTGTTACTAATCTATCCATTTCTTTCCATTCACATATCATTTGTGGTTGTTATTCTCTCTTAATTTACCTAAAAATTACCCCACTCACTAAATCAAGCCCATACACGTATCAAAAATCGCTACCTTCTCTAACCCTAAACCTATTCCCAGCCGCCAACTTCACCACCCTTATACCTCCCAACCTCCATCCGCAGCCATCTACTTCGTAGAGGTTGGGAACCACCATGCCCGTTGCAACCACTAGCGACAACGCGTCCACCGGAGACCACAAAAGGCAATCACCATCGTAGATTCCAGTGGCCTATGAAGACAATCGTTGCAAGCTGGCGTCGTTATGCTGCCACTGAAGACATGAGCCACCACCCATGCTCTCTCAAGTTGTCATTGTTCCTATTGTGGCTGAGAATGAAATCCCCCATTAGGGAATCATTTCAGTCGGGACGTAGCCATTCATGTCGCAGCTGTTGTTACTCACGAGTCGCCCGCTTCCTTGCCTTGAAGCACCAACCCTAGCCGCCAGTGATGATGTGAGCGATCGGAAGAACTGCCATGAACGACGCCAAGGGTGATGTCAAGGCCGTGTGCCGCCATTCATTTCCTACTCTTCTCTGGCCACCATCATAGAGCCTCCTAGATCCCCTACCGCCTTCAGGACCATTTCATTGCTGCTTTACACCACCATGTGGGGTGGCTGGACTCGTTTTGATTAGAAGAGTGTGCGTGTGTGTGTGTGTTCTGATGTTAGTGTTTTTTGGTGTATGTGGTTTTGTTTAGCTGGAAACCCTAGAAGACCATCATGTTTACCAACCATGGTGGTTACCGTTGCCTTTTCTGTTCGATCACCCACCACCAGTCGCCGTGTGGTGGTGGTTGTGTGCGTGTTTTTGCGTATGTGTGTGTGTCTTAACTGGATGTTCATTGTAAAATTGTAATCGGTCGGAATAATAATAGAAAGCTTATAACCACCACCATGAGGTGGTGGCTGCCGCCACCAGCCGCCGTGTTGGGTGGCGGTGTGCCTTGTTTGCATTTTGACTCGTTTGGGATGCTTGGACAGAATGGACCCAATAAAACCCTAGTGGGACCTATGAAACCCTAGTAGGCCCACTGAAACCCTAATGAGCCCAATGAATCCCTAATTGACCTAAAAGCCCAAACATGTGACTACTGGGCTAGTATTGGGTTCAAAAACCCTAATTAGGGTTTCGAAAATCCTAATGTCACGAAACCCTAATTTTGCGGATTAATCGGGACCCGCACTGGAATTATTTAATAAACTTAAGAACAGTCTCAATGTTTGTCATCCTCCCGATTCGACTGCGGGGTTATTGCAATTATTACGGGTAGCATTATTTGTGGCTTAGCATTTGGTTTCCTTGGGACAATGTGTAACACCTGGAATCTGTAAGACCGTTCAAAGAAATAAAAACATTCAATTAAAAAGCCAACTCATCGAGTCCATGCAGAATAACTCGACGTGTTGGAAAGCAAGGTCGCATGTTTTAGAAAACCAACTCGACGAGTTGGACTGGGTTTGGGAAACCCTAAATTCAGGGTTTTGCACACTATTTAAAAACCTTAACCTCCAAAGGCTGGCCTTATTTACAACCTCAAGGTCCCACACCCCTAGCCATAAAACCCTAGAGCCTTGTACGAGCTTGTGAGACCTTTTTGAGAGAAAACTTGTGCTTTTGAAGCTTTTGGAAAAAGAGGAAGCTAGAGAACGCAAGAAGAAGAGAGTAGATCCAGCTTGCTCAATGATTTCTTAGATCTCTTCATTTCACTTTTATGGGGGGTTTGGTGTAACATCCCAAAATTTGAGGCCAAAAATTTTGTTTTTAATCAACTGATTTATAAATTTGTTTATCAAAACATTGCCAAGATCATGTCAATACATAAAACCATAATATCATGTTTCAAACCAAATCATCTTGAAGTAACAAAATATCATAGTACAATCCCAGAAAACTCTAAGCGGAAATCATGTGTGTGTGTGATGTGCTGCTACACCGTCGGCTCCTTCCCCTTAGACGAAGAGGTACCTGAAACCAAAAACTAAAACTGTAAGCACGAAGCTTAGTGAGTTCCCCCATCATACCGCATACCATACAATCACATGGCATACATATATTTTCGGGCAATTCTGGGGCGCATGTCCTACCCATGTCAAGCCATTCTGGGGTGCTGACCAACCAATATCAAGCCATTCTAGGGTGCTGACCTACCCATGTCAAGCCATTCTGGGGTGTTGACCTCCCCATGTCGAGCCATTCTGGGGTGCCGACACCCCTACTACTAACACATAATATCATATCATAATCATGTTGTCAAACATTTATGGGGTATCCGACCTACCCATTGGTCCTAGCGACCGAATCGGGGACTAGTCCCCCTTCTACTGATACTATCTCCCATAACATAGCAACTAGCAAACTAGCATACTCACATATCCAGAAATCTAGCATACTCATATATCCAACAATAACTAGTCAATTATCACAAAGATAATCGTCCCAACTAATAATTACTAGTGGGTCGGCCTTGGTGCCTAAGACCCACTTCTACTAGAACGTAACTCATCTCGATGGCGTGTAGTGTCTGAACTATCCTCGGCATGAAAGTCACTCTCCTCAACTCCTCAATCCGTACATGACAACCCTTCTAAGTTATCAATTTGTACCCACAATCCCTTCAAGGGTCAACTTGAATCCAAGTCAAAGTCAAGGTCAAACCCTGTTCACGTCAACTCTTTGGTTGACCAGACTCGCCGAGTTGGTCCGCCAACTCGCCGAGTCCCTTCGTCCACATAATACTACAAACCCGACACCACTCGTCGAGTCTAGCAAGAGCTCGACGAGTTCACCTTCAACAACACTTTAGTCAATCTTCAACTGACTCGGCGAGTTCTTCCTTGAACTCGTCGAGTTCATCTTTAGCATATGAATGCATCCAATCTATGACTCACCGAGTTTTAAGAACAACTCGTCGAGTCCATCTTCAAAGACTGGAAGATTGCCTAGCACTCGTCGAGTCCCATGATTTCCAAGTCCAAGGCAAACCCATAGTAGGCTGAGTGTTCCTTTCACTCAACCATACCCATTCCAGAAGACGTTTTTGGGGAAAAAGCGTCTCGACTTACCGAGTCACCCAAGTAACTCGCTGAGTCCCTTCTTGTCCAATACTATACAGTCGATTTTAGTGGGACTTAGCACATCAAAACCATAGATTTGGCCTCCTAATGTCCATTTTACAGGTAAAGTTCCAAACTTGGTACACATGCAAGGGGTCTTTGGCCCAAAAAGCCATAAAAGCTGGCCTCCAAGGTGCATGGGGTGTTCATGGCTGCAAAATGGGCACCTTTGTGCCATAAAACCCCCTAATAAACCTGGATCTAAAGCATACACTGACTTCCAACACTTAATCCCGAATACAACCTCTCTAGGGCTTAGAAAGATGAAGGAAAAGGCCCAAAAATCAAGATCTATAGAGAAAGGTTCAGCTTCATACCTCCAATAAGCTGAAAATAAGCTCCAAACTCTAGATCTTCTTATTTCCCCTTGGTCTCACAAGCTCCTTTCCTCTTCTCAATCTTTATAATCCACCAAAACGCACCAAAATAGCGAAGAACACACAAAAACGGCTTGGATTTCGATATTATGTCTTCTGGGAGTATATGGGACGATGGAGGCTGAGATAAGGTGTTTAAATAGGGTGCAAACCCTCAATTTAGGGTTTTACACAAACAAAACCTACTCGCTGATTCAGTCTTCCGACTCATCGAGTAGGTCACTTAAACTGTCCTCGGATCTCAACGAGTTGGGCCTCCAACTCGTCGAGTCCCAAAAGAAACATAAGAAATGCTTGAATTAACTGTGTACCAGGAATCGGGTGTTACAAATCTCCACCACTTATCTTAGACTTCGTCCTCGAAGTCTGCTACTCGATCCTAAAAAATCTCGGGGTAATGTTCCCTTATCTCCTCCTCCGACTTCCAGGTCCAATCTGAGCCCTTTCGTTGTTGTCACTGAACCTTTACCAGCTCCATTCTCTTGTTCCTTAGATCCTTTGACTTCCTGTAAAGGATTGCCACTTGCCACTTGATGTAGTTCAGGCCGTCATCACCCTGAATATCCTTCAAAGGCACTACTGCCGAATTGTCCACCAGACACTTCCGCAAATGGGAGACGTGAAAAGTGCTATGAATCTGAGTGAATTCGGCTGGCAGATCTAGCCTATATGCCACCTTTCCCACCCGGGCTATAACCCCGAAGGGTCCAATATACCTGGGGCCCAGCTTACCCCGCTTTCTGAATCGAATAACGCCCTTCTAAGGCGACACTTTCAGGAGTACCATATCCCTGACCTGGAACTCCTGGTCCGACCGATGCTTGTCACCATAACTTTTCTAGCCGACCCTGAGTGGTCTGAAGCCTTCTCTGAACCTGTTGGATCCTTTCTGTAGTCTTGAGGACCAATTTGGTACTCCCCATGACTCTCTGCCCAACCTCTCCCAAGCATATCGGGGTCCTGCACTTCCTCCCATACAACATCTCGAAAGGAGGAGGTCGATACTCGCATGATAACTATTGTTATAGGATAACTCAGCCAACGGAAGGTAAGTATCCCAACTACCACCGAAGTCTAACACACATGCTCGCAACATATCCTCCATAGTTTGGATAGTTCGCTCGCTCTGACCATTTGTCTGTGGGTGAAAGGCGGTTCTAAAATGCAATCGAGTACCCAACTTGTCATGAAACTTCTTCTAAAACCTAGAAGTGAATCGCACATCCCTATCTGAAATCACTGAAAGGCGGTGCACAACCTTGACCTTCCTACAGGTCAGGCACCTCTCCACAAAGCAATATACATCCCTCTTCATACAGGGCCATCAATAATCAAGACGAAGATCCATGTACATCTTTGTTGCCTCGGGATGGATAGAGAACCTGGATTTGTTCGGCTCTGACATCAATACCTGGCGCACACCCCCATGATAAGGGACCCACACCCTACGGTGAAGAGTCAACAATCCTCGGCTATCATAGTCGAAGGAGGAAACCTGACCTACGATTCGCTCGCTCTTCCGATGTTCCTCCTTCGTGGCCTCCTGTTGGGCCTCCCGAAGAGTCAAAAATCCTCGGCAATCATAGTGATGGAGGAAACCTGACCCACGATTCGCTCGCTCTTCCGATTTTCCTCCTTCATGGCCTCCTGCAGCTACGCGCATCGGCCACGGCATTGGCCTTCCCCGGGTGGTAGAGGATCTCGCAATCATAATCCTTCACCACATCAAGCCACCAACGCTGCCTCATATTCAGATTTGGCTGGTCCATGAGATACCTCAGGCTCTTGTGGTTTGTGTAAATGGTACAACGAACCCCATAGAGGTAATGGCACCAAATCTTGAGGGAAAAACAACAGCCCCCAGCTCCAAATCGTGCGTCGGATAACTCACCTCGTGAAGCTTCAACTACCTCAAAGCATAAGCTATAACATGCCCCCTTTGCATCAATACCGCACCCAAACTCGAGATGGATGCATCGCAATATACAACAAAATCCTCCATGCCCTCCGGCAGGGCTAAGATTGACGCCTCACATAATCTTTGTCTCAACGTCTCAAATGTAGCTTACTGCTCAGGCCCCCAGCGAAAGACCACGGCTTTCCTTCTCAATCAGGTCAGGGACACAGCTATCTTAGAGAAGTCATGAATTAATCTACGATAGTAACCTGCCAGTCCTAGGAAGCTCCGAATCTCAGATGGAGACCTCGGAACTGATGGGTTTTGGTCATAAGACATCCTATGTGCTCATACAAACCCTAAATCTTGGATCTAGGTTTCTCTATTGTACATGCTTTGAATCCAAGACTATAAACCCTAATTCTAGTATATGAAATCGATATTAACATATGAATGGGTTCAAGAACATACCTTGATTGTTATATAGCAATAACAATCCTAATTCCACCTTGAATTGACTTTGGAATGCTTAGAGTCACAAGTGTCACTCCTCTAATGGCTTACAAACACCAAGAGCAAATGGAGAAGGTATAAAGAAAGAGGAGAGAGGTTAGAATTCATCCTTAGGACTCCTTGGGAAGAGATACACGAATTTATGAGCCAAGGGGTGTTTATATAGGTGTATAGATAGGGTTTCAGTCGTTATCCTTATTTAGTTGCTTATCCACAAAGCAACCATAAGATAAGCCTTGAAAACCCTTATCCTTTATCCTTTGGACGATTTCAAGGATCCTTATCTCCTTGAATTCGTTCAACCCATATTTAGGATAACCATTACCATATTTTGTAACTATCACATAATTACAATTCAGCCCCTCTAGTTTAATTAATTACACTTGATCACAAAATTAATTCCTAATTAATTATTGACCAATATTAATTAAGCAAATATGATTTCTCCTTTAATATATTATTCTTATAACATATTAATAAATCATAATAACCTCTCTCTCTCTTTATTTATTTCTCCAATCAAGTTGCTTTGGTGAAGGCAACCCAAAAGGACCATGCACCATCGGGTCAAGTACATACCAAAATAGTTATGGACTTAGACACTAATCCAACAGTCTCCCACTTGGATAAGTCTAATAACTATTTTGCGTATGACTTCAGATCCTGATCTGCAATCGTAGCTTTCCAAAGCCGTTGTCAACTCTGATCCTATCAGATACGCGTGTCCTTAGATAAGGGATCATATATTCCTCCATTCTAGATGTCGTATGAGATATGATTTCAAATCATTCTCTTTGTACTACTTCTTGATTTCCGATTTATGACGACAGACTAATTGAACAAATCAAATTAGCCCTAGCCTGGCCGAGCATTTACGTTTGTCATCACTAAACCATCGAGGGGCCCAAAGATATCGCTTTTATTTTTTGAATAAAAGGAACGGATAAACTTTGATACAATGTTTGCTTGCACTCACTCACCGAATCACACACAACAATATGTTTTATAACACCAAGTTACTAGTGCGTTTACATATTATCAATGTGCAACCGATTAGCAAGATACAACTCACACATCTCGGTTTCAAGAATATAAGATGTTATCATCTCACCAATCACTCGTGATACAATTCATGGAGTGATCCAAGTGAACATGGGTTTAATCCAATGCTCAAATTCATATTCATAAGCACTCATGAATGTTGCAGCAAACATTTGCTTATGTCTAATGCTCTTTAGACA
Source organism: Lactuca saligna (assembly GCF_052625555.1). Classification (NCBI taxonomy): domain Eukaryota; kingdom Viridiplantae; phylum Streptophyta; class Magnoliopsida; order Asterales; family Asteraceae; genus Lactuca; species Lactuca saligna. The sequence continues at coordinate 240,535,510 of NC_136420.1, read as the reverse complement.
ATCCACACACCAATTCATGACATTCTTCATTCATATCTACTTCCAACATATGAATGACTGTGGCCCGTTCGAATAATTCGATTATTCTTAATAAACTCAATTATTCTGGAAGTCAAAACATGCAAATGTGAAACACAAGAATAATACTAATCCCATATGGCCTCAAACCTTTGAGTATAAATAAAACTCCTTTTATTTATCACCATATCGATTACTCATTATTTGTCGTTTCGGGTAATCAACTTATTACTTGAATTATTACACTTGTCCCATGCTCCTAGCATGCACACAATGTTTACCTATGGTTCTTACTTTGTGAAATAGATCATATTGGACACATTTCCAATCATTCTCATTTCACAACTCCAAATCCATTTTTCATAAGTGAAAGAATATCAAATTCTTGCTACTTATAGAATATGCTAGATTCTAACACTTTATGCAACAATCCTTTCGTAATGTCACTGCACCAAAGTCACAAAGACTATTGCCAATGATATTACAAAGTCCTCTATCGGAGATTGTTACAAGACAATTCCTTAGATACGATGTCTCTCACTCAAAGTACATTCATTTGAACATCCTTTTGCATAAAAGTTTCTAATCTAGACATAGATTTTCAATATTTACTTCCTAATATGAACATGCTTCGATATTTTCCTCATGACAACTCATTCTTAATAGAATCTTTTCTATTTGTAATAATGTCGATATGGTCCATTCAATACCATGCTTCCAACTACTCACAAGCAACCAATCCTCGTCGAACTTTGGATTGTTCTTTGATAGTTGTTTAATTATTTTAGTCAAAACCGATTCTAGTTCCTTTTCCCTCTAAATGTGCTACACATTTGGAAAATTTAAGAATGGTCAAACATTAAAGCATTTTCAATCGATCCTATACCCGAAGCGTATGGGACACGATGCACAATGTTTTATTTGCTATGTTCTCAAAATTCGAATTGCGAAGAGGAATGTCGTAATCATAATCGAAATTTTAAGAACACACTATGTACCTTTGACTAAATCTATTAACGTTTCACAACCTAATCCTTTAGATTTGAAATGAAGCATAATATTCTCTCCCTTAATTATAGCACAACAACTTTACAACCCTTACAACTTTGCAAGGTATAACTCTTGTTTTTCTATAATTAATATTGCCAACTTGCAATACTTTCCATAATAATCATACAATTATAACTTTTATGCTCCCACTATCATGATGATTACTATAAAACATAACACTTATGCTCCCACTAGCTTCGACATGTATTCATAAACATCTTAACTTTCAGAGAGACAATACCTATTGAATTTCTTAAGTCCATGTTTCTAATACTTAGTGCTTTGATAATCTTTTATCAAGGCTTTTTGAACTTATACACCATTGCCTTTAGATAGTTCACATGTGTGTCTCAACAATTAAGACTAATTGCCAAACCTCACAATTCAAATTATGGAAATGGATACCATAACCATGATCGAATTCGAGAATTCAATTTTACAATCACTATCTTCTTAAAATCTTTCTTAGTGAAAGCATTTCCTCACAATCATTTTCATGGAGGAGGAAATCTTATGACACTTAGATTTAAATGGTGTATTTGTTCCTATCCATGTGAATTTGTTAAAACCAAAGTTTACGACAAATTCAAACTCATATGGACCGAGCCTTTTTTAGTCTTGATTTCTTGCCTTATGGTAGCACAGTTGCCCACCACGTCTTCCAAGTAGCTAAGCAGCTCACCTTTTCCTATCAATGTACCTTTCATTGATTAAGGTGCCTTGCCTTTTATGCGTTCAAAATGAGAACTCGTAGAACTCACATGTATAATTAACTCAATTGGAAACAGCACAGAAACAGAATAATGTCAACACGATAGGTTGTAAACCTCAACTCGTGTGCTAGTGATGATCGATAAGGTTTATTTGATTTGTTCTTGAAACTTTTCAAGACCATTAAGACTCCTACTGACTCCTTGACATATAAGATTCTTTTATCAATAAACATTTCTTGACAACCAAATTTTCAAGAGTTAGTGTAGCTTGTATCAAAACACTTCATAAATTGGTCCTAGTTGGTATTTGTCTTATCCAAGACATCACAACTTTCCACATTTGATGAATGTTATAAACCTTTAATACTTTTCACTCATTGTCACAATCTTAACTTTAAGACTTGTTATTGGAACGAAGTATGATAGACTTCTTGATTTAACCATTTCTTCAATCCTTGATTCCTCTTCTTAAACATACAATTGTACTAAGACTTACTTAGAGGATCAATTGAGACATGGTTCTTAATCATTAAGACCCATTATAAAGAATAAAAGCTACTCTCCCTTCTTCTTAGAATGGAGAAACTTTTATCTTTCTACCTACTTGATTCTTCTTGTTCGTTCTACTATTGATCTAAACCCTTTAATCAATTCAGAATTACACTTAATCTTGTAAGTGTAATCATATTTACTAAGCCATTAGTAAATCATGACAAATATCTTTGTTACTCTTATGGTGAACTTGATCAACACACAACTTTGTGTACTCGATCTCCTAGTCCTTCACTTGAAACTTTGTCAACGAATTTGTCTAATTTCCAAATATGAAATTTCTCATTCATCATGCAACCAAGTTGCGTGATTCCAAATTTCAGTCCAATTGAAGCTTTGGGCGATGAGAAACTCTCCGTATTTGGTAAATTATCGACATTTCCATAAATAGCATAACTAAGAATCATATCCATTCGTTGTAGAAATATGCAAACATCAATTTTCATAACGATTTCATTGCAAGGAAGTAAACAAATAAATAAATAAGTCAAAATTTATTTTATTTATAAAAGCAGCGGAAAAACATTTGTCCTTATAATGAAAAATCTATTGAAAACTATGTAAAAGGAAAATTTCTAACAACTCTATCATAATTATCTAAGCTCAAAATCCAATCTTCAAGTCCATGCGAACGAGATCCATCTCTTGTGATTAGATTCATCTTGCTCTCTTATCAAGCTTCCTTTCTTTTCACCGATCCTGCAGAACATTCAAATGCAATCTTATCACATCATATATTAAGAATCAATGAATAGGAACTTAGCGGAGTTAGATAGTGGATTTTACCTGAAGCGAAGTCATACTTTTGACTCTCCCATCTCTTAGATCTCTTAGGTAAATAGGGCAACTTCGTCTCCAATGCCCCTTCTCTTGGCAATAAAAGCAAATTGACTCTTTTGGAACAACACATGGAACTACTTTAGACATCGCCTTTCTCTTATGATCAAACTTTTCGATCATTACATGTCTTTCATTGCCATTGTCTATATCCATAGAGGTCTTGAAGGCAGATTCGCCAATCAACTTTGCTTTTCTATTGCGCCAAACCATTGTTGATTCAGCAGCAATAAGCATATAGGTGAGATCAATAAGGGTCACGTCATGGTTCATTATATAGTACTCTCTTACGAACTCACTATACGAGTTAGGAAGTGACTGAAGAACCCAATCAACAGCCATCTCTTCACCGACAACAGATCCCATCATTCTTAACCCATCAATGTGTGACTTCATCCCTAAGACGTGTGCACACACCGACTTTCCATCTTTATGTTTACTTGCCAAAAGGGCTTGAGTGATATTGAACCTTTCAATTTTACAATCTTGTGGGTTAGGGAGAATAATTGGAGGAGGAGGAGGAAGTGAAGCATGATTTCTTGTTCCTCGATCGAATCGTGGAATATCATCTTCATGTGGAATGCTTGTTCCACGGGATTTGAGAAGACCATAGTTGTCGAACTTTGACATCTACAAAACGGGAGAAAAACGAATTCAAGTTAGTTTATAGATTTAGTCCTTAGTAAATCACCCAAATGAAATACTAAGGCTAGGACCCAACACAATATTCTACAACTCGGGAGAGGGATGTCGTAACCCTAATTGCAGAATATTTGAAGATAAGTGAATGACGATTCACTAATTTCCACCATGAAAAACGAAAAAGAAATTTAAGTTTTAAATCTATGAAAACTCCTAGATCCTTTGAGATTCATTGAACTTTCAATGGCATGTTTAAATCTCGATATGCCCCTCTAGTTTGTGACTGGGATGCCTAGGATCACAAAGCGGGTGTGAATAACCATGCAAACTTACATGGTGCCCTCACATGTTACAATCACCCATTCGATGTGCCAGTAAACCACACACGCTCCACCGAACTATGACAAACATTGAGTCACCCTTTGCAACCTTTGCTTAGAACCATTTAGTGTGCTGGTAAACCACACACGCTCCACTAACGTCTTCGCAAGAGCACAAAGTGTAATTTCATGGAATTGCATCAATTCACTTTTGCCTAAGTAACTAAGATTGGGAATTAGAAAAACATTTAGTTACTTTGTATTTCATTATACTTATAATGGAAGGTTTCGTCCTGTCCGACCCGTTCGACTAACGACCCTCCACTAGTCAAGAGTGTGGTGGGTAAGAGTGGATACCCATTCAATCGCCATTTTATAGGCAATTTCCTTAAACACCCTTTATAGACCAGCTTCGTGAATGAGGCCTACTAACGGTAAGGTTGACTTTTACTCATACATATATATAATGTTAGACTTTTAATGTTATATATATAATATAGGGTGCATTTCATACTTTTAAAATACTATGTGGTCAAATTTAATAATTATACCTTTAATTCAATTAAATTGCAAACCAAAACTTTTATGGATTTATTAAATCTCTTTTAATTATACACCTTAATTAATTAATAAAACCATAAGGGTGTGATTTGAACTTTTCAAAACAATACTAGGGTTTTAGAATTTAACACTCCTAATTAAACCTTTTTAATCAACTTTTAAATTCCAAAACTTGAGGGCAAGTTTTGAAACATTTCAAAACAATTTAGTTTTAATCTATCTTAAAATTTTGAATTTATGACATTTAAATTAAAATTTTAAATATTAAAACTCTTGATTTAATAATTATCTTGAATTAGACTATTAATTTAATTATTAAATCATAAGGGATTATCTAAATAATGAGGATAATTACCATTTATACATTTAAGTTATCCTAATCCCTTAAATATCTATATAGATTTCGAAAATATGGATGGATAATGCAAGATCTTGAATTACCATATATAACAATTAGAGGATAATTACCAGATATGGGATAATCCAAATCCCTAAAAATTAGGACCTTATCTTGGGGAGGAGGCAAATTTCAAAAATCAAGGAATTATAACAAACCCTAGATTTCGAAATTCAAGGGTTTAAGGAAAGGATTTGAAGATCTTATTCAAACTCTTGCAAATTAGGGTTTGCAAACCCTAATCTCGAAAAACCCTAGCCTCTTAGGGTTTATTGGCAATAAACCCTAATATATCAAGTTCATAAAATTGAAACCAAACCAATGGCTCTAATACCACTGATGGGTTTTGGTCATAAGACATCCTATGTGCTCATACAAACCCTAAAGCTTGGATCTAGGTTTCTCTATTGTACATGCTTTGAATCCAAGACTATAAACCCTAATTCTAGTATATGAAATCGATATTAACATATGAATGGGTTCAAGAACATACCTTGATTGTTATATAGCAATAACAATCCTAATTCCACCTTGAATTGACTTTGGAATGCTTAGAGTCACAAGTGTCACTCCTCTAATGGCTTACAAACACCAAGAGCAAATGGAGAAGGTATAAAGAGAGAGGAGAGAGGTTAGAATTCGTCCTTAGGACTCCTTGGGAATAGATACACGAATTTATGAGCCAAGGGGTGTTTATATAGGTGTATAGATAGGGTTTCAGTCGTTATCCTTATCTAGTTGCTTATCCACAAAGCAACCATAAGATAAGCCTTGAAAACCCTTATCCTTTATCCTTTGGACGATTTCAAGGATCCTTATCTCCTTGAATTCGTTCAACCCATATTTAGGATAACCATTACCATATTTTGTAACTATCACATAATTACAATTCAGCCCCTCTAGTTTAATTAATTACACTTGATCACAAAATTAATTCCTAATTAATTATTGACCAATATTAATTAAGCAAATATGATTTCTCCTTTAATATATTATTCTTATAACATATTAATAAATCATAATAACCTCTCTCTCTCTCTTTATTTATTTCTCCAATCAAGTTGCTTTGGTGAAGGCAACCCAAAAGGACCATGCACCATCGGGTCAAGTACATACCAAAATAGTTATGGACTTAGACACTAATCCAACAGGAACCTCCCATCTCATTACGTCCTCCACCTTGTCCGGATCAACCAAAATCCTGTCCTGGTTGACAATGTGCCCCAAAAACTGACCTCGTGCAACTAGAACTCACACTTGGAGAACTTAGCATACAAGCTCTCCCGCCTCAAAGTATCCAGAACCTCCCACAAGTGCTCCTCATATTGCTATCGCATCTTGGAATAAACCAATATGTCATCGATGAAAACTATCACAGACTGATCCAACATCGGTCTGCACACGCAGTTCATGAGATCCATGAACGCGGCAAGAGCATTGGTGAGCCCGAACGGAATCACCACGAACTCATAGTGGCCATAACGCATCCGAAAAGCAGTCTTCTGCACATCCTCCTCTCTAAACCTCATCTGATGATACCCTGAACGCAAATCGATCTTGGAGAACCAAGATTCTCCCTATAGCTGGTCAAAGATGTCATCGATCCTCGGAAGTGGGTAACGATTCTTCACCGTTACCTTATTCAGCTCCCGATAGTCTATACACATCCGATGCGACCTGTCCTTCTTTTTTGTAAACAGAATCGGGGCTCCCCCAGGGTGAACTGCTTGGTCTAATGAATCCCTTGTCTAATAACTCTTGCATTTGTGTAGACAACTCCTGCATCTCAGGAGGAGCCAATCGATACGGTGCCTTGGCTATCTGAGCTGCACCAGGGACTAGGTCGATCCTGAACTCTACCTGCCTCTCCAAAGGTATCCTAGGCAACTCCTCAAGGAATACATCCACTAACTCTCGTACCACAAGCACATCGCCCACCATCGCCTTACCCGCCTCCTGGGTATCCATAACATAGGCAACAAATCCTGTGCAACCCTGCTGAAGGTGGCGCCTAGCTCTCGCTGCTGAACATAAAGTTGGTCCTTGTGCCTCTCGCCCTGAATCACCAGCTCTCCCCCACTTGAGGTCCTGATCCGCACCAACTACTGCGCGCAATCAATCACTGCCCCATTAGGGTTTAGCCAATCCATACCAATAATAACTTTGTTCCCCCGCAAAGGTATGGGAACCAGATCTACCAGATAACTCTCCACGAACAGCCTCAAAACACAATCTCGGTAGACCTCTGATGCTCGCACTAACCGGTTGTCTGCAATCTCGACCTCTAGAGGGCAATCCAACATGCCCGTAGAATCAGGAAACTTCTTGCTAAGTGCACGAGAGACAAACGATCGGGTAGCACCCGAATCAAACAATACCTAAACTGGGATATCGTTCACATGGAACGATCCTAAACAGAGCACATACATAACATATCAAAATCACAGCGACATAACATAAAAGCATAAGAAAGAAATCATACCATCACCACATCGGGTGCAACGCGTGCCTCCTTGGCTGTCAACTGAAATGATCGGCTCCGCACCGCTGGAGCCTCTGCCTTGGCCTTCCGGCCATCCGTGACCCGCACTTACGCTTAGGTCGGCACCGCCACTGGCGTTGCTGCTGTCTCTGTTGTCAATCTAGGGCAGTTGGACTTGTTATGGCCCCACTGTTTGCAATGGAAGCAAATCAGGTCTAACATCTACACTGTGGGGGCGGGGGCAGTACAATCCTGCCAAAGTGCCCCGTCTTGCCGAACTTGTAGCAGCCCAATGATCCCACTCTACAAGCTCCCTCATGCGGCCTGCCGCATTTCCTACAGCGGCTCTGGCCTGGCTGGCCCTTCGACCTAACATCGGATCCCTTGGGTTTCTTCCCTGAAACCCCTGTCACCTGCCCAGTCTCTGCTTTCCTCTTCCGGACGTGCTCCAAATCGAGCTCCCTCTCCCGCGCCCTAGCAATCATGGACTACAGGGTCGGGCAGGCTGAATAGCTGACATGCTCCCGACTATCAGCCCTCAACATATCATGATAGCGGGTCTTCCGCATCTCCTCATCCACCGCATACTGGGGTACCAACAAGGCCCTCTCCCTGAACTTGGCGGTGATCTCTGCCACTGTCTTAGTCGTCTGCCTCATATCTAAAAACTCACTGGCTAACTGCTGAAGCTCCACAGCCGGCACAAACTCAACCATGAATCTAGTCACGAAATCTAACCATGTCATAGCCTCGACGGCTGGGGCTCCAAACGAGTCACCAACCGACTCTCACCAGTCTCTAGCTCTATCCCTCAGACATCCCATAGCAAAGCGGACCTTCAACCCTTCCGGGCAGAAGCTCATCAATTGTGCAAACTCAATGTCTGCAATCCATCTCCTGGCAGCAATGGGGTCCTTCACCCCGTGAAAATCTAGCAAACCACTCCTTCTGAAGTCCTTGAAGCACAGTGTGCGCATACCCGCTTGGCTAGACACCAAATCATTCCTACATACTCGGAGGCGATCCCCCATCAGCTCGATAATCCCCTCCTTGATCAACCTGAAAATAACCGGGGTTGACTCAAGGATACCCCTCGTGATCTCAGATGCGATGAACTCGCATAGCCCATCATCCACCTGCTCAGATCCTACCCCTGAGCCTGATCCTGATCCTGACCCAGATCCTGAGCCTCCCGCTCCATGTCGTGTGACCACCATAATGGAAATAAACACGTAAACATCAAGATCATACGTACTCCCGAGAGGTCTCACACACTCCCCCGGTTTCCTGGTTCCATCTCGACCCTCCTTGACTCGAGCATGGAACATCTGCTTTTAGTAGTACGGGTCCATACTACCTTCCACATCTATCCGTACTTTCCTCAAGGATTTCCTCAACTTCACCAAGTCTCCTTACCAATATCCCTTTTCGACTGATCTCATCCTAGGCTTTCCTAGGGCAGCCTTCGACCTACTCTCCGCCATCAGCTACACTAGGAGTCCCTACCTTCCTTCCCTAACCAGCTCGCGAATACTGTTACATATCCACCCACTAGTTAGTTTAAGTTAGTCGGGACCCCTTTAGCACAACGCAAGCAGCATTCGTGCATTGAGTAACAACATCAAGCATGACCTAATCAGGCTATCCGACCGTTGGCTAAGCAGCCCTAGCATACAGCTCATATAATAGGCATTCAAGGCATCCTTCTAGATCCTCAGCCCTAATCTAGCATGCAGTTCTCAGAATCATATATCAAGCATACAAGGCATCCTCCTACATCCTTAGCCCTAATCTAGCATGCAGTTCTCAGAATCATATATCAGGCATACAAGGCATCCTCCTAGATCCTTAGCTCTAATCTAGCATGCAGTTCTCAGAATCATATATCAGGCATACAAGGCATCCTCCTAGATCCTTAGTCCTAATCTAGCATGCAGTTCTAAGAATCATAAATCATACACATAACATAACAAGTATGTGTATCTTGGGGAAAACTTACTTGAGCTCGGCCGGTTGCACGCATCACACACCTTGTACTTCCTCAAAATTCTTTAACTTAAAATTTTATAATCTGCTTTCTTTGCGAAAAAGCTCTTAGTCCCTCGGTTTGAGTCCAAACACCCCCGAGGGTGTGTTTGAATCCCTCAAACCAGGGCTCTGATACCAATTTGTAACATCCCAAAATTTGAGGCGAAATTTTTTGTTTCTAATTAAGTGAATTATAAATTTGTTTATCAAAACATTGCCAAGATCATGTCAATACATAAAACCATAATATCATGTTTCAAACCAAATCATCTTGAAGTAACAAAATATCAGAGTACAATCCCAAAAAACTCTAAGCGGAAATCATGTGTGTGTGATTTGCTGCTACACCGCCGACTCCTTCCCCTTAGACGAAGAGGTACCTGAAACCAAAAACTAAAACTGTAAGCACGAAGCTTAGTGAGTTCCCCCATCATACCACATACCATACAACCACATAACATACATACTGTCGGGTAATTCTGGGGCGCCAGTCCTACCCATGTCAAGCCATTATGGGCTGCTGACCTACCCATGTTAAGCCATTCTGGGGTGCTGACCTACCCATGTCAATCCATTCTAGGATGTTGACCTACCCATGTCAAGCCATTCTGGGGTGCTGACTGATATGTGCATATTTAGTGTGTATTAAGTATAGTTTTTTATTCATATATTAGCTAAATTATCACATATTATGGATAAAGGTACTTAAAAGTATTAAATTGTGTTTTTCAGTCCAAAGATGAAGCTCGGAAGCAAAAGGAAGTGGGAGAAGCGGTTAGGAGCTCGAGAATGGAATGAAGAAGAAAAACACTAAAAAAAGGCATCCACTCGTCGAGTCAGATAGCCTACTCGACGAGTCCGGTCGAGGAATCAGAAGGATAATGACTCGGAATTCCAGATAGTTATCGCAATACGGGGAATGTGAGAGGGAATCGACGAGTCACCACTTGACTCGACAAGTCGGATCGCTTATTTAAAGATAACTCCATAGATCGATTAGAGGAAGTTCTGGGAAGATTCAGAAGTGCTTTGCTGCGATTAAGAAGCCAGAAGAACCCTAGAAGTCAACAAAGAAAGCTAGAATTCAATTCCGGGAGTAATTAAGGCACAATTTCATCATTCTACTTATTCTTTTGTTTTGTCAATATGATTAAGCAACTTGAACTTGTTTGTTTGTTGTTATTTACTTTAATTATGAACTAAAATCTTTAGACTTCTGTTTGGGGATACAAAGTTGACAATATGGTTTGATTGATTGGTAGGATTAATTCCAAGTTGGTGAATTTTTGTTATTTTAATTAGCTTGCTAAAGAACCTTGTGTATGAATAATAATTAATTTTCTGTTAATAGGAAGATAATTGATTAGCATGAACATCTATTGATTATCAACCTCATATGATATGTGACCACTATACTATATGTCTAGGATTAATGAATATGAAACTAGAATTAATAAGAAAATTGAGTAAATTCATGTGCAAGCTTGTAAGATGACCATCTAACAAGAGGTTAATTAAGAATAATAAATTAATTAGCTATTGCAAGTCTAACTTAACCCGAATAATTAATCTAGTAAATATAATTAAATTAAGCAATTGGCCACTGTTTGAGTTAGTTTATTTGCTAAGGATTAGGGTAGTGAACATGAACCTAATCACTTGAATCGGTAACCAACGAAAGAATTAATCCATTGCACTATTACCTTGAAATCAACCATAGAGTTAACCGAGTTGAACTAAACAGAAGTTCCTTTCCAATTATTGAATCTAGTTAAATTGTTATTTTCTAGTCTTAATTAGTTATAGTTAGTAAGTTTCTAGTCTTGTAAAACTAGAGAAAAACCCCTATTTCTTAATCAACTTAGATAGAATTAGTTTTTAATTTAATTTGTCGTTCCCTGTGTTCGATACCTTGCTTATTTAGCTATACCACACTTGATAGGTTCGCTGCCTTTTGTGTGTTATTTGATAATTAAAGTAGGTTTAAAACTAAGTGAGTTTTACACACAACAAGTTTTTGGCGCCATTGTCGGGGAACGGTTCTAAAATTAGCATTAAAATTCTAATTCAATCGATCCTTTGTGTAATATTCATCTTACACAAAGTTAATTTATGTTTAAGTTTTTAGGTATTTAAAAAAAAAAAAAAAAAAAAAAAAAAAAAAAAAAAAAAAAAAAAAAAAACACCTGATTTTACCTTGGACTCGACGAGTGCATTCGTCCAGACTCGGCGAGTACGACGCTGAATCAGGTTTAATTTTCTTTTGTTCTTTTTACGCGTTTTTTGTTTTGTTTGTAGTTGTTCATGACCCGAGGATCTGATACGCCTCTGGTTCCCCCTCTTGAAGATCCGGAAACCGCATTAAGAAGAAACAAAAGCAAAACCGTTGGAGAATCCGCTTCTTCAAAGAACTCACCACTCAAAAACCTCAAATCCGTTTTTAGCAAGAAAAGGAGCAGCAAATCAGGAGCATCCAGTGCATCGTTGACAATCGAAGACCCGATTCAAAAAGACACCGACTACGAGACCGAGGAAGAAAACGAGCACACATCCGAGTTTGAAGATGATTTAGCCACCGCTATGGCTAATATTGATGAAATCCCCATGGGGGAATGGAAGAAGAGGATGCGTGATGACACCGGCCTGGGACTTGTGCAACCTGCAATTCCCGCTACCGCTACTTTTGAACTAAAGGGCCATATTCTCGCTCAACTCAAGGAGATCCCTTTTCACGGGAGAGATCACGAAGACGCCTATAAGCACTTGGATGAAGTAAATGATGTGGCAGATTACTTCAATGTACCCAATGTGCCTCGCGAGATCCAGCTACTACGCATGCTTCCTGTCACATTTAAGGGAGCTGCAAAAGATTGGTTAAAGTCACTCCCTCCCGGATCGGTCACCACATGGACCAAGATGAAAGAAGAGTTCATAGACCATTTTTGCCCACCTTCCAAGATAGTCAAGCTAAAGAAAGCCATTGCCAACTTCGAGCAACAACCCGGAGAATCTCTTTATGAAGCTTGGGAAAGGTACAAGAGCCTACTTAGAAATTGCCCACACCATGACCTTAATAGCCAACAAGAGGTCTCCATCTTTTATGAAGGAGTTAATGTCACCACGAGGCAACTACTCGATTCACAAGGCCCGCTCACCAGAAAGCCACCTCCGGAAATAAAGGAATTAATTGAAGAATACTCCAAGCATTCTAGAGAATACCACAATCCGAGGAATGAAGTGAGTCGTGGAGCAGTGAACTCGGTGAACGATAGCATGGCGGCGGTAATAGCTAAACTCGATAGCTTAGACCGAAGAATGACGAAAATGGATCAAAAAATCCATGCTATTAGGGTTGGATGCGAAAATTGTGGCAGCCCCCACCTCACCAAGGATTGTGATCGAGATGAGAACGGAAATAAAAAGGCTCAAGTATTTTATTCCAGTGGCGATAGATACGATGAAGATTGGAGGAAACCGAAGAAGGAATGGCTCCCATATGAAGAATATAAAAAGGCTAAGGAGGAGAAATACAAACAGAGGGAGAGGGGATTCTATCAAAAGGAAGAGTGGGTGATAGAAAAGAAGGCAAATTTAGAAGATATGCTCACAAGGTTCATAACCGCGTCCGAGAAAAGACACAATGATCATGATGTAGCAATGCAAGAAACCAGAAACATGTTGAGGAATCAGCAAGCATCCATTCTCAACATTGAGAAACAGCTAGGACAGCTTGCACATCAAGTGAATGAAAGAAGACCGGGCCAACTTCCGAGCAACACCGAACCTAATCCAAGAATGGAGAACGTAAGCGTAATAACCTCCAGCAGTGAAGAAAAATTTACAGAAGCATTAAGGATCTCCAAGAAGAAGGAAGAACAGGTAGAACAATCGGAGCCAGCCAAACCCGACCCGACTCGCCGATTCACTCCATTGGACTCGACGAGTCCATGCGAAATTGAAAAACCTATCAGTTCTTCGAAACCTTATAAGCCTCCACTGCCATACCCAACCAAAGCCATGCCTGCAGAAAAAGTAGAAGCATACAGAACCTTCATGAATCATGTTAACGCTCTACAAGTTAATGTGCCATTTGTGGAAACAATACTTCAAACGCCTAAATACTTCAACTTGCTTAAGGTCCTTTTTGCTGTTAGGAAGGATTTGGCTGAAGTCGCAGAAGTCTTGATGAGTGAGCTACCTAAAAAGAAGGGTGATCCTGGAAATATTGTGATTCCGTGCCAATTTGGTAATGAGATCTTCACCCGAGCATTAGCTGACTCGGGAGCAAGCATCAATATGATGCCTGTTTCATTCTTTAAGAAATTGAATTTACCAGAACCAAAACCGGTGAATATGAAGATCCATTTGGCGGACAAGACAATAATCCATCCAAAAGGCGTTTGTGAAGATCTCCTTATAAAAGTTGACAAGTTTATTTTCCCAGTAGACTTCGTGGTTGTTGATATGGAAGAAGACCCCGAAATTCCAATTATTTTGGGGAGATCCTTCTTAAACACCGCGTGTGCTTTAATTGATATATGTGAGTCTACATTGACATTAAGAGTGGGTGATGAGGCTGTGATGTTTAAAGCTATTCAAGAAATCAAGCAAGAAGAGGAAAAGATTGAAGAAGTCTCAATGATCCAATTGGATGATGAGATATTAGAAAAAGAGCTTGCACGTTTGCTAAAAGAAGATCCAAGCAAGTTTGTGATACACTCTGAAGAAGAATGAGATGTTAACAAGGACTTGGATGAATTAGAAAAGTTACTGGAAGGAACCCACTCAGAAAAAACCCAAGATTTTATGGAATTCGTTCCGACTCGCCGAGTCACTTTAATGGACTCGACGAGTCCAGTCGATTTGGGCAAACACTTGGCCGACTTAGATCTGCCTGTTACTAGTTCTTCACATACCTTGGATTTCAATAATATACATGATTCTTTAGAAGAACAAACAGCAGAAGGAGAAAAGGGAAGAAAATTTCAATACGCCGATGTAGCATGTCTTGATACGGTTCATTTCGAAGATAGGTTAAGCACTGGAACGAACGAAGAGATAAAGGAAAGGAGGGAGGCAGCTGATCGCCTATTCACTACTAAACCTAAAGCACGGACCATCATGGAATGGGAAGTAATTAAATTTAAAGAGAAGGAGGTTCAAGAGAAGGTGAAAAAGAAGGGGGTAAAGAAGAAAAAGAGAAAAAGGGAAGCCCAAGCAGCTGAAGATAAGGCTGTGAAAAGGAAAAGAGATGCATTAAAAAGGGCTTACAAGAAAAAGATCCACGCTTACAAGGCCAAGTACAAATCACAAAAAGTTAGGCGTGCGTTCCCGATGCTCGAAGATGACAAAACGTAGATGGGAAGGAGTCTAGCTAATGATTCCTCAAAAAGAAGCGCTTGGCGGGAGGCAACCCGTTATATAGAGTTTGCTTTCTTTTACTTTTTAGTTTTCTTTTTATTTTTATTTTTATTTTCCCTTCATTTTTTGAATCTTAATCTTCCAAATCATCGGACATGTCTGCTTGAGAGTGTGCATAGGCTAAGTGTGGGGTGAAATGATTTACAATAAACTGCAAAATTTTGAAAATTATGCATTTTTTTAAGTGACTCGCCGAGTCTGACCACGACTCGACGAGTCCACATGGATTTCAAGAAAAAATTGAATTCGCGACCAGACTCACCGAGTCTGACCACGACTCGACGAGTCGGTATTATTTACAGAAAAAAAATAATTTCGAAATTACTTTTACATTGGGTAAGTAGGGTTTTAACCCTAAGAATCAGTTTTCACAACCACACTCGTCGGGTGCCGTCATTCTCATTCTCTCTCAAGCATTCATCATTCCTCTTCAAGTTTCTCTCAAATTTTCTCAAGCCCAATCTCAAAAGGTAACAAATTTCTTATTATTTTCTGTTAAGAACATGATTATAAGGCTATCTATGGTAGCAATCGCATGAAAAACCCGTTTTTGAGAGGTACTAAATTTCTAGGGTTTTGATTTTTCATGAATTATGTTGTTTGAATGCTTATTTTGGCCTTAATACATCAATACTAAGTGTTTAGACAAAACCCTTGACAAAATTTATAGGTTTTATGGTCCAATTTGCAGCGACCCGTCGACTGACTCGTGCAGTTTGCGCGACTCGTCGAGTCGGGCATGGACTCGACGAGTCCAGTCGAGTTACATATAGCGGACATTTTTTTTAATTATATTCTGTGTTTTCTGGGTTTTGTGTATTTGTTTTGCAGAAATCATGTTCAGAAGGGGACAAACTTCCAGTGGCAACCAAGGGGAGTTTCCATGGCTAAACTTCCCACAAATTGAGTCCGCTTCAACAATGCGGAAATGGAAGAAGAAGCTATCTGATATCAAGAAGAAGGAGGTTTATGTGCCAAACAGGATAGATTGGGAGTGGTTGCAAAGTGTTGGATATGAGGAGGAATTAGCTCCTTACCTTTTGAAGGAGTTCCAACATGAAGGCGAAACAATGGTCTGTGACGGGTGAAGCCGGGTCTTCCGTATTCAAGAGTCGGTTTATTTAGAGCTTTGTTTGGAGGTTTTCTCCATGGTATCTTTTACCGGGGGAGTGGATGTTTATCACCCGGCCAGCTTTAGTTTTTGCCTTGGGGGCGAGTATCGTCAATGCTCGGTGGTGGATCTTGCCTGTCGATTAGGGATCTACGATCAGCCCTTGGTTGCAACAAACATCTTTCGGGCCTTTTTGGCACAAACTCATATGGTGTTCCCCGAGGGAGTTACAAGTACGGGCTGGTGGAATACTATTGGAAACAAAGTTTACATCCCAAAGTCTGCACAGGAAGGGAGCATCCGATCCCCAACTCACCGCCTCATACACCGCCTTATTTCGTCCACCATCAATCAAATAAAAGATGATGACGAGGTTTCCAACCTTGGCGTATTCTATTTATGGAGTATAATTACACTCGGCGTCTTTTGCAACATTCCTTGGTGTCTAGCTTCATATCTTTCGGAGGGTGTGGTCAAAGATCGCAAAACCTCCCAAATTAATGGTAGGATGTTTGTCACCCAATTGACTAACTCATTCGGGTTGATGAACCGTGGTGCATGGAACTTCATGACATTGATCCCTACACCCCCTTTCAATCCCATTCTTTTCTGAAGAGCAAGGATAATTGAAGACTATGGAGGTGGCCATTATGCCATTCCGAATGATGACCCCGTTGTTGGTCCCGAAGCACCGGGAAGGAGGGTAAGATCACGAAGAGAGCGGGATGTGGAGGACGAGCCGCCAGTGATTCCGGTCGAGAATGAAGACGTACCAATGGATTGGTACAATCTGGAGATGAGGCGGATGCAGGATCAAATGGCACGGGGGTTGAACTTTAGCAACCAATCTCATATTCGACTTTTTGACCACTTCAATATCCCACATATTGATGGTGGAAATTACCCATTTATTCCATCTTGGGATGAGGTGATTGGTGCGAGACGAAGTGGAGCCGGAGGAAGTGGAGCCGCGGATGATGAGGAGGACGAAGATTGATTTTTGTGTTTTAATCAAACAATTTTTATTTTTTGTTTTGTTTTTATTCTTATTTAGTGTGTATGACTTGTTTAAGATTTTATTGTGTTTAATGATTGTATGCTTTAGTTATTTTTTTAGGATTGGATTAGGATTGCTTGCTTAGGAAGCATTTAGAGTTATAACGAACGGGTGTTATAACGAGTGAAAGCGAGTCAAGGAAGCGGAACTTTAACATCAAAGTGTCGAGTCCGGTCCTAGGGGTATGAGCAATTGAGTCTAAACATGAGGAAGAGTTAGAGAAGTTTTTAGAGGCTGTCACAGTTGCAAAATGCCAATTTTTTTTCGTTCAGTGGCCTACTCGTCGAGTGCACTAAGCTAACTCGACGAGTCGCCTTGTCTTTCCACATATTCTGAGAAGGCGCGCTGGTACTCGACGAGTCAACCATATGACTCAACGAGTCCATCATTTTTTATACCGACAGACTGTTGATTTGATGCTGCTACTTGTACCACTTGCTCACTTATTCTTCCATATCCATTCTTGAAGATCTTACACTGATTTCCGCGTATTTGGAGCGACCCACACGACACGAGACACCCAAGACATGGATGAGATGTTACCATGTCTAAAGTTAATTGAAGTTGGAGCTTAAATGAAAGTGATCAACCTATCCACTGCTATCCCAGGGGAGTTTGTTCCAATTCCCTCTTTAGTTTTTTTTATGTTTTTATGCATCATATGCAATGAGGGAATTGCATCACATAAGTGTGGGGTAGGGGGTTGGTTACATAATAGTCAATTTTAAAAATTTTGCATACCAAAAGTATTATTTAGGACTTAAATAGAAAATTTTGGTAAAAGTAAATTAGGATTCCATGTTAGAATTGTGTTGACAATTGCATGAAGACCCAAATGTTTAGTTGAGCCTATATGCGTTCTAGTACATTTGTGGCTTCCTTATTCCAGTGAAATCATGAGACAAAAACACGACCTTGCTCAGCCTGAGGGATGCAATATGTTTAGCAGCCTAAACCTGAAATGAATCCAGGAAAATTTTTATCGTTAGCCAATAAAGGTTGAGATTGAACGCCCCTGCTTAAGCATGTAGGGATTTGAGTGAAAAAAAGTGAGGTATACATGTCAAAAAAAAAGAGAGAATTACAAGAAAAGTTGTAAGAATTTTGGAGCAAATGAAGTGAAGATCTAAAGATCAAAATTCCAAGAAATCCAAAAAAGTTGAAGATACCAAAAATAAAGTAATACAAGGTGGTGAATTCAAAGATATTAAAGATCAAATTATCAAGAAAGTGAAGAATTCAAAGAGTTCCATAGTGGTATCGAAAAATTGTAATTTTCTAGAATATGTATGCTTGGGTTGCTCAATTAAAAATACCTTAAGGGTAAAGAGGTTTTCTGAGGATGGATTCGGAGGGTTGCATAAAATGAGCATAGTTCGGGGTGAGTGGGTGAATGTTTATGAGGATTGTGAGTATTTGGAGTATGGGAGGTTCTTTAGGAAAAATTTTAGACACAAATGCATGCGTTGCGGTCTTGGCATAATGGCTGGGTTAGATTGGAGTTGTCATACATAATTCTAATGTGTTAAAATTCAGTTATGCTTGGGGGCAAGCAAAAGTCAAGTGTGGGGTATTTTGATATGTGCATATTTAGTGTGTATTAAGTATAGTTTTTTATTCATATATTAGCTAAATTATCGCATATTATGGACAAAAGGTACTTAAAAGTGTTAAATTATGTTTTTCAGTCCAAAGATGAAGCTCGGAAGCAAAAGGAAGCGGGAGAAGCGGTTAGGAGCTCGAGAATGGAATGAAGAAGAAAAACACTAAAAAAAGGCATCCACTCGTCGAGTCAGATAGCCTACTCGACGAGTCCGGTCGAGGAACCAGAAGGATAATGACTCGGAATTCCAAATAGTTATCGCAATACGGGGAATGTGAGAGGGACTCGACGAGTCACCACTTGACTCGACGAGTCGGATTGCTTATTTAAAGATAACTCCACAGATCGATTAGAGGAAGTTTTGGGAAGATTCAGAAGTGCTTTGCTGCGATTAAGAAGCCAGAAGAACCCTTGAAGTCGACAAAGAAAGCTAGAATTCAATTCCGGGAGTAATTAAGGCACAATTTCATCATTCTACTTATTCTTTTGTTTTGTCAATATGATTAAGCAACTTGAACTTGTTTGTTTGTTGTTATTTACTTTAATTATGAACTAAAATCTTTAGACTTCTGTTTGGGGATACAAAGTTGACAATATGGTTTGATTGATTGGTAGGATTAATTCCAAGTTGGTGAATTTTTGTTATTTTAATTAGCTTGCTAAAGAACCTTGTGTATGAATAATAATTAATTTTCTGTTAATAGGAAGATAATTGATTAGCATGAACATCTATTGATTATCAACCTCATATGATATGTGACCACTATACTATATGTCTAGGATTAATGAATATGAAACTAGAATTAATAAGAAAATTGAGTAAATTCATGTGCAAGCTTGTAAGATGACCATCAAACAAGAGGTTAATTAAGAATAATAAATTAATTAGCTATTGCAAGTCTAACTTAACCCGAATAATTAATCTAGTAAATATAATTAAATTAAGCAATTGGCCACTGTTTGAGTTAGTTTATTTGCTAAGGATTAGGGTAGTGAACATGAACCTAATCACTTGAATCGGTAACCAACGAAAGAATTAATCCATTGCACTATTACCTAGAAATCAACCATAGAGTTAACCAAGTTGAACTAAACAGAAGTTCCTTTCCAATTATTGAATCTAGTTAAATCGTTATTTTCTAGTCTTAATTAGTTATAGTTAGTAAGTTTCTAGTCTTGTAAAACTAGAGAAAAACCCCTATTTCTTAATCAACTTAGATAGAATTAGTTTTTAATTTAATTTGTCGTTCCCTGTGTTCGATACCCTGCTTATTTAGCTATACCACAATTGATAGGTTCACTGCCTTTTGTGTGTTATTTGATAATTAAAGTAGGTTTAAAACTAAGTGAGTTTTACACACAACACTGACCTACCTATGTCGAGCCATTCTGGGGTGCCGACCTACCCTTCGGTCTATCTTAACTGCACATGAGGACTATTTCACCCCCTACTACTAACACATAATATCATATCATAATCATGCTGTCAGACATATATGGGGTATCCGACCTACCCATTGGTCCTAGCGACCAAATCGGGGACTAGTCCCCCTTCTACTGATACTATTTCCGTAACATGGCAACTAGCAAACTAGCATACTCACATATCTAGCAATCTAGCATACTCATATATCCAACAATAACAGACCAGGCAATTATCACAAAGATAATCGTCCCAACTAACAATTACTAGTGGGTCGGCCTTGGTGCCTAAGACCCACTTCTACTGGAAGGTAACTCACCTCGATGTCATGTAGTGTCTGAAATGTCCTCGGTGTGAAAGTCGGCTCTCCTCGACTCCTCAATCCCTACATGACAACCCTTCTAAGTTATCAATTTGTACCCACAATCCCTTCAAGGGTCAACTTGAATCCAAGTCAAAGTCAAGGTCAAACCCTGTTCACGTCAACTCTTTGGTTGACCAGACTCGCCGAGTTGGTCCGCCAACTCGCCGAGTCCCTTCGTCCACATAATACTACAAACCCGACACCACTCGTCGAGTCTAGCAAGAGCTCGATGAGTTCACCTTTAACAACACTTTAGTCAATCTTCAACTGACTCGGCGAGTTCTTCCTTGAACTCGTCGAGTTCATCTTTAGCATATGAATGCGTCCACTCTATGACTCACCGAGTTTTAAGAACAACTCATCGAGTCCATCTTCAAAGACTGGGAGATTGCCTTGGACTCACCGAGTCTGTTCTAGAACTCGTCGAGTCCCATGATTTCCAGGTCCAAGGCAAACCCCTAGCAGGCTGAGTGTTACTTTCACTAAACCAACACCATTCCAAAAGATGTTTTTAGGGAAAAAGCATCTCGACTTGCCGAGTCACCCAAGTGACTCGTCGAGTCCCTCCTTGTCTAATACTATACAGTCGATTTCAGTGGCACTTAACACATCAAAAACATAGATTTAACCTCCTAATGTTCATTTTACACGTAAAGTTCCAAACTTGGTACACATGCAAGGGGTCTTTGGCCCAAAAAGCCATAAAAGATGGCCTCCAAGGTGCATAGGGTGTTTATGGTTGCAAAATGGGCACCTTTGTGCCATAAAACCCCCTAATAAACCTGGATCTAAAGCATACACTAACTTCCAACACTTAATCCCAAATACAACCTCTCTAGGGCTTAGAAAGATGAAGGAAAAGGCCCAAAAATCAAGATCTATAGAGAAAGGTTCAGCTTCATACCTCCAATAAGCTGAAAATAAGCTCCAAACTCTGGATCTTCTTGTTTCCCCTTGGTCTCACAAGCTCCTTTCCTCTTCTCAAGCTTTACAATCCACCAAAAAGCATCAAAATAGCCTTAGAACACACAAAAACGGCTAGGGTTTCGATATGATATCTTCTGGGAGTATATGGGACGATGGAGGCTGAGATAAGGTCTTTAAATAGGGTGCAAACCCTCAATTTTGGGTTTTACCCAAACAGCACCTACTCGCCGAGTCAGTCTTCCGACTCGCCGAGTAGGACACTTAAACTGTCCATGGATCTCGACTCCACTCGACGAGTTGAGCGTACAACTCGTCGAGTCCCAGAAAAAACAAAATAAATGCTTGAATTAACCACATACCAAGAATCGGGTGTTACATTTAGTCCAAGAATGTTAGCTTTTGGGAAATGGATGCCCCAAGTGTGTATACTTCTAGATCTAGGATCTTGAAGGGATGTTATGTCATAAAGGTGCAAACTTTATGGCCATTGAAGCCCCATGCAAGCTTTAGGATGACATTTTTGCCTTTTTAGCCCCAAAAGGCCATGCATGAGGATAAAGGTAGAAACTTTATGTGTTCAAATAATGTCTAGGGTCTAGATCTCAGTTTGTATGCCTTAGTTCGAAGTATATATGGATTTTGGATCAAGATTTATATCTTGAAGAATTAGGGTTTGAGCTAAACCCATTAAAGGGAGGTATTAATAGGTAATGTTGGAAATTTTACCCTTAAAAGGACATTTTCAGTGTGTAGAAGAAGTGTGGAGTCCAAATCTAGAGGATAGGAGCTTAATCTATTAAGATGGCTCAACAGACTGAAGGACTCGTCGAGTCCATAGAGGAACTCAACGAGTTGGGTTGAAATATCCCGATTCTGTAAAAGGAAAACTCGACGAGTAGAATGGGAAAGTCCCGATTCTGTAGATAGAAGGAACTCGACGAGTTGTGAAAGAGTTGGACAATTTGGATTGCGATTTCAGGATTATGACTCACTAAACTCGACGAGTTGATGGGCCAACTCGGCGAGTTGAGTCAACTCATGATGTTGACTTTGACCAGGGTGTTGAATGTAACTTTAACTTTGACCAAAGTTGACCCGTAAGGGGTTATGAGTATGAAAGTATGATTAAAGGAGATCGTTTATGTGTAGGAGTTTGAATGGAGTTGATTCCAGAGCCGAAGGCAGTTCAGCTACTTCACGACATTTGAGGTGAGTTGCATTCTAGTAGAAGTGAGTCGAATGTACCAATGTCGACCCACTAGTAGCTTATTATAGCTGAGATGATTGTCTTTGTGATAATTGTCTGGTATGCCACTATCTGTTATGCTTTATGTGCTAGTATTCTATGATATTATGTGGTGGTTGTAGGAAGGGTAGGATAGACCCTGTTACAGGTCGAAAGGACTGAAGGGATAGGCCAACACCCAGATATGCTAGGCAGTATGTGACATATGTATATATGCTAGGATATTATGTGGTAGTGGTAGGGATGAAATAGTCTCCAGTTACCGGTTGAAAGAGACCGAAGGGGTAGGCCAGCACCCAGGTATGCTAGGCAGTTATCGGTTGAAAGAGGCCGAATGGGTAGGCCAACACCCAAGTATGTTAGGCAGTTACCAGTTGAAAGAGAGCGAAGGGGTAGGCCAGCACCCAGGTATGCTAGGCAGTTACCGGTTGAAAGATACCGAAGGGGTAGGCCAGCACCCAGATATGCTAGGCATTATATGATTGTATGGTATGTGGTATGATGGGGGAACTCACTAAACTTTGTGCTTACGGTTTATAATTTTGGTTTTAGGTGCTTCTTTTTCAAAAGGAACGGAGGCGACAGGATCGCAGTGCATCACGCTATAATTTCCGCATTATGATATCTTTGGGAGTTGTACTCTGATAATACTTTTCTATGACATGATTTAGTTATTTGAAATATTGGTTTTGATTATGAAATGAGTTAACACTATGGGTTTTTTTATACTATTGGTTTTATAATAACTTAACTAAAAATGAAATTTTTGGCTATAGATTCTAGGATGTTACACAATGCTTGGAAATTTTAAAGCCTTTGGTGAAAGGGAACACCAATATGTGTGTCCACTGTTTTATCTTAAGCAAACTACTTTCGCTTAAAATACTATGTCTGTTGTTTTGTTTATTAAGTCAATATTTTTTTGGATTACATTTGTCAGTATGGAACTTTAGACATTTTATCATAAAGGAACTTTAGACATTTTTCAAAAACTTATTTGTGGTATGCTTCTATTTATTCTTCCCCATGATGGCCAGATGCTAAAGTTGAAATCATCATCGTGTAAATGTGATTATGATTATGATTTTTCTTTCTTGATGTATACAATAATATGATCTTATGGGGTGGTTTATTGATTTGTATCTATTGCGCTAGGGTTAGTAGGATTCTTGGTGGACTTTCCAGCAAATCACGGTTATAAACACATTGAAAAGTCCATAAATGTTGAAAGGGTGGCATAGTTTGTTTTAAGGATAATGACTTGAAAAGGTAACCAAGTATATCTTTTGTGCATATTTGATCACTTAAATTTTTTTGGTGTGTTACTAACCCTTAAACTTGTTTATTTGTTTAAAACATACCATTATTACCTGCTATTGTAGGTAAAACTGATTTGGGGGTTTGAGTTCCACCTCCGATGATATTTTCGACGAAAGCAAGCTCCGACGACATCTCCGATCATCTTATCCAGCCTCACCAAGAGTTCTACCAACATCTCCGGTCATCTTCTCCAGCATTCCTTACTTTGCAAGATTTTTTACGGTCTTGTAGCTATCAAGAGCTTGTCTCCGGTCATCTTCTTCGTCTTCATCGACAACCTTGGAAAACAATCACCTTCTGCCTCTTCTTTGTCCTCCGTTTTATCTGTTATGATTGCTATTAAAGGCTAAACCACAAACTTGAATCAAGTAAAAGAGTTTTACCTGTTGGAACAAGACCCTAACAAAAGAGGGATCAAGATTACATTAGGGAAAACTTTTCAAATCACTAACCGCATCAGATTATCAACATCCATTTCATGTCAGAGCTTAATATATAGCTCTGGACTCTGGTACACTAACCTGACAGCCATTGATGGTCTGGTGGAACTAGAAACAGTGTCAGAGGAAAGAACGATGAGTGAATCGGTCGGAGGGTTTAGAGGAGCAATGGTGAAGGTGACGAGGGGAGCGGAGAGGGAAGGCATGGGTGAAAGGTTATTGTTTCCGCTGGTAGGGAGCCGATTTTTAGCGTGAATAAGTACCACCTAGCATTGTTGTCTCTCACCAATGATTTCTATATAGATCGTTCCATCTGATATCAAGTGTGTGTTTTACTTTGGTTCAATTGGAGTTTCAGAGGAACATGAGGCTAGGGCTCTATCACTGTTTCTGGTGGTAGAGACATGAAACAAAAAGAGAAATGGGAAAAAGGTTTCCATTAATTTTCCAGAGCTTGGATTTGCCGAAGAAGATGACCAGAGATGTCGCCGGAGTTTTGCGTCCGCTGAAAGGCACCGAAGGTGGAACTAAAACCCCAAAAACAAGTTTTACATGCTATTACAAGTAGTAATGGTATGTTTTAAACAAATAAACAAGTTTAAGGGTTTACTGTGCATCAAAAAAAATTAAGTGACCAAATATATATAAAGAGTATGATTGGTTACTCTTTCAAGTCATTATCCCTAAAAATTTCCCCTGCCTTAGAAGCATGTTGTACACTTAATGGGCATTTTTAAACGTCTAAAATACTTTGAGGGACCAAAGCGATACAAAGTGATCCAAGTTGGGCCAATTGAAAAAAAAAAAATGGACTTGAAATAATAGAAAATCACAAATTACATGGGCCTTTTTGCAGTATTCTCTCAACAAACTAAGGAAAGATAAGAAGGTCGTCTTACTTTAAATTTGAAATAAACAAAATAATTAAAATAAAGCAGAAATAAAGAGTCAAAATTACGTTTCAATAATTATTCCGAAAATCCATCAACAAACATGATTTCTCCATCTCACCCACATTTATATTCTAATTTCTCTCACTTCCTCAACATCTTTCGTTATATATATCTATAAACACACACAGTCACACACATTTATCATCTTTCATCGAGTGAGAACATTTCGAGAGAGAAAATGGCAGCTTCTTCTACTATTGTGTGTTTTGGAGAGATGTTGATCGATTTCGTACCCGACGTCGCTGGAGTCTCTTTGGCTGAGTCTCAGGGATTCCTTAAGGCCCCAGGTGGTGCTCCCGCTAACGTCGCTTGTTCCATTGCAAAGCTAGGTGGCTCCGCCGCTTTTATCGGCAAGGTACTTATCATAATAATTTTCATATATTATTTTAATCGATGTGGATTCCATCGATCAATGTCGTTCTTGAATGATTTAGAATTCAGTGGACATTTATGGATCAAAGTGGTTTTAGGGAGTGATCAATGTTCCTATTTTATTATACAAAATTGTTTTGCATGTAATAATTGCATAATGGACAAGATCCCCCAAAATGCATTATGATTAATTTATATATTTCATTTATAATAAATATAAATAAATAAATAAATAAATAAAGCGACAGATCTACTACTACACTAACGTCTATATGAATCAAAGTTGTTCTTGGATGACTTATAATCTAATGCACAGCTAAGGATCAATGGTTTTACGTAGTGATTATTGTTTTATTTTTATTTCTGTAAAAGTTGTTATCCATCGTTCATCTATATGAGTTTAATGCTGTTCTTGGATGATTTATAAATTAACGGACATTTATGGATCAATGGTTAATTTTACGGATTAAATTTTGCAAATTGGACATTAATGGATCAATGGTTTTGTGGCGTAACATTCTGAATTTTTAATCAATATGGGTATGTAGAAACTTCACTATATATAAAATAATATGAATACATGTATGTGATTAATTGATGTAAAGTGCAGGTTGGGAAAGATGAATTTGGATTCATGTTGGCTGACATTATAAAGAAAAACGGAGTGAATGCTGATGGTGTGTTGTTTGACGAGCATGCAAGGACAGCTTTAGCATTCGTGACACTTAAGAAAGATGGTGAGAGGGAATTCATGTTCTATAGGAATCCTAGTGCTGACATGCTCCTAAAAGAATCGGAGCTTAAAATGGACATAATCAAGCAAGCCAAGATCTTTCATTATGGCTCCATCAGTCTCATCACAGAGCCATGCAGATCTGCCCACATGGCAGCCATGAAGGCCGCCAAGCAGGCTGGGGTCTTGCTTTCATATGACCCCAATGTCCGCCTTCCTTTGTGGCCTTCTGCTGAGGCAGCTAGGCAAGGCATCAAAAGCATCTGGAACGAAGCTGATTTCATCAAGGTCGTTTATTATTGACACTAATGATAAGTATTTCAATTCCTTTGGGAATGACAATTTTACAATATGAATTTTATTTGTTGTGGTTTTTGGGTGTGAAAAGACAAAATTTGCTCTTTTTATTTATGTGTAGGTGAGTGATGACGAGGTGGAATTCTTGACACAAAAGAAATCTAATGATGAAGAAGCCGTGAAGAGTTTATGGCATGATGGTCTTAAGCTTATGGTTGTTACCGATGGCGAAAAGGGTTGTCGATATTACACCAAGGTATTTTTTTATTTTTTTCATTTGCTTTTAATATATGTGACATTAATTTACTCACAATTCACAAATGTTATTTTGTAGAGCTTCAAGGGAAAAGTGCCGGGGTACTCGGTGAAAACAGTCGACACAACAGGAGCAGGAGACTCTTTTGTAGGCTCGTTGCTTGTTTCCATGGCCAAAGACACTTCCATTTTCACGGTAAGAAGAAATCCATTTTGTGTTACAGGTTTTGATGGAATTGGTATGCAACATATTATTCCAAAATTAAAGTATTCTGTAAAGGAAACACGTAGTAGCCTAAAATCCAAACACTGGTTGTTTTATTTTTTAAATAAATGTAGGATGAAGCGAAGCTGAAGCAGGCACTAGCATTTTCGAATGCTTGTGGGGCGATATGCACAACAAAGAAAGGAGCCATCCCTGCACTACCTTCCGTATCCGATGCCCAAACTCTCATGTCGGCTTCCAAATAGAGAATAAAAAAACCCTACGTGTCATTATTTTGTTTTGAATGGTTTCTTAGTTTTTTTTAGATTGCTTTTTCTTGGTTTAAACCAATCGTTTCTTTAGGTTATTGATTTCAAAAGGCCACGTGTTTGGACCTTGTTTTTGTTTTGACGATTCCAAAGGTAAATAACAATATCTTGTTCTGCAATCAGAACAGAACAAGGTTATTATTATTTTCAGCCCATATCCCATCCAAAACGGATGTGCTTTTTGTGAGTGTGGAATGGATGTAATCATGATTGATATTGATATTTGTCTAAACAAATTTGCAAGAACAAATCTAATTTAAAACTTGCAAAAAAAAAAAAAAAAAAAAAAAAAAAGGTAGCTAGTGCTTGTCACAACTAGACTGGAATGGAGTAAGACTGGACGAGTTTTTTAGTGTAGTTTCAGCGATGAATCATGACGACATTTACTTCTTTTACATAAAGATCGGACAAAAAAAGGCAATGTCATTGACTTGAGTCTTAGTCTCAACCCAATTACAGGTCCCAATCTTGGGAATAGAATATGACAAATAAGGTATAAATTGGAAAATATGTAAAAACACTAAAAATGGACCAACACCTCATCATTTCCAAAGCTTATTTGTACAATGTACAATAAAAGCAAGAATTTTACATATGTTTTTTCCTTTGTTTTTCTCTTTTTTTACCACCTCATTTCTTTTTATCTCTCTATCAACTTAAAACCGAATCGGATGTTATTATTCTGTTGTACAAGGAGACGGAGGTATAATTACACCACACCGGTTCTTGTTCGGGGTTTTACAAATGAAACCCAACAAATGAGAAAAAGGTCTAATTCTTGTTAAACTGTTACATGCTCATGGCTTTTGATGAGGTTTCTTCTTCTCCTTCCACCAATTGCCCATCAGCTTCCTGCTGCATTCACCACAAAAGTTCATTTCAGATAAGATAAGACTCCATTTAAAGTAAAAAGATGTGTGAAATTCCATACCATTTGTTCTTTAGAACTTGTTTTTGCAAGATAATTTTCCAACGCACCATCACCACGGAGTATTTTTCCCCCACATCCTGATAAACAAGAATCTACTGACCCAACTGATTCCTCATCAATCACAACCGCATCCACTCGATCGTTTCCGGTCTTGGTATCGGGAATCTGATTTTGTTAAAAAAAGAGGAAGATTTTTTATTGATGTTTATGGTGAAAGGTGTGTAAATGACGAAAAAGCCCTTCCCTGCACTGCATACCTCGTACATAGAGTCGGTTAGAAGAGTTTCGAGTATGGCTCTTAACCCTCTTGCACCCGTGTTCTTGGCCATTGCCTTTTGGGCAATTAATCTTTGTGCCTTTTCTGTGAAATGTAGTTTAACCTACAGTTCACCAAACATAATTAATTACCAACAAACAGACAAGTCAAACTAAACTAAGGTGAAATGTATTTTCCTTTTCTTTTCACTTTCTTTTTTCAACTGAATGAAGTGCTTACATCGTTCATCTGAAACAATTTCTTGTATTGCTTCCCGAGAGCATTCTTAGGTTCCATAAGGACCTGTCATACAAGTAAATCATCAAAACAATAATAATTAAGTCTTTGGGTTGTGAAAAGAATAAAATCCTAAAAAGAGAATTTTGATTTTGAGTGATAAAGCATACCTGAACAAGTTGATCTTCGGTTAGAGCTGACAAACTTACTAAAATCGGAAATCGTCCTATGAACTCGGGTATGAGTCCATAGGCTATAAGATCACTACTTTCAACCTGAAAACAAAAAGGATAAAACCAATATATAATTCCTCATTATTAGAAAAAAATTAAAAAAGACATTTGCTGCTTACAGATTCAAGTAAAGATGATGTGACTGCAGCATTTGTGAGTGCACTGTTTCTCATGTTCGCACGAACAGGTGCTCCAAAACCTATTGAAGAGTCCTGCCGTCTGAAATTTTTTATAAAAAAAAATGATTTTACGTTTAAACCCATCAACTTATAGTTGTTATATAGTAGTGAAAGCATTTCCAGTCACAACTGCAAGAAATAGCAACGCACTTTGATCGATTAGTTTGTTATAACATCCTACATTCCTACCTTCAACATTATATTTTGGAAAATTTGTGAGTTATATCACATGTCATCCGAATAGAAAGCAATTTTTAATGTTGTAATTGGGTGAATGTTTGTTTGTTTTAAAGTGGGTCTTGATTGAAAATAGAGTAGTAAATTAATAAATGAATATAGGATATGTTGCTATTTCTTGCACTTAGCCCAGAAAAACAAAAAACAAACGTACGGATTTGGATTCACCTCTCGGATATGGTTTTCTCCAAATCAACAAATGCGCCACCACAAATGAAAAGGATGTCCTTTGTATCTATCTGCTAGTAACTTTTACTCATTAGATAAAGTAATAGTCTCTTATTATATTATCAATTTATTAACAAGCTTAAGCACATGAGAATCTTTTCAATTCACAGGTTCCACCCATGATAACACAGCTTAAGCACAAGAGAATCTTTTGAATTCACATGGAGGGCTATAATAGGAAATCAAGTACATCATAAGAATCATGTGCCTTTACTGTACCTGAATGTTATCACCTCTAGGATGCTTCCTCGCCCCCTTTTCAGGCACGTTCACTATCTGCAGAAAGACCACACCAGATGTTAACCTTTTCAAATGGAACCTAATCATTGAAGAATGCAGTGAGTTCAGTGATATGTGTTTAAGTCCTAACTTTTTGACAAATTTATCATATAACCACCAAAACAAAATGAAGCTGTCAACAATTGATTGATTTTGGGAATTTATCACGAATATAATAATTAATGGCTTACGGTTCCTTCCAGCATCTTAAGTAGAGCTTGTTGGACTCCCTCACCAGAGACATCTCTGCTAATGTTTAAGCTCTCAGCCTGTCAAATTATATTTATAGCAAAATCAAAACTCTTTCACATCTCAAAACTCAGGATCACAAAAAAGTAATTGGGTTAAAACCTTTTTGGTTATCTTATCAACTTCATCAATGTAAACCATCCCTTGTTGTGCAGCTTCAACATTGAATTCGGCAACCTTGAAACCAAATGGAAACATTATATATCAATTTCAACTCGTGTTCTCTGTGGATCGAAAATCACAAAAATATTATTTAACTTTTCATCTCTCATTTGCTATCATCAACTAACAATATGAATCAGAAAATAAGAACAAAAGCTTCGCTATATTGATTAATCTAATCACTCAAAATGAACAACCACTCTAATGCTTTGCTTGCTAGCCTCTCCCAAAGGAATAACTTCACACAAAACATGCCTTCCACTCATTCTCTCTAATCCTATATAACCACTACATTAACATAAATGCCCACAATGCCCCTGCACTAAAACTAAAAGATGCTCATTATTTGTTTAGTTTACCCACAATACCCTTTTCTCTATAACCTGATGCATAGCATTTACATTGCCAAACACTATAGAAGAATGATAAAAACCAAACAAGATATGAAACAAGTTTGGGCCAAAAAAGGAAAAACACATAATGGAAATGATAAAAGTTAGACACAGAAAGAGAAATTTAATTAGGTTGTTAAACTCTTGGTCAATGAGATAGAAATAATAATAATAATAATAAGAAGAAGAAGAAGAAGAAGAAGAAGAAGAAGCGGTTATACAATCAATATATATATATATATATATATATATATATATATATATATAAACTGCAGTACCGTAAGTAGCTTGTGCAATATAGATTCCACGTCATCACCAACATAACCAGCCTGCATAAGCCATAATGTAAAAAACACATGAACCACTTTCGGCTGAACAATGTAAATTACATATAAGGGTTAAAAGAACGTTTATGCAAAACACTTTTTTTTCCTAATTTATGCAACAAGTGGTTTTTTTAGAGGAAATACACAATCAAGTTTCTTCATGGACCAAAGCGATTCATTCCATAAATGTTTATTTGTGCAACAATGTCTCACTCTTTTTACTAACATATGCAACAATGTTTCACTTTTTTACCAATTTATGCACCAGTGTTTGACCTTTGTACCAATGTAAGCAACAATGTTTCGCCTTTTTACCAATTTAAGTAACATTGTTACACTTTGTTATAAATTTATGCCACAATGCTTCAGTTTTTTAACCAATTTATGCAATCAACACATATTAATTGAACAACACTTGGAAAGGTTAAACAGGTTACCATTTATTGCATCATTTGGTCTTAAAATGAAATGGTGTTGTATAAAACCCACTTTGTTGCATAATTTGGGGAAAAGCATAAATATACATTTAACTCTATATACAATAATGGAAACAGAAATCTACACATTGGGTTTTCACTTTTCAGTCCATTTCCATAAAAGCAATATAGTGAATATATCAGCAACTGGCTGACCTGTGTCAAGGTGGTTGCATCAGCAATGACAAATGGAACATTAACAAAACGAGCTAGAGTCTTTGCAAGTAATGTCTTCCCTATTTCACAAATCATAGAAACATAAACAATAAACTATAAGATTTATAGTAGAAGAGACAAATGAAGAAATGTTAGAAAAAGAAAAAAGAAGAAAACATCCTAATGATCATACAGACCTGAGCCAGTTGGGCCCATTAGAAGTACATTGCTTTTTTCTAAATCTACATTGTCGTCATCATCTTCGGTCTTAGATCTTCCTGGATCTGCTCCTGACCTAGTTTGAATTAACAACTTCAGTTCAGCAATCAGCCTGTGAATGATACTTAAGATGAAAAGAATTCATCTGTTTAACAACTAACCCTTTCTGTAAGGAGGCATGATATATCCTTTTGTAATGGTTATAAACAGCTACTGAAAGGACCTGCAAATAAAATGGGAAACCAGTTCAAGGGAAAAGATCCTGTAGCAAACACAACATAGCCACTGAATTTATATAAAGTCACAATTGTCTCTAGGGTTAGAGATTCTAAGCATGCTTGAATAGTTGAATGCATATCAGAAAGGGGAAAAAGTTGAAACCTTTTTGGCACGCTTTTGACCGATGACAAACTTATCCAGTCCCTCACAAATCTCCTTAGGAGTAGGCAAATTCTTCCCCAAATTTGAGCCACCAGACCCATACTTCTCTCCACCACCACCACCACCGGCAGGACCCCTTGCACGTATTACATTCAACCCTGGTGCAAACGGAGGTCCAGGGGGAGTATGCACCGCAAGTCCATTGCCAGAGAGAGGAGGAGGAGGAGGAGGATTGGTCCAATTCTCCGGTGGTTCACCACCATAAGCCTTCAATGTCTCCCAAAACGAAGCCCGAAGTTTGTTAGCATATTCATCATCATCATTAGCCTGTCGCTTATCCCTTCCATTCCCATTACTGTTTTTAACCCTACCAATTTCGACAAAACGGCCTTGTAAAGGAGCCATCTTGTACGGCCGGAAATAGTAGGCGGTTTTACAGTTGGGACAAAGGTTGACAGCCTGGTAAGCGCCTTTGCGATTGGAATCGGAACCAGGATCAGGCGGTGATTCTGATTCATTTCCGGCGGATGAAGACGGCGGAATTAGGTGGGTGTTATTGGAAAAAACCAGATTCATTTGCTTAGAACAACGAGGGCAGTTAGCTTCGGCTTTAATCCTCCGCGTCATCGTCGTGGTTCTACTGCCGTTATCATCAGAACCACCACCGCCATGATCCCATTTATACCTTGTTTGTAGACCAGTCAACGACCTCGGACGAATGTACGGACCGCCGGCGCCGGCATGTAGCAGCCAATTAACGAAACCACGCCTCGATGCATACGGGGTGGAAATTCTCATTCCTGCTTCTGTTGCAGCTATAATATCTCGAATCTTCCTCCATCTCCACATCCCAGACATCATAATCCAAAAACTACAACCTTTCTAATCGAATTTATTCAAATGGGCATGCAATTTTGTGATTCAATCAATCGAAACTGATTGTATTTATTGAACAAAAAGGGGATTCCAAAATTGGCGATCTGTAAATATATATAACTTGAAAACGATCTATCTAATCCATAAATCTATCCAAATTAGGATTACATCCATTTGTAGCACACATGATTTTGCGGGATGAAAAACGAATTTGAGCAAGAAACACAAGAGAGGGGAGTGTTTGTAGGGAGAAAGCAGATCAATTGTGCTTTAAAGTTTAAACTAACCGTAAATCGCTCTCCACTCCCACTGCTTCCTTCCCGTTTCTTGTTTGCATTTTTCATACGCCATAAACGTTTCAGATTTGGTGTCATCTCTGATTTTAATAATATTTAATTATTTTATTTCAGAATATTGATTGATAATAAATACGGCATCACAAAAATACCAAGACATGTATATGTATATGGAATGTAAAAATCTTTTACTTTAATATATCGTATGATTATATATTTATCAAGATATATCTTGAAGCTAACATTTTTTCTTTCATTACATTCATTTGAAACTCTCATTTATTTTTTCTTTCACTACATTTATTTGAAACGCTCATTCATTTTTCCTTTCACTACATTCATTTGAAACTCTTATTTATTTTTCTTTTCACTACATTCATTTGAAACCCTTATGACTTTTTAATTTCTTCTATAAGTTGGTTAATAAGATTAAATAAATATCATACATAAAGTGTAATCATATACAAACTAAATTTCAATATTAAAAAATATATTTACTTCTACTTATAAAGTTATGTTTTTTAACTTTTAACATAGTATATGTAATACCCATAAAAATTCAAGCCAATTTAAACTTTTAAAACATTTCAAATCCATTAAACATTACAAACTTTTTCAAAATGTATCATATCAGAGTATCCCAGAAATAAATTCATAAAAATGTGAGGAGTTGTACGATCACGCCTTAGCCTTGTCGTGATCCCCTGAAGTACCTGAAACAATAAACTGAAACTGTAAGCCCGAAAGCTTAGTGAGTTTCCCCAAAATACTGATACACATACAGTCCACATAACCATGTCTGCAACATCATAACATAACAAACTAAACATAATGCAATGAGTCCACAGCTTACAGACTGGATTACCCCTTGGGCCTACAGTGTGAGTCTGGATTGCCTTGCTGGCCCACAGCTCACATCTGGCTTACCGTCTAGCCCACAGTACGAGTCTCCCTTAGCTTGTAACTGGAATGCTCATGGGTTTGCTGGATTACCGCACGAAGTAGTCTCACCTCAACCTATCCCACATAACATATCAACATATAACATAACCATTGAGCATGCAGATATTCATATAACACAGGTAGTCCTACAGATCTACCTAACTGGCATAACCACTGAGCATGCAAATAATCATAGATCAATACAGGTAGTCCTACCGATCTACCTAACTGGCATAACCACTGATCATGCAACATTAACTTCATACTCAACATACTAACACTGCTAGGATAACATATTCAATGGGTCGGCCTTGGTGCCTTAGACCCCTTAGTATAGTGAGGATAACTCACCTTGCAAATGTCGGCGCGGTAACTAAACTCCAACTCTCAGATCACGACCGCAAACTCCACCACCTATTATCATACTAGATCCATACTCGTATGTTCTCAACCTTTCAAGGTACCCCATAAGTCAACTAGTCAACCCCTGGTCAAGGTCAAAGTCAACAGTCAAGGTCAATAATCCATGTTGACCCTTACTCGTCGAGTTCCTCGAGATACTCGTCCACTCACCGAGTCCCCGGAGTGACTCGTCGAGTTCCTAAGGTTCGCGGTCAAAACCCCAAGGCCACTCGTCGAGTTTTCCTTCTGTAACTCGATAGGTTCACACGTATTCATCAATTTGGGTAAACATTAACCGACTCGCCGAGTTGTTCATCTAACTCGTCGAGTCAATGGCAATCTTCATTGGACTCGCCGAGTTGTTCATCCAACTTGTCGAGTTCAATGCCTATCTTCATATGACTCGCCGAGTCCCTCCAGCCTTTAACCATGCATACACTTTTTAAGCCATGCCAAGGCTCCAAATTGCAGATCCAACTTCCTTAGGCATGCTTATCATGTAAAGTTGCAAACTTTACGTGCATGCAAGGCTTTAAGACCCTAAAATGGCACAACTAAGCTTGCAATGAAGTCACACCCTTGGGAGAAGGCTCATCCTAGACAAGGCTGGTGGCTTTATGAATCTAGAAGCTAGGGGAGTCCAGATCTGAAGTTACAACTTCATATCTTGGCTTAAACACAAATCCATTTCCTAAACTTATGCACCAAAGGGTTTAGGAGAAAATGAGCCAAGCGAAAAACGATCTAATACCTTCAAGAGAGCCTTTTCTGATGCAAAACTTGAAATCCACAAATTCTTGCTTCAACCGGCTTGTTTCCCAAGTGATT
This sequence comes from Lactuca saligna, assembly GCF_052625555.1. Taxonomy (NCBI): domain Eukaryota; kingdom Viridiplantae; phylum Streptophyta; class Magnoliopsida; order Asterales; family Asteraceae; genus Lactuca; species Lactuca saligna. The sequence continues at coordinate 240,499,569 of NC_136420.1, read as the reverse complement.
TCTTCACCAAAAACTTCCTTCCAAGCTTAAACCTCCAAAGAATACACACACACTCGAGTTAGGGCCTTTCTGGACTCTCAATGGACAGTAGAGAGGCCAAATGAGGCTTATGTTTCTTTAAATAGGGTGCAAAACCCCAAGATTTAGGGTTTCATCTATCAGCTCCTACTCGTCGAGTCCCTTCTTGGACTCGGCGAGTAGGCCACTAAAATACGTGGACCAACCCGATGCTACTCGACGAGTAGGGCAACCAACTCGTCGAGTAGACCTTGGAAACAAAAGAATTCTTATTTAAATCAATACCTGAGAATCGGGGCGTTACATTATACTTAATTTATTAGTTTTAATATACTGTTCGGTGTAAACCATTATCATTTTAAAGCTACAACTTTTGAACAATTTGTATAAAATGCTTAAATTATAAATTTAAATATAACATTACAAGATCAACTTAAATACAAAATTTAGTTTAACTTAAATAACCCAAATAATATTTTGTAAATAGTTAAAAGTGATAAATTGTAGTGTCTTTCTAATAATGATTATAAATTGATTAATAAGGTTAAATAAATATCAAACCCAAAGTGTAATCATAAATAAACTAAATTTAAATATTAAAATAACATCTTTACTTTATTTATAAAGTTATGTCTTTAATTTTTTTATAGATTATACTTAATTTATTAGATTAAGATGTTGTTGTATGTAAACCATTATCAATTTAAAAATACATCTGTTGAACAGATTTGACAAAATACTTAAATTGTGAATTTAAATATAACATTACAATGTCAACTTAAATAAAATTTCAGTTCCACTTTAAAAAATCAATGAATATTTTGTGAATAATTAAAAGTGATAAATTGTAGTGCTAAATGCAAAAACTGAATTATAATCTCAATTTAACTAAAATATTTCTTAAAAATTTTTGTATAATCGTTAAAAGTTTTCAAATACGTAGCCTAAAATAACTTACAATAACAATAGTTAAATATAACTCTATATAAATGATTATATTGGTACCTTTAAAATCAAAAAACAATGTTTGATGTTTTACATAATTACAATGATAGACATTAAAATGTTAAACAAATAAATTTTAAAAAAATTAATTAACAATAACAACAACTATAAATAACATTAAATCATATATAATATTTAATTATATTCATGAGTAACTCGCGGGTAGAAGTCATTCAAACGGTTGAGATTATGCAATTATAATAGATGTATATATTATCATAAAATTCAAAATAATCAATATATTATCAATTTAGTATACGAATTATTATATCAAATTTAACAACAATGTTATTGTTATATTTAAAAAAAATATATTTGTAAGGATTTCAACTATATAGGTGTTTATGCGCAACGCGCGGGCATTCGCCTAGTTATTATATAATAGATAACAATCTTTTACTTCAAAATATCATATTATTATATAACAGGGCTGGTCCATTAGTTTTTATTGCCATGGGCAAAATAAAAAAATTTAGAGAGAATTTCATATATACCCCTATTAAACCTTAAAATATTGTATTTGTCTGGCTTAAATTCTAAATATCATATTTACCCTTCATAAACTTTTAAAATATCATATTTACCCAAAATATATGTTTTAATATTTTTTAATCAATTTGTTATCCTTTAAAATCATTATAATTATAAAAATATATATATATTGACTATAATACCCTTTATAGTCCATTTTGGTTTCTTTGTATCAGAATATCTAGAAGAGAGAGAGCAAAAGGGAAATGATCTATAATTCAAATCGACTCAACCACGAAGAAGAGTAAACACCGGCTATATTTGGTTTAAGCTTTCATGGCGTTGAAAATAAAAAGGCAACTGATGACTTCCTACCAAACATTTTCATAAGTAGAGGTGAATTTGGAATTGTTTATAGGTGTTCTCTCCAATGGGTCTGTTGTCTATGTCAAAAGGATAATCGATCAGAGTTTGAATGCAATAATGACTTTGGTAATGAAGTTGAAATCATTAGCAAATTAAGTAGTTGAAATCTTGTTTAGCTTATATGGTAATCAATTATTCCTTCTTTAAGAATACATGTCAAACGAAATTTTTGACGAACATTTGTTCCCATTTACGAGTCGAAAACCTAAATTAACCTGGCCACAAAGAAATAACATAATCCTGGATGTAGCAAAAGTGTTAATGTATCTTAATTATGGAGTAAAAATTGTAATTTATCATTGAGACATCAAATCTACAATTATACTTCTGGATTGAAAAAAATGAGAGCTCGAGTAGCAGATTCCAGGTAAGCCAGGCAACATATTAAAGGGAAAAATCTTATCTGAACCCAGAGTCGTTGGTACCAATGGCTATTTTATGCTAAAATATGCTCTATACGACCGACTGACAGAACCTATGGTTGTGTTTTTGAAGATTATATTTGGGAGAAAAGTTGTCGATTTGTCTTGCTTAAATCTAGTATGTGGTTTTTTTACTACTAATTAGGCATGGTTACTTAAAAACAAGGAAAGTTGGGCAGGTTTTGGATCATTCATTGTTAAGAGATGGTACAATTTCGGAGACTATGAACCCTACAGGCTGAAAGGACGATGGAAAGATTTATGCTTGTAGAGATTTTGTGTGCTCATCTGATGTTGGTTTTAAGGCCACCATTATGGATGTATTAAAGATGTTGGAAGGAGATAGTAAAGTGTATGTGCCCAAATTTACAACTCTATTCGAGATTCATACCTATGGGAGATTAACGTAGGTCCTTGGTATAATATTTGTTTGAGATGAAGACAATAATTAGGTCATAAATATATTTTAAATTTAATGATAGTAATAAAAGGGTATAAATGTCAATTGATAAAAATAATTATAAAATATTAAATAATATTTAAAAAATGATTTGGTTAAATTTGATATTTTGAAACTTTATTAAGGGTAATTATGATATTTATAAATTTGGTTGGATAATTATGATATTTTGATCTTTAGTAACGGTATATACGAAATTCTCCCAAAAATTTATGCTTGTATCCTAAGACAAAGGTGATAAATCCTCACCAAGGTTTGGGTTTTTTTTTTATCTTCAACATCTTGATTTTGATCATTTTTTTTCTTCAAAGTTTTCATCATTTTTATTTTTATAACATAGCTAACATTGATCCAAAATCAAAGTAAGTGATAAAAATCAAATCCTAACATGTTGATAAATGTCATAAAACCCAAAAATGAGGGCTTGAAATTGATTTTCTTTATTCTTAAGGTTATTATCAGAATTATGAGGAGGTGGCTATAACATGGTAATTTTCCCAAAAACAACTTCCCCAAACACAAAAATCCCATACAAGAAAGAGGTTGTGATGTAAGAAGTTCAAATGTGGATCATGTTGTTTTTTATGGTAATAGATAATCAATTGGTATTAATGTGTTCTTGGTTTTAGGTGCGTATTTATCATATCCAAAAGAACCCATTCTGTCTTGTTCTTGAACTTCTTACATCAAGACCTCTGTATTGGTTTTGGATGAGTGTTTATGTTTTGATTTTGAGGATTAAATTTATCTGATTAAATGAATCAGAATCTAATTTTCAAAAACTCATATCAATGTTGCAAAGTTAAACTTTCAGAATCAACACACAAAAATGATGTCCCCAACCCCTAGAAAAAATCTAAATCAGAGTATACTCAAATAGAAAAGGAAATCTGCATAAGACAACAAATATGAAGTTAAAGGTAGGAACATATGAACTCAAGAACTCTATAAAAATCAAAATAAAAACACATAAAAATAACTCCATCCTTCAAACAAAATCCAAACTTTATAAAACCAGAAATCAAAACAAATAAAGATAACTCAGACTCATTAGAGAGAATATCATAAAGATAAAATACAACATCTATAGATATCGATAAATTAGAGCAGGCTGAAGCAAACTTTGAACTCTAATTCTGAAGTCTCGAACTATTGTCTTCACTTTTCACTCTTCAAGTGAAAAAGTCAGTGGTAGCATTGTAACAGAACTAAAAAAAATTGGGACATATTCCCACATTGTATCTAGAAATCAATTAAATGGGAGAAAGTATCAACAATTAAGGTGTCAAATGGGTAAATATTCAAAAAACAGATTAAATAGGGGAGGGCTTCATCTATCATCGATGGTGGTATAAAGATAGGATACACAAATCGCCATATTGAGACCCACAAAAAGATAGACAATCAGAGAGAGATTAAAGTTGAAATATCAAATACGATTATAATGAGGGAGACTAGGGTTTATAGTCGTATTTAAGAATCAGATGTTAGAGACAGAAATCGATAGGAAACTCATCGTCTTTTACATCGTGATTATTGCATCTTTGTTTTTCAATGCATTGGTGATTTCAGTTTTTGCATTTGTCAATGCATCGATTGGTGATTTCAATTATCACCCGTTTGTTTTCCTGCCTCGATTGAAGAATCGCTGATTCAGAACTGTGTTTATTTGAACCAAATTAAGCACCTGTACTATAAAAGATTGGGCTAAAATTATGCCCTATTTTTCTTGTTACCCTGGGCCTTAGCTCAAGTCGCCCATGTATTGGGTTGACCCTGTATAATACCTTCATTTGCATCTTTGAACCTGTAAACTGGTTCGGTTGGTTTCTTCGGTTTTAGTCGGATGTCTCACCTTCTTTTAACACCTTCTAGTAATCTTTTCACCATCGTATTTTTGTTGAGATGATTGTCTCCTCCATGATTTTGCATCTATTGAACTGCACGATTTTGTGTCGACCGAAAAATCCTACAACCTGGAGGTTGTTTTCTGTTAATAAAATAATGTTGCATTTGAATCGTCTTTGCACCTCAAAAGCCAATACACAATTTTTTTGGCGCTGCCTTCAAATGATTTTCTACTCTTCAGATAAAAACATGAATAATTGTCAACCATTGTTATTCTATATGCTCTTGCCTCCATGTGTAACAACATATGTACCGCCTCCATTATCTTGAAGAATATGTTGCTGATGGAAACTTTGAAGAATACGCATCTTTGATATTCCTTTACACTGAGACATCAATTTGATTTCGTAATAGAAAATTGTATGCTTTCAAAAAAAAATCTCTCTACTTCCTTCGTGTGATTGTACAACGATCGCATCCGAGTTTTTCAAAATAATATTAGAACTCAAGAAAGTGTTTAGGATCACATATGTGGATCTTTTGGTGTGTCATGAAAGAGTACTACACCTCTATTTTTATGTCCAAGATGATTTTCCTCTTGAGGTTGTCTTGACGTCCGCAATTTCTTGAAGCATGCAGGAGGATTAGGTAGAAAAGGATTGGGTACTTGAGATTGTCTTTCACATGTTGACTTTATTCAACATCAACAAGTAAGTTTTGTTTTTTGTATCTTTAAAATTTTGGTTATGCACACTATTAACAAAAACACCAAATAGATTGGAGGCCTCAACTTCTGTTTTTATTTCGTCACACTATTTACTTCTTTTGTCTTCCTATTTCTTTGTGTGTGAAACCATTAAGGGGATTCACATGCATTTAAAGGATTGAAAATGATCGTTCTTTTAATTGGGATTTCTATTTTGTTTGTTTATAAAACTACCCTTTATATATATAAAATGATTATGGACTTGAGATTGGCTTTGAAGGCTTCAACTTAATCCTTAAGTGGTTCTAAAGATTGTTAGCCACAAGGGAAAATTGGGGTTTAATAAAATGGCATTGTGAACTCATTGTGAGATTGAGTTCAACAAATTAAATAGATTGGGAAAGTACTAAATTGCATTATTTATGATTATTAGCTAGTATGCAACTTTTGACACATCATCGTCCTTAGAAGCATGTTATTGTATGTGAAAAATCTCTCTAAGTTTTTTATCAGCGAGACCATTTATTGAGAGCATTGAGTCACCCTCTCATGCTGATTGTCTAGCATTGTCTAAACTCTCAAATTGAGATTTCCTATTCCAAATAAAAAATATAATGATAAAAAGGTTGGGGTGTTTATTTTTAATTTAATCATCTTTACCTGACCCTGTCGTTATAAGCATGCTTGATGTATGCATCATGTCTTGTGTTCTGCTAAAACATTAAGCATAACCCAATGGCTTACCTGGATTGCATAGTCATCAACGTAAGAGTTACTTGTCTAGTACTTAAATGACAAATGGTTGTTCACGTCCCTGACCTCCTAGTTTGAGGTATGACATGGTACCATTATGATTTAACAGTGAATCTTTGATTCTAGATTGCAACTTTCCCCATGATACAGAAGTTTAAACCACCTCTTGTTGATGAGCTAAATTGTTGATGATTCACGCTGATTTCACCTCAGCTTGACTAAAACAATCCATTCTCTCCACAAGTATTCTAATACATAACTTGATGATTCACTGTGTAAAACCACACACTAATAAAAGTTCGAAAGTATGTTCCTATGGTTAGTCTATATACTGTAGGCTATCACACACACCAATCTATTATTGCCCTTACATTCTTCTTTAAAGGTTTATGATTCAGCGTAATGTACCATACGTTGATGAGAGCTTGACAAATATGTGTCAATGGGTATGTCATTGTACGTGATATGTTACATGCACCTATCCACTCTTGCTATTTTATTCTAATAAAAGAGATTTATGATTCAATGTGTAAAACCACACACTAATAAAAGTTCAAAAGTATGTGCATATGGTTAGTCTATATACCGTAGGCTATCACACACCAATCCATTATTGCCCTTACACTCTTCTTTAAAGGTTTATGATTCAGCGTAATGTACCATACGTCAATGAGAGCTTGACAAATATGTGTCAATGGGTATATCATTGTATGTGATATGTTACATGCACCTATCCACTCTTGCTATTTTATTATAATAAAAGAGATTTATGATTCAGTGTATGAAACCACACGCTAATGAGATCTCACAATACTATGTCAGTGAATGGTAATTTAATCCCACGCTATCAGGATACATCACAATCTTACTAAACTACAAGTTGAAACTCTATTATGATCGACGTTAGCTGCTGATGTCAAAATGGGGGGAGAAAATCTTGGTAAAGCTGAAAATCTTGCTACTAGAACTACAGAAAAGCACATTTGGTAAAGCTAAAATTCTCAAGCTACTAGAACTTCAAAAAAAAAAGCAAATTCTAAAGGGGATTCAAGTCAAGTTGATGCCAACAACGGGAGTCGAGTCAATCTGATATCAACAACATTCTCAGCTTAGCCCAATCTCATTATCTATTCGTTTATTGTCTACTTTAATTCATAAATGTTTGATAAGTCATTCATCTTCTCAAGGGGAGCATTTGTTGAAACTACAAGAGTCAAGATTTCATTCTTACTCTCAAGGGGAGCACGAGCCAAAAGCATTCTGTTTATATACAAAAGAAGTTTTATCACACCCCCAACCAAAGCAGAACATACTGGGTTGTGTGACTAAGTGCATTGATCACAGATAAACTGAATATGTAGCAAAAGTACAATGATAAACAAAACAACATTTATATTCCATCATAAAATTTGAATACAGGGTTCGTACTAGATAATATGGTTGTTGCCTTAAACAGGTAAAGGTAGGCAGACATAATAAAAAGTAGTAACTAAATTGCCTAAGATTCATGAGTACCCGTTGTCCGAATTTGCTTGATTACTAATTTCTTGATAATACATGTATTTTGAAAGTCAACACGAGGTTGGTAAGCGTCACAGGTTTTCTGCTAGCCGCAATAATAATACTTTTATAAAGTACAAAAGTATTTATTTTTATGAATAACAATATTTGAAACAATGCTTGCCATGAGTTTTTAAAAGCTAGAATGTATAGTTTGTATAAGTAAATCCATACATAAAATAGTGTTTGTAATGAATCTTTGAAAAGCCAAAACATTATGTTCCATAAGTAATTTCATACTTCAAACTGTGTTTGTAATGAATTTTTGAAAGCTAAAATGTACCCATTGTATAAGTAACCTCTATACTTGAAAGTAGTTTTAAAAGCAACCAAACCTATGATTGTAGAGAGAGAGATTATTTGTATTAATGTCTTTAGTGATTTCTATAATCAAGATATAGACGAAAAGTACCCCTACTTACAATTCTTCATTGGACGTTGTAGTAACGATCGTAGACACATATCACCTGCTACGATTAATCAGTCGAAGGTTGTAGCTAGCAACCGCAGGTAGGGCTGACCGCATATAGATATATACATATGTACCTTACTCCAAAGATTAAAGATTATAGCACTGTGGGGCAGGCTAAGTGATTAGACTTAGCTAATGAATAAAGTAGTGTCTCACTCACAGTCATTGCGAAAAGTTTGTGAAATATCTCTCAGCCCTAACTTAATTATTGTTAAGTATCGAGCATAATGAATTTCATAGTATAGTATTTGTAAAATCCGAGTATGGTTGATATATTTATAAAACTATAAATTACTCGCTTTTATAGAGAAATGTATTTCAATGTAATGATGTTTTTATATGTGTATAAAGTCTTATGCATAAAAGTATTTAAGGGTAGTAGTCTTTGAAACTTTGAAATACTTTAACTTGTAGCATGCATATCATATAAGACTTATTTATTTGTATCATAAATACTATATAGCACATGTATTCTCCCCTAAAACGAATAAACATAAAAGAGGGGTCGTAACTCTCACCTTGATATGCGTTTAACGAGTTGTTTTTAAGTGTTAGATGTGAGAACCTAAAGGTGTTGTTGTAAATTTGATCTTCCGAGATTAGCTTAGTCTTGATGATTGAAGAGACTATAGAAGCCTTTAGGGATGATGGAAGTCACCCAAAGTGGTAAAATTGTCGAGATGCAAAAGTTCCGAGGTGAAAAAGATATGAGACTTGTAGAAAATTCCGAGGCTAGAAAAATCTGAAATCTTAAAAGTTCTGAGATGGGTGTAAAATCCGAAAGTAGAAGGTACGAGATGAGAAAAATCCAAACCTGATGGAAATTCTGAGATCAAAAGCTCTGAAAATGAGAAAAGGTCCAAAACGGCCAAAATCCAAAGTCAAACTCCGAAGTTGGTAGAAGATCCGAAGACTGGAGGATCCGAAGTGGGGAGAGAAATCTGAGATCAGCAGACTTCCGAGGGTGAGTGGGTTCTGAAGGTGAGAGACTTCCAAGCCGGGTAAGGTCCGAGAATCAGAAGGATCCGAGACAAGAAGTAGCTCTAAAGCTGTTGAGTCTGATATGGGTAGGTCCGAGGTCAACAAGTCTGAAATGGCAGAAACTCTGAAATTGGCTTGTTGTTTTCAGTTTTCTTCTCCAATTTCGAGTGCGTTTCTACAAAATAAAGGGTTGGGATTATATGGGTTTTTAAGGAAGATATTCTAAGTGTGGTGAGGAGTGATTTAGGATAGTGGAATCATTTTGTGAGTTGGTTACTGAAGAGAGATTTGGGAGAGATTTGCAAGACTTGGGATTTTATAGAGAGAGAGAGAGAGAGAAAAGAAAGAGAGTTCTGGTGGAGGAAGAAGTGAGAGAGATTTAAGAGAGGAAAAAGAGAGAGCTGAGATGGTGAGGAGGTGATCTCTATTTATACTAGGAGGAGACACCCCTTAGCTAAAGAGGTCATGCTCTCTAAGTCAAATCAAGTACTATCATGTACTTTGAGGTGGAATGCAAGCAAGAGGAAAAGAGGGATTAGGGAAAAGTCACGTGGGAAAATCTCAGGGAAAAGGGGCTGAAGATTTTTCCTTCCCAAATCTAGTGGGTCCCATCCAAGGGTTGTACCCTCATTAATGGCTTATTGGTACCGATAGTCGAGTGCATCGGGTTCCGGGTGTCGAGAAAAATTTTCGAAGATACCGACAGATTGGATTTATTCAAGGATTTCAAAAACTCAAACGGATTAATTTTTAGGGTTACAGAACTCCGGGAAATCGCGTTTGAAGTTTTGCGTCTAAAGAGTTCACGATGTCCATATTTTACTAAAAATATTTTGAGTATGGAATTAAATAATATACTATAGTATGTTTCCAAAAACTCTCTCAGAAATCTTGTTGGCAATGCGTAGGTACCTCAACGGTGTGAAATAGTTTACTTGAACAGGTAAAATCAGTGTTAAACCGATTTGGTTTCTTAAAACTATTGTATCTTTTGCATGCGAACTCCATTTTGGACATTCTTCATATTTTTGGAAACGGGAAAATATGTTCCCTCATATTTTAATGTTTTCTTTACTCAAATCTGATTAATGAAAAATTTTAGTTTTTCAGACGCATTAATTTACGTTGTAGTTTGAGCGATTTGATACGTTTGTCAATTCACACATTTAGGAGCAAAGTATCGGTTGGTACCATATAAATGTTGGATTAGTGTCTAAGTCCATAACTATTTTGGTATGTACTTGACCCGATGGTGCATGGTCCTTTTTGGGTTGCCTTCACCAAAGCAACTTGATTGGAGAAATAAATAAAGAGAGAGAGGTTATTATGATTTATTAATATGTTATAAGAATAATATATTAAAGGAGAAATCATATTTGCTTAATTAATATTGGTCAATAATTAATTAGGAATTAATTTTGTGATCAAGTGTAATTAATTAAACTAGAGGGGCTGAATTGTAATTATGTGATAGTTACAGAATATGGTAATGGTTATCCTAAATATGGGTTGAACGAATTCAAGGAGATAAGGATCCTTGAAATCGTCCAAAGGATAAAGGATAAGGGTTTTCAAGGCTTATCTTATGGTTGCATTGTGGATAAGCAACTAGATAAGGATAATGACTGAAACCCTATCTCTACACCTATATAAAGACCCTAAGGCCTTAGAATTCGTGTACTTGTTCCCAAGGAGTCCTAAGGACGAATTCTAACCTCTCTCCTCTCTCTTTATACCTTCTCCATTTGCTCTTGGTGTTTGTAAACCATTAGAGGAGTGACACTTGTGACTCTAAGCATTCCAAAGTCAATTCAAGGAGGAATTGGGATTGTTATTACTACATAACAATCAAGGTAATATCTTAAACCTAATTATATGTTAATATTGATTTCCATATGATAGAATTAGGGTTTATAATCTTGGATTCAAAGCATGTACAATAGAGAAACCTAAATCCAAGCATTAGGGTTTGTATGAGCACATAGGATGTCTTATGACCAAAACCCATCAGTGGTATCAGAGCCATTGGTTTGGTTTCAATTGTATGAACTTGATATATTAGGGTTTATTGCCAATAAACCCTAGGAGGTTAGGGTTTTTTTTTTAGATTAGGGTTTGCAAACCCTAATTTGCAAGAGTTTGAATAAGATCTTCAAATCCTTTCCTTAAACCCTTAAATTTCGAAATCTAGGGTTTGTTATAATCCCTTGATTTTCGAAATTTACCTCCTCCCCAAGATAAGATCCTAATTTTTAGGGATTTGGATTATCCCATATCTTGTAATTATCCTTTAATTGTTATATATGGTAATTCAAGATCTTGCATTATCCATCCATATTTTCGAAATCTATATAGATATTTAAGGGATTAGGATAACTTAAATGTATAAATGGTAATTATCCTCATTATTTAGATAATCCCTTATGATTTAATAATTAAATTAATAGTCTAATTCAAGATAATTATTAAATCAAGAGTTTTAATATTTAAAATTTTAATTTAAATGTCATAAATTCAAAATTTTAAGATAGATTAAAACTAAATTGTTTTGAAATGTTTCAAAACTTGCCCTCAAGTTTTGGAATTTAAAAGTTGATTAAAAAGGTTTAATTAGGAGTGTTAAATTCTAAAACCCTAGTATTGTTTTGAAAAGTTCAAATCACACCCTTATGGTTTTATTAATTAATTAAGGTGTATAATTAAAAGAGATTTAATAAATCCATAAAAGTTTTGGTTTGCAATTTAATTGAATTAAAGGTATAATTATTAAATTTGACCACATAGTATTTTAAAAGTATGAAATGCACCCTATATTATATATATAACATTAAAAGTCTAACATTATATATATGTATGAGTAAAAGTCAACCTTACCGTTAGTAGGCCTCATTCACGAAGCTGGTCTATAAAGGGTGTTTAAGGAAATTGCCTATAAAATGGCGATTGAATGGGTATCCACTCTTACCCACCACACTCTTGACTAGTGGAGGGTCGTTAGTCGAACGGGTCGGACAGGACGAAACCTTCCATTATAAGTATAATGAAATACAAAGTAACTAAATGTTTTTCTAATTCCCAATCTTAGTTACTTAGGCAAAAGTGAATTGATGCAATTCCATGAAATTACACTTTGTGCTCTTGCGAAGACGTTAGTGGAGCGTGTGTGGTTTACCAGCACACTAAATGGTTCTAAGCAAAGGTTGCAAAGGGTGACTCAATGTTTGTCATAGTTCGGTGGAGCGTGTGTGGTTTACTGGCACATCGAATGGGTGATTGTAACATGTGAGGGCACCATGTAAGTTTGCATGGTTATTCACACCCGCTTTGTGATCCTAGGCATCCCAGTCACAAACTAGAGGGGCATATCGAGATTTAAACATGCCATTGAAAGTTCAATGAATCTCAAAGGATCTAGGAGTTTTCATAGATTTAAAACTTAAATTTCTTTTTCGTTTTTCATGGTGGAAATTAGTGAATCGTCATTCACTTATCTTCAAATATTCTGCAATTAGGGTTACGACATCCCTCTCCCGAGTTGTAGAATATTGTGTTGGGTCCTAGCCTTAGTATTTCATTTGGGTGATTTACTAAGGACTAAATCTATAAACTAACTTGAATTCGTTTTTCTCCCGTTTTGTAGATGTCAAAGTTCGACAACTATGGTCTTCTCAAATCCCGTGGAACAAGCATTCCACATGAAGATGATATTCCACGATTCGATCGAGGAACAAGAAATCATGCTTCACTTCCTCCTCCTCCTCCAATTATTCTCCCTAACCCACAAAATTGTAAAATTGAAAGGTTCAATATTACTCAAGCCCTGTTGGCAAGTAAACATAAAGAAGGAAAGTCGGTGTGTGCACACGTCTTAGGGATGAAGTCACACATTGATAGGTTAAGAATGATGGGATCCGTTGTCAGTGAAGAGATGGTTGTTGATTGGGTTCTTCAGTCACTTCCTAACTCGTATAGTGAGTTCGTAAGAGAGTACTATATGATGAACCACGACGTAACCCTTAGTGATCTCACCTATATGCTTATTGCTGCTGAATTAGCAATGGTTTGGTGCAATAGAAAAGCAAAGTTGATTGGTGAATCTGCCTTGAAGACCTCTATGGATATAGACAATGGCAATGAAAGACATGCAATGATCGAAAAGTTTGATCATAAGAGAAAGACAATGTCTGAAGTAGTTCCATGTGTTGTTCCAAAAGAGTCAATTTGCTTTTATTGCCAAGAGAAGGGGCATTGGAGACGAAGTTTCCCTATTTACCTAAGAGATCTAAGAGATGGGAGTGTCAAAAGTATGACTACGCTTCAGGTAAAATCCACTATCTAACTCCGTTAAGTCCCTATTCATTGATCCTTAATACATGATGTGATAAGATTGCATTTGAATGTTTTGCAGGATCAGTGAAAAGAAAGGAAGCTTGATAAGAGAGCAAGATGAATCTAATCACAAGAGATGGATCTCGATCGCATGGACTTGAAGATTGGATTTTGAGCTTACATAGTTATGATAGAGTTGTTAGAAATTTTCCTTTTACATAGTTTTCAATAGATTTTGCATTATAAGGACAAATGTTTTTCCGCTGCTTTTATAAATAAAATAAATTTTGACATATTTATTTGTTTACTTCCTTGCAATGAAATCGTTATGAAAATTGATGTTTGCATATTTCTACAACGAATGGATATGATTCTTAGTTATGTTATTTATGGGAATGTCAAGAATTTACCAAATAGGGAGAGTTTCTCATCGCCCAAAGTTTCAATTGGACTGAAATTTGGAATCACGCAACTTGGTTGCATGATGAATGAGAAATTTCATATTTGGAAATTAGACAAATTCGTTGACAAAGTGTCAAGTGAAGGACTAGGAGATCGAGTACACAAAGTTGTGTGTTGATTAAGTTCACCATAAGAGTAACAAAGATATTCGTCATGATTTACTAAAGGCTTAGTAAATATGATTACACTTACAAGATTAAGTGTAATTCTGAATTGATTAAAGAGTTTAGATTAATAGTAGAACGAATAAGAAGAATCAAGTAGGCAGAAAGATAAAAGTTTCTCCATTCTAAGAAGAAGGGAGAATAGATTTTATGCTTTATGATAGATCTTAATGATTAAGAACCATATCTCAATTGATCCTCTAAGTGAGTCTTAGTACAATTGTATGTTTAAGAAGAGGAATCAAGGATTGAAGAAATGGTTAAATCAAGAAGTCTATCATACTTCGTTCCAATAACATGTCTTAAAGTTAAGATTGTGACAATGAGTGAAAAGTATTAAAGGTTTATAACATTCATCAAATGTGGAAAGTTGTGATGTCTTGAATAAGACAAAGACCGACTAGGACCAATTTATGAAGTGTTTTGATAAAACTACACTAACTCTTGAATATTTGTTTGTCAAGAAATATTTATTGACAAAAGAATCTTATATGTCAAGGAGTCAGTGAGAGTCTTAATGGTCTGGAAAGGTTTCAAGAACAAATCAAATAAACCTTATTGATCATCACTAGCACACAAGTTGAGGTTTACAACCTATCGTGTTGACAATATCTTGTTTCTGTGTTGTTTCCAATTGAGTTAATTATGCATGTGAGTTCTATGAGTTCTCATTTTGAACGCATAAAAGGCAAGGCACCTTGATCAATGAAAGGTACATTGATAGGAAAAAGGTGAGATGCTTAACTACTTGGAAGATGTGGTGGGCAGCTGTGCTACCATAAGGCAAGAAATCAAGATTAAGGAAGTTCGATCCATATGAGTTTGAATTTGTCGTAAACTCTGTTTTTAACAAATTCACATGGATAGAAACGAATACACCGCTTTAAATCTAAGTGTCATAAGATTTCCTCCTTCATGAAAATGATTGTGAGGAAATGCTTTCACTAAGAAAGATTTTAAGAAGATAGTGATTGTAAAGTTGCATTCTCGAATTCAATTATGGTTACGGTATCCCTTTCCATGATTTGAATTGTGAGGTTTGGAAATTAGTCTTAATTGTTTAAGACACACATATGAACTATCTAAGGCAAAGGTGTATAAGTTCAAAAATCCTTGATAAAAGATTATCAAAGCACTAAGTATTAGAAACATGGACTTAAGAAATTCAATAGGTATTGTCTTTCTGAATGTTAAGATGTTTATGAATACATGTCGAAGCTAGTGGGAGCATAAGTGTTATGTTTTATAGTAATCATCATGATAGTGGGAGCATAAAAGTTATGATTGTATGATTATTATGGAAAGTATTGCAAGTTGGCAATATTAATTATAGAAAAACAAGAGCTATACCTTGCAAATTCGTAAGGGTTGTAAAGTTGTTTTGCTATAATTAAGGGAGAGAATATTATGCTTCATTTCAAATCTAAAGGATTAGGTTGAGTCAAAGGTACATAGTGTGTTCTTAAAATTTCGATTATGATTACGGCATTCCTCTTCACAATTCGAATTTTGAGAACATAACAAATAAAACATTATGCGTCGTGTCCCATACGCTTCGGGTATAGGATCGATTGCAAATGCTTTAATGTTTGACCATTCTAAAATTTTCCAAATGTCTAGCGCATTTAGAGGGAAAAAGGGACTAGAATTGGTTTTGACTAAAATAATTAAACAACTATCAAAGGACAATCCAAAATTCGACGAGGATTGGTTGCTTGTGAGTAGTTGGAAGTATAGTATTGGAAAATATGGAAATGTTTCCATATTAGATGGACCATATCGACATCATTACAAATAGAAAAGATTCTATTAAGAATGAGTTGTCATGAGGAAAATATGGAAGCGTGTTCATATTAGGAAGTAAATATTGAAAATCTATGTCTAGATTAGAAACTTTTATGCAAAAGGATGTTCAAAGGAATGTACTTTGAGTGAGAGACATCATATCTAAGGAATTGTCTTGTAACAATCTACGTTAGAGGACTTTGTAATATCATTGGCAATAGTTTTTGAGACTTTGGTGCAGTGACATTACAAAAGGATCATTGCATAAAGTGTTAGAATCTAGTATATTCTATAAGTAACAAGAATTTGATATTCTTACACTTAAGAAAATGTATTTGGAGTTGTAAAATGAGAATGATTGGAAATGTGTTCAATTTGTCTATTTCACAAAAGTAAGAACCATAGGTAAACATTGTGTGCATGCTAGGAGCATGGGACAAGTGTAATAATTCAAGTAAGAAGTTGATTACCCGAAACGACAAATAATGAGTAATCGATATGGTGATAAATAAAACGTGTTTTATTTATGCTCAAAGGGTTGAGGCCATATGGGATTAGTATTATTCTTGTGTTTCACTTTGCATGTTTTGACTTCCAGAATAATTGAGTTTATTAAGAATAATCGAATTGTTCAAACGGGCCACATTCATTCATATGTTGGAAGTAGATATGAATGAAGACTGTCGTGAATTGGTGTGTGGATTGTCTAAAAGAGTATTAGACATAAGCAAATGTTTGCTGCAACATTCATGAGTGCTTATGAATATGAATTTGAGCATTGGATTAAACCCACGCTCACTTGGATCACTCCATGAATTGTATCACGAGTGATTGGTGAGACGATAACATCTTATATTCTTGAAACCGAGATGTGTGAGTTGTATCTTGCTAATCGGTTGCACATTGATCATATGAAAACGCACTAATAACTTGGTGTTATAAAACATATTGTTGTGTGTGATTTGGTTAGTGAGTGCAAGCAAGCATTGTATCAAATTTTATCTGTTCCTTTTATCCAAAGAAGGATAAAAGTGATATCTTTGGGCCCCTCGATGGTTTAGTGATGACAAAAGTAAATGCTCGGCCGGGCTAGGGCTAATTTGATTTGTTCAATTAGTCTGTCGTCATAAATCAGAATCGAGAAGTAGTACAAAGAGAATGATTTGAAATCATATCTCATACGATATCTAGAATGGAGGAATATATGATCCCTTATCTTAGGACACGCGTATCTGATAAGATCAGAGTTGACAGCGGCTTTGGAAAGCTACGATTGCAGATCAGGATTTGAAGTCATACGCATAATAGTTATTAGACTTATCCAAGTGGGAGACTGTTGGATTAGTGTCTAAGTCCATAACTATTTTGGTATGTACTTGACCCGATGGTGCATGGTCCTTTTGGGTTGCCTTCACCAAAGCAACTTGATTGGAGAAATAAATAAAGAGAGAGAGGTTATTATGATTTATTAATATGTTATAAGAATAATATATTAAAGGAGAAATCATATTTGCTTAATTAATATTGGTCAATAGTTAATTAGGAATTAATTTTGTGATCAAGTGTAATTAATTAAACTAGAGGGGCTGAATTGTAATTATGTGATAGTTACAGAATATGGTAATGGTTATCCTAAATATGGGTTGAACGAATTCAAGGAGATAAGGATCCTTGACATCGTCCAAAGGATAAAGGATAAGGGTTTTCAAGGCTTATCTTATGGTTGCTTTGTGGATAAGCAACTAGATAAGGATAATGACTGAAACCCTATCTCTACACCTATATAAAGACCCTAAGGCCTTAGAATTTGTGTACTTGTTCCCAAGGAGTCCTAAGGACGAATTCTAACCTCTCTCCTCTCTCTTTATACCTTCTCTATTTGCTCTTGGTGTTTGTAAACCATTAGAGGAGTGACACTTGTGACTCTAAGCATTCCAAAGTCAATTCAAGGAGGAATTGGGATTGTTATTACTACATAACAATCAAGGTAATATCTTAAACCTAATTATATGTTAATATTGATTTCCATATGCTAGAATTAGGGTTTATAGTCTTGGATTCAAAGCATGTACAATAGAGAAACCTAGATCCAAGCATTAGGGTTTGTATGAGCACATAGGATGTCTTATGACCAAAACCCATCAATAAAATGGAATGGAAATTGTTTATATTTCCTTAGATGAAATAAAAACTGAACGAGTTAGGTCACAAACAGCTTTCCCCCTAATTTAGTCGTTTATTGTTTATGTCCTAAATTCCAGGATGTCACAAGTTTAGTTTTGCCATCATCAGATTGGGGGAGATTGTAAGGTCACAACTTATGATCTATGAGTCAAACACATGACACATTGATAGATCAACACAACGTCTACTACATCTAAAGCGCCAACGTATCATGATTATCAACATCAGTTTACAGTTCAGTTTTCTAATTGTAATCTTTTGTATATTAGGTAATGTTATAGATAAGTATAAAATAGATCATATATCCGGTATTTGTGTGATAAGATCGATTCTTACTATAAATCAGACGTAATCCCTTCAATCAAGTGATATAAATGTATAGATTAGTATATATACAACATTAGGGTAAACCCTAATGTTGTGATCGTGCTTTGTGTCAATCGTCTTTGTGACAAACATGTCTTCTTGGTTAAGACAAAACTCTTTCTTGGTGAAAGAACAATTTAGAGAACTTCTGTGTTATTTACTTTCTGTTTATTATTTTTCTTAGATTACTTTTACATTTTCTATTCATACTTGAAGTGTATCTGATCGATACAAACCTTTAGGATAAAGTTCAAAACTTTATCCATCTAAACATCATATTGATTCAGATCTAAAGGTTGGAGACTTGGAGTTAATGGATTAAGTTGGAAGAGATGCTCTTTTGGTCCCTTTGAGACTTAAAAACTAGATCTTGGTGGTTTGGACCATTCAAATGGATAATGTTGGAAACTTTATCCATTATGGAGCTATTAGGACCCATACAAATGTGATCTTGGTCCTTATATTCCTTCCATGCAAGTGTCATGATGTGTTAATGGATTAATAAGTTAGGGTTTTGGCTTTTGGAGCTTTTCTAAAGATGGAAAGTCATAAAGGTGGGAACTTTATGACTTAGAATGATGTTATGGGACTAGATCTGAGTGATCAATGAAAGGACCTAAGAGAATAATCACTTAATGCATCACTATCATCTAACCGAGTATGTTGGGCGTACCTTTAAGTACGATACGCGTACTCGTATGGGGTCCCGATTATGGACGGTGAGTGTGTGATGCGTACGAGTTGGGTACGCTGGGCGTACTCAACCTCAAGTTGGTTTCTTGAATTGTTGACTTTGACTTCCATTGACCGTTGACTTTTGATCAAGTTTGACCTTGGGTCAAACTTGAGGATTTTGGGCTATTGGTTAAGACTTTATCTGGTTCTGGTGTTAGTGGATTCACTGGTGCAAGTAGTCTAGAAAAGGGATCGTATTGTAGTTTTTCAGAGTTCTTCAATTCAGATGAGTCTTCTCACTGTGCTCGTGGGTCGAAGACCCCAATGCCGACCCATTAAGTTATGTATGTAGGATGCTTGTTGCTCTTGCGACTCTTATATGCTTGCCGGTGTGGTAGTATATACGTGCTGACCAGCTGGGTCTTATTTCTTTTACTATAATATGTGATATTGTATGTGCCGAGACTTTGGTAGTCTCCATGGTTGTTGATAACCCATAGGGCATGCTATTTGCCCATTGAGACTTTGGGTAGTCTCCAGGGTTGTTGATAACTCATAGTTGTTTATTTGTGTTGTGTTGTGTGTGGTATTTAGGGGAACTCACTAAGCTTTGTGCTTATGATTTGTGGTTTAAATGGTTTCAGGTTTTCTTATAATGAAGGAGGGGCACAACTCGATTGCATCGCATTAATGGGAGACTTGTACATGTTATAACGTTTGACGATACTATGATAAATGTTTTAAGATTAAATGGTCCTATTTAAAATTTTGTAGTTGTGATTTGAATAAACACTTAGATTTTAATTGAAATTTTTTGGCTGAAATTTGGGGCATTACAAGTTGGTATCAGAACCTTGGTTTGAGGGATTCGGGCATACTCTCGAGTGTGCTTGAACTCAAACTGAGGAATTAGTAAAATTTTCTAAAGGAAAATGATTTTCTAAAAGTTTCTTTTAATAAGAAGGAGTACGATGCGCGCAATCAGCCAAAATCAAGTAAGTATTTCCCAAAATACCCATACGTGTTTTATGATTGATGTTTGATATGAGTATATGAGAATTACATGCTAGATTAAGGATAAGGATATTCTCAATGTTGCAGGGTAGGATGCCTGATTAGGAGAGATGCATTTATGCATGTTGTGTGAGTTTTATGGTAGTGATCCATGCTAGTGACTAGATATTTTTAGGAGCTACTGAGATAAGATTGTCTGTTTATGCAATGCTTTTAGTTCTAGATGCTCGAATGTTGCTTGGTTTGTGCTTTGTAGGACTCATATTGATGTAGTTTAATTATTGAATGAATATGCTAAGTTAAATGTTGCAAAGAATAAATAATCTCAGAATAATTGATATGGCCCTATTGCGCAACTCTTGTCTGAGTCTAACCGTTGTAGGGTTGAGTCTTATAGTCAAAGGATTATTTTGGTTTGTTGAATGTAATTGTATTCATGAAGTAGTTAGTTGACATTGATGAGAGTCCTTCATCACCTGATGGCAGGGTGAGGTGGGAATCCTAAGAGAGCCTAGGAAGCGCTTTAGCGCGAGTGGTGCACGTTTTAGCATATTTTGGAGCGTATCATTATGAGGAAGTGACTTAGAGGAATCAAAATGATTATGAGGAAAGTACGGATAGGTGTGGAAGGTAGTATTGGGTCCATACTACTAGAAGCACAGGATTCGTACTCGAATCAGGGAAAGTCCTGGAAATTCTAAGGAGCTGGTTGAGGGTAGGAACATGGTTTGGCACCATGAATCTGTTGCGGCATTTTGGGTATTATCAGCTTTTCGGTTATGGCTCTCCAGGAAGAAGACGGTTCTAGTGATTGTTTGGGCCTTAGTGTCCATGTCAGTTGGGGTTGAATGGTGTTGACCTAGATGAGTAGTTGATTTCGAGGTCTTGGGGGCCCTATTTGAGGTAGTGTCAGTCTGAGGCGTGGGACTCAATGAGGGAGAGTTTAGGATGAGCGGCTTGAGGATTTCAGTCTTGAGATTGAGTGATCGGCCGATGGATTATGATGTCATTTTCTATGACGAGGATTATGCTCTTCCCGTTTTATATGTTGGGGGAAGAGAGAGCGAGCGTATGATTGTAGAGATAAGAGGAAGACCCAGGGGGCGGGACCGGATGGTTATAGTATATGCGATAAAGGTGGAAATGTACTAGAGGATTCTTGTGGTTTGATCGCCTCAAGATATTTCTTATGTGGAAAGAGAGTTATTTTCGTAGAGACTGTACAAGATGAGGACCAGGGATATGCCTTCATTGAGTTCAGTTAGAGCGTGTTTTGGTAGGTTGTTCCAGGTGATCAGGAGAAGTGAATCGGGAACAACAACTTTCATTGTCTATGTTGTACATCGACTGTGAAGATGATGCCTATTGTTTTATGAGTGATTGACACGATGATGTGATGGTTAGGGATTAAGAGGCGAAATGTGTGGTAACCTATTTGTTCCTGGATAGAGAATTTGTGCTATGAATGGACTATCAGAGTTATTGTGTTGGGTTCAAAATGTAGATAGTGAGAAGTCGGGATACTTTTTAGTCTGCAAGGGTGCGTAATCTGAATGGTTTCAACTCTATATGTAGTTGCAAGGCACGTGTTGAATTCGAACTCAAACCTGTAGTCCTTGTACTTTTTTGTTGTCTGTAACACCCTATAAATAGGGTATGTATTAGGGTCGAGAGTATCTTTTGTTCTTTTCGTTGCTGTAAACTCTCCCAAACTCTTGTATTCGTTACAAACGTAATATGAGCCAAGCATATCTTATTTACTCGATGCGTTCTTTCGATTTTCTGTGATTGATTTTTGATACGTGTGAAATATACTAGTTTTAATCCTAACTAACTTAAACAAAAACCAACACATGATAGGCAGTGTACTTAATCAAATAGTAGTTTAGTGCAGATTAGTAAGGTATCGAACATAGGGAACGGTAAAACAATTAAACTATTATTAATGTTAACTAATTAAAACAATTTTCTAATTGTTATTTTTTTTAATTTGTTAAAGAAAAAAAAGTCACAGTAATTTTATTAAGAGAAAAACCAAAACCAATTGTTTTAGTGATTACGTTTATACAATAATTTAGATTTTCTAATAAACTTCTTTAAAACTGAAAATTTATTTCTGATTATTTATTTTTAAAATTTGTTATAAGAAAACAATCACAATAGTTTTTCAAATAAATAACCAAAAATTTGTAAAAAAATTATTTCATGATTACCTTTACCATAATAATTTAGATTTTGTTTTTTTTAAAACATATGTAAAACGAGAAAAATGATTTTTTTTAATTGTTTTTTCTTCTAATTTGTTAAGGGAAAACAATCACAATAATTTTTTCAAATGAAAAAACAAAAATTTGGACAACAATCACAATAATTACAGGGATACCTTTAACTTTACCACAATAATTTTATACAGGAAAAATAATTTTCTAATTGCTTATTTTTTTTTTTTTTTTAATTTGCTTCAAGATAACAATCACAATAATTTTTTCAATAATTTCTTTTACCACAATACTTTAGAATTGTTTTCTCTAAACTAGGAATATATTTTTTTTAGTTTTCTGTTTAATTTGTTACAAGGAAAAAAAAAACACTCTCTTTTAGTGATTACCTTTACCAACGTTTTATCACTTAAAATAATATCCGCTTGAAAATTCCGATCAATCGAAGTCGCCGCCACCGTAAGTATCCACGGCGCAATATTAACAACCGATTCCCGATTCGGACCATCATTCCCCGCCAAACATACCACCATAATCCCCTTCTCCACCGCATGAAACGATCCAATCGCAATCGGATCTCTATGAAAATTCGGCCCAAATCTCGCCGAAGAACCAAGCGATAGTGACAACATATCCACACCATCTTCAATCGCATCATCAAATGCCTTCAATATAACCGATCCAAGGCACCCTCGAGCCCCACATACACGATACGCCGCCACCCTTGCGCCGGGCCGGAAAACCGCCTTTAGCGGAGTCCATCGCGAGCCCGTAGTAAGAAGTGTTGTGTAACATCCCAAAAATACGAGCCAAAAATTTCATTTTTAATTAAACGATTTTGAAAAAGCGTTTGTAACAAAATATCATACGATTATAATATTTGATAAAACATGTCTCGTGGCCGTAAACCAAAACATAAAACATGAAAATGTCAGAGTACAAAATCCCAGAATGACTCTTGGTGCGGAAATCAAAAGAGCGTGTGTGATGCGCCGCTAACGCGCCAGCTCCTTCCCCTTGACAGAAGAGGTACCTGAAACAACAACTGAAAACCGTAAGCACGGAGCTTAGTGAGTTCCCCCACTGTACCACATACCATATAATCACATAGCATACATACTGCCAGGCAATTCTGGGGTGCCTGACCTACCCGGTACGACCATTCTGGGGAGCCAACCTACCTGTGTCAAGCCATTATGGGGTGCTGACTACCCATGTCAACCCGTTCTGGGGTGCTGACTACCCTTCAGTCCTAACAACCGAACCTCGGGGACTGCTCCCCTCCTACTACCACTAACACATATAACAGATCATACTGGCATATAAACATATCATCACATACCGTCAGACATAGCTGGGGTGCCTGACCTACCCGTCGGTCCTAACGACCGAACTCTACTACTATAACATATCATGCCATCATATAACGTATCAGGTAGTAGCAAACCTAGGTGATATCACAAAGACAATCATCTAACATACACCTCCTACTGGTGGGCCAGCATTATGGCCGTAGACCCACCGCTACTGGAAGGTAACTCACCTCAAAAGTAGCTGTTGAAGTCTGCTTGCTAAGCGCCTGACTGCTGAATCACAAATCCTCTGGTTATAAATCATAAACATAGGTTAGCCTCTCATACACATCCTTAGGTCAGGTGACTGACCCACCCCTGGTCCAAGGTCAACTTCCAGTTGACTGGACTCGCCGAGTCATGGCACTGACTCGCCGAGTCCTTCTCCTACTAACCCGTTCCCACTCTACAAGTCCCTTTTCCCACTCACTGAGTCGCCCTTAACTCGCTACTTGGGATGATATCACCGACTCGCGATCCGACTCGCCGAGTCCAAGAACAACTCGACGAGTCCATGCGAGCAGACCTCCCACTCGCTTCCAGATCCGAGCATCCTTCATGAGGATTTGGGCTTTTGGGACTATTGTAACACATTAGAT
Organism: Lactuca saligna; assembly: GCF_052625555.1. NCBI lineage: Eukaryota > Viridiplantae > Streptophyta > Magnoliopsida > Asterales > Asteraceae > Lactuca > Lactuca saligna. The sequence continues at coordinate 240,475,298 of NC_136420.1, read as the reverse complement.
TGCTAATTCTACGTGCAAACACGAAGGGTTTGACTTCCAACACTTAAACCCCTCGTACTCAGTAACTGTTCATACGACTCGCTGAGTTTGAAGAACAACTCGTCAATTACTAGGTAATCTTCATAGGACTCGCCCAGTTGTTCATCTAACTCGCCGAGTCTAAGGCCATCTTCATGGAACTCGCCGAGTCCCTTGACCTATTGCCCATATAGGCCAAATCTAAGACATGCAACGCTTCAAAACCATAGATCTATGGTCCAAGGGCATGTTTAACACGTAAAGTTGCAAACTTTACGTGCATGCATGTGGCACCTGGTTCCTGGTACGTAAATTTATCTAAGTATTTTGCAATTCTAGCCTTGTACTCAGCGAGTTGTAGGCCCGACTCGCCGAGTAGAGACGGGATATGGAACATGTTTAAATTGGCGATTCGGCGAGTCCATATCCTGGACTCGGCGAGTCCCCGCTGTCTGGTAAAACCCTAATTCCAAGGGTTTGCACCCTATTTAAACCAACCTTATGCGCCCCAAGCTCGCCCCCTTCACCCTCAGAGCTCCTTATATCGTCCAACCCTTGTTCCTTGTGAGATTGAAGTGCTTTGGTGTGTTTTCTTGAAGATTTTGAGAGAAAAGGAGAGTAGATCAAGAAGAGAAGAAGGAAGCCAGACATCTTGGTGTTATTTCAGTGATTTCCTTGAGGTATAACTCAGTTTCCCTCTGTTTTCATGCTTATAGTTCCTTATAGCTCCATTAAAGTTCTTCTTAAGCCATTTCCAAGCTTGGGTATGATTCAGGATCTGTAATAAGCCGATTAACCTTTAGATCTAGGCATGATTAAGCTCCAGGAGCTCGGATCCACTACCTTTATGAATCCATATTGCATGAAAGCGCTAGATCTACTCTTTTAGTGCATTTTGAGCCCTAAAACCTTCATTGGTGTTTATTTACACGTAAAGTTGGAAACTTTACGTGTTAATCAAGCACTAAGAACCCAGAACTATGTATGGCATGATTTGGATTCAAGCAAAATCGAGTATATAGTATTTGCATGTGAAAGACTCGGCGAGTCGTTTATCGGACTCGGCGAGTCGAGTCGCGAGTCCCCGAGTTTTCCCGCTTTTCATGTTTGCTGGGTGGAGTAGTGAGTCATGGGGTGTGACTCAGTGGGTCGGAAGCCAGACTCACTCATGAAGGAACTTGACGAGTCAATGTACTGACTCGGCGAGTTCAAGGCAATCTTCTTGTCTCAAGAACAGACTCGGCGAGTTGTTCATTCAACTCGGCGAATATCAGCATAGATTGTTCTTCGGATGAAGATGAACTCGACGAGTTGTTCCTACAACTCGGCGAGTAGGATGAAGGACTATTGGACATCGGTTTAGAAGGAAAACTCGTCGAGTCAATGCCTAACTCGACGAGTAGATACGGGATTATGGCCAATCGAATGGATAGGGACTCGACGAGTTGGCGAGCCAACTCGGCGAGTTGGGTCAACTGGAAGTTGAATTTGACTTTGACTCTTGGTTTGGTTAGGGGTAAATGGTCATTTTACCCTGAGGTCGATTAGCCGTATTTGACTGAGTGTTTTGTGGGAATTACAGCCGGAAGATTTTCGGGGCAGCAGCAGATGAAGACAATCAGTTCCCACACAGATCAACAGCTACTTTGAGGTGAGTTACCTTCCAGTAGCGGTGGGTCTACGGCCACAATGACGGCCCACCTGTAGGGGTTGTATGTTAGATGATTGTATTTGTGATATCATCTACGTTTGCTACTACCTGATATGTTTATATGCTGGCATGATATGTTATATGTGATAGTGGTAGTAGGAGGGGAATAGTCCCCAAGTGCGGTCGTTAGGACCGAAGGGTAGATCGGATACCCCAGATATGTCTGATAAAATGTTATGTTATGATATTTTGTGATAGTAGCAGGAGGGGGTGAAATATTCCCCGAGGATCGGTTGTTAGGACCGATAAGTAGTCAGCACCCCAGAACGGCTTGACACGGGTAGGTCGGCACCCCAGAATTGCCATACCGGGTAGGTCGGGCACCCCAGAATTGCCTGGCAGTATGTATGATATGTGATATTATGGTATGTGGTATGATGGGGGAACTCACTAAGCTTCGTGCTTACAGTTTTCAGTTTTGGTTTCAGGTACCTCTTCTTCGAAGGGGAAGGAGCTGGCGCGGTAGCGGCACATCACACACACGCTTTGTATTCCGCACTATGAGATCTTCCTGGAGATTTGTACTCTGACATTGTTATGTTTTTATAAACTGGTTTCCAGACACGCACATCTTTTATGAAATGATATGATCAGTGAATGTTTTATTTCTAATGTTTTGCTAAATATGTATTTTAAAAATGAAATTTTTGGCTCGTATGTTTGGGATGTTACAATGCATGGCCCTATAAGCTCAAAAATGCAATTCCAAGCTCTTTAAGAGGTCATAGACTCAATGGGGACCTCAATCACTTCAACCATAGGAACTTTATGCTTCTAATACATCCAATAAGTCTCGATCTGAAGTCCTTTCGGATCATTAAGCACAACACATGGAGTTTGGTGTTTTATGGCTTGAAAACCACCAAATTGGGACAAAAATGGTATCTAATGACCTAAAGATCAAGGTAGGGACTTTTCTACCTGAATGGAAGCTTCTCCCTGAGTAGAGTTCGGATCTACTCCTTTCCTTGTACTCTTCAACCACCTCTTTCTTCTTCTAAGCTCCAAACTTCCTTCACCAAGCAAAACTCACTCACAAGAACGTTATAGGGGCTAGGGTCTCTCACTACAGCTCTCTGGAAGTGCTTGGGACAAGGGAGGCCGAGTTAGTGCGCTTAAATAGGGTGTCAATACTCGGGTTAGGGTTTTTGCCCAAACATGGCCAACTCGCCGAGTCCAAGGCTCAGACCCCGTGTCTCATCCCGCTCCTACTCGGCGAGTCGGTATTTCAACTCGCCGAGTCCAAGGCAAAAATGCATGAATTATGAATTTTAATTACAAGATATACGTACCGAGAACCAGGTGCTACACGTTGGAGACGGTGTTTCCGGTAGCTGTTGAGGTGATGTAAGTCCCATGTTCGTTCATGTCCCTTGGGGTGTTGTAAACGCTGATTGTTCTGTAATACCTTACTCCGATTACTTTCCTGATAACATTTTTTAACTCAGGTATTGTTATTACAACATTGTAATTTGAAAATTCTTCATAATTATAATTATAACAATATGCAATTAGGTAGGATTTTTAAAGTTGATTAATAAGAAAAAGAAATTGGAAATACATTGTTGTAATTGGATCACAAATAGGGATCGCATTTAATGGCATGCTGAATATTGAATATACTAACTTCATTCTGAAATTGAAACACATCTGAGGCTGAACATGTTGTTGCATCTGTGTGTTGTTCTCAGATCATCTGGATGCAACTTCAATTGTTGAATTACGGTTTGAGTTTTCTTCTCGATACTTCTAAGTTTCTCTTAAAATGATTCGTTTTGAAGACAATTTTTTTAAATTTGCGCATTTATTTTATTTTCTTTATTCCCCATGCATAAATTAAGGGGGAGAAATCAAAAAATATAAAAAAATACAAAAAGGTTACAAAATCAAATATACAAAAATATGTTTTCTTTTGTAAGTATGCTTGTGAAGTGATATGAAGTTTAGTGCTAAAGAGCAATATGAAATGTGTGTAATGCACTGAAGCTAAATTGTTTAGACTCATTATTCAATGTGCTGGTAGGCATGAAGGATTCAAAATTAAAGCACTAGACACAGTTGACAATGAAAGGACTTGACAGTGTTAACTCATCTGGTCTTAGATAGTTACATTTGGACTGACCATACGATGCTCAGATAGATTGATCAGTGAGATAAACAAGGGAGCCTATGAGATACATTAAAGTTACTTATCATCTAGAACTTTGGCTCAACATTTCTTCAATGTACGGACTTATGTTCTTAATTCTGACACTGATAGGGTGACTGGGGGATTTTGATAAAGTAGGTATGTGTGAAATTGTTTCTCTTTCTTATTTTCTCTGCCAGTCATATGTTGCCCCCTTTGCATGATCGAAAGATCCGACCTGGGACGCAACATATGCTTCTCTATTTCTATGCATCTCTATCTATGCTTCTTTCTAACTATCTATGTCAGTCATATGATGTCCCCTTCGCGTGATCGTAAGATCTAACCTAGGACACAACATATGCACCTTTCTATCTCTATATCCCTCTATTTGTGTTAGTCATATGTTGTCCCCTCTGCGTGATTGGAAGAGATCTTACCCGGGGTACAACATATATATATATATATATATATATATATATATATATATATATATATATATATATATATATCCATCTTCTCTCTCAAATAATTGAGCACTCACCTAAAGTAAAGAGTTCCCTGGAATTCCTTGATTGCTAGATTATGTCGTGAACTGGGGAACACGTTCTAGTGCACTTAAAATTGAATTAACTAAAGGTTGTCTATGGATCTCGCTGCTGAATTTAAGTGGACAACAATATCCTTGGTCGTCGTCAGCAAAATGGTCTATTTAGGAATATAATCACAATGTCTTGTCATTTATAATCTATCCAACTTGTCAATATCCTTTGTGTTTAATTGGACCACAATATTGGTGATTGACCAGAGCTAAACATGCAGGTGTGAGTTGATAAATGATATTGAAATACTTGACAACTTTGATACCAAAAAGTTTTAAATATAGTTATTATTTTTGTTTTTTTAAATTTGTTCGTATTTTTCCTCTATGAAAAAATTTAGGGGCAGAATTAAAAAAATCAAACAAAAATCATAAAATTTAAAAATCCAAAAATATGTTTATTTCTGTTTTTATTTCTTTTTCAAAAAAATCAAAAATCCAAAAATATTTTTATTTAAGTGTATTTTTAATTTTAATTTTATTTCTTAGTTATTTCTATTGTGTGCTAAGTTTATTTTTACTTTTATTTTTTATCTCGAAGTTTCATTTGTCTTAAAAAGCGAATTCAAAAACAACAAGAGACTCAAAGAGACTGTATCGAGATATTCTCAGCAAGGAGAAGAAACTTGGAAAGGAGTTGATGGTTATTACACTTCACTCTATTTTCACAAGGAATTGAAGGATTGAAACTGTACAAGTTGTGTCAGTTAGGCGGTATCTTTCAAAGAACTGTTGTATTTACGGAATTAAAAGTCTGAAACTGTATAAATGTCATGGCACCAGGGCGATGCACCTCGCAAGGCACGATTATCGTTGAACGTCTCGCCAAGGGCCAAGTTAACTTGTTTAACTTAAAAAAACTGAATTGAGGTCTATGATCTAGGATATGCAGGGGATAACATCAAAATAGCCATGAGTAGTTCTCCGATACTCAACAAATTGCAGTGCATTCCTCCGTGTTCACACAGATACTGCGAGTAGTCTCCTTCTGAGTCAAGGTTGGGTCCTTGAACAACTATGGTGAGAAGGGTCTTTATGATTATGTGATCCACAGGGAGTTTTTAGTCATGGTTACTTTTTAAGGTGCAACAGTGATCATTAAAGAATTCTCATTCGAAGGAACAAGAATAGAAGATTATTTTTCAACATTCAATCTTTCAACACCATAAGTAAGGTGAAATTGTACTTGAAGTTATGTGATAGATTGCATTGAAGCCCCCTCAATCAATTTTCTACTATCTATGAACCTGCTGAAGTGATCCAGAAGAATCGGTCTCTCTGTTATTTTATCTCTGAAGTATTTCTAAGTTGAAAGTGTTGTTTTTCAATCTTTCAACCCCAGAAGCAAGGTGAAGTTGTACTTGAAGTTATGTGACAGATTTCATTGAAGCCTCCTCAATCAATTTGCTACTATCTATGACCCTGTTGAAGTGATCGAGAAGAATCGATCTCTTTGTTATTTTATCTTGGAAGTATTTCTAAGCTGAAAGTGTTGTTTTTCAAAAATAATTGAGCAGTCACCTAAAGTAAAGAGTTCTTTGGAATTCCTTGATTGCTAGATTATGTCGTGAACTGGGGAACACGTTCTAGTGCACTTACAATTGAATTAACTAAAGGTTGTCTGTAGATCTCGCTGCTGAATTTAAGTGGACAACAATATCATTGGTCGTCATCAGCAAAAGGGTCTATTTAGGAATATAATCACAATGTCTTGTCATTTATAATCTGTCTAACTTGTCAATATCCTTTGTGTTTAAGTGGACCACAATATTGGTGATTGACCAGAGCTAAACATGCAGATGTGTGCTGATAAACGATATTGAATTGCTTGATAACTTTGATCCCAAAAAGTTATAAATTGAGTTATTATTTTTGTTTTTTTAAATTTGTTCGTATTTTTCCTCTATGAACAAATTTAGGGGGAGAATTAAAAAAATCAAACAAAAATCATAAAATTTAAAAATCCAAAAATATGTTTATTTCTGTTTTTATTTCTTTTTCAAAAAAACCAAAAATCCAAAAATATATTTTATTTTGAGTGTATTTTTAATTTTATTTTTATTTCTTAGTTATTTTTATTGTGTGCTAAGTTTATTTTTACTTTTATTTTTATCTCAAAGTTTCGTTTGTCTTAAAAAGCGAATTCAAAAAGAACAAGAGACTCAAGGAGACTGTATCAGAATTTTCTGAGCAAGGAAAACAAACTTGGAAAAGAGGTGATGGTTATTATACTTCACTCTATTTTCACAAGGAATAGAAGGATTACAATTGTACAAGTTGTGTCATTTAGACGGTATCTTTCAAAGAATTGTTGAATTTAAGGAATTAAAAGTCTGAAACTATGTAAATGTCATGGCACCAGGGCGATGCACCTCGCAAGGCATGATTATCGTTGAACGTCTCACCAAGGGCCAAGTTAACTTGTTTAACTTAAAAAAACTGAATTGAGGTCTACGATGTAGGATATGCAGGGGCTAACATCAAAATAGCCATGAGTATGTAACATCTCGAAATCAGGTATATCTCCTTGTCCTTCTTCTTTCCTTAAGTTGTCAGTTTTAGCCCTTGTGTAATTTGTGTAATGATCGGGTACGTTGGGCGTACTATAGAGTACGCCGCGCGTACTCGTGAGCGTATTCATGATGCGGAGGTTGCCTAGTACGCGGGGCGTACCAGGCCCCTAATGAAACCCTAATTCTAAGTGAGCCCCCATATTTAAAGAACGTTACGGCCTCATTGTTAGCCACCATTTCCTGAGACTTGTCCATCCAAAACCCTAATCCTCGTTCTTGAAGCTAGAGAGTGCCCTTAATAGCTTTTTGGTGTGTTCTTGAGCCTTAAGAATGGAAAGGAAGCCTTGGAGAAGAATGAGTAAGAGCCCATGCACTTGGATCTGAGCTTAGCAGTGTGAGATGCTTCATTTGGAGGTATAAAGCTTCAAACTTTCTTCCTTTTCTATTGTGTGTTCTCATATGGGATAATTTAGGGTTTTTGTCCCAAAAGTTGATGGCTTTGTGAGTTGATGAGCTCTAAGAATCTAGATCTATCCCTTTCTAGTGTATTTTGTGTTATAAAGTCATAAAAATCCAATCTTGGTCATTAAGAACTAACCATGCATGAATTATGGGCTTGAGAAAGAAAATGGATGAAGTTTTTGAGTGTTTAAGGTCAAATCAGCCATGCAAAGGCGTAAATTCTTTGAATTTATGGATTAGGAGGGTGTAGGGGGTCCAGATCTGCATTTTTAGCCAAGGTCTTAACTGATTAAGACCATAGGTGAGAAAATGATGAAAATGGGATGTACATTGAGCGTAAATCCTAGTACGCAGGGCGTAGGGTTCAAGCAGCCCGATATCAGTGTAGTGGGCTAGTACGCCCAATGTAGGAATCTGGTACGCGCAGCGTACTCGCAGACGTTGACTTTTGTTGACTTTTAGGGTTCGGTCAAAAAATGGACTTTTGGATTCAAGAAGGGGTAAAATGGTCTTTTACCCTTCTGTGAGAGCCTAAGGGGGTGGTCTAGCTTAATGAGTATCATTTCTTCTCTTTGTTCAGCTAGCATAGCCTAAATCATGGCTTGAACTCCAGCCATGGTAACTGGCTCAGGTGCAACTTCTTCAACAATAGGTATTTGCTGAACCACTGGGGGTTGGTTCCTACCTCCATTCGCATTCACGTTTCCGCCACGGGTCCTTGCCATCTTGACCTATACACCGAATAAGGTGAATTCAGATCTTTATTTAGGAGAGACATTTTAAATCGTCCTTATCACTCCGAAACGTTTACATGCTAGTTCTAATATCGTAGTCATACGTTTAGAATCCTAAACACATAAGGTTTCCAAATCCGGTCGGCAACAGACCATAGATCCGAATAAAATAACAGCATATCATGCATAAAGCATTTAGCACATAAAAGCATTTTAGGCACAATTCCTAAATTAAGCTAGTGCTCACGCCTCACAATCATCGCTTAGCATTCTAAGTTTAAGTCTAGAAATCCTACAAATTCCTAGTTCGCTTAAACTAATGCTCTGATACCAACTGTGACATCCCCAAAATCACGGCCAGAAAAGACCGGTTTTGTTTATACTTTATTTCAAAATCAGAGTTATCTTTTAATAAAAGGGTTGCGGAATTTTTCCCAAAACAATAATATGATAAAGATTTATCAAAATCATTTCCATAGAAATGTATTTCATTAAAAGACTCGGGATGTCATGTTCGTACAGATCAAAAGTATCAACAGTACAATATAAGCCTTACTACATTATTTCATATCTACAGGCCTATATCCGTAATCCCTCGTCCAAAACATCACAACTATGCTCATGCGCCACTACCTGTAATACATAAAACTGAGTGGGTCAGGCTTGGGAGCCTGGTGAGCACATAGGGTTTTCAACCCACAATAAATAAGTTTATTAATTTCATCAATCAACAATAACCCGATTACCCGTTCCCGTTATCCTCACTTTACGTCCCTAAACACCTATCATAAGGGACCTAGCCTAAGGATCATCATCGGGACGGACACTACTGCTAAGGGGATTCCTCAGCAATAAATGTCCTAATAGGCAACCATGTGGGGGATGGAGTACACCGGTGAACACATCGTTCACAACACCTATAGGTTGCGAGCCTGCTAGTGTTCCACTGGACTGTCTAGAAGAGTTTATGGTCGTCATCTATACTCCGCTAGATGACTGGATCAACACCAACAACATCGAGGCCTCTCATCATTTTATCACACATCACCTATTACATCTACCCATGTTTTACCCCAACATTTTCGTAGATATAAAATACATATACAGTTTAAATCATTGAAAACATGTATAACAACGTTCATCTAGCATAGATAGCAAGTATTCAGATAATATGCACACATAGCACGTAATTTATATAAAATACTTCATATCTATGTGTAAGTTGAAAGGGACCATGCACTCACCTGATTAGGTGGTGACTCAGCACTCGGACAGCGCTTCGATACTCTCAAAATGATATTCCTTCGATAAAACCTAGTATCGATACCACTAGGGTTTAGTCTAATGATAACCGCGACAAATTAATTATCTGACTATTATTATTATTATTATATAAGCGTTAATAACACTCAATATAACTCATAATAATAGCCCAAATAATTATTTTAAGGACCTAATAACATTCCTATATTAAAACATAAGCTAAACTAAAGATAGGTTAGGCGTAGCTCACTTACAGCGGGTTTTCTCGAAAACCGGGCTTCGCTGGAGCAGCGTTCCCGAGCTGAAAGGCTCTTTTCTCGGGACTCCGGGAGCCTCGGGGCTTCCTTCGGGTGCTAGGGGGTTTACCTAGGCTTTTAGGGGGGTTAGGGAGCTTAGAGAGAGAGTTTAGAGAGAGAAAGAAGAGGGATGAGGGGTGAGGAAATGAGGGAACCCGACACCTCTATTTATAGGGGTGCTGACTGGTCTACTCGCCGAGTAGGGGGGACCTACTCGCCGAGTTGGTCCATGTGGTGGCCTTCTGGTGGTGCCACGTGTCCAATTCTGGTGGTGCCACGTCACCCCCTATCGCGTATCAGCCCTCAAACTTAGAAAAATCATAACTTTCGCATACAAGTTCTGTTTTCGACGTTCTTTATATCCACGCGTAGGTAAAATCAAGATCTACAACTTTCGTTTAGACTCCGTCGGCTAATTCTTGACCGATCTCAAATTTAACAGTAGGAGGCGTTTAGACTGTTAAATGACCGCGAAGAGTTCATAACTCCTTCATACGGACTCCATTTCCATCTGTCTTTTTACCGTTGAGTTCCTATTAATGAGATCTTCAACTCTCATTTAGGTCACATAAGCCAAAAACCGCTCGAACTAAAATTCGAGTTTCGGGCCGTGCACTGCTAAGCCGAATCTTAGAAAAATCATAACTTCTTCATACGAAGTCAGATTTGGGCGTTCTTTTTATCGATGTTCTTAGTTTAACATATTCTACGACTTTTGTTTAGATTGCTAAGGCTAAAAAGTCTTCTATCATAAATTCACTATTTACATCTCCCGGTGCCGTGCCGGTTTTGCCGTAAAACTTCGGCGGGCCATAACTTCTTCGTTATAACTCGGATTTCGGCATTCTTTATATGTACGGAAACCTTGAGACATATTCTACAACTTTATGTAGAGATATCGGGATTATCTCACACTTTAATTTTGACGCTCATTTTTATTCTTTATTAATTATACATTTATAATTAAATAATAAACACATAAACACACATAACTCACATAATACTCAAATATTTCATATTTATTACTTCAAAAAGAGTTACAATAGTTGACCTAGACTATTACATTGACAAAAATGCTTAGCCCTGAAACCCGGGCGTTACACATGCTTACCGTGTTATGTGTTATGTGTTATGTGTTATGTGTTATGTGTTATGTGTTATGTGTTATGTGTTATGTGTTTCAGGTACCTCAAAGGATCGCGGGAAGGCACCGGCATGATTGTACACACACTTTTGATTTGGAGTTGTATTTGTGGATCCTGGAATTGAACAATTGTTTTGAAAACTTGTTGATTGGTTTTTGGAGATGTGATGTTGAAACATATGTTTTATGAATACTAAAAATGAAAATTGGGTTGAATTTTCTTGTCGTTACAAGTTGGTATCAGAACCTTGGTTTGAGGGATTCGGATACACCTTCGGGCATATCTGGACTCAAACTGAGGATTTGAGAAAAGTTTTCAAAAAGAAACAATTTTTCTAAAAAAAGAAAAGGATTTCCAGAAAAGAGTAGTGTGTACAATCAGCTAGCGCCCGAACAGTGATTTCCCAAAATACCCTTACGTTATGTGTTATGTTATTATAAGATGTGTTATGCATGCTAGAGTAGGCTAGGTAATTCTTGTTGATTGGTTTTTGAAAACTTGTTGATTGGTTTTTGGAGATGTGATGTTGAAACATATGTTTTATGAATACTAAAAATGAAAATTGGGTTGAATTTTCTTGTCATTACAAGTTGGTATCAGAACCTTGGTTTGAGGGATTCGGATACACCTTCGGGCATATCTGGACTCAAACTGAGGATTTGAGAAAAGTTTTCAAAAAGAAACAATTTTTCTAAAAAAAGAAAAGGATTTCCAGAAAAGAGTAGTGTGTACAATCAGCTAGCGCTCGAAAAGTGATTTCCCAAAATACCCTTACGTTATGTGTTATGTTATTATAAGATGTGTTATGCATGCTAGAGTAGGCTAGGTAATTCATATCTTAGGACTAGAGTGGCCTGATATGTAATGCCTTAGCCTAGGAGTTTCTGCTGTTGTGAGTTGCTTTGAGTGCATATAGGTAGCAGAGAGTAGCATGTGAGAAGTCTGCTAGAGAGTAGATTGTATTCAGGGTGATATAGAGTACTTGTGAGTTCGGATCTTAGGAGGAGGACTTGGTGTCGATACGGATACGGTGTGGAAGGTAGTATTGGGCCATACTACTGAAAGCACCGAATCAGTAAGCATTCCAAGTAAGAATCCTTAGGGTGCTAAGGAACAAGTAGAAACGGTTGATCGAGTGTGAGTAATCTCGGTTGAGTCTCTGATTATTTTAAGTTGTATTTCAGAGACATCATGGTGGTCACGCGCCACACTCCAGAGAGCAACGATGTTAGCGATGATGAGATTCGCAGGATGATCCATGATGAGGTGGTTGCAGCCATTCGAGCTGAGATACCGAAGATGTTTGGGTCTATCTAGACCATGCTGATTGAGACATTTAACGAGTGGTATGTTGCTCTTACCGATGCTGCTATTGATGCAGCCACCGCAGCCGTTGTTGTTGCTAGGCCATAGGGGGTGATTCATTGTTGTACTGGGAGTTCAGCAACACGAAGCCACCAGAGTTTGATAGGACTCAGGATCCGATAGAAGCGATGAGATGGATTTCTTACATTGATGGATGCTTCTATACATGTTCTTGTCCAGAGCATCTGAGGGTACGGTTCACGCTGAACCAGCTTCGCTTGGGAGCGAAGGATTGGTGGAAGTTTGTGACAACCGATTTCTCTGCTACAGAGCTTACATTGGTGACTTGGGAGAGGTTCATTGTTATGTTTCGAGACGAGTACGTTCCCCCAGTGGAGAGGGAACGGTTGGCCCAGGAGTTCTTGTCCCTCAAGCAGGGGACTAAGTCTGTGACTGTGATCACACAGATGTTTCATGAGAGGGTGTTGTTTTGCCCTGAACACGTGTCTACTGAATAGGCACGTATGAGCCGATATCTGAGCATGCTCAGGAGAGACATTCATGAGTTCCTAACGAACTCGACATATCGAACATTTGCTGATCTCTAGGAAAATGCTCGGAAGAGGGAGATTGAGCTAGACACTTAGGACAGGGAGGAGGCGGAGTCTCAGAGGAGGGATAGGCGGCCGACACAGTCTCGGCCATAGGCCAAGTGGGTGAAGCTCGCTGATTCGAGATGGGGAGGCCAGAAGGGCTGGACTTCTGGAAAGTGCGGCAAGAGTCACGAGGGAGTCTGTCGATCAGGTGCTTGCTACAAGCGTCGCAAGGAGGGACACATAGCCAAGGATTGCTCCAAAGGGTTCACAGTCTATTTTCACTGTAACCAGACCGGCCATCGGAAGGTTGAATGCCCGCAGCTGTTGCAGGGGTTAGCGCAGGGATCTACACCTGCTGCTATCCGAGCTACTGAGAGTCAGCCAGTGAAGGCCGAGGCATCGAAGGCTCGCGTGAGAGCCTTTCAGTTGACCGCAGAGGAGGTCCGTGCAGCAACCGATGTTGTGGCTGGTATGTGATCTTTTGTTTATTCTTTTGCTTATATATGGTGCTTATCTGTGATATGTTTAGGTACTTTTCTTGTGAATTATGTACCTGATTTGGTGTTGTTTGACTTGGGTGCGAGTCGATCTTTCGTATCTCTAGCATTTAGTCGCCACATTAGTACGCGACGAGGGGCGTTGATTCAGCCTCTAAGAGTCTCTATAGCCGATGAGCATGCGGTATTTGCGAATGATGTGATACAGATGCTCGAGATTTTCGGAGTTGAGTTTCCGATAGATCTGGTACCGACCGTGATGGGTGATGTCTGTGTTATTGTGGGCATAGATTGGTTGAGTCGATTTGGAGCTATGATCGACTACGAGCGTCAGATGGTGATGATACGAGACCCTAGTGGGGGAGTGCTTACTATATATGGAGAGGGTACCAGATCTGGGTCAGCATTTTGTTCGGCTGCCAGATCAAGACAGAGCTTGCAGCAGGGCTGCATGGCTTTTATGGAGTATGTGTAGGATACGCGGGATATTTCAGAGAGACCGAGTACTATCGCTAAGGTTCCGGTGGTTAGCGAGTTTCCGAACGTTTCCCCCGAGGAGTTACCGGGTGTGCCTCCCGAGAGGCAGGTGTAATTTCGCATTGATTTACTTCCAGGGGCGGCACCTATCGCCAAGGCACCCTATCGCCTTGCGTCGCAAGAGATGCAGGAATTACTCTCGCAGCTTCAGGAGCAGATGGGAAAGGGATTTATCCGTCCGAGTAGCTTTCCGTGGGGAGCACCAATCCTTTTTGTTAAGAATAAGGATGGTTCACACCGGATGTGCATTGATTACCGGGAGTTGAACAAGTTGACGGTCAAGAACCGTTATCCGTTCCCAAGGATCGACGATTTGTTCGATCAATTGCAGGGTGTATCTTGGTTCTCCAAGATTGATTTGAGGTTGGGTTATCATTAGATGAGAGTTTGTGAGGAAGATATTTCGAAGACAGCATTTAGAACTCGTTATGGACATTACGAGTTTGTGGTGATGCCTTTCGGGCTCACCAATGCACCAGCAATGTTCATTGATCTCATGAACTGGGTATGTAGACCTATGTTGGATCGTTCAGTGATCGTGTTTATTGATGATATTTTGCTGTATTCGAGTTATAGAGAGCAGCATGAGGAACATTTGAGAGAGGTTCTTCGAGTAATGAGATCAGATAGGCTTTATGCCAAATTCTCCAAGTGTAATTTCTGGTTATGAGAGGTCCAGTTTTTGGGACACCTCGTTAATCAGAATGGGATTTTGGTCGACCCGGCCGAAATTGAGGCGGTTATTAGTTGGGAGGTTCCAGGATCCCCCACCGAGATCAGGAGTTTTCTGGGGTTAGCAGGCTACTACCGGAGGTTCATCAAAGATTTCTCCAAGATTATTGTTCCTCTCACCAAGTTGACTCGGAAGGGTGTTGCTTTTTTTAGGGGTCCCGATCAGTATACCTCATTTGAGACTCTTCGCCAGAGGTTGTGCGAAGCTCCGGTGTTCGCTCTTCCTGAGGGAATGGAGGACTTCATGGTTTACTGTGATGCATCTATATCGGGGTTAGGTGCAGTGCTTATGCAGAGGGGCACGAGATAGCATATGCATCACGACAGTTGAAGCCTCATGTGACGAGTTATCCCACCCACGATTTAGAGTTGGGGGCAGTGGTGTTCGCCCTTAAGATCTGGCACCATTACTTGTACGGGGTTCGGTGTACCATTTACACAGACCACAAAAGCTTGAAGTATCTAATGGATCATCCCAACCTGAATATGTGCCAGAGGAGATGGTTGGATGTGGTAAAAGATTACGATTGTGAGATTTTGTATCACCTGAGCAAGGCTAACGTGGTGGCCGATGCCCTAAGCTGCAAGGCAGAGAGTGCCTCAATTTGGGATATATGCATGAGAATGATAGTGATGACTCTAGTATTGTATACCATTCGAGAGGCCCAAGCGGAGGCCATGAGACCAGAGAACCGCAAGAAAGAGCGAGTGATCGACCATGTATCCGAGTTTGTGATGGATAGTCGGGGCTTTTTGACCTTTTGAGGACGAATTTAGGTACCTTATACGGGCAGGGCTCATAGCACTCTGGTGGAGGAGGCGCATAGGTCGAGGTTTTCGATCAATCTCGGGGCTACTAAGATGTATTTGGATCTGAAGAGAGACTATTAGTGGCCCTATATGAAGAGGGATGTAGCATGGGTAGTAGAGAAGTGCCTGACCTGCTGTCGGTTTAAGGCAGAGCACCAGCATCCACATAGCCCATTGCAACCTTTGGAGATTCCCCAGTGGAAGTGGGAGCAGATCTCGATGGACTTCATCACCAAATTGCCAAGGATGACGCATGGAGTGGATGCGATCTGGGTGATTGTGGATCGGTTGACGAAGAGTGCTCACTTCTCTGCTATTAGTGAGAGCTCTTCTACTGAGAGGCTGGCAGATATTTATGTGCGAGAAGTGGTTGCTTGGCATGGAGTGCCGACGTCCATAGTTTCGGATTGGGATGTGCGCTTTACTTCCAGATTCTGGAAGAAGTTCCATGAGGAGTTGGGAACGCGATTGCATTTTAATACCGCCTATCACCCACATACAGACGGGCAGAGTGAGCGGACGATTCAGAAACTCGAGGACATGCTTCGGGCATGCTTTATGGATTTCGGAGGGAGTTGGGACTCATACCTACCTTTGGCTAAGTTTTCCTAAAACAACAGCTATCACTCAAGCATCAGTATGCCTCCCTTTGAACTTTTTTATGGGAGGAGGTATCGTACTCCCATCTGTTGGGGAGAGGTGAGGCAGAGAGTTATGGGCGGCACTGAGATAGTGCTGAAGACGACCGAGAAGATTCAGCAGGTCTGACAGAGGTTGCAAATGGCTTAGATCCGTCAGAAGAGTTACATAGACAGACGGCGATCCGAAATTGAGTTCCAGGTCGGAGAACTTGTGCTTCTAAAAGTTTCCCCTTCGAAAGGAGTAATTCAGTTTAGGAAGCGGGGAAAGTTGGGGCCTCGATATATTGGACCTTTCAGGGTTGATTTCCAGGGTAGGCAAGGTAGCATATCAGCTGGAGCTACCTGAGGAGTTGAGCCAGATCCATAGCACCTTCCACGTGTCCCAGTTACGAAAGTGTGTGGCTAATGAGACGGCAATAGTACCATTAGAGGACATTCAGGTGGATGCAACCCTGAATTACATCTGAAGGGCGGTTGCGATCCTAGATCGAAAAGTGAAAATTCTGAGGAACAAGGAAGTGCCTCTAGTTCAGGTACAGTGGCAGCATTGGAGGGGATCCGATTTGACTTGGGAACCGGAGTTGGAGATACGGGAGTAGTACCCCAAGTTATTTGCAGACTAAGACTTTGAGTGGGAAGTTTGATTCTAGTGGGGGAGAATTGTAACATCCCAAAATCAAGTATATCTCCTTGGTCCTTCTTCTTTCCTTAAGTTGTTAGTTTTAGCCCTTGTGTAATTTGTGTGATGATCGGGTAAGTTGGGCATAATACAGAATACGTCGCACGTACTCGTGAGCGTATTCATGATGCGGATGTTGCCTAGTACGCGGGGCGTACTAGGCCCAGAATGAAACCCTAATTCTAAGTGAGCCCCCTATTTAAAGAACGTTATGGCCTCATTGTTGGCCAACATTTCCAGAGACTTGTCCATCCAAAACCCTAATCTTCGTTCTTGAAGCTAGAGAGTGTCCTTCAGAGCTTTTTGGTGTGTTCTTGAGCCTTAAGAATGGAAAGGAAGCCTTAGAGAAGAAGGAGTAAGAGCCCATGCACTTGGATTTGAGCT
The DNA here is from genome assembly GCF_052625555.1 of Lactuca saligna. Classification (NCBI taxonomy): domain Eukaryota; kingdom Viridiplantae; phylum Streptophyta; class Magnoliopsida; order Asterales; family Asteraceae; genus Lactuca; species Lactuca saligna. The sequence goes on along the minus strand of NC_136420.1, from coordinate 240,458,246 downwards.
TAGCAGTGTGAGAAGCTTCATTTGGAGGTATAAAGCTTCAAACTTTCTTCCTTTTCTGTGGTGTGTTCTCATATGGGATGTTTTAGGGTTTTTGTCCCAAAAGTTGATGGCTTTGTGAGTTGATGATCTCTAAGAATCTGGATCTATCCCTTGCTAGTGTATTTCGTGTTATAAAGTCATAAAAATCCAATCTTGGTCATTAAGAACTAACCATGCAAGAGTTATGGGCTTGAGAAAGAAAATGGATGAAGGTTCTGAGTGTTTAAGGTCAAACCAGCCATGCAAAGGCGTAAAGTCTTCGACTTTAGGAATTAGGAGGCTGTAGGGGGTCCAGATCTGTATCTTTAGCCAAGGTCTTAACTGATTAAGACTATAAGTGAGAAAATAGTGAAACTGGGACGTACGCTGAGCGTAAATCCCAGTACACAAGGTGTAGGGTTCAAGCAACCCGATATCAGCGTAGTGTGTGAGTACGCCTAACGTAGGAATCTGGTACGCGGAGCGTACTCGCAGACGTTGAATTTTTTTGACTTTTATGGTTCGGTCAACAAATAGACTTTTGGATTCAAGAAGGGATAAAATGGTCTTTTACCCTTCTATGAGAGCCTAGGGGGGTGATCTAGCTTAATGAGTGATGTTATTTAATAAGAATTTATGTTTATGTGTATTTGACAGAGGCTAGGCCGGATATTAGAGTTCGAGATTATTCCGAGATAGTTCGAGGTGAGTCTTCTCACTATACCTTACACAAAGTGGTAATTATGTGTGACCGGAAGATCGTATGTGCTTATATGTGATATGTGATATATGTTTTATGTGATATGCTATGTTATGAGTTGCTTGGTTCGGACCGGAAGGTCGACAGGGCTTAGACCGGAAGGTCAATAGAGTTGGGCTGGAAGGTTAACAGAGCAGGACCGGAAGGTCATCAGGGTAGGTCCGGAAGGTCTACCATAGTTGTGGAGCTGGAAGGTCCACTGAGACACATTGGCTAGAAGGCATCATAGAGCTATAGGGTCACACCCCAAAACCTGAACGGCGGAAACGATCCGGGGCGCAGGACATCATGTAAAGTATCACAACAAAGACTAATAGTAAACAAGCAACAACATCATCCATTGCATTAATAATATAATTTAATACATGTGTGTTCTGTATAGTTTAAAAGACACCAAAAATATGAATCAAAATAAGTGCTGAGTCTTGAATGTGCTCCATCTTCTCAAAACCTGGCATTGGTACCTGTCTACTGATGACCTGAAAATACAAGTTATTTTGAAAGAGTTTATCAGATTTAACGCTGGTGAGTTTATAAGCATTTTAGTGTGATTGTTTGTATGAAAATGTTTGTAAGTGTTTGACGTATAAGTTTGTAAAAGTTTGTAGTAAATGTTTGTATCTCCTAGAAAATCCTATATTTTCTACTAAAAGTAGCCTTCTACCAAGGCATCAAATGTTCAGTATGTTTGCTTCTTGTAAAAATGTATTTTCCCAAGTGTGACTATCATTAATAAAATATAGTTTTTACGTTACCGTTTATGTGAGAAGATCACAATGTGAATGTAATTGGGAAAATAATAAAGTATTTTAGTGTTGTGTTATAGTAACTACTGTTATACTAACTACCTTAAGCCAATTGTTAATTAAGGTATAATGTGATATAATTGTAACCATACTTGATCGACTTAGTAAAACATGACGCTCGAAGACATCGAAATTGTATGACATTCGTCACCCGTAGACCTGCAGGTCCTACTGTAGCTAGCAACAAGGTGTAGGACGTTCAGTCCAGTATAGATCTATACACAAATTCATGATCTCCCTCCAGGAGACTCTGGTTACAAAACGAGCCATAGCAGTGATGTAATGCCCCGAAGTAGTGACTCACATTTATGTTATAGTGTTCTTGTATATGTATTGTATGTCCTAGTGTAATGTATGTTCTCTCTGTCTAGTATGTACTATGTTCTCTTTGTTTCTCATCATAGCATGTTCGTTATGTTTCTCATAATAGTATGTTCTCTTAGTTTCTCATCATAGTATATTCGTTATGTTTCTCATAATAGTATATTTTCTTAGTTTCTCATCATAGTATATTCGTTATGTTTCTCATAATAGTATATTCTCTTAGTTTCTCATCATAGTATATTCGTTATGTTTCTCATAATAGTATGTATTGACTCATGTATGAAGTGACTCTTTGTATGTTTCATTGTACTACAAATAGTGAGTAGTGACTTCATAAACTATACCTATTATAGTTTACTAGTGGAGTTGTTTAACTTGTTTGTATAAATGAACATGTTTGTACACCTTTGCTACCCAAAGGTATTGAACTGAGATAAAAGTTTTTATGTCTACACATATATACATAATATATAACTAAGGATCAAACGACACTCGAACAAACAACAGGGTACTCTAAGTCCACAACCAAACAAGGAACAGGAAGTAAGGTGAGTTATTAGTCCTAAGTCCTTCAAACCTTACTTATATAACTATATGTGCATTAGACATGGTTTTGACAATATATAAGTTTAAAAGAGTTAAAAGGAAAGGTTTAGCATATAATAACAAGTTTGGTAAAGACTTTAGTATGTAAAAGAGTTTGATAAACATTTTGAAGTAGTTTGTTTGATAAAATAGTTAAAAGTATAGTAAATCCATTTGTTTGATAATTATTAATCACATGTGATTGATATAATAACTATAATGTTTCAACTTGTACCCCCCCCCCCCCCCATAAAAGCATTTAAAATCATTTAAAAGGTAGCTTAAGGGGTATGAAGTCACCCGTAGTGAGTGGCACGAATAAAAGATCGGTTTGCAGGATGCAAAGTGCCAAGTGAAGACTTGAGCACAATGGATCCTAAATAGCATATAATGACACATATATGTATCTAATTAGTGTTTACAACATCTAATCTTGAAATGGAACAACCTCAGGGACTAGGAAACACTTGTAATGATGTGTTACACCACATATGGTTGCATATAAGGGGTGTAGGGCCACACATAGGAGTTTACGGCCCAAATGGTAATACCCCCATGAGTTTACTGTTGGATTAATGTCTAAATACATAACTATAATTGGTGAGACTTGACCCGACCCGGCATGGTCCATTTGGGTTGCATGGCATCATGCATTTGGATAGACTATAATGAGAGAAATAACACTTAAGGTTTGTTAATATATTATAAGTTCTAATATATTAATAAGATTATTTAATTAGCATTGATCAATAATTAATTTAGAATTAATTAAGTAATCAAAAGGAGACTAATTAAATATATGGGTTGATTGTGTAAATTGTTCATTCTTATATATGTGGGCTTGTGATCCAAGATTCCTTATGTTGGACTAAGTCCATGGGGTGACCCATGGATACTCCATGGAGGTTAAAATCCATGGAGAATAAGGAATGGGTAAATTTATGAGTTACATGGTGTAACCCTAATAGCCACCATATAAAAGAATCTCATGGCTCAAGAAATCGGCCACTATGTGTGAAGGAAAGGGCTAGCCAATTTCATGAAGTGTGTATGTTCTCTCAATCTATTCCAAGTGTATTTGGTGTTGTGTCAACCATTTGAGGTGTCACACTTGGGCATTAGACACTCAAGCTTCATGAAGATAATCTACATTAAATAGGTATGTAATTCTAACTTAATATATTCATTTGAATCAATGTTATTATGTGTCACGCCCCGCTAAAGCGGAAATGCAATGTATGACAGCGATAACGGTTTCAATGCAAAAGATAAAGATACATCACCATAGCAGTATTTAAAAGTTTACAACCCATAGCTTCAAAAGAAACAAAATACAAGTTTTTCAAAATAACATTGTTCAAAATATAGCTTCATAATAGCTTCAACACGATGCAGCATGCTCTATGATGATGAATCTTTACATCCACTTACTAATTACTTCCTGAAAAAGCATGTAAAACGAGCGTCAACTATGAAAATAGTTGGTGAGTATCACAAGTTTATAAAAATCGAGCGTACAATAAGGCTTTTCGTAAATACAAGTACATTGCTTCAATGATAAACAAGTTGATTGCTATTAATGAATACAAGTTTATTGCTATAACGAGAAACGAGTTTGTATGTGTATGAGCAAACAATGAGTCTCAACCAAACCTATGACTGAAGCCCTATCGAGATCTATGCTTATCGTTCCATAGATGAATATGGTATCATGCACTCCAGCGATTCGGGCGAGTGAGGAGTTGTCAATTCCTAATAGCGCTATCCATAACGACCATTGGCTCAAAGAGTTAATGGTTAGAGATAAGGGAAGGGCCTTAGTACGATAAGTTCTCATGTTCCGTGTTGCATAGACATACATAAAGAAACATAGCAATACAATAGCAATCATGTTTGATACAATTCAATTTAAATACAACATGCAAACAGTAGTTTTTTTGGACATGCTTTTCCACCCCAAAACATAAAAACCGAAAATAGGGGAGTGCGTGAATACTCACGATGTTTTGTGTAGACACAAGCGGTACTTCGGGATGCACCAACGTCTTACTACCGGGATCCTACGACATCAAACACACGCACTAGTGAGTTTCCATGTCGATATCTAATGTTAATATACTAAACTCTACATATAGGGAAATGCCAATTTATGTTTTAGTATTGGATTTTATATCAATTAGTTACACTTTTTCTGAAGTAATGAAATTCTATATATCGGGCGATTAATTACAACCTTGGAATATAAACTTTCCAAATTTTTAAGTCCTTATTACAACATAAATTCACGAAAATAGCATTCTAGGGATAAAAATTCTCAAACTTTTTATTTAACTGTTATTACACAATACTAAGCTGGGAAAATTATAAAAATGGATTTCCAAGCTGTTTAATTATATTTTATGATTTTTGAGCATTTATTTCAATAAAAATTGAAATAAATAGAAAACAGTTTCCAAAATTACCCAAACTTTTTATTTAATTGTTATTATACATAAATAGGCTGGGAAAAATATAAAAGATATTTTTCAGTGGGTATTTCTATTTTTCCTTGCTTTATTCCTTTAAATAGTCATTAATTAAAGAAATAATATTAAACAGTTTAAATAAATCACCATAAATTTTTGTAACATCATTTACAGTATAAATATCCTGGGAAAAATATCAAAAGTGGTTTTCATAATGTATAAACTGGTTTTGGGTATTTATGTATATTTAAGTGTATTTTAGTGCAATTAACTTTAGAAAATAAGAGAAAAATAGTTTACAGTAGAGAAAAATACTCAAAATTTTTATGTAACCTCCTACTCTATAATATTATATCCTGGTAAATTTTCATGAATTTTGGATAATCAGAACTATTTCTCCCATTTTTAGACCATTATAATTACCAAAAATTGGGAAAAATAGTAAAACATGATGGAAAATCTTGAAATTATTTTCTGGAGTCACTCATCATAGGTAAGGTATGCGAAAATTGTTAGATACAATTTTCACATCCTATAAAGTGGTTTTGTAATTTATCATGTCCTAAATAAAAGAAAATTAGAAATCATATGAACCAGTAACAAAAATTGCTGAAATTTGGTGAGGGGTCATTATTCCCCATAAGGATCATCCATGAATTTATTTATGATTTATTGACCTCTGGAAGTATTTTATATGATTTATGCCCTTGGTTTTAGCAATAATTCTAATAAATCAAAGAAATAACAAAAGCTCTTGAAATTTTCCAGATTATCTCATGCATGCAAGGGCTTTCAAAAGGAAAAATGTAAAAAAAATGTATTCAGAAGAGAAATGAGGGTAATGATTCCAAACAATTTAAGAAAAGTTGCATGCAATAATGCATGAAGTGTAGATGTGGCTGAATTTCATGAATTTTTGTAGTCCATTCAGTGGGGTTTTAAGCCACGAAATTTTAACCATAATTCACTAGATATGTTAAGTTTCTAAGGTATTTTTCCTCAGATTTATGGTTGGGTTTAAGGCCATTGTTTAAGCAAGATAAAAATAGTGATCACAGAAAAAGAGCTGTATGCGCAACCTTTTTGTAAAATCTGCTACAAATCGGACATTTAATATTTTACAGTGAGACCAGTTGGGTTTGAAAGTTAACTCGTGGAACTAACCAATACAAAAAGAATATCATGATTTGGTTAAGAAATGACTGAGTTATGACTGTTCAAAGTCGAACAAAGTAATCTGGCAGATTGCATGTTTGCTTGTGTGCATTATTAGGGTATTTCAACAAGAACATCATGCATGTCTTTGGTAAGGCCCGATTTCTAACACATGCATGGAATGAATGAGCATCCAAGATGTACTAGAAATGGTTTAAATGCTTTTGTTCATGCATGAACACAAAAGAAATGGAGAAGAACATGAAATATTAGGTTTTGATGTCACATGATCATATGTGCATCTTTTCCACTCCTTGCATGGGTTTGATCCCGGATTTTCACCATCTCTAACACATGCATTGTGTTATGGTGAGAATCTACAAACCACAAGGGGAGAATAAAGATTTCTAGCCATGGAAAGGTATAGAATCCGAAAAGTAGAGAAGACTAAGAAGAAAAAGAGGTTTAACCATGAAACTATGGAAGAAGATGTTGTTGTTTACCTTGGTTTTGACCTTGAGAGAAGTAAGAACACTTCAAGGGCTTCACAATCTCGAAATTTTGCAGAGAAATGAGAGGATTTTCGTGAGTTTAGAGAGAGGGAAGAAGAGAGTGAAGTGTGTGAAGAGAGTGAAGTGAGAGAGTGAAGAGGGAAGAGGTGGAGTAAGGGTTTAAGCTTAATGATTGTGTTTTGGGGAAGAGAGAGGGCATGGGGAGAGGTGATGGCCGGTTTTTGCATGCATTTTGGCCTCCTCTCTCCTAAATTTTAAACTTTATAAACTTCCCTCCTATATTTTATATAAAAACATTCATTTTTATAAAATGTTTATTAAGCAATTTGATTTATTTAAAAATTTTGTTTTCAACAAATAATTTATGATTAATACTTGTAATTTATATTTCTAGTTCATTGGTATAATCCATAATTTGATTAATAAAATTTGATATTAGGAAGTTTATAGCCAAATTTTATAAAGTTTTTAAGCTTTATAATTTATAACTTTGGATTTTTGGCTCTTTAGGGTTTTTGGAATATTGTTTGATATTCAACAACATGTTGAAGTATAATTAGAATGTTTTAATTTATTTTTAGAGTTTTTTACCCTATTTCAATTATAACAAAGCTTGAAGCTTTATTCTAATTATAGTATTGGCATTTCCTATTGTAGCTAAGCAACTTACTAGAATTGTAAGTATCAAGTATATTAGTCCTAGACCTTAGTTGGATCCTAGTTTATGCAAGATTTTTGACCTAATTTATACTACTAGGTCATGGCATGTTGTGCATGAATGGTTATTATAAAGATGCATGAGTCCAAGAATGACCTGAATTGGCTGTTGTCACATTATGCTAGTTAGGATGAATACCTTGGTAGTTCATATTTGCATGTATAATAGAGAAAACATAGATCCAATGTATTTAGGGTTGCATGTACACTTAGGAGTGTTAGAATGCTCATAACCCATCAGTGGTATCAGAGCCTAGGCTTGCTTTCTTGTTATACTTGCAAAACTGGCTGAAAAAACGAAGTTTGGAGCTGTCTGCACAGCAGACTTGCCGAGTCCATGAAGGGACTCGACGAGTCCAAGGCAAAAACGATCCAACTCGTCGAGTTTGTTCATGCACTCGACGAGTTGGACCCCCAGACATCATATATTCGACTTTTTTGGCTAGAAATGGACTAGGAACATTACCCTAAGCTGTTTTGGACTCATAAACTTGTTTTTGATATGGTAATGTTCATGATAATCCAATTTCAAAGATAATTATCAATAGATTCATGTTTTGTATTAGTTTAGTGATTAGGCTAATTACATGAAAAAGTTTGATTTGAATTATCTTGTTCTTATGAGTTGCTTACATTAATAGAAAAGTTAATTGATTATGTGTTTTCAATCGATTTTAATCTAAGAGTTGATTCTAAATGTGTTTTTGTAACTTGTCCTCAATTTATATGAAAAGTCACATTTAAGTTTCATAAAAATCATAAAAGTTGTCAATGGTTACAAAAATGAAGAGTCTTGTCCTTAAGTTATGGAGGTTCAAGAGTCACTTCACTAAGTAATAAAATATGTAACCTTAATTAATTCCATAAGTTACAAAATAAAGAAAAGGTACATTCTTTTATTAGTTTAAAGTCTTCCATAACTTGTCCTCAAGTTATGGAGCTTGAAGAGTTTTTTAATTAAAACTACTTTAAACACATAAGTTATGGAATTAATTAGTTTTGAATAGTTTCAAAACTTGCCCTCAAGTTTTGGAATTTGAAAAGTTTTCACTTATGAATACTTTAATTCCAAGTTAGCCTTAGAATTTTAAAACTTAAAATTCAACCCTTATACTTTATAATATTATAAGTTAATAATATATATATATATATATATATATATATATATATATATATATATATATATATAAGAGCAAGTCAGTCTTACCGTTAGTAGGCCTCATTCACGAAGCCGGTCTATAGGGGGGGGGTATAAGGTTACTGCCTATAAAATGGCAGTTTAATGGGTGTCCACTCTCACCCACCGCTTCCTTGACTGGTGGAGGGTCGTTAGCCTAACGGGTAGGACAAGGACTATAATTCTCCCTTCATTAAAAGTATTAATGATAAATACTAAGTAACTAAACCTTTTATAAATACCCAATCTTAGTTACTTAGGAAAATGTGAATAAGCTGCTAATCCATGAAATTACACTTTGCACTTTGTTTAAGTCGGTTAGTGGAGCGTGTGTGGTTAATCGGCACACTAATCTGGACTTAACAAGGTAGGCAAATGGTAACTTAATATTTATCATAGTATCGGTGGAGCGTGTGTAGTTAACCGGCACATCGATTAAGGGGTAAATATTAAGGGTACCCAGTATATTTGCATGGTTACTTCACACCTTGTTTTGTGATCCTCGGTATCCCAGTCACAAAACCTGAAGGGCACACTCGAGATTGAAACATGCCATTGAAAAGTTCAATGAATCTCAAAAGATCTAGGAGTTTGAAAACCAATTAAAAACCTAATAATACATTTCGTTTATCTTGGTGGAAATTGGTGAATCGTCATTCACCTACCTTCAAATATTTTATAGCTTGGATTACGGCATCCTTCTTCCAAATTATAAAAGTATTATGTTGGGTCCTAGCCTTAATATTTCATATTGGGTGTCATATTAAGGACTTTAAATCAACTATCTTGAATATCTCCCAAAAGATGTCTGGTTTAGGCATCTATGATCTTCCCAAATCTCTTGAAACAAGCTTTCCTAAATGAAGATGATGTCCCATGGAAATCATACTTCTTTCACCTCCTTCAATTATTCTCCCTAACCCACAAGTTCTTGAAAAGTTTAAGGTCACTCAAGCCATATTGGAAAGTAAAGGTCTATGTGTGGTCACATCTTGGAGATGTAGTCACATATTGATAAGCCGGGAGAGTTGGGTGTCAAAGTCTTGAGAAAGTTGGTGGATTAACTACTTTCTAAGTCACATAGTGAGTTACTGTGAGACTCCTATGAAACAGACTATGACAAGACCCTTAATTATCTTATCTATTTGCTAAGATCAACTTCCAAAACTTTATGGACATTGACAATAATGGCATTGGATATCCAGTAAAGCTCTCTCTTCCTAATGGAAAGGGATCGACCATAGTCAACCTGGTTGACCAAATGGTAAAGAGAAAGGCTAAGTCTGTGATAGTCCCATGTTCCATTACCAAAGCGTCCATATGTTAAATTACCAAAGGAAGGGGCATTAGTTGCGAAGCTGCCAATTTACCTAAGGGTGTTAAAGTCAATAAGTTTGACTCTACTTCAGGTAAAGTCCACTATCTAACTCTGCTAAGTTTCTATTCTAAGATTATTGATACATGATGTGACTGGGTCACATGGTGATGTTTTAAGAATCAAATAAAAAGTGAAGGAACTTAAAGAAAGAATATGTTGAATCTGATCGCGTAGATGGATTTCCATCGCATAGTTTGAAGATCGGATTCTTGAGCTACTTCTTAGGAGTTATGAGATATTGCTTAGGAATAGATAACAACAAGTTTTCATATGGATTGTAAGGATAATTTTTTCCGCAAAGTTTTAAAATAAAAGGAAATTTTTTATTTTACTTTATGTATCCTTACAATGGCGTTTGTGGAAAATTGTTGCTTATAAGATTCCATTAATAGCAAGAGTGGAAATATGAAATTGATTCTTTCATTTGTGGTAATGTCTAAATTTACCAAATAAGGAAAGATCCTCATCACCCAAGTTTCAATTGGACCAGAACTTGGAATCATGCAAGTTGTATAGCATGATGAATGAGAAATTTTCATCTTTGGAAAATTAAGACTAGTTCCATGTTCACATGTATATGTGAGTCAAGTGAAGGACTAAGGGATCGAGTACACATTCTGGTGCACTGGTCAAGTCCACCACAAAAGAACGATAAGATTATTCGTCATAATTTACTAAAGCTCAGTAAATATGGTTATACTTACAAGCTTAAGTGTAATTCTGAGACATTGGAAAAGGTTCCAATGTATGACAGAGCGAATAAGAAGAATCAACTTAGGCAGAAAGATAAAAGTTTCTCAAATCTAAAAAGATGGCAGATTACTTTAGTATCATGTTTATGATCCTCTTCATGATTAAGATACCATATCAAAATTGATCCTCTAAGGTCATCTTAGTGCATTCTTATGACTAAGAAGAGGAATCTTGAATTGTTGGAATGGTTAAATCAAGAAAATGAGTCATACTTCATTCCAATACAAGTCTTAGAGTCATACTCCAAGATTGTAACTTGAGTGACATGTCTTAGAGAATGTTTAAAACACTTGTCAAATGTAAGGGTAAAAGTTTTCTACTCTTGTACATTTGAAATTGGTAAGTTGTGATGTTTTGGATAAAACAAAGACCAACTAAGGCTAATTGTGTGAAGTGTTTGTCTTGATTAGAATCCACGCTATCTCTTGAATATTTGACTAGAGAGTCTTATATGCCCGTTCCAATTAAAGTTGGCTTTGCATATGAGTTCTTAGAGTTCTCAATTGGTTGCACAACAACTTGGAAGCAATGGCAGGCCCTTGAGTTGCCAAATGGCAAGAAATTAAGATTGAGTTCAGTCCATATGAGTTTGGATTTGTCATTATCATTGTCATGTGACTATGGATAAGAACACATACACTATTAAATCTAATTGTCAAAAGGTTTCTCTCCGATTCATGAAAAATGATGGTGAGGAAACACTTTCACTAAGTAGATTTTAGCTAGATAGAAATTGTGATATTTGCATTCTCAAAGTCGTTAGTGGAGCGTGTGTGGTTTACCAGCACACTAACATGGACTTGTGAGAAGTGGCAAAGATCTAAAAAATCAAGACTATGATTACGGTATTCCTTTTCATAGTTCTTAAAATTGTTTAGAAACATATGTGAGCTATATAAGATAAGGTGTATGGTTATGATAAAGTTTTATCAAAGCAATCTAGTATCAGAAATCTGAACTTTGGTAAGAAAGTCAATAAAGTATTGATTTCTAGAAGTCCAGTTGATTTCTTAGTACATGTCAAAGCTAGTGAGAGCATAAGTGTTATGCAAATAATCATCATGTTACTGAGAGCATGATAATTATGATAAGTATTGCAAGTTAGCAATGCTAATTATAGAAAACAAAAAAAGTTTCAATTGGGAAACAATTGTTTTGCTATAATTAAGGGAGATGAAATTATACTTCATCTCAAATCTAAAAGCTTAGATTGAGGTTTTAATCGTATTTAGTCAAGGATATATATATATATATATATATATATATATATATATATATATATATATATATATATATATATATGAATTTCATGTTGGAATGGCTCAACATAAGGAAATTCTGTATATGGGTCCATTATTTGTGTTCTAAAATTCGATTATGATTATGGCATCCCTTTTCATAATCTGAATTATGAGAGCTTGGCAAATAGAAATTGAAATGTTATAGCAAAAGACTGGTTTAGTCTTTATGTGAGACATCATGAATCTTGTCCTATATGCTTCGGATATAGGATCAATTACATGTGCTATATTCATCCTTTCTAAAATTTTCCAAATGCCTGGGGCATTAAGAAGGGAAAAGGTCTAAAATTGGATATGACTAAAAGGATTAAACAATTGTCGAGGACAATCTAAGGTTTGCCAAAGATTGGTTGCTCAAGGACAATTGCAAGTATAGTGATAATTCTGGAAGGACCATATTGACATAATCTGTAAGGAGGCAACCCTTGTTCAGAAGTGGTTGTGAAAATGGAATCTAGAAATGTTTCAAAGTTAGAAATTATTCAATCTGTGTAAGATTAGGAAACTTAATGTAAGAAGGATGTTTCCAAGGAGTTGATCTCCTTTGGAATGCTCTGTAATGGTTGTTGTCAAGTCTTTCTGACTTTGTGCATAATCATTACAAGAGGATCAATGCATATAAGTTTAGAATCTAACAGATTTCAGTAAATGGCATGAATTTGGAATTCTTGCATTTGTAGTAAGGATTTGGTACTGTGAAAAGAGGATCATTGGAGTTATGTTCAATTGATCTATTTCACAAAGTAAAGATCATACACAAACATAGTATGCATACTTGATGTATGGAATGACTAGTGTTTAGAAAACATAGTGTACATGCTTGGAGCATGGGACAACTATTGTTTTAAATTCAAGAATAAAGTTAATAGCCGAAACAGTATACAATGAATAATGTGTAATCATATGGTGATAAATAAAAGGTGTTTTATTTATGTTCATAGGTTTTGATACCATATTGGATTCAATTATTATTGTGTTTCACTTTGCATGTTTTAACTTCCAGAATAACTAGGTCATTGTTCTAGATGGCTAAGTTATTCAAACCATCCACAGTCGGTCGTATGTTGGAAGTGGATATGAATCAAGACTGTAATGGGTTGGCTTGTAGAGGTCTAAGATGTTGGACAAAGGGCTACAACACTCATGAGTGCTCATAAGTTCTGAGTATTGGATTCAACCAACGCTCATTGGAATCACTTCATGGATTTTATCATGAGTGATCATGAGACGATAATATCTTATATTCTTCAAACCTAGAGATATGAGTTGTTACTATGAGTTGGTTGTACATTGATTGCACGAAAACGCATTCGGTAACTCGATGTTATAAAACGTGCCTTTGTGTATGATTCAACAAGTAGTAGAACAATCCATATGAGTCAAAGTCTATCCATTCCTTTCACCTTTGGGATAAAAGCGATATATGTGGGCCCCTCGATGATTTGGTGATGACAAATGTAAGTGCTCGGCTAGATCAGGACTGATTTGATTTGTTCAATTAGTCAGTCGTCATAAATCGGAAATCGGGAAACAACAAATGGACAAAGAGAATGATTATAATCCATGTCTCAGTCCATATGATATCTAGAATGGAGGAATATATGATCCCTTATCTAATGGACAAGTCATTGACAAAGGTAAAAGTTTATCTACAAGGTCAGAGTTCGACAGAAGCTTTTGAGAGCTACAATTGTCTGTCGGTTCTTGAAGTCATTCGCAATAATAGTTTTAGACTTATCAAAGTGGGAGAATATTGGATTAATGTCTAAGTCCATAACTATAATTGGTGAGACTTGACCCGACCCAGCATGGTCCATTTGGGTTGCATGGCATCATGCATTTGGATAGACTATAATAAGAGAAATAACACTTAAGGTTTGTTAATATATTATAAGTTCTAATATATTAATAAGGTTATTTAATTAGCATTGATCAAGAATTAATTTGGAATTAATTAAGTAATCAAAAGGAGACTAATCAAATATATGGGTTGATTGTGTAAATCATGAATTCTTATATATGTGGGCTTGTGATCCAAGATTCCTTATGTTAGACTAAGTCCATGGGGTGACCCATGGATACTCCATGGAGGTTAAAATCCATGGAGCATAAGGAATGGGTAAAGTTATGAGTTACATGGTCTAACCCTAATATCCACCATATAAAAGAATCTCATGGCTCAAGAAATCGGCCACTATGTGTGAAGGAAAGGGATAGCCGATTTCATAAAGTGTGTATGTTCTCTCAATTTATTCGAAGTGTATTTGGTGTTGTGTGAACCATTTGAGGTGTCACACTTAGGGCACTAGGCACTCAAGCTTCATGAAGATAATCTACATTAAATAGGTATGTAATTCTAACTTGATATATTCATTTGAATCAATGTTATTATGCTAGTTAGCATGAATACCTTGGAAGTTCATATTTGCATGTATAATAGAGAAAACATAGATCCAAGGTATTTAAGGTTGCATGTACACCTAGGAGTGTTAGAATGCTCATAACCCATCATTTACGACCCATGGGTTTATGGCCCAATGATTTTACGGCCATAAACTCATGGTATCTTGTACCATTTTGTGTGTTAAGGTCTTATAATCATGAAGGAAATGATCTAGTCTCATGTCTAAGCCTTAGGAAGGAGTTATGGCCGATTATGCACCAATAATTAGGGTTTACGGCCAAGGGAGATTGTCTTGGCCATAAACACCCATTTGTTCTTGAATTCTTGATGCTTTCTAGGTGTTTATCATGTGATTCAAGTATATATCAAGTTAAGGAAGGAGTAATTACGATATAGAAGCTTAATAGGGTGATTAAGGTCCAAGAACACTAGTGTGTGTTCTTGGTGTTCTTGGTGAAATGAAGAACACTTGAAGATCTATCAAAATGAAGTGTTTTCATGTGTGAAATCAAGTACATTCACTAGATATTGAAGGATATCAACATGAAAATGGAAGGATCACTTACTAGATTAAAGATCAAGATGAAAGTTCTTGATGATAGTTGAGAGAGAATCGAATTCTAGCCTTGAAAATATGAAGAATGAGGAAGAAAGGAAGGAAGATCATGTATATAGCATGAGTTTACGGCCACCATGTGTTTAAGGTCGTAAACTCACATGTTATGGTCGTAAACTGCACATGATGGAGTTTAAAGCTTGATTGTTAGGTTATAACCTCAATTGACACTTCCTATCACCCCTTCCTTTGGTGTACTAGGCTCAGAATGCTCAAACAGACTCTAAACAGTGCTAAAAGTTAGCAGAAACAAGTCTGACTTTGATTGAAGTGAATGGTTTGTACAAGATAGAAATTTCGGGTTGTCACATATAGCCTCGGGTGGCTAATTTATATGCATGTGGTATTTTAAGGAACTCACTAAGCATTCGTGCTTACTGTGTTATGTGTTATGTGTTTCAGGTACCTCATAGGACCGTTGGAATGCACTGGCGTGATTGTACACACACTTTTGATTTGGAGATGTATTTGTGGATCCTGGAATTGAGCAATTGCTTTGAAAACTTGTTGATTGGTTTTTGGAGACGTAATGTTGAAACATATGTTTTATGAATATTAAAAATGAAAATTTGGTTAAAATTTCTTGTCGTTACAGAGTAGTTCTCCGATACTCAACAAATTGCAGTGCGTTCCTCCGTGTTCATACAGATACTGTGAGTAGTCTCCTTCTGAGCCAAGGTTGGGTCCTTGAACAACTATGGTGAGAAGGGTCTTTATGATTCTGTAATCCACAGGGATTTTTCAGTCATGGTTACTTTTCAAGGCGCAACAGTGACCATTAAAGAATTCTCATTCGAAGGAACTGTTGGATTAATGTCTAAGTCCATAATTATAATTGGTCAGACTTGACCCGACCCGGCATGGTCCATTTGGGTTGCATGGCATCATGCACTTGGATAGACTATAATGAGAGAAATAAGACACTTATGGTTATTAATATATTATAAGTTCTAGTATATTAATAATAAGAATAATAAGATTATTTAATTAGTATTGATCAAGAATTAATCTAGGATTAATTAAGTGATCAAAAGAATACTAATTAAATATATGGGTTGATTGTGTAAATCATCCATACTTGTATAGTGGGCTAATGCTCCATGGATTATCTAGTTGGGCCAAAACCCATATGATGCTCAATGGATGCTCCATGGTGTATTTGAACCCATGGATCCAAGGAAATGGAAAGTCATGAAAATTAGGGTTTGCCCTAATTGTAACACTATATAAAGATCTTATTCTTGACAAAATCGGCACTAGTATTATTCTAGAGAGGGCTAGCCGATTTTCATGAAGTGTAGAATTCTCTCAAGTTATTCCAAGTGTATTTGGTGTTGTGTGAACCATTTGAGGTGTCACACTTGGGGCACTAGGCACTCAAGCTTCATGAAGACAAGCACTAACAAAAGATATGTTATTCTAACTTGTGTTATTCAACATTTAGTATGCTAGAATAGAACAATACCTTGGAAAGTTGATATTTGCATGTATAATAGAGAAAACATAGATCCAAGGTATTTAGGGTTGCATGTACACCTAGGAGTGTTAGAATGCTCAAAACCCAACAGGAACAAGAAGTGAAGATTATTTTTCAACATTCAATCTTTCAACCCCATAAGCAAGGTGAAGTTGTACTTGAAGTTATGTGACAGATTGATTGAAGCCTCCTCAATCAATTTGCTACTATCTATGAACCTGCTGAAGTGATCCAAAAGAATCATTCTCTCTATTATTTTATCTCTGAAGTATTTCTAAGCTGAAAGTGCTGTTTTTCAAGAACCTTTACAAGAAGCCTCTACATCCAATATGCGTTCAAGGTCAAATATTTAAAGGAAGTCCAACTGTTCAAGATAAAGTCATTCATGTAGAAATTCATATGTTCATCTTGAATTTCTGAAGAAATCGAAGATAAAAGCTAAAGTCAAGAATGAAGAGAATATTGAAAAGAAAAGAAAGCTACAAACCCAGGGGGAGATTATTAGGACATAAGAAAAGAAAGCTATAAATCAAGGGGGAGATTGTTAGGTCATAAATTGTGGTTTATACTTTTCTTTTCATATGCTATTAAAGTTCTCGGTGTAGGACCGAAAACACCATGTTTTGGTGTTGTTTAGACCGAATTCACGTGTGATTTTGATTAGGCTTAATATTGTCTTGTTTGGGTTTTGGGTTAAGTTTGGTTATTAGGTCTAGGTATAAATAGTGTTATTTTAGCCTTGTAATGAGAGGGGGGCGTTTTTGGGGGTTGCCATAAGCAAAGAACACGTTCAAGAGTGAAATAGAGAAAAAACCAAGCGTAATCAAGAATCTTATGTACCCTGACTATTCATCTATAATAGTGTGCATTGAAGATTAATCATCTTGTTCTTATTCCATATTATATCTTGCATCATTCACTTGATTGGGATTCCGCACCATCATAGTGAAATCCGATTGATACGTAGCGATTTGGGGACTTACAATTCCCTCACTCGTTCGTTCTTGTGGTAACATGAGAAGTAAGTGGGTAATAACCTTAGTTAAACGTTCTTGCTTCCCGATCGCATTATACGCCTCAAACCTAAAACATATATATATATATATATATATATATATATACACACACACACACACACATATATTATACATCAAAGTTAGCCATTCATTAGTGTTGCGGCACAAGAGAAGCACAAAGGAGAAACGAAAGTGGATGTATGTTATGAGAATTCCTAAATGTGGATGTAGAGAGTAAGAGTTGCGTTAAATTCTCTAGGACCAGTAAAAGACGGATGGCCATGAACACTCAATGTCATGTGGCTGATTTGATGACGATATGCAGTCAAAGTAGAGAGGGAAACATATGTGTTGGAGCGCTTGAACAACTTACATCCTAATTGATGGATTCATAGTTATGTGTTTTTTTATTATCGTATTTAGATACAAATTGATCGAATAAGGGAATGAAAGAGAGTACAACTGGTGTGAACTCGTACGATGGTGAATGATTTCCGATGATCATGTTCTACATAATTCGGAAACAATGAAGTTAACAGAATGTGCTCTAAAAAAAACAATAATGATATTTTTTTGAACATTTTGGAAACTTTAATGATATTTTTTGTACTAAAATGGGTACCTTGTTGGTATTTTGTGTACAAATGGTATAGTTCAATGGTATTTTTTGTACTAAAAATTAATAGTATTTTTTGAACATTTTAGAAACTCCATTACCCTTTTAAATCATTTTTCTGTTTACCTGAGATAACCGATTAGCACAAGGTTTTATTTGAACACATATGTATTTCGTTGATATTCTATATACCAAAAATATACTTTAATGGTATATTGTGTACTCCAAAGAAAACAATAGTCTTTTTTGTATATTTTAGAAACTACGTTCTCTAAATTATAATGTTCTTTATTCTTAGGGGTGTAAAATGAAACATACAATTGGTACTAGAGAAAATGTTGGGAATTAACTAAAATAAAAAAGAAACAAAAAATGGCAGTGGCGGTAAAGGCAACAGCTATCCTTCAGCGACAACCACCAGTTCCGACACTTACACAACGCCGTGCGGCGAACTTGCTTAATGTTCGCCGGAAAATCATCGGTGGAAGTTCTTTCCACGGAATCGATCTGAGTAAGAGTTATTCTATCACATCGGCTTCTGGAATTTGCAGGAGTACAAGCACGAGTGCTACCAGCGATGAGATAAGAGACGATGAAGTTTTGCCAATTACGCCGTTGGAAGTGAATCAAATCAAAGATAGGTGCAGTAAGTGGGAGTGGAGAGGCTACACTATTAATTACTTGAAATATGAAGGACAAAATTGTCAGAAATCAAACCCTCCGCTGCTTCTTGTTCATGGTTTTGGTGCCTCTGTTGCTCATTGGCGCAGGTATTTGACGGATTTTCTCTTATTCTGATGTATGAATGTTCGATAATCATGTGTATTTGGTATTTCCATTTCATCTATGGAAATGGGGCTACCGTTATCTTAAACTCCATATTCATAGTGTGGGTTCTTAACATTATGGAAGAAATCGATATCTAGATGAGACTTGATAACTAGTTCTACAATTTGAAATCTGGTTTGATTAGCTAGTAAGTGATTAATGAAATTCCTAAATTGATGTCTTGGTTTCCTATGGTAAGTAGTTAAAGTTGCAATTCTCCCCTACTGGCTGCTTTAGCAAATGGTTGAACTTGTCTTTTAAAGTTTGAGATTCTACCAGGAATATCCCAACTTTGGGTCAGACCAATACAGTTTATGCCATTGATCTTCTTGGTTTTGGTGCTTCAGACAAGCCTGCTGGCTTCGAATACACCATGGAAGCATGGGCAGAGGTATATGTTTAATTGGTTGAAGTTTGGTTATTGTTGTATTTACAAGATTCAATCTTATGCACCACCTACTACTAATCATAACAGTTGATATTGGATTTCGTGGATGAAATTGTTCAAAGGCCTACAGTGTTGATTGGGAACTCTGTTGGAAGTCTTGCTTGTGTTATTGCTGCTGCAGGTGTGTTGTGTGTTTTTTATGTACTTTTAGGGCCCATTTGTTACACAGTGAAGACAAAATATAACATTTTGCACTGTGTTTGGACTGGATTGATGTCCGATGCATTCATAAGGGAAAAAAATGAAAGTGGATTGTTATAATAGAAAGAAATGAAATTACAATGCTTTAAAATACTAATAAATAAAAGTTGCTATTTCTTCACCTGCATTCCATTTTGTTGAAGTAGATGGTCAGCAGTCACAGGTTGAAGGGCTTGTTTTGCTCAACTGTTCGGGTGGCATGAACAATAAGGCGATAGTTGATGATTGGCGAATTAAGCTTATATTTCCTTTATTATTGTTAATTGATTTCTTGTTGAAGCAAAAGGGAATTGCATCATTCTTCTTTGAACGTGTCAGGCAAAGGTTCTCTATTTTCTTGCTTCATGGATCTGCCATTCTCGGGAATATTACTCCTTTTTTTTAACATAAGTTATTGTGCATTTTATTCAGAGAGAGTCTTAGAAACATCCTATCATCAGTTTATGGAAACAAGGACTCTGTGGATGAAGATCTCATACAGGTATTATTTACTTAATGCAGAAACAACACTTTTCTTTATCCCATCTTTGCAATCCTTTTCCTTTTTTCCTCTTTGGTATATGATTGAGTCGTGAAAAGGATGAAAAATGGTTCATTCCGATGATACAAAGTTGTTTGTGTTTTTTTTGCTAAAATGAACTAGAAAAATATGCTTCTATTACACGATGCTATTTGAGTTTTAAAAACATCTGGTTAACTTTTTCTATTTTTTAATAAAAGATTAAGTGGTGATAATTAAATGTTAACTTGCAACAGATAATCAGGGAACCAGCACTTGATGAAGGGGCACTGGATGCGTTTGTGTCGATTGTGACAGGGCCACCTGGGCCAAGCCCGGTCCAATTGATGCCAAAAATTAAACTGCCGGTCCTGATTTTATGGGGCAATGAAGATCCGTTTACACCTCTTGATGGGCCGGTTGGTAGATACTTTTCATCATTACCATCTCAAGTTGAAAATGTTAGTCTTTATGTATTAGAAGGTGTAGGACATTGCCCTCATGACGATAGACCAAATTTGGTCCATGAGAAGCTTGTCCCATGGCTTGCTACTCTTCCTTCTTCATAGAAACTTTCTTTGGATTCCTTTCTTTTAACTTTGCATTTGTAAGTATTTATACGTGTGTGTATAAATGCATCAATTTGTATATCAAGCTTGTATTATATGAGGAACAGAACTCCACGAGAAATTAATAATTATGAAAACAAACACGGCCAACCCTCAAAAGGTAACAAAATACATTTATGTTATGGGCATCCAAATATAATCATAAAATGTCGAGAAAATGTAATAATGTATTAGCACCACACCATGACACGTCATGTAGTGTCCGTTGATTCCTTTTCAGCTTTAAACATCTACAACAATTGTTTCAAATCAATAAGTACAAGTGAGTGTACAAGTACAACAATGAACAAAGGGAAGGGAATGGGGACCATTTCATTTTCATCATTATCTTGTTTGTTCCTATGCGATGCATGCCTATACTATGCTTTTAAAAGCTCTCTCAGTCAACTTTTTCATTTGGTTCATCAAATAGACTTCAAAATTGTTCAGATCACAATATGATACATACAACTTGCACTTGGGAGTTGGAAAACAAGCGAGATGCCTTGCCTCCTTGCCTGCTGATAAGCATTTTTTTTTAATTAATATATATATATATTTACAAGTTTACCCTCCTCAGCTGCCATCAGCAACTTCGGCCGCACGCTGCCTCATCATCTCCATTACAGCGGCCCTCCGCCGGCTATCAGACTGTTGTTGCAGTCTTCTCAAATGTTCCTTCAGATCTCTGTAATGTGGAATCAAATCAACGCATTATATATATATATATATATATATATATATATATATATATATATATATATATATATATATATATTATATAGCAACCTACTTTACTAATTGCAGGGAATAGCAATCTACTTTACTCACACTATCAATATCAACAATGTACTTAAATTGTCCACCCATAATACCAGCCTACATGCACATTATTTGTGGATAATAGCAATGTACTTTGTTATTCGACATAATTATAGTTTTTTTACCCATAATAGCACTTTATTTGTGGATAACAAACAGCAATGTACTTTGCAATTATGATATTTTACCCATAACAACTTAACAAGACTTTTGGTGGATAATAGCAATGTACTTTCTTATTATACATAATATCGACATAGTTATATTTCTTTACTCATAATGACAACATACTTACATTTTGCTACCACAATACTAACATTATTTTTTTTACATATTGATATTATCATTATAAAGGGTAAAAAACTGTAGGTACATTGCTATAGAATATTAAAAGAAATGTAAGTAAGTTGCTATTATACAACATACTTAGTTACTTACATATCAATACCAATATGGCAATATGGGTAATATACTTTAATTTGCAACTATCGATACATAAATGCTTAAACATTGTTATAATGGGTAGAGAATTGCTATTATATTATAGGATTAGGAAACATATTATGGGTTACATTTACATACAGCTATTGCCTATTGTCGGTAATAAAATGCAAGTAGTACATACCTATTAATAGGTTTACTCTTGCTACCAATATGGACAACATGCTTCATTTTCCACCCATAATACAAATACTAATACTTATTATTTATCCATAACAGCAACAAACTTATATTTCCTTACCCACCCCACCCACAATAGCAACATGATTACAGTTTGCCACCAATATTGGTAATATATATTAATATTATCCGTAAAATCAATCGCCTACCAATATTGGTAAAAAGATTAAAGTTGGTTGCAATTTACATCAACTAAGTTGTACTAGTGTAAGCAATTTTGGAAATGCTGTAACGAAGAGGGGGAGATGGAGAAAGATAAAGATAAAGATAAAGAATTAGAAACCTGCAGCGGGGTACATGACATTGAGATTCTTTACATGCTCGGGCATGGAGTTGAAGAAGATACCACATTTTCTTACAAAGAACACACCCACCAGAGGCACGTACTTTGCACTGTATCCCATGTCGGAAAAGTCCCTTCACCTTCCGACAATTCGGGTACTGACAAAGCGGAGACCGACACTGAGACGCATGTACAAGCAGATCAAGCATTTTCCTAAGCTGCAATGCAGTAAAATAAAATAATCATACATCCACAACAAAAGATTAGTAAGTAAGTAGATGGTATTGGTATAAGGAGATTATATTTATATTATAATTTTATACCTGAACAACTCGTAGTTGTCGGGCTTCTTTATTTTGTGCATCACGTTCAGCAATGGATGGATGAGTTGTCAACTTATGAGGATGATCGACACCTCCATCTTTGTAATAGCAAGCATTGCAGACGTCAAATTCGGGGCAAATCTCACAGCGCCAACCTTGACCTGTTTCAATGTCGTTATGACATCGGTTGCATGTCATTACGAATGCAGGAGCGGTTGGATTGTGAAGATGGTATAACACCATCATTGAGGAATGTTTTGCACGACGAAGGGTGTCGTATTGGTAATGGTTTCCTTGGCACAGGCTCAGAAAAGCTTGTCGGGTGTCGAAAAATTCGCTTTCCAGAATCTCGTCTTTATCTTTTGTATCTGCTGACACGTCATCGATTTCAATCTGCACGACACAACCGGAACGGAATTTCTTAAATCATACATATATTTTATTTAATGGCAACACAATTAGCTTTTTCACCATTGTGTGTTGTTTTTAATTACTATCCAAGGTAAGCAACTGGAACCTTTTGTTCATAAAACACCATTAAAATAAGGGTATTTTTATCAACAGAAAAACGATCTACTTGGTTGTCTTCTGATGCTACTTCTTTAAAACAATTTGAACATCAGAAATACTGTTACCCGCGTTTTTTTTTTTTTCGTCTTTCAACAAAAAAAAAAAAGGAAGAATGAAATTGAGAATTCCTTCCACTCCCTCAGGAAAGAAGAAATCCATTCTGTCCATTTACCATAGAATTGAATCTCAAATTTGAATTCCGTTCGAATCCACAAACCAAAGACATCTTTTATAATAAGGGAAAATGGCAGCCAGTAACACAAAATTTACTCATTAGGTCACTCAAGTTTTGATTGCATTTGCACCCAATAAGGAAACAAACATTCAATTTGGTTTTAAAATACCAATTTTAACCAGTCACATGTGACACCCTGTTTGTTATGCAGGATACTGCATTTGGCAGGGAATAGAACTGGACAAAATTTGCGTTTTTTTTGTCCCACCCAAAGACTTGTTCTTAATCTTTTGCACATGCCCTCCTCGTAAAAAATAACTCTAGAAGGAGAAACTTACAGGATAAAGAGGATGTTTCTCCCTATGATGAATAGGATGTCTCTCCCTATCCTCGAGTGTTTGTTCAATTTCATAACACCTGTAAGTCATAATCACAACCAAAACATTACATACATTTTAAAAACAAAAACAAACTCCCATTATGTATTTATGGAGAAATATTAGGGTTTAGGTGTTTATGGATTAGGATTGAAATGTTAGGAAATTCTATAAATATATGGGGTAATCAGGAACTAAGGATTGAACTGTTTGTTGATTTTCTGTTCATGATTACTATATTTCTGTCTTATCATTCACTCTTTCTATTTTCACATACTCCCTCATCATCCACAAATAATAAATAACTGATAAAAGTCCAAGTTTCAAGCTGACCACAATGCTAACTTCATATATATCTTATTCATTTTATTTATTAATGAAAAGCTGGCATGGCATATATTGTCTTTGTCAAAATGGAAATAGTGGTATACTTCCATTGATTTGATTATAAAAGCAACCTACTTCCATCATTTCCTATGACAGAACTCTACTTGAAATATCAACCCAGTTAGAGCAATGTCATCCAATTTACAAAGCATTTTCACTACTATAATTGGGTCGATTGTCTTAATAAAAGAAAAAAAAATACAGAATACAATCATGTAATAGAAAGAGATGAAAGTACAATGCTATAATACATAAATAAATGAAAGTACAGTGTTATTCTTTGCATTTATCCCAAACCGGAAGTGGTTAAAATTATAACAAATAAACTGATGCAGCAGAATATGTCAAAATGGAAAAAACCGAAAGTGCTTACTTATCACAGAGCTGAAACTTTTTGCACTGATTGCAAACCCAACGTGTTCCAGATACCATGAGGATGCAGCAATGAGTGCATGCATGCTGTAAGTGAACCATAATGAAATCTTCCTTCATTGGGGAAATTGTTTCACCAAGCTGTACGCCAAACAGATTACAACAACAACACAATTGTAAGAAAAAGAATATTCAAATTTTGCACTCTGGTCCAGAAACAGATTTATTTTAATCTGTCGGTTTATCTTTGTTTTTTTGAATCCAGCATGTGTGCATATTAAGGGTATAATCGTAAGACCAATAATTAATTAAATGAAGAGGGAAAAGAAACAATCCGCCTGACTATTTTGGGGTGTTTCAAGATCATGATCTACTTACAGAAAAGGTTAAATATGTCCAATCATAGCTCTATCCTCCGTTGTTTTTTTTTTCTTAAATTATGTTTTCTTTTCTTTGGTGAGCATACATAAACTGGAAATTGAAATAAAGAGGTTATGTGATGCTTTTTAATAATGCATAGTAAAGGGGTGTAGGGTTGACATATAATAAATTATACATTCATCCACACAAATGAATTTCAGACTTCCATTTTGTCGTAAATACATAAACCAAATGACAATCTTGTCTTTTTGAATAACTAAAAGCAAACTATCTATTATGTGTTTTGAAAAAGAATCAAACACAGTTCCATTTTATATAACCTTAAATTCAATCCTTAAAAATGGTTGAAAAAAAAACAAACAAATCTAAATTTGTATTGAATATTAACAGCACAGGGTTAGGAGTCATTCAAAGGATAAAAAGATCTTCAAGTTGACATTTTAACCAAAAAGCTTTTGATTTCAAGTGTTTATGTGTTAAAATAGATTTTCTTACAATTCATGGTTGTTAAATAATAAATATAGGTTTAGTATAAGATATGATTGAGAATTACCCTATGCATGAGTAGCAGATCTTTGGATGCATTCCCAGTAAGATCAGTTTGACCAGAAGCTTTGAGAGCTCTTTTGTTTAGGGTCTTCTTTATGGATCCTTTCCTATTTTGCTTTCTTCCATCCTCTTCCTGACGAAGCTGATAGATTATATCCTCAGCAGCACCAGGCCAATAGTCTCCATCAAAATATGGCAATCGAGTTGCAGTCACCTTGGCTTTACATTCACCAGAAGATACAAAGAAATGATCGTATAGATTAGTCAGATCTACTACAATATTTTCCTTTGTAGCTTTTCTCAACATCGACAGATACCTGATACTCATACACAAACAAACAAACAAACATAATCCATGTCACATAAATATCTTTGTATATTATTTATTACTGAAAAAAAAAATGTTTACAAACTAAAATTTTAAACATACCATTGAAACGCCCCAATATGATTATAATAGAAAATACTTATTCTAGTTGTTTTTGAAAAAATAATAATTTGAACTATTTTATAAAAAGATATTCTCTTACATAAATAGAAAAAGGGCACAAATTTTTTCTGTACATATTTTAGTTGTTTTTAAAAAAATAAAATTGCAAACTTTTTAATGAAAAAAAATCTCTGAAAAGTCTGCATAAATAGAAATGGAAGGGATCACATTTGCTAAAAAAGTGATCCATTCCATCAGACTTCCAATGAAATGAAGCATTCCATTCCTTTACCAACTCTATCATACCAAAAGAAAGTAATCAACGCACTCACCATTCTCTTAATTTATCAGATTTTGGTGTCTTCTGGATTTCAGGATGGCAATACAAGATATAATCTTCCCCCTTCAATGGAGGGCATGCCCAAATATAGCAACTTGTGAAACCACGTAATTTGCAATATTCTAGGTAACCTATCTGGAAACAGAATGAAATAAAATAAGTTAGTTTTTAATCAACCTAATATGCAAGATCTAACTCGACAGAGACTTACTTACCAGAATTTCATGATATACAAATGTACGAAGAGCCTCCCCTGTCACAGCCTTAATCTCAGGCCTGAAGTACTTGACTGAATCCAGATAAGAAAGATAAACACGCCGATGGTTTGGCTGCGGACACTCTGCTCCAAATTCTTGAACATACATACCAAAAAGACACACTTCCACACCTTCAATTTTCTGAAACAACAGAACTACCTAAAACAAGAAAGGCTAGTTTAGGGATTCACATACCAGAACCACAAGATAACGGATTGCGTAATTTGAACTTATTTTTTTTCTTATTAAGTCACTAAAGTTTGAAAAATCCATCCAATGATAGCTGTTTGGAATTTGGATGACATTTATTTACGTTGCTTGTCATTGAAATACCTTAGACTTATACCCAAACTCCACAGGATAATTTTCCTCTTGAAAGATCTCAAGAAATCGTTGCTTGACTTCCAACTTCTTGTCCACTGAAGAGACCACTCTGACAACAAGTGCTTCTGCTCCAGGAACCTGATAATAAAGAAAATGTAAGATACATACTTTGTTCATTCACAATGTATGGTATGGAGTTGTCTTTTTTTTTTTTTTTTTTTTGTAACATCACCTCATCATAAGTTTTCCCATAGAACCTTGCGCGCTCTAGTCTCTCCTGCTTCAGTTTTCCAAACAACCTGCTCTCTATGTGATCACTGAGTATGGTTCGAGGTAAATCTTTTGCTCCAAGTACAGCACTCTGTGGTAGAGGCATCCGCTCTCCTCTTTCAACTTCTTCCATATAACAATTTGGACAAGTATAATCTGCTTGCCCCCCATCATTTCTTCGACCATTAAATAGCGCACATATTTGATGCTGCCAGGCTTCACACCTGTCACATTGCACCCACTGCAGTGCAGATGGGACCCCACAAGAAATTAGAATATATAAAGATATAGATATATACTTATATATAAGGGTACACAACATACCCATTCTTCGGTCTCCTCATCATTTTTCTTTTTCTCAAATCTAGCTTTCAAAACATTAGTTCCATCAACATTGATAGTGTCTCCACGGGAATCGTTATAGCATGGAATGCAAAAGTAGTGTCGGGTATCACCAGTTCCAACGGTGTAGAACATAGCATTTCTCTTGATGCGAGCACCACAAGGTGTGCAATATATAGGCGGGGGTTCAAAACTGAGCTTTTCAACTGCACATAGTTGACACGAGTTCTCACTCATCGAGTGCTCCAGAGCTTGATTCTTTTCTACTTTCGCTTTGCTCTGTATAAAACGAGAGATTCAAAAACAAACACAAAACAAAGTAACAAACACAGCTCCATAAAGTAAAATGCAGATTCTGACCTGGCCAACCCACTGCCTGAGACCTGTTATATGCTCACGAACCTGCTCTGGTGTAAACAGCTCTATCATTGATACTCCCTTTATTTTTGGCTTCCCGGACTTGGTTCCAGTAGAAGGTTCTGCAGGAAGTGATGTACTTTCCTGTATAATGGGCTGGACCACCTCTTTCTCAGTCTTAACAACCTCCTGCTTAATGTTAATGGGCACAACAGAGCTCGCAGGAATTTCCACTTTTACCCCAGTAACAGTTGGAGTATTGTTGTCACCAATTTCAGCTTCTTCTTCTTCATGGAATACTTCCTCAGAGACAGGAGGTGGTAATGGTAATGGTAATGGTACTGGTAATGGTATGACAGGATTTTCACTTTCGGAGGCTAGTGATTGTGATGATGACTGCTCTATTTTCATCCTCTTTAAAGTTGGATGTAGATCTTCTGAAGTTTCAACAACCGATGGACTCATCTTGGTATTGTTATATCTACTGGTGCCACCATTAGGATGTTCACAGGATCCATTGCCAGAATTAGAATCTGTACGGTGGCTCCCTTTCAGTTGCACAAAACGTTTTACAGGGACACAAACAGGACAAGTTGAATCCCTACAGTGCCTATGATGTTGGAGTAATACCTTTGTCCTAGGACAACGAGGATATTGACATTGAACCAAATCATTACATGATGATATATGGCTCAACAGCTTTTGAGCAGTGATGCAATTGACTTCCGGACATTTCCCTGGTGGGTGTGAGCATTTACGAGCATGCCGCAAGAACAATAGCCACCTTTGTTGATTCTTGAACTGCAATTCACGGTTTAAATTAGCAGAGTTTGGCGGATCTACTGATCTATTCGTGGTGATTTGATGTGTGATGGATTCTTCTGAAGAAAGATTGTTCCTCTGAGCTTGATCTTGCCCTGCTATTCTCTGATTAAATTCTTGTTGGACATTATTATTATTATTCTTATTATTATTAGTATTATTATTATTATTATTATGGTTTGACACGTTGCCCACTACGTCTATGTGGGGCACTTCTTGAGATCTCGAATGCCATTGTCCCTGCAGCCCAGTTTGAGTGTCAACAAATTGGTGTTGTTGAAGCAAATGCTGCATCTGCTGTGAAGTTTCAGACACTCCCTGAGAGCCTGGTGCAAGATTCTGCAATTGGCTACCCATGCTATGGTCTTCCATGGAGTTGTGTTGGAAGTGATTAATTGTCTGGGAAGACTGAAAATGGTCAGAGACCTGTGGCTGTAAAGCTTCACTGTGACCCCCCACCATTCCAGGCTCAGATTTTATTTGACTGACAGGATCATGTGGCTGTGGCAGCAGCTGAGACTGACCATATGACAAATGCTGATTCTGCTGCATCTGTTGACTTTGATTTTGAACAAGTTGTTGTTGGAAATGAACAGCCTGCTGAGATTGCATAGGAGTCTCATGTAGTGAATGCTGAGACCTGAAATTCATCTTTTCTGCCTGCTGAGTATTGACCAAATTTGACTGATTGACCATCAAAGGAGCACTCGTGTTATGTAGTGCATGCAAGCTTACTGGATTCATGTTTTGATTATTCATCATTGATGTATTTGAGGTTGTGGGAACATAAAAGTTTCCGGTTCGAGAAGAATCAGTGGTGCTACTCCCATAACCATCACCTGCAAAGTATACGTATTAAATACCCCATCAACATTAAAGAGGATACTACACTGACAAAAACAAACATGTCCAAATATATATATGTATATATTCACAGACAGAGAGAGAGAGAGAGAGAGAGAGAGAGAGAGAGAGTACCCTGTGACATCTGTTGTTGATGGACATTCATGTTCCCATAATGAGAAGGTGTCACATAGCTTTCTGAGGTTCCTGAACCATTCATCATAGGTGAATTATTGGCCATCATTCCTAAACCGTTGTTAATTGAGCCATTTGAAAAGCCATAAGCTTTCTGTTGTAAACTAGACCTGATTCCCCCACCCATATGGCTCCCAAGGCTATGTAATATGCGACTGTTCTGGCCACCAACTTGCTGCTTCTGGTTCAGTGGCTGAGATACCATTGTTGAGTCAATAGTCGATAGCCCAACAACATTGTTGGACATATCTGTGTTCATGTAAGACTGATTACTTGCGGCGTTACTACTATTAAATCCAGGAGTAGGCATCATCTGGCTGCCCATTCTTTGTGCCCCCATTGATGAAATCAAACTGTTTCCACTCGAAAACTTTGATGTCGACTGTTGATAACCATTCATCAAACCTCCTGCCAAAGTGGATCCAATGTTTTGATACAGAGTAGAAGAAAAGTCGATAATATATCAAATAATAAGAGGCAAAAATTACCATCAGATGACCCCAAGGAACCATTTTGCATCCCACTGGAAATTCGGGTGGTATTAGGTAAAAGGTTTCCTGTGTTCACAGGTGATGACATCATGCTATTACCACCACCCACCACAAAGGAGTTATCCATAGATGATGTGGCCATTATATTTGAGTTCCCACTTTGTGGCATGCCCGGATTTGGAATCATTGTTCCCATGGGAACAGAAGTATTGCCTTGTTGCTGATACTGTTGATTTTGGTTGCTCAACGGGAGGCGTCTGATTAGAATATGTAAACGGTTTTCCAATGTATCTAGATTCATGTATTCCTCCTAAAACATATATAGTTCAATTGTATATTTTAGTCGGAGGATTATCAACTACATCCCACTAAAGAGATGGATTCTTTCAAAATTCAATGCAAAAAAAAAAAAAAAAAAAAAAAAAAAAAAAAAAAAACTAGAAAGATTTTACCTTTGTGGTTGCAGTCTTGAACAGGCCTTCTTCTAAGCGTCTAACAATGTCCATCACCTTCTTTGGAGCTATCTCTTGTGTTTTTTGTCGCTGCATTAAGAATTCATAGCTGGAGAAGAAGATTTAAAAACATTAAGAGTAGAAAAAGATCAAATTAGACACACAAAATGATCAGATCTACCAAGCAGGCATGATGGATAATAAATCAACACAAGGAGGGGAGGGGTAACTATAATCACTTGGTATTGAATTTGAGACGAAATAGGGAGTCACGTGCCCTTACAGGAAACCAAACCAGGCCTAAGCTTATCGAGTCTAAAACTAGGTCAGTGCTAAGAGCATACAAAAACAACAGCTTTTGGTGAATAATTTAAAAAAATAAATAAATAAGGGAAGTAACAAAGAGAAAGGAAAGAAACATATAGTTGTTTGTAAATGAGAAACTTACATTCTCTCCTGTATAAATTGGCGAGCCTTGACAAAACCAGGCTCCATACTAAGATTATTACGCTGACCTCCAGGGTTCTGCATTATGTTCTGCTGCTGTGGATGTGGTATGCCAGGCAATGATGTCCCACCTTGGTTGGGTATCTGCCCAGAGAACTGTCCTGATGATATATGATTCATCTTTATCCTGTCACCTCACCTACTTACTAGATATGAATATGATATACTTCATAACAAATGTCACATTCAATCCACCAATACTTGCTTGTCAATTCTGATGCCTATCTACGTACTTTCAGCTTCAGTTTTCCTGACTACAAACTGAAAGCCAACAAAAAGCAATACAAAAACTTATGAGTGTCTTTCCAATATTATTACAAACCAATTGGGAAAGTTAAGGAAGAAATAAGCATACTACTTAGCCAAGTGTTGATAAGTACCATACTTCTGTATCATGTGAATTATTAGTTGTTTTTGCACTTTACAAAAGCAAATAATCGGTAAAACCCAGCCTAACATGCCTTCTGACTTGGATAAAGCTCGACTTTTATACCTCTAGATATATCCAACATTCAATTTTATTTTATCAATTTAAGACATAAAGTCTTCTAGTTCTAACTCTCTAGTCTCTAGCAATTAAATACTAATATTTCCAAGTGATGCGGTCATCTGAAACCAACACCTTGTAACCTTGTGCAGTAAACTAAATGCACATATCTATCTCAAGTTTTATTTGCATGCTTCTTACTAACAGTGCCACTTTAATAAGTTCAGAATATGATGTTATGGTGAAAGAAATCAACAAAGCGTTTCCCATCTCATCGTGATTAACTGCATCATAAATCAAACCTCCAAATTGAACATCCAAATGATAAGCTATAGGGTAATGGGCCAACCCTTACAATTCAAAACTTTAAAAAAAAATGTTTTTTAAAGAAGTACTATTATTAAAAATATTACACCCTTCTAACTGCGTTTTGTCATATCCTTAGTGATCTGAAGGCATGCATCACCTTTCGAAGATAAGTCCACAAAAACTGACATACATCAGATTCCATGAGTCCTTAGTGGACAGTGGTCAGTTAAATCCACAAACGCTCATCCTTCCAAAGAGATAAAAAGTACTACAAAGCACTAACTACATATTTAATTACTTCTATATCCAGCAAAACAGGATAAACATCAACATCAGGTTAACAACCCCCAAAATAATTACATTCCCTTTCTTTTCAAAAAAGCTACACTTCAGACTTCAGGTGCCAAACAGGTTAACGTGATAAGGATTTTCAAGGTTTAAGGAATAAGCTGCTAACTGCAATGACCTTCAAAAAGGTACAAAAAATGTTTTTTTTTTCACTTGAAAAGTATTAGATTTGGCATTAAAAATGAAATTCGCTCTTCTTTTTGGAACAGAAGTGGTAACCAACTTTAATCACTACACATTTGAATTCACATTCAAGTTTTGAACTCATTAAATCCTACACAGCAAGTTCCCAGCAAGTTACATCACATCAATGACACCAAGAAAACATATCTCGCAATCTGATTTCCATGAAAAATGTCAAACACTAGACTTAAACGCGAATCTTAACGACTAAGCACGATAAATCCCGAAACTGAACCTCCAAACCCCAAAATCCACATATAGCAACCCTGGATTAATTTTTCCTTACATGAGCTAAAATAAGTTATCAAAATTATTGAAATCAGCAAGCAAATATATTAAAGCATCCTTCTATGCAACAATTACATTCAATTACAAGAAACCCTAATTAAAGCAATTATTCAGCAAATTGGAATGATGAAAATGAAAAGATTCACAGTAATGAAAGAATTATTGAAAACTTATGTATAGAAACAGTGCACATACCTTAATTTGTTGTTGGAAGTTGAGCTGTACGTTGATGAGCAATTAGAGACGCATTTGGAGACTTGCAAAGACAAGAGAGAAAAGGGGTGAAAATTGTCGGGCATAGTTATAAAAACTTATAACCCGATAAGTTTACCGGTTTTCGGGTTTGGATTCAAATATCACTTTGGTTTCTGCATCGTGCCTTACTCCAAACGACCCATCACCCACGTCGAGAGACCTATTATTTTGAGTAAACTACAACATTAGTCCTTGAACTATTTTCTTATCTACAGCTTTAATGCACTAAAAGAATTTCTTGCTACTAAAATCCAAGAGAACCATTTTTAAGACTAAATTACAAACACGGTCCATGAGGTTATTGAAACTTTGCACTCCCAATCCAACTTCATTAACCATATGATCCTTAATTTTATCATTTGTTTTACAGCGGCCAAGGCAAATCATGTGCCTCATACATAAGGGGCAATTGGTCTTTTTGGTTCGTATACCTCTATTACCGCCATCTTTAATGTGTAATATGCATATAGCTATAAGATTATATTACATCAATCCACAATCCTTAAGTTCTAATTATGCATATTCTAAAATATAACAAGGATCACCAATCTTAGTTTTGGATAATCATTTCTTCTAGTAGATAAGTGGTTTTTGATTGAAAATTGTGTGTAAGATCCAGGTGAATGGATGTGAAAAGTGTGTATAATATGTTAGATGTATTTAAAATATTGATTTTTTTCTTATTTTACTTTGATTTTTTTTAGTAAAAGTTATGTAATTCGAAAAAAGATCTTGTTAGTTTTTTGTTGTGTTTATTTTTTGTTTGTCTAGTTTGTCTTTAGTATATGTCAATGACAATATTCTTGGCATTCATCATAGAGGGTTTTTCTCTAACTTACTAATGGTTGATTTTGTGCCCCTTTTTGTTAGTAAGTTATATGCAACTCTGCATCAACTAGGTTATTTTAAAGAAATCTCTATATTTTATTATTTAAAAAAATTAATGAAGATTTGTAAGTCACCAAATCGCTTTGATGTATCAATCTGATCCACTTGATGGTGTGGAATCTCAATCAAGTGGATAATGCAAGATAGAATGCAACAGAAGAACAAGAACAAGATGAATCTTCAATGTATCAATGATATTCAATGATGATCCGTTACACAAGATTCATACACACACACTTGTTCTCTCTTACTTTCTCTCTCTAGAACACTAAGTATGACAATGGCTTCCCCTCCTTGAGACCGAAAACGTCCCCTCCTCCTTCTAGATTCCTAAAACATGCCTTTTCCTCCCTATTTTATACAAATGGACTAAATCCTAAGCCCAAAACCGAAAGGCCTAGCCGAAAACCCATGAGATTTCGGTCCAAGCTACAACTAAACCCAATAATGTTTCGGCCCTAGACCGAAAACTGCAAATGCCTAGAAAAGCAAAGTATAAACCATAATTTAGACCAAACAATCTCCCCCTTAGTTTATATGTAACATCCCGAAACCAAGTATATCTCCTTGGCCCTTCTTCTTTCCTTAAGTTGTCAGTTTTAGCCCTTGTGTAGTTTGTGTAATGATCTAGTACGCTGCACGTACTCGTGAGCGTATTAATGACGTGGAGGATGCCTGGTACGCGAGGCGTACCAAGCCCAGAATGAAACCCTAATTCTAAATGAGCCCCTTATTTAAAGAATGTTATGGCCTCATTGTTGGCCACCATTTCCAGAGACTTGTCCATCCAAAACCCTAATCCTCGTTCTTGTAGCTAGAGAGTGCCCTTGAGAGCTTGTTGGTCTATTCTTAAGCCTTAAGAGTGGAAAGGAAGCTTTGGAGAAAAAGGAGTAAGAGCCCAAGCACTTGGATCTGAGCTTAGCAGTGTGAGAAGCTTCATTTAGAGGTATAAAGCTTCAAACATTCTTCCTTTTTTGTTGTGTGTTCTTATTTGGGATGTTATAGGGTTGTTGTCCCAAAAGTTAATGGCTTTATGAGTTAACGAGCTCTAAGAACCTAGATCTGTCCCTTGCTAGTGTATTTCATGTTATAAGGACATAAAAATCCAATCTTGGTCAATAAGAACTAACCATGCATGGGATATGAGCTTAAGGAAGAAAATAGATGAAGGTTTTGAGTGTTTAAAGCCAAAGCAGCCATGCAAAGGCGTAAAGTCTTTGTAACGACCGAAATTTCAAAACAATTAAAACTTTTCAAAAACAATCCATTTTAATAACTTTGTTACAAAAAGGTTTTCAATACATTATTTAACATAGTATTTTCCCAGGTCCATTTCATAAAACACCAACGCGAGGAACGGTACGATCACGCCTTTGCCTTACCACAGACTCCTGAGAACCTGAAAACATAAAAACCACAACTGTAAGCCCGAAAGCTTAGTGAGATACCCCCAAAATACCAACCACGTATACGCCCTTCCAGGCCACAACCTTCCGGTCCAAAACATATCGCCTTCCAGCCCATAGCGTAATGCCTTCCGGCCCATAACACATTGCCTTCCGGCCCCTAACATATCGCCTTCCGGCCCGCAACATAAAAAGCATACATATCATGACAGAACATAGAACAACCATGCATACCGGGTTACACTCCAGACCAGACAACCATGCACATAACATATAATCATATAACAGTTCACAGTTAGTAACTCGATCAACAGATCACATAACATATCATTACCCTAACCAAGATACCAGCCTAGCCGATCACTAGCATAACATCACCCTACGACTCAGCAAACATAATAATTACGCACATACGCCTTTCCAGGCCATGAACTTCCGGTCCACATTGCATTGCCTTCCGGCCCACAACATGTAATGCCTTCCGGCCCATAACGTAACGCCTTCCGGCCCATATCCCGCAATATCATACAACAGAAAATTACCCGGATTTCCATCCGATAAAAGGGTCGGCCTTGGTGCCTTAAACCCTATAGATATAGTGAGGATAACTCACCTTGAAACTGCCGACTGAACAGATAACTCAAGCTGCTCCGATCACTGATGCGATCTCCACCACTGGATAGCCACCAATGCACTGAACTCAAAACTATAATCATCAATTACCAAAGTACCCCTGGAAACCACTGGTTAACCCTTGGTCAGATACTAGGTCAAAGTCAACCCCTGACTGACCCTACTCGCCGAGTCAACCCTATGACTCGCCGAGTTCCCATACTCAAAACTTCACTCAATCCGCGCCCTAACTCGCCGAGTCACCTCGAGACTTGCCGAGTCCAACAACTCTGAGTCCACTCGCACACAACTCACCGAGTCATCCCTTGACTCGCCGGTTCTCGACTCAACCAGAAAATATTTGGACTCTTTGACAAGACTCGCCGAGTCTAAGGCTATCTTCAATCTACTCGCTGAGTTGTTCATCCAACTCGTCGAGTTCCAGCTTATCTTCAAGCAACTCGTCGAGTCCACCCATGTGACTCGTCGAGTACCACCGGTCTGCATCCAAACAGAAGCGTTCCAGACCATGCAATTGATCCAAAACATAGATCTAGACTCCTACAACTCATCCATCACGTAAAGTGGCAAACTTTACGTGAATCCAAAGAGATCTATGCATTTTGCACATTAGGGCTAAGGTTTGGGATAAGATAGCTTCATCCAACACTCAACACAGGGACTTTCCTGCATTCCAACTCTCTTCCATACCAGATCTGAGGTAGCAACCTCAGATCTAACCTCTAGACTCCAATATCACCCAAGATAAGCTTCCCACAAACCCCAAAATGAAGAGACAAGATAACAACGACCTAAGAACGAGATATTACCTCAAAGGAACGCCCTAATCTGCAAGGAAACTCGAATCCAAGCAAAGCCCCTTGTTCCACACCTTCAAATCCCCAAACTTTCTTCAACAATTACTTCTCCAAGCTCCAGTCCACTCAACAATGGTGCTTCTCCATGATTTTTGGGTTTCTGGGACCCAAGGGGGTGATAAAGAGGCTGGGGAGGAATCATAATGCTCTTTATATAGGGCTCAACCCCGAGAATTAGGGTTTTCTCCACTCAGCGCCCACTCGCCGAGTCCACCCATTGACTCGCCGAGTCGGCTATTTAACACGCGACCAAATCGCGACTCTACTCGCCGAGTCCATCCATGGACTCGCCGAGTCACTCTTTCCCAAATTACACTTTTAGCCCTTCAACTCAACTCTTGCTATTTCAGGACGTTACAATTCTCCCCCACTTAAATTAGGCTTCGCCCTCGAAGCCTACAGCAATACAACTCCAAAGATATTCCCACAACGCGCCACCTGGTCTTAACCAGACCAGGTCCCACAAGGCATACCCATCGAAACTCAAAAACACTTTCCCTTCCCTTACGGTGTCTTGACCACCGTCTCTAACCGGGCACCGGCTGTAGCCTCTGATAATCACACTCAATAACCG
Source organism: Lactuca saligna (assembly GCF_052625555.1). Lineage (NCBI taxonomy): Eukaryota > Viridiplantae > Streptophyta > Magnoliopsida > Asterales > Asteraceae > Lactuca > Lactuca saligna. The sequence continues at coordinate 240,420,804 of NC_136420.1, read as the reverse complement.
AAAATTACCCAAGATGCATCACTGCCCCAAATCTCAACAATCACTCGACCCATAAGGGCTAGAAAACCATGAACCATAGGATCCCCGATCCGAATCCCACTCTATCCATTCTGGGACGACTGAGAGACCCATTCTCAATCTCAGAGCAACTCTCACGAGTTCTCCCCTTGCAACCGCATACACATGCTGAACTAGCTCTAACACCCTCAGGTTGGGAAAACCTGATTCACTGATAATATCCTCAAACATTCCCCAGGATAAGCCACTAATACATACCCCATACCCTGATCAGAATCACACTGAGAGTTCAAGACTCTCTCCCTGCATCCTTTCCGAGCCTCTTGGCTCTACACTTGCGGAATTCCCTCCGCAGCCTCAGCAGACATCCCAAACCGGATGAGCTTCTATTCCACTGTCGTAAACATGCTGCTCAAACCATACTCGAAGTACTCTATTCATAACTCTGCTCTGCCACTTTTACTTCCATGAACTTGCACTCCCTCTCGGGGTTACACACCTCTTACCTCTCTCTTTTCCTTTACCAAGGAATCCACTCGGCCACAATGTCACTCCGACAATTGCCACGGTGCTCGCCCAACGCTACACCACCCTTTAGCGTGTCCGCTATCCATCCAATATACTCACTCTGACTCTCCTCGCAGGAACTCTCGAGCCCATGCACTACCTCAACTAAACAAGATCACTACCCGGGGCCAGACCTCCCAATGTAATCACACTGCAACCTACACAATCCATATCCTCAAACTGATTCAACAATACCTGCAGGGTCTTCAGCATGACTGGACCGCCTCACCAGGCCTTCCGCCCATCCGGACCGCCCAACTAGCATTCGACATTCCGAGTTATCACCCCCGGAAATCCTCCCATGCATACCGTTCTAGCCCACTAGGGGGTTCCGAACTCTAATTCCATCATACATACTCGATCCCGGCCTGCTCCCAGGCCTCCACAATCAAATGCCCTAGGTCTGTATCCCGCCCCGCATGCCCGACACTCGCTCCTATAAGCCTATACTCTGGGCTGACAGAACACTACTGAATCCCAACAGCTAAGCACTCTAAAATACTCATCGATCACCCAGAGAGTTCTCCAATTCTCCCCCACTTATAGCACTGATTAACAACCACCGGTCGCCATCACCGACCTTCCAGAACAACCCTATACAAAGAAAACACTTACACGTGGATTGCTTCCCACAAGCATAAACAACCTTAACGAGATCTCACATCAACACTGATTAACCCGCTCGAAAGAAACTCAAACTATATCTAACCACTCCTCGGAAAGCCGATGCTACCCGACCTTCAACCCAATGTCGCATCTCCACTAATAACCCTCACGAATGATAACCAACGAAAGCACAAAACACCAAACTATAACCATACCAAACCCACAGGGAACAACGGATACCAAGATGAAAACCCGAAACACGAATCCATAACCATGCCAAACCCTCAAGGAACAACGGATACCAAGACGAAAACCCGAAACACAAATCCATAACCATGACCTCAACCCGCAAAACGACGAATACCGCATCAAAAACCACACAAATATACCAGCACAAACAATACACCACAATAATCGCAAGATAACATGACATCAAGAAAGAAACATACCCGCAGCTGCATCCGGCACTGCTATGACCTCCTCTGCCGCAAGCTAATAAGCACGACCCTGAGCCCTTGGGGGCTTCGCTCCACCCTGACCTTCTCCTGAAATCCTCAAAGTGGCCGGTGCTGGAGCCTGCACCGGTCCTGCGGAAAACTGTGGATAGTTGACCCTCATATGTCCAACCTGATGACAATGATAGCAAATCCTCAAATCCCGAACCGGCGCTGACCGCCGACAATCCCTCGCATAGTGCCCCTCCTTTCCGCACTTGCGGCATGCACCACCGGACCTGCAAACTCCGGTGTGACTCCTCCCACACTTCCCACAAGTGTGGCTGCTCAGATCCCCCACTTTAACATCAACGGTCTTGGACCGTTTCGGCGCCGGCCGCGACTGCACCGGAGCTTGCCTCAGCTCACGCAACTGCAACTCAATCTCTAACTCACACCACCTAGCGGCCTCCTGCAACTCCAACAATGTCCCGCACCCCTGCGCAGACACAAACTGTCTGATATCCCCCTTGAGCATACTCAGATATCGGGACATCTGAGCTTGCTCCGAAGCGAACTCAGGGCAAAACATCGCCCTCTCAGTGAACATCCTGGTGATCTCAGTCACCGACTCCGAATCCTGCTTCAGCTCAAGGAACTCCTGAGCCAATCTCTCCCTTTCATCCTACGGAACATAGCGAGTGCTGAACATCTCTCTGAACTGATCCCATGAAACCACAGCCCTCCGCTCATCCGAATATGACCCCGCGGTCAATCTCCACCAATTCTTCGCCCCGAGCCTCAACAGGTTCAGAGCACACCTCACCCTCTGATCAGCAGGGCATGAACACATGAAGAAACACCCCTCCACGTCCGATAACCATCTCATAGCAACAATCGGGTTCTGAACTCCATTGAAGGTGGGAGGCTCCGTATTATCGAAGTCCCGATACTGAAAATCCCTATCAGCTCCTCCCCCTGCCACTGTTACAGCCATTGTAGCCGCCGCGGCAGCCGTCTCCGCGAGAGCCGCATAGCGCTCATCAAAATACTCAACCATGGCGGTATTGATCGACCCAAACAGTTCCGGCAGCTCGGCCGGAACAATGCAACAACCTCATCATGCAGGCTCTCACGAATCCTTGCATCCAACTCGTGCGTACTCATCTGACCGATAACCTCGGGCGGTACTGACCCATTCGCAACTCCTCATCCTGTACCCGATCCTGACCCGGATCCGCTTCCAGCATGCCTCGAAATCTCCATATTGAAAATATACTAGAAAACCTCGGACTCTTCCCACTATCCCGGGAACCAACTCTCAACCCAACCCTAGAGGTCATGGTTTCCCCGATACGCGTATGGGTCCTGTGCTTTCAGTAGTACGAGCCCATACTACCTTCCACACCTACCCATATTTGTATGAAGTACTACCACAACACCCTAGAGAAACATGCATAACAACGTTCAACCCTCACCACTAGAGGAACACTGAGAATCTCCAATACGGAACCCTAGGCTACAGGCATCACAATCAGGCAACATTAACATGAATTCCTGAAGATCCCTAGCCTAACTCTAGCATGCTGTTCTTGTTGGGTTATGAGCATTCTAACACTCCTAAGTGTACATGCAACCCTAAATACCTTGGATCTATGTTTTCTCTATTATACATGCAAATATGAACATCCAAGGTATTATCCTAATCTAGCATACAAAACAATGGATATAACAAGATAGAATACATACCTCTTTGATAGTGCTTGTCTTCATGAAGCTTGAGTGCCTAGTGCCCCAAGTGTGACACCTCAAATGGTTCACAATCATCAAAACACTTAGAATAACTTAGAGAGAATTCTACACTTCATGAAATCGGCTAGCCCTTTGTTACTCTCACTAGTGGCCGATTTTTCCTCAAGAATAAGATGCTTATATAGTTATACAATTAGGGTAAACCCTAATTGTCATGACTTTCCATTTCCTTGGATCCATGGGTTCAAATACACCATGGAGCATCCATGAAGCATCATATGGGTTTTGGCCCAACTAGATAATCCATGGAGCATTAGCCCACTATACAAGTATGGATGATTTACACAATCAACCCATATATTTAATTAGTCTTCTTTTGATCACTCAATTAATGCTAGATTAATTCTTGATCAATACTAATTAAATAATCTCATTATTCTTATTATTAATATACTAGAACTTATAATATATTAATAACCATAAGTGTCTTATTTCTCTCATTTAGTCTATCCAAGTGCATGATGGTATGCAACCCAAATGGACCATGCCGGGTCGGGTCAAGTCTTACCAATTATAGTTATGGACTTAGACATTAATCCAACATTCTCCCACTTGGATAAGTCTAAAACTATTATTGCGTATGACTTCAGGAACCAACTGGCAATCGTAGCTCTCAAAAGCTTCTGTCGAACTCTGACCTTGTAGATGAACTCTGATCTTGTCAAGGGATCATATATTCCTCCATTCTAGATATCATATGGACTGAGACATGGATTATAATCAGTCTCTCTGTCCATTTGTTGTTTCCTGATTTCCGATTTATGACGACTGACTAATTGAACAAATCAAATCAGTCCTGGCCCGACCGAGCACTTCCATTGGTCATCATCAAATCATCGAGGGGCCCACAGATATCGCTTTTATCCCGAAGGTAAAAGTATTGGATAAACTTCGACTCATATGGCTTGTTCTACTACTTGTTGAATCATACACAAAGGCACGTTTTTTTTTAGCACCGAGTTACCAAATGCAGTTTCGTGCAATCAATGTACAACCAACTCATAGTAACAACTCATATCTCTAGGTTTGAAGAATATAAGATATTATCGTCTCATGATCACTCGTGATAAAATCCATGAAGTGATTCCAATGAGCGCGGGTTGAATCCAATACTCAGAACTTATGAGCACTCATGAGTGTTGTAGCCATTTGTCCAACACCTTAGACCTCTACAAGCCAACCCATGACAGTCTTAATTCATATCTACTTCCAACATATGGCCGACTATGGATGGTTTGAATAACTTAGTCATTCCGGAAGAATAACCTAGTTTATTCGGGAAGTCAAAACATGCAAAGTGAAACACAAGAATAATTGAATTCAATATGGTATCAAAACCTATGAACATAAATAAAACACCTTTTATTTATCACCATATGATTACATATTATTCATTGTATACTGTTTCAGCTATCAACTTTATTCTTGAATTTAAAACAATAGTTGTCCCATGCTCCAAGCATGTACACTATGTTTTCTAAACACTAGTCATGCCATACACCAAGTATGCATACTATGTTTGTCTATGATCTTTACTTTGTGAACTAGATCAATTGAACATAACTTCAATGATTCTCTTTTCACACTCCCAAATCCTTACTGCAAATGCAAGAATTCCAAATTCATGTTATTTACTGAAATCTATTAGATTCTAAACTTATATGCATTGATCCTCTTGTAATGGTTATGTACAAAGTCAGAAAGACTTGACAACAATCATTACAGAGCATTCCAAAGGAGATCAACTCCTTGGAACCATCCTTCTTGCATTAAGTTTCCTTAATCTTACACATATTGAAAATTCTAACTTTGAAACATTTCCAGATTCCATTTCGACTATCACTTCTGAACAAGAGTTGCCTCCTTACAGATTATGTCAATATGGTCCTTCCAGAATTATCACTATACTTCCAACTGTCCTTAAGCAACCATTCTTTGTTAAACCTTAGATTGTCCTCGACAATTGTTTAATCCTTTTAGGCATATCCAGTTCTAAACCTTTTCCATTCTTAACGCCCCAGGCATTTGGAAAATTTTAGAAAGGATGAATATAGCACATGTAATCGATCCTATATCTGAAGCATATGGGACACGATTCATGATGTCTCACATAAAGACTAAACCAGTCTTTTGCTATAACATTTCCATTTCTATTTGCCAAGTTCTCATAATTCAGATTATGAAAAGGGATGCCGTAATCATAATCGAATTTTAGAACGCAAATAATGGACCCATATACAGAATTTCCTTATGTTGAGCCATTCCAACATGAAATTCATATATATCCTTGACTAAATGATTAAAACCTCACGATCTAAGCTTATAGATTTGAGATGAAGTATAATTTCCTCTCCCTTAATTATAGCAAAACAACTCTTTCCCAGTTGAAACTTTTGTTTTCTATAATTAACATTGCTAACTTGCAATCTTTATCATAATTATCATGCTCCCACTAACATGATGATTATTAGCATAACACTTATGCTCCCACTAGCTTTGACATGTACTCAGAAAGTTCGACTTCTAGAAATCAATACTTTATTGACTTTCTTACCAAAGTTCAGATTTCTGATACTGGATTGTTTTGATAGAACTTTATCAAAATCATACACCTTCCCTTAGATAGCACACTTGTGTGTCTAAACAATTATGAAGAGGGATGCCGTAATCATAATGGTTAGACCTTTTTGCCACTTCTCACAAGTCCAGGTTAGTGTGCCGATAAACCACACACGCTCCACTAACGACTTTGAGAATGCAAATATCACAATTGCTATCTAACTAATATCTACTTAGTGAAAGTGTTTCCTCACCATCATTTTTATGAATCGGAGAGAAACCTTATGACACTTAGATTTAATTGTGACAACCGTCAAATTTCGGTCAAGTCAAAGTCAGCTAAAGTCAGCAAGTCAAACCGTTTGACTCAATTTCCCCGTGAGTACAAAAATTCACACTATGAAACTTCTACATAAACTTCTATTCTAATGAGAAATCATAAAACAAAAAGTGCGAACATCTAGATCTCCTTAACCTAAAACCGTAGTACGTGGCGAGCCAAACCGATAAAACAATGTTGCATACTCATCGGGAGTGTGTAAGATCCTTAAACAAGGCTTAACAGGGTTTACGAACCATGCATTGCGATGCCGGACACTCACAGTTGTCACACATGGAACCTCTCCCACTTGTTTTCACTCTATCTCTCTCTATGTCAAATCTCTCCCAAATCTCTCCAAGTATGTGAAATCTCTCTCAAATATCTCTCTGTATTAGAAATCTCTCCAAGAATGTCAAATCTCTCCCAAATCCCTCTAAGCATGTGAAATCTCTCTCAAATATCTCTCTATATGAGAAATCTCTCCAAGAATGTCAAATCTCTCCCAAATCTCTCCAAGTATGTGAAATCTCTCTCAAATATCTCTCTGTATTAGAAATCTCTCCAAGAATGTCAAATCTCTCCCAAATATCTCCAAGTATGTGAAAAACTCTCGCAAATATCACTCTGTATGAGAAATCTCTCCAAGAATGTCAAATCTCTCCCAAATCTCTCCAAGTGTGAGAAATCTCTCCCAAATCTCTCTCAAAAGTTTCCCGTAACTTTTTAGAATCATTCGGGTCATTCCGACCCTTAACCGGGCCAAAAACGGCTTAAAACGGGGCGAAAACGAGAAAAATGGACCTTAGGAACCGAAACCCTCTTATAAGAGGCGAAGTTCCTTAGGACCGAAAGGTCTTCTTAGGGACCGAAAGTAAGAGGACCGAACCCGAGCAGGAGGAACCGAACCCAAGAGCAAGAACCGAAACTACTGTTCACCAAACCGAGCCGAAGGTACTGTTCATCTGACCGAACCGAAGGTACTGTTCACCCGAACTGTTCACTACTGTTCACTACAGTTCGCTTGGTTCTGACATTCTCGCCTTTTATCGCCGAACCGAGCCTCGGTCCCTGATCTCCGCTTCTCACTCTCTGCTCCGCTTCTCACTCTCTGTTCTCTTCGCGCCCTCTATTCTCTCCTCCCCCTCTCGGTTCCTACCCTCTCCCTTCTCCCCTCTCGGTTCCTTCCCTCCTTCTTCTCCCCTCTCGGTTCCTTCCCTCCTTCTTCTCTCCTCTCGGTTCTGCCTCCCTCTCTCTCTCGGTTCAGCACCAGGAGGCCGAGCCTCGGCCAGAATTCGCAAAATTGTCACTTTTAGCCCATTTTTGATATTTTTAACATTTTAAGCCCGTTTTTCGTGATTCTAAAGCGGGATTTTCTCCAGAAATTATATTTTAACATAATAAACTCTAAATATTCATAATTTAAACATATTTTCATGAAAATCATTACTAAATAATAAAAATCAAATGGGTGAATTATTAAAGGTGGAGTGTTGACTTTGCCTTATCCAAAGTCACAAGCAACCACCCCACACCCACTCTTTGACTAACCACACCTCCCCACCTTACCTAGGTCACATCAATGTCCCTCACACTCAATTTACCCTCATTCCCACGTTTTTAGAGCTGGAACAAACATCCTCTCTCCTCATTTCTCTCATTTGCCCTCATTTCACTAAGAATCAAACACCACTTTTCTCTCAAACTTTTCCCACTCCAATTTCGAGATTCAAGGCTGATTTTCAAGTGTTCTTCCACTCTTAGTAAGTAAAATTCATCCTCCTTATGATTATTTCACTTCATTCTACTCAAATCATGAATATCTTACGCAAATTCCATCATATTAACGTTAGAGCTTCGAATCTTCAAGTGATTCTTCAAGTGTTCTTGGGTTGAACACTTCTCTACTTCAACACTTATCTACTGAAATCACTCAAGGTGAGTTCATACCCCTACATTTTCATGTTTTCTCAAGTTTTCAGGGGGGGAATACAAGTTAAAACACTAAGAACATAACTAAATTTCTCTAACAGCCTTCATCAGAAAAGTTCAACTCCATTCACGGACTGTTTTGGGCATCTTAAATATTTTTGTTTTCAAAACTGTACAAGGTGCAAATAGTTCAAGTTTTTAGCTTTAAAATGGCTACTTGCACATCTCCATACGATTTTTCTACAATTTATGGTGATTTTTACAAAACTGCCTATCATTTCAAACAACAATCCGGACCAGTCTGTGATTTTGGACTTTTTCACCCAAGTTAGAGGTCATATTAATTTGTGATAAAAATTATGAGCAAACTAGACACATTTTGTGAACTCTCATAATTTACGGATCTAGTTTTCGACTTCGTATGATTTTTCTATGATTTTTCCAAAACGGGGCAGAATTGCTAAATTTTGCCAACAGCATGTAAATATCATAACACTTGGTATTATGTTGAGCAAAGTGTATAATCATAAGTTTTAGTATTTGAATGTGTTTCCTTGTTAGTTTATCATTATGAACTGAAACTAAGACATTCATATTAAATATTATTCATTCATTTTGGAACACGTATTATTAAACTATAAAAAGTATAGTTTGATAAATTCACAACACTAATACATTTCCATAAAAGAATTCATACATATTACATACATTTTAGATAAACTATAATAGGTATAGTTTATGATACATCACTCTACGCACTCGTACAAGAAGGGTACATTCATACAAGAAATATTTATATTCACACACATTTCACGTAAACTTGTTACCCTATATTGTGAGTTTCTCTATTTTTCTTTCTCTCTCTCTCTCTCTCTCTCCCCGTACGTCCGAGTGCGGGATATAATTCCTGGTAGTTATAATCAGAATCTCCTTGAGGAAGAACGTGATACTTGTATATAGATCTATATTGGGTTTGACACCCCACACCTTTCTGCTAGCTACAGTTGGACCTGCAGGTCTACGGGTGACAAATGTCATTTTAATTTTCGCGACGTCTGAGAACGTCGTGGCAGGTTCACATAGTCATAGTATGATTATAGCGGCTCACATAGGATATAACAATCCATAAGTTTACGGGATTTTATATTAAAACCTAAATGAGTTTTATGTCAATTTAAAATCACTTTTTATCTCTATGAGTACAGATTTTTCTGTACACTTTTGGTTTTGGTAGTTACGACTACACATCATTTGAAACCAAATTCATACCTTTAAGTATGGTCAATACTTGTTATTACTCGGTCCTCTAATTTAGGACTACATATATATAATGTATTAACAAACATGAGAACGTACAGAAATTTCATTTAATTCAAAAGCGTCCATGTCCATTTAAATACATAACATTTTCTACTAATAAGAAGGGTTACTTATACATTTTGGTCTTCAGTCATAAGACTACATTACACAGGTTTTAAAGAAAATATCGGATTTTCTGGATACATACTCTAACGCTTTTTCGAGGAAAACGATTTACTTTTCTAACGAAATCTCTTATGAACTCACCAACCTTTGTGTTGACACTTTTCAAAACTACTTGTATTCTCAGGAATTCAGTGAAAACAGGAAATCAACAACGTTTTGAGGATGGGACGATAAATCGTCAAACAGTTCATTTTGTACCATAACGTAATTGATGTGAATCATGTAAACATGTGCTTTGATGTAACGTTTTCAACTATATTTGTGTTGGTTGTATTTACTTTGAGCACTATTATACTCATCGTTGTGATACTCTACATGAAGTCATCCACCCCCGGACGTTTCCGCCATCCTTGGTTTGGGGGTGTGACATTAATGGTGTATGTGTTCTTATACATGTGTATTGTCAAAACCATAGTCACAAGACAAGGATAACGACAAATCCAAACTCATATGGACTGAACTCAATCTTAATTTCTTGCCACCTGGCAGCTCAAGGGCCTGCCATTGCTTCCAAGTTGTTGTGCAACCAATTGAGAACTCTAAGAACTCATATGCAAAGCCAACTTTGATTGGAATGGGCACAGAATATGTCAACATGATAGGTTATAAACCTCAAGTCGTGTGCTAGTGAAGAACTTCAGGTTTCATTCTTGATTAGTTCTTGAGAATTTCAAGACCTTTAAGACTCCCACTGTCCTCTTGACCTATAAGACTTCCTTGTCAAACATCCAAGAGATAGTGTGGATTCTAATCAAGACAAACACTTCACACAATTGGCCTAAGTTGGTCTTTGTTTTGTCCAAAACATCACAACTTACCAATTTCAAATGTACAAGAGTAAAAAAACTTTTACTCTTACATTTGTCAAGTGTTTTAAACCTTCTTTAAGACATGTCACTCAAATTACAATCTTGGAGTATGACTCTAAGACTTGTATTGGAACGAAGTATGACTCATCTTCTTGATTTAACCATTTCAACAATTCAAGATCCCTTCTTCTTAGTCATAAGAATGCACTAAGACTTCCTTAGAGAACTAATTTTGATATGGTTTCTTAATCATTAAGATGATCACAAAACTGATACTAAAGTATTCTCCCATCTTTTCAGATTTGAGAAACTTTTATCTTTCTGCCTAAGTTGATTCTTCTTATTCGCTCTGCCTTACATTGGAACCTTTTCCAATGTCTCAGAGTTACACTTAAGCCTGTAAGTATAATCATATTTACTGAGCTTTAGTAAACTATGACGAATAGTCTTATTAATCTTTTGTGGTGGACTTAATCAGTGCACATGACTATGTACTCGATCCCTTAGTCCATTACTTGACTCACACATCCATGTGAATAAGTAATTAGTCTTAATTTTCCAGTACTTGAAAGTTCTCATTCATCATGCTATACACCTTGCATGATTTCAAGTTCCGGTCCAATTGAGACTTGGGTGATGAGAATCTTTCCTTTATTTGATAAATTTAGACATTACCACAAATGAAAGAATCAATTTCATATTTCCACTCTTGCTATTAATGGAATCATATAAGCAACAATTTTTCCTCAAATGCCATTGTAAGGATATTTAAAATAAATAAAATCAAAAATTTCTTTTATTTTAAAACTATGCGGAAAAACTTATCCTTACAACCCATATGAAAACTTGTTGTTATCTATTCCTAAGCAATATCTCATAACTCCTAAGAAGTAGCTCAAGAATCCGATCTTCAAACTACGCGATAGAAATCCATCTACGCGATCAGATTCAGCATATTCTTTCTTTAAGTTCCTTTACTTTTCTTTGATTCTTAAAACATTACCATGTGACCCAGTCACATCATGTATCAGGAATCTCAGAATAGAAACTTAACAGAGTTAGATAGTGGACTTTACCTGAAGTAGAGTCAAACTTATTGACTTTAACATCCTTAGGTAAATTTGGCAGCTTCGCAACTAATAACCCTTACTTTGGCAATATAAACATATGGACCCTTTGATAATGGTACACAGGACTATTACAGACTTAGCCTTTTTTCTCTTTACCATTTGGTCAACCTAGTTGACTATGGTCAATCCCTTTCCTTGGGAAGAGAATGTTTTTTCTGTATTTCCAGTGTCACCATTGTCAATGTCCATAAAGTTTCAGGAAGTTGATCTTAGCAAATAGATAAGATCATTAAGGGTCTTGTCATAGTCTGTTTCGTAGGTGTTCCAAAAGAACTCACTATGTGACTTAGAAAGTAATTGAGCCACTAACTTTCTCAAGACTTTGACACCCAACTCTCCCGGCTTGTCAATATGTGACTACATCTCCAAGATGTGATTACACCTAGACCTTGCCTTGCCATTAGGGCTTGAGTGATCTTAAACTTTTCAAGAACTTGTGGGTTAGGGAGAATAATTGGAGGAGGAGAAAGAAGTATGATATCCATGGGACATCATCTTCATTAGGAATGCTTGTTTCAAGAGATTTGGGAAGATCATAAATGTCTAAACCAGACATCTTTTGGGAGATATTCAAGATAGTTGATCTAAAATCCTTAATATGACACCCAATATGAAATATTAAGGCTAGGACCCAACAAACTATTTTATAACTTAGAAGAGGTATGCCGTAATCCAAGCTATAAAACAATTTGAAGGTAGGTGAATGACGATTCACCAATTTCCACCAAGATAAACGAAATGTACTATTAGGTTTTAATTGGATTTGAAACTCCTAGATCTTTTGAGATTCATTGAACTGTTCAATGGCATGTTTCAATCTCGAGTGTGCCCTTCAGGTTTTGTGACTGGGATGCCGAGGATCACAAAACAAGGTGTGAAGTAACCATGCAAATTACTTGGTACCCTTAAGTGTTTACCCCTCAATCGATGTGCCGGTTAACCACACACGCTCCATCGATACTATGATAAACATTAAGTTACCCTTTTCCTACCTTGTTAAATACGAGTTAGTGTGCCGGTTAACCACACACGCTCCACTAACCGACTTAAACAAAGTGCAAAGTGTAATTTCATGGATTAGCACCTTATTCACATTTTCCTAAGTAACTAAGATTGGGTATTATTAAGAGTTTAGTTACTTAGTATTTATCATTAATACTTTTAATGAAGGGAGAATTATAGTCCTGTCAAACCCGTTCGGCTAACGACCCTCCACCAGTCAAGCAAGCGGTGGGTGAGAGTGGACACCCATTAAGTTGCCATTTTATAGGCAGTAACCTTATACCCACCTTATAGACCGGCTTCGTGAATGAGGCGTACTAGCGGTAAGACCGACTTTACTCTTATACATATATATATTATTAACTTATAATATTATAAAGTATAAGGGTTGAATTTTAACTTTTAAAATTCTAAGGGCTAACTTGGAATTAAAGTATTCATAAGAGAAAACTTTACAAATTCCAAAACTTGAGGGCAAGTTTTGAAACTATTCAAAACTAATTAATTCCATAACTTATGTGTTTAAAGTAGTTTTAATCCAAAAACTCTTCAAGTTCCATAACTTATGGAAGACTTTTAAACTAATAAAAGAATTAACTTTTCTTTATTTTTATAACTTATGGAATTAACTAAGGTTACATTTTTTTATTTTTTTTATTTATTTAATGAAGAGACTCTTGGTCCTCCATAACTTGAGGACAAATTATGGAGTCATAACTCCAATTAATTAGAACTAGACTCTTCATTTTTGTAACCTTTGCCAACTTTTATGAGTTTTATGAAACTTAAATGTGACTTTTCATATAACTTGAGGACAAGTTACAAAAACACATTTTAGAATCAACTCTTAGATTAATTTGGATTGAAAACAACTATTTCATTCAACTTTTCTATTAATCTAAGCAACTCATAAGAACAAGATAATTCAAATCAAACTTTTTCATGTAATTAGTCTAACCCTTAAACTAATACAAAACATGAATCTGTTGACAATTATCTTTGAAATTGGATTAGCATGAACATTACCACATTAAAAAACAAGTTTATAAGTTCAAAAACAACTTAGGGTAATGTTCCTAGTCCATTTCTAGCCAAAAACCTCGAAGGTATGCTGTCTGGGGTCCAACTCGTCGAGTGCATGAACACAACTCGGCGAGTTGGATGCATTTTGCCTTGGACTCGTCGAGTCCCTTCATGGACTCGGCGAGTCTGCTGGGCTGACAGCATCAAAACTCGATTTTTCAGCTCCATTTGCAAGTATAACAAGAAAACAAGCCTAGGCTCTGATACCACTGTTGGGTTATGAGCATTCTAACACTCCTAAGTGTACATGCAACCCTAAATACCTTGGATCTATGTTTTCTCTATTATACATGCAAATATGAACATCCAAGGTATTATCCTAATCTAGCATACAAAACAATGGATATAACAAGATAGAATACATACCTCTTTGATAGTGCTTGTCTTCATGAAGCTTGAGTGCCTAGTGCCCCAAGTGTGACACCTCAAATGGTTCACAATCATCAAAACACTTAGAATAACTTAGAGAGAATTCTACACTTCATGAAATCGGCTAGCCCTTTGTTACTCTCACTAGTGGCCGATTTTTCCTCAAGAATAAGATGCTTATATAGTTATACAATTAGGGTAAACCCTAATTGTCATGACTTTCCATTTCCTTGGATCCATGGGTTCAAATACACCATGGAGCATCCATGAAGCATCATATGGGTTTTGGCCCAACTAGATAATCCATGGAGCATTAGCCCACTATACAAGTATGGATGATTTACACAATCAACCCATATATTTAATTAGTCTTCTTTTGATCGCTCAATTAATGCTAGATTAATTCTTGATCAATACTAATTAAATAATCTCATTATTCTTATTATTAATATACTAGAACTTATAATATATTAATAACCATAAGTGTCTTATTTCTCTCATTTAGTCTATCCAAGTGCATGATGGTATGCAACCCAAATGGACCATGCCGGGTCGGGTCAAGTCTTACCAATTATAGATATGGACTTAGACATTAATCCAACAGTTCTATCAAAGCTCAATAAAACAAATGTCATGAATGGTAATTTGGGGTTACTTACTGGCTCCGGCTGATCGTACCTCCGCGTCCTCCTTTACTTAATTTTAAAAAAAATCATTTTATTTCCTCTTTTTAAAACCCTCCTCAATTTGAGACTGGAGTCACACGAGTGTTCCTCCAATTCGCTCAAACCAAGGCTCTGATACCAACTTGTAACGACCGAAATTTCGAAACAATTAAAACTTTTAAAAAACAATCCATTTTAATAACGTTGTTACAAAAAGGTTTTCAATACATTATTTAACAGAGTATTTTCCCAAGTCCATTTCATAAAACACCAACGCGAGGAACGGTACGATCACGCCTTTGCCTTGCCACAGATTCATGAGAACCTGAAAACATAAAAACCACAACTGTAAGCCCGAAAGCTTAGTGAGATACCCCCAAAATACCAACCACATATACGCCCTTCCAGGCCACAACCTTCCAGTCCAAAACATATCGCCTTCCAGCCCATAGCGTAATGTCTTCCGGCCCATAACACATTGCCTTCCAGCCCCTAACAAATCGCCTTCTGGCCCACAACATAAAAAGCATACATATCATGACAGAACATAGAACAACCATGCATACCGGGTTACACTCCAGACCAGACAACCATGCACATAACATATAATCATATAACAGTTCACAGTTAGTAACTCGATCAACAGATCACATAACATATCATTACCCTAACCAAGATACCAGCCTAGCCGATCACTAGCATAACATCACCCTACGACTCAGCCAACATAATAATTACGCACATACGCCTTTCCAGGCCATGACCTTTCGGTCCACATCGCATTGCCTTCCGGCCCACAACATGTAATGCCTTCCGGCCCATAACGTAACGCCTTCCAGCCCATATGCCGCAATATCATACAACAGACAATTACCCGGATTTCCATCCGATAAAAGGGTCGGCCTTGGTGCCTTAAACCCTATAGATATAGTGAGGATAACTCACCTTGAAACTGCCGACTAAACAGATAACTCAAGTTGCTCCGATCACTGATGCGATCTCCACCACTGGATAGCCACCAATGCACTGAACTCAAAACCATAATCATCAATTACCAAAGTACCCCTGGAAACCACTGGTTAACCCTTGGTCAGATACTAGGTCAAAGTCAACCCCTGATTGACCCTACTCGCCGAGTCAACCCTATGACTCGCCGAGTTCCCATACTCAAAACTTCACTCAATCCGCGCCCTAACTCGCCGAGTCACCCCGAGACTCGCCGAGTCCAACAACTCTGAGTCCACTCGCACACAACTCACCGAGTCATCCCTTGACTCGCCGGTTCTCGACTCAACCAGAAAATATTTGGACTCTTTGACAAGACTCGCCGAGTCCAAGAACAGACTCGCCGAGTCTAAGGCTATCTTCAATCTACTCGCCGAGTTGTTCATCCAACTCGTCGAGTTCCAGCTTATCTTCAAGCAACTCGTCGAGTCCACCCATGTGACTCGCCGAGTACCACCGGTTTGCATCCAAACAGAAGCGTTCCAGACCATGCAATTGATCCAAAACATAGATCTAGCCTCCTACAACTCATCCATCACGTAAAGTGGCAAACTTTACGTGAATCCAAAGAGATCTATGCATTTTGCACATTAGGGCTAAGGTTTGGGACAAGATAGCTTCATCCAACACTCAACACAGGGACTTTCCTGCATTCCAACTCTCTTCCATACCAGATCTGAGGTAGCAACCTCAGATCTAACCTCTAGACTCCAATATCACCCAAGATAAGTTTCCCACAAACCCCAAAATGAAGAGACAAGATAACAACAGCCTAAGAATGAGATATTACCTCAAAGGAACGCCCCAATCTGCAAGGAAACTCGAATCCAAGCAAAGCCCCTTGCTCCACACCTTCAAATCCCCAAACTTTCTTCAACAATTACTTCTCCAAGCTCCAATCCACTCAACAATGGTGCTTCTCCACAATTTTAGGGTTTCTGGGACCCAAGGGGGTGATAAAGAGGCTGGGGAGGAATCATAATGCTCTTTATATAGGGCTCAACCCCAAGAATTAGGGTTTTCTCCACTCAGCGGCCACTCGCCGAGTCCACCCATTGACTCGCCGAGTCGGCTATTTAACACGCGACCAAATCGCGACTCTACTCACCGAGTCCATCCATGGACTCGCCGAGTCACTCTTTCCTAAATTACACTTTTATCCCTTCAACTTAACTCTTGCTATTTCGGGATGTTACAGTCTTCGACTTTATGGACTAGGAGACTGTAGGGGGTCCAGATTTGTATTTTGAACCAAGGTCTTAACTTATTAAGACCATAAGTGGGAAAATAGTGAAACTGGGACGTACGTTGAGCGTAAATCCCAGTACGCGGGGCGTAGGGTTCTATCAGCCCGATACCAGCGAAGAGGACGAATACGCCCAACGTAGGGATTTGGAACGCGCAACGTACTCGTGGACGTTGACTTTTGTTAACTTTTAGGGTTCGGTCAACAAATGGACTTTTGGACTCATGAAGGGGTAAAATGGTCTTTTACCCTTATGAGAGAGAGAGCATAAAAGGGGAGGTCTAGCTTAATGAGTGTTGTTATTAAACAAGAATTTTTGTTTATGTGTTAGACGGAGGCTAGACTAGAGATTTGAGTCTGAGATTATTCCGAGATAGTTCAAGGTGAGTCTTCTCACTATACGTTACTTAGAGTGGAATTTATATGTGATCGGAAGGTCTTATGTATTGATCTGAGTTATGTGAATTTATGTGATATGTATATGTCGTATGTTCGAGACTAGAAGGTCAACAAGGTTAAGGCTGGAAGGCAATCAGAGTTATGGTCGGAAGGCAATCATAGTTATGGCCAGAAGGCAGTCAGAGTTTGGGCCGGAAGGCAAATCATAATAGGGCCAAAATGTCTACCAGAGTTGTGGGACCGGAAGGTCCCACTGAGGCACATTGACCAGAAGGTCTTACAGAATCATAGCCTCGAATTGATAATTTGTATGCATGTAGTATTTTGGGGAACTCACTAAGCATTCATGCTTACCGTGTTATGTGTTATGTGTTTCAGGTACTTTTGAGGATCGCGGGAAGGCACCAGCGTGATTGTACACACACTTTGGACATGGAGCTATGATTGTGGATCTTGGATTTGATATAAGGTTTTAAAATTTTTGTTGACTATTATGGTGTTTTATATAAAATGACATGTGTTTTATGAAATTAAAAATGAAAATTTTATTTGAAAAATTATGTCATTACTAGTTGGTATCAGAGCCTTGGTTTGAGGGATTCGGATACACCTTCGAGCATATCTGAACACATACTGGGGATTTGAGAAAAGTTTTCAAAAAGAAACTTTTTTTTCTTCTAAAAAGAGTAAAATATTTCAAAGAGCGGAAAGGAGCAGTGTGTACGATCAGCCAACGCCTGAACGGTGATTCCCCAAAATACCCTTATGTTGTGTGTTATAAGATACATGAGATGTGTTAGGCATGCTAGAGTAGGCTAGGTATTCATATTTAGGACTATAGTGGCCTGATTTGTGATGCCTTAGCCTAGGAGTTACTACTACTGTGAATTACTTCGAGTGTGAGTAGGTAGCAGAGAGGAGCTTATGAGAGTTCTACTGGAGGGTAGTGTAACAACCCAAAATACGACCAAAAATTTTTCATTTAAATAATACTAAGGTTATCAATGATCTATAATATAACATAAAATCGTACGTCATAAATCCCAAAAGTTATAATAGAGGTGTCATAACAAAAGAACTGTAACAATATATCATAGTATATGAAATAAACTCCCAGGACAAAAGCTGAAGCGCTAGTGTGTGCAATGCCATCATCCCAAGCCCTTCCCTCTGCTTGCGGAAGTACCTGAAACAAAAACTGAAATTGTAAGCACAAAGCTTAGTGAGCTCCCCCAGACTACCACATATCATACAATCATATAAACACATATTGGGCCTTGCCCACTGCATCGGACCGAAGTCCAGAACTAACCAGGGCCTTGCCCTCTGCATCGGACCGAAGTCCAGAACTAACCCCTAGTCAAAGTCAACTTCCAGTTGACCGGACTCACCGAGTCAGGGTGCAGACTCGCCGAGTCCCTCCCCTACTAACTCTGACTTTAACTCACCAAGCCCTTTTCCCACTCACTGATTCACTCTGAACTCACAACTCGAAGGGAAGACGAGGACTCGCGACTCGACTCGTCGAGTCCGAAGAACAACTCGCCGAGTCCGAAGAACAACTCGCCGAGTTCGAACGCAGCTTCCATGCAATCCAATTCTAATCCATTCCAGGGCCTCTAACTCGTATATCTGAGCCCTTGGGACTATCTGAACACATAAATTTGCTGACTTTACATGTAATTACGAATGAATGAAGTCATTTCACTCAAACACTACTTTTCTCGGGAAAAACTCATCCGACTCGCCGAGTTGTAGAACAACCCGTCAAGTCTAAGGAAATCTTCATTGGACTCGCCGAGTTGCTCATCCAACTCGTCGAGTCCAAGGCTATCTTCATATGACTCGCCGAGTCAATCTTGTGACTCACTGAGTCCATTCAGTCCCTTTTCCATACAGGCCTGATTTGAGCCATGCAGCGGCTCTAGTTCACAGATCCATGCTTCTAGGGCATGCTTATCACGTAAGGTTGCAAACTTTACGTGTATGCATGGATTTAAAGGCTTCAAATGCCAACCTTAAGCTCTTAATGGGGTTCCAAGGTTAAGAGGGACTTCAATCATGACCTTAACTGAAACTTTATATTTCTAGAATGCAATAAGAGTCCAGATATGAAGTTTTCATCCAAGGAGAGTCCATATCTCAAGTTTTGAATCATAAAAGGTTCCAAAGAAAGCATAACAAGCATAAAGGAGGTTATAATGGAGGAATGCACAAGGTCATAACTTCATTACCTGGATGAAGAGCAAATGTAAACTAACTCCTGGATTTTCCTTCCCTTCAATGGACCTTCTTTCCTTCCCAAAGCTTCCAAGCTATCACAAACTCACTCAAACTCAACAATGGGGATAGGGTTTACAGGGGAAATGTTCTGAGAGTGATAGAGGTGAGTTTGGGGGCACATAAGTGTGTTTAAATAGGGTGCAAACCCTTAAAATTAGGGCTTCATCCAGATAGGCGGACTCGCCGAGTCCAGCGTATGGACTCGTCGAGTATCCAGCTCAAACGCGTGATCGTCTCGTCTCTACTTGATGAGTCGGGCTACAGACTCGTCGAGTACCCCTTCAGAATATAAAATACTTTATTTGAATTACATACCAGAAATGGGGCATTACAACTCTCCCCCACTTATCTTAGACTTCATCCTCAAAGTCTGCTGCTGCTGCTGCTGTTGAAAATAACTCTGGGTAATGCTCCCTCATCTTTCCCTCGGACTCCCACGTCCACTCTAAGCCCTTTCGGTGCTGCCACCGCACCTTCACTCGTTGAACCACCTTGTTCCTCAAGGTCTTCGTCTTCCGATCTAAGATCGCAACTGGTCTCTCGATATAATTCAGACTGTTATCAACCTTAATATCCTCCAAGGGTACAACTACTGACTCGTCCACCATTTTGCAACTGAGAAACATGGAAAGTGTTGTGGATCTGGCTAAGCTCTGCCGGAAGATCCAACCGATAAGCAACCCGACCCACCCGGGCCAAAACCCTAAAAGGGCCAACGAACCTGGGACCCAACTTGCCCCTCTTCCGAAACCCGATAACACCTTTTAGGGTGATACCTTCAGGAGGACCATATCACCCACCTGAAATTCTAAGTCCGAACATCTTCTATCAGCGTAACTCTTCTGCCTACTCTGCGCAGTCTGCAGTCTGCTACGAACCTGCTGGATCAACTCTATGGTCTTGAGCACCACTTCAGTGCTCTCAATGACTCGCTGAATGACCTCGCCCCAACAAATCGGGGTCCTGCACTTCCTTCCGTATAGCATCTCGAAAGGAGGACGGTCAATGCTAGCGTGGTAACTGTTGTTATACAAAAATTCCGCTACTGGAAGATACATATCCCAACTACCCCCAAAGTCTAGAACACATGCCCGGAGCATGTCCTCGAGAGTCTGAATCATCCTCTCGCTCTGCTCGTCCATCTGAGGGTGGAAAGCGGTGCTAAAATGAAGACGAGTCCCCATCTCATCATGAAACCGCTTCCAAAATCTAGAAGTAAAACGGACGTCTCGGTCTGACACTACCGATACAGGCACTCCATGTCGTGCCATAACCTCTCTCACATAAATATCGGTGAGCTTCTCAACCGATATGCTCTCCTGGATTGGTATAAAATGAGAACTCTTTGTCAACCGATCCACAATAACCCAAATCGAATCCACTCCATGTGTGGTCCTGGGAAGCTTAGTGATAAAATCCATGGTGATATCCTCCCATTTCCACACTAGAATATCTAACGGCTGCATCTTGTCGTGGCGCCTCTGGTGTTCTGCCTTGACCTTTCTACAGGTCAGGCATCTCTCCACATACCAGGCGACATCCCGCTTCATGTAGGGCCACCAATAATCGGGTTGGAGATCTCTATACATCTTCGTCGCCCCTAGGTGGATGGAAAATCGAGACTTATGGGCCTAGTCCATCAACACCTGTCGTACTCCGCCCCAGTACGGTACCCAAACTCTCCCATGAAGGGTCATCAATCCCCGACTGTCATAATTAAAAGAAGCTACTCGGCCCACGATCCTCTCACACTTCTGTCTCTCCTCCTTAAGGTCCTCAACTTGTGCCCCCTGATCCGCTCCAATAGCGGAGTAATCACTCTCATCCTTAAGCATATATCCTTAATCGGGACCACTTCCTTCTTGCGGCTCACAATCGTAATCATTCACAATCGTAATCATTCACCATATCTAACCACCGATGCTGCCTCATGTTAAGATTTGGCTAGCCCATGAGGTATCTCAGACACTTGTGATCCATGTAGATGGTACAACAGACCCCATAGAGGTAGTGTCTCCAAGTCTTGAGGGCGAACACCACTGCCCCCAACTCCAAATCATGCGTTGGATATTTAGCCTCGTGAGGTGTAAGCTATCACATGACCCTATTGCATCAACACTCCCCCATACCTGAGATCGAGGCATCACAGTAGACTACAAAATCATCCACTCCCTCTGTCATGGTAAGAATCGGTGCCTCGCATAATCGATGTCTGAGGGTCTCAAATGATGCCTGCTGCTCAGGCCCCCAACGAAACACCACTGACTTCTTGGTTAGTCGGGTGAGTGGAAATGCTATCTTGGAGAATTCCTGAATGGATCTCCTGTAGTACCCTACCAAACCTAGGAAGCTCCGAATCTCAGATGGAGACTTCGGGACCTCCCACTGCATCACAACCTCTATCTTGGCCTGATCTACCAAAATACCTTTCTGGTTGACGAAGTGACCAAGGAACTGTACCTTGCGCAACCAGAACTCACACTTGGAGAATTTCACAAAAAGTCTCTCCCTCCTCAGTGTCTCTAGCACCTCTCTCCGGTGCTCCTCATGTTGCTCCTGAGTCTTGGAGTAATCCAAGATGTCGTCAATGAATACTATCACAAACCGATCCAACATCGGCCTGCACACGCAGTTCATGAGGTCCATGAACACGACTGGAGCGTTAGTGAGCCCAAACGGCATCACCACAAACTCATAATGACCATAACGGGTCCTAAAAGCTGTCTTCTGAACATCCTCACCTCTGACCCGCATCTGATGATACCCTGAGCGCAGATCAATCTTGGAAAACCAAGATGCTCCCTGAAGCTGATCGAACAAGTCATTTATCCTCGGGAGTGGGTAACGGTTCTTCACCGTTACCTTGTTCAACTCCCGGTAGTCTATGCACATACGGTGCGACCCATCCTTCTTCTTCACAAACAAGATCGGGGATCCCCATGGCGAACTACTCGGTCTAATGAAACCCTTGTGTAGCAGCTCCTACAGCTGCGTAGACAACTCCTGCATCTCTGGAGGAGCCAACCGATACGGTGCCTTGGCTATCGGAGCCGCGCCAGGAACCAGGTCAATCGTGAACTCAACCTGTCTCTTCGGAGGTATCCCAGGAAATTCCTCTGGGAACACATCCGGGTACTCTCGCACCACTGCTAGATCATCTACTGATAATGTACCCTTATCCCGGGTATCCATCACATATGCGACATAACCTGCGCAACCCTGCTGGAAGTAGCGCCTCCTTGCTGCTGAACAAAGAATCGGTCCGCGCTGTGGCCTCTCGCCCTAAATCACCGACTCTTCCCCGTTGGAAGTGCGAACCCTCACTAGCTGCAACTCGCAATCAATCACCGCCCCATTGGGGCTCAACCAATCCATGCCTACTATGACCTTGTTCACTCGCAAAGGAATAGGGACCAGGTCCACCGAAAACTGCTCATCGAATAACTGCAGTGAGCATGCCTTATGCACCCTTGCGACTCTGACGACCCTATCATCGGCTATCTCCGCCTCGAGTGGACAATCCAACTCCCCAGGAGCTCCGCTAAACCTCTTGCTAAGCGCAAGGGAGACAAACGATCGGGTAGCCCCCGAATCAAACAACCCTGTAGCTGTAATGTCGTTCACTAGGAACGACCCTATATATAAACATATAACCTTAGAAACAATCAATAATAAATGCATAGATAAAAGAAAAATACGTACCCGTTACCACGTTTGGAGCCACTCACGCCGCCTCTGCTGTCTTCTGAAAAGCTCTACTCTTTGCCACTGGTGCCTCATCCCGGCCCTAACGATCATCCGTAATCCTCAATGTAGTAGGGGCAGGTGCTGACACCTTCCCTGCTGCTGCTAAGCTCGGGCACTGGGACTTTTTATGTCCCCTCTAATTGCAATGGAAGCAAATCAGATCTAATATTGCGGTGGCGGTGGTAGAAGCTGTACAATCTCTGCTCATATGCCCAGTTCGACCGCACTTGTAGCAGCCAGAACTCCCTGCCTTGCACACCCCATCGTGCAATCTCCCACATTTTCCACACCGACTGTGGCTCTGTTGACCTCTGGACCTATGATTTGAAACCTTGGGCTTCTTGCCTGAACTCCTTGTACCCGAAGCCGCCTCCGGCTTCCTCTTCTTCTCCATCTCAAGATCAATCTCTCTTTCTCTCTCTCTCTCTCTCTCTCTCTCTCGATCCCTCAAAATCATATCATCCAGTGTCTTGCAGCTGGATTGGCTCACAAACTAGCGGATATCACTCTATAACATCTCATGATAACGAGCCTTCTTCATTTCCTCGTCAGCTGCGTACTGAGGAACAAGAAGGGCCCTCTCCCTGAACTTGGCGGTAATCTCCGCCACTGACTCTGTAGTCTGAGTAAGGTCCTGAAACTTTCTGGCTAACTGTTGCACCTCAATAACCGATGCGAACTCGACTTTGAACCTGGTGGTAAAATCAGCCTAAGTCATAGTATCAAGTGCTGTGTCATCCCCAATACCGTGTCCAACCTCCTCCCACCAGTCACGTGCCCTGTCCTTCAGGAGATAGGATGCTAATCTGACCTTGTCCTCCTCGGGACATTTGCTAGTGCGGAACGTGTTAGCAACACCCGCCAACCACCTATTACTCACAATGGGGTCCCGCGCCCCATGGTAGTCTGGAGCTCCACAAGCTCGGAACTCCCTGAAGGTGAGTGTGTGCGGCCCCATCATGGCCGCCATCTCAGCACGAAATGCACTCAACTTATCATCCATCAACTCCAAGATACCCTCATTGATCGAACTGAAGATCACATGAGTCTGCTCAAGTATGATACGGGTAACCTCTGAAGTGAAAAACTCCCTAGTCTGGTCATCCAAATGCTCAGCCCCCGAGCTTGATCCTGATCCCTCTCCAACACCTGAACTGCCACCTGCTGGTCTAGGATTTAGAACCACCATTTCGAAAACACACCATGATAAACGCCATAAACACTAATATATCTTAAGGGATCGCTACTACTACAGGTTTCCCGGTCTCATCTCAGCCCTCCTCGATTCAAGTACTGATCCTTTGCTTCCAGTAGTATGGCCCCCCTACTACTTTCCACATCTATACGTACTTTCCTCAAGAACCGCCTCGACTCCACCTAGTCACTACCACTACTGCTGATCTCTGCTACTCTCATCCTAGGCTCATCCTAGGGAAATTTCTAACTCAACCAAAAAAAAACCAATCCTCAGCTGCTGAAGGCCTCCTTGTAATGCCAATTAGTCATCACCTGAATACCATCACATGTGACGAGGCTCGGATAATCCTTCGAGTAAAAGACTCGTCCCCATAATGGTTAGAATCAAACAAGAGTTGCGTAATATGGCCAAATCCAACACTCTGAGATTATTCAACTCTGATCACATGTGAAGTGATGTATTCACCTAATGGCTAACTCCCATCACTCAGAGTCCTACAAAGCACAAAGCAAGCAATATTCGGACACAGGAACTACTCAAACAACTCTTCTTGCAACAAGAAACGGTACTAGCATACAATGCTAAGCTCACAATATCAAGCATAACCTAATCAGGCTGTCCTACTGCTGTCTACTCAATACTAGCATGCAATTCTCATAAAGTTGAAACTCATATAGCAGGTACATAAGGCATCCTCCTAGATCCTTAGTCCTATTCTAGCATGTTGTTCTACTGAAACTAAAACTGATAATCATAACATAAACTTGTATGGGTAATTTGGGAGTACTTATTTGAGCTCGGTTGATCGCATGCACCACACCCTGTTCTCTTTCTCAAAAACTCTTTTCTTTTTAAGTTTCTTTTTCAAAAATTCTTTCGAAAACATTTTTCTTTTGAAAACCTTTTACCATTTCCTTAGTTTGAGTTCAGTCATACCCATAAGTGTGTCTGGATCCCTCAAACCAAGGCTCTGATATCAACTTGTAACGACCCAAAATACGACCCACAATTTTTCGTTTAAATAATACTAAGGTTATCAACGATCTATAATATAACATAAAATCGTACGTCATAAATCCCAAAAATTATAATAGAGGTGTCATAACAAAAGAACTGTAACAACATATCATAGTATATGAAATAAACTCCCAGGACAAAAGCTGAAGCGGTGGTGTGTTGATGTGTGTAAAACCAACTACTTTTAATCCTATTAACTTAAACGCAAAGACAAACACACGAAAGGCAGTGTACCTATGGATTAGCAGTTTAGTTCAGGTAAGTAGGGTATCGAACACAAGGAACGGTAAACAATTAAAATAAATGCTAATATTATCTAAATAAAACAAGTAATAGAAATGGGGTTTTCTCTAGTTTTGCAAGACTAGAAACTTAAACAATTAACTAAAACATAAACTAAGAACTAGAAAAGCAAAGATTCAACTAAATTCAATGACAAAGGGAACTTCTATTTAGTTCAATGCAATTGATCCTTTGGTTGATATTATGGTAATAGTGCAATGGATTAATTCTTCTATTGGCTCCTGATTCAAGTAATTAGATTCACATTCACTGCACTAATCCTTAGAGAACAAACTAACTCAAACAATGACCAGTTGTCTAATTTAATTTAATTCACTAGGTTATTTATTCGTGTTAATTTAGACTTGTAATAGCTAGCTAATTTAGTCCTTTAGTTAACCTCTTGTTGATGGTCATCACACAAGCTCACACATGAATTTATCTATTTTTCTATTAATTCTAGTTTCACAGTCGCTAATCCTAGTCATATAATAAAGTGGTCACATAAATTATATGAGGTAGCAATTAAGAGATGTTCATGCAACTTAATTATCTTCCTATTAATAGAAAAGTAGTTATCATTCACACATAATGTTCTTTAACAAGCTAAAATTAACAAAATCACCAATATTAAATCAATCCTACCATATATCAAACCAAAGTATCAATTTTGTCTCCCCAAACAGAAGTTTAAAGGTTTTAGATCATGATTGAGGTAACTAACAACACAAAAACAAAATCAATTGGTAAAAACATAGTTCAAACAAGAGATTAGGTAAAGAGTAAACTTGATTTTGTTTTGATTCTCCGTAAAACTGAATGTAGGGTTGATTCCCTTGCTTCCCACGCTCCAGCGGCACCTTTAGTTGATAATTGGCCTCCAAGGGTTCATCTATCTCCTAGGGTATCAATCTGAAAGTCCCTTTATATAGATTTTCACAAAACAGGGGCTACTCGGTGAGTCCAGTGACCTGCTCGACGAGTCCATCACTTAAAACCCGTGTACGGCAAGTCAGCGCGTCCAGAATCGTGAAACTTCTGACCAACTCGTCAAGTTGATGGCCTACTCGCCGAGTTCATTTGGAATCAACATTTTCTCAAAACACGAAAGTCGTCCGAAATTGTGTCTAGTTTTCAGAACATTTTGAATCTCGTCAAATCGGAGTTATGGTTCATGAGATATGACCAACACACTGACGAGGGGTCAAGCTGTCCAGCAACATCCTTCTTTCTTCAAAATCCAAGATCCAAGCCTCCAATCGCTAGTTTCGCTTCCTTTTCTTTCCGAGCATGTCATTATTGATGAAAAATGAGATTCTAAACTAATTAAGCACCTTTTGTTCATTAAATGAGATAAAATCAACATAAAGTATTAAGATAATGCATGAATTTTATAACTAAATATGCCCATATCATGTGTGCAATGTCATCATCCTGAGCCCTTCCCTTTGTGTAACGACCCGTTCCCGGTATGTTAATTCATTGGTAATTGTTGTAAGTTTTGCAAGAGGGACTCGGCGAGTCATAGCCTGACTCGCCGAGTAGGGTCGCGACTTCGAGCACGCGTGAGCCGGGGACTCGGCGAGTCCATATCCCTGACTCGGCGAGTCCATCCGTCTGGGTGAAACCCTAAATCCCCGGGTTGCCCACTATTTAAGTCACCTTATAGCCCCCCATTCTCGCCTCCTTCACCCTCTAAAGCTGTGAGAAGACCCTAGTTCATCCTTGTGAGCTTATAAGTGTTTTTGTGCCATTTTGTGAAGGTGTGAAGAAGGAGAAGAAGAAAGGAGCAAGGAGAAGAGTTGTAGTGCAAAGATCCAAGGGCAAATCTGAGTTATTTGAGGTATTTTCGGATTTCCCCTCTTGTTATATGCTTTAAACCTCCATTAAAGCTCTTCTAAGATCTAGTTGATGCTTGTTCCAAGCCTTATGTTTGCATGAATGCCTTAATAAGTCGAGATATCTTTAGATCTGAATGATTGGGTGCTGTAGAGCCTAGATCTACTGCCTTTTTGGAGTTTCTTTGCATATTAACCATAGATCTACCCATTTTGTGCATCTTTTAGCCTTATTTCCCTTATTCATGAGGTTGTACACGTAAAGTTGGAAACTTTACGTGGTAAATCAGCTTATTGGACTCAGATCTATCAATTGTATGTGTTAGATTCAAACAAAATCGAGTAAAAATCAGTTGCATGGCGGCAACTCGGCGAGTCGGGAAGAACGACTCGGCGAGTTGGGTCGCGAGTTCCCGATTCCTCCATTTTTATCAGTGTCGAGTGGATCCAGTGAGTTAGTGAGTGGACTCAGCGAGTTGAGGGTAGATTCAGTGATGGAGGGACTCGGCGAGTTGTTCATACAACTCGGCGAGTCCAAGGCAATCTTCTTAAAGATCAAGAACAACTCGTCGAGTTTGTTCATACGGCTCGACGAGTCGGATGAAGATTTTCTGAGTTCTTGGATCAAGAGGGTACTCGTCGAGTCGATGCCACACTCGACGAGTAGCAGCGTGCAGAACTGAGAAGTGAGAGTAGGACTCGGCGAGTTGGGCGGCCCAACTCGGCGAGTCAGCCCAAAAGAGAGTTGACTTTGACCTAGGGTAAAAGAGTCATTTTACCCCAAGCGCAGTGTTTAGTATTTGATTGAGTGTGTTTATGGACTTGTAGCCGAGGAGATTCAGGAGCAGCAGCCGTTAGCTTCCCGAGCCACACAGTCAGCAGTCAGCTTACGAGGTGAGTTTCCTTCCAGTAGGAACGGGTCTAGGCCACAATGCCGGCCCGTTCAGTTAGCAGTAGTTTCCGGATTTAGGTCCGACGCAGTAGCTAGTATGTTTGATGCCTTCGTGGCTCGGACAGGATTTGTGCGCTATGTTTTATGCGTTAAGTGTTATGTGTTCCGGCTACGGCCCGATGAAGTATGCCGTATATGTGTTCATGTTAGTTGATGTGTTATGCTATGCCATGTTCAGTCAGTCAGTTCCGGACTTCGGTCCGATGCAGGGGACAAGGTCCCAGTTGGTTCCGGACTTCGGTCCGATGCAGTTAGTTCCGGACTTTGGTCCGAAGCAGTTAGTTCCGGACTTCGGTCCGATGCAGTTAGTTCCGGACTTCGGTCCGATGCAGGGGACAAGGTCCCAGTTAGTTCCGGACTTTGGTCCGATGCAGTTAGTTCCGGACTTCGGTCCGATGCAGGGGACAAGGTCCCAGTCAGTTCCGGACTTCGGTCCGATGCAGTTCCCGGGCTTCGGCCCGATGCAGTGGGCGAGGTTCGATATGTGTTTATATGTTATTGTATGGTATGTGGTATTTTGGGGGAGCTCACTAAGCTTCGTGCTTACAGTTTCAGTTTTGGTTTCAGGTACTTCCGCAAGCAAAGGGAAGAGCTCGGGGTGATAGCATCGCACAGACCACAACTTAGCTTTTATCCTGGGGATGGTTTTAGTTGTTTTGGATTTGATATAGTATGATACAGTTTTCTGCACAGTATTTTATTATGATTTGGGATACATCGCGTATGTTTTGATGTTATGATACTCATATTATGGTTTTGATTATATTGAAAAACGAAATTTTTGGGTCGTTTCAAGTTGGTATCAGAGCCCTGGTTTGAGGGATTCGGATACACTTCCGGGTGTGTCTGAACTCAAACTAAGGGAAATAAAAGATTTTAGTAAAATAAAATGTTTTACCAAAAAGAATTTTGAAAGCACTTAGAAAGAAGGAATTGTTTTTAACAAGATAGAGGTGTGTGCATGCGGTCAGCCGAGCTCAAGTAAGTACTCCCAAATTACCCATACAAGTTAATTGTTCAGTTTCAGTTTCAGTAGAACAACATGCTAGTATAGGACTAAGGATCTAGGAGAATGCCTTATGTGCCTGCTTATGTGTTACAGTTTTATGAGTATTGCATGCTAGTACTGAGTAGACAGCAGTAGGATAGCCTGATTAGGTTATGCCTGTTAGTGGAAGCTTAGCATCCTATGCTAGTGCAGTTTCTTGTTATGAGAATAGTTTGGCCTGAGTCTGTTTCCCTTGTCCGAATGCTGCTTGCTTCGTGCTTGGTGGGGTTCTGAGTAATGGGAGTTAGCCATTAGGTGAACACGTCACACCACATGTGATCAGGTTTGAATAATCCCAGAGTGCTGGAACTGGCCCTATTGCGCAGCTCTTGTTTGAGTCCAACCGTTGTAGGGACGGATCTTTTACTTGAAGGATTATCTGATCCTCATCACATGTGATGGTGTTTAGGTGGTGGCTAACTGGCATTATGAGGAGACCTACAGCAGCTGAGGACCAGTCGTGTGAAGCTTGAGGTTTCCCTAGGGCAAGCCTAGGATGAGAGTAGCAGAGAATAGCAGTAGTAGAAGTGACTTGGTGGAGTCAAGGCAGTTTTTGAGGAAAGTACGGATAGATGTGGAAGGTAGTATGGGCCCGTACTACTGAAAGCAGAGGATCCGTACTCGAATCAAGGAAGGCCAAGACAAGACCAGGAAGCTAGTAGCAGTGTCATGATCCCTTGAGATATTTCAGTGTTCTGATGTTGTTATGATATGTTTCAGAATGGTAGTTTTGCGTCCGAGACCAACAGTCGGCAGCTCAGATGCCGGAGGGGGATCAGGATCGGGATCAGGCCCAGAGGTCGGGCAGATGGATGAGCAGACTAGAGAGTTCCTTTCTTCTGAGGTTACCCGCATCATACTGGAGCAGACTCCTGTGATCTTCAGTTCGATCAAGGAGGGTATTTTAGAGCTGATGGATGAGAGATTGAGTACTTTCCGTGCTGAGATGGCGGCCGTGATGGGGTCGCGCACACTTACGTTCAGGGAGTTCAGGGCATGCAGGGCTCCAGACTATCATGGGGCGCGGGACCCCATAGCGAGTACTAGATGGTTGGCGGATGTGGCCAATGCTTTCCGCACTAGCAGGTGTCCCGAGGGGGACAAGGTCAGATTGGCGTCCTGTCTTCTGAAGGACAGGGCACGGGATTAGTGGGAGGAGGTCAGACATGCCATCGGGGATGATGCGGCATTGGATGCTATGACCTGGGCTGATTTCTCTACCAGGTTCAGGGCGGAGTTTGCACCGGTCATTGAGGTGCAGCAGTTAGCTAGGGAGTTTCAGGACCTTACCCAAACTACAGAGACAGTGGCGGAGATCACCGCCAAGTTCAGGGAGAGGGCCCTTCTTGTTCCTCAGTATGCAGCCGATGAGGAGATGAAGAAGGCCCGTTATCATGAGATGTTGCGGAGTGACATCCGCATGTTTGTGAGCCGGTCCAGTTGTAAAATGCTGGACGACATGATTGCCAGAGCTAGAGAGAGGGAGATTGATCTCGAGATGGAGAAGAAGAGGAAACCGGAGGCGGTTTCGGGTTCAGGCAGTGTGGGCAAAAAGCCCAAGGTTTCAGATCACAGGTCTAGGAGTCAGCAGAGCCACGGTCGGTGTGGCAAGTGTGGGAGATTGCACGAGGGGGCGTGCAAGGCAGGGAGTTCCGGCTGCTACAAGTGCGGTCGGACTGGGCATCTGAGTAGGGATTGTACGGCCCCTGCTACTACGGTTACAGCATCAGATCTGATTTGCTTTCAGTGCAATCAGAGGGGACATAAAAGGTCCCAATGTCCCAGTTTAGCTGCAGCAGGGAAGGTGGTTGCAGCTGCCCCTGCCACCTTGAGGATTACGGATGGCCGGTAGGGCCGATCTGATGCGCCAGTGGCGAAGAGCAGGGCATTTCAGATGACAGCAGAGGAGGCGCGAACGACTCCTGATGTGGTGACGGGTATGTATCTTTCCTCCATCTTTTAATTGTTATAATATCGTTTGAATATTACTTGATGATATGTTTTATTTAGGGTCGTTCTCGGTGAACGGCATCCCCGCTTTGGTATTGTTCGATTCGGGGGCTACCCGATCATTTGTATCGCTTGCGCTTAGCAAGAGATTTAGCAGAGCTCCAGGGGAGCTGGATTGTCCATTAGAGGTTGAGATAGCAGATGATAGGACCGTGAGGGTCGGCAGAGTACATAGAGGGTGTTCCCTTCA
The DNA here is from genome assembly GCF_052625555.1 of Lactuca saligna. Lineage (NCBI taxonomy): Eukaryota > Viridiplantae > Streptophyta > Magnoliopsida > Asterales > Asteraceae > Lactuca > Lactuca saligna. Next base: position 240,388,799 of record NC_136420.1, on the reverse strand, counting down.
GATATTTGATGAGCAGTTTTCAGTGGACCTGGTTCCTATTCCCCTGCATGGGAATAAAGTTATTGTGGGCATGGATTGGCTCAGCCCCAATGGGGCGGTGATTGATTGTGAGCTTCAGCTAGTGAGGGTTCGCACTCCCAGTGGGGGAGAGATAGTGATTCAGGGCGAGAGGCCCCAGCGAGGACCGACCTTTTGTTCCGCGGCAAGGGCGAGGCGCTATGTTCAGCAGGGTTGCACCGGTTTTGTAGCTTACGTCTTGGATGCCCGGGAGAAGGGCAAGATGATGATTGATGATGTTCCTATTGTTCGTGACTACCCGGATGTGTTTCCCGAGGATTTTCCGGGGATACCTCCAGAGAGGCAGGTTGAGTTCAGGATCGACCTAGTTCCTGGTGCGGCTCCGATAGCCAAAGCACCGTATCGACTTCCTCCCCCTGAGATGCAGGAGTTGTCTACACAGCTTCAGGAGCTGTTAGACAAGGGTTTCATTCGGCTGAGCAGTTCGCCTTGGGGAGCGCCGATCTTATTGGTGAGGAAGAAGGATAGGTCGCATCGTATGTGCATTGATTATCGGGAGTTGAACAAAGTAACGGTGAAGAACCGTTACCCACTTCCGAGGATAGATGACTTGTTTGATCAGCTTCAGGGAGCGTCTTGGTTCTCCAAGATCGATCTACGCTCCGGTTATCATCAGATGAGGGTTAGAGATGAGGATGTACAGAAGACTGCTTTCAGGACCCGGTATGGTCATTATGAGTTCGTGGTGATGCCATTTGGGCTCACCAATGCCCCAGCCGCGTTCATGGATCTCATGAACCGCGTGTGCATACCGATGCTGGATCGGTCGGTGATAGTATTCATAGATGACATCTTGGTATATTCCAAGACATAGGGGCAGCACGAGGAGCACCTGCGGGAGGTGTTGGAGACTTTGAGGAGGGAGAGACTTTTCGCAAAGTTCTCCAAGTGTGAGTTCTGGTTGCGCGAGGTGCAGTTTCTTGGTCATCTCGTCAACCAGAAGGGTATTTTGGTAGATCCGGCCAAGATTGAGGCCGTGATGCAGTGGGAGGCCCCGAGGTCTCCATTTGAGATTCGGAGCTTCCTAGGGTTGGCAGGGTATTATCGGAGATTTATTCAGGACTTCTCCAAGATAGCAGTGCCGCTCACCCGACTAACCAAGAAGTCGGTGGTTTTTCGTTGGGGGCCTGAGCAGCAGGCGGCGTTCGAGACTCTCAGACAGAGATTGTGCGAGGCTCTGATCCTTACCTTGCCAGAGGGAGTAGAGGACTTCGTAGTCTATTGTGATGCTTCGATCACAGGTATGGGAGCTGTATTGATGCAGCGTGGCCATGTGGTAGCTTATGCCTCGAGACAGTTGAAGCCTCACGAGGCTAATTATCCTACCCACGACTTGGAGCTGGGGGCAGTTGTATTTGCCCTCAAGATTTGGAGACATTACCTTTATGGGGTCCGCTGTACTATTTACACGGATCACAAGAGTTTGCGATATCTTATGGATCAGCCGAGTTTGAACATGAGGCAGAGGAGATGGTTGGACGTGCTGAAGGACTATGACTGTGAGATCCTTTATCATCCAGGGAAGGCCAATGTGGTGGCCGACGCCCTGAGCCGCAAGGTGTCGACGGCCCCTATCAGAGATCTGTGTATGAGGATGACAGTGATCACTCCGTTGTTGGAGCGGATCAAGGAGGCTCAGATGGAGGGCCTCAAGGAGGAGAGGCAGAAGTGTGGGAGGATAGTGGGCCGAGTAGCTTCATTTGATTACGACAGTCGGGGTTTGTTGACGCTTCATGGTAGGGTGTGGGTACCGTACTGGGGTGGGGTACGGCAAGTATTGATGGACGAGGCTCATAAGTCTCGATTTTCTATCCACCCAGGAGCGACGAAGATGTATCGAGATCTTCGACCTGATTATTGGTGGCCCTGCATGAAGCGGGACGTCGCTTGGTATGTTGAGAGATGTTTGACCTGCCGGAAGGTCAAGGCGGAGCACCAGAGACCTCACGGCAAGATGCAGCCGTTAGACATCCCTGTGTGGAAATGGGAGGATATCACCATGGATTTTGTCACCAAACTCCCCAGGACTGCACGTGGAGTGGACTCGATATGGGTAGTAGTGGATCGGTTGACGAAGAGTGCTCATTTTATTCCGATTCAGGAGAGTACATCGGCGGAAAAGTTAGCCGATATCTATGTGCGGGAGATTGTGGCACGCCATGGAGTGCCGGTATCAATGGTGTCGGACCGAGATGTTCGTTTCACGTCCAGATTCTGGAAGCGGTTCCACGACGAGATGGGTACTCGTCTCCATTTCAGCACCGCTTTCCACCCTCAGACTGACGGGCAGAGCGAGAGGACGATTCAGACTCTTGAGGACATGCTTAGGGCATATGTTCTAGATTTTGGGGGCAGTTGGGATACGTATCTTCCGTTAGCGGAATTCTCGTATAACAACAGTTATCATGCGAGCATTGATCGACCTCCTTTTGAGATGTTATATGGCAGGAAGTGCAGGACCCCGATTTGTTGGGGCGAGGTCGGTCAGCGAGTCATAGGGAGCACCGAAGTGGTGCTCAAGACGACTGAGTTGATCCAGCAGGTCCGTAGTAGGCTGCAGACTGCGCAGAGTCGGTAGAAGAGCTACGCCGACAGGAGGCGTTCGGACTTGGAGTTCCAGGTGGGAGATATGGTTCTTCTAAAAGTCTCACCTTGGAAAGGTATCATCAGGTTCTGGAAGAGGGGCAAATTAGGCCCCAGATTTATTGGTCCTTTCAGGGTTTTGGCCCGGGTGGGTCTGGTTGCTTATCGATTGGATCTTCCCGAGGAGCTTAGTTAGATACACAACACCTTCCACGTGTCGCAGTTAAGGAAGTGTTTGGTGGATGAGACAGCAGTCGTTCCCCTAGAGGACATTCAGGTTGATAGCGGCCTGAATTATATTGAGAGGCCGGTCGCGATTCTGGAACGGAAGATCAAGACCTTGAGGAACAAGGTAATTCAGCTAGTGAAGGTGCAGTGGCAGCACCGGAAGGGGTCTGAATGGATGTGGGAGGCTGAGGAGGAGATGAGAGCGCACTACCCGGAGATATTTGTAGATCCAGTCGAAGCAGACTTCGAGGATGAAGTCTGAGACAAGTGGGGGAGAATTGTAACGACCCGTTCCCGGTATGTTAATTCATTGGTAATTGTTGTAAGTTTTGCAAGAGGGACTCGGCGAGTCATAGCCTGACTCGCCGAGTAGGGTCGCGACTTCGAGCACGCGTGAGCCGGGGACTCGGCGAGTCCATATCCCTGACTCGGCGAGTCCATCCGTCTGGGTGAAACCCTAAATCCCCGGGTTGCCCACTATTTAAGTCACCTTATAGCCCCCCATTCTCGCCTCCTTCACCCTCTAAAGCTGTGAGAAGACCCTAGTTCATCCTTGTGAGCTTATAAGTGTTTTTGTGCCATTTTGTGAAGGTGTGAAGAAGGAGAAGAAGAAAGGAGCAAGGAGAAGAGTTGTAGTGCAAAGATCCAAGGGCAAATCTGAGTTATTTGAGGTATTTTCGGATTTCCCCTCTTGTTATATGCTTTAAACCTCCATTAAAGCTCTTCTAAGATCTAGTTGATGCTTGTTCCAAGCCTTATGTTTGCATGAATGCCTTAATAAGTCGAGATATCTTTAGATCTGAATGATTGGGTGCTGTAGAGCCTAGATCTACTGCCTTTTTGGAGTTTCTTTGCATATTAACCATAGATCTACCCATTTTGTGCATCTTTTAGCCTTATTTCCCTTATTCATGAGGTTGTACACGTAAAGTTGGAAACTTTACGTGGTAAATCAGCTTATTGGACTCAGATCTATCAATTGTATGTGTTAGATTCAAACAAAATCGAGTAAAAATCAGTTGCATGGCGGCAACTCGGCGAGTCGGGAAGAACGACTCGGCGAGTTGGGTCGCGAGTTCCCGATTCCTCCATTTTTATCAGTGTCGAGTGGATCCAGTGAGTTAGTGAGTGGACTCAGCGAGTTGAGGGTAGATTCAGTGATGGAGGGACTCGGCGAGTTGTTCATACAACTCGGCGAGTCCAAGGCAATCTTCTTAAAGATCAAGAACACCTCGTCGAGTTTGTTCATACGGCTCGACGAGTCGGATGAAGATTGTCTGAGTTCTTGGATCAAGAGGGTACTCGTCGAGTCGATGCCACACTCGACGAGTAGCAGCGTGCAGAACTGAGAAGTGAGAGTAGGACTCGGCGAGTTGGGCGGCCCAACTCGGCGAGTCAGCCCAAAAGAGAGTTGACTTTGACCTAGGGTAAAAGAGTCATTTTACCCCAAGCGCAGTGTTTAGTATTTGATTGAGTGTGTTTATGGACTTGTAGCTGAGGAGATTCAGGAGCAGCAGCTGTTAGCTTCCCGAGCCACACACTCAGCAGTCAGCTTACGAGGTGAGTTTCCTTCCAGTAGGAACGGGTCTAGGCCACAATGCTGGCCCATTCAGTTAGCAGTAGTTTCCGGATTTAGGTCCGACGCAGTAGCTAGTATGTTTGATGCCTTCGTGGCTCGGACAAGATTTGTGCGCTATGTTTTATGCGTTAAGTGTTATGTGTTCCGGCTACGGCCCGATGAAGTATGCCATATATGTGTTCATGTTAGTTGATGTGTTATGCTATGCCATGTTCAGTCAGTCAGTTCTGGACTTCGGTCCGATGCAGGGGACAAGGTCCCAGTTGGTTCCGGACTTCGGTCCGATGCAGTTAGTTCCGGACTTTGGTCCGAAGCAGTTAGTTCCGGACTTCGGTCCGATACAGTTAGTTCCGGACTTTTGTCCGATGCAGGGGACAAGGTCCCAGTTAGTTCCGGACTTTGGTCCGATGCAGTTAGTTCCGGACTTCGGTCCGATGCAGGGGACAAGGTCCCAGTCAGTTCCGGACTTCGGTCCGATGCAGTTCCCGGGCTTCGGCCCGATGCAGTGGGCGAGGCCCGATATGTGTTTATATGTTATTGTATGGTATGTGGTATTTTGGGGGAGCTCACTAAGCTTCGTGCTTACAGTTTCAGTTTTGGTTTCAGGCACTTCCGCAAGCAAAGGGAAGAGCTCGGGGTGATAGCATCGCACACACCACAACTTAGCTTTTATCCTGGGGATGGTTTTAGTTGTTTTGGATTTGATATAGTATGATACAGTTTTCTGCACAGTATTTTATTATGATTTGGGATACATCGTGTATGTTTTGATGTTATGATACTCATATTATGGTTTTGATTATATTGAAAAGGGTCGTATTTTTGGGTCGTTTCACTTTGCTTGCGGAAGTACCTGAAACCAAAACTAAAACTGTAAGCACAAATCTTAGTGAGGTCCCCCAGACTACCACATACCATACAATCATATAAACACATATTGGGCCTTGTCCACTGCATCGGACCGAAGTCCGGAACTAACCAAGGCCTTGCCCTCAGCATCGGACCGAAGTCCGGAAACTGCATCGGCCTGAAGTCTGGAGCTGACTGGGACTTTGTCCCTTGCATCGGACCGAAGTTCGGAACTAACTGCATCGAATCGAAATCCGGAACTGATTGGGACGTTGTCCCCTGCATCGGACCGAAGTCCAGAAACTGACTGAGCAATACATAGCATAGCATAAACATATCAACTAGCATAAACACATATACATCATACTGTATCGGACCAAAGTCTGGAACACATAACACAAAGACATGCTTGAATCACAAAGACATCAAGCACACTGAACTACTGCATTGGACCAAAGTCCGGAACTACTGCTAACTAGACGGGCCAACATTGTGGCTGTAGACGCGTTCCTACTAGAAAGAAAACTCACCTTGTAGTGCTGGCTGCTGTGATGCTATCTCTAAAAGTGGCTGACCGCCGCTCTGGAACTGTCCGGCTACAATTTCCAAAAACACTAGATCAGTTACTGGTAAATGCTCTTGGGGTCAAATGAATATATACCCCTGGTCAAAGTCAACTTCCAGTTGACCGGACTCGCCGAGTCAGGGCACTGACTCGCCGAGTTCCTCCCATACTAACTTTGAATTTAATTCACCGAGCCATTTTCCCACTTACTGATTCACTCTGAACTCACAACTCGAAGGAAGACAGGGACTTGCGACTCGACTCGTCGAGTCCGAAGAACAACTCGCCGAGTTCAAACACAACTTCCATGCAATCGAATTCTAATCCATTCTAGGGCCTCTAACTCGTAGATATGAGCCCTTGGGACCATCTGAACATGTAAAGTTGCTGACTTTACGTGTAATTATGAAGGAATGAAGTCATTTCACTCAAACACTAGTTTTCTTGGAAAAAACTCATCCGACTCGTCGAATTGTAGAACAACCCGTCGAGTCTAAGGCAATCTTCATTGGACTCGCCGAGTTGCTCATCCAACTCGTTAAGTCCAAGGTTATCTTCATATGACTCGCCGAGTCAAGCTTGTGACTCGCTGAGTCCATTCAGTCCCTTTTCCGTACAAACCGAATTTGAGCCATGCAGTGGCTCTAATTCACAGATCCATGCTTCTAGGGCATGCTTAAACTTTACGTGCATGGATGTCTTTAAAGGCTTCAAATGCCAACCCTAAGATCTTAATGGGGTTCCAAGCTCAAGAGGGACTTCAATCACGACCTTAACTGAAACTTTATACTTCTTGAATGCAAAAAGAGTCCAGATCTGAAGTTTTCATCCAAGGAGAGTCCATATCTCAAGTTTTAAACCATAAAAGGTTCCAAAGTAAGCATAACAAGCATAAAGAAGGTTATAATGGAGGAATGAAGAAGGTCATAACTTCATTACCTGGATGAAGAACAAATGTAAACTAACTCCTGGATCTTCCTTCCCGTCAATGGACCTTCTTTCCTTCCCCAAAGCTTCCAAGCTATCACAAACACACTCAAACTCAACAATGGGGCTAGGGTTTATAGGGGAAATGTTCTGAGAGTGATAGAGGCGAGTTTGGGGGAACATAAGTGTGTTTAAATAGGGTGCAAACCCTTAAAATTAGGGCTTCATCCAGATAGGGGGACTCACCGAGTCTAGCATATGGACTCGTCGAGTAGCCAGCTCAAACGTGTGATCGTCCCATCTCTACTCGACAAGTCGGGCTACAGACTCGTCAAGTACCCATTCAGAAAAGAAAATACTTTATTTGAATTACATACCAGAAATGGGGCGTTACAGGTAGCCTGCGTTCTGCAAGATATAGAGTACTTGCGATCTGGGATCCTAGGATGAGGACTTGAGGTGAATACAAATGTGGTGTGGAAGGTAGTATAGGGCTCGTACTACTGGAAACACCGGGTCAGTAAGTAGCCCAAGTAAGAATCCTTAGGGTACTAAGGAAAAAGTAAGGTTGGGTGGTCGAGTGCGAGAATACTCGAGCGGGTCTCTGATTTCTTTTGTGTTGTGTTTCAGAGACATCATGGTGGGTACGCGCCACACTCCAGGGAGTAGCACTGTTAGCGATGATAAAGATTCGCAAGATGGTTCATGATGAGGTGGCTGCAGCCACCGTAGCCGTTGCTGCTGCTAGGCCATAAGGGGTGACTCGTTGCTGTATCGGGAGTTCAACAACATAAAGCCACCCGAGTTTGATGGGACTCAGGATCCGATAGCAGTGATGAGATAGATTTCTAACATTGAGGGATGCTTCTATACTTGTTCTTTTCCGGAGCATCTGAGGGTACGGTTCGCATTGAACCAGCTTCGCTTGGGAGCGAAGGACTGGTGGAAGTTTGTGAAAGCTGATTTCTCTGTTGTAGAGCTTACCGCGGTGACTTGGGAGAGGTTTACTGCTATGTTTCGAGACAAGTACATTCCTCCAGTGGAGAGGGAATGGTTGGCCCAGGAGTTCTTGTCCCTCAAGCAGGGGACTGAGTCTGTGACTGTGATCACGCGGATGTTTCATAAGAGGGTGTTGTTTTACCCTGAGCACGTGTCTACCGAGCAGGCACGTATGAGCCGATATCTGAGCATACTGAGAAGAGACATTCATGAGTTCGTGATGAACTCAACATACCAAACATTTTCCGAGCTCTAGGCAAATGCTTGGAAGAGGGAAATTGAGCTAGAGACTCAGGCCAGGGAGGAGGCAGAGTCTCAGAGGAGGGATAGGTGGCCGACACAATCTTAAGCCGGCGCCCAAGCGGGTAAAGCCCACTGATTCGAGATTGGGAGGCCAGAAGGGTCGCACTCGTGGGAAGTGCGGCAAGAGTCACGGGGGATTTTGTCAAGCAGGTGCTTGCTACAAGTGTGGCAAGGAGGGGCGCATAGCCAAGGATTGCCCCAAAGGGTTTTGTCTTCAATGTAACCAGACCGGTCATCGGAAGGCCGAATGCCTGCAACTGTTGTAGGGGTCAACGTAGGGATTTGTACCTGCTGCTATTCGAGCTACTAAGAGTCGGCCAGTGAAGGCTGAGGTAATAAAGGCTCGCGGGAGAGCCTTTTAGTTGATTGCGGAAGAGGTCTGTGCAGCACCCGACGTTGTGGTTGGTATGTGATCTTTTGCTTATTTGTTTGCTTATATATGATGCTTATTTGTGATATGTTTAGGTACTTTTCTTGTGAATTTTGTACCTGCTTTTGGTTTTGTTCGACTCGGGTGCGAGTCGATCTTTCGTATCTTTAGCATTTAGTCGCCACATAAGTATGTGGCAAGAGGCGTTGAGTCGGCCTCTGAGAGTCTCTATAGCCGATGAGCATGCGGTGTTTGCGACTGATGTGATCTAGGGATGTGTGCTCGAGATTTTCATAGTTAATTTTCCGATAGATCTGGTACCGATCGCGATGGGTGATGTCTGTGTTATTGTAGGCATGTCTTGATTGAGTCGATTCAGAGTTATGATCGACTGTGAGCGTCAGTTGGTGACGATATGAGACCCTAATAGGGGAGTGCTTACTATATATGGAGAGGGTACCAGATATAGGTCAACATTTTGTTTGGCTGCTAGAGCGAGACAGAGCTTGCAGGCATGGTTGCATGGGTTTTCTAGCGTATTTGTCGGATACGCGGGATATTGTGGAGAGACCGAGTGTTATCGCTGGGGTTCCGGTGGTTAACGAGATTCCCGACGTATTCCCTGAGGAGTTACCGGGTGTGCCTCCGAGAGGCAGGTGGAGTTTCGCATTGATTTTCTTTCAGGGGCGACACCTATCGCAAAGACACCCTATCGCCTTGCGGCGCCAGAGATGCAGCAATTATTCTCGTAGCTTCATGAGCTGTTGGGAAAGGGATTTATCCGACCGAGTAGCTCACCATGGGGAGCATCGATCCTTTTTGTTAAGAAGAAGTATGGTTCACACCGGATGTGTATTGATTACCGAGAGTTGAACAAATTGGCGGTCAAGAATCATTATCCATTGCCGAGGATCGATGATCTGTTCGATCAATTGCAAGGTGCATCTTGGTTATCCAAGATCGATTTGAGGTCTGGATATCATTAGATGAGAGTTCGTGAGGAATATATTATGAAGACAACATTTAGGACTCGTTATGGGCATTACGAGTTCGTGGTGATGCCTTTTCAGGCTCACCAATGGACCAGCAGCGTTCATGGATCTCATGAACTGGGTATACAGACCTATGTTGGATCATTTGGTGATCGTGTTCATTGACAATATTTTGGTGTATTCGAGGTCTAGAGAGCAGCACGATGAGTATTTGAGATAAGTTCTCAAAGTATTGAGATCGGAGAGGCTTTATGCCAAATTCTCCAAGTGTGACTTCTGGTTATGAGAGGTCCAATTCTTGGGACACCTCGTTAATCAGAATGGGATTTTGGTTAACCCAGCCAAGATTGAGGAGGTTATGAGTTGGGAGGTGCCGAGGTCCCCCACTGAGATCAAGAGTTTTCTGTGGTTAGCCGGCTACTACCGAAGGTTTATTAGAGATTTCTCCAAGATTGTTGTTCCTCTCACCAAGTTGACCCAGAAGGGTGTTGCTTTTGTTTGGGGTCCCAATCAACAAACCTTGTTTGAGACTCTTCGCCAGAGTTTGTGCAAAGCACCAGTGTTAGCTCTTCCTGAGGGAATAGATTACTTCGTGGTTTTCTGTGACACATCTATATATCAGGGTTAGGTGCAGTGCTTATGTAGAGGGGGCACGTGATAGCAGATGCATCGAGAGTGCTGAAGCCTCAAAAGACGAGATATCCCATCCACGATTTAGAGTTGGGGGCAGTCGTGTTTCCCCTCAAGATCGGGCGACATTACTTGTACGAGGTTCAATGTACCATCTACACAGACCACAAGAGTTTGAAGTAACTGATGGATCAACCTAACTTGAATATGCGCCAGAGGAGATGGCTGGACGTGGTCAAAGATTACGATTGTGAGATTATGTATCATCCAGGCAAGGATAACGTGGTGACTGATGCCCTGAGCCGCAAGGCGGAGAGTGCCCTGATTCGGGATATATGCATGAGGATTATAGTGATGACTCCGATATTGGATACCATTCGAGAAGCCCAGGCGCAGGCCATGAGACCAGAGAACCGTAATAAGGAGCGGGTGGTCGGCCAAGTGTCCGATTTTGTAATGGATAGCCAAGGGATTATGACCTTTCGAGGTCGGATTTGGTTACCTTATACGAGCGGAGCTCGTAGCACTATGATGGAGGATGCACATAGGTCGAGGTTTTTGATCCGTCCCAGGGCCACTAAGATGTATTTGGATTTAAAAAGAGACTACTGGTGGCCCTGTATGAAGAGGGATGTAGTGTGGGTAGTAGAGAGATGCCTGACCTACCGTCAAGTCAAGGCAGAGCAGTAGCGTCCTCAAGGTCCATTACAGCCTTTGGAGATTCCCCAGTGGAAGTGGGAGCAGATCTCGATGGACTTTATCACCAAATTGCCGAGGACGGCGCGTGAAGTTGATGTGATCTGGGTGATTGTGGATCGGTTGACGAAGAGTGCGCACTTGCTTGATATTAGTGAGAGCTATTCTGCGGAGAGGCTGACAGAGATTTATGTGCGAGAGGTGGTAGCTTGGCTTGGAGTGCTGACATCTATAGTTTCGGATCAAGATGTGCGTTTTACTTCCAGATTCTGGAAGAAGTTCCATGAGTAGTTGGGAACACGATTTTTTAGTACCGCCTACAACCCACAGAAAGACACACAGAGTGAGCGGATGATTTAGACGCCCGAGGACATGCTTCGGGTATGCGCTATGGATTTCGGTGGGAGTTGGGATTCATACCTAACTTTGGCTGAGTTTTCCTATAACAAAAGCTATCACTCGAGCATCGGTATGCATCCCTTTGAGCTTCTTTATTGGAGGAGGTGTCATACTCCCATCTGCAGGGGAGAGGTGGGGCAGAGAGTTATGGGTGACACCGAGATAGTGTTGAAGATAACCGAGCAGATTTAACAGGTCCGACAGAGGTTGCAAAAGGCCCAGAGCCGTCAGAAGGGTTACACAGACAGAAGACGATCCAAGCTTGAGTTCCAGGTCGGAGATTTTGTGCTTCTGAAAGTTTCCCCATGGAAAGGAGTAATTCGGTTTAGGAAGCGGGGCAGGTTGGGGCCTCGATATATTGGACCTTTCAGGGTAATTGCCAGGGTAGGCAAGGTAGCATATCAGTTGGAGCTACCTAAGGAGTTGAACCAGATCCATAGCACCTTCCACGTGTCACAGTTGCAGAAGTGTGTGGATAATGAGACGATAGTAGTACCATTAGAGGACATTCAGGTGGATGCGAGCCTGAATTACATCGAGAGGCCGATCGCGATCCTAGATCGGAAAGTGAAGGTTCTGAGGAACAAGGAAGTGCCTCTGGTTCAAGTCCAGTGGTAACATCGAAAGGGATCTGATTTGAATTGGGAATCAGAATCAAAGATGTCGGAGCAGTACCCCGAGTTATTTTGGGAGCAAGACTTCGATGGCAAAGTTTGATTCTAGTGGGGGAGAATTGTAACATCCCGAAATCAGGTATATCTCCTTGGCCCTTCTTCTTTCCTTAAGTTGTCAGTTTTAGCCCTTGTGTAGTTTGTGTGATGAACGAGTACGATGGGCGTAATAGTACGCCACACGTACTCGTGAGCTTATTAATGACGCGGAGCATGCCTGGTACACGGGGCGTACTAGGCCTAGAATGAAACCCTAATTCTAAATGAACCCCCATATTTAAAGAATGTTATGGCCTCATTGTTGGACACCATTTCCAGATACTTGTCCAACCAAAACCCTAATCCTCATTCTTGTAGCTAGAGAGTGCCCTTGAGAGTTTGTTGGCGTGTTCTTGGGACATAAGAGTGGAAAGGAAGATTTGGAGAAGGATTAAGATCCCAAGCACTTGGATCTGAGCTTAGCAGTGTGAGAAGCTTCATTTGGATGTATAAAACTTCAAACTTTCTTCCTTTTCTGTTGTGTGTTCTTATTTAGGATGTTTTAGGGTTGTTGTCACACCCCGCTAAAGCGGAAACGCAAGGTATGACAGCGATAACGGTTTCAATGCAAAAGATAAAGATACATCACCATAGCAGTATTTAAAACTTTACAACCCATAGCTTCAAAAGAAACAAAATACAAGTTTTTCAAAATAACATTGTTCAAAATATAGCTTCATAATAGCTTCAACACGAGGCAGCATGCTCTATGATGATGAATCCTTACATCCACTTACTAATTACTTCCTGAAAAAGCATGTAAAACGAGCGTCAACTATGAAAATAGTTGGTGAGTATCACAAGTTTATAAAAATCGAGCGTACAATAAGGCTTTTCGTAAATACAAGTACATTGCTTCAATGATAAACAAGTTGATTGCTATTAATGAATACAAGTTTATTGCTATAACGAGAAACGAGTTTGTATGTGTATGAGCAAACAATGAGTCTCAACCAAACCTATGACTGAAGCCCTATCGAGATCTATGCTTATCGTTCCATAGATGAATATGGTATCATGCACTCCAGTGATTCGGGCGAGTGAGGAGTTGTCAATTCCTAATAGCGCTATGCATAACGACCATTGGCTCAAAGAGTTAATGGTTAGAGATAAGGGAAGGGCCTTAGTACGATAAGTTCTCATGTTCCGTGTTGCATAGACATACATAAAGAAACATAACAATACAATAGCAATCATGTTTGATACAATTCAATTTAAATACAACATGCAAACAGTAGTTTTTCTGGACATGCTTTTCCACCCCAAAACATAAAAACCGAAAATAGGGGAGGGTGCGTGAATACTCACGATGTTTTGTGTAGACACAAGCGGTACTTCGGGATGCACCAACGTCTTACTACCGGGATCCTACGACATCAAACACATGCACTAGTGAGTTTCCATGTCGATATCTAATGCTAATATACTAAACTCTACATATAGGGAAATGCCAATTTATGTTTTAGTATTGGATTTTATATCAATTAGTTACACTTTTTCTGAAGTAATGAAATTCTATATATCGGGCGATTAATTACAACCTTGGAATATAAACTTTCCAAATTTTTAAGTCCTTATTACAACATAAATTCACGAAAATAGCATTCGAGGGATAAAAATTCTCAAACTTTTTATTTAACTGTTATTACACAATACTAAGCTGGGAAAATTATAAAAATGGATTTCCAAGCTGTTTAATTATATTTTATGATTTTTGAGCATTTATTTCAATAAAAATTGAAATAAATAGAAAACAGTTTCCAAAATTACCCAAACTTTTTATTTAATTGTTATTATACATAAATAGGCCGGGAAAAATATAAAAGATATTTTTCAGTGGGTATTTCTATTTTTCCTTGCTTTATTCCTTTAAACAGTCATTAATTAAAGAAATAATATTAAACAGTTAAAATAAATCACCATAAATTTTTGTAACATCATTTACAGTATAAATATCCTGGGAAAAATATCAAAAGTGGTTTTCATAATGTATAAACTGGTTTTGGGTATTTATGTATATTTAAGTGTATTTTAGTGCAATTAACTTTAGAAAATAAGAGAAAAATAGTTTACACTAGAGAAAAATATTCAAAATTGTTATGTAACCTCCTACTCTATAATATTATATCCTGGTAAATTTTCATGAATTTTGGAAAATAAGAACTATTTCTCCCATTTTTAGACCATTATAATTACCAAAAATTGGGAAAAATAGTAAAACATGATGGAAAATATTGAAATTATTTTCTGGAGTCACCCATCACAGGTAAGGTATGCGAAAATTGTTAGATACAATTTTCACATCTTATAAAGTGGTTTTGTAATTTATCATGTCCTAAATAAAAGAAAATTAGAAATCATATGAAACAATAACAAAAATTGCTGAAATTTGGTGAGGGGTCATTATTCCCCATAAGGATCATCCATGAATTTATTTAGGATTTATTGACCTCTAGAAGTATTTTATATGATTTATGCCCTTGGTTTTAGCAATAATTCTAATAAATCAAAGAAATAACAAAAGCTCTTGAAATTTTCCAGATTATCTCATGCATGCAAGGGCTTTCAAAAGGAAAAATGTAAAAAAATGTATTCAGAAGAGAAATGAGGGTAATGATTCCGAACAATTTAAGAAAAGTTGCATGCAATAATGCATGAAGTGTAAATGTGGCTGAAGTTCATGAATTTGTGTAGCCCATTTAGTGAGGTTTTAAGCCACGAAATTTCAACCATAATTCACTAGATATGTTAAGTTTCTAAGGTATTTTTCCTCAGATTTCTGGTTGCGTTTAAGGCCATTGTTTAAGCAAGATAAAAATAGTGATCACAGAAAAAGAGTTGTATGTGCAACCTTTTTGTAAAATCTGCTAAAAATCGGATACTTAATATTTTACAGTGAGACCAGTTGGGTTTGAAAGTTAACTCTTGGAACTAACCAATACAAAAAGAATATCATGATTTGGTTAAGAAATGACTGAGTTATGACTGTTCAAAGTCGAACAAAGTAATCTGGCAGATTGCATGTTTGCTTGTGTGCATTATTAGGGTATTTCAACAAGAACATCATGCATGTCTTTGGTAAGGCCCGATTTCTAACACATGCATGGAATGAATGAGCATCCAAGATGTACTAGAAATGGTTTAAATGCTTTTGTTCATGCATGAACACAAGAGAAATGGAGAAGAACATGAAATATTAGGTTTTGATGTCACATGATCATATGTGCATCTTTTCCACTCCTTACATGGGTTTGATCCCGGATTTTCACCATCTCTAACACATGCATTGTGTTATGGTGAGAATCTACAAACCACAAGGGGAGAATAAAGATTTCTAGCCATGGAAAGGCATAGAATCCGAAAAGTAGAGAAGACTAAGAAGAAAAAGAGGTTTAACCATGAAACTATGGAAGAAGATGTTGTTGTTTACCTTGGTTTTGACCTTGAGAGAAGTAAGAACACTTCAAGGGCTTCACAATATCGAAATTTTGCAGAGAAATGAGAGGATTTTCGTGAGTTTAGAGAGAGGGAAGAAGAGAGTGAAGTGTGTGAAGAGAGTGAAGTGAGAGAGTGAAGAGGGAAGAGGTGGAGTAAGGGTTTAAGCTTAATGATTGTGTTTTGGGGAAGAGAGAGGGCATGGGGAGAGGTGATGGCCGGTTTTTTTTGCATGCATTTTGGCCTCCTCTCTCCTAAATTTTAAACTTTATAAACTTCCCTCCTATATTTTGTATAAAAACATTCATTTTTATAAAATGTTTATTAAGCAATTTGATTTATTTAAAAATCTTGTTTTCAACAAATAATTTATGATTAATACTTGTAATTTATATTTCTAGTTCATTGGTATAATCCATAATTTGATTAATAAAATTTGATATTAGGAAGTTTATAGACAAATTTTATAAAGTTTTTAAGCTTTATAATTTATAACTTTGGATTTTTGGCTCTTTAGGGTTTTTGGAATATTGTTTGATATTCAACAACATGTTGAAGTATAATTAGAATGTTTTAATTTATTTTTAGAGTTTTATACCCTATTTCAATTATAACAAAGCTTGAAGCTTTATTCTAATTATAGTATTGGCATTTCCTATTGTAGCTAAGCAACTTACTAGAATTGTAAGTATCAAGTATATTAGTCCTAGACCTTAGTTGGATCCTAGTTTATGCAAGATTTTTGACCTAATTTATACTACTAGGTCATGGCATGTTGTGCATGAATGGTTATTATAAAGATGCATGAGTCCAAGAATGACCTGAATTGGCAGTTGTCACAGTATCCCCCACTTAAAAAGAATTTCGTCCCGAAATTCATTCTATGTCATCGCTTGTCATCGCAAGGGAATAGTTGCGGATACTTTTCCTTTATGTAGTCCTCGCGCTCCCAGGTGTACTCCGGTCCGCGTTTTGAGTTCCATCGAATTTTCACAATCGGAATCTTACTCCGCTTAAGTTGTTTTACCTCCCTGTCAAGGATTTCTATCGGTTCCTCAACGAAGCTCAGCTTATCATTGATCTTAATTTCCTCCAGGGGTACTATCAATGTTTCGTCGGCTAGACATTTCTTAAGGTTGGAGACGTGGAATGTGTCGTGAATGGCGTTTAACTCTTGGGGCAATTGGAGTTTATACGCTACTGGACCAATCCTTTCAAGGATTTCAAAGGGTCCAACATATCTCGGGCTTAGTTTTCCTTTCTTACCAAAACGCACAAGCCCTTTCCAAGGCGACACTTTTAAAAGTACCTTGTCTCCTACTTGGAATTCTAATGGTTTTTGACGATTATCCGCATAACTTTTCTGACGATCTCTAGTAGCTTTAAGCTTATCCTTGATGATAGCAATCTTGTCGGATGTTTCCTGGATAAGTTCGACTCTAGTCAACTGTCTGTCTCCGATTTCTGTCCAGCATAAGGGCGAACGACACTTGCGTCCATACAATGCTTCATATGGAGCACATTGGATACTCGTATGGTAACTGTTATTGTAGGAAAACTCAATTAGGGGTAAATGAGTATCCCAATTTCCTTTGAACTCAATGACACACGCTCGTAGCATGTCTTCCAATGTTTGTATTGTTCTCTTTGTTTGCCCATCTGTCTGAGGGTGGTAAGCTGTGCTCAAATCTATCTTGGTTCCTAGTGCCCTCTGTAACATCCACCAAAATCGAGATGTAAAATGACTATCTCTATCAGAAATGATAGATAGGGGTACACCATGCAGAGAAACAATTTTGTCGATGTAGATTTGGGCCAATTTTTCCATCTTGAAATCTTCTCGAATGGGGAGAAAGTGTGCAGATTTCGTCAGTCGATCCACTATGACCCAAATTGAGTCATGACCTTTAGCAGTTCTAGGAAGTTTGGTAACAAAGTCCATAGATATTTGCTCCCATTTCCATTGGGGAGTTTCAGGTTGTTAACCCTTGGAATCCAGACCCTGTCTTTAAAATAACGAACTCCATCAGGTTTGGTTTCAAATCTTTCTTCCAAACCATGTAAAGTTTCGCCTGGAAGATTTTCCTTGCATAACGCTTTCTCCTGGGCATTAATGATTTGATATTTCAAGCTTGTCTGAATTACCATTCCCAAAGCTCTCACATGGGAAGGTTTCACTCTTTCTTTCCTACTAAGAGCGTCGGCTACTACGTTAGCCTTCCCTGGGTGATATCGTATCTCACAATCATAATCACTAAACAACTCTACCCATCTTCTCTGCCGCATGTTTAACATTTTCTGATCCAGGATATGCTGAAGGCTTTTGTGATCGGTATAAATGGTGCACTTGGTTCCGTACAAATAATGCCTCCATATCTTAAGGGCGAAAACTATTGCTCCTAGTTCTAGATCATGGGTGGTATAATTCTTCTCGTGCGGTTTGAGTTGTCTGGAAGCATATGCAATGACCTTATCTTTTTGCATTAGCACACATCCTAATCCTTGATGAGACGCATCACAATACACCACAAAGTTCTCTAATCCTTCTGGTAAAGCCAGAATTGGTGCATTGCACAGCTTGTTTTTCAGGATTTGAAACGCCTCTTCGTGTTTCTCTTCCCAGAGAAATATTTTTATCCTTTTGGGTCAAAGATGTTAATGGTTGAGCAATCCTAGAGAAATTCTCAATGAAGCGTCTGTAGTACCCAACTAATCCTAGGAATTGTCGTATTTCTGTCGGGGTTTTGGGGGCCTCCCATTTCTTGATTGCCTCTATCTTAGCTGGATCTACATGGATTCCTCTTTTACCGATCACATGACCAAGAAAATGTACTTCCCGAATCCAAAATTCACACTTAGTGAACTTGGCATACAATTTCTGTTCCTTCAACAGCTCCAACACTAGCTTTAGATGTCTATTGTGATCTTCCGAGTAAACAAGTATGTCATCGATAAATACAATTACAAACCTGTCTAGGTATGGTCTACAGACCCTATTCATCAAATCCATGAATACAGCGGGTGCGTTCGTTAGTCCAAAAGGCATGACTAAGAACTCATAATGTCCATAAAGGGTTCTAAATGCTGTTTTGTGAATGTCCTCTTCGTGAATTCTTAGCTGATGATACCCTGACCGAAGGTCGATTTTTGAGAAGTAGGAAGCGCCCTGCAACTGATCGAACAAGTCATCTATTCTAGGGAGGGGATATCGATTCTTGATTGTCAACTTGTTCAATTCTCTGTAATCAATGCACATTCGGAACGAACCATCTTTCTTTTTGACGAATAACACTGCGGCTCCCCAAGGTGAAGAACTTGGTCGAATAAACCCTTTGTCTAGAAGTTCTTGACGTTGTCCGGATAGTTCTTGCATCTCGGATGGTGCAAGGCGATATGGTGCTTTTGCTACCGGTGCCGCTCCGGGAATTAAGTCTATCCGAAATTCGACTTGTCTATAAGGGGGTAGACCGGGCAATTCCTCCGGAAATACTTCGGGATAGTTTTGAACCACTGGAATCTCCTTGAGTTGCTTAGCTTCAGGTTCTCTTTCTAGCACGTGGGCCATGAATGCAATACAATTCTTTTTCAGGTACTTGTGAACCTTCACGCTTGATACTATGTTTAAACTTCTTCCTGGCTTCTCACCATGTATGATAAGGGTTTCTCCATTAGGGAGAGGCACTCTAATGACTTTCTCATAACAACCAATGTCCGCTCTATTTTTGGATAACCAATCCATCCCTACTATCACATCAAAACTACCTAGCTCTATAGGAATTAGGTCAATGCTAAAGAGTTTATCAGCTAAATTCAAAGTACAACCAAGAATTATATCATTAGCCCTAATTTCATACCCATCAGCAAGTTCAATAGCATAAGCATTCCTCATCTTTACCGATTTCAAGCCAATTAACGGTCTAAATGCTAAAGAAACAAAACTCTTATCTGCTCCTGCATCGAATATTACTGATGCAAAATGGTTGTTCAGGAGGAACGTACCTGTTATCACTTCAGGGTCCTGACGAGCTTCTTCTGCACCAATCACAAAGGCTACACCTCTTGGCTGTCCAACTTGATTTCCTTGAAAGTTTTGCCTGGCTTGGCCTTGTCCATTGTTACCAGGTCCATTGTTCAGTTTAGGACATGCTCTACGGAGATGATCAATACTCCCGCACTCGTAACATGTCCTTTTTCCCTCCTTATTCACCTTACAATACTTCGAGTAATGGCCTGTTTGCTTACAGTTTTGGCACACCGGGAAAGCTCCCTTGTGAAGGAAGTTACACTTATTGCACTTCGGAAGCGGCCCTGAGTACTGCTTTCGCTCCTGCACTTCTTGTCCTTGAGTTTTCACTGGTTCTTGCTCCTGGGCTCTTACCATAAAGTTTCTTGAGACTTTCTGCTTCCTCCCTGACTTGCCTCCACACTTCTTCTCTCCCTGATTTGTTGGCTTCCTCTTGCTACTAGAGCTTTCCTTTGCTGATGCTCCCATCCTTATCACATCATTGGTTAGTCGATTTGCTAGGCTTACTGCACTTTGAATGGTATTTGGGTTTGCTGAGGTAACCATTCCCCGAATCTCTAGTGCCAGACCCCAGATGTAACGATCTATCCGTTTCTCCTCAGGAGTAACCATGTGAGGTACTAGTTTTGCTAGTTCATGAAATCGGACTGTGTACTTCTCTATTTGTGTTCCAACCATATAATGGTTCCAGAATTCATATTCAAGTTTCTGAAGTTCATCCTTGGGACAATACTCCTCTATCAGCAGCTTCTTTAGGTCTTCCCAAGTTAGCTGATATGCTGCTGTACGGCCTCGGGTTTGCACTAGAGTATTCCACCAGGTTAATGCCCTATCTTGGAATAGGCAAGATGCATACTCAACTTTGTTGCGCTCGAGGCATTTGCTAATATGAAGGACCGACTCCATGCTGTCAATCCATTTCAGTAACCCGACCGCACCTTCCTTTCCATGGAACTCCTTAGGTTTACAGGCCATAAAGGACTTGTAGTTGCATTCTCTTTCATTGTTTCCCCGGTTTCCTCCACTACTTCCTTGGTTAGCATTAAGTCCTGCAGTTACTTGAGTAAAAATGTTTGGGATTGCTTGCATGAGTTGTTGTGCTACCATTTGAGCAACATCGGGCGTTTCGTTCTGTGGGCGCCCGCGATTAGGCCTTCCTGACATGGTTCTATGACACAGGAGAAGAAATACGTATAAATACATAAAATAATGTATAATATGTATTTCACTACCATTTTGAAAACCGTAAGTGTTGTCAAATTAATGGGTTGCATTAATACTATGCATATAGATTTGAGAAAGGAAAGAAAAGAAAAATCTCTTTTATTCAACCATTTACCAAATAAATTTTAGGGTTTGACCTCATAGTAAAAGTTTTCAAACATAAAATAAAATTTTTCATTACCATTTGAAATAATCTTAAAACCAAACCAATACGTCAATCCCAAAATAAAGTTTGAAATATTTTTCCCAAAAGACACCCAACATGGGTTTTCATTTCAAAACAAAATAAAACAAAATACTGAAATCAGAACCAAAAGCCAATCGCTATCCCAACAAGAAGCATCAACACCACAATCAGGAACAGCCCACCAAACACATAATATGCTGTCATCGCATGACCTGCCTCTCGTCTAGTAGCACTAGCAGTGTCAGCAGTCTCCATCGAATGCTGATACAGGATTTCCATTCCTGCCAAGACTTCATCCAAAACTTCTCGATGCCCAGCTATCACAGCGAGACTGTGACGTAGGCCCGCTGCTATCGACTGCAATCTCCGGGACTCCTCCGGGGTCATACCTGGCTGTCTGACAGGTATCCCTATGACTCGATGAAGTGGCGGTGCTCTCAGTCCTGCAACGCTGGGTCCTACCTCGCTAGGTCCTTCCGTGCCAAGTCCTGCTGTGCTGGCGGGTATCCTTCCTTGAATGGGAACACTCTTCCTCGCTGTCCTCCGAATGCGAAGTCCATAAAGCGGTGGCTGTGGCAACACCGATGTCGGTGATGCCTCGCGTCGTTGACTCGGGGCGTTGTCATTGCTGATCTCCACCGAGTTCCCAGTATCTTCCGTATCCTCTGATGGGTCTTCTTCTACCGAGGCGGGGGGATTACATCGAGGGATAACAGTGACGTAGCCGGATTCATCGGCTGAGGCGGTAGCGCGGGAAGATGACGATGTTGACATAGTGGACTGTGACATAGTTTCAATGAGATATGAAATAAATGACAATGCATGCCTATAATATGCAATGCTTACACACACCAAAATTAACCTTTTGAAATTTTGAAATAAAGTTTTCTCAAATATTTTTGTTGAACATATTCCCATTATAATTAGCTCAAGCTTTGTATAAATCTTTTCTTAATTAAACATAGGTGATCAGACTATGTTTAATCAAGGTCCAATAATACAACTCCCGACCTAATTATACTAGTAATATGTTTGATGTAAAAAGAATTTCTTTGTAAGTTTTAGTTATAGGTTGTGTTTTCTTAAAGAAAAACCGATGTTCTCTATAACTTTAGCTCTGATACCACTTCTGTCACACCCCGCTAAAGCGGAAACGCAAGGTATGACAGCGATAACGGTTTCAATGCAAAAGATAAAGATACATCACCATAGCAGTATTTAAAACTTTACAACCCATAGCTTCAAAAGAAACAAAATACAAGTTTTTCAAAATAACATTGTTCAAAATATAGCTTCATAATAGCTTCAACACGAGGCAGCATGCTCTATGATGATGAATCCTTACATCCACTTACTAATTACTTCCTGAAAAAGCATGTAAAACGAGCGTCAACTATGAAAATAGTTGGTGAGTATCACAAGTTTATAAAAATCGAGCGTACAATAAGGCTTTTCGTAAATACAAGTACATTGCTTCAATGATAAACAAGTTGATTGCTATTAATGAATACAAGTTTATTGCTATAACGAGAAACGAGTTTGTATGTGTATGAGCAAACAATGAGTCTCAACCAAACCTATGACTGAAGCCCTATCGAGATCTATGCTTATCGTTCCATAGATGAATATGGTATCATGCACTACAGTGATTCGGGCGAGTGAGGAGTTGTCAATTCCTAATAGCGCTATGCATAACGACCATTGGCTCAAAGAGTTAATGGTTAGAGATAAGGGAAGGGCCTTAGTACGATAAGTTCTCATGTTCCGTGTTGCATAGACATACATAAAGAAACATAGTTCAATTATAGATGTACTAGAACATGTTCCCCACTTCTCGTACCTTGGCATTCAAGAACTTCCAAATAACACCTTACTTTAGGTAACTATTCAATCATTAAGAGAGAAGATAGATATAGAAATGCATATGTTGTATCCCAGTTCAGATGTCTTCCAATTACACAAAGGGAACAACATATGACTAACGTTGATAGAGGGTTAGAGAGATAGTAGGGTGCATATGTTGTGTCCCAAGTTGGATCATCTGATCACGCAGAGGGGACATCATATGGCTAACGGATAGAAAGAATTGCATAGATAAGAAGATGCATAGAAATATAGTTGCATATGTTGCATTCCAGGTTGGATATGTATCAATCACACAGAGGATGCAATATATGATTGATAGAAAGAAAGCAAGAAGATAATTTCCTACAAACCTACTTTATCTGACCCCCCCCAGTCGCCCTATCAGTACTGAAATTAAGGACATGAGTCCATCCACGAGGAAATGTCAAGCCACAATTCTAGATACATATGACTTTTAGTGTATCCCGCAAGTTCCCATGTTTATCTCACTGCTCAATCTACCCAAACGCCGTATTGTCAGTCCAAATAGAACTATCTGAGTTCACACTGTCAAGTCCTTTCATTGCCAATCTATGTCTAATCCTTTTTTAAATCCTTCGTGCCTACCAACGCATTAAACACGGAGTCTAGACAATTCAGATTCAGTACTTTACACTTGTTTAAGCTGCCCGTTATCACTCAATCTTGATATCACTTCCCAAATAAGCACTTACAAATGAAAAACATAAGTACATATTTTTTTAATTTTTTATTTTTCTTAATTTTTGGATTTTCATTTCTCCCCCTTAATTTGGATATAGGGAAGAAATAAAATAAATACGCAAAATTAAAAAAAAAAAATTGTCTTTGAAACAAATCATTTTAAGAAGACTCAGGAGTATTGAGAAGAAAACTCAAACCGTAAGTCACCAATTGAATTTGCATCTAGATGATTTGAGAACAACACACATATTTTAATCATGGAGCATATCCGGAAGTTCTTCACATCGTTAAGTACAATCCCCATTTGTGATCCTTTCTTTTCCTCCTTTCCCATAAATGACACATACACTCAATGAAGGTTCTGAGTGATGTAAAATTGAGATATGTCCATTATCATGTGCTTGGAATAGCCATTATCAACAAACTGAAGTATGATGATATTCCTCCAAACCTGCTCCAGCACAAAGTATGGAATTAGTTGGTCTTTGGAACCCAGTCCATTTTGAAATTGAGTTGACCTTTATCATCTATGCAAGGTACTCTCGCCCATGACATATCCTGCTTATCACAAACAAAATATGAAGAAATGTTAGAATCATTTGGTGATTTAGGAGTTTGAACTTTTGGTACCCATTTATAGTCAGATTTAACCCTTTGGATTCCTTATCACTTGCTTTTGAACTTGAAGCCGATCGCTGAGATGAATTTGACGTAACCAGTCTTGGTTTCGCTAGAGCATCTCTTGAATTTTGCTTCTTGGTCGGCAATTCCTTCCTGACCTTAGGAGTTTGATTCTTGCCATTCTTGGCATTCCAATCACCATTGTTTGAACGTGGCCTCAAAGGGTTTCTTTTGGAAAATCTCCATATTGGAGCATTCTGCCATCCTTGTGCATAATGGGGACATATGTGCGATTTTGACAATTTCTAGCAATGTATCCAGGCGTTCCATAGTGAAAACATGTATTTTTCTTCACATAGTAATTGTTTCTGTCTGCCCCTAGTGGCATGCCCCTGCCTTGTTTTTTATTGTTCCCACGTGCACACATACACAAACCGTCTGTTTCACTTGTTTTGGTTACCTGTATTTATCAACAACAGGTTGATTAGAAGCAACAGAATTAGAAGCGATAGATTCAAAGTTTAAGGAGACATTGGTTTGACAGTCAACAGAATCAACAAAACTATAATTTTTTTTGTTCTCATTCTCCTCATCTTCCACTACTTTATTTGCACAGGAAGTAGAATCATTAGAATCCTTTTCCTCAACACTCTCAGTTTGGCCTGATTGTTCAGTCTTAACTGAAGCTGATACATAGGATTAGCCATACTGTGTAGGTATCTCTTCCTCATTGGTCTCAAGAGGTGGGGTATAGTTGTCATCGAAAGGATGTGGAACACTATAATACCCTAGACCCTTGTTTTGATTATCTTTAAATTTTAGTTGTTTTTCTATCATCGACGCAACTGTTGGATTAGATGTCTAAGCCCATAACTATTATTAGTATGTACTTGACCCGAGAGTAGCATGGTCCATTTGGGTTGCATATAATCAGGACAATTTGTTAGGATAGACTATTGAGAGAAGGTTATATATGATTTATTAATATATTATAAGTTCTGATATATTAATATGAAATCATATGTTTTAATTAGTATTGATCAAAAATTACTTTAGTGATCAAAAGAGACTAATTAAATCTATGGGGACTGATTATGGTAATTAGTTATATTTATATGTGTTAGGCTTATGATCCATGTTGGACCAAGTTTATGTATGGATACATAAAGAGTTGGGTCACATGAACCATGGATCATAACACCTATGGGTATGGGTTTGGGTTAACCCATGACCTTTTGAATTCCACATATAAATATGTTACTTCATAGCCAAAATCACCACGAATGTATTCTTGGAGGATATGGACGGTTTTGGTGTGTATGAATTGTCACTCAAGTTTCATCCTTTGTCCATGATGTGTTGTGATTTCATTTTAGGCTTCCACACTATTGGGGCTAAGCTCTTAAGGCCAAATACATCAAGACTTAAGCTACATAAAAGGTATGTTACCCTAACTAGTATCTTATATGTTTTATGTAAAATGCATGCTAGTTATAGGTTTAATGCCTTGGAAACCATTTGCATGTATAATTTGTGAAAACATAGATCCAAGGTATTTAGGGTTGTATGTGCACCATAGGATATTGTAGTATACAAAATCCATCAGTGGTATTAGAGCCTTGGCTTGGTTTTTAATTGTAATTGATGCAATTGCTGAAAAAATCAATTTTTCTGCTGCTCTAGGCTAGGGACTCACCGAGTCCATGTACAACTTCATCCAACTCGTCGAGTTTGTTCCTGCACTCGACGAGACGGAGTCCTTGAGTGCAGATTTTCAATGTTTTTGGCTGGAATTGGACTAAAGTCATTACCCTAAGTTGTTTTTGAACTTATAAACTTGTTTTTGATGTGGTAATGATCATTCTAATCCAATTCAAAAGATAATTGTCAAAAGTTTCATGTTTTGTATTAGTTTAATGGTTACGCTAATTGCATGAAAATTGTTTGATTTGAATTGTCTTGTTCATATGTGTTTAATCTAGATCATAGTTTTTTCTTGACATGTTTGCTTGTTTATTAGATGATCTAAATGGCCTTTAATGGATTCCATAACTTGTCCTCAAGTTATGAAAAACCAAAAGTCTTTCTTGTTAACGAGTCTTTAAATGTCATGAGTTATGTATTTGAAGCATTTTCCCATAAATTATTTTATGACATCCATAACTTGTCCTCAATTTATGGATTTTCAAGAGTATTACCATTAAAAGCCATATTAAACTCATATTTTATGGATTCCAAAAGTTTTTTGAATTGTTCAAAACTTGCCCTCAAGTTTTGGAATTTGTAAAATTACCCCTATGTATACTTTAATTTCAACCCTTAGAATTTTAAATAGTTTAAAGTCCAACCCTTATATTATTATAATATTATAGGTTTAATATATATATATATATATATATATATATATATATATATATATATATATATATATATAAGAGTAAGTCAGTCTTATTGTTAGTAGACCTCATTCACGAAGCCTGTCTATAAGGGGGTATAAGGTTACTGCCTATAAAATGGCAGTGTAATGGGTGTCCACTCTCACCCACCACTTCGTTGACTGGTGGAGGGTCATTAGCCGAACGGGTTTGACAAGACATTAATTCTCCTTTCATTAAAATTATAATGATAAAATTCAAGTAACTAAACTTTATTAAATTCCCAATCTTAGCTACTTTAGGAAAATGTGAATTTGGTGCTAATACATGAAATAACACTTTCTACCTTACCAAGTCGTTGGTGGAGCGTGTGTGGTTAACCGACACACTAACATGGACTTGTAAGAGTGGAAAAGGGTAACTTAATGTTTATCATAGATTAGTAGAGCGCGTGTGATGGGTTTTACACAAAATAACATCCTATGTGTTCATCCAAACCCTAAGGATTGGATCTAGGTTTCTCTATTGTACCTGCAATTCATCCAAGACTTTCAAACCCTAGATCTAGCATATGAAATTCAAAATTAACATAATAAATAGATCTATACGTTTACCTTGTTGTTGATTGAAGATCTTGAAGCCTTGAGAACCTTAGAACCTCAAATGTTGTGCCTTTAATGAATCACAAACACCAAGAGCAATTGGAGGAAGTAAGAGAGAGAGAGAGAGAGAAGGAAGAGGAGAAATTTGGCTCTAGGACTTCTAGGGTTCAATTGGGCGATTTTCTCATGCCCAAGGGTCCTTTATATAGGTGTAGGAATTAGGGTTTCACTCATTATCCTTATCTGGTTACTTAGCCACCAAGTATCCCATAAGATAATTTTAGAATCCCTACCATGGACGAATTCTTAAGGCTTTATCCCTAGAATTCGTCCACTCTATCTTCTAGGGGTTCCTTACCCAACTTTGCAATTATCACATAATTACAGTTCAGCCCCCTAGTTCAGTTAACTTCTTTTGAACACAAAACTAATTAGTAATTAATTATTGACCAATGTTAATTAAACAAATATGATTTATCTTTTAATATATTAATCTTATAATATATTAATAAACCATAATAACCTCTTTCTCTATCATTCTTCCAATCAAGTTGCTTTGGTGAAGGTAACCCAAAAGACCATGCACAATCGGGTCAAGTACATACCAAATATAGTTATGGACTTAGACACTAATCCAACAGTCTCTCACTTGGATAAGTCTAATAACTACAAATGCAAATGCAATTTCTGGATCCGATTAGCAATCACAGTTCTCAAAACTCTTGATCTTATCAATAACCTGTCCTTAAGATAAGAGATAGTATAATCCTCTGTTCTAGATATCGTGTGGACAATTACATGGAACATGATCATACTTATTGTCCAACAATTTGGTTCTCGATCTTAGATTCGTCTGACATAGACCGTAATCGAACACATCAATTCAATCCCGACCAGGTCCTACACATAAGTCAAATTAAATCCTCGAGGGGCCTTGATATTGCTTTTATCCTCTTAGAATAAAAGGAACAGATAAACTTCGACTTATGTGCATTTACCATTCAGTAATCAAATCATACACAACAACGCATTTTATAACATTAAATTACTGATGCTTAAGCATTATCAATGCACAACCAACTAATAAACAATAAACCATATATCTATATCTAGGTTTTAAGACCATATGATATTATCATCTTGCGACCACTCGTGATAAATTCCATGAAGTGATTCCAGCAAGCGTGGGTTTATTCTAATACTCAAAACTTGTTCATAAGCACTCATGAACGTTGTAGCAAACTTTTGCTATGTCTAATACACATTATACAATCTACAAACCAATTCATGACAATCTTCATTCATACCTACTTCCAATATATGAACGACTATGAACCTTTCGAATAATTTCAATTATTCAAGAATCAAAACATGCAAAATGAAACAATAGGTAAATAATTAACATAAGACAATATCTTTACTCGTAAATAATACCTATTTATTTAATCATCAAATGTCAATTACATTTATCTATTACACGTTTCTTAACTATCTAATCTAAACTAATATTGTCCTTCAGCCCGATGCTCCTAGCGTACTACAAGTGCATAACCCTACTCAGTCCCTTCGTAAGAGGATTTGTTGGGTTATCCTCCGATGATACCCTCTTCACTATGAGGAGTCCTTCTTCTACCCGATGTCGAAGAAAGTGATATTTTCTGTCGATATGTCGAGATATACCATGATCCCTCGGTTACTTAGTCAAGGCAACCGCTCTTTCGTTATCACGGAAAATTTCCATAGGCTCATGTATGGCCGGTACAACTCCAAAGTCTCCAATGAAAATTTTCAGCCATATTGTTTCCTTTGACACTTCGCTCATTGCAATGTACTCTGATTCGCACATTGAATCAACTACGATCTCCTGCTTGGAACTTTTCCAAGTCACAGCTCCTCCATTAAGGGTAAAGACCCAGCCCGACTGCGAATGGTAGTTGTCTCTGTCGGTCTAAAAACTGGTGTCACTGTACCCTCGCACCTTTAAGTCATCACTCCCACCAAGGACTAGAAACAATTTCTTGGTCCTCCGAAGGTACTTAAGAATATTCTTGACTACGATCCAATGTGCTTTGCCAGGGTTCCCTTGATATCTGTTGACCATGCTCAAAGAGAAGGCCACATCAGGGCGAGTACAAGTCATAGCGTACATGATCGAGCCAACTGCGGAAGTGTAAGGTACTCGGCTCATCTCAGCTATCTCGACTTCGGTACTCGGACTTTGAGTCTTACTCAACTTGGCATTACTTTGGATTGGTAACTCCCCTTTCTTGAAATTCTCCATACTAAAATGTTTTAGTACCTTGTCCAAGTAAGTATTTTGACTAAGTCCTATTTGTCTTTTACTACTGTTTCTCACTATCCTTATTCCGAAAATATAGGCAGCCTCTCCGAGGTCCTTCATAGTGAAGCACTTCCCGAGCCAGGATTTTACTTCCTGCAGCATCGAGATGTCATTTCCTATGAGTAGTATGTCATCAACATACAACACAAGGAAGCTTACTATACTCCCACTGGCTTTGACATATACACATGACTCATCCTCGCTTCATAGAAAACCAAACTGTTTGACTCTCTCATCGAAACAAAGATTTCATCTATGAGATGCTTGCTTTAGTCCATAAATGGACTTCTCAAGCTTACACACTCTATTAGGATGCTTCGAATCGACAAAACCCTTTGGCTGAGCCATGTAAACATCCTCAACCAAATTCCTATTGAGGAAAGCGATTTTGACATCTATTTGCCATATTTCATAATCATGAAATGCAACAATGGCCAACATCACCCTAATAGTCTTTATTTTTGCAACTGGTGAGAATGTCTCATCATAGTCAACTCCGGGAGTTTGAGTAAAGCCCTTCGCAACCAATCACACGTTATAAGTGTTCAAATTCCCATCCATGTCGGTCTTCTTCTTGAAGATCCATTTGCACCCGACCGTTTTACGACCTGGTACATGATCAACCAGACTCCAAACTTGGTTATCGTACATGGACTAATTCTCACTGTCCATTGCCTCTTTCCACTTTGCAGACTCTGGGCTTGCCATGGCTTCCTTGTAGCTGTTAGGTTCATCCAAATTTATTAATGTACTATCACTAATATACGTATCACCCTCACTTGTTATATGAAAACCATACAACACGAGTGGCACACTAACTCTTTAATCTCTTCAAGGTCGATTTGCTTCCCACTATCCTCTTGGCTTATGAGTTCTCCTTCTCGGAAAACCCCTCTCCTCGCAACGAAGACAACATTGTCACTCGATCTATATAAGAAATATCCAAAGGAATTCTACACGTAGTCGATAAAAATACACTGCTCACTACGAGGTACGAGCTTGTCGTGAGTCTCTCATCTTACGAAAGCCTCGCGCCCCCAAACCGTGATATGTGCTAACGTGGGAGCCTTCCCTATCCACATCTTTTGAGGTGTTTTGGCAACCTTCTTCGTAGGGACTAAGTTAAGGATATGGGCGACAGTCTTTAAGGCATACCCCTAGAATGAGATAGGTAGTGAAGCACGACTCATCATGGAACAAACCATGTCTAGCAAGGTTGGATTACGCCTATCAGCAACACCTTTCAACTGCGGTGTCCTAGGTGGTGTCAATTGCAAAATAATTATGCATTCCTTGAGGTAGTCGTGGAACTCAAGACTTAGGTACTCTCCTCCTCGATTGGATCGAAGCATCTTGATTTTCCTGCCCAACTGATTCTCCACTTCTTGTTAAAACTATTTGAAGTTTTCAAAGGTTTCTGAATTGTGCTTGATTAAGTAGATATACCCATATATGCTATAATAATTGGTGAAAGTCACATAGAAGCGATTCGCATCCTTTATGGTGGATATGAAGGACCCACACACATCGGTGTGTATAGGATCCAATAAACCCTCAACCCTTTCACAAGTGCCAGAGAAGGGTGACTTTGTCATATTTCCAAGTAAACAAGACTCGCACATGTCATCGTCCCTAAGGCCGAATGACTCCATCACTCCATCCTTTTGGTGTTGGGCTATGTCTTTCTTGTTGACATGTCCAAGGCGACAATGCCACAAGCATGCTTTATCCATACTATTGTAAGAAATAAAAACACACAACACATCATTTCCTAAGTTATCTACAACCATCACAGTCTTATATATTCCATTATGTGACAACCCAAGTTGCCCCGTTACATTTCTCCGTTACCGTTAACGGAATATTCCACTGTTCAAAAGTTCCGTTAATGAGAAGTTGTCAAGTTTAATAAACATTTCAATTGTGTATGTTTATATTCCGTTACGTCTTGATAAAAGGAAATAAAATACATAGCACATATTTCCATTTACTTGGGAAAATATTAGTTTATTATTACGACCACTAAATCGGGTGCGACCAAAAGCCCCGTTTAACGGAAGTATCGGGTAGAATTCCACTGTGTCCCAACTCAAAACCCTATGTAAGGGTGAGTGGAGTCCATTGGAGACTTTTTACACTCTCTCTCTATACTCTCTCTCTAGACTCGTTTTAGCCCCGAATCCGCAACCAAACGCTTCCAAATTGTAAGTCCGCTTACCCTAGCTTATTCTAAACATATTGAATCATGTTTATAGCCCAAAAATCGGACTTGGAAGCTATGAAAAAGGAGTTTACGGCCTAAGAACCTCCTTAGGCCGTAAACACCCAAAACGAGGCCAAAAGGACCAAATCTTGTCCCTAATGGCTTGGAAATAAATTGAGGAATTAGCCTAGGAGTGTTAGCACATTTAAAACAATCATTTTGTGGCATAAAAGAGAGTTTACGGCCCAAGCACATGCTTAGGCCGTAAACACCTCTAAACCTTGTTTAAATGTCCCAAAAACACTCCCAAACCACACTAGAGCTTAACACATAAATTAAGGGCTTATTCCTTTGGCTTTGGATCACTTAAACACATAAAAATGAAGGATGAAAATGAGTTTATGGCCCAAACACATGCTTAGGCCGTAAACTCCCCAAACATGCCCAAAATGTTGGTTTTTATCCCCCAAATGACCTTAGACATTTACCATAAAATACTAGGAAGGATTTAAAGGCTTAAAAACAATGAAATGAGGCTTGACTTGGAGTTTACGGCCCAAGCATATATCTAGGCCGTAAACTCCCCAAAACCCACTCAAATGATGGTTTTAATCCTCCAAAATAGCATCATACTTCATTAGAAATCACTAGAAAGGCATTAGGAGCTTTAAACTTCCCAAAACTCTAAGGATTAGATTTTACGGCCATAAACTCCTTTAGGAGTGGTTCCTTGGCCGTAAAATCATATATCAAGCCCTTAGAGGCCTCAAACCCACTCATGCCTTTTATGAAAAGTCCTTAGAAAAACCCCATGAGCAAGCTAGAAGCATTAAACACCCAAGAATATGACCTTGGGAGTTTACGGCCGTAAACTCCCTTGTGTTAGGCCGTAAACTCCAAAATGGTCCATATTTATGCTTTAAACCCATTCACACACTTGATAATTGAGTTTAACAAAGTTCCACAACTGATAGGAGACCCTTAGCACCCTTAAACGCTACCCGGGACCCCAAACACTTAACCAAAAGTGTTTTCCGCTCCTTTGAGCGCGTATATTTGTGTAATTAGCATTAAATATACTAATTGTAAGTGAACATATGTTATCATATGTTAAATAGGTCAGTGAGTGTGTTCGAGTCCTTACGTGGCACCGAACGCCCAAACAACACTCTCGTCGGACCTACTTACACCAGGTGAGTTCATACCCTTGAATGAACCTTTTAATGTTTTTAAATGTTTTATAGGGGGGAATACAAGTTAAACATGCCAGTTATCATGTCAATCGCATATGATTGATAACCCGCATGCACAAGATTTTACCACTTTACATTGTTTTACCGAGTGGGACACTAAAATGATTTTTACCTGTTTCATAACTTTTACTTATACTGATTTATTCAAATTCATTCTAAATTGGTTTATGAAAGATCCTCTAAGGTTTTAAACGTATTTTACAAAGGAATACAATTTGTGATTTTCTCTGTACATAAAGGCTTTTCATTAAAGATTTCCCTTTGACGTATACTTTTACTTGTTAAATACTGCTGCTTCACTTATACTTATTTTATACTCTGACTTGGTAACACTTTCACTTATACCTATAGTTGCTTATACTTGATGACGCTTATACTTATTCACGCTCTTACTTAGTAATATCGACTCTACTTCACTTATACTGGATATCGACTCTACTTCACTTATACTGGATATCTACTCTACTTCACTTATACTTGATACGCGCTCGCTGCACTTATTGTCGCCTCTACTTCGTGATACGCTTATACTTATTCGACACTTCTACTTCACTTGCGACCGCTCCTACTTCACTCGTTAGACACTCCTACTTCACAAGAATCACTTATACTTGATACACTTATACTTTACGATTCTGTTATTCCACACTGTATGAATTCACACCACGATGATATGTCTTCAATTATTACACACTCAGTCGTAGTTAGATGTACGTCTGTGCTTATATAGATACATATAAGTAACGATTGAAAGACTTAGGAAGGCTCTTCCGCCATATTTCCTTTTCTTCGTTGAGATGTGGTCTGGTGGGATCGGGTGGCCGTCCGAAAGTCGTTTGGTTCATTACATATATACTATGTATATGAGTATGGATACACAGGAAATTCTCCAGTCAGTTCTGTTAAGAGTCTCTACCTCTAGTCTACACTTACATTA
Organism: Lactuca saligna; assembly: GCF_052625555.1. Lineage (NCBI taxonomy): Eukaryota > Viridiplantae > Streptophyta > Magnoliopsida > Asterales > Asteraceae > Lactuca > Lactuca saligna. The sequence continues at coordinate 240,355,121 of NC_136420.1, read as the reverse complement.
GAAACCCACTCCCTCCTAGTAACACACTAACCTCTATTTGGGATGCATCTTCGGGACGCGGCCTTCTCCGTCGTCTAGTTGGTAACCAGAGTCTCCTGTAGGGAGAGCGGACATTGTGTGTATAGGCCTATATGGGATTGACAACCCCGCACCCTGACTGCTAGCTACAGTCCACGACCTACCAAGCCAAGGGGTGACAAATGTCACATTATATAGATGCTTGTAGGGCGTCTAGAACTCTAGTCAGTATGGTTACGAGTATCCTGGGTTGCCTTATAATTCATGGCTTTAAGGTAACGGTATTTCGTCAGCGATTTACACTGTATGCTGATGTCACCTTTTTCAGAGTCACACTGTTTGACCATGCTAGATGTGTCTTTCATGTGATACTGTCTGCGGTCTGTAGTCTCTGTTTTGACCTTGTGAGATGTACCTTTCATTTGGTATCGTCTGCGGTCTGTCTTCACTGTTTTGACCTTGCGAGATGTACCTTTTATTTGGTATCGTCTGCGGTCTGCCTTCACTGTTTTGAGCTTGCGAGATGTACCTTTCATTTGGTATCGTCTGCGGTCTGTCTTCACTGTTTTGACCTTGCGAGATGTACCTTTCATTTGGTATCGTCTGCGGTCTGTCTTCACTGTTATGACCTTGCGAGATGTACCTTTCATTTGGTATCGTCTGCGGCCTGTCTTCACTGTTATGACCTTGCAAGATGTACATTTCATTTGGTATCGTCTTCGGTCTACGTTCACTGTTTTAGACCTTACCAGCTGTACCTTTCATTTGGTACCTTCTGGGGTCTGTGTCTCCATTTGTGAGACTGAAACAGGCGTGACGTTAGTTCGATACTCTCCTGGAGTCTATGATTCTTTTGCCTTAGCCAGCAGTCCTCACTGCTGAGGCATATGTTATTCCCTGATGCCTCTTGCTTTTGTTAATAATCAAATTCAGTATTTTGATAATAATAGCAGTTAAGGGAAACTTCTTGTTACCACATTACACTGACCAGTCTTGGTAGAAGGCTGCTTTCGTTAAAGAAAATATAGGATTTTCTGGAAAGAACACTAATACACTGAAAACACTTAAACTACTACTTTATAAAGTTATTTGACTAAATGACACTAAATACTTATGAACTCACCAGCATTTGTAAAAATGCTGATACTCGCTTTTCAAAAAACTTGTATTCTCAGGTCAGCAATTAGACAGGTACACCCCCGGAGCCGTTGATGAAAATAGCTAGTACCATGCTGTATTTATTCTATTACTTGTATTACTTTAAATTGTTGTAATGTAACCTTGTAAAACTATTACTATTAATGCAATGTTTTGTTGTACTTTAATTACTATAATGCATGTGTTGTGATACTTGACATGACGTCATCCACCCCTGAACGTTTCCGCCGTTCCGGTTTTGGGGTGTGACACATTACAAGGCAATGCTTCAAAATATAAAACACTATTAAGATAAGCATATATATAACCCTTTCATTATCAAATGAATATCTAAATCCTTGTCCATATAAACCATGAAATGAAATGATGTTTCTTGCCATATCTGGCGAATAACAATAATTATTTAAATCTATACCTAATCCATTACTAAGCACTACGGAATAAACTCCAATCTTGGTGACAGGCGATGATCTTCTGTTTCCCATGATTAGGTTTATCTTCCCACGCTCCACATCCCTATTTCTTCTTAGTCCCTGAAAATCAGAACAAATGTGAAAACCACATCCTGTATCAAGAACCCAAGAAATAGCATGTGATGAATCATTATATTTAATAGTGTAAGTACCTGTGAAGGACGGCTTCATCTTCCCATCCTTGATAGCTTGCAGATATTCTGGGCAGCTTCTTTTCCAATGCCCTATCTTGTGGTAGTGGTGGCACTCTGCCTCCTTAGGGTTAGATTTGGGTTTAGCAAAACCAACCTTGGTTCCACTAGAAGAGGTACCATCTTGGCACTTTCCCTTGTGGTTACCCTTTGAGGGAGCCTTCCTCTTCTTACCCTTCACTTGCCTTATTGCCAAGACAGGGGCAACAGTGGGAGCAGGAGTTGATGCAACAGACTTATCTTTGAGATTGCTCTCATCAGCCATTAGCAAGCATTGAACCTAGCTCAAAGTGACCTCTTCTTTATTCATGTGGTAGGTCATGTAGAACTGGTTGTAGCAGGGAGGCAAGGAGAAAAGGATGATGTTGTTTGCCAACTCTTCATCAAAGTTAACATTTAACTTCAACAGGCGATCAACATATCTCTACATCTTTTACAGGTGAGCGGTAAGGGGATCGCCATTACCCATTTTGGCAGTGATCATCAAAATGATGATCTCGTACCTTTCTTGCCTAGCACTTTGGTGGTACCGGCCCAACAAGTCTTGATGCATTTCATAGGGATACATGTCCTCATAGGACTTTTGGAGTTCTGCAATCATAATCGCTAGCATGATAAAATGGATTTTCATGGCGTCACGCTCATTGGCCTCAAAGGCAGTGATATCTTCAGCAGTGGCAGTGTTTAGGTTGCTCTCCTTCAACTTTTCATCTAGGACATACTATTTGTCTTCATAACGAGTGACCATTCGGATGTTGCAGATCTAATCATTGAAATTGGACCCATCAAAGATCACTCTCCCACACAAGTTCATGAGTGAAAATGAGCAAGAGGAGTTCGAGCCGGAAGTGTTGTTATTGACGTTCGACATCTGAAATAGAAAAGAGACAAAGTTTGATTAGAAATGAATCCCCAATTAAGCACCCAAATCAGAAATTAGGGCTAGGATCCAACAACATTATTTACAAATTAGAAGAGGGATGTCGTAATCTAACATGCAAATAATTTGAAGGTAAGTGAATGACGATTCACTAATTCTCCACCATGAAAAACGAAAAAGAGATTAAGTTTTAAATGTATTGAAAAACTCCTAGATCTCTTGAGATTCATTGAACTTTTCAATGGCATGTTCAAATCTCGATATGCCCCTCAAGTTTGTGACTGGGATGCCGAGGATCACAAAGCGGGTGTGAATAACCATGCAAATGTACATGGTGCCTTCATTGTTACAATCACCTATTCGATGTGCCGGTTAACCACACACACTTCAACGAACTATGAAAAACAATGAGTCACCCTTTGCTACCTTTGCTTAGATCCCAATTAGTGTTCCGGTTAACTTAGATCCCAATTAGTGTTCTGGTTAACCACACACGCTCTACTAACGTCTTAGCAAGGGTACAAAGTGTAATTTTCATGGAATTACATCAATCACTTTTTACTAAAGTAACTAAGATTGGGAATTTTTGAAAAAACATTTAGTTACTTTCATAATTCATTATACTTATTAATGAGGAAAGGGTTGCCCTATCCTACCCATTCGGCTAACGACCCTCCACCAATCAAAGAAGCGGTGAGTGAGAGTGGACAGCCATTAAACGACCATTTTATAGGCCATAACCTTATACCCCCCTTATAGGTCGGGTTCGTGAATAAGGCCTACTAACGGTAAGACTAATATATATATATATATATATATATATATATATATATATATATATATATATATATATATATATTAATCTTGTAATAATATAATAGTATAGGGTAAATTTTAAAGTTGTAAAATTCTTGGGTTTGAAATTTAAATAATTCAAATTAAACTTTTAAAGCAAAATTTAAATTTCAAAACTTGAGGACAAGTTTTGAACTTTTCAAAACACATAGGATCAAATACCAAATAATTTAAAATTAAACACTTAATTTAATGATTATCTAAATTTGACCTAATCAAATTTATTTACAAGATAATTCATCAATTAATTTAAATAGTCAAATTTTATCAAATAAGGAATTTATTATTCAAAAAATTGGTAATTATCTTTTGGTTTGGCAAGGATAATCATAAACTAACAATAAAATTTAGATTTTATCAGCTAAAAACGATTTAGACAATTATCCTTAAGCAAAATAGCAAGAAATACTGAAAATCCCTCTGCCAGATGCTCCGACTCGCCGAGTTACAAACTGGACTCGCCGAGTCCAGATAGTGGCTCGCCGAGTCAGGTCGGGCAAAAGGCACAAAATTGATTTTCAGAGAGGACGAACATACCAGACATCAATACAAAAGAAACCAATCAAGGATCTAATACCACTGATGGGTTTTACACAAAATAACATCCTATGTGTTCATCCAAACCCTAAAGCTTGGATCTAGTTTTCTCTATTGCACATGCAATTCATCTAAGACTTTCAAACCCTAGATCTAGCATATGAAATTCGAAATTAACATAATAAACAGATCTAGACGTTTAGCTTGTTGTTGATTGAAGATCTTGAAGCCTTGAGAACCTTAGCACCTCAAATGTTGTGCCTCTAATGAATCACAAACACCAAGAGCAATTGGATGAAGCAAGAGAGAGAGAGACAGAGAGAGAGAGAGAGAGGTGGGGGAAGAGGATAAATTTAGCTCTAGGACTTCTAGGGTTCAAGTGGCCGATTTTCTCATGCCCAAGGGTCCTTTATATAAGTGTAGGAATTAGGGTTTCAGTCATTATCATTATCTAGTTACTTAGCCACCAAACAACCCATAAGATAATTCTAGAATCCCTATCATGGACGAATTCTTAAGGCTTTATCCCTAGAATTCCTCCACCCTATCTTCTAGGGTTCCTTGCCCAACTTTGCAATTATCTCATAATTACAGTTCTACCCCCTAGTTCAATTAACTTCTTTTGATCACAAAACTAATTCTTAATTAATCCTTAACCAATGTTAATTAAACAAATATGATTTCTCTTTTAATATATGAATCCTATAATATTTTAATAAACCATAATAACCTCTTTCTCTATCATTCCTCCAGTCAAGTTGCTTTGGTGAAGGTAACCCAAAAGGACCATACACAACTGGGTCAAGTACATACCAAATATAGTTATGGACTTAGACATAAATCCAACAACGTGTGGTTAACTGACACATCGATTAGGTGATAAAGTTAACGGTACCAACTTAATTTTCATGGTTATTCACACCTTGTTTGTGATCCTCAACATCCCAGTCACAAACTTGAGAGGGCACAATCGAGATTTAAACATGCCATTGAAAAGTTGAATGAATCTCAAAAGGTCTAGGAGTTTCAATCCAATTAAAACCCAATATCCTATTAGGATTTCATGGTGGAAATTGGTGAATCATCATTTGCTTACCTTCAAATATTTTGTAGCCTGGATTATGACACCCCTCTTCCAATTTATAGAATATTTTGTTGGGTTCTAGCCTTAATGTTTCATATTGGGTGTTATATTAAGGACTTAAATCAACTAACTTGAATTTCTACCATTGTAGATGTCTAGTTCAGACAACTATGATCTTGTAACGCCTCTTTTCGGGTATGTGATTTAAATATAGTATTTTCTTTTCTTAAGGGGTACTCAACGAGTTTGTAGCCCGACTCGTCGAGTAGAGACGGGATGATCATGCAAATTGAGTTGGCTACTTGACGAGTCCATACGGTGGGACTCGATGAGTCCGCCTGTCTGGATGAAGCCCTAATTTTAAGGGTTTGCACCCTACTTAAACACATTCATGCGCCCCAACCTCGCCTTCGTCACCCTCAGAGTATCCTTCACCGAACCTTATCCCCCTTAAAGAGTGTGTGAGTGATTGTTACTTTGTGAAGGAACTTTTGGAGCAAGTAGAAGAAGGAGAAGGTTGAAGAGTTCAAAGAAGAGGAAGTAGATCTAGAGCACATTCATTTGTGGTCATCGTTTCTGGTAATAAAGTCTCCATTTTGCTTATTGATCTAGTAGATATTGTTTGTCCCAAAATTGTTGCTTTTAAGCCCCAAAACCCCAAATCCTTTGTGATAAAGCCTTATGATCGGGTTATACTTTAGATCTTGACCCTCATTGCATTCTTGAAGTGTAAAGTGTCAGTTGTGGTCGTGATTGAGGTCCCTCTTGAGCTTGGAACCCCATTAAGAGCCTAGATTTGGCATTTGAAGCCTTTAAAGCCATGCATGCACGTAAAGTTTGCAACTTTATGTGATAAGCATGCCCTAGAATCTTGAATCTGTGATTTGGAGTCACTGCATGGCTCAAATCAAGTCTGTATGGTAAAAGGACTGAATGGACTCGGCGAGTCGCAAGGTTGACTCAGCGAGTCAAATGAAGATAGTCGTGGACTCGACAAGTTGGATGATCAACTCGGCATGTTTGATGAAGATTGCCTTAGAATCGATGAGTTGTTCATACAACTCGGCGAGTCGGATGAGTTTTCCCGATCAAAGTAGAGTTTGACTGAAATAGCTTCATTCCTTCCTAGTTACACGTAAAGTTAGCAACTTTACGTGTTTAGATGGTCCCAGGAGCTTAGTTCTACGAGTTAGATGCTCTGGAATGGATTAGAATTGATTGTATGAAATCTGCACATTAGGACTCGATAAGTTGTTCTTCGGACTCGACGAGTCGAGACGTGAGTCCCCTGTCTTTCTTAGATTTGTGAGTTCAGGGTGAATCAGTGAGTGGGGAAGGGACTCGGTGAGTTAAAGTCAGAGTTAGTAATGAAGGGACTCGGCGAGTCTGCGTCCTGACTCGGCGAGTCCGGTCAGTTGGAAGTTGACTTTGACCAGGGAGTTGACTTTGACCAGGGGTAAAACAATCATTTTACCCTAAGGGCATTTATGAGTACCTTATATAGTGTTTTGGGATTTATAGCTGGATAGTTCCTGAGCAGCAGTCAGCCATTTTTAGAGTTAGCATCTCAACAACCAGCATTACGAGGTGAGTTTTCCTTCTAGTAGGAACGGGTCTATGACCACAATGCCGTCCCATTTAGTCAGCAGTAGTTCCAGACCCCGGTCCGATGCAGTATGCAGAATATGTTCCGGACTTCGGTCTGATGCAGTATGCAGAATATGTGCGTATGATAGTTGATATGTTTATGCTATGCGATGTTATACTCAGTCAGTTTCCAGACTTTGGTCGGATGCAGGGGATAAGGTCCTAGTCAATTCTAGATTTCGGTTTGATGCAGTTAGTTCTGAACTTAGGTCCGATGCAGGGGACAAGGTCCCAGTCAGTTTCGGATTTCGGTCCGATGTAGTTAGTTTCGTACTTCGGTCCAATGCAGAGGGCAAGGCCCTGGTTAGTTCTGGACTTCGGTCTGATGCAGTTTCCAGATTTCAGTCCGATGCAGTGGGCAAGGCCTAGTATGTGCTTTATACGTTATTGTATGGTATGTGGTAGTTTGGGGGAGCTCACTAAGCTTCGTGCTTATAGTTTTCAGTTTTGGTTTCAGGTACTTCCGCTAGCAAAGGGAAGAGCTCGGGTTGATGGCATCACACACAACACAACTTCAGTTTCTTTTTATCTAGGGAGTTTGTTTAAGATACTATGATATGTTGATACAATTCTCTTGTCATGACACATCTATTATAACTTTTTGAGATTTGTGACGTACGGTTTCATTATATATTATGGATGATTGTTAGCTTTTAGTACTATTCAAACAAAAAATTTTGGGTCGTATTTTGGGTCGTTACAAGTTGGTATCAAAGCCTTGGTTTGAGGGATTCAGGCACAATTACGGGTGTGACTGAACTCAAGCTAAGGAAATAGTAAAAACATTTTCGAAAAAAATGTTTCCAAAAGAATTTTGAAAAAAAAGAGGAGACTTAAAAAGAAAGGAGTTTTTGAAAACGAGAAAAAGGTGTGGTGCATACGATCAGCCGAGCTCAAGTAAGTACTCCTAAATTACCCATTCAAGTTTATATTATGATTATCTGTTTCAGTTTCAGTAGAACAACATGCTAGAATAGGACTAAGGATCTAGGAATATGCCTTATGTGCCTGCAATATGTGTTCCAGCTTTATGAGAGTTGCATGCTAGTATTGAGTAGATAGCAGTAGGGTAGCCTGTTTAGGTTATGCCTGATAGTATGAGCTTAGCACTGTATGCTAGTACAATTTCTCGTTATGAGGATAGAATTGCTTGAGTAGTTTCTTGTGTCTGAATGCTGCTTTCTTTGTGCTTTGTGGGACTCCGAGTAATGGGATTTAGCCATTAGGTGAATATGTCACATTGCATGTGATAAGGGTTGAATAATCTCAGAGTGCTGGATTTGGCCCTACTACGCAACTCTTGTTTGAGTCTAACCATTGTAGGGACGAGTCTCTTACTCGAAGGATTATCTGAGCCTCGTCACATGTGATGGTATTCAGGTAATGACTAATTGGCATTACAAGGAGGCCTTCAGCGGCTGAGGACTGGTTTTGGTTGAGTCAGAGATTTCCCTAGGGCAAGCCTAGGATGAGAGTAGCAAAGATCAGTAGCAGTAGTAGTAACTTGGTGGAGTCGAGGCAGTTTTTGAGGAAAGTACGGATAGATGTGGAAGGTAGTAGGGGCCCATACTACTGGAAGCATAGGATCAGTACTTGAATCAAGGAAGGTCGAGGTGAGACCAGAAAACCTGTAATAATAGCGATCCCTCGAGATTATCAGTGTTTCTAATGTTTAATGTGATGTGTTTTCAGAATGGTGGTTTTACGCCCTAGACCAGGTGGCAGTTTAGGTGCCAGAGAGGGATCAGGACCAGGCTCGGGGGCTGAGCATTTGGACGAGCAGAATAGGGAGTTTTTCACTTCAGAGGTTAGCCGTATCATACTTGAGCAGACTCCTGTGTTCTTTGGTTCGATCAAGGATGGTATTTTGGAGTTGATGGATGAGAAGTTGAGCACACTTCATGCTGAGGTGGCAGCCATGATGGGGTCGCGCACACTCACCTTCAGGGAGTTTCGGGCTTGTGGAGCTCCAAACTACCATGGGGTGCGGGAGCCCATTGCGAGTACTAAGTGGTAGGCAGACGTTGCCAATGCGTTCCGCACCAGCAGATGTCCCGAGGGGGACAAGGTCAGATTAGCATCCTATCTTCTAAAGGACAGGGCACGTGACTTGTGGGAGGAGGTTGGGCATGGTATCGAGGATGACACGACACTTGATGTTATAACTTGGGCTGATTTTACCACCAGATTCAGAGCTGAGTTTGCACCGGTTATTGAGGTGCAACAGTTAGCCAGAGAGTTTCAGGACGTTACTCAGACTATAGAGATAGTGGCGAAGATTACTGCCAAGTTCAAAGAGAGGGCTCTTCTAGTTCCTCAATATGCAACTGATGAGGAAATGAAGAAGGCTCGTTATTATGAGATGATGTGGAGTGATATCCACCAGTTTGTGAGCCGATCCAGCTGTAAGACGCTGGATGATATGATTGCGAGAGCTCGAGAGAGAGAGAAATTGATCTTGAGATGGAGAAGAGGAGGAAGCCGGAGATGGCTTCGGGTACACGGAGTTCTGGTAAGAAGCCCTAGGTTTTGGATCACAGGTCCAGAGGTCAGCAGAGCCACAGTCGATGTGGCAAATGTGGGAGATTGCACGATGGGGCGTGCAAGGCAGGGAGTTCCGGCTGCTACAAGTGCGGTCGGATGGGGCATATGAGCAGAGATTGTACAGCTTCCACCACTGCAACCGCAACATCAGATCTGATTTTCTTCTATTGTAATCAGAGGGGACATAAAAAGTCTCAGTGCCCGAGCTTAGCCGCAGCAGGGAAGGTGTCGACACCTGCCTCTGCTACATTGAAGATTACAGACGGTCGTCAGGGCCGGGCCGAGGCGCCAGTGGCGAAGAGTAGAGCTTTTCAGGTGACAACAGAGGAGGCGTGAGCGACTCATGACTTGGTGATGGGTATGTATTTTCCTGTTATCTCTGCATTTATTATTGATTGTTTCTAATGTTATATGTTTACGTATAGGGTCGTTCTTAGTGAATGGCATTTCAGCTACAGTTTTATTTGATTCGGGGGCTACTCGATCATTTGTCTCTCTTGTGCTTAGCAAGAGGTTTAGCAGAGCTGTAGGGGAGCTGGATTATCCACTCGAGGTTGAGATAGCTAATGATAGGATGGTCAGGGTTGCGAGGGTGCATAAGGCATGCTCACTGTAGTTATTCGATGAGCAATTTTCGGTAGACCTGGTCCCTATTCCTTTGTGAGGGAACAAGGTCAGAGTAGGCATGGATTGGCTGAGACCCAATGGGGCGGTGATTGATTATGAGTTGCAGCTAGTGAGGGTTCGCACTCCCAGTGGGGGAGAGTTAGTGATTCAAGGCAAGAGGCCACAGTACAGACCAATTCTTTATTCAGCAGCGAGACCGAGGTGCTACTTCCAGCAGGGTTGCACATGTTATGTCGCATATGTGATGGACACCCGGGATAGGGGTAAGACGACAGTAGATGATGTAGCAGTGGTGCGAGAGTACCCGGACGTATTCCCAAAGGAATTGCCTGGGATACCCCCAGAGAGACAGGTTGAGTTCAGGATTGATCTAGTTCCTGGTACAGCTCCGATAGCCAAGGTACCGTATCAGTTGGCTTCTCCAGAGATGCAAGAGTTGTCTATGCAGCTACAGGAGCTACTAGACAAGGGTTTCATCAGACCGAGTAGTTCACCATGGAGAGCCCTGATCTTGTTTGTGAAGAAGGATGGGCCGCACCGTATGTGCATAGACTACCGGAGTTGAACAAGGTAACGGTGAAGAACCATTACCCACTCCCGAGGGTAGATGACTTGTTCGATCGGCTTCAGGGAGCATCTTGGTTTTCCAAGATTGATATGCACTCCGATTATCATCAGATGTGGGTGCGGGGTGAGGATGTTCAGAAGACAGCTTTCAGGACCTGTTATGGTCATTATGATTTTGTGGTGATGCCGTTTGGACTCACCAACGCTCTAGCCGTGTTTATGGATCTCATGAACCGCGTATGCAGGCTGATGTTGGATCGGTCTTTGATAGTATTCATAGATGACATCTTGGTTTACTCCAAGACCCAGGAGCAGCACAAGGAGCACCTGAGAGAGGTGATACAGACACTGAGGAGGGAGAGAATTTTTGTGAAGTTCTCCAAGTGTGAGTTTTGGTTGCATGAGGTGCAATTCCTTGGCCACCTCATCAACCAGAAGGGTATTCTAGTGGATCCGGCCAAGATCGAGGTCGTGATGCAGTGGGAGGTCCCGAGGTCTCCATCTGTGATTCGGAGCTTCCTAGGATTGGCAGGGTACTATAGGAGATTCATCCAGGATTTCTCCAAGATAACAGTTTGTTGGATATAGTGTCTAAGTCCATAACTATATTTGGTATGTACTTGACCCGACCCGGCATGGTCCATTTGGGTTGCACTTCACCCGAACAATTTATGGATAATATTTGAGAATAGTACAAGTTATGATTTATTAATATATTATAAGTTCTAATATATTAATATAAGATCATATTATATAATTAGTATTGATCTATAATTAATCTAGGATTAATTTAGAGATCAAAGATATTACTAATTAAATATGGGCTTCTATAATTATATAGTATGGGCTAATGCTTATTTGGAATGGGCTAGGCTTGCATGGAAAAGTCCATGGATACTCCATGGAGCTTTAACCCATGGATCTCATGAAAATGAAGAGACATGGGTATTAGGGTTTACATGGATGTAACCTTAATCCACCACACTATATAAAGGAGGCTTTGGTTCTTGAAATGACACTAGTTGACACTTGTTGAGGTGAGGGCCGATTTCAAGATAGTAGTGACTATTCTCTCAAAGTTCCAAGTTTGTGGTGATTTGTGATTTCCATTTGAGGCATTCACACTATTGGTGCTAGGCTCTAAAACTCCAAGCAATCAACTACTACTACAAGGTAAGTATTTCTACTAGCTTTATTTGATTTATGTTCCCCATGCCATGCTAGTTAGGATATGAACCTTGGAAAAATAATTATTTGCATGTATCTTAGACAAACATAGATTCAAGGTTTATTAGGGTTGCATGTACACTTAGGAAGTGTTAGAATGCTAAAAACCCATCAGTGGTATCAGAGCGTAGGCTTGTTTGTTTGATACTTGATGCAATATAGTTGAAAAAGTCGAAAAACTTGTTGTCTGCCAGTTGAACTCGCCGAGTCCATGGGGGGACCTGCCTAGTTCATGTGTATCTTCAACCTACTCAGCGAGTAGGTTTATGCACTCGACGAGTAGGAGCGACAGGGTGCAGATTTTCGACTTTAGTTGCTGGAAATGGACTAGAAACATTACCCTAAACTGTTTTGGTACTTGAAAACCTGTTTTAGAAGGTGTAATGTCTTTGCTAATCCATTTACAACAACTTGTTATCAAAATTATAAGGTTTTATGTGTAATTTTTGATTCATGAAAGTGTTCATATTCATGTTCTTGATCTTATGATGTTAGATGATCATAGGAATTATTTTTAACCTATGTGGTAGTTTAATTCTTGATCATAATGTGTTTTAATAGAGTCCATAACTTGTCCTCAAGTTATGGAAAACCAAGAGTCACACTTGAATTAAAACCATTAAAAGAACACAAGAGTTAGAAAAATGAAGAGTCTTCATTTTATTACTCTATTTAACTCATAAGTTACAAGAAATGAAAAGTTTTGAAAGTTTACAAAACTTGCCCTCAAGTTTTGGAACAGGTAAAGTCATATTAAACTTTAGTTCCAACCCTTAGAATTTTAAAAGTTAAAATTCAACCCTTATACTCATAATATTATAAGTTAATAATATATATATATATATATATATATATATATATATATATATATATATATATGTATAAGATCAAAGTCGTCTTATCGCTAGTACGCCTCATTCACGAAGCTAGTCTACAAGGTGGGTATAAGGTTGTTGCCTATAAAATGACAACTTAATGGGTGCCCACTCTCACCCACCGCTTGCTTGACTAGTGGAGGGTCGTTAGCCGAACGGGTAAGACAAGGACTTATAAATTCTCATTAAAAGTATGATGAATATTATAAAGTAACTAAATGTTTTATTAAATTCCCAATCTTAGTTACTTTAGGAAAAATGTGAATAAGGTGCTAATCCATGAAATTACACTTTACACTTTGTTTAAGTCGTTAGTGGAGCGTGTGTGGTTAACTGGCACACTAACTTGGACTTAACAAGGTAGGTAAAGGGTGACTTAATATTTATCATAGTATCGATGGAGTGTGTGTGGTTAACTGGCACATCGATTGAGGGGTAATTTATTAAGGGTACCAAGTAATTTGCATGGTTACTTCACACCTCGTTTTGTGATCCTCGACATCCCAGTCACAAAACTTGGAGGGCACACACGAGATTGAAACATGCCTTTGAAAAGTTCATTGAATCTCAAAAGAATCTAGGAGTTTCTAAGAACCAAATTAAATATTTTAATATTTCGACTTTGGTGGAAATTGGTGAATCGTCATTCACCTACCTTTCAAATATGTTATTACTTAGATTACGACATACCTCTTCTAAGTATAATATATTATGATTGGGTCCTAGCCTTAATACTACATTTGGGTGTTTTATTAAGGACTATTCCTATTTCTAAACTAAACGTTTCTTCTTCTCAGATGTCTGCAAACACAGCTGCTTCTAGCTCTAAACCTAATGGCTCCTTTTCTCTTATGAACTTGTGTGGGAAAGTCACTTTTGATGGATCCAACTTTAATGAATGGATCAGAAACATCCAAATGATTACCCGCTACGAGGACAAAGAATATGTCCTCGATAAGGAGCTTAAGGAGATTGATGAGACAGTTGCTACTCCTCAAGAGATCGTTGACTTTAGGGCACATGAAAGGGATGCCACCAAGGTGGCATGCATCATGATGACCACTATGACAGCCGATCTCCAAAAGTCCTACGAGGACTACTACCCTTTTGAAATGCACCAAGATTTGATGGAAAGATACCATTAAAGTGCACGAGAAGAGAGGTATGAAATCATCTCCTCCATGATAACAACCTGGATGAAGGATGGAGAACCCATCACGGGCCACATGCAGAAAATGCAAAGATTTGTGGACCGCTTGCTGAAGCTTAATGTGAACTTCCCTGAGGAGCTAGCAATAGATATTATTTTGCACTCCTTACCTTCATGTTATGATCAATTCCGCATGACATACCACATGAACAAGGAAGAGGTCACTCTCAGCAAACTTCAAGGACTCTTAAAGACCACGGAAAGTGGTCTTAAGGGTAAGACGGTTGTTACTACTCCTACTCCTACCAACTCCGCCCCTATATTGGCAATCGGGAAAGGACGAGGGAAGAAGAGAAAGAGTTCTTCGAAGGGTACCAAGGTTAGGACCCTTGATGACTCTTCTTCAAGTGGAACCAAGAAAGGTTTCATCACTCCTTGTTTTGACCCAAAAGAGGCTGAATGCTTCTATTGCCATGAAAAGGCTCATTGGAAGCGGAACTGCCCAAAGTACCAGCAAGATGTGAAGGATGGGAAAGTTAAACCCAACCATGTAGGTATTTACACTATCATTTCTAATAACTCACCCCATTCTAAGTCCTGGGTCCTTGATACCGGTTGTGGTATTCATATTTGTTATGACTTGCAGGGACTAAGAAGAAGTGAGAATGTGGAGCAAGGAAGGATAAACTTAATCATGGGGAATAGGAAAGTTACACCTGCCAGACCCCGATTTGTTAGGGCGAGGTCGGTCAGCGAGTCATCAGGAGCATCGAGGTGGTGCTCAAGACCACATAGTTGATCCAGTAGGTTCGTAGCAGGCTGCAGACTGCGTATAGTAGGCAGAAGAGTTACACCCACAGGAGGCGTTCGGACTTGGAGTTTCAGGTGGGCAATCTGGTCCTTCTGAAGGTATCACCCTGGAAGGGTGTTATCAGGTTTCAGAAGAGGGACAAGCTCGGCCCCAGGTTCATTGGTCCTTTTAGGGTTATTATCGATTGGATCTTCCGACAGAGCTTAGCCAGATCCACAACATTTTCCATGTTTCTCAGTTGAGAAAGTGTTTGGTGGATGAGTCAGTAGTTGTACCCTTGGAAGATATTCAGGTTGATAGCAACTTAAATTATATCGAGAGACCAGTGGCGGTCTTAGATCGAAAGATGAAGACCTTGAGGAACAAGGTGGTTCAGTTAGTGAAGGTGCAGTGGCAGCACCGAAAGGGTTCAGAGTGGACGTGGGAGTCCGAGGGGGAGATGAGGGAGCATTATCCAGAATTATTTTCAGATGCAGCAGTAGCAGTAGACATCGAGGATGAAGTTTAAGATAAGTAGGGGAGAGTTGTAATGCGTCATTTCTGGTATGTGATTTAAATATAGTATTTTCATTTCTAAAGGGGTACTCGACGAGTCTGTAGCCCGACTCGTCTAGTGGAGACAAGATGATCACGCAAATTGAGTTGGCTACTCGATGAGTCCATACATTGGGACTCGGCGAGTCCGCCTGTCTGGATGAAGCCCTAATTTTAAGTGTTTGCACCCTATTTAAATGCATTAATGCGCCCCAACCTCGCCTCCATCACCCTCAGAGCATCCTTCATCGAACCCTAGCCCCCTTAAAGAGTGTGTGAGTGATTGTTACTTTGTGATGGAACTTTTGGAGCAAGTAGAAGAAGGAGAAGGTTGAAGAGTTCAAGGAAGAGGAAGTAGATCCAGAGCACACACATTTCTGGTCATCTTTTCTGGTAATAAAGTCTCCATCTTGCTTATTGATCTAGTAGATCTTATTTGTCCCCAAATTGTTGCTTTTAAGCCCCAAAACCCCAAATCCTTTGTGATAAAGCTTTATGATCGGGTTATACTTCACATCTGGACCTTTATTGCATTCTTGAAGTGTAAAGTGTTAGTTGTGGTCGTGTTTGAGGTCCCTCTTGAGCTTGGAACCCCATTAAGAGCCTAGATTTGGCATTTGAAGCCTTTAAAGCCATGCATGCATGTAAAGTTTGCAACTTTATGTGAAAAGCATGCCCTACAAGCTTGGATATGTGATTTGGGGCCGCTGCATGGCTTAAATCAAGTTTTTATGGTAAAATGACTGAATGGACTCAGCGAGTCGCAAGGTTGACCCGACGAGTCATATGAAGATAGTCGTGGACTCGACTAGTTGGATGAGCAACTCGGTGAGTCCGGTGAAGATTGCCTTAGACTCGACGAGTTGTTCATACAACTCGGCGAGTCGGACGATTTTTCCCGATCAAAGTAGAGTTTGAGTGAAATAGCTTCATTTCTTCATAGTTACATGTAAAGTTAGCAACTTTATGTGTTCAGATGGTCCTAGGAGCTTAGGTCTACGAGTTAGATGTTCTTGAATGGATTAGAATTGATTGTATGAAATCTACACGTTAGGATTCGGCGAGTTGTTCTTCGGACTCGACGAGTCAAGATGCGAGTCCCCCGTCTTTCTTCGATTTGTGAGTTCAGGGTGAATCAGTGAGTGGGGAAGTGACTCGGTGAGTTAAAGTCAGAGTTAGTAATGGAGGGACTCGACGAGTCTACGCCCTGACTCAGCGAGTCCGGTCAACTGGAAGTTGACTTTGACCAGGGAGTTGAGTTTGACCAGGGGTAAAACAGTCATTTTACCCTAAGGGGATTTATGAGTACCTTATCTAGTGTTTTGGGATTTGTAGCTGGTCAGTTCCGGAGCAGTAGTTAGCCACTTTTAGAGTTAGCATCTCAGCAACCAGCATTACGAGGTGAGTTTTCCTTCCAGTAGGAACGAATGTACGGCCACGATGCCGACCCGTTTCGTCAGCAGTAGTTCCGGACCCTGGTCCGATGCAGTAGTTAGATTGCTTGATGTCCTTGTGATTCAAGCATGTTTTGTGTTATGTGTTCTGGACTTCGGTCCGATGCAGTATACAGAATATGTGCTTATGCTAGTTAATATGTTTATGCTATGCTATGTTATGCTCAGTTAGTTTCCGGACTTCGGTCCAATGTAGGGAACAAGGTCCCAGTCAGTTACGGATTTCGGTCTGATGCAGTTAGTTCCAGACTTCGGTCCGATGCAAGGGACAAGGTCCCAGTCAGTTTCGGATTTCGGTCCGATGGAGTTAGTTTCGGACTTCGGTCCGATGCAGAGGGCAAGGCCCTGGTTAGTTCCAAACTACGGTCTGATGCAGTTTCCGGATTTTGGGCTGATGCAGTGGGCAAGGCCCAGTATGTGCTTTATGTGTTATTGTATGGTATGTGGTAGTTTGGGGGAGCTCACTAAGCTTGGTGCTTACAGTTTTCTGTTTTGGTTTCAAGTACTTCCGCTAGCAAAGGGAAGAGCTTGGGTCGATGGCATCGCACACACCACAACTTCAGTTTCTTTTTATCTTGGGAGTTTGTTTCAGATACTATGATATGTTGATACAATTCTCTTGTCATGACCCATATATTATAAATTTTTGGGATTTGTGATGTACGAATTCATTATATATTATGGATGATTGTTAGCTTTTAGAACTATTCAAACAAAAATTTTTGGGTCGTATTTTGGGTCGTTATAAATTTTCCCAAATCCCTTGGAACAAGCTTTCCTAATGAATATGATTCCCCGTTATTGGATCATGAAAATCATAGTCTTCCTCCACCTCCTCCAATTATTCTCCCTAACCCACAAGTTCTTGAAGAGTTCAAGGTCACTCAATCCCTATTGGCAAGAAAAGTTTATACATGCTTACATCTTGGAGATGAAGCTACATATTGACAGGCTGGGATAGTTGGGTGTCGAAGTACCGAGGTAGCTGGCTGTTGACTTGGTTCTTCAGCCATTCCCTGATGACATATCACACCATGACCCTTATTAATCTTATATATTTGCTTGTTGTTGCTGAATCAGCCATGATTTGGATCATTGGTAAAGCAAATTTGATTGAAAGATCTACTTCCCAAACTTCCATGGACATTGACAATGGTGACATTAGTAGTCTAGAAAAGCTTTCTCTTCCCAATGGAAAGGGATCGACCATGGTCAAGTTGTTTGACCAAATGGTAAAGAGAAAGGCTAAGTCTGAGATATCCTCCTTTACCATTCCCAAAATCCCATATGTTTCTTTTGCTAAAAGAAAGGGCATTGGTTGCGAAGCTGCCTTATTTACCTGGAAGTCCATAAGGATGGTAAAAGTCAACAAATTTTACTATGCTTCAAGTAAAGTCCATTATCTGACTCTACTAAGTTCCTATTTCGAGATTCTTATTACATGGTGTAACTAGGTCACATTTTGATGTTTTGTAGAATCGAAAAGAATGGAAGCTTAAAGGAAGAGTAAGCTGATTCTGATCGTGAAGAGATGGATTTCAATCGCATGATCTGAAGATCAGAATTTTGAGCTGCTACTTAAGAGTTATGATGTATTGCTTAGGCGTAGATAACAACAAGTTTTTTTATATGCATTTTCATTGTAAGGACAAGTTTTTTTCGCAAGTTTTAAATAAAAGAAAAGTTTTTGATTTTATTTATTTTAATTTTCCTTACAATGGCATTTGTGAAAAATTGTTGTTTATATGATTCCATTGATAGCAATATTGGAAAATAGATTTGATTCTTTCTTTTGTGGTAGTGTCATAATTTACAAAATAAGAAAAGATTGTCATCACCCAAGTTTCAGTTGGATAGAAACTTGGAGTCATGCAACTTGTATTATGTGATGAATGAGAATATTCATCTTTGGGAAATTAAGACTAACTCCTTGTTCACATGTATATGTGAGTCAAGTGAAGGACTAGGGGATCAAGTACACTTGGTTGTGCGTTGATCAGGTCCACCACAAAGAACGATAAGGCTATTCATCATGATTTACTAAAGTTTAGTAAATATGGTTGTGCTTACAAGTTTAAGTATGATTCTGAAACATTGAAAAAGTTTCAATGTATGGTAGGACGAATGAGAAGAATCGAATTAGGCAGAAAGATAAAAGTTTCTCCAATCTGAAAAGATGGGAGAGTACTTGCAATATCAGTTTTTATGATTATCTTAGTGATTTAGAAGCCATATCACAATTGATCCTCTAGGGAAATCTTAGTGCAATTGTTTGACTAAGAAGAGGAATTGTGAATTGTTAAATGGTTAAATGAAAAGATAAATCGTACTTCGTTACCAAAACAAGTCTTAGAGTGATACTACAAGATTGTAGCCTTGAGTGACATAATCTTAAGAAAGGTTTATAACACTTGTCAAATGTAGAGTAAAATGTTTTCTTACTCTTGTACATTTGAAATTGGTAAGTTGTGATGTTTTGGATAAAACAAAGAGCAACTAAGGCTAATTGTGTGAAGTGTTTGTTTTGATAAGAATCCGCACTAACTCTTGAATATTTTCTTTGTCAAGGAATGGCTCTTGACAAGAGAATCTTATATGTCAAGAGGTCAGTGGGAGTCTTAAATATCTTGAAAAGTTTCAAGAACTAATCAAGAATAAAACATGTTGTTTATCACTAGCACACGACTTGAGGTTTATAGCAAATCGTGTTAACATATTCTTTTTTTTTGTGCCCATTCCAATTAGAGTTGACTATGCATGTGAGTTCTATGAGTTCTCAGATGTTTGCATAACTACTTTGAAGCAATGGTAGGCCCTTGTACTGCCAGGTGGCAAGAAGTTAAGATTGAACAAGTTCAGTCCATATGAGTTTAGATTTGTCACTAACCTCCTCTTGTGGTTATGTTTTTGACAAATTCACATGGATAGGAACACATACACCATAAAATCTTAGTGTCATAAGGTTTCTCTCCAATTCATGAAAATGATGGCGAGGAAGCACTTTCGCTAAATACATTTTAAGTAGATAGCAATTGTGATATTTTCATTCTCAAAGTCATTAGTGGAGCGTGTGTGGTTAACGGGCACACTAACATGGACTTGTAGGAAATATCAAAGGTCTAAACAATTGAGACTATGATTACAACATCCCTTTTCATAGTTCTAAAAACTGTTTAGACACACATATGAGCTATCTAAGGAAAGGTGTATGATTTTGATAAAGTCTTATCAAAGAATCTCACATTAGAAATCTGAACTTTGGTAAGAAAGTCAATAAGTATTGAATTCTAGAAATCCAACTGATTTCAGGATACATGTCAAAGCTAGTGGGATCATAAGTGTTATGCTAATAATTATCATCTTAGTGGGATCATGATTATTATGTTAAGTTTTGGATGTTAGAAATGTTAATTATAGAAAACAGCAAAATATACTTTATAGGGTTTGAAAAGTTGTTTTGCTATAATTAGGGGAGAGGAAATTATACTTGATTCTAATTCTAAAAGCTTAGATTGATATTTTTAATCAAATTTAGTCAAGTATATATATGAATGTTATATTGGAATGGTTCAACATAAGGAAATTCTATATATGGAAATGTTTATTGCGTTCTCAAAATTCGATTATGATTACGACATCCCTCTTCATAGTCTGAATTGTGAGAACATGGAAAATAGAAACATTATAGCAAAAGCCAGGTCAAGTATCATGTCTTTATATAAGACATTATGAATCTTATCACATATGCTTCGGGTATAGGATCGATTACATATGCTATAATATTTCTGTGTGTTCTGAATTTTCCAAATGCCTAGGGCATTAAGAGGGAAAAGGACCAGAACTATATATGACTAAAATGATTAAGCAATTATCAAGGACAATATTAGGTTTACTAGAGATTGGTTGCTCATGCACAGTTGGAAGTATGGTGTAAATTTTTGGAAAGGACCATATTGACATATTCTGAAAGGAGGCAACTCTTATTTAGAAGTGATGGTCAGAATGGGAATATGGAAATGTTTCATAGGTGGAAGTTATTCATTAAATCTATGTAAGATTTGAAAACATAATGCAAGAAGGATGTTCAAAGGAATGTACCTTGAATTTGAGACTTCGTTTCCATGGAATTGATCTCCATTGGAATACTTTGTAATGTTTGTTGCCAAGTCTTTGTGACTTTTGTGCATAGTCATTACAAGAGGATCAATGCATATAAGTTTAGAATCTAACAGATTTCAGTAAATGGTAAAGAATCTTGTACTCTTACATTTACGATAAGGATTTGGGATTGTGAAATGAGCATCATTGGAATCATGTTCAATCGGTCTATTTCACAAAGTAAGGATCATAGACAAACATAGTGTGCATGCTTGGAGTATGGCATAACTATTGTTTGCACAAACATAGTGTGCATGCTTGGAGCATGGCATGACTATTGTTTTGATTCAAGTATAAAATTGATTATTTGAAACATTATACAATGAATAATGAGTAATCAATATGATGTTTAAATAAAAGGTGTCTTATTTACTCTCAAAAGTGGTTGGGGCCATATAGGATTAATATTATTCTTGTGTTTCACTTTGTATGTTTTGACTTCCCGAATAACTAGGTTATTCAAACTCTCCACAAGAAGTAGGTATGAATCAAGACTGTCATGAATTGGGCTTGCAGATTTCTAAAGTGTTTATACATAGCAAAAGTTGCTGCAACATTCATGAGTGCTCATGGAATGAGATCCGAGTATTGGATTAAACCCACGCTCATTTGAATCACTTCATGGATTTCATCATGAGTGATCATGAGACGATAATATCTTATATTCTTCAAACCTAGATATATGATTTGTTGACTATGAGTTGGTTATACATTGATTGTACGAAAACGCATCAGTAATTTGATGTTATAAAACGTGCCTTTGTGTATGATTCAACAAGTAGTTAGTACAAACATATGAGTCGAAGTTTATCCATTCATTTTACTATTGGAGTGACAAAAGTGATATTTGTGGGCCCCTCGATGATTTAGTGATGACAAACATAAATGCTCGGTCAGGCCTGGACTGATTTGATTTGTTCAATTAGTCAGTCGTCATAAATTGGAATTCAGGAAACAAAAAATGAACAGAGAGAATGATTATAATCCATGTACCAATCCATATGATATCTAGAATGGAGGAATACATGATCCCTTATGTAATGGACACGTCGTTGACCAGGTCAGAGTTCGACAACGGCTTTTAAGAGCTACGATTGCTAGTCGGGTTTTGGAGTCGTACTTGTAATAATAGTTTTAGACTGATCCAAGTGGGATACTGTTGGATTAGATGTCTAAGCCCATAACTATTATTGGTATGTACATGACCGGAGAGTATCATGGTCCACTTGGGTTGCATATCATCAGGACAATTTGTTAGGATAGACTCTTGAGAGAAGGTTATATATGATTTATTAATATATTATAAGTTCTGATATATTAATATGAAATCATATGTTTTAATTAGTATTGATCAAGCATTAATTTAGTGATCAAAAGAGACTAATTAAATCTATGGGCACTGATTATGGTAATTAGTTATATTTATATATGTTAGGCTTATGATCCATGTTGGACCAAGTTTATGTATGGTTACATAAAGAGTTGGGCCACGTGAACCATGGATCATAACACCCATGGGTATGGGTTTGGGTTAACCCATGTCCTTTGGAATTCCACATATAAATATGTTACTTTATAGCCAAAATCACCATGAATGTATTCTTGGACGATATGGACGGTTTTGGTGTGTATGAATTCTATCTCAAGTTTCATCCTTTGTTCATGATGTGTTGTGACTTCATTTGAGGCTTCCACACTATTGGGGCTAAGATCTTAAGTTCAAATACATCAAGAATTCAAGCTACATAAAAGGTATGTTACCCTAACTAGTATCTTATATGGTTTATGTCAAATGCATGCTAGTTATAGGTTTAATGCATTGGAAACCATTTGCATGTATAATTTGTGAAAACATAGATCCAAGGTATTTAGGGTTGTATGTGCACCATAGGATGTTGTAGTATACAAAACCCATAAACAACTACCTCACTTGACACACAAATTTCTTAAAGTTGAATTCAACATCTTTATATTTAGCTTTTAATGCATCAAGTTTGATAGTCAAGTTAGCAAGCTGTTCCTTAACATATTTGTAATTCACATATTTGTTGCTATATTCTTCTTGAAGTTTTCTAAATTCCTTTTTTATGGCCTCTAGTTGTGCTTTTAAGGGTTTTTAGCCCTTCCTAAGTGTATATCCTTCATATTTAAGGTGCTCAACTTCCCTTTTTAGCAAATCATGTTGATCATGATAAAGTTTAATTTTAACTTCACAAGACTGAGAACATGAAGCTTCTTTACCCTTGGTGTTTGAGGAACTCATTGTTTATCAAAAAGTGCTCTTTAACTTGAAACCTTGAAAGTCAACCTTGAATGTCAAATTTAAAAAGTCAAACTGAAAGTCAAACCGAAAAGACAATCGTGAAAACTTGAAAGTTAAGCGAGAAATTCAAAGTTTAAAGTCAACGGTCAAACTTGAAAGTCAAAGTCAATTTTTTAAGGTCAAAAGTCAAACTATTAAGTCAAAAATCGAAAGTCAAAGCTTTATGCTGAAAATGAAACTTTAAAATTCGAAAAATTGATTTTTGGGCCAAAAATGTTAAAATTCTGAAATTTGGACCGAGAATGCAAAGCTTCGTGGTCTTGACCGAGAAGACTCGCACCAAGACGGTCCTAACCGAAAATGAAACCGAAAATGAAGCCAAGACCTACGCACCAAAAACCTAGACTGAACATGAGCACACCGAAAACGTGCGAGAACCTGCGCACCGAAAACCTACGAAGCTGAAATCTTCTGAGACTCTCCACCAAGAACCTCACTTTCGGCCGTAAACTCACTTCGGACCGCACACACACGTTTCCGACCAAGAACTTACTGATCGGAAATGGATTTCGACCGAGAACAACAACCTTATCGTCGTAAATTCTGACCAAAAAGCATGTTTTTTCCAATTTTTGAAGCAAAACTCAATCTAAAACTCAATTTTATGAAGAACACGAAGAACAAACACCCAATATTTCTTCAAAAACTAATCAAACACGCCAAAAACTTTATGAAAAAGTCCAAAAATGTTCAAGATCTTGCCAAATTAATTGATACGATTTAAGCTCTAATACCAACTGTAAGCCCCCAAATCGCTTTGATGTATCAATTCGATCCACTTGATGGTGCAAAATCCCAATCTAGTGGATGATGCAAGATAGAATGGAGAAGTTATGGTGGTTGCATGCTCTAGTATGTTTCGAGAGTTTTGTGCTTGTGAGGCTCGTGAATTCTTTATAATGAAGGACCCCATTGCTAACAGAAGGTGTTGGAGGACATCAGGACTGCTTTCGGACTAACTTTTGCCCCGAGGGGTTGAAGTTTAGATTTGCACCCTATCTTCTTAAGGACATAGCCCATGATTGGTGGGCGGTGGTGGACTATGCTTTAAGAGGCGAGGCATTTAAGACAAGGTCTTGGGATGAATTTGTTATGAGATTTAGGACTGAGTTTGTGCCAATGATTGAGGTTCATCAACTGGCGAAGGAGTTTTAGGACCTTCTGTAGAGTACCAAGACCATGATGAAGATCACCACCATCTTCTGTGAGAGGACCTTGTTAGTTCTGCAGCATGTGGCGGATGAGGAGATGAAAAAGGCCGGTACCATGATATGTTGAAGGATGAGATATGGGTGTTTGTGAGTATCTCTAGCTGCAAGACATTGGTTGACATGATAGATCAGGATCACGAGTGGGAGATTGATTTGGAGACTATGAAGAAGAGGGTGTCGGTTCAGACGCAGGTATTAGAGGGCTCGGGGAAGAAGACTTAGGTTGTGGATTCAAGATTGAGGGGCTAGTACGGTCGGGTTCTGTGCAGCCGGTGTAGTCGGACGCATGAGGGAGCTTGTAGGGTGGGTGGTTCTGGCTGCTTCATGTGCGGAAAGACTGGTCATGTTAGCATGGATTGTACTACAATTCTACAAACACTACAACCTAGGGATCGGGTCTGATTTGCTTTCATGAGAGGGTCCATAAGATGATCTATTGCTCGAGTTTGGTAGTAGGGGAGTGATGGTGGCACCCGCTCCAGCGACATTGAGGATCACTTATGGCCACCAGGGCAAGGTGGATACGCTATTTGTGAGGAGTCTAGCTTTCCAACTATCAGTCGAGAAGGCTCACATCATGCCAGATGTGGTTACGAGTATGTATTTTCTCCTATTTCATTTTTTTGATGTTTATGCTTATTATATGATTGGTGTTATATAGGGACGTTACTAGTGAACGGTGTTCCAACTGTAGTTTTGTTTGATTCAGGTGCCACCCGATCTTTCCTATCTCTTACTCTTAGCAAGTGGTTTCATGACTCCCCAAGGGAGCTTAATTATCATTTAGAGGTAGAGATTTCTGATGATCATTTAATGTAGCTATCGAGGGTATATCTAAGTTGTGTTCTAAACTTATTCAGCAAGCGATATCCAAATGATTTGGTTCCTATCCCTTTGTACGAGAGTGAGGTGATCATAGGAATGGATTATTTGAGCCTTAATGGGGCGATGATTGATTGTGGGAACCAGATAGTTCAAGTTCAAAAACCAAGTGGGGAAGAACTAGTTATTCATGGAGAGGGTGCTTAGCATGGACCGACTCTCTATTCAACTGTGAGAGCTAGGAGGTATGTATATTAGGGCTGTTCTAGTTATGTGACATACATATTGGATACCACAGAGGAGAAGATGAGGACGTCTGACGATGTGTTGGTTGTGTGAGAGTATGCAGATGTGTTCCCAGAGGACTTGCATAGGTGTGCCTTCGAAGAGGCAGGTGGAGTTCCCTATTGATTTGGTTCCAAGGGAGGCCCCATTAGCCAAAGCACCCTATCGATTCGGACCGCCAGAGATGCATGAGTTGTTCATAGAGCTATAGGAGCTATTAGACAAGGGGTTTATTATACCGAGTTGTTAGCCCTGGTGAGTCCCGATTCTGTTTTTGAAGAAGACAGATGGGTCCCACAGGATGTTAATTGATTATCGGCAGCTGAACAAGTTGATGGTGAAGAACCTTTATCCGTTTTCGAGGATCTATGATTTGTTCGACTAGTTATTGGGTGGGTTTTGGTTCTCTAATAGTTATTTGCGTTTGGGCTATCACCAGATGAGGGTTCGAGATGAAGATATTTAGAAGTCATCGTTTAGGGCTCGTTATGGTCATTACGAGTTTGTGGTGATGCCGTTTGGGCTCACTAATACACCAACAACGTTCATGGATCTCATGAACTTGATCTGTAGATCGATGCCACATCGGTCTATCATTGTGCTCATTGATGATATCTTGGTCTATTCTAAGACCAAGGAGTAGCATAAGGATGAACTACGAGAGCTTTTGGAGGCTTTGAGGAGAGAGAGAGAGAGAGGCTATTTGTGAAATTCTCCAAGTACGAGTTCTGGTTTCATGAGGTGTAGTTTCTTGAGCAACTTGTCAATCAGTAGGGTATTTTGATTATTCTAGCCAAGATTGAAGTCGCGATGCAATGGGAGGTTTCGAGATCTCCATCTATGATTTGGAGTTTCCTTGGTTTAGCTGGGTATTATCGGAGGTTTATCGAGAATTTCTCCAGTATCACCGTTATGTTGACCAAGAAGTCTGGTACTTTCCATTAGGGACCTGAGCAGCAGGTGGCAATTAAGACCTTGAAGAAGAAGTTATGCGAGGCTCCGATCTTGAACATGCTAGAGGGTGTGGATGATTTTGTTGTATACTATAATGTATTGATTTCAGGATTGGGTGTAGTTTTCATGCATACAGGTCGGGTGATAACATATGCTTCGAGGTAGTTGAAGCCTCATGAGGCTAATTATACCACTCATGATTGGGAGCTAAGGGCAGTGGTTTTTGCACTTAGGGTTTGGTGACATTACTTGTTTGGGGCTTGTATCATTTACATGGCGATATGAGCTTGATATATTTGATGGATTAGCCAAATCTGATCATGAGGCAGCATAGGTGGCCTGATGTGTTGAAACATTATGATTGTAAGATCCTTTATCACTCAAGAATGGGCAACGTGGTGGCTAACGCTCTTAGCTGCAAGTCGCTGATCAAGGATGTTTGTTTGGGATGACTGTAATTACCCCACTCTTGAAATAGATATTAGGGAGTTAGGTCGAGTCTATGAAAGAAGAGCACCAGAAGAGTAAGCACATAGTAGGCCAGGTGTCCTGTTTTGATATTGATAGTCGAGTATTATTGACCATTCATCAGAGAGTTTGGGTACCATATTTTAGGGTTACAAGAAAGATCTTGATGGATGAAGCGTATAAGTAGAGGTTTTCTATTCATCAGGGTGCGATAAAGATGTGTAGAGACCTCTGGCTCAATTATTGGTGACCCTTCATGAAGCAGGATATGACCTGGTATGTGGAGAGGTGCTTGAGTTGTAGGAAAGTCAAGGCCGATCATCAACAACCTCACAACAAGATGGAGTTGTTGGGTGTTCCCATTTGGAAATGGGAGGAGATCACGATTGATTTTATCACAAAGCTACCACATACTGCGCGAGGGGTGGATTCAATTTGGGTCATCGTGGATCGATTGACCAAGAGTGCGTATTTCATCCCTATTCAGGAGAGCATTTCCACGGAAAAGTTAGCAGATGTCTATATATGGGAGGTTGTAGCATGACATGGCGTTCCTGTCTTGATGGTTTCGAATCGGGATGTTCGGTTCTCTTATAGATTTTGGAATAGGTTACACTAGGATTTGGGTACTCAGTTTCACTTCAACATAACTTTTCATCTACAGACCGATGGTCAGAGAGAGCGAACTATCCAGACCTTGGAGGATATGCTATGGGCATGTGTACTAGATTTTGGTGGTGGCTGGGATACATATCTTCCTTTGGTTTTGTTTTCTTACAACAACAACTACCATGCCAGTATTGATCGATCTCATTTTGAGATGCTTTTGGTAGAAAGTTTTGCACCCCAATTTGTTGGGGTGAGGTCGGTTAGCAAGTTATGGGTCGCACGGAGGTGGTGCTCCAGACTACTAAATTGATCCAACAAGTGTGCGGGAGATTGTAGACCATACAGAGTCGACAAAAGAGATAATGCCGATAGATGCCAGTCAGATTTGGAATTTCAGGTTAGATATATGGTACTCCTAAAGGTGTTACCACCGAAAGGTGTCATCCGGTTCAGGAAGCGGGGCAAGTTGGGCCCCAAATATATCGGTCCTTTTTGGGTTATTGTCTTGGTCGGTAGGGTTGCTTATCATTTGGAGCTACCAGAGGAGCTCATTCAGATTCATAGAAATTTTCACTTCTCTCAGCTGCATAAGTGTTTGGTTGATAATTCTGCATTGGTTCCTTTGGAGGATATTTAGGTGGATGAGCGCCTTAATTATATAGAGAGACCAGTTGTGATCCTAGAAAATAAGACAAAGAATTTGCAAAATAAGGTTGTGGTCTAGTGAAGGTGTAATGACAACACAGAAGGGTTTATAATGGACATGGGAGCCTGATTAGGAGATAAAAGAGCGATATCCGTAGTTGTTTGTGAAGGTGTACTTCAAGGACAAAGTCTGATTCAAGTGGGTGAGAATTGTGACATGGGTTCTTAGGTAAATTCCTTTAAATTCTAAATGTTTAATTACTTTGCAAAGGTAGCCATTATGTTGGGCATAATTGAGGTACGCAGGGCATACCTTGTCGAGACTCAGACATGGGTTTTTGCCCTGGTATGTTTGGCATACCTAGGGTACGCAGTGCGTACTCGAGTCAACGGCAAACCCTAAAATTTATAGTCTGGACCTTTGTTGTAATATAAACTTCTTAAAGATCGTTAGATTCAAAAAGAAAAATAAAGATAAAGAATTGACGAACACAAGAATGGTTTAACTGATGTCGAATGCTTAACTTGAACACCTCATAAGAGCTCGATTAAGAACTTCGATTGTAGAAATGTTTAGGGTTACAACGCAAAAAAGATAATAAATGACTATCGTATGGCCTAAGGAATACATGCATGCACTATATATAATACCTAACCCTAATCTATAATCATGATTGGACAGGCCCAAACGGGATATACAAAAGAATGGCCCATGACTCAACATATAATACCCAACAATCTCCCCCTTGGTGTCAATTGAGCCGAGAGCTCATTTCGGTTGAGCTCAACAGACTTCTTGATTGTCTTGAACACGCTCGATATGATGGCCAAAAGAGTTTTCCTGAATGTCACACCCCAAAACCAGGAACGGCGGAAACGTTCTGGGGAGGAGGACATCATGTATAATATCAACAACAATGTAAAGTAGTAAACAAGCAACAACATCATCCAGTGCATTAATAATATAATTATTATACAAATGTGTTCTGTCAAATTTTGATAAACACTAAAGCATAAATCGAAATGAAAGATAAGTCTTGAACAAGCTCCATTTTCCTTTCTCCTTGCATCGGTACCTGTCTATGATGACCTGAGGATACAAGTAATTTTGAAAGCGAGTATCAGCTTTAAAGCTGGTGAGATCATAAGTATTTAGTGTCTTAATTTGTATGTAAGAATATGTAAGTATATGTATTGTAAGTATTGAAAGTGTATATGAACTCTAAGTGTTTGAAAAACCCTAGAATCCCTATGATTCCTACTAGTATATGAAGGTGTCTTCTACCAAGACCTAACTGTTTTGAATGTATGTTTCTTGTAAGAGTATGTATTTTCCCAAGTATAACTATCATTATCAAAAAATATAGTTTCTACATTATTGTGCGTCGTGTGAATGTTCACAAAGTGAATGTAATGGGAAAATGAAATAGTACTATGGTGTAGTGCTGTAAGAACTACTGCCGTACTAATTTCCTTAAACCGGATTTATATTAAGGCATTATGTTATAAATTGCACCATACTATCGACTAGTAACAACGACATAATGAATGGTCGTAATAACGGAATGACGTTTGGCACCCGCAGACCTGCAGGTCCAGCTGTAGCTAGCAGCAAGGTGTAGGATTGTCAATCCAGTATAGATCTATACGCAAACTCACGCTCTCCCTCCAAGAGAATTCTGGCTACAACTCGAGCCATGACATTTAAGTCATGCTCCGATTTAAATCACAATAATTAACGTATTCTTGTATATGTACTGTATATGTACTGTAATGAACTATTCTAGCTGTAATGTAATGAACTCTTCTAGCTGTAATGTACGTGCTCTCTACCTAGCAAGTATAGTAATGTAATCGTTCTAGTATAGTTGTATATGTTCTCTTCCTAGTATAGTTGTATATGTTCTCTTCCTAGTATAGTTGTATATGTTCTCTTCCTAGTATAGTTGTATATGTAATGTACTGTAATGTTCTAGAAAGTATTGACTCATGAATGAACTGAATCATTGTATGATATCGCGTTCTAGTAATTGTTCTAGTATCTTTCTAAACTACCCATATGGTAGTTTACTAGTAATCTATCTGGTAAGTATGGACATGGATGTATACCCTTGCTACCCAAGGGCATATGTTGAACTGGAAGGACCTTTTATGACTATATATGTACACATGATATATAACTAATATTTAAATGACTTTCGGACGAATACCCAATATCCCACCGGACCACATCTCAAGGCGCGAAAAGGAAATAGGGTGGATAGCCTTCCTAAGTCTTTTAAACATTTCTTATATAACTATACATATAGAGGCATGCAATTTATAATATGAAAGCATAAATAAGTTTTGTAAGACATTTGAAATATAAGTATTATTTTAAGAAAAGATCGACTTGATGTGAATCTATAAAACAATTTGAAGGCATAAGTTTAATAAAGCAGTTTAAGTATAAGGAAACATTTGTTTGAAACATAGTTGTAAATAAGTTTGAAAGGTAATGTACGGAGTAAGCTGTCCAGTGTAAAAAGGAGTTTAAAACATATAAAATGTTTATAAAAAGTTATTTGAAGGAAACTGTCTGGTAAAACGGCTAATGAGTAGCCAAATCATTTGAATGTTGTATATTAATCACATGTGATTGATGTAATAAGTAACATAATACTACTTACTAATCACATGTGATTGACATAATAAGTAGCATGATTCTACTTGTATCCCCCCCCCCCCCCCCCCCCCCCGCCCATAAAACATTTAAAAATAGTTTAAAACATTAGTTAAGGGGTATGAACTCACCTGCAGTAAGTGACTGGAATTGAACTGTAACGACCCATTCCCGGTACGTTAATTCATTAGTAATTGTTGTAAGTTTTCAAGAGGGACTCGGCGAGTTCTAGCCTGACTCGCCGAGTAGGGTCGCGACTTCGAGCACGCGTGAGCCGGGGACTCAGCGAGTCCATATCCCTGACTCGGCGAGTCCATCCGTCTGGGTGAAACCCTAAATCCCCGGGTTGCCCACTATTTAAACCACCTTATAACCCCCATTCTCGCCTCCCTCACCCTGAGAACACTGTGAGAAAGAACCCTAATCCTCCCTTGTGTGAGCTAAGTGTTTTGTGCCATTTTGTGAAGGTTTGAAGAAGGAGAAGAAGAAAGAAGCAAGGAGAAGAGCTGTAGTGCAAAGATCCAAGGGCAAATCTGAGTTAATTGAGGTATTTTCGAAGTTTTCTTCTTGTTATATGCTTTAAACTTCCATTAGAGCTCTCCTAAGAGCTAGTTGATGCTTGTTCCAAGCCTTATGCTTGCATGAAGGTCTTAATAAGTCGAAATATCTTTGGATCTGAATGATGGGGTGTTGTAGAGCCCATATCTACTGTCTTTTTGGAGTTACTTTGCATATTAACCATAGATCTACCCATTTTGTGCATCTTTTAGCCTTATTCCCCTTATTCATGAGGTTGTGCACGTAAAGTTGGAAACTTTACGTGGTAAATCAGCTTATTGGACCCAGATCTATCAATTGTATGTGTTGGATTCAAACAAAATCGAGTAAAAATCAGTTGCATGGCGGCAACTCGGCGAGTCGGGAAGAACGACTCGGCGAGTTGGGTCGCGATTTCCCGATTCCTTCATTTTTACCAGTGTCGAGTGAACCCAGTGAGCTAGAGAGTGGACTCAGCGAGTTGAGGGTAAACTCAGTGATGGAGGGACTCGGCGAGTTGTTCATCAACTTGGCGAGTCCAAGGCAATCTCCTTAAGATCAAGAACAACTCGTCGAGTTTGTTCATCCGGCTCGGCGAGTCGGATGAAGATTGTCTGAGTTCTTGAATCAAGAGGGTACTCGTTGAGTCGATGCCAGACTCGACGAGTAGCAGCGAGTAAGAGTGAAACGTGAGAGTAGGACTCGGCGAGTTGGGTGGCCGAACTCGGCAAGTCAGTCCAAATGAGAGTAACTTTGACCAAGGGTAAAAGAGTCATTTTTACCCCAAGTGCAGTGTTTAGTATTTGATTGAGTGTGTTTATGGACTTGTAGCCGAGGAGATTCAGGAGAAGCAGCCGTTAGCTTCCCGAGCCACACACTCAGCAGCCAGCTTACGAGGTGAGATTCCTTCCAGTAGGAACGGGCCTAAGGCCACAATGCTGGCCCGTTCAGTTAGCAGTAGTTCCGAATTTAGGTCCGATGCAGTAGCTAGTATGTTCGATGCCTGCGAGGCTCGAACAGGATTTGTGTGCTATGTTTTATGCGTTAAGTATTATGTGTTCCGGGCTACGGCCCAATGTAGTATGTCGTATATGTGTTTATGCTAGTTGATGTGTTATGCTATGCCACATTCAGTCAGTCGGTTCCGGACTTCGGTCCGATGCAGTTAGTTCCGGACTTCCGTCCGATGCAGGGGACAAGGTCCCAGTTAGTTCCGGACTTCGATCCGATCCAGTTAGTTCCGGACTTCGGTCCGATGCAGGGGACAAGGTCCCAGTCAGTTCTGGACTTCGGTCCGATGCAGTTTCCGGGTTTCGGCCCGATGCAGTGGGCGGGGCCCAATATGTGTTTATATGTTATTGTATGGTATGTGGTATTTTGGGGGAGCTCACTAAGCTTCGTGCTTACAGTTTCAGTTTTGGTTTCAGGTACTTCCGCAAGCAAAGGGAAGAGCTCGGGGTGACGGCATCACACACACCACAGCTTTAGCTTTTAGCCTGGGATTGATTTAGTTTGTTTTGATTTGCCGTAGTATGATACAGTTTCCGCACCATGTTTTCTATTATGTTGGAATACATCACGTATGGTTTTATTATATGACACTCTGATTATGGTTTTGATTATATAGAAAAACGAAATTTTTGGGTCGTATTTTTGGGTTGTTTCAAGTTGGTATCAGAGCCCTGGTTTGAGGGATTTGGATACACTTCCGGGTGTATCTGAACTCAAACTAAGGGAAATAAAAGATTTTAGTAAAATAAAAATGTTTTACAAAAAGAATTTTGAAAGCACTTAGAAAGAAAGAATTGTTTTTAACAAGATAGAGGTGTGTGCATGCGGTCAGCCGAGCTCAAGTAAGTACTCCCAAATTACCCATACAAGTTAATTGTTCAGTTTCAGTTTCAGTAGAACAGCATGCTAGTATAGGGCTAAGGATCTAGGAGAATGCCTTATGTGCCTGCTTATGTGTTACAGCTTTATGGGTATTGCATGCTAGAATTGAGTAGACAGCAGTAGGATAGCCTGTTTAGGTTATGCCTGATAGTATGAGCTTAGCATCCTATGCTAGTGCCGTTTCTTGTTACGAGGATAGTTTTGCTTGAGTCTGGTTCCCTTGTCCGAATGCTGCTTGCTTCGTGCTTTGTGGGGTTCTGAGTGATGGGAGTTAGCCATTAGGTGAACACGTCACACCACATGTAATCAGGTTTGAATAATCCCAGAGTGCTGGAACTGGCCCTATTGCGCAGCTCTTGTTTGAGTCCAACCGTTGTAGGGACGAATCTTTTACTTGAAGGATTATCTGATCCTCATCACATGTGATGGTGTTTAGGTGGTGGCTAGCTGGCATGATGAGGAGACCTACAGCAGCTGAGGACCAGTCGTGTTGAGCTTGAGGTTTCCCTAGGGCAAGCCTAGGATGAGAGTAGCAGAAAATGGCAGTAGTAGAAGTGACTTGGTGGAGTCAAGGCAGTTCTTGAGGAAAGTATGGATAGATGTGGAAGGTAGTATGGGGCCGTACTACTAAAAGCAGAGGATCCGTACTCGAATCAAGGAAGGCCAAGACAAGACCAGGAAGCTAGTAGTAGTATCATGATCCCTTGAGATATTTCAGTGTTCTGATGTTGTTATGATATGTTTCAGAATGGTAGTTTTGTGTCCGAGACCAGCAGTCGGCAGCTCAGATGCCGGAGGGGGATCCAGATCGGGATTAGGCCCGGAGGTCGGGCAGATGGATGAGCAGACCAGAGAGTTCCTTTCTTCTGAGGTTACCCGCATCATACTGGAGAAGAATCCTGTGATCTTCGGTTCGATCAAGGAGGGTATTTTAGAGCTGATGGATGAGAGATTGAGTACTTTCCGTGCTGAGATGGCGGCCGTGATGGGGTCGCGTACACTTACGTTCAGGGAGTTCAGGGCATGCGGAGCTCCAGACTATCATGGGGCGCGGGACCCCATAGCAAGTACCAGATGGTTGGCGGATGTGGCCAACGCTTTCCGCACTAGTAGGTGTCCCGAGGGGGACAAGGTCAGATTGGCGTCCTGTCTTCTGAAGGACAGGGCACGGAACTGGTGGGAGGAGGTCGGACATGCCATCGGGGATGATGCGGCATTGGATGCCATGACCTGGGCTGATTTCTCTACCAGGTTCAGGGCGGAGTTTGCACCGGTGATTGAGGTGCATCAGTTAGCTAGGGAGTTCCAGGACCTTACCCAGACTACCGAGACAGTGGCGGAGATCACCGCCAAGTTCAGGGAGAGGGCTCTTCTTGTTCCACAGTATGCAGCCGATGAGGAGATGAAGAAGGCCCGTTATCATGAGATGATGCGGAGTGACATTCGCATGTTTGTGAGCCGGTCCAGTTGTAAAACGCTGGACGATATGATTGCTAGAGCCAGGGAGAGGGAGATTGATCTCGAGATGGAGAAGAAGAGGAAACCGGAGGCGTTTTCGGGTTCAGGCAGTATGGGCAAAAAGCCCAAGGTTTCAGATCACAGGTCTAGGGGTCAGCAGAGCCACGGTCGGTGTGGCAAGTGTGGGATATTGCACGAGGGGGCGTGCAAGGCAGGGAGTTCCGGCTGCTACAAGTGCAGTCGGACTGGGCATTTGAGTAGGGATTGTACGGCCCCTGCTACTACGGTTACATCACCAGATCTGATTTGCTTTCAGTGCAATCAGAGGG
Organism: Lactuca saligna; assembly: GCF_052625555.1. Classification (NCBI taxonomy): domain Eukaryota; kingdom Viridiplantae; phylum Streptophyta; class Magnoliopsida; order Asterales; family Asteraceae; genus Lactuca; species Lactuca saligna. Next base: position 240,320,135 of record NC_136420.1, on the reverse strand, counting down.
GACATAAAATGTCCCAGTGTCCCAGTTTAGCTGCAGCAGGGAAGGTGTTTGCACCTGCCCCTGCCACCTTGAGGATTACGGATGGCCGGCAGAGCCGAGCTGATGCGCCAGTGGCGAAGAGCAGGGCATTTCAGATGATAGCAGAGGAGGCGCGAGCGACTCCTGATGTGGTGACGGGTATGTATCTTTCCTTCATCTTTTAATTGTTATTATATCGGTTGAGTATTACTTATGTGGGTATGTTTTATTTAGGGTCGTTCTCTGTGAACGACATTTCTGCTTTGGTATTGTTCGATTCGGGGGCTACCCGATCATTTGTATCACTTACGCTTAGCAAGAGATTTAGCAGAGCTCCCGGGGAGCTGGATTGTCCACTAGAGGTTGAGATAGCAGATGATAGGACCGTGAGGGTCGGCAGAATACATAGAGGGTGTTCCCTTCAGATATTTGATGAGCAGTTTTCAGTGGACCTGGTTCCTATTCCCCTGCGTGGGAATAAAGTTATTGTGGGCATGGATTGGCTGAGCCCCAATGGGGCGGTGATTGATTGTGAGCTTCAGCTAGTGAGGGTTCGCACTCCCAGTGGGGGAGAGATAGTGATTCAGGGCGAGAGGCCCCAACGAGGACCAATCTTTTGTTCCGCCGCAAGGACGAGGCGCTATGTTCAGCAGGGTTGCGCCGGTTTTGTAGTTTACGTCTTGGATGCCCGGGAGAAGGGCAAGACGACGATTGACGATGTTCCTATTGTTCGTGATTACCCGGATGTGTTTCCCGAGGATTTGCCGGGGATACCTCCTGAGAGGCAGGTTGAGTTGAGGATCGACCTAGCTCCTGGTGCGGCTCCGATAGCCAAAGCGCCGTATCGACTTGCTCCCCCTGAGATGCAGGAGTTGTCTACACAGCTTCAGGAGCTGTTAGACAAGGGTTTCATTCGGCCGAGCAGTTCGCCTTGGGGAGCGCCGATCTTATTTATGAGGAAGAAGGATGGGTCGCATCGTATGTGCATTGATTATCAGGAGTTGAACAAAGTAACGGTGAAGAACCGTTACCCACTTCCGAGGATAGATGACTTGTTTGATCAGCTTCAGGGAGCGTCTTGGTTCTCCAAGATCGATCTATGCTCCGGTTATCATCAGATGAGGGTTAGAGATGAGGATGTACAGAAGACTGCTTTCAGGACCCGGTATGGTCATTATGAGTTCGTGGTGATGCCATTTGGGCTCACCAATGCCCCAGCCGCATTCATGGATCTCATGAACCGCGTGTGCAGACCGATGCTGGATCGGTTGGTGATAGTGTTTATAGATGACATCTTGGTGTATTCCAAGACACAGGGGCAGCACGAGGAGCACCTGCGGAAGGTGTTGGAGACTTTGAGGAGGGAGAGACTTTTCGCAAAGTTCTCCAAGTGTGAGTTCTGGTTGCGCGAGGTGCAGTTTCTTGGTCATCTCGTCAACCAGAAGGGTATTTTGGTAGATCCGGCCAAGATTGAGGTCGTGATGCAGTGGGAGGTCCCGAGGTCTCCATCTGAGATTCGGAGTTTCCTGGGGTTGGCAGGGTATTATCGGAGATTTATTCAGGACTTCTCCAAGATAGCAGTGCCGCTCACCCGACTAACCAAGAAGTCGGTGGTCTTTCGTTGGGGGCCTGAGCAGCAGGCGGCGTTCGAGACTCTCAGGCAGAGATTGTGCGAGGCTCCGATCCTTACCTTGCCAGAGGGAGTAGAGGATTTCGTAGTCTATTGTGATGCTTCGATCACAGGTATGGGAGCAGTATTGATGCAGAGAGGCCATGTGGTAGCTTATGCCTCGAGATAGTTGAAGCCTCACGAGGCTAATTATCCTACCCACGATTTGGAGCTGGGGGCAGTTGTGTTTGCCCTCAAGATTTGGAGACATTACCTTTATGGGGTCCGCTGTACTATATACACGGATCACAAGAGTTTGCGATATCTTATGGATCAACCAAGTTTGAACATGAGGCAGAGGAGATGGTTAGACGTGCTGAAGGACTATGACTGTGAGATCCTTTATCATCCAGGGAAGGCCAATGTGGTGGCCGACGCCCTGAGCCGCAAAGTGTCGACGGCCCCTATCAGAGGTCTGTGTATGAGGATGACAGTGATCACTCCGTTGTTGGAGCGGATCAAGGAGGCTCAGATGGAGGGCCTCAAGGAGGAGAGGCAGAAGTGTGAGAGGATAGTGGGCCGAGTAGCTTCATTTGACTATGACAGTCGGGGTTTGTTGACGCTTCATGGTAGGATATGGGTACCGTACTGGGGTGGGGTACGGCAAGTATTGATGGACGAGGCTCATAAGTCTCGATCTTCTATCCACCTAGGAGCGACGAAGATGTATCGAGATCTTCGACCTGATTATTGGTGGCCCTGCATGAAGCGAGACGTCGCCTGGTATGTTGAGAGATGTTTGACCTGTCGGAAGGTCAAAGCGGAGCATCAGAGACCTCACGGCAAGATGCAGCCGTTAGACATTCCCGTGTGGAAATGGGAGGATATCACCATGGATTTTGTCACCAAACTCCCCAGGACCGCACGTGGAGTGGACTCGATATGGGTAGTAGTGGATCGGTTGACGAAGAGTGCCCATTTTATTCCGATTCAGGAGAGTATATCGGCGGAAAAGTTAGCCGATATCTATGTGCGGGAGATTGTGGCGCGTCATGGGGTGCCGGTATCGGTGGTGTCGGACCGAGATGTTCGATTCACGTCCAGATTCTGGAAGAGGTTCCACGACGAGATGGGTACTCGTCTCCATTTCAACACCGCTTTTCATCCTCAGACAGACGGGCAGAGCGAGAAGACGATTCAGACTCTTGAGGACATGCTTAGGGCATGTGTTCTAGATTTTGGGGGCAGTTGGGATACGTATCTTCCGTTAGCGGAATTCTCGTATAACAACAGTTATCATGCGAGCATTGATCGACCTCCTTTTGAGATATTATATGGCAGGAAGTGCAGGACCCCGATTTGTTGGGGCGAGGTTGGTCAGCGAATCATAGGGAGCACCGAAGTGGTGCTCAAGACGACGGAGTTGATCCAGCAGGTCCGTAGTAGGCTGCAGACTGCGCAGAGTCGACAGAAGAGCTACGCCGACAGGAGGCGTTCGGACTTGGAGTTCCAAGTGGGAGATATGGTTCTTCTGAAAGTCTCACCTTGGAAAGGTGTCATCAGGTTCCGGAAGAGGGGCAACTTGGGCCCCAGATTTATTGGTCCTTTCAGGGTTTTGGTCCGGGTGGGTCGGGTTGCTTATCGGTTAGATCTTCCTGAGGAGCTTAGTTAGATACACAACACATTCCACGTGTCGCAGTTAAGGAAGTGTTTGGTGGATGAGACGGCAGTCGTTCCCTTAGAGGATATCCAGGTTGATAGCGGCCTGAATTATATTGAGAGACTGGTCGCCATTCTGGAACGGAAGATCAAGACCTTGAGGAACAAGGTAATTCAGCTAGTAAAGGTGCAATGGCAGCACCGGGAAGGGGTCTGAATGGACGTGGGAGGCTGAGGAGGAGATGAGAGCGCACTACCCAGAAATTTTTGCAGATCTAGCCGTAGCAGACTTCGAGGACGAAGTCTGAGACAAGTGGGGGAGAATTGTAACGACCCGTTCCCGGTACGTTAATTCATTAGTAATTGTTGTAAATTTTCAAGAGGGACTCGCCGAGTAGGGTCGCGACTTTGAGCACGCGTGAGCCGGGGACTCGGCGAGTCCATATCCCTGACTCGGCGAGTCCATCCGTCTGGGTGAAACCCTAAATCCCCGGGTTGCCCACTATTTAAACCACCTTATAGCCCCCATTCTCGCCTCCCTCACCCTGAGAACACTGTGAGAAAGAACCCTAATCCTCCCTTGTGTGAGCTAAGTGTTTTGTGCCATTTTGTGAAGGTTTGAAGAAGGAGAAGAAGAAAGAAGCAAGGAGAAGAGCTGTAGTGCAAAGATCCAAGGGCAAATCTGAGTTAATTGAGGTATTTTCGGAGTTTTCTTCTTGTTATATGCTTTAAACTTCCATTAGAGCTCTCCTAAGAGCTAGTTGATGCTTGTTCCAAGCCTTATGCTTGCATGAAGGTCTTAATAAGTCGAAATATCTTTGGATCTAAATGATGGGGTGTTGTAGAGCCCAGATCTAGTGTCTTTTTGGAGTTACTTTGCATATTAACCATAGATCTACCCATTTTGTGCATCTTTTAGCCTTATTCCCCTTATTCATGAGGTTGTGCATGTAAAGTTGGAAACTTTACGTGGTAAATCAGCTTATTGGACCCAGATCTATCAATTGTATGTGTTGGATTCAAACAAAATCGAGTAAAAATCAGTTGCATGGCGGCAACTCGGCGAGTCGGGAAGAACGACTCGGCGAGTTGGGTCGCGAGTTCCCGATTCCTTCATTTTTACCAGTGTCGAGTGAACCCAGTGAGCTAGAGAGTGGACTCAGTGAGTTGAGGGTAAACTCAGTGATGGAGGGACTCGGCGAGTTGTTCATCAACTCGGCGAGTCCAAGGCAATCTCCTTAAGATCAAGAACAACTCGTCGAGTTTGTTCATCCGGCTCTGCGAGTCGGATGAAGATTGTCTGAGTTCTTGAATCAAGAGGGTACTCGTCGAGTCGATGCCAGACTCGACGAGTAGCAGCGAGTAAGAGTGAAACGTGAGAGTAGGACTCGGCGAGTTAGGTGGCCCAACTCGGCGAGTCAGTCCAAATGAGAGTAACTTTGACCAAGGGTAAAAGAGTCATTTTTACCCCAATTGCAGTGTTTAGTATTTGATTGAGTGTGTTTATGGACTTGTAGCCGAGGAGATTCAGGAGCAGCAGCCGTTAGCTTCCCGAGCCACACACTCAGCAGCCAGCTTACGAGGTGAGTTTCCTTCCAGTAGGAACTGGCCTAAGGCCACAATGCCGGCCCGTTCAGTTAGCAGTAGTTCCGGATTTAGGTCCGATGCAGTAGCTAGTATGTTTGATGCCTGCGTGGCTCGAACAGGATTTGTGTGCTATGTTTTCTGCGTTAAGTATTATGTGTTCCGGGCTATGGCCCGATGTAGTATGCCGTATATGTGTTTATGCTAGTTGATGTGTTATGCTATGCCACATTCAGTCAGTCGGTTCCGGACTTCGGTCCGATGCAGTTAGTTCCAGACTTCGGTCCGATGCAGGGGACAAGGTCCCAGTCAGTTCCAGACTTCGGTCCGATGCAGTTAGTTCCAGACTTCGGTCCGATGCAGGGGACAAGGTCCCAGTCAGTTCCGGACTTCGGTCCGATGCAGTTTCCGGGTTTCGGCCCGATGCAGTGGGCGGGGCCCAATATGTGTTTATATGTTATTGTATGGTATGTGGTATTTTGGGGGAGCTCACTAAGCTTCGTGCTTACAGTTTCAGTTTTGGTTTCAGGTACTTCCGCAAGCAAAGGGAAGAGCTCGGGGTGACGGCATCACACACACCACAACTTTAGCTTTTAGCCTGGGATTGATTTAGTTTGTTTTGATTTGCCGTAGTATGATACAGTTTCCGCACCGTGTTTTCTATTATGTTGGAATACATCACGCATGGTTTTATTATATGACACTCTGATTATGGTTTTGATAATATCGAAAAACGAAATTTTTGGGTCGTATTTTTGGGTTGTTTCATGAACGGGCTATTATCGTACGGAAGGATCGGACAAGTGTTTGGTGTTAAGTGGAGACTTAGACACACACAATGATCCAAATTACATATGAAAACATATGTATATAAATAATTAGTGATTATAACACTAATTATACAAGTAATAACATTTAAGCACAAGGAAGACACTTTTGGTCAAGTGCTAGGAGGCTAAAGGGTTGCAACAAAGGAGTGCAATGCCCCTAATGTGAGTTTAAGGTCTAATGACCATATTCATTGGAGTTTACGGCCCAGGGGAGTAAGCTCCTGGCCGTAAACTCTCAACCAAGGCTTGGAATGGTACTTAGAATTACTATAGCCTTAGTGGGAATTGTTTCAAGGCCTATACAAGTGTTTGGGCGCCATATTGACTCCTTTGGGGAGTTTACGACCCAAAGACCCTTTTCCCTTGGAGTTTACGGTTGTAAACTCCCTTGGGAGGGTGATTATGGTGCTTTCAAGTCTCTATAATAACTAGGAACAATTCTAGGCTTTTGTTCTTGGCTTTGGAAGAGTTTATGGCACATTTAGCACCATTTTATGGAGTTTACGGCCATGGAACCTTTTGGGCCGTAAACTCCCTCTCCATTTGTGTTCTAAGTATTTTAACTAGTCCAAAACTCATCTAGGTACTTGTCCAAATTGTCTCTTGGCTTAAAGAAGGATTTAGGGTGTCCTTTGACCCCTTTAAAGGAGTTTACGGCCCAAGAACCACTCTTGGCCGTAAACTCTTCATTACTTGTGCTTTTCTTATGTTTCCTAGGTTCTAAACACATTAGTGTACATGTATAAAATGAAGCCTAAGCCTTTGGGGAAAGTAGGGCACATTTAAGCCCTTGAAAATGGTGTTTACGGTCCAAGAAACTCTTGGGCTGTAAACTCCAAAAGCTTTATTTTCTTGGATGGTTTCTAGCCTCAAAACATCCTACAATAAGTCCTTAACTCTAACAAGGAAATGGGACTAGGTGGCCTTTAGGCCTTGTTTTGGAGTTTACACCCCAAGAACGTTCTTGGGCCGTAAGCTCCCGGATCTTGTGTTTTGGACATGTAAATAATGTTATTAAGCATATAACAAGTATTAAAACACATCTAGGGAAGTAGACTCACAATCTGGGATGAAAACCCGAAGATCCGTGAGAGAGAAATTGGCTTTTCTCTAAATGGAAATCAACTAATGAACCAATTTGGCTCAGAATTCTATTTATAGTCCTGAGATTTTTGGCAGAAAATATTTCTATTCTCGGAATGGATTCTAATGATCTAGGGTAATGGAATTTACAGTGTTGCACAAAATCCTAGTGCAACCACTCTCCAAATATCCCTTTTTGGTGTAAAACCCTGAAACTGCCAAACTTATATTCTAAGTCTGAATTTTCACTGTAACTGATCTACATCTATTGGCTTGATATGGTTTATTCAGAATGGAAATTTCAGGTTGTCACATCATCCCCCTGTTAACGGGAATTTCGTCCCGAAATTAAAGTTTAGGCAAGGAAGTATGCACGAATGATCGAGTCATGAGGAGAAAACTTCCTAATCGATTGGTTCTAGCGCGCTTAAGTGAAATCGGGCTCTCAGTTGGCATTCCAACGAACCTTCACTAACTGGCGACGGCGTTGGTTCGTCCGCTTGACCTCTCGGTCGGGGGTCACTACGGTTTTAATACGAAGGCGGGGATCTCGACGAGTGGACTTGCAAGAGTCCTAACGGAAAGGTATGGTTTCACGATCGAGAAGCAGAGAGTAGAAAGTATGTTACTTAGTTCGTGGAGTAGGTCTAGTTTGTGCGAGGCACAGGACCGATTGTGATAAGAATCTCGGAGGTCCTATCTAACTTGGATTTAGCTTTCCACGCTTTACGAAGCGTATTAAGCCATTCCCAGAGTGAGTTATTTTAAAGAACTTGGTCACTCACTTGGAATCTCAAAAGTTCCTTTTCTTGCGTAACTTCCCAATCAAAGGCCACCCCTTGCTGGGTTAAAGTCGTACGAGTTTCTGTAGCTTGCGAGGAGTTCTAAATGAACTAAGGCGGTAGGTCGGTAAGACCTATAATTTGGTGAATGACTGTCGGCGTCTCTGGTTTTGATAATTGCTCAATGGTTTTGACAAATCGAAAGAGTACTCAAAATTTCCCACACTACTAATAGTGGGTCTTAGAAATTTGACTCTTCAATTTCAAAACTCATGCTTTGAGAACATCGTTAAAAGTTCCTCTGGAGGAGATGTTTTCCCATGGGTTCCTTCTTACTAGAAGGGTAGATAAGTAAGTCATTTCATGGAGCAATGACGAACTGATCCAGGTAAGAAGGACGTACCCTACTCGTTTTAGCTCATAACAACTATGGGCGTGTTGGTCGTATCCGAAGGGTATCACTACGGAATCGAAGTGTCTGTATCGATTTCAGGAGATAGTCTTCCGGACATCTTTCGCTAACACTCGAACTGGTGATATTCGGATCCCAGATCCATTCCTGGAAGTAGTTTCCTTCTTTGCGTTTTCTCAACCATTTTGTCTACGCGCGGCAGAGATAACAATTTCAATTGAAAAATCTCGACGGAGTCCTCGATAACCGAGGTACATGCAATGCGATCCGTCGATCTCTGGAAGAATATGACCGAGGTTCTCTAGGGTGAGAAACCTAGTCTTCTAATTCTATTTATGTGTAGTTCGCTAAGTTGTCCAAACTGTTCTTGTATTTCCGTGGGTGTTTAAACTGTAAGGTGATGTGTTTACGGGGGTCGTATTGGGTTCTATGCTTGTTCTCATGACGATGTGATTACTCGTACTTAGGCAGTTCTCCGTCCTAAAGTTCATATTAGAATTCATACCTAGTTTCACAATCACCCTTTCGTGTATACGAGTCATATATAATTAAGGTTGAAAAGGTAGTCGAATAACTGGTTCCTCTTTAAGTTCACATCCCATCGGGTAAAAAGAATTTAAAGTGGAATCATCAATTCTAAACCTGTAGAACCTTGATTATATATCACTCTTATGCATACATTCCTCAGTGATAGATCAACCGCATGAATCCCTGGATTAAACTTGACGTACTGCTCGAGTGGTACTTCGGGGATTTCTTCGGAAAGAAAATAACTAGTAGGTACTCCTGGCATGAGTACTTCGGTGTTCTGATGTGACGGTTTCGCTGGAAAAGTGATCCAGAAGAAAGAGGTGTATGTATGAAGCTGTTTTCATGAGAATCAAATTGAATCGAGTCGTATGATAATGTCGAAATCATACCGAAACTTAAAGACATTAGCTTTAAACATAAGACGTTTACAGACAAAACACAACCGTGCAACCATGGACAAAGTTACAGTACTTTAGATTTACCACAAGACTAATGCTGCGAATAAGATATACTACAAAAGACAAGTATACGCAGCACGAGAATTCCTATACAGACAGGGTCTCGCAAAAGGTAAGACTCTAGTTGCACTAGTTTTAGATAGTTTATAAGTGTGTTACAACGAAACGCCTAAATTACATTTAACGTGGTTCCGGAGTAGGCTCTCCTACGGCTGTGATCCTGAGAATCTTCCCATCTGCGCCAGAGTTCTTTGCTATTGGGTAATCTTTCATGAAGTGCCCTATTTCCCTGCATTGGTGGCATGCCTGGGTAGTACTAGCTTCGGCGACGGGATTGCGGTGTTTAGCCAGAGTTATGTGGACACGAGTGCCTTCCTCGTTACTCCACCTTGAAAATTGTTTCTTAAATTGTTCTGCGCTATAACTCATCTTGTGTGTAGGGTTAGTCCCGATGAAAGGGGCTTGAGTGATGGGTCATTTCTGTGCTCCACAGTCACGAGCATGGTGCCCTATGTTCAGGCAATTGCAACATTGCATCTCATGGCAAGTCCCATGATGATGGAAACCACAAGTATCACACTTCGGGAGTTTTCCCTCGTATGGCTTGCTCGGCACTGGGATGGCAGGGGTTTCCACTTGTTGCGGTTGCATAGCTAGCTTATGGGATTTCTTGCGTTCTTTCTGGGCTTGACGCTTTCGTTTCTTGTTCTCTGTCTTTCGGCTTTGCGAGCCAGTGACTGTTTCTATTTGTTGGTTTCCCGGTTTGGTACTACCATCTAAACTCTCGAGTCCTTCTTCAGTCTTATTGGTGTTTCCTGAGTTGATCTATGTAAGGAAAGTTTTCACAGCAGCTACTACTGCAGCTTGTAATGTAGCGGCGTCGATATGGAGGGTAGGGATTTCGGTGCTCGGCTGGTCGTTTTTGGATGACGACATGATTCTGTAATACGAAAATAAGGAATTTGTGAGCGATTCTGGTTGACCCAGATGTACTTAGATTGTTCATGTAAAGAGTACTACTATGTTCTCGAAAGCTTGACCTACATCCCTATGATGCAGTCCTAGTAAAGAATGGAAGTATGTTCGCGAAGGTTTGACCTACATCCCTATGATGCAGTCCTAGTACGGAATGGTAGTATGTTCGTAGAATGGTCTCAAGACGTTTGTTGTTCAAGCCGAGGTATCGTGGGTTGGTGACTAACAAGATCCAACCACTGAAAGAGACTTGGAAATGTCTCCGGAGATAAATCACTATAGTCCAATGACTTGACTAAAGCATGATTCAGATATACTCAAATGAAAGAATGATAAGAGTACTTAAATGAAGAATGACACAGAAGTTAGCCGGCTGTCAATATCTTTGATATTCACGATGTAAAGATTCTGGAAAATGACCTTGTAAAGGTCTCACATCATATCAGGAGAAGACAGTTCCTGACAGCATAAAGGCCTAGCTAAAGTACTTACGGAACAAGATAATTTCATAGAAATGCCACATCCGGCGTAGACAGAAAAATACGATTCCTTTTTATAAGGGAAATAAAGTAAAGCGTCTACTACTGGCGACGGTCATCCCTCCGGTGAACTCGTAGTTCAACCAATTGACGTTCCATGTCAAGTAGGTGTCTTTCGCACACCATCTGGCGTACCCGGAGCTCTATGACTTTGGCTCGTGATTCTGCCCGTGCTTGCAGCAGGGTTTCATGGTTTCTCTCTGATCTCTTGTGTGCATCTCCTAGATGAATGGTGTGGAGGGTATGCATTCTAGCATAGGCGACTATTTTTGAAATCCGATGTAGGGCTGTCCTACCTTGAATCTCATTTCGGGCCCCTCTACGGACCAAGATTGGAAAGACTATATCTGTTAAGCCCTCATTGCTCAAGTCGTAAAATCTTCGGTCGCCATCAAATAGCATAGGCTGATCTTGTCCTTGGCTCTATATTTCCAAGCATTCCCTCACTCAGGGTCGGGCCATGAAAAGCCGGACGAGGGTTAGGAATTGGAAAGGGAGCTGCTCGGGGTAGGTTTTCAACCTCTGGTTTGGAGTTAGCATCATACGAAAGGTCTTCATCATGGTGATCATTCAAGGGGAAAAGGATGATCATTTTCTGGTTATTCTCCAAACCAACCAGCTATGACTTCTTTAGGAAGATACTGGTTTTTCGAGGGGATGGAGTCCAGTTATGTTTTCTATGCGATAATTTAGGGTATGAGAATAATTATTAGACGAACTATCTATGTATAATTATCTAGAAAACCTTCATTGGGTACATCGTGTTGGATAAGGTGTCTAAGTCCATAACTTATTTGGTATATACTTGACCCGACCGGCATGGTCCATTTGGGTTGCATCTCATCCAAACTATTATGGATAATTTTATGAGAGTTATACACATATGTTTATTAATATATTATGAGTTATAATATATTAATATGAAGTTACGTTATTTAATTAGTTTTAGTCTTAAATTAATTATGAATTAATTTAGAGATTAAAAGGAATACTAATTAAATTATGGGCTATTTGTTTTATATAGTGTGGGCTAATACTCATTTGTTAATGGGCTAGGCTTATGTGGAAGTCCATGGATGATCCATGGAGCTTTTAACCCATGGATCCTTGGAAAAGGAAAAGACATGGGTTATTAGGGTTTCACCCTAACCATGCACACTATATAAGCATGCTTATGGAGCATGAAATGGAGCCTAAAAGAGAAAACTAGTGAACTAGTGTGTGTGTGCATGTGTGTGGCCGATTTTATACAAGGTGTATACTCTCTCAAAGTTTTCCAAGAGTTTGTGGTGTTTGTGATTCCATTTGAGTGATTCACACTATTGGTGCTTGGCCCTCAAACTCCTTAGAACCAAACTCACCAAAAGGTATGTAATCTCTTCTAACTCTTTTATGTTGAAATGTTCCCCATGCCATGTTAGATAGGTTATAAACCTTGGAAAATTATTATTTTGCATGTATTTATACAAACATAGATCCAAGGTTTATTAGGGTTGCATGCACACTTAGGAAGTGTTAGATTGCTCAAAAACCAACAGTGGTATCAGAGCCTAGGCTTACTTGTTTGATACTTGATGCAAAATAGTGAAAAAAGTCGAAATCGTTGCTGTCAGCATGGTGGACTCGCCGAGTCCATTGGGGGGACTCGACGAGTCCAAGGCAAACTTCAACCTACTCGGCGAGTAAGTTCATGCACTCGACGAGTAGGATCGAAAGAGTGCATATTCTCGACTTTTGCTGCTGGAAATGGACTAGAAACATTACCCTAAACTGCTTTGGTGTTATAAAACTTATTTTAGTTCGTGTAATGGTTGTTCTAATCCATTTGCAATAGCATATATCAAAATTCCATGATTTTATGTGTTCATATAATTCTTGAATTTTTGATGATCATGTTCATGTTCTTATGAATTTAGAAAATGATAGGAATTATTTGCTGAATTGTTTAGGATTAATTCTTTATCATTTATGTGTTTTAATGGAGTCCATAATTTGTCCTCAAGTTATGGATTACCAAAGGTCACTTTCATTTAACACACACTTAAAACACACAAGTTACATGAAAATGAAGAGTCTTCATTTTTATGAACCTTTAATTCATAAGTTATGAAATGAAGAGTTTTGCAAAGTTACAAAACTTGCCCTCAAGTTTTGGAATTTTTAAAGTTTCACACACTTTAATAAACTTTAATTCCAAACCTTAGAGTTTTAATAGTTAAAATTCAACCCTTATACTATTTATAACATTAATGGTTAATTATTATATATATGTATAAGAATAAGTCGTTTTACCGTTAGTAGGCCTCATTCACGAAGCCGGTCTGTAAGGTGGGTATAAGGTTGTTGCCTATAAAATGGCGACTTAATGGGTGTATACTCTCACCCACCGCTTGCTTGATCGGTGGAGGGTCGTTAGCCGAACGGGTAGAACAATGACTTTAAATCCTCATTAAAAGTATAATGAATATTATAAAATAACTAAACTCTTTTAATTCCCAATCTTAGTTATTTTAGGAAAATGTGAACATGGTGCTAGTCCATGGAATTCACACTTTGTACCTTATCAAGTCGTTGGTGGAGCGTGTGTGGTTAACCGGCACACTAACTAGGACTAGTAAGGATCACGAAGGGTGACTTAATGTTTGTCATAGATCAATGAAGCGTGTGTGGTTAACCGGCACATTGATTAGGTGATAATATTAAGAGTACCAAGTGAATTAGCATGGTTATTCACACCTTGTTTTGCGATCCTCGGCATCCCAGTCACAAAACTTGAAGGGCATAATCGAGATTGAAACATGCCATTGAAAAGTTCAATGAATCTCAAAAGAATCTAGGAATTTCAAATCCAATTAAACCTAATAAATCATCTCGTTTTCATGGTGGAAATTGGTGAATCGTCATTCACCTACCTTTCAAATATATTATTACTTAGATTACGGCATCCCTCTTCTAAGTGTAATATATTGTGATTGGATCGTAGCCTTAATATTACATTTGGGTGTCTTATTAAGGATCCTAAATATCTAATCTAAACTTACTTTCTTCTTTCAGATGTCTTCCAACACTAATGCTTCAGGCTCTAACCCAACTGGTTCTTTCTCTCTCATGAATCTTTGTGGGAGGGTCATCTTTGATGGTTCCAACTTCATGGATTGGATTGGGAACATCAGGATGGTTACTCGTTACGAGGACAAGGAATATGTCCTCGATAAGGAGTTAAAAGAACTTGATGAGTCTACTGCTACTCTTGAGGAGATTGCTGAATTCAGGACTCATGAGAGAGATGCTACTAAGGTGGCATGTATCATGATGGCCACGATGACAGCCGAGCTCCAAAAGTCGTATGAAGATTTCTACCCTTTTGAGATGCACCAAGACCTGATGGAAAAGTACCATCAGAGTGCTCGTCAGGAGCGGTATGAAATAATCTCCTCCATAATAACTAGCCGCATGAAGGATGGTGAATCCGTCACGGGCCACATGCAAAAGATGCAAAGGTATGTGGACCGTTTGCTGAAGCTGAATGTTAACATCCCCGAAGAGTTGGCAATTGACATCATTTTGCACTCCTTGCCTTCTTGTTATGATCATTTTCGAATGACATATCATATGAACAAGGAGGAAGTTACCCTCAGCAAGCTTCAAGGACTCTTGAAGACCGCGGAATCCGGTCTTAAGGGTAAAGCGGTTGTTACCTCTACTACTCCTACTCCAACTTCTACCCCTGTTTTAGCTATTGGGCAAGGCAAAGGGAAAAGAGGAAGCACCCTTCGAAGGTTACCAAGGGAAAGTCTCTTGAAGGCTCCTCATCAAAGACTAAGAACGGTTCTGTCACTCCTTCTGCCATTCCCAAGGATGCTGAATGCTTTTATTGCCATGAAAAGGCACACTGGAAGCAAAACTTCCCTAAGTACTTGCAGGATCTAAAGGATGGGAAAGTGAAACCCACCTATGCAGGTATTTACACTATATTGTCTAATTACTCAACATATTCTAACTCTTGGGTGCTTGATACAGGATGTGGTATTCACATATGTTCTGATTTGCAGGGCCTAAGAAGAAGTGAGGATGTGGAGCACGGGAAGATAAACTTAATCATGGGGAATAGGAAGGCTTCACCTGTTTCCAAGATTGGAGTTTATACTTTGTTGCTTAATAATGGGTTAAAATTAGATTTGAATAAATGTGTGTACTCGTCTGAAATGGCGAGGAATATTATTTCTTTTCATGCTTTGTACAAACAAGGTTTTACCTTTTCGTTTGATAATGAATGTGGTGGTATTAAGGCTTTCTTTAATAATGTGTTTTATTTTAAAGCATTACCTTGTGATGGTGTGTATGAAACTGTGTCGATTGTGGACAACTTAGGAAATAATGTGTTGTATATTGATTCTTCTACTAGCCTAGATAAAGCATCATTGTGGGATTGTCGTCTTGGACATGTAAACAAGAAACGCATAGGCCAACTCCAAAAGAGTGGAGTCTTGGAATCATTTGACCTCAAATCAGATGATAGTTGTGAATCTTGTCTACTTGGAAAAATGACAAAATCACCCTTCATTGGAACTTGTGAGAGGGGTGAAGGTTTGTTGGACCTAATACATACTGATGTATGTGGGCCATTCAAAACCGCCACAAGGGATGCCAATCGGTATTATGTGACTTTTATTGATGATTTTAGTAGATATAGGTATGTCTACTTAATCAAAAATAAGTCCGAAACCTTTGAAAGGTTTAAGGAATTCAAACAGGAAGTAGAAAATCAATTGGGCAGGAACATTAAGATGCTTCGATCCGATCGAGGTGGTGAGTATCTTAGTACCGAGTTCCTTGACTACCTTAAAGAGTGTGGGATTGTCTCACAATTGACTCCTCCCAGGACACCACAGCTGAATGGTGTAGCTGAGAGGCGTAATCGAACCTTGTTGGACATGGTTCGCTCTATGATGAGTCGAGTTTCGTTACCAATCTCTTTTTGGGGGTATGCCTCAGAGACTGCCGCCCATATCCTTAATCTAGTCCCTACAAAGAAGGTTACCAAAACACCTCATGAGATGTGGACTGGGAAGGTTCCCAATTTGGACCACATCAAAATTTGGGGTTGCGAAGTCTTCATGAGGCGCGAAACTCATGATAAGCTTGAACCCCGAAGTGAAAGGTGTATTTTCATCGGCTACCCATAGAAATCCTTCGGTTACCTCTTCTACAGACCCAGTGAGAATGTGGTCTTTGTAGCACGAAGAGGGATCTTTCGCGAGAAAGAATTTATAAGCCAAGGAGACAGTGGGAGGCAGATTGATCTTGAAGAAATTCAAGAATCAATTGGTGAAGAAACCTCAGACACTAGCAATCAACCTGAGAAGGAAACTCCTGTTGATCCAGCTGACGAGTCTGTACCTCCGAGGCGTTCCACACGGGTTAGGAACACACCTTCATTTTATTATGGTTTTCATATTACTACGGAAGGTGATACGTTTATTAGTGATAGTACACTAGTAAATTTGGATGAACCTAGCAGTGTTAAGGAAGCCATGGCAGGCCCAGAGTCTGCTAAATGGAAGGAGGCTATGGACAGCGAGATACAGTCCATGTATGACAATCAAGTTTGGAACTTGGTTGACAATGTACTAGGCCGTAAAACAGTCGGGTGCAAATGGATCTTCAAGAAGAAGACAGACATGGGAGGAAAATTCCATACTTATAAGGCTCGACTGGTTGCGAAGGGTTTTACTCAAACTCAAGGTGTTGATTATGATGAAACCTTTTCGCCGGTAGCAAAGATTAAGTCTATTAGGGTTATGTTAGCCATTGCAGCATTTCATGATTATGAAATATGGCAAATGGATGTCAAAACCGCTTTCCTTAATGGAAAGTTGGCTGAGGATGTGTACATAAATCAGCCAGAGGGTTTTGTCAATGCAGAGTACCCTAATAGAGTATGCAAGCTTGAGAAATCCATTTATGGATTAAAACAAGCATCTCGTAGTTGGAATCTTTTTTTTGATGAGAAGGTAAAAGAGTTTGGCTTCTTGAGAAGCGAAGATGAGTCTTGCGTGTATGTCAGAGCTAGTGGGAGTATAGTTAGCTTCTTGGTACTGTATGTGGATGACATACTACTCATAGGAAATGACATCCCAACCTTGCAGGAGGTTAAGTCCTGGCTAGGGAAGTGCTTTGCTATGAAGGACCTAGGGGAGGCTACCTATATCCTAGGGATAAGGATATTAAGAGAAAGGAGTAGAGGACTAATTGGACTTAGTCAGAGTATCTACTTGGATAAGGTGTTGAAAAGGTTCAACATGGAGAATTCCAAGAAAGGAGATTTACCGATCCAAAGCAATACCAAACTGAGTAAGACTCAGAGTCCGAGTACAGAGGCAGAGATAGCTGAGATGAGCCAATTACCATATGCTTCCGCAGTTGGCTCAATCATGTATGCTATGACTTGTACCCGTCCTGATATGGCATTTGCTTTGAGCATGGTCAGCAGGTATCAGGGGAACCCTGGCAAGGTTCATTGGACCGCGGTAAAGAACATTCTTAAGTACCTGCGGAGAACTAAGGATTGGATCCTTACCCTTGGTGACAGTGATGACTTGAGAATATTAGGGTATAGTGATGCTGGTTTTCAGACTGATAGGGATAATTTCCGCTCTCAGTCGGGCTGGATCTTTACCTTAAATGGAGGGGCAATTTCTTGGAAGAGTTCCAAGCAGGAGACGGTGGCTGATTCGACTTGTGAATCAGAGTATATAGTAGCGAGTGAAGCAGCGAAGGAGGCGATATGGCTAAAGAACTTCATCGGAGACCTTGGAGTTGTACCAGCTATTAAGGAACCTATAGAGATTTTCTGTGACAATAATAGTGCAGTTACCTTAGCCAAGGAACCAAGAGATCATGGCAGATCCCGACACATTGACAGAAAATATCACTTCATAAGACACAAGATTGAAGAAGGACTCCTTGTGACAAGGAGGATATCGTCGGATGAGAATCCTGCAGATCCCCTTAAGAAGGGACTGACGAGGGTTAAGCATTTTCAGCATGCGAGACACATCGGGCTGAGGGACGATATTAGTTTTACAGATTAGATAGTTTTCCTGAAACTTGTAAAATGTAATCGACGTTTGATGATGAATAAAATTTGTGATTTATTTATGAGTAAAGTGTTACTATCATTGTCAATTATTTACTATTGTTTCAGTTTTGCATGTTTTGACTTCCAGAATAATTAATTTATTCAAACCTCCACAATCGATCATACGTCGGAAGTAGGTATGAATCAAGATTGTCATGAATTGGGTTTGTAGATGCCTTAAAGGTGTTTAGACATGGCAATGGTTGCTGCAACATTCATGAGTACTCATAAGTTATGAGTATTGGTATAAACCCACGCTCACTTGTATCACTTCATGGAATTTATCTCGAGTGATCGTGAGACGATAACATCATATAAATCTTTAAACCTAGAGATATGAGTTGTTACCTATGAATTGGTTGTGCATTGATTACACGTAAACACATCAGTAACTTGATGTTATAAAACGTGCCTTTGTGTACAATTCAATAAGTAGTAGAACAAGCATATCAGTCGAAGTTTATCTATTCCTTCTAGAAATAGAAGCGATATCTAGGCCCCTCGATGATTTTGTGTTGACCCATGTACCAGGCCTGGTCAGAACTAAACCGATGTGTTCAGTGAAGTTCTTCGTCAAACAAATCGAAAAATCGAGAAACAACTGCTAGACAATAAGCAAGACATAGTTCCATGTGTTTGTCCGGCTGATATCATGTGAACAGAGGATTATGTGATCACTTATCTAAAATGGTGCTTCATAGTTCGACAGAGTCTTCATTGTTCGAGGGAGTTTTCGAGAGCTACGATTGTTGGTTGGTTCCTGAAGTTATAGGCAAATATAGTTATTAGACTTATCCAAGTGGGAGTCTGTTGGATAAGGTGTCTAAGTCCATAACTTATTTGGTATATACTTGACCCGACCGACATGGTCCATTTGGGTTGCATCTCATCCAAACTATTATGGATAATTTTATGAGAGTTATACACATATGTTTATTAATATATAATGAGTTATAATATATTAATATGAAGTTACGTTATTTAATTAGTTTTAGTCTTAAATTAATTATGAATTAATTTAGAGATTAAAAGGAATACTAATTAAATTATGGGCTATTTGTTTTATATAGTATGGGCTAATACTCATTTGTTAATGGGCTAGGCTTATGTGGAAGTCCATGGATGATCCATGGAGCTTTTAACCCATGGATCCTTGGAAAAGGAAAAGACATGGGTTATTAGGGTTTCACCCTAACCATGCACACTATATAAGCATGCTTATGGAGCATGAAATGGAGCCTAAAAGAGAAAACTAGTGAACTAGTGTGTGTGTGCATGTGTGTGGCCGATTTTATACAAGGTGTATACTCTCTCAAAGTTTTCCAAGAGTTTGTGGTGTTTGTGATTCCATTTGAGGCATTCACACTATTGGTGCTTGGCCCTCAAACTCCTTAGAACCAAACTCACCAAAAGGTATGTAATCTCTTCTAACTCTTTTATGTTGAAATGTTCCCCATGCCATGTTAGATAGGTTATAAACCTTGGAAAATTATTATTTTGCATGTATTTAGACAAACATAGATCCAAGGTTTATTAGGGTTGCATGCACACTTAGGAAGTGTTAGATTGCTCAAAAACCAACACATCGCTATTTGTGAAGTGCATACCAGCTATTTGTAATCTAAACAGGATAGACCTTAGAATAAGTGACCTTAATTCCAAATTCACACAGAATAGGGGTAAGGCAAACTTATCACAGATTCTAAGTCTATAACATCCTAATTACATGTAGCCTTAGTGTATCCACTTAGCAACTATCAACTTAGTAATGAAGATCCCGTTTTAATTCTCAAGTATAAAGTACTTATAGTAACAACAATTACTCATATAGCATTTTAATTTTAATGTTATGTTCTATTGTTCTCATTGTGGTAGGGTTGGTAAGATTTTTGCATTGTTGCAACCACACACTTAAACTTAGGCACATGCTAGTCAACCCTCGGATAATATAGGTGATCAGGCTATATCTTCCCAGTTTTGACCATATGTCTCTAAGCCCACTTGTGTTGCCCAACAATCGTAATTCTTTTTGTACTGTCCTAGTGACACTGATTTTAGTATGAATGCAACACGTATACTTACTTAAATATTTTACTATTTAAAGTATAAACTCTTAGTCAGAGTATTTTTAATCACTTATGTATTTATAGTTAGTATATCTTTTATGGGTTGATATACTTAATTCACTATAAACAATGCTCTGATACCAATCTATCACACCCCAAAACCAGGAACGGCGGAAACGTTCTGGGGCGGAGGACGTCATGTATAATATCAACAACAATGTAAAGTAGTAAACAAGCAACAACATCATCCATTGCATTAATAATATAATTATTATACAAATGTGTTTTGTCAAATTTTGATAAACACTAAAGCATAAATCGAAATGAAAGATAAGTCTTGAACAAGCTCCATCTTCCTTTCTCCTTGCATCGGTACCTGTCTATGATGACCTGAGGATAAAAGTAATTTTGAAAGCGAGTATCAGCTTTAAAGCTGGTGAGATCATAAGTATTTAGTGTCTTAATTTGTATGTAAGAATATTGAAGTATATGTATTGTAAGTATTGAAAGTTTATATGAACTGTAAGTGTTTGAAAAACCCTAGAATCCCTATGATTCCTACTAGTATATGAAGGTGTCTTCTACCAAGACCTAACTGTTTTGAATGTATGTTTCTTGTAAGAGTATGTATTTTCCCAAGTATAACTATCATTATCAAAAAATATAGTTTCTACATTATTGTGCGTCGTGTGAATGTTCACGAAGTGAATGTAATGGGAAAATGAAATAATACTATGGTGTAGTGCTGTAAGAACTACTGCCGTACTAATTTCCTTAAACCGGATTTATATTAAGGCATTATGTGATAAATTGCACCATACTATCGACTAGTAACAACGACATAATGAATGGTCGTAATAACGGAATGACGTTTGGCACCCGCAGACCTGCAGGTCCGGCTGTAGCTAGCAGCAAGGTGTAGGATTGTCAATCCAGTATAGATCTATACGCAAACTCACGCTCTCCCTCCAAGAGAATTCTGGCTACAACTCGAGCCATGACATTTAAGTCATGCTCCGATTTAAATCACAATAATTAACGTATTCTTGTATATGTACTGTAATGAACTATTCTAGCTGTAATGTAATGAACTATTCTAGCTGTAATGTACGTGCTCTCTACCTAGCAAGTATGGTAATGTAATCGTTCTAGTATAGTTGTATATGTTCTCTTCCTAGTATAGTTGTATATGTTCTCTTCCTAGTATAGTTGTATATGTTCTCTTCCTAGTATAGTTGTATATGTAATGTACTGTAATGTTCTAGAAAGTATTGACTCATGAATGAACTGACTCATTGTATGATATCGCGTTCTAGTAATTGTTCTAGTATTTTCCTAAACTACCCATATGGTAGTTTACTAGTAATCTATCTGGTAAGTATGGACATGGATGTATACCCTTGCTACTTAAGGGCATATGTTGAACTGGAAGGACCTTTTATGAATATATATGTACACATGATATATAACTAATATTTAAACGACTTTCGGATGAATACCCAATATCCCACCAGACCACATCTCAAGGCGCGAAAAGGAAATAGGGTGGATAGCCTTCCTAAGTCTTTTAAACATTTCTTATATAACTATACATATAGAGGCATGCAATTTATAATATGAAAGCATAAATAAGTTTTGTAATACATTTGAAATATAAGTATTATTTTAAGAAAAGATCGACTTGATGTCAATCTATAAAACAATTTGAAGGCATAAGTTTAATAAAACAATTTAAGTATAAGGAAACATTTTTTTGAAACACAATTGTAAATAAGTTTGAAAGGTAATGTACGGAGTAAGCTGTACAGTGTAAAAAGGAGTTTAAAACATATAAAATGTTTATAAAAAGTCATTTGAAGGAAACTGTTTGGTAAAACGGCTAATGAGTAGCCAAATCATTTGAATGCTGTATATTAATCACATGTGATTGATGTAATAAGTAACACAATACTACTTACTAATCACATGTGATTGACATAATAAGTAGCATGATTCTACTTGTATCCCCCCCCCCCATAAAACATTTAAAAATAGTTTAAAACATTAGTTAAGGGGTATGAACTCACCTGCAGTAAGTGACTGGAATTGAACGGGCTGTTATCGTACGGAAGGATCGAACACATGTTTGGTGTTAAGTGGAGACTTAGACACACACAATGATCCTAATTACATATGAAAACATATGTATATAAATAATTAGTGATTATAACACTAATTATACAAGTAATAAAATTTAAGCACAAGGAAGACACTTTTCGTCAAGTGCTAGGAGGCTAAAGGGTTGCAACAAAGGAGTGCAATGCCCCTAATGTGAGTTTAAGGTCTAATGACCATATTCATTGGAGTTTACGGCCCAGGGGAGTAAGCTCCTGGCCGTAAACTTTCAACCAAGGCTTGGAATGGTACTTAGAATTACTACAACCTTAGTGGGAATTGTTTCAAGGCCTATACAAGTGTTTGGGCACCATATTGACTCCTTTGGGGAGTTTACGGCCCAAAGACCCTTTTCCCTTGGAGTTTACGGCTGTAAACTCCCTTGGGAGGGTGATTATGGTGCTTTCAAGTCTCTATAATAACTAGGAACAATTCTAGGCTTTTGTTCTTGGCTTTGGAAGAGTTTATGGCACATTTAGCACCATTTTATGGAGTTTACGGCCATGGAACCTTTTGGGCCGTAAACTCCCTCTCCATTTGTGTTCTAAGTATTTTAACTAGTCCAAAACTCATCTAGGTACTTGTCCAAATTGTCTCTTGGCTTAAAGAAGGATTTAGGGTGTCCTTTGACCCCTTTAAAGGAGTTTACGGCCCAAGAACCACTCTTGGCCGTAAACTCTTCATTACTTGTGCTTTTCTTATGTTTCCTAGGTTCTAAACACATTAGTGTACATGTATAAAATGAAGCCTAAGACTTTGGGGAAAGTAGGGCACATTTAAGCCCTTGAAAATGGTGTTTACGGTCCAAGAAACTCTTGGGCCGTAAACTCCAAAAGCTTTATGTTCTTGGATGGTTTCTAGCCTCAAAACATCCTACAATAAGTCCTTAACTAGTTGTCTAACAAGGAAATGGGACTAGGTGGCCTTTAGGCCTTGTTTTGGAATTTACACCCCAAGAGCGTTCTTGGGCCGTAAGCTCCCGGATCTTGTGTTTTGGACATGTAAATAATGTTATTAAGCATATAACAAGTATTAAAACACATCCAAGGAAGTAGACTCACAATCTGGGATGAAAACCCGAAGATCCGTGAGAGAGAAATTGGCTTTTCTCTAAATGGAATTCAACTAATGAACCAATTTGGTTCAGAATTCTATTTATAGTCCTAAGATTTTTAGCAGAAAATATTTCTATTCTTGGAATGGATTCTAATGATCTAGGGTAATGGAATTTACAGTGTTGCACAAAATCCTAGTGCAACCACTCTCCGAATATCCCTTTTTGGTGTAAAACCCTAAAACTGCCAAACTTATATTCTAAGTCTGAGTTTTCACTGTAACTGATCTACATCTATTGGCTTGATATGGTTTATTCAGAATGGAAATTTCGGGTTGTCACACTGAATGTGATGTACCACCGAAGAATGTCCGTGAAGTTCTTCTTATCTGAAGCAGAGTTCTCCTTGCACCGATGAATAAGATTGATAATGTGTTCCAAGCAATCGGTGGAAAACAAGTGCTTGTCAACAAGAGAAAACAATAACTTTTCACCTTTGGCTCTTGTGAACATAACAGTGAGGTGAGCTGAATCAATCTATCTAAAATTCATTTTAGTGATGTCACCTGGCTTTGCAGTAGGCTTCACCGTTGGTTTCTTCCTCAAAACAAAAGCTAGTTCATGATCCATATTGGCAACTTCAAGGATGTAGGAAGCCAACATTCTCTTCAAATGATTCAGGATCGGCTCATATTCCTTTGCATTCATGAGAAAAATATTAAACACCAGCATCCAATCGTGGGGATTCAAATTAGGAAGGTTTGCCAGGGAAATCAAAGACACCGAGTTATCTAAACCTCAGGTTATTTTGAATTGAACATTAATGAACTTCCCTGCAAGCAACGACTTCAGCACCTTGACCGTTGTAATTTTCTGTGCGCTCCAAGTCAGGTACTGAGGTTGACCGAACTGAAGATAAAAATCAATAAGTTCCCGGTCAATCTGAGGATGGGGTGAAGGGGCTTCAGCAGTTGAATCAAAGCAATGAAAAATGAATGCCTTTTGTGTTATAGGCATATCAAACTGTGAATCCCTTGTATTATCACAGTCAAACGAAGTCACAGGTTCCAGCCAGTATGTGCTTGGAGACTCTATAGTTTCTTTGATCAGTGTTTCCTTAGTCCAAGGAGGGAACAACGTGTTCTTGCAAATCACTTCATTATCCTCTTCTTTCTTTTTTCTTTCTCTGTCTTCGGCTTCGTTTATGACATGAAGAGTTTTGTCTATCTCCCGATCCATTTTCTTTCGCTTCAAGATCTCAGAAATAGTTTCTTGATCTTCTTCACTATCATCATCTTCCCCAATGACATGCTTCTTCTTTTCTTTGTTACCAGAACCCGAAGCTACATTATCCTTCAATTTGGTTTTCACAGTCACCTTCGGTTTAACATCAGGAGGAATCACAGTACCTTCTCCCCTTTTTGTAGAGTAGCCATCCTCTCCGAAACACCCTTCATTTCTCGTAAGAGTTCAATTGAGGGAAGGAGATTTGAGGTTAAGTGATTTCTAATTGTAAGCGTACGAATGGGATCATGAGCCTGAAGCACATTGTGCAACCGAGAAAGAACATCCCCAGCACAACTGCGAAAAACTGCACGTTCGGTTTTTAACGATGAAATCTCTCTTTCCGCCTTGACAAGTTCTGCTTTCTACACTTCATTAATAGCAGTCTGTTGAGCAAGATCATCTCAAAGTTTCCTTTCCACCTGGAAATCAGCATTGAGCTTTTCTAACCGAGAGTCAACAGATGCCATAAAGGTTTTATTATCAGTAAAAACATCAGAACGTACAGTCTTGAAGTTGGCTTGTTCCCCTTGAAGAGACTGAGATAGGGAATCAACTGATGCAGTCACCTTTGCAGTGTTCGTCTCAGCATGACCCTGGAGAGATTCAAGAAAAACCTTGGAATCTTGAATGATTTCTTTGATATCAGATGTGGCTCTTTTGCACAGAGAAGTAGAGTTATCCACAGCAGCAATGCATTTGTCTATGGACTCATGATATTGGTGCAAAGCAGTATCGAGAAAGGCTTTCAAGACAACATCGTTGCACTTCTTGGATGTCTCGATCAATGCATCTAGCTTTTCATTAACATTGTCAATCTGCTGCTTGGTCGCTAGAGTAGATTCATCCTCTTCACTTGGGATTTTGTAGGGACTGTTGTAAGTAGAATCAAACTTAAATTCAGCTCCTCCAAGAACTGGATTATAATCACTGGAGGGAGTTGGGGAAATTGGTTCAGTAGTGACTTTAGGAGGATCTTCAGTTTTACCCCCCACATCATATGTGTTGACTTTGACCAAAAAATCTATGGTAGAGGTGATGATAAGTGTAGTGGTGAAGGTTTCTTAGGAAAAAATAGGAGGTGATAATGGAGTAGGGAGGATAGGAGTAGAACTGACAGGCGGTGGTGGAGCAATTGTAGAAGAGGGTTGTGATGTAGCTGGAGGTGGAACCGAATATTGAATAGTAGATTTGGATGGAGATAGAGGAGGAGTAGGAATAGTATCATTAACAACCTTCTCTGGAGTTGGAGATCGAGGAGGTGTATTCCCCTTAGGTGAACCTTCGTGCTGCTCTTCCTCTTCCTCTCCTCTAGACTGCTCATCTTTCGGTTCTGAATGGGAAGGTGAAGGAGTTTGTTTGCGTCGTGCCATTTTCTTCACTTTCTTTGGAGTAGAGGAGTTACCTTTGTCAGCTTTCCTTTTCTTAGACTTGGCTGGTTTGGAAGAGGGACCTTCCGTTTCTTCTTTCTTAGGATTAGCTTTCGTCCCTCTTTTAGCAGGTTTCTCAACCTCGTATAAGGCAGATTGCATCTCAGGAGTCAATTTTCGTGGACTCTTGGGAGGAAGCAATTTGTATTATGAGATAACCCTACTTTCCTGAGAGACACACCGGTACATTGTTTCCGGAATAGAACCATTGTGTGAAAACCTGGTTGGATCAGCTACGATTATCTTTTTGGTATGGAAGGATGAGAGAGAGGAGAGCAAAGAATCCTTCATGACTGGAACCTCCATAGAGGTCATTTCCCTTTGAGTGACAATGGTCAAAAAATGACCACACGAGATTTCAGAATGCTTGGTTGAGGAGGTCTGGCTTTGCACCAGTTGGGTCCAAATCAATGAACCATAGTCTAGGTTGAGTCCATTGTAGAGACCATACATAATCATCATAAATCATTTGTTCGAGCCATCAGATCCGCCAATACGCTCAGCTAACCCCTTGTGAAGAAGGGTGAGTAACCCATTTCATTGAGGAGGTAAGTAGGATTTCATGAATTTGGTGAAGGTGGTAAGCACCTCAGTGTAGCCCATCTAATAAAACATCGAGAACAGTTGAGTCGTAGTGATAAAGTCTGGTGAGATGACTGAGGCATCTACTGCAAGCCCTAGCAGAGAGCAAAATCATCCTTTTTGAAATAGAAGCCTTGTGAAAATGAATCTGAAAGTAGATTCTCTCCTTGATTTTGTCGTAGGTTGTTGTGGAGTACACCTGGGATAGTAATGACATTGGAACATATTCCACATGTGTAAGAGCGATTTCAAGAGGGGAATACTTGAGACATTCCACGACTTGAAGCATGTATGAATCATACAGGAATGGAGTCATCTGAATGATCATGTTCTGGTTGGGCTTGATCGAAATCATGGACGATGATGCAGTTTGATCATGAAGAGATGAAGAATCCGCCATTGTTGAACTTGTGAAGAAGATGAACAGTTTAAAATCACTAGTGTATTTGAGAGAATTTGAGAAAGGTAAAAAGGAACAGTAGAACGAGAAATCATTTATATACGATTGCCAAGAGAGAGAAAGAATCTGCCATAATGATGAAACGATCTCTGAAAAGGCGCTTGTAAAAGCAGGATTTGACAGCTTGGTTTTCCCCAGATAAACGTCATACGACGAAGGTTTAGGAACCATTACAAATTCACGTGCCCATTCTTGAACTTATCCAAACATCCATTTCGACTTCTTATCCATTCAACCGACCCTATCCTTAGTTCATTCACGGTACAGAATGCCACTTTCGCTTCCGTAAACCTGTGTAATGGTTAGAGCCAAAAGTAAAAACAACTCATAATAGTTACGAACCAGAATTTTGGAAAATCACGAAGATTTTCGTGCATTAGTGTGTGAACGAATAAGAAATAAAGCAACGAGTGTATGGGATGTGAGTGATGTTAAATATGACATAAAGCAGAGGATCCCGGGCATGAATCTCTTCTTTCAAAGTCAAGAGAGACTTGAAGTGCTTGTGTGGTATCCCTTGAGAATACGATCAAATGTTTGTTAAGAAACATTGAAAGGCTTCTTTTTAATCATGGGCTATAGAGGGTGGCTAATCTTCAACTGAACTTCGATACTTAACATAAGACCGAATGTGGATGAAGTACTTGTGAGACCGATGTGGTCTGTTGAACAAGTAGGTTGGATAGTATGGAAGAAACAGATAAAAATCTCAAAAACAAAAACTAAACTGGATCTTTTGGGAGGAAATGCGTTGATGTTAGACAGTTTCACAAAGATCACGCAAGAAAATAAAGGAGACTTCATTTGGTAACAAGTGAGTGCTTGAATATAAATATTCACCGTCAATTCAGTAGTGGTGTTGGATTTTGGGTCTCACTTAGCACGTGGTGTACGCATCTAAGATCATTAAATCAGAGTTTGTGTAACCATAAACCTCAGTGATAATCTCTGAGTGTCTCATGAGTTACGTCGATGAACCGAAAGTAGATGGAGAATATAATGAGGTGGTTAAAGAACAAAAAGTACCCCTGTTGTAAATGAGTGACATAGCAGAAAACTCTTGACTCATTTGAGAAGAGTAGGGCAACTCATGACTTGAGTGAATGTAGTAGCCTGATTGGGAAGAAACGATAAGTACAGATAGAATCATTAAGGCCTCACTCAAAGTTTTAAGAGGCTTTGGTCTACATGCATCAGCATGCTTCTAAGGACACCTAGCCAGTTCATTTTGAAATTGACATACCTGCCCCATCTTGAGTTCATATTTCGGCTGTATACTGATACCTATTAAAGAAGAAGAGACAAACAAACCATATACGAGAAAAACAGAAAACAAAACAATAAAGAAGATAACAAGAGATAAAATCATAAAATCTTTTTGGAATTTCAAATTTGCTATAAAAAAAATAACAATAAACAAAAATAAAATCTTTTTGGATTTTTGCAATTTCTGAAAAAAAATAAATAAGCAAACATAACTTTTAAAAAATAAAAAAATAAAGCAAGTAAAAAGATGAAAAGAAATTGTACAGAAAGGTACACCCGAACTTAAACCTTAACAAATTGAAGCTAAATAAACCGAGAGATCAGTTCATTTCAGTCCCCCAAAATTAAGGAGCCGAAATAAGCAGCGCACTCGGTTCATTTCGGTTCCCTAAAATTCCGGAGCCGAAATAGACCGAGCGATCGGTTCATTTCGGTTCCTGAAAATTAAGGAGCCAAATTAAGCAGAGCGTTCGGGTCATTTCGGTTCCCTAAAATTCCGGAACCAAAATAGACTGAGTGTTCGCTCTATTTCGCTTGCCTATTTTTTCAGAGAGAGGTTTGAGGATTTGGTACTGACTCTGCTTCCATCATTCCCTAACCTTGCAAAAATTTATTGAATCTTGCTTCTGGTAATGCTTTAGTGAAAATATCAGCAAGTTGATCTGAGGACCTAACAAAATGGACTTCCAAGTTTCCATCTTCAACATGATCTTTGATGAAATGGTACCTAAGTGCAATATGCTTTGTCTTTGAGTGCTGCACCGGATTGTGACAAATTCTTATCGTGCTTTTAGAGTCACAATAAAGAGGAATCTTCTTCATACTCAGCCCATAGTCTCTAAGTTGACTTTGTATCCTGACTACTTGTGAGGTACGCGAAGGAGCAACTATGTATTCTGCTTGAGCTGTTGAGAGAGACACACAGGTTTGCTTCTTGGACTGCCAACTAACTAGTTTACCATCAAGGAACTAGCATTCTCCAGTTGTGCTCTTTCTGTCTAGACCGCATCCACCCAGATCAGCAGCAGAAAAGGATTGAACAAAGAACCTGGATGTTGCTGGATACCAGAGACTGAGCGACGAGGTTCACTTCAAATAGCGAAAAATACTCTTCACTGCCACCATGTGAGGTTCTCTAGGACTAGCTTGAAACCTTGCACAATAACAGACAACAAAACATAATGTCTGGTCTACTAGCAGCTAGATACATGAGAGATCCTATCATTTGACGATAGAGAGTCATGTTAACAATAGGCTTTTCTAAAGATGGTGTTAACTTAGTGCCAAACACCATGGAAACCTTCACCTTCGAGTCTCCCGTCATACCAAATTTTGCCATTAGATTCTTCGTGTAGGCCTCCTGGTTAATAAAAATGCCTTCTGGTCCCTGTCTTATATTTAACCCAAGAAAAAAGGTAATTGGACCCATTGCTCACATTTCAAATTTAGTCTCCATCAGCTTTTTAATTCAGCTGTTAAGCTGGGATTCATGGAGCTGAAGATGATATCATCGACCTAAGTCCGAACGATCATTAGATGTTCGCCTTCTTTCTTGCGAAAGAAGGTTGGGTTAACCGAACCTTGCTTGAATTTAGACAATTTTAGAAAGCGAGTTAATGTTTCATACCAGGCCATTGGTGCTTGCTTCAGTCCATACACAACTTTATCCAACATATAGCAATGATCAGGGTATTTCTCATTCACGAACCATGGTGGTTGCTCAACATACATCGTTTCTTCTAGTTCTCCATTTAGGAAGACACATTTCACATCCATTTGGAAAACTTCAAAGTTTTTATGAGCAACATATGCTAGAAAGATTTGAACCGATTCCAATCTGGCTACAGGAGCGAAGGTCTCCTCATAGTATATTCCTTCTTCTTGGAAATATCCCTTTACCACCAGCCGAGCTTATTCCTAATAACATTTCCTTCTTTATCCATCTTGTTCTTGAAGGCCCACTTCAAACCGACCACATAAGCATCCTTTGGTGTGGGAATTAGTCTCCAAACTCGATTGCGTTCAAACTTATAGAGTTCATCTTGCATTTCATGTACCCAATCAACATGATCAAGTGCATTATTGATCGTCTTTGGTTCGATTTTAGAGACAAACGAATTAAACATGCAAAATTCAAAGTAAGAGAATAATACAGTTTGCTTCGCTTTCAATTGAGAGCGTGTGCGAACCAGATCTATTGATTCACCAATTATCTATGTTTTAGGATGATCCTTAGTCCATTTTGTTAGAGGAAGGTAGTTTGGGTCATAAAAAGGATCCAACTCTGCATTAATCTCTTCTTCAAATTCCGATTGATTGTCTTCATCATTTGTATTTGCATTCTCCCCCTCAAATGGCGAAGTATATCCCATGTCAGGTTCAGGAGTCTCTCCCTTGGTTGGAGTAGGATTCTCTCTTGTAGTTATAGGAGGGTTCTCCCCCTCGACTGGACCATCATGAGTTAAAGTTGGATGCTCCCCCTCGATTGGCAGTTCGGCTGTGTTAGTGACAGATGGACCCTCCCCCTCGAACATTGAGCTTTTGTTTGGAGGATTTGCTGAGGGTTGACCTTCAGTTGGTTTCGGAGGATCTTTTTCCATATCTTTTGCAGCTTCATCGATAATCTTCTTCAGATGGTCGATTTTGTTGTCTGCTGCTTTCGGCTATGAGAGTATGGCCTTTTCTGGTTCGTCGAACAACCTTATGTACTCTTCAAACAAGTTGGAAATGGGAACTGAGACTTGACCTGATTCTGGAAATATTTCTCCCATGATACCCTCGTTTGTTTGAACTTTCTTCATGTAGTTGTCATCAAACATTACGTAGTAGGTTTCTTCAATTCTTTTGAAATATTTATTCAAAATCCTGTAAGCCTTTGAAGTTAGTGAATAGCCAAAAAGGATTCCCTTGTCAGCCTTGACATCAAATTTGTTTCAGTTCTATTTGGAGTTGAAAATGAAGCATCTGGAACCGAACACATGTAAAAACTTAACATTGGGCTTCCTGTTGGTCAGAATTTCATACAGAGTGATGGCAAACCGCTTGTTAAGTAAGGATCAGTTCTGAGTATAGCATGCAGTAGCAACTGCATCAGCCCAAAAGTATAGAGGGAGTGAAGCGAGGCTCAACATGGTCCGAGCTGCCTCACACAGGGAACGGTTTCGTCTTTCAACAATTCCATTCTATTGTGGGGTATAGGGAGCTGAGAAGTTGTGACAAGTTCCCTTTTCAGCCAGAAAGTCTTCGAACTCTTTATTTTGAATTCAAGCCCATTATCGATTCGAATGTTCCTCGTCACCTTTTGCAGTTAAAGTTCGACTTGCTTGATGAAAGCTTTTAACTATGGTGTCGCCTCTTACTTCTGTTTAAGAAAGAATACCCAAGTGAAGCATGAAAAATCATCTACTATAACAAGAATGAACTTACTGCCTTCGATGCTTTCAATAGTTAAAGGTCCACATAAGTCAATATGCAGAAGTTCAAGAGCTTCAACGATCTTGGTATTAATATGTGTTGGATGGCTCTTTCGACTTTGTTTACCCATCTCGCATGCTGCACGCAGGTGTTCCTTATTAAACTTGAGAACTAGAAGACCTCGAACATGATCACCAAGCACCAACTTATTAATATCTTTAAAGTTTAGGTGCGATAGGCGTCAGCGCCATAGCCAGCTTTCATTAGAATTTGCCTTGGACAACAAGAAAATAGCTGGTTTTCCTTTAATTAGACTGTGGTTTAGGGGGTACATTTCTCCTTTTCGTTCAGACTTTAACAAGACTCTTTTGGATTGCTTTTTGACAATTTCTAATCCTTCATCATCGTATGATACTTTCAGCCCCGTACCCATAACCAATTAAGATACACTTATGAGATTGTGTTGCAATCCTTCCACATACGCCACTTTTCGAATTGTGAACTCTCCGTTGGTTATCATCCCATTGTTGGATAAGGTGTCTAAGTCCATAACTATTTCTGGTATGTACTTGACCCGACCCGGCATGGTCCATTTGGGTTTCATGGCTCCATGCAATTGGATAGACTAAATGAGAGAAATAACACTTGGAGATTATTAATATATTATAAGTTCTAATATATTAATAATATTATTTGATTAGTTTGATCAAGAATTAATTTAGAATTAATTATGTGATCAAAAGATAACTAATTAAATATATGGGTTGATTATGTAAATCATCCATATCTTGTATAGTGGGCTAAAAGGCTCCATGGACTATCAAGTTGGGTTCCACCCATAGGATGCTCCATGGATGCTCCATGGGAGTTACAAACCCATGGGTCATGGAAATGAAGAGTCATGACACATTAGGGTTTAACCCTAGATATGTCAACACTATATAAGAAACATATTCTCCACCAAAATCGGATATATACACTAAGAAACAAGAGGGCTTGGCCGATTTTGAGAAGTGTGTGTTCTCTCATAAGTTCTTCCAAGAGCATTTGGTGTTGTGTGAAGCATTTGAGGCATCACACTTGGGGTGCTAGGCTCACAAGGTTTCAAGGAACACAAACAACAAGGTAAGTTATTCTATCTATACTTTAAGTTAAAATTGTTCCCCATGTATGCTAGATAGGAATATAACCTTGGAATTCAACTTTGCATGATAATTAGACAAACATAGATCCAAGGTTATTAGGGTTGCATGTACACTTAGGAAGTGTTAGAATGCTCAAAACCCATCAGTGGTATCAGAGCCTAGGCTTGTTTGCTTTTTATTTATGCTTAAAAGTTGAAAAAAGTCGAAAATCTTGCTGTCCACGAATGGACTCGTCGAGTCCATAAGAGGGACTCGTCGAGTTCATGTGTATCTTCAACCAACTCGGCAAGTAAGTTCATGCACTCGGCGAGTAGGGTCGACTGATTGCAGAATTTCGATTTAGTTGCTGGAAATGAATTAGAAACATTACCCTAAACTTTTTGGTACTTGAAAAACTTGTTTTAGATGGTGTAATGTATTTGATAATTCATTTACAACAACTAGTTATCAAAATTACAAAGTTTTAAGTGTAATTTTTGATTTATGAATAAGTTCATATTCATGTTATTGTTCTTATGATGTTTTAGATGATCATAGGAATTATTCGTAACCTATGTGGTAGATTAATTCTTGATCATAATGTGTTTTAATGGAGTCCATAACTTGTCCTCAAGTTATGGAAAACCAAGAGTCACACTTGAATTAAAACCATTAAAACAAACACAAGAGTTAGAAAAATGAAGAGTCTTCATTTTATTACTCTATTAAACTCATATGTTACAAGAAATGAAAAGTTTTGAAAGTTACAGAACTTGCCCTCAAGTTTTGGAACAAATAAAGTTAAGTTAAAACTTTAGTTCCAACCCCTAGAATTTTAAAAGTTAAAATTCAACCCTTATACTTATATTATGATGATTTAATAATTATATATATATATATATATATATATATATATATATATATATATATATGTATAAGAACAAAGTCGTCTTACCGCTAGTACGCCTCATTCACGAAGCCGGTCTATAAGGTGGGTATAAGGTTGTTGCCTATAAAATGGTGACTTAATGGGTGTCTACTCTCACCCACCGCTTGCTTGACTGGTGGAGGGTCGTTAGCCGAACGGGTAAGACAAGGACTTATAAATTCTCATTCAAAGTATGATGAATATAATAAAGTAACTAAATGTTTTATTAAATTCCCAATGTTAGTTACTTTAGGAAAATGTGAATAAGGTGCTAATCCATGAAATTACACTTTACACTTTGTCTAAGTCATTGGTGGAGCGTGTGTGGTTAACCGGCACACTAACTTGGACTTAACAAGGTAGGTAAAGGGTGACTTAAGGTTTATTATAGTATCGATGGAGCGTGTGTGGTTTACCGGCACATCGATTGAGTGATAAACTTTAAGGGTACCAAGTGATTTGCATGGTTACTTCACACCTTGTTTTGTGATCCTCGGTATCCCAGTCAGAAAACCTGGAGGGCACTCTCGAGATTGAAACATGCCTTTGAAAAGTTCATTGAATCTCAAAGAATCTAGGAATTTCTAAAAAAACCAATAAAAACCTAATATCTAATATTTCGGTTTTCGTGGTGGAAATTGGTGAATCGTCATTCACCTACCTTTCAAATATGGTATAGCTTAGATTACGGCATACCTCTTCTAAGTTATATTATATTGTGATTGGATCCTAGCCTTAATATTACATTTGGGTGTTTTATTAAGGACTCTCTTAAATCTATACTAAACTTGTTCTTCTCTTTCAGATGTCTTCAAATAATGCTTCTGGCTCGAATCCTAATGGCTCCTTTACTCTTATGAGTCTGTGTGGGAAAGTCACCTTTGATGGATCCAACTTCATTAAATTGATCAGAAACATCAGGATGATTACCCGCTACGAGGACAAAGAATATGTTCTTGACAAAGAGCTTAAGGAAATTGATGAGTCCACTGCAACTCCCCAGGAGATCGCTGACTTTCATACTCATGAAAGAGATGCAACCAAGGTGGCTTGCATCATGTTGGCCACAATGACAGCTGAACTCCAAAAGTCTTATGAGGATTTCTACCCTTATGAAATGCACCAAGATTTGATGGAAAGATACCATCAAAGTGCACGACAAGAGAGGTACGAAGTCATCTGCTCCATGATAACAACCATGATGAAGGACGGAGATTCCGTCATGAGCCACATGCAGAAAATGCAAAGGTATGTGGATCGTTTGCTGAAGCTTAATGTGAACTTCCCTGAGGAGCTTGCAATAGATATCATTTTGCACTCCTTACCATCGTGCTATGATCAATTCCGCATGACATATCACATGAACAAGGAAGAGGTCACCCTCAGCAAACATCAAGGACTTCTCAAGACCGCAGAAATAGGTCTTAAGGGGAAGTCGATTGCTATCACTCCTACTCCAGACTCAACTCCGATCTTGGCAATCAGGAAAAGTCGAGGGAGGAAGAGAAAGAGATCTTCGAAGGGTACCAAGGCTCGGACCCTTGATGACTCTTCTTCAAGTGGAACCAAGAAAGGTTTCATTACTCCTTCTTCTGACCCAAAAGAGGCTGAATGCTTCTATTGCCATGAAAAAGCTCATTGGAAGCGAAACTGCCCAAAGTACCAGCAGGATGTGAAGGATGGGAAAGTCAAACCCAACCATGCAGGTATTTACACTATCATTTCTAATAACTCACCCCATTCTAAATCTTGGGTCCTTGATACCGGTTGTGGTATTCATATTTGTTGTGACTTGCAGGGACTAAGAAGAAGTGAGAATGTGGAGCAAGGAAGAATAAACTTGATCATGGGGAATAGGAAAGCTTCACCTGTCACCAACATTGGAGTTTATATTTTATCGCTAAGTAGTGGGTTTAGTTTAGATTTGAATAAGTGTTGTTACTCGCCAGGAATGGCAAGAAATATTATTTCCTTTCATGCTTTGTACAAACAAGGGTTTACCTTTTCGTTTAATAATGAAGTTGGTTCTATTGATGCTTTCTTTAATAATGTTCTTTATTTTAAAGCATTACCTTGTGATGGTGTGTATGAAGCCGTGTCTGTTGTAGATAACTTAGGAAATAATGTTTTGTGTATTGATTCTACTAATAATAATAACTTGGATAAAACATCATTATGGCATTGTCGTCTTGGACATATAAGCAAGAAACGCATAGGCCAACTCCAAAAGGATGGAGTCTTGGAGTCATTTTACCTAAAGTCAGATGATAGTTGCGAATCATGCTTACTTGGAAAAATGAGAAAGTCACCCTTCACAGGATCGTGTGAAAGGGGTGATGGTTTGTTGGACCTTATACACACGGATGTGTGTGGGCCATTCAAACATGCCACAAGGGATGCTAATCATTATTATTTGACTTTTACTGATGATTACAGTAGATATGGATATGTCTACTTAATCAAGCATAAGTCAGAGACTTTCGAGAAGTTTAAGGAATTTAAACAGGAAGTCGAGAATCAATTGGGCAGGAACATTAAGATGCTTCGATCCGATCGGGGTGGTGAGTATCTTAGTTCAGAGTTCCTTGACTATCTAAGGGAATGTGGGATTGTCTCACAATTGACACCTCCCAGGACACCACAGTTGAATGGTGTGGCTGAGAGGCGTAATCGAACCTTGTTGGACATGGTTTGTTCCATGATGAGTCGAGCTTCGCTACCAATCTCATTCTGGAGGTATGCCTTAGAGACTGCCGTCCATATCCTTAATCTAGTCCCTACAAAGAAAGTTGCCAAAACTCCTCACGAGATGTGGACTGGTAAAGTACCTAAACTAGACCACATCAAGATTTGGGGTTGCGAGGCTTTCGTGAGACGCGAGACTCATGATAAGCTCGAACCCCGAAGCGAGAGGTGTATTTTCATCAGCTACCCACAGCAATCCTTTGGTTACCTCTTCTACAGACCTAGTGACAATGTGGTCTTTGTAGCAAGAAGAGGAATCTTTCGAGAAAGAGAGTTTATAAGCCAAGGAGACAGTGGGAGGCAAATTGATCTTGAAGAAATTCAAGAGTCAAGTGGTGATGGAACTTCCAAATCTAGCCCTCAACTTGAGGAGGAAACTCCCGTTGAGCCAATTGACGAATCTGTACCTCTGAGGCGTTCCACGAGAGTTAGGAGTGCACCTGAGCATTACTATGGATTCCATATTACTGCAGAAGGTGAGACACTTATTAGTGATGGGACACTAGTAAGTCAAGATGACCCTAACAACTACGAGGAAGCCATGGCAGGCCCCGAGTCTGCTAAATGGAAAGAGGCTATGGATAGCGAGATACAATCCATGTATGACAATCAAGTTTGGAACTTGGTTGAGAATGTACCAGGTCGAAAGACTGTAGGGTGCAAATGGGTCTTCAAGAAGAAGACCGACATGGATGGTAAAGTACACACTTATAAGGCTAGACTGGTTGCAAAGGGCTTCTCTTAAATTCCTGGAGTGGATTATGATGAGACCTTTTCTCCGGTAGCCAAGATTAAGTCTATTCGGGTTCTGTTAGACATAGCTGCATTTCATGACTATGAAATTTGGCAAATGGATGTCAAAACCGCTTTCCTTAATGGAAAGTTGGCTGAAGATGTTTACATGAGTCAGCCAGAGGGTTTTGTCAGCAACGAGTACCCTAATAGAGTGTGTAAGCTTGAGAAGTCCATTTATGGATTAAAGCAAGCACCTCGCAGATGGAATCTTTGCTTTGATGAAAAGGTCAAGGAATTTGGCTTTTCTAGGAGTGAAGATGAATCTTGTGTGTATGTCAAGGCTAGTGGGAGTATAGTTAGCTTTTTGGTATTGTATGTGGATGACATACTACTCATAGGAAACGACATTCCAACCCTGCAGGAAGTAAAGTCCTGGCTTGGAAAGTGTTTCGCTATGAAGGACCTTGGTGAAGCTGCCTATATTTTAGGGATAAGAATTTTGAGAGATCGGAGTAAAAGACTAATTGGACTTAGTCAAAGTACCTACTTGGATAAGGCGCTGAAGAGATTCAGCATGCAAGACTCCAAGAAAGGAGAGTTGCCCATCCAGAGTAACGCCAAACTGAGTAAGACACAAAGCCCTAGCACTGAGGCTGAGATAGCACAAATGAGTCAAGTACCTTATGCTTCGACTGTAGGATCGATCATGTATGCTATGACGTGTACTCGACCTGATGTAGCTTTTGCCCTGAGCATGGTTAGCAGGTTTCAGGGGAACCCTGGCAAGGCACACTGGACTGCGGTAAAGAATATTCTCAAGTACCTACGAAGGACTAAGGACTGGGTCCTTACCCTCGGTGGGAGTGATGACTTGAGAGTTGTAGGGTATAGTGATGCTAGCTTCCAGACTGATAGGGATAACTTCTGCTCTCAGTCGGGCTGGGTCTTTACCCTAAATGGAGGAGCAATTTCTTGGAAGAGTTCCAAGCAAGAGACAGTGGCAGAT
This sequence comes from Lactuca saligna, assembly GCF_052625555.1. Classification (NCBI taxonomy): domain Eukaryota; kingdom Viridiplantae; phylum Streptophyta; class Magnoliopsida; order Asterales; family Asteraceae; genus Lactuca; species Lactuca saligna. The sequence continues at coordinate 240,282,266 of NC_136420.1, read as the reverse complement.
TCTACTTGTGAATCAGAGTATATTGCAGCTAGCGAGGCGGCAAAGGAGGCGTTATGGCTGAGGAACTTCATTGGAGACCTTGGAGTTGTACCAGCTATTAAAGAGCCAATGGAAATTTTCTGTGATAGTGAAAGTGCTGTTGCCTTAGCCAATGAATCAAGGGATCACGGGAGATCCAGACACATCGACAGAAAATACCATTTCATCAGACATCGGATCGAAGAAGGACTCCTCGTGGCAAAGAGGGTATCATCAGATGAGAATCCGGCAGATCCCCTCACGAAGGGACTGACTCGGGTTAAGCATCTCCAGCATGCTCGGAGCATAGGGCTGAAGGATGATATTAGATTTAGTAGTTAGATAATCTCGAAATTTGTAAAGTGTAATTGACATCTGATGATGAATAAAAGTGTTTTATTTATGAGTAAAGTGTTACTATATCTTATCGATTGTTTACTATATTTCTTTTGCATGTTTTGACTTCCAGAATAATTTTGTTTGGTATAACATATTATTCAAACCTCCACAGTCGGTCATATGTCGGAAGTAGATATGAATCAAGACTGTCATGTTTGGTTGTAGAAGTCTTGGACAAAGCTACATCAATCATGAGTGCTCAAAAGTTCTGAGCATTGGACTCAACCCACGCTCACTGGAATCACTTCATGGAATTCTATCTCGAGTGATCGTGAGATGGTAATATCGTATAAGTCTTCAAACCTAGAGATATGATTTGTTACTTACAAGTTGGTTATGCATTGATTGTACGAAAAACACATTGGTAAATCGATGTTATAAATCGTGCTCTTGTGTGTAATTCAATGAGTGGTAGAACAAACATATGAGTCGAAGTTTATCTGTTCCTTCTTGGATTAGAAGCTGATATCTGGGCCCCTCGATGATTTTGTTTTGACCTATGTACCGGGCCCGGTCAGAACTAAGTTGATGTGTTCAATTAAGTTCTTTGTCGAACAAATCGGAAATCGGGAAACAAACTATTGGACAATAAGTAAGATATTGTTGCATGTATTTGTCCGACTGATATCTAGAACAGAGGATTATATGATCACTTATCTTAAATGGCGTACCATCTTCTTCTCAGTTCCGAGAAACCTTGTAAAGAGCTACGATTGCCGATCGGTTCCTGAAGTCATACTTGCAGTAATAGTTATTAGACTTATCCAAGTGGGAGACTGTTGGATAAGGTGTCTAAGTCCATAACTATTTCTGGTATGTACTTGACCCGACCCGGCATGGTCCATTTGGGTTGCATGGCACCATGCAATTGGATAGACTAAATGAGAGAAATAACACTTGGAGATTATTAATATATTATAAGTTCTAATATATTAATAATATTATTTGATTAGTTTGATCAAGAATTAATTTAGAATTAATTATGTGATCAAAAGATAACTAATTAAATATATGGGTTGATTATGTAAATCATCCATATCTTGTATAGTGGGCTAAAAGGCTCCATGGACTATCAAGTTGGGTTCCACCCATAGGATGCTCCATGGATGCTCCATGGGAGTTACAAACCCATGGGTCACGGAAATGAAGAGTAATGACACATTAGGGTTTAACCCTAGATATGTCAACACTATATAAGAAACATATTCTCCACCAAAATCGGATATATACACTAAGAAACAAGAGGGCTTGGCCGATTTTGAGAAGTGTGTGTTCTCTCATAAGTTCTTCCAAGAGCATTTGGTGTTGTGTGAAGCATTTGAGGCATCACACTTGGGGTGCTAGGCTCACAAGGTTTCAAGGAACACAAACAACAACAAGGTAAGTTATTCTATCTATACTTTAAGTTAAAATTGTTCCCCATGTATGCTAGATAGGAATATAACCTTGGAATTCAACTTTGCATGATAATTAGACAAACATAGATCCAAGGTTATTAGGGTTGCATGTACACTTAGGAAGTGTTAGAATGCTCAAAACCCATCACCCATATCCTTTGATTGTTCTATAAGAGTTGTTGACATACTTCACACATCCACCATCCTTAAGAGACCGAAACTCCATTAGCTCTTCCTTTCTTCCTATCATACGACATGGTCAGCCACTGTCTATGTACCATTCATCATCGAACTGCTCGTCACTTATAACCTGAAAATTTAAGCATATTTAGCAACCCAAAGTCTCTTGGGCCGTGGTGAGTTTTTCACAGAAAAAGCAATAGCAACAGAGATATCAACAAGATAAGTTCTTTTTATTAGTGTGGTTTCGTCTTTTCTTTTGATGGTGTACACTTTTATTTTATTTTTGTATTGTTTAAATTGCAGTGTACCAGATGGTGTTTTGTTAGTTTTAATATACTTCTGATTCCTATGGTTAGCTACCTTGTTCTTATTATTGAAATCTACATCTGACAAAAGCTTTCCTTTCCCTTTAACATCCTTTTTTGAGTAAGGCTTTTGTTGGGAAGAACCGAAACTTGACCTTCGGTTTGGTGTTGGGACCGAACCATGATGTTCGGTTCTGAACTCTATTGTTGAAACTAAAACTAGAGGTTCGGTTCTGAGCTCTGGAATAGTAAGAGTTGGGACTGAATTTTTTTTCTTTTTATCTCTGGTTTGTCATTTTCTTTAGCATTTGCTTCTTTCTTCGAGGGAACATGGTTAGGGTTTTGAGATTGCCAAAATCTTTTTCTCTCATTCAAATTCTTCATGTATTTTTGATTTCTTTGGCATTTCTGTTCGGCCAACTGCTTTTGAGATTTATGAATGCTGAATCTTTATTTTGGCATCTTCTGGTATCTCTTTTTTCCCACTTGAGTTTGGTTTCTCAAAGCTTCAGGGTTTGTTCAAGGGTTCAACAACATATCTACCCTTTACCCTCCAGGAGGTTCGCTCTGATACGCCGACAGTCTCATCTGCATTATGAATAGGAGCGCACCAGAAATAATCATCACACCCTTCAGCATTGTCTTTGTCAACCAGGATTTTTAGTTCTGTTGTTTGTTTTCTAGTAACCCCTGTAACAACATAAACCTTATTTGATACGGTTTGAACTTTCTGGTAAACCATTGCCTTCTCTTTGAGTTTCTTTGACTTGTCCTTTGACAAACGTGCATATTCAACCGAATTTTCGGATATAAGGGGTTTCTCAGTTTCGCTTTTCAAAAACTCAGAGCAATCAACTACATATTCCACTGAAATTTCACTCATCTCACTCTCCTCATCAAATTCATACGTAATTTCTACATTAATTTTATGTTCGGTCATTAATTTGGCGTTTGGGGAGTCAAATGATTGTAAGGCCTCTGTTTTAATTTTCAACTTATCATTTTCATCTAAGAGATTTTTAAGCATGCATTTGTGTTCCTTTGAGTCAATGAAAGATTTAATTTTGTCCAGACCGATTTTATAAGTGATGGAAGTCTCTTCTAAGGACATTATGGATTCACATTTAGCAATGACCTCATCTTCCTTAAACTCAAGGAAGGGCAAGATCATCTTATGAATCTTTTTCCTTATTTCACAATCTAAATGCAATTGAGTAATATTAGTATATAAACATTTAGCAACCAAGCAAATAATTTTTATTTGTTTTAAAAACTTCAAACTGTCTCGCTGTAAATAAATAATCTCATCCCTAGCCCTAGTTAACTCCGTCTCCTTTAACTCAATCCACATGCGTCTCTCCTCACTCGTTGATGACTCCCTGTTGATTTGGTCAGTTAGGTTAGAGTTCGTTAAGCGAGTTTGCATGAGACTACTACTTAGATTCATGAATTTAAATTTAAGTTCGTTTAATTCTTCTTCATAATTTGTGACAGGAACTTTAAGAGATTCGAGGATGGATTGTACCTTTTTGATCAACAGATCGCAGTCGTTAATCCTTTCACTCATGGCCTTTGCTGCAAAACATTTGTCCTCCTTCAACTTCGGCTCCTTATGCTCGTCTTCTGTTGGTACTCCTACAGTAACCATCAAGCACTTCCCTGCCAAACTGTTAACTTCCTCTCTTACCACATATGCTCTACCATGCAAGGGCTTCCTCACTTGTTCATCCTCAGAGTCCGTTGACCAGAATTCAACGCCTCCAAACTCATCATCGACCACATTCTCCTGCAGAATCAAGACATTCATAGAATTATTAGCTGCCTTCTTTTTCTTTAGCTCTTCCAACTTTCATGTATGATAAGCCTCATCATCTTCACCATCCCTTTTCTCATCCATCTTTCATAACATGCAATCTTTAGCAAAGTGGTTCTTGCCATGACAATAAATGCAATCTTATCCAGAATCTCCTACTAGCTTGCTGTCTTTCTTATCATCATCCTTTTGAAAGACGTTCTTCGATTCTTCTTTCACCTACTTGGAGCTATAACTTCCTTGCCAGTTTCGGTTCTTATTCGCAGGGAATTTCCTTCTTGCAAACTACTTAGGGTTGGAGACCATCATTGCATATTCTTCACCTGTAAGGTCACACTCAGACATATATGAGTCATATTCTTCTTTCGCCACATTCTTCCCTTTTGAAATAAGGGCTAAAGAGCCCATGCCAGACATAACCTTCGCTTCTTTTGTTACTGTGCTTTCATGGGATTTTAAGATGCCCATCAGTTTTGCCAGCGAGTAAGATTTGAATTGTTCATGAGCCTTTATAGTTGAGACCTCCACCATCCACTCAGGTCTCAGGCCATTCATAAGCGTGACTTTCTGTTTAATCTCTTTTCTTTCAATACCGTGCTTCATCATCTTGTTGAGTAGATGATTGTAGCGATCAAACGTCTGAAGAAGAGTCTCCTCAGGTTTTCGAGCAAAAGCACCGAACTCAGAGAGTAACAAGGTTTGTATTGAGTGCTCTAGATCTTCGTCGGTCGAACACAATTCTTTCAGCTTGTCCCATATTTCTTTCGCAGTAGTGCACGAACTAACCAGATGGAATGTATTGGTTTGTAGGGCAAAACTGATCATCCTCAAGGCTTTGAGATTGCACAACTGCTTTTCTTTTTCATCTTGTGGAATCTTCTCTACGTTCACCAAAAGCTGATTGTACTCCTTTTGAGTCTTCATTATCCTACTTGTTCTAGCATGAACGAACGGACCGATTGTGATAGCCTCCCAGATGAGATAACCATTATCTTCAGATCCAACCACGTAATCTTTAAAGTGATGCACCCATACTTCATTGTCTTGAGTGTAAATAATGGGAACTCTTGTGGATGATCCAATGCTATTCGAGATGTTTATGTGATTTCTTTGAGAGTCTTCGTGTGACATGATGAGTTTGTACTCTGGATCTGCTAGAATCACACTTGTAAACTTGAGATTAGGATTTTATCAAACACTAGAGTCACCGTCGACAGTTAGAAGATGACATATATATATTTGATAAAAGCGAAAACTCTAATGAATTCTTCACACAGAAGGAATGCGTCTGAGTAACACAGTCTCCTGCTCAGATACCAATTGTCGTAATATAAACTTCTTAAAGATCGTTAGATTCAATCAGAAAAATAAAGATAAAGAATTGATGAACACAAGAATAGTTTAACTGATGTCGAATGATTAACTTGAACACCTCAAAAGAGCTCGATTAAGAACTTCGACTGTAGAGATGTTTAGGGTTACAATGCAATAGAGATAATAAATGACTAGCGTATGGTCTAAGGCATACATGCATGCATTATATATCATACATAACCCTAATCTATAATCATGGTTGGACAGTCCCAAACCGGATATACAAAAGAATGGCCCATGACGCAACACATAATACCCAACAACCTAATTTAAGCACCTTGTAACCTCAAGGTCACTTCTATCATCAAACCCATTCATCCTAAAGCAGTTCCCATGAAACCCTAGTCCTTTTTTAGAAAGTACTGATCATTTTGTGTGTTTTTGCGTGTTTTTGGTGAATCTTGAAGAAAGAATAACCCTTTGGAGAAGCACTTGTTTATTTGATGCTTGTATATCTAGACCTTGCTAACCTGGACCATTCTTCTTGAGGTATAAAGTCTCAAACTTGTTGATTAATCTCTTAGATCTAGTTTTTTTAGGGTTTTTGGTGTATTTTGGTCCATTGGGTTGATTCATGTGAGTAAGTTACTCCGGAAGCTTAGGTTAGTAGATCTTGATGTTTTTGAGGACCCTAATGCATAAAAATAACATCTTAATGGATTTAGCTAAACCATGCATGAGTTTATGGTCATGATATGAAGTTAGAATGTTAAAAGTGGGTGTTAGGCCTCTTTGAGCCATGCAAAAGCATCAAGTTGATGAATTTATCATTTAAGACATTTTCCGAGAGCCACATCTTTGATTTGGATGTTTGGACTTAAGGCATTAAGTGTTTAATGAGAATTTTGGCCATCAGGGGAGTACGCGGGGCGTACATATGCATATGCTCATCGTAACATGTTCAACACCCATTCTTTTCCTTTGTTGTTAAGGTCTATATGTGAGGCATAATGGTTGTACATATAACATACTCACTAGAAGGCCTTTTAGGCCATTTATGGGCCTTAGGTCTTTGTAAAATTCTTGGGCTTTGGACCTTCAGGGACTTGGGTCATTGGTTAAATGGTTCAATTGAGAAAAGTGTAAAATGGTATTTTACCCTTAGCATGTTAGATGATAATTTGGGCCATTAAGGGTTGCTTCCCTGATCATTTATTAGGGTTAGTTTAAATGTGTTTAGTTGAGGAGCCATCATAGTAGCAACATGTGTATGTGACTATTCATCATTTGACTGAGGTGAATCTTCTCATAGTGTTTTGGCGGGCCGAAGGCACCAATGTCGACCCATTACTTATTTTTATTAGAATGATAGTTGTCTGTGTGACTCTTGCATGTATTGTATGTGTTTGTATGTATAATGGGTAGTGCCCGATGCCAGACGAGGCTTGATGAGTGTGTTGGGCGAGGTCCGTTACATGTTACAAACATATATCTACTGGGTTGGGTAGGTCCCAATGTTGGTTAAGGCCTGATGGATATCGGGTGAGGCCCATTGTATGTATAGCATTTGGTATTTTGGGGAAACTCACTAGGCTTTGTGCTTACAGTTTAAGTTTATGTTTCCGGTACTTTCGAATTGAAGGGGAAGGGCCCGACTTAATAGCAGTGCATCCACCCGTTTTCCATATCTTTTATGATTTTGAGAATTGTACTCTGATAACCATTTTCACATTGTCACACTTATGTATGGTTTTTATGAATACTTGATGGTTTTTGATTGATCTAAAAATGAAATTTTTACTAATGATTTTTGGGATGTTACAATATGCATCAAATACTCTGATGGTTCAAGTGTCTTTATGACTTTCACCAGCCAAGGAAGCTCATGCTTGTGTATTCTGACCCTTTCTCTAAAATGGTTTATCTTCTTAATAATCGTGGACTAGGATCTGTGACGATTGGTTAGGATGGGTATGATCGGTTTATAGGTATCTAAGTTTGAGATATACGCTTTGGTAATAGTTGGTTTTGTAGGTTTGATAATTAAGGAATATTATCATAATAATATTATGACATTGAAATCCCTTTATATCTCACCAGGTTTCCCAAATTGAATCACTCAGTTTGTATGTATCATAAGTATCAAGACTCAAGCTACTGGAACTTGATTAGAATGTTGATTGATTAAGAGACACCATGCTTCAGTGTTCATGATCATTATGTCTTTACACTACAAGTTATGTATATGTATTGATTATGGCATCTTTACGATTTTATTGTCAACAATCTTGTTCTCAAATAGATATATATATATATATATATATATATATATATATATATATATATATATAAGGATTTTTCGCAAGTGAAGTATCATGATTTTTAAAACATAAAGAAGGTTCTTTTTGGTTCAAAAGCTTAGAGGATGTCACACTTGGTATTAGAGCATTAGTGAAAGTGAACTAGGAATTTCGAGGATTTTAAAACTTAAACTTAGAATGCAAAGCGATGATCTTGATGTGTGTGTGTCTATTTTATGTAGGGTAGTATACTTGAAATGACACAAGAACTAGCATATTTTAGGGCATATGCCTTAAATAATATTATATGCTAAATAAAAATATTATATAGCACAACCTAGGTTGAATACCTTACTTGAATACATTAGGATGGATGCCTTATATGCGCTAAATGATATGTAACATGGCATGCAATAGGTTGCTTACCTAGATTTCTATTATTAGAAAAGATCTAAGGCCTATTGCCAACCTTGGTTTGGAAATTTTGTATGTTCAAGAATCTAAATGTTTAGTTAATAGAACAAGAATGTAACTTTTCAGAGTGATAAGGAGGGTCTACATGTTTGAACATAAGCAAAATCTTCCCTGTCATAACATGCTTGTGATTCCCGTTCCATGAACAAATTGTTTTAGTGTACAGAATGTCTTGGTGAGAAATCACAGTGGACTGGGAAATGGTGATAGAAATCAGAAGTATAAGCCTCAACATATGGTTGAGTAGGCACCATTGTCCCATCCCCCGAATCAATCACGATGGTAGGAGTTAAAGCAGTGATTCATGAAATGAATGGTCAGCAAAAGGAGGAGACAAGAAGACTGTTCCAAATGAATGGGAGAAAAGTCACTGCACCGATTGTTGAACCAATACTAAATGACATTCAGCCCGAAGAAGGAAGATACATTAAAGTTGCAAATCAAACTAAACCACGAAGGGTTTGGAGAAACGACACCGAAGAAGAGGTCGACTGAAATGGATGCAAGTATGAGGACTTTATAGCATCCCAATCACCATGTCTTTCTATAGAACCAATGATGACGACAGTTATGGATTGGATCTATGAAATGGAAATGGTGTTTAAAAGCTACGACCGTAGCGATAAATGAAAAACAATCTTCATAATCAAATAGCTAACTGGAGTGTTAAGCTAGTGGAAACGATTGGCTAACACTATGCCAAAAGAAGAAGCAAGGAAGATGTCATGGATAGTGTAATTAAAAAGGGAATACCACGTAGAAAGTGTTGGATAAGGTGTCTAAGTCCATAACTTATTTGGTATATACTTGACCCGACCGGCATGGTCCATTTGGGTTGCATCTCATCCAAACTATTATGGATAATTTTATGAGAGTTATAAACATATGTTTATTAATATATTATGAGTTATAATATATTAATATGAAGTTACGTTATTTAATTAGTTTTAGTCTTAAATTAATTAGGAATTAATTTAGAGATTAAAAGGAAGACTAATTAAATTATGGGCTATTTGTTTTATATAGTGTGGGCTAATACTCATTTGTTAATGGGCTAGGCTTATGTGGAAGTCCATGGATGATCCATGGAGCTTTTAACCCATGGATCCTTGGAAAAGGAAAAGACATGGGTTATTAGGGTTTCACCTTAACCATGCACACTATATAAGCATGCTTATGGAGCATGAAATGGAGCCTAAGAAAAAACTAGTGAACTAGTGTGTGTGTGCATGTGTGTGGCCGATTTTATACAAGGTGTGTACTCTCTCAAAGTTTTCCAAGAGTTTGTGGTGTTTGTGATTCCATTTGAGGCATTCACACTATTGGTGCTTGGCCCTCAAACTCCTTAGAACCAAACTCACCAAAAGGTATGTAATCTCTTCTAACTCTTTTATGTTGAAATGTTCCCCATGCCATGTTAGATAGGTTATAAACCTTGGAAAATTATTATTTTGCATGTATTTAGACAAACATAGATCCAAGGTTTATTAGGGTTGCATGCACACTTAGGAAGTGTTAGATTGCTCAAAACCCAACAGTGGTATCAGAGCCTAGGCTTGCTTGTTTGATACTTGATGCAAAATAGTGAACAAGGTCGAAATCGTTGCTGTCTGCATGGTGGACTCGCCGAGTCCATTGGGGGGACTTGACGAGTCCAAGGCAAACTTCAACCTACTCGACGAGTCAGTTCATGCACTCGACGAGTAGGATCGAAAGAGTGCAGATTCTCGACTTTTGCTGTTGGAAATGGACTAGAAACATTACCCTAAATTGTTTTGGTGTTATAAAACTTATTTTAGTTGGTGTAATGGTTATTCTAATCCATTTACAATAGCATATATCAAAATTCCATGATTTTATGTGTTCATATAATTCTTGAATTTTTGATGATCATGTTCATGTTCTTATGAATTTAGAAAATGATAGGAATTATTTGCTGAATTGTTTAGGATTAATTCTTTATCATTTATGTGTTTTAATGGAGTCCATAATTTGTCCTCAAGTTATGGATTACCAAAGGTCACTTTCATTTAACACACACTTAAAACACATAAGTTACATGAAAATGAAGAGTCTTCATTTTTATGAACCTTTAATTCATAAGTTATGAAATGAAGAGTTTTGCAAAGTTACAAAACTTTCCCTCAAGTTTTGGAATTTGTAACGTTTCACACACTTTAATAAACTTTAATTCCAAACCTTAGAGTTTTAATAGTTAAAATTCAACCCTTATACTATTTATAACATTAATGGTTAATTATTATATATATGTATAAGAACAAGTCGTTATACCGTTAGTAGGCCTCATTCACGAAGCCGGTCTATAAGGTGGGTATAAGGTTGTTGTCTATAAAATGGCGACTTAATGGGTGTATACTCTCACCCACCGCTTGCTTGATCGGTGGAGGGTCGTTAGCCGAACGGGTAGAACAATGACTTTAAATCCTCATTAAAAGTATAATGAATATTATAAAATAACTAAACTCTTTTAATTCCCAATCTTAGTTATTTTAGGAAAATGTGAACATGGTGCTAGTCCATGGAATTCACACTTTGTACCTTACCAAGTCGTTGGTGGAGCGTGTGTGGTTAACCGGCACACTAACTAGGACTAGTAAGGATCACGAAGGGTGACTTAATGTTTGTCATAGATCAATGGAGCGTGTGTGGTTAACCGGCACATTGATTAGGTGATAATATTAAGAGTACCAAGTGAATTAGCATGGTTATTCACACCTTGTTTTGTGATCCTCGGCATCCCAGTCACAAAACTTGAAGGGCACAATCGAGATTGAAACATGCCATTGAAAAGTTCAATGAATCTCAAAAGAATCTAGGAATTTCAAATCCAATTAAACCTAATAAATCATTTCGTTTTCATGGTGGAAATTGGTGAATCGTCATTCACCTACCTTTAAAATATATTATTACTTAGATTACGGCATCCCTCTTCTAAGTGTAATATATTGTGATTGGATCCTAGCCTTAATATTACATTTGGGTGTCTTATTAAGGATCCTAAATATCTAATCTAAACTTACTTTCTTCTTTCAGATGTCTTCCAACACTAATGCTTCAGGCTCTAACCCAACTGGTTCTTTCTCTCTCATGAATCTTTGTGGGAGGGTCATCTTTGATGGTTCCAACTTCATGGATTGGATTAGGAACATCAGGATGGTTACTCGTTACGAGGAAAAGGAATATGTCCTTGATAAGGAGTTAAAAGAACTTGATGAGTCTACTGCTACTCCTGAGGAGATCGCTGAATTCAGGACTCATGAGAGAGATGCTACTAAGGTGGCATGTATCATGATGGCCACGATGACAGCCGAGCTCCAAAAGTCGTATGAAGATTTCTACCCTTTTGAGATGCACCAAGACCTGATGGAAAGGTACCATCAGAGTGCTCGTCAGGAGCGGTATGAAATAATCTCCTCCATAATAACTACCTGCATGAAGGACGGTGAATCCATCACGGGCCACATGCAAAAGATGCAAAGGTATGTGGACCGTTTGTTGAAGCTGAATGTTAACATCCCCGAGGAGTTGGCAATTGACATCATTTTGCACTCCTTGCCTTCTTGTTATGATCATTTTCGAATGACATATCATATGAACAAGGAGGAAGTTACCCTCAGCAAGCTTCAAGGACTCTTGAAGACCGCTGAAACCGGTCTTAAGGGTAAAGCGGTTGTTACCTCTACTACTCCAACTTCTACCCCTGTTTTAGCTATTGGGCAAGGCAAAGGGAAAAAGAGGAAGCACCCTTCGAAGGGTACCAAGGGAAAGTCTCTTGAAGGCTCCTCATCAAAGACCAAGAACGGTTCTGCCACTCCTTCTGCCATTCCCAAGGATGCTGAATGCTTTTATTGCCATGAAAAGGCACACTGGAAGCGAAACTGCCCTAAGTACTTGCAGGATCTAAAGGATGGGAAAGTGAAACCCACCTATGCAGGTATTTACACTATATTGTCTAATTACTCAACATACTCTAACTCTTGGGTGCTTGATACTATTCACATATGTTCTGATTTGCAGGGCCTAAGAAGAAGTGAGGATGTGGAGCACGGGAAGATAAACTTAATCATGGGGAATAGGAAGGCTTCACCTGTTTCCAAGATTGGAGTTTATACTTTGTTGCTTAATAATGGGTTAAAATTAGATTTGAATAAATGTGTGTACTCGTCTGAAAAGGCGAGGAATATTATTTCTTTTCATGCTTTGTACAAACAAGGTTTTACCTTTTTGTTTGATAATGAATGTGGTGGTATTAATGCTTTCTTTAATAATGTGTTTTATTTTAAAGCATTACCTTGTGATGGTGTGTATGAAACTGTGTCGATTGTAGACAACTTAGGAAATAATGTGTTGTATATTGATTCTTCTACTAGCCTAGATAAAGCATCATTGTGGCATTGTCGTCTTGGACATGTAAACAAGAAACGCATACGCCAACTCCAAAAGAGTGGAGTCTTGGAATCATTTGACCTTAAATCAGATGATAGTTGTGAATCTTGTCTACTTGGAAAAATGACAAAATCACCCTTCACTGGAACTTGTGAGAGGGGTGAAGGTTTGTTGGACCTAATACATACTGATGTATGTGGGCCATTCAAAACCGCCACAAGGGATGCTAATCGGTATTATGTGACTTTTATTGATGATTTTAGTAGATATGGGTATGTCTACTTAATCAAACATAAGTTAGAAACCTTTGAAAGGTTTAAGGAATTCAAACAGGAAGTAGAAAATCAATTGGGCAGGAACATTAAGATGCTTCGATCCGATCGAGGTGGTGAGTATCTTAGCACCGAGTTCCTTGACTATCTTAAGGAGTGTGGGATTGTCTCACAATTGACTCCTCCCAGGACACCACAGCTGAATGGTGTAGCTGAGAGGCGTAATCGAACTTTGTTGGACATGGTTTGCTCTATGATGAGTCGAGCTTCGCTACCAATCTCTTTTTGGGGGTATGCCTTAGAGACTGCCGCCCATATCCTTAATCTAGTCCCTACAAAGAAGGTTACCAAAACACCTCATGAGATGTGGACTGGGAAGGTTCCCAATTTGGACCACATCAAAATTTGGGGTTGCGAAGCTTTCGTGAGGCGTGAAACTCATGATAAGCTTGAACCCCGAAGTGAAAGGTGTATTTTCATCGGCTACCCACAGAAATCCTTCGGTTACCTCTTCTACAGACCCAGTGAGAATGTGGTCTTTGTAGCACGAAGAGGGATCTTCCGCGAGAAAGAATTTATAAGCCAAGGAGACAGTGGGAGGCAGATTGATCTTGAAGAAATTCAAGAATCATTTGGTGAAACTTCGTATAAAAGACATAACTTTTTCATATGACATTCGGATACACTTCCGGGTGTATCTGAACTCAAACTAAGGGAAATAAAAGATTTTAGTAAACTAAAAATGTTTTACAAAAAGAATTTTGAAAGCACTTAGAAAGAAAGAACTGTTTTTAACAAGATAGAGGTGTGTGCATGCGGTCAGCCGAGCTCAAGTAAGTACTCCCAAATTACCCATACAAGTTATTTGTTCAGTTTCAGTTTCAGTAGAACAGCATGCTAGTATAGGGCTAAGGATCTAGGAGAATGCCTTATGTGCCTGCTTATGTGTTACAGCTTTATGAGTATTGCATGCTAGAATTGAGTAGACAGCAGTAGGATAGCCTGTTTAGGTTATGCCTGATAGTATGAGCTTAGCATCCTATGCTAGTGCCGTTTCTTGTTACGAGGATAGTTTTGCTTGAGTCTGGTTCCCTTGTCCGAATGCTGCTTGCTTCGTGCTTTGTGGGGTTCTGAGTGATGGGAGTTAGCCATTAGGTGAACACGTCACACCACATGTAATCAGGTTTGAATAATCCCAGAGTGCTGGAACTGGCCCTATTGCCCAGCTCTTGTTTGAGTCAAACTGTTGTAGGGACGGATCTTTTACTTAAAGGATTATCTGATCCTCATCACATGTGATGGTGTTTAGGTGGTGGCTAGCTGGCATTATGAGGAGACCTACAGCAGCTGAGGACCAGTCGTGTTGAGCTTGAGGTTTCCCTAGGGCAAGCCTAGGATGAGAGTAGCAGAGAATGGCAGTAGTAGAAGTGACTTGGTGGAGTCAAGGCAGTTCTTGAGGAAAGTACGGATAGATGTGGAAGGTAGTATGGGCCCGTACTACTGAAAGCAGAGGATCCGTACTCGAATCAAGGAAGGCCAAGACAAGACCAGGAAGCTAGTAGTAGTATCATGATCCCTTGAGATATTTCAGTGTTCTGATGTTGTTATGGTATGTTTCAGAATGGCAGTTTTGCGTCCGAGACCAGCAGTCGGCAGCTCAGATGCCGGAGGGGGATCCGGATCGGGATCAGGCCTGGAGGTCGGGCAGATGGATGAGCAGACCAGAGAGTTCCTTTATTCTGAGATTACCCGCATCATACTGGAGCAGACTCCTGTGATCTTCGGTTCGACAAAGGAGGGTATTTTAGAGCTGATGGATGAGAGATTGAGTACTTTCCGTGCTGAGATGGCGGCCGTGATGGGGTCGCGCACACTTACGTTCAGGGAGTTCAGGGCATGCGGAGCTCCAGACTATCATGGGGCGCGGGACCCCATAGCGAGTACCAGATGGTTGGCGGATGTGGCCAACGCTTTCCGCACTAACAGATGTCCCGAGGGGGACAAGGTCAGATTGGCATCCTGTCTTCTGAAGGACAGGGCACGGGATTGGTGGGAGGAGGTCGGACATGCCATCGGGGATGATGCGGCATTGGATGCCATGACCTGGGCTGATTTCTCTACCAGGTTCAGGGCGGAGTTTGCACTAGTCATTGAGGTGCAGCAGTTAGCTAGGGAGTTTCAGGACCTTACCCAGACTACAGAGACAGTGGCGGAGATCACCGCCAAGTTCAGGGAGAGGGCTCTTCTTGTTCCACAGTATGCAGCCGATGAGGAGATGAAGAAGGCCCATTATCATGAGATGTTGCGGAGTGACATCCGCATGTTTATGAGCCGGTCCAGTTGTAAAACGCTGGACGACATGATTGCCAAAGCTAGAGAGAGGGAGATTGATCTCGAGATGGAGAAGAAGAGGAAACCGGAGGCGGTTTTGGGTTCAGGTAGTGTGGGCAAAAAGCCCAAGGTTTCAGATCACAGGTCTAGGGGTCAGCAGAGCCACGGTCGGTGTGGCAAGTGTGGGAGATTGCACGAGGGGGCGTGCAAGGCAGGGAGTTCCGGCTACTACAAGTGCGGTCGGACTGGGCATTTGAGTAGGGATTGTACGGCCCCTGCTACTACGGTTACAGCATCAGATCTGATTTGCTTTCAGTGCAATCAGAGGGGACATAAAAGGTCCCAGTGTCCCAGTTTAGCTGCAGCAGGGAAGGTGGTTGCACCTGCCCCTGCCACCTTGAGGATTACGGATGGCCGACAGGGCCGATCTGATGCGCCAGTGGTGAAGAGCAGGGCATTTCAGATGACAGCAGAGGAGGCACGAGCGACTCCTGATGTGGTGACGGGTATGTATCTTTCCTTCATCTTTTAATTGTTATTATATCGGTTGAGTATTACTTATGTGGGTATGTTTTATTTAGGGTCGTTCTCTGTGAACGGCATTTCTGCTTTGTAATTATTCGATTCGGGGGCTACCCGATCATTTGTATCACTTGCGCATAGAAAGAGATTTAGCAAAGCTCCCGGGGAGCTGGATTGTCCACTAGAGGTTGAGATAGCAGATGATAGGACCGTGAGGGTCGGCAGAGTACATAGAGGGTGTTCCCTTTAGATATTTGATGAGCAGTTTTCAGTGGACCTGGTTCCTATTCCCCTGCGTGGGAATAAAGTTATAGTGGGCATGGATTGGCTGAGCCCCAATGGGGCGGTGATTGATTGTGAGCTTCAGCTAGTGAGGGTTCGCACTCCCAGTGGGGGAGAGATAGTGATTCAGGGCGAGAGGCCCCAGCGAGGACCGATCTTTTGTTCCGCCGCAAGGGCGAGGCGCTATGTTCAGCAGGGTTGCGCCGGTTTTGTAGCTTACGTCTTGGATGCCCGGGAGAAGGGCAAGATGACGATTGACGATGTTCCTATTGTTCGTGATTACCCGGATGTGTTTCCCGAGGATTTGCCGGGGATACCTCCTGAGAGGCAGGTTGAGTTCAGGATCGACCTAGTTCCTGGTGCGGCTCCGATAGCCAAAGCATCGCATCGACTTGGTCCCCCTGAGATGCAGGAGTTGTCCACACAGCTTCAGGAGCTGTTAGACAAGGGTTTCATTCGGCCGAGCAGTTCGCCTTGGGGAGCGCCGATCTTATTTGCGAGGAAGAAGGATGGGTCGCATCGTATGTGCATTGATTATCGGGAGTTGAACAAAGTAACGGTGAAGAACCGTTACCCACTTCCGAGGATTGATGACTTGTTTGATCAGCTTCAGGGAGCGTCTTGGTTCTCCAAGATCGATCTACGCTCCGGTTATCATCAGATGAGGGTTAGAGATGAGGATGTACAGAAGACTGCTTTCAGGACCCGGTATGGTCATTATGAGTTCGTGGTGATGCCATTTGGGCTCACCAATGCCCCAGCCGCGTTCATGGATCTCATGAACCGCGTGTGCAGACCGATGCGGGATCGGTCGGTGATAGTGTTTATAGATGACATCTTGGTGTATTCCAAGACACATGGGCAGCACGAGGAGCACCTGCGGGAGGTGTTGGAGACTTTGAGGAGGGAGAGACTTTTTGCAAAGTTCTCAAAGTGTGAGTTCTGGTCGCGCGAGGTGCAGTTTCTTGGTCATCTCGTCAACCAGAAGGGTATTTTGGTAGATCCGGCCAAGATTGAGGCCGTGATGCAGTGGGAGGTCCCGAGGTCTCCATCTGAGATTCGGAGCTTCCTGGGGTTGGCAGGGTATTATCGGAGATTTATTCAGGACTTCTCCAAGATAGCAGTGCCGCTCACCCGACTAACCAAGAAGTCGGTGGTTTTTCGTTGGGGGCCTGAGCAGCAGGCGGCGTTCGAGACTCTCAGGCAGAGATTGTGCGAGGCTCCGATCCTTACCTTGCCAGAGGGAGTAGAGGATTTCGTAGTCTATTGTGATGCTTCGATCACAGGTATGGGAGCAGTATTGATGCAGCAAGGCCATGTGGTAGCTTATGCCTCGAGACAGTTGAAGCCTCACGAGGCTAATTATCCTACCCACGATTTGGAGCTGGGGGCAGTTGTGTTTGCCCTCAAGATTTGGAGACATTACCTTTTTGGGGTCCGCTGTACTATATACACGGATCACAAGAGTTTGCGATATCTTATGGATCAGCCGAGTTTGAACATGAGGCAGAGGAGATGGTTAGACGTGCTGAAGGACTATGACTGTGAGATCCTTTATCATCCAGGGAAGGCCAATGTGGTGGCCGACGCCCTGAGCCGCAAGGTGTCGACGGCCCCTATTAGAGATCTGTGTATGAGGATGACAATGATCACTCTGTTGTTGGAGCGGATCAAGGAGGATCAGATGGAGGGCCTCAAGGAGGAGAGGCAGAAGTGTGAGAGGATAGTGGGCCGAGTAGCTTCATTTGATTACGACAGTCGGGGTTTGTTGACGCTTCATGGTAGGGTGTGGGTACCGTACTGGGGTGGGGTACGGCAAGTATTGATGGACAAGGTTCATAAGTCTCGATTTTCTATCCACCTGGGAGCGACGAAGATGTATCGAGATCTTCGACCTGATTATTGGTGGCCCTGCATGAAGCGAGACGTCGCTTGTTATGCTGAGAGATGTTTGACCTGCCGGAAGGTCAAGGCGGAGCACCAGAGACCTCACAGCAAGATGTAGCCGTTAGACATTCCCGTGTGGAAATGGGAGGATATCACCATGGATTTTGTCACCAAGCTCCCCAGGACCGCACGTGGAGTGGACGCTATATGGGTAGTAGTGGATCGGTTGACGAAGAGTGCCCATTTTATTCCGATTCAGGAGAGTATATCGGCAGAAAAGTTAGCCGATATCTATGTGCGGGAGATTGTGGCACGTCATGGAGTGCCGGTATCGGTGGTGTCGGACCGAGATGTTCGTTTCACGTCCAGATTCTGGAAGCGGTTCCATGACGAGATGGGTACTTGTCTCCATTTCAGCACCGCTTTCCACCCTCAGACTGACGGGCAGAGCGAGAGGACGATTCAGACTCTTGAGGACATGCTTAGGGCATGTGTTCTAGATTTTGGGGGCAGTTGGGATACGTATCTTCCGTTAGCGGAATTCTCGTATAACAACAGTTATCATGCGAGTATTGATCGACCTCCTTTTGAGATGCTGTATGGGAGGAAGTGTAGGACCCCGATTTTGTTGGGGCGAGGTCGGTCAGCGAGTCATCGGGAGCACCGAAGTGGTGCTCAAGATGACTGAGTTGATCCAGCAGGTCCGTAGTAGGTTGCAGACTGCGCAGAGTCGGCAGAAGAGCTACGCCGACAGGAGGCGTTCGGACTTGGAGTTCCAGGTGGGCGATATGGTTCTTCTGAAAGTCTCACCTTGGAAAGGTGTCATCAGGTTCCGGAAGAGGGGCAAATTGGGCCCCAGATTTATTGGTCCTTTCAAGGTTTTGGCCCGGGTGGGTCGGGTTGCTTATCGGTTAGATCTCCCTGAGGAGCTTAGTTAGATACACAACACCTTCCACGTGTCGCAGTTAAGGAAGTGTTTGGTGGATGAGACGGCAGTCGTTCCCTTAGAGGATATCCAGGTTGATAGCGGCCTGAATTATATTGAGAGACCGGTCGCGATTCTGGAACGGAAGCTCAAGACCTTGAGGAACAAGGTAATTCAGCTAGTAAAGGTGCAGTGGCAGCACCGGAAGGGGTCTGAATGGACGTGGGAGGCTGAGGAGGAGATGAGAGCGCACTACCCGGAAATTTTTGCAGATCCAGCAGTAGCAGACTTCGAGGACGAAGTCTGAGACAAGTGGGGGAGAATTGTAACGACCCGTTCCCGGTACGTTAATTCATTGGTAATTGTTGTAAGTTTTCAAGAGGGACTCAGCGAGTTCTAGCCTGACTCGCCGAGTAGGGTCGCGACTTCGAGCACGCGTGAGCCGGGGACTCGGCGAGTCCATATCACTGACTCGGCGAGTCCATCCGTCTGGGTGAAACCCTAAATTCCCGGGATTGCCCACTATTTAAACCACCTTATAGCCCCCATTCTCGCCTCCCTCACCCTGAGAACACTGTGAGAAAGAACCCTAATCCTCCCTTGTGTGAGCTAAGTGTTTTGTGCCATTTTGTGAAGGTTTGAAGAAGGAGAAGAAGAAAGGAGCAAGGAGAAGAGGTGTAGTGCAAAGATCCAAGGGCAAATCTGAGTTATTTGAGGTATTTTCGGATTTCCCCTCTTGTTATATGCTTTAAACCTCCATTAAAGCTCTTCTAAGATCTAGTTGATGCTTGTTCCAAGCCTTATGTTTGCATGAATACCTTAATAGGCCGAGATATCTTTAGATCTGAATGATTGGGTGTTGTAGAGCCTAGATCTACTGCCTTTTTGGAGTTACTTTGCATATTAACCATAGATCTACCCATTTTATGCATCTTTTAGCCTTATTTCCCTTATTCATGAGGTTGTACACGTAAAGTAGGAAACTTTACGTGGTAAATCAGCTTATTGGACCCAGATCTATCAATTGTATGTGTTGGATTCAAACAAAATCGAGTAAAAATCAGTTGCATGGCGGCAACTCGGCGAGTCGGGAAGAACGACTCGGCGAGTTGGGTCGCGAGTTCCCGATTCCTTCATTTTTACCAGTGTCGAGTGAACCCAGTGAGCTAGAGAGTGGACTCAGCGAGTTGAGGGTAAACTCAGTGATGGAGGGACTCGGCGAGTTGTTCATCAACTCAGCGAGTCCAAGGCAATCTCCTTAAGATCAAGAACAACTCGTCGAGTTTGTTCATCCGGCTCGGCGAGTCGGATGAAGATTGTCTGAGTTCTTGGATCAAGAGGGTACTCGTCGAGTCGATGCCAGACTCGACGAGTAGCAGCGAGTAAGAGTGAAAAGTGAGAGTAGGACTCGGCGAGTTGGGTGGCCTAACTCGACGAGTCAGTCCAAATGAGAGTAACTTTGACCAAGGGTAAAAGAGTCATTTTACCCCAAGTGCAGTGTTTAGTATTTGATTGAGTGTGTTTATGGACTTGTAGCCGAGGAGATTCAAGAGCAGCAGCCGTTAGCTTCCCGAGCCACACACTCAGCAGCCAGCTTACGAGGTGAGTTTCCTTCCAGTAGGAACAGGTCTAAGGCCACAATGCCGGCCCGTTCAGTTAGCAGTAGTTTCCGGATTTAGGTCCGATGCAGTAGCTAGTATGTTCGATGCCTTCGTGGCTCGAACAGGATTTGTGTGCTATGTTTTATGCGTTAAGTATTATGTGTTCTGGGCTACGGCCTGATGTAGTATGCCGTATATGTGTTTATGCTAGTTGATGTGTTATGTTATGCCATGTTCAGTCAGTCGGTTCCGGACTTCGGTCCGATGCAGTTAGTTCCGGACTTCGGTCCGATGCAGGGGACAAGGTCCCAGTCAGTTCCGGACTTCGGTCCGATGCAGTTAGTTCCGGACTTCGGTCCGATGCAGTTTCCGGGCTTCGGCCCGATGCAGTGGGCAAGGCCCAATATGTGTTTATATGTTATTGTATGGTATGTGGTAGTTTGGGGGAGCTCACTAAGCTTCGTGCTTACAGTTTCAGTTTTGGTTTCAGGTACTTCCGCAAGCAAAGGGAAGAGCTCGGGGTGACGGCATCGCACACACCACAACTTTAGCTTTTAGCCTGGGATTGATTTAGTTTGTTTTGATTTGCCGTAGTATGATACAGTTTCCGCACAGTGTTTTCTATTATGTTAGAATACATCACCTATGGTTTTATTATATGACACTCTGATTATGGTTTTGATTATATCGAAAAACGAAATTTTTGGGTTGTATTTTTGGGTTGTTTCACCAAACATGTGTTTACAGCCGAGGAGCATGCTTGGGCCATAAACACATAATAAAAGGGTTTTTATGCCTAAAAACCCCTCCAAACCAACTTTAGGACTTAGATACGACTATATGGCTTACCAATTCGGACTTAGATCACCCTAAACATGGTTTTTGAGGAGTAAACATGAGTTTACTGCCCAAGACCAAGCTTCAGCCGTAAACTTCTCATTCATTGAGAGTAAACTCATTTTCAAGTGGTAAAAAGCCATGTAAACACACCATTAGCCTTGGAATAAATCCTAGAACCAACCAAAATTAGTTTGGGGACCTTAAACATGATTTAATCCTCCCATTTAGGAGTTTACGGCCATACCTCCCCAATAAATAGTTACAGGGCCGTAAACTCATTATTTCATGTTAAATGGTGCCAAAAACTCATACCAAGGCTTGGAAAAATAGTTGGAATCACATATTATTGCCCTAGCCTCACAAAATGAATTAAGGATTGAGCATGGGGGAGTTTACGACCGTAAACTCCATTTTTACTGCCATGAACTCCCATAAATGGTTCTTAAGGGAATATAATCCATCCCAAGGCCTTAGATAAATCCACTCCAACATTTCCCATGTGTATACAAGCCATTTAGCACCATAAAATCCCCAAACATGAGTTCACGGCCGTGAACTCATGTGTGTGTGGTGTATAAGGCCGTAAACTCCATAAGGAGTTTACTCTTGAAGAGTAAACTCAATTCCCAAGTCACACATGTCTGTAGATGTCACCCGGGTCACTCCAAACACTTGTTTCGAAGTGTTTTCGCTCATTGGAGTGTATTATCATGTCTAATTAGTAATTTAAAATTTAATTAGATACATTTGGATGTTATTTCATATTAGATAGGAACCTCGCGTGTTAACAATCCCCGAATCAACGTTTAGTATCCAAACAGTCGCGTTTACTCGCCTAGTGAGTTCATACCCCTACCCATTTTCAATGTTTTCACTGTTTTTAGGGGGGGAATACAAGCAAAATACTAGTGATTCTTGTACTCAAAACTTATTTTATATACATTGTGTTTCATATTATATATGCTTTTAACACTGATAGTCGTAACAAACAACCACTTGAACCTATAGAACACATTATCGGGTTATTTGTGAAATACATTATAAATTGTTGTTTTTATATTGTCACAAATGTTTTCCCACATTATAATAGTTAAAAGCATAACTTTTGAACATGGTTTTGTCCTCGGTAACACTCCACAGAGATACGCGAGTGGAGGATAGTCATTTGATCTTTCAATATTATTACTAGTAAATTTGTTATTCCTATAAATTGGAGACACGTCCTCGGTGAACACTCCACAGAGATATGCGAGTGGAGGACCGCCCCCATAACCAGAATCTCTTATATAGGGAGCGCGACTTGAGTGTATAGATCTATACGAGGCTGACTACCCCACACCTGGCTGCTAGCTACAGCCGAACCGAAAGGTTCAAGGGTGACGAAAGTCATAGAGTGAAATGGACTACTTATTGCCGTAAATAGTCTTTAGTATGGTTATGGAACTCGCAATTTGGATAACACATATTTACATAATAGTAATAATGGGTTAAGTAACTAGTTTACTTGGTATATGTTAGTTTTATAAACGTGTTAAAACTAATACAATTCCAGAGTACATCTTTTACATTACATTTGTGTGACAACTGTCAATTCAGGTCATTCTTGGACTCATGCATATTTATAATAACCATTCATGCACAACATGCCATGACCTAGTAGTATAAATTAGGTCAAAAATCTTGCATAAACTAGGATCCAACTAAGGTCTAGGACTAATATACTTGATACTTACAATTCTAGTAAGTTGCTTAGCTACAATAGGAAATGCCAATACTATAATTAGAATAAGCTTCAAACTTTGTTATAATTGAAATAGGGTATAAAACTCTAAAAATAAATTAAAACACTCTAATTATACTTCAACATGTTGTTGAATATCAATCAATGTTCCAAAAACTCTAAACAGCCAAAAATCCAAATTTATAAATCTTAAAGCTTAAAAACTTTATAAAATTTGGCTATAAACTTTCTAATATCAAATTTTATTAATCAAATTATGGATTATACCAATGAAATAGAAATATAAATTACAAGTATTAATCATAATTTATTAGTTAAAAACAAGATTTTTAAATAAATCAAAAATTGCTTAAAGAATCACTTTTATAAAAATTAGATTTTTATAAAAATTAGATTTTTATAAAAATTAAGGAGGGATTTTTTATAAAAATTTGAATTTAGGAGAGAGGAGGCTTTAATGCCTCAAAAATCTGGCCATCTCCCCTCTCCCCATGCACTCTCTTCCCAAAACTCATGATTAAACTCAAACCCACACTCCACCTCTTCTCTCTTCACTCTTCTCACTTCACTCTCTTCACACACTTCACCCTCTTCCTCTCTCTCTCTAAACTCACGAAATTTCTCTCATTTCTCTGCCAAATTTCAAGACTTTGAAGACCTTGAAGTGTTCTTACTTCTCTCAAGATCATAACCAAGGTAAACAACATCATCTTCTTCCATAGTTTGATGATTCTACTTCTTTTCCTTCTTAGTTTTCTCTTCTTTTAGGATTCTATGCCTTTCCATGGCTAGAAATCTTTATTCTCCCCTTGTGGTTTGTAGATTCTCACCATAACACAATGCATGTGTTTGAAATGGTGAAAATCCGGGATCAAACCCATGCAAGGAGTGAAAAAGATGCACATATGATCATGTGACATCAAAACATAATATTTCATGTTCTTCTCCATTTCTTGTGTGTTCATGCATGAACGAAAGCATTAAACCATTTCTAGTACATCTTGGATGCTCATTCATTCCATGCATGTGTTAGAAATCGGGCCTTACCAAGGACATGCATGATGTTCTTATTGAAATACCCTAAAAATGCACACAAGCAAACATGCAATCTGCCAGATTATTTTGTTCGACTTTGAACAGTCATAACTCAGTCATTTTTTAACCAAATCATGATATTCTTTTTGTATTGGTTAGTTCCACGAGTTAACTTTCAAACCCAACTGGTCTTACTGTAAAATATTAAATATCCGATTTTTGGTAGATTTTACAAAAAGGTTGCGCATACAGCTCTTTTTCTGTGATCACTATTTTTATCTTGCTTAAACAATGGTCTTAAACCCAACCATAAATCTTAGGAAAAATACCTTAGAAACTTAACATATCTAGTGAGTTATGGTTGAAATTTCGTGGCTTAAAACCTCACTGAATGGGCTACAAAAATTCATGAACCTCAGCCACATCTACACTTCATGCATTATTGCATGCAACTTTTCTTAAATTGTTTGGAATCATTACCCTCATTTCTCTTCTGAATACATTCTTAACATTTTTACTTTTGAAAGCCCTTGCATGCATGAGATAATCTGGAAAATTTCAAGAGCTTTTGTTATTTATTTGATTTATTAGAATTATTGCTAAAACCAAGGGCATAAATCATATAAAATACTTCCAGAGGTCAATAAATCCTAAATAAATTCATGGATGATACTTATGGGGAATAATGACCCCTCACCAAATTTCAGCAATTTTTGTTACTGTTTCATATGATTTCTAATTTTCTTTTATTTAGGACATGATAAATTACAAAACCACTTTTTAGGATGTGAAAATTGTATCTAACAATTTTCGCATACCTTACTTGTGATGGGTGACTCAAGAAAATAATTTCAAGATTTTTCATCATGTCTAGCTATTTTTCCCAATTTTTGGTAATTATAATGGCTTAAAAATGGGAAAAATAGTTCTGATTATCCAAAATTCATGAAAATTTGCCAGGATATCATATTATATAGTAGGAGGTTACATAAAAATTTTGAATATTTTTCTCCACTGTAAACTATTTTTCCCTTATTTTCTAAAGTTAATTGCACTAAAATTCACTTAAATATACATAAATACCCAAAACCAGTTTATACATTATGAAAACCACTTTTGATATTTTTCCCAAGATATTTATACTGTAAATGATGTTACAAAAATTTATGGTAATTTATTTTAACTGTTTAATAATATTTCTTTAATTAATGACTATTTAAAGGAATAAAACAAGGAAAAATACAAATAACCACTGAAAAATATATTTTATATTTTTCCCAGCCTATTTATGTATAATAACAATTAAATAAAAAGTTTGGGTAATTTTGGAAACTGTTTACTATTTATTTCAATTTTTATTGAAATAAATGCTCAAAAATTATAAACTATAATTAAACAGCTTGGAAATCCATTTTTATAATTTTCCCAGCTTAGTATTGTGTATTAACAGTTAAATAAAAAGTTTGAGAATTTTTATCCCTCGAATACTATTTTTCGTGAATTTATGTTGTTATTGAGACTTAAAATTTGGAAAATTAACCTTCCAAGGTTGTAATTAATCGCACGACTTGTAAAATTTCAATACATCAGAAAAAGTGTAACAAAATGATATAAATCCAATACTAAAACATAAATTGGCATTTCCCTATATGTAGAGTTTAGTATATTAGCATTAGATATCAACATGGAAACTCACTAGTGCGTGTGTTTAGTGTCGTAGGATCCCGGTAGTAAGACGTTGGTGCATCCCGAAGTACCGCTTGTGTCTACACAAAACATCGTGAGTATTCACGCACTCCCCTATTTTCAGTTTTATGTTTTGGGGTGGAAAAGCATGTCCAGAAAAACTATTGTTTGCATGTTGTACTTAAATTGAATTGTATCAAACATGATTGCTATTGTATTGCTATGTTTCTTTATGTATGTCTATGCAACACGGAACATGAGAACTTATCGTACAAAGGCCCTTCCCTTATCTCTAACCATTAACTCTTTGAGCCAATGGTCGTTATGGATAGCGCTATTAGGAATTGACAACTCCTCACTCGCCCGAATCGCTGGAGTGCATGATACCATATTCATCTATGGAACGATAAGCATAGATCTCGATAGGGCTTCAGTCATAGGTTTGGTTGAGACTCATTGTTTGCTCATACACATACAAACTCGTTTCT
Source organism: Lactuca saligna (assembly GCF_052625555.1). Classification (NCBI taxonomy): domain Eukaryota; kingdom Viridiplantae; phylum Streptophyta; class Magnoliopsida; order Asterales; family Asteraceae; genus Lactuca; species Lactuca saligna. Next base: position 240,256,046 of record NC_136420.1, on the reverse strand, counting down.
CGTTATAGCAATAAACTTGTATTCATTAATAGCAATCAACTTGTTTATCATTGAAGCAATGTACTTGTATTTACGAAAAGCCTTATTGTACGCTCGATTTTATAAACTTGTGATACTCACCAACTATTTTCATAGTTGACGCTCGTTTTACATGCTTTTTCAGGAAATAATTAGTAAGTGGATGTAAAGATTCATCATCATAGAGCATGCTGCATCGTGTTGAAGCTATTATGAAGCTATATTTTGAACAATGTTATTTTGAAAAACTTGTATTTTGTTCTTTTGAAGCTATGGGTTGTAAACTTTTAAATACTGCTATGGTGATGTATCTTTATCTTTTGCAATGAAACCGTTATCGCTGTCATACCTTGCGTTTCCGCTTTAGCGGGGTGTGACAATTTGGGATTGGTGAACTAACACACACTTTACAAGGACAACCAGGTTTTCAGTATCCATCTTTCACATTAGGAAAATATGGGATTTTCCTGGGATCACAGTTGAACATAACCAGAACAGTGTAACCTAACAGTTAACCAAACATTACTTTTAAGAAAATATGGGATTTTATTGGGTCGTAACATTTTCAGAAAACAGAAAGCAAACTCGTACATTTTCACAAAACAAAACCGCTTATGAACTCACCAGCTTTATGCTAATTTTCAAACTGCTTGTATTCTCAGGTCCACATTAGACAGGTACCCGATGATCCATTTTGGCGAAGACGGAGTGCATAGAAGACTCGTCTTACTTTTGTTCATATATATACTATGTATCACGAATGTACAACTTACTTTTGAAACAAATGTAAATTTCTATATGTAATGAAATGGTTGTTTACTTTACTTACTATGTGCATTGGATTTGATACTCAACGTGGAGTCTGCCCCGGAAATGTTTCCGACTTCAGTTTTCGGGGTGTGACACCTAACCCTAGTTATATGTTAATTTCGAAAATTACATGTGTCTCCTATGGTTTCTAGTTTTGTGTTCGATGCTTGTATCTCTAATAGTGAAAACATAGATCCTCAAATTAGGGTTGCATGCACACATAGGATTGTTTGCTATGTATAAAATCCAACAGTGGTATCAGAAATTTTGGTTGTTGTTTTCAATTAGATTTGATAAGAAAGTATGAATTTTCCAACTTAGGGTTTTTGGAAAATAAACCCTAGGGCTTGGATTTTCAAAATTAGTGTTTCAAAACCCTATTTTCGAAATTTGTTAGGGTTTCCTAAATCCTTTCCTTTGGCCCCATATTTTCGATTTTAGGGTTGGTAAACCCTAGGGTTTTCAAAAATACCTTCCTCCCCAATATTAGATTTCAAAATTTTTGGGATTAGGATAATGGTATCTTTGGCAATTATCTTATTAATTGTTTAAAAGGATAATTAAAGATTTTGAAATATCCTTTCCCAAATTTTCGAAATCTAGGGGATAAAGGGATTAGGTTAAATTATTTATTTAATTTAATGGATAATCCTTTAAGATTTAATAATTTAAATTAATTGTTTAATTTTGGATATTTATTCAAGTAAAGTTTTAATATTTAAGATTTTAAAATTAAAATGTATTAATTTTACAAAAATTTTAAATTTGATTAAGAACACCAGTATTTTGAAATGTTTAAAATACACCCTTATACTATTATAATATTAAAAGCTTAATACTTATATATATATATATATATATATATATATATATATATATATATATATATATATATATATATATATATACATAAGAAGAGTCAGTCTTACCGTTAGTAGACCTCATTCACGAAGCTGGTCTATAAGGGGGTATAAGGAAATTGCCTATAAAATGGCGATTAAATGGGTGTCCACTCTCACCCACCGCTTCCTTAACTAGTGGAGGGTCGTTAGCCGAACGCGTAGAATAGGACATTAATAAATATAATGAACAATATAAAGTAACTAAATGCTTTTACAAAGTTCCCGTTTTTAGTTACTTTAGAAAAAAATGTGAATTTTGTGCTAATCCATGAAATTGCACATTGCACCTTGTTGGTCGTTAGTGGAGCGTGCATGGTTAACCGGCACATTAATATGGGACCAATGAAGGGTGGCAATGGGTATCTCGTAGATTATCATAGATCAATGGAGTGTATGTGGTTAACCGACACATTGATTAGGTGATATACGTCTTCGAGAGTACCAAGCTAATTTGCATGGTGATTAACACCTTGTTTGTGATCCTCGGCATCCCAGTCACAAACTTCAAGGACATAATCGAGATTAAACATGTCATTGAAAAGTTCAATGAATCTCAAAATATCTAGGAGTTTCAATTAATTTAAAACCTACTTTTTTTTCAAATTTCGTTTTTATGGTGGAAATTGGTAAATTGTCATATACCTACCTTCAAATATTCTGCAGCTGGATTACAACATCCCTCTTCCGAGTTGTAGAATATTTTGTTGGGTCCTAGCCTTAATATTTCCTTTGGGTGTTATATTAAGGGTTGAATCAACTAACTTGGATTTCTCCCATTTTGTAGATTTCAAAATCTAATAACTATGGTCTTCCAGAATCCTTTGGAAAAAGCTTTTTACACGAATATGATGTTCCACGATTGGATTGTGGAAACGAAAATCATGCTTCACTTCCTCCAACTCCTCCAATAGTTCTCCCTGACCCACGTGTTCAAAGACTTGAAAAGTTCAAGGTTACTCAAGCCCTATTAGCAAGCAAACACAAAGAAAGAAAGTCTATATATGCTCACATCTTGGATATGAAATTGCGTATTGAGAAGATGGGGATGTTGGGTGTCGATGTATCAAGGAAGCTGGCTGTTGACTTGGTTCTTCAATCACTTCCCAAATCATATAGTGAGTTCATTAAAGATTACTATTTGATGGACCACGACGTGACCCTCATTGATCTTATCTATTTTCTTATTGCTGCTGAATCAACAATGATTTGGTGCAATGGTAAAGCAAATTTGACTGGTAGATCAACCTCCCAAACTTCCATGGAAATTGAATGTGGCAACATTGGAAGTCCAGAAAATTCTTCTATTTCCAATGGAAAGGGATTGACCATGGTCAAACCATTTGACCAGATGGTAAAGAGAAAGGCTAAATTTGAGATTGTCCCATATGTTATTCCAAAAAGAGTCCATTTGTATCTACTGCCAAGAAAAGGGACATTGCATGCGAAGCTGCTGTATATACCTAAAGGATCACGAAGATGGGAGAGTTAAGATGTATGACTCTACTTCAGGTAAATCCACTATCTAATTCTATTAAGTTCCTATTTTTAGATTCTTAATACATGATGTGATAAGATTGCATTTTGATGTTTTGTAGGATCGAAGAGAAGAAAGGAAGCCTAAAGGAAAGGTATGTTGAGTCTGATCATGAAGAGATGGATTTCGATCGCATGGTAAGATGATCGGATTTTTGAGCTGCTGTATAGGAGTTATTATAGATTGCTTAGGAACATCTTAATAAAATAGTTTTCATTTGTAATTGCGTTATAAGGACAAGTTTTTCCGCTTTTTTATAAATATAATAAAATTTGATTTTTGTCTTATATATATATATATATATATATATATATATGTATGTATGTATGTATGTATATATATATATATATACACTTACAATGACTTTTGTGAAAATTGATGTTTATATGTTTCTATTGTTCGCAATGCTGAAAATGGATGTGATTCTCAGTTATGTTATTTACGGTAGTGTAAAATATTTATCAATTAGGGAATGATTCTCATCACCCAAATTTCAATTGGACAGAAACTTAGAATCGCATGACTTGTATTGTGTGATGAGTTAGAACCTTCATAATTTGGAAATTAAGACTAATTCCTTGTTCACACAAGTATGTGAGTCTAGTGAATGACTAGGGGATCTAGTATACATTGTTGTGCACTAGGTCAAGTCCGCCAAAAAGAACGATAAATATATTCGTCATGATTTGCTAAAGGTTTAGTAAATATGGTTATGCTCACAAGATTAAGTGCAATTCTGAATCATTGAAAAGGTCTCAATGTAAAGCATAACGAATAGGAAGAATCAATTAGGTAGAAAGATAAAAGTTTCTCCAATTTGAAAAGAATGGAGAGTACTTAATTATCGTGTTTTATGATTAACCTAGTGATTATGAAACTATGTCACAATTGATTCTCTAAGGACACCTTGGTACATTTGTATGTCTAAGAAGAGGAATCGGCAATTGCTAAAATGGTTAAATCGATTAAGGAGAATCATACTTAGTTCCAAAATCTTAGAGTCTTACTCCAAGATTGTAACTTGGGTGACATCATCTTAAGAAGGTTGATAACACTCATCAAATGTGAATAAGAAAATTTTCTTACTCTTGCACATTTGAAATTGGTAAGTTGTGGTGTCTTAGATAGGACAAAGACCAACTAAGACCAATTATGTGAAGTGGTTGTGTTGATAAGAATCTACACTAATTCTTGAATATTTGTTTTGTTGAGAAATGTTTCTTGAGAATATTATATGTCAAGAGGTTAGTGGGAGTCTTAATGATCTTGAAAAATTTCAAGAACAAATCAAGGATAGACCTAGTTGTTCATCACCAGCACACGATTTGAGGTTAATAACCTATCGTGTTGACATATTATTGTTTCTATGCCATTCCGGTAAAGTTGACTATGCATGTGAGTTCTAAGAGTCCCCAATTGATTGCATAAAGCAAAGCACCTTGATTGGTTGAAGTTTATTGATCTTTATGGGTGAGCTGCTTGACTAATTGGAAGACATGGTAGGTCCTTGTGCTGCCAGGTGGCAAGAAATAAATATTGAACAAGTTCAATCCATATGAGTTTGGATTTGTCAGAAACCTTTTCTTATGATTATGGTTATGACAAATTCACATGGATAGGAACACATACACCATAAAATCTAAGTGTCATAAGGTTTCTCTCGTTCATGAAAATGATTGTGAGGAAACGCTTTCACTAGGAAGATTTTAAGGAGATAGCGATTGTCAAAATTGGATTCTTAAATCCGATCATGATTACGACATCCCTCTTCATGGTTCAAATTGTGAGATTTGGCAGTTAGTCTGAACATTTGGAACTTATTGATATAAGTTCTGAAATAGTTTAGACACACATATGAGCTTTCTAATAAAAGGTGTATGAGCTTAGATAAAGTCTTATCGAAGCATCACGTATCAGAATTTTGAAATTTTGTAAGAAAATCAATAAGTATTGATTTCTAGGAGTCCAACTGTTTTCTGAATACATTTCAAAGCTAGTGGGAGCATTATTATTATGTTGCAAGTTAGAAATATTAATTATAGAAAACAAAAGTTTCAATTCGCAAAGTTGTAGAAGTTGAAAAGTCTTTTTACTATAAATAAGGGATAGGAACTTATATTTCATTTCAAATCTAAAAGCATAAATCGAGAATTTTCTAATCAAATTTAGTCAAAGGACATATATGAATGTTATGTTGAAAAGATTCAACATAAGGGAATTCTATAGATAGCAATATTATAGTAGGAGACGGGTAAAGTATAATGTCTTTATGTAAGATATTATGTATCGTATCCCATACGCTTCGGGTATAGGATCGATTGCATATGTTGTAATATTCAATTGTTCTAATTTTCCAACTGTCTAGGGCATTAAGAGGGAAAAAGGACTAGAACCAGACATGACTGAATTAGTTAAACAACTATCAAGGACAATCTAAGGTTCACTAAGGATTGGTCGCTTGTGAGCAGTTGGAAGTAAAGTAATGAATGCAACATATTGACATGAGTTGTCAGATGGAAAATATGGAAATGTTTCCATAATGGGGGTTGGATATTAAGAATCTGTGTAGATTAGAAACTTTTATGCAAGAGGGATGTTCAAAGGAATGTACTTTGAATGTGAGACTTCATATATGTGGATTTGTCTTGTAAAAATCTTCGATAGAGCACTTTGTAATATAATTGGCAAAGTCTTTGTGACTTTGGTACTATGTCATTAGAAAAGGATGATTAGGTAAAATGTTAGAATCTAACATATTCTAGTAGTGGCAAGAATTTGGTATTCATACACTTATGATAAGGATTGGAAATTGTGAAATAAGTATCATTGGAAGTGTGTTCAATTGATCTATTTCACAAAGTAAGGACCGTAGGTAAACATAGTGTGCATGCTTGGAGCATGAGATGGCTATTGTTTCAATTCAAGTATTAAGTTGATTATCTGAAATATTATACAATGAATAATGTACAATCAACGTGGTGATTAAATAAAAGGTGCTTTATTTATACTCACAAGTTTTGAGGCCATATTGGATTCGATTATTCTTGTGTTTCAGTTAGCATGTTTTGACTTCCTGAATAATAAGATTATTCAAACATCCACAGTCGATCATACATTGGAAGTAGGTATGAGGCAAGACTGTCATGAATTGGCTTGTTGATTTTCTGAAGCGTCTAGACATAACAAAAGTTTGCTGCAACGTTCATGAGTGCTCCTGAAATAATATTTGAGTATTGGATTAAACCCACACTCACGTGAATCACTTCATGGATTTTAGCATGAGTGATTTGTGAGACAATAATATCTTATATTCTTGAAACATAGACATATAGTTGCAGTTTACAATTCAGTTGCACATTGATAATATGTAAATGCACCAGTAACTTGGTGTTATAAAACATATTGTTGTGTGTGATTTGATGAGTAAATAGAGAAAGAATATGAGTCGAAGTTTATCCGTTCCTTTTATCCAAAGTGGATAAAAGCGATATATGTGGGCCCCTCTATGATTTAGTGATGACACCCTAAGCGCTTGGCCAAGCCTGGACTAAGTTGATGTGTTCAATTGAAGTCTATTGTCAGTCGTCTTAAATCTGAAATCAAGAAACAATACATAGACATAGATAATGATTATAATCCATGTCTTATTTCTATACGATATATTGAGAATGGAGGTTTATTTGATCCCTTTTCTAAAGGACACGTCACTTACTAGGTTAGAGTTCGACAACAACTTTTGGTAGCTAAAATTTGCTAGTCAAATTTTGAAGTTATACTTGCAACTATAGTTATTAGACTTATCCAAGTCGGAGACTATTGGATTAGGTGTCTAAGCCCAAAACTATAATTAGTATGTACTTGAATTGATAGTAGCAATGTCCTTTTGGGTTGCCTTCAAACCTGGAAATTAAATGAGATAACTGTTGGAGGGAAAAGAATGATTTATTAATTTATTACTTGGTCAATAAATTAATTTGAAATCAATATAAATGATTTATTAATGTATTATGGATATAATATATTAATTAACAATCATATTGTTTAATTAATATTTAATCATAAATTAATTTGGAATTAATTTTAGAATTTAAGGAATTAATTGAAACTGTAGGGACTAAAAGTGAAAATGTTCAAAAGTTGATCATTGAGCATTCTAGAACCTCCCTTAGAGTTGGGGAACGAAAGATAGAGTGTCCAAGGGTTTCCTCAGGCTCTAAGGGTGCCTTGGAAGTCTAAGGGAGGAAGTTAAGGGATTAAGGTTATCTAAGATACCCTTGCCTTATCCTAAACCTTCCTTCTCACCTATCTAAACCCTTATATGGTTGGATTTCATCCCATGCATCCAAGAAAGGCTTAGAGCCGAATTTTCACTTCCCTTCTCTCTCTCCATAGTAATCCTTGGTTGCTAGGTTTGTTTGTGATCCATTAGAGGCGCGACACTTGTGACACTTGCTACCAAAGTTCAAGATATTCAATGATTGGATTGTTATTACATTATAACAATAAATGTATGTGTCCTAACCCTAGTTATATGTTAATTTCAAAAATTACATGTGCCTCCTAGGGTTTCCAGTTTTGTTTTCAATGCTTGTATGTCTAATGGTGAAAACATGGATCCTCAAATTAGGGTTGCATGCACACATAGGATTGTTTGCTATGTATAAAACCCAACAATGGAGACACATCATGAACTTGACCTAGTCGTAGAAATTAGGTGAAAGTCTCATAGAAACCTAAGACAAAGTTGAAACTATGACTAGTATACTTGATGCTTACGTTTCCCTTGAATCTCGGAATCACTACATAGAAATGCCAATAAACCGACAAAAACTAATTTCAAGTATTTTTATAACATGAATAAGAGTTATGAAACTCTAAAATACTTTGTAGTCTCAAAATTCAGTTGATTTGATATCCAAATATTTACAAAATTACTTGAAATCCAAAAAGTCCTAAAAACTTAAATTTATGATGTTTTACAATTAAAACCCCATAGAATTTTTTATAAACTCTATACTATCAAATTTAAATTATTTAAAATGTGGAAATATAATCAATGAAATTGATTTAATTCATTAACATTATCCTTTTTTTATAAACTAAAAATCTAAGAGTCATGAACAAAATTTATATAAAAAAAATACATATTTTATACAAATTGAGAAGAATTATATAAAAACTAAGAGGAAATGTATTTAAAATTATAGAAGAGAAAGGGAGCCTCCTCTTACTTATAAATTTGTCCCCCTTCTCCCAAGAAAGACCATTTCCCAAAATTTGAATCATTTCTCCATTTCTCCACACTTCACTCTCTCTCACACTCTCTGTCACGAACTTCATTCTCTATCTTCTCCACCCTCTAAACCATGAAATTTCTAGAAAATAGGACCCAAGAACACACCTTAAACTCGAAATATTCACCATCTTGTGGTGTTCTTGAAGGTAAAATCAATTTCTACTTCACTTTTCTTTCAAGTTTTACTATTTTTCTTGCACTTTCTCCTTCTTCTACCCCATTCTGTTGTAAAATCATGAACACTTGCACCTACTCATGGTGTTGATGATGATGGTGGTAGGATTTCACACAAAAACAGCATGCATGTTGTAGATGGTGAAGTCTGATGACCTAAACCTAAGTCAAAATCAAGGAAATGAACTTTTCTACACGTTTTGGTGGACAAACACCACATGCATCCTAATTTTTCTTTCAAAAAATGACTTTTGAACATTTCTAACTCATGAATGGTCTTCAAACCAACATGCATGCGATGATCTTCAAGCATAGATGCTTAGTGATCAAACTTTGTTGTTAAAAACTTTCAAACATGTTCATAAATGATTTACTCCCAAATAAATACCTAAAATTTCTTTTTTGTTCAAATACGATTTTTCCTAAAATCGAAACAATAAAATAATATGGTCTGTAAATTTTCAGAAAATAATTCATTTTTCTTGAATTATTATACATATTGCAAGACAATATAACAATAAATCATATAAAATACTTTGCGAGGTCCGTAAACCTTGGATAAATTCAAGGATCACTCTTAAAGTTAATAAAAATCTCTCATGAGTTTCCATCAATTTTTGTTACTTTTTTCTATGATTTTTAATTTTCTTTATGATTAACTTAAATAAATCATAAAGCCAAGTTCCGAGATATTGAAAGAGCATTTAATAATTTTCACTTCTTCTAGGTCATGTTTTATACTAAGAAAAATATTTTGGGGATTTTTCATAATGTATTTACATTTTTCCATGATTTTTCATTTTATAAAGAACTAAACTTGGGAAAAATGTTTTGCTCATCTAAAATTCATGAAAATTTACCAGAAAATCTTATATTACATTAGGATGCTATATAAAAAGTTGGATGATTTTGTTCTTTTGTATGCTATTTTTGTTTTATTTTCCTAAATCCAAAAATCAGACAAATGGCTCTTGATATTGTTTCCATATTGTATACAATGTCAAATGATTTTACAAAAATGTTCGGGAATTATCCTAACTTTTTACTATTTATTCTAATGTTTATTTATTAAATACACATAAATTATGAAGATCAGACTCTTATATATGAAAATCACCTTTGGCATTTTTTTCTATATTATATATCTTTAATAAAAGTGGAACACCAAGTTGGGGAAATTTTACATACCGTTTTCTAATTATCTTCACTTTTGCTAAAATAAACACACAAAAATCATAAAATCTGGTTACACTATTGGAAAACCAATTTTGGTAGTTTTCTGAGATTATGTACACTATATATGAAGTTTACAAAAAGTTTGGTAATTATCCTTAACTTGTTAATAATTATTCACGAATTAATGCTTATTTAAGTGAATAAAACAAATAAAATATCTAAACTATTTGGAAACCAACTTTTATATTTTTCCCAACTTTTTTATATGTAATAACACTAGTACAAAATGCTTAGAGAATTTTTGAAACTGTTTTCCATTTATCTCTATTTTGATAGAATAAATACACAAAAATCAGAAAAATCGTGTTAAACTATTTGAAAATACATTTTATTATTTTTCCCAAATTATGTACATTCTAAAGCAGTTACATAAAATTTATAATAATTTTTCATGATAATTTAATATTTTTCCATGATTTTATGATTATTCAAAGACTTAAAATGGTGAAAAATAGTTAGACAAATCAAAAATTCTAGGAAATTTATCTTAACATCTTTGACATTAGTTGAAACTGAAATACAAAGATTTGGATATTTTGGAACTAAACTGATTTAGTCTTTGAATATTTAGTCATTAGAACACTTCTTAAAACGTTAAGTTTTAACATTTCAATAATGGGAAATTCCACTTGAAATTTTTATTCACCAAATTGATTCATAGAAATCTAAATTTTCACATAGAAATGTTCGTAACATAACAATATTAAATTTTGACACAATACTGGCATAATTCTATTGTAGTAGTAAGTATACTACTATTAGATTTCGATTAGAGACTCATTAGTGTGTAACATCGTGTAGGAATTGATAGTGGTACAAGTGGAACTTAGTTCAAGGCATTCACGACTCCCCCTATTTTCGGTTTTTATGTTTTGGGGTAGAAAAGCATGTCCGAAAATCTATTTATTGTTCGTTGTATTTAAATTGATTTGTATCAAACTTAATTGCTATATTTTTCTATGTATCTTTATACAACTTGAAACATGAGGCCTTATCGTCTTAAGTCCCTTCCATACACTTTACTCCAACCATTAACTCTTTGAGCTAATGGTCATTATGGATAACGCTATTAGGCATTGAAAACTCGTTACTCGTACCGATTGCTGGAGTGCATGATACCATATTAATCCATGGAACGATAAGCATAGATCTTGATAGGCCAAAAGTCATAAGCTTGGTTGTGAACTCATTGTTTGCTCATATACATAGAAACTCGTTTAGTAATTATAGCAATGAAATTTATTTCTCATTATAGATATAAACTTCGCTTCTCATTATAACAACAAACTTTTATTACTAGAAACTTATTTACTTTTCTTAGCAACGAAATTGTTTGCTCTTTGTAGCAATGAACTTGTTTACTCCTTGTAGCAACGAACTTGTTTTCTCTTTGTAGCAACAAACTTTTTTACTCATTTGAGCAAAAAACTTTGTTTCTTATATTAGCAACAAACTTTTATTTATGGAAACTTTATTACTCATTTTAGCAAGGAACTTCTATTCATGAAAACTTATTTACTTATTTTAGAAATGAACATTGTTTATGGAAACTGTTATCAATATTCTGATTATCATGATTTCAAACTATATTATGTTATAAGCCTGTGAGTACTCACAAACAATTTTTATAGTTGACGCTTGTTTTACATGCTTTTTCATAAATCATCTAGTAAGAGACACGTAGAGACACAACACTTGTAGGAGCATTTGCATGTGTTGACCTTTAAATACATTGTAATTTCTTTAAAAAATAAATTGTTCAAACTCATTTTCATAAATCATCCCCAGCACGAGCACCTGTCTAATAGTCTCCTGAGAATACAATTTATTTGAAAGAGTTGATCAACAATTAAGCTGGTTAGTTCATAAGTATTTAGTGATGTGAGTAAGCTATAAAGCATTGTGGAAAATGTATATGTAAAAGTTATGTAAGCTGTAAGTTCTGTTTTGAATGGTTCGCCTGTTCCTCTAGAAAATCATATATTTCCTACTTGAATGAAAGTTAAGTAAAATGACACTACAAGCCTTTCCATGGGTACTAAGTGGGTACAAATTATATATACTCAGGGTAAACAAACAATCGATTGTGCGCATTTGCCCTAAGCTCACAACCCAACGGGGAACAGAAAGTTAGGCGGATAGCACACATTCCATTTGTTGTTAGATTGTTGTCATATATAACTCTGGTGTATTCACTTGTTACTCATGGAGTTATTTGTAGTGGTTCCTTTATATTTAATGAAAAGTTCTTTAAGAAAACCTATATTTCTTATAGTAAAATAATGATTACGGTGACTACTTTTATAATAGCTTTGTTTATACTGCAATATATAATCTGATGTTGGGTAGAAAGTTAATTGAGCGAATCTGCCCTACACCCACAATCCAACGGGAAGAGGAAGTAAGGCGGAAAAAACACACCGTTAACTATCTATTGGGTATTAACTTTATATATGAACATGGTGTATAAACAAAGGTGTTATAGAGTTATTCACTTAATGTCTATAAAACTGTACTGGCTTAATAAAATGGATTAATCCCTTATCGGGGAAATCTCTAGTTTTGTATACCAAAAGTACTGACTTTGATCTTCCAAGCCCACAATCCAACGAGATTGGGCGACCTCATTCCAAGCCCACAATCCAACGAGAACAGGAAGTGAAGCGAAGAGCACACATCCTATTAGCTGTCGGAATCTATTAGCATACATATATATATATATATATATAGTGTATACATTAAGGAATCATAAAGTTAGCACCATGATCATAACCTTTAATCATAGCCTTCTACCAAGGCATCTTCTGTTATGTGTTAAACTTGACTGTTTCTTTGTCAAATGTAAAAGTATATTCTCCCTAGTTTATGACTCTTGACTAGAAAATAGATCAACTTTCAAGTGGTATTGTCACTATATGAAAGTAATGGGAAAAGTAAGTACACAGATGTCGTTTATAGTGACATGCGAATGTACTAATAACCTAAAAACATATTTGTTTTATTATAGTCATAATGTGAAAGCCAGAACCGTTACTACACGCTCTCAATGAAAGGAGATTAAAGGAACCAACCGCAACCCCAACAATTCCTTGCAAGTCGTGTAATTCACATTAAAGTTATATGATCATGTATACCCAATATAACTATCACTACTTCGTTAGTGATTCATCGATATAATTAGATCCTGTTTGTGTGTTCTCACGCTATAGCATCTTACTCTATTTGTTATGTTCTATTTTGGTACTGTTTGATTCTCTCCACTGTTTGTTCTGTTATGGTGTTGTTTGATTCTCTTCATTGTTTCTTCTATTATGGTATTGTTTGATTCTCTTCACTGTTGGTTATGTTATGGTATTGTTTCTTTGTGTGCTTCATTGTACTAGAAGTAATGAATAGCATTCTCCTAAACTATACCTATAATAGTTTACTATTGTTCTACCTAGACTATTACCGAAAAGACTCATTCATCTTCTAAGTTATGATTGTACTCTAAAAACAGAGTTTTGTATAACTATAAAGTAACATAACTTTAAACGAGTTTTGAAATGTTTTGACAACTTATAAATAACATAAGTAACATTTTGAAAGATATTTAACAACTAACATTTACACAATTATCATTGTGTTCAACCTGTATTCCCCCCTTAAAACAGTTCAAATAGTTTAAAAGATTTATTATGGGGTATGAACTCACCTGATGTGGGTGATTCAATCGGGTATGCGCGTACGGATGAGAAATTCCACGAATGAAGTCCCATGACGCAATAAGTCCTAAATGACATATAAGGACATATATTGACATGAATATAGTGTTTATAAACAACTATATGAAAGGAAACACCTTCCGGGACTAGGAAACACCTTGGCTAGGTGTTGGAATCACATGTGATTCAATAAAAGGAAGTGAAATGGCACTAATTGGTGTTTACGGTTTTGTAACCAACTCCACTTGAGTTTATGGTTTTTGGACCATTTGTACTTGGGTTTAAGGTAGTAAACCCAAATGGTTCATGGTCAATTGATGTTTTCAAGTCTTAAACACTTCCGGGTAAAGGTCTAGGCTAGTTTCTAAGCTTAAGGAAGATGTTATGGGGCATTATAACCCTCATTGGGGTGTTTACGGTTTTTGGATCTCCCCAAACTATAAACACATAAACATGGGATCTTTTTGTCGTTTTCTTGTTCTAAACACATTCAAGTAAGTTTCTATGTTTGTTTCTAAGGTTTGGCAAGAGTTTAAGGGGCACTTTGGCAACCTTTAGCAACCTTTTTAAGGTTTACGGTCCAAGAAGATTCTTGGACCGTAAACACTAGTTCCTTGTGATATTTGGGTGTTTTCTTGATGCTCTTAAGTTCTAGAAATGTCAAGGGTTGTTTCTAAGCTTGTTTCAAAGGTCTAGAGGGACTTGGGCACCTTATTGCCACATTTTTAGTGTTCACGGTCCAAGAAAATTCTTGGGCCATGAACACCTTTTCTTTGGGGTGTTTGGATGATTTCATGAAGTATAACACTTAAACTAAGCATATTAGGGCTAGAAACACTTACAAGTTGAAGATCAAGAAGGAAAATTCGGATGGTACTTGAGAGGATTTGAGTTTGGATCTTGGAATTGTGAAAAAGTGAGAAAAATAACCAAGTCTCCCTTATATAGTTATTACGGTTTATGGCCCAAATACCATTTGGGCCGTAAAATCAAACTCCTAGAGTTTTTGGAACCTAATTGATGCATAACAAACACTAGGGCATCTACTCTCTAGTTATCTATTGAAGTACTAACTTTAAACCACTCAAACTTATTCCAAAAAGCTTGAAAGTTAGTAGAAACAGTTTTGACCTCTATTGAAGTGGATGGTTATACAAAATAGAAATTTTTGGGTTGTCACATCATCCCCACGTTAGAATGAATTTCATCCTGAAATTAGCTTTCTCAACATTACTACTGGGGTTGTGCTCTTCTTATTTGCAGAATACTCACTCGTAGACATGGCAACCTTGACCTGGTGTTCTTGGTAGGATTCATACATGGTCCATTTATCATTAACTCGGGCATACAAGCCGTATATAATTAGGACTAGTAGGACTGTTAGATGTGCGACTCTTCCCCAGGCCCACAACCCAACGGGGAACAGGAGATAAGGCGGAAACACACATACTAGATCTACGTAATCATAAGCATATACCACCGTCGCGTATACACTTATTAATATTAGGTGGGCAGTATTCGTCCATAGCCTCTATGCTCGAACTTGGTCTGCTGGATGAGTGGTATTTGGTGATGGTCTGCGGACATCTGACGAAAGGCTTCGAAGGACAAAGTACTCTTCGCACGAATACTTCGGGGGTTTAGAATGCGAAAGATAAAATTGAGGTTTAGATCGGACTTTCGATACGAAGGACGAAAGTTTCGAGAACTTGCCGATCGAGGCGATAGAAACATATGAACTCAGTATGGTGAGGACCACACCAACTCATGACGAAAGAAAACAACGGACTCTATGTCAAACAAAGTTTTGGTAAAATGAAAGAAACGTCTAATAAACGATGATGTATCCCTGGTATGCTCGGTACTGTACTTTTAGTATGTTCAACAATGTACTCCTTGTATTTGGTATTTTGACACTAACACTCCTATGTATCGTACCACTATATGCGCATACATACAAATAAAATTGCTTTACTTAATGAAGGGATACTTTTATACCATGATCCTTCATGGTACCACTACCATCGGCCATCATATACAAGTTGTGAATACTTAAGATGAGTCAGGCATTCGACTGAGTATCTCTGCCTCAAATCCTCAACCAATTAAGGAACGGGGACCTAAGCGGAGTCACCCACTCTAAGTCTGTAACATCTTAGTTGTGCACAACCCTGATGTATATGGTGAGCCATAATAGCTTCTTTAAGGGCTCTTTGAGTTCTCCTGAATATTAAGACCCATTTCAACATGTGAATTTTTATTATTACTTTTAAGTGTCATCCCCAAATTTTAATCTTATATGAATATAAATTAATTTTAAAAGTAATTACCATTTTGAAAACGTACCACTCCTCGTCGATGACTCCGGGGTAGATTCTCCTACGGTGATCATCAGAATACGTCCATCCGTACTTGAGTTCCTGATTATCGGGGAGTTCTTCTGACGGTGTCCAGTCTCACCATAACCATAACAGGCTTGGTTTTCTTTAGCTCCGGGGACATGGGAGATCGGTTGAGTCGGTGCCATGTAGTAACGGATGGTGTGTCCTTTTCTGTGGCAGTTCAGACACTGCATTTCTCGGCATACTCCGGTGTGGTGGAAATTGCATTTTCCACATTTCGGAAGGTTTCCAGCAAAATGGCTGGCAAGTGCTTTAGTAGTAGGCATCGTAGCGGTGTACATAGTACATGCTGGTTGCCCTTGTGGGGTGTCTTGTGTTGTTCTCTTCTTCTTCCTCTTGTTCTTCGACTTCTGATTATATTCCTCTCCCTTTGATGACTCGGGAATAGGGACTTTTACGCTGTGGTGGACTCCATGATCGATGAGTCGCTGAGCCAAGCGTTTAGCACTAGAGAACGTAGCTGGGTTAGAAGACAACACATTTCCTTGGGTCGGGGCAGTCAGACCCCAAATGTATCTTTTTATCTTCTTGCTCTCCGAGGTAATCATCTCGGGGCATAGAGCTGCTAGTTCGCTGAACCGGTCGGTGTAGGTCACTATGTCTGAGCCGACCGTAGTGAGATCCCACAACTCTTGTTCCAGTTTTTGAATCTCGCCTAACGGGCAATATTCTTCCCGCATTAATTCTTTTAGGTTTTCCCAACCTATTGAGTTTGCCACTGATAGGGTCACTGACTTAACATGGCTGTTCCACCATGTTAGGGCCTTGCCATCGAAGGTGCAGGCAGCAAACTTCACTTTGCTTCCTTCCAGGCATAAATAGATTTCAAAAACCGACTCTGTTTTCTCGAACCATTGCATGACTGCAATGAATCCTTCAGTCCCTCTAAAGGAAAATGGTGGGCATCTGGTGAAGTCCTTGTAGGAGAACTCTCCCTAGCGCACAGGGACATCACCTTGAGTAGAATCGGTAGGCGTTTCACCTCCACTTGTACTGATGGGGTGATATTGTGCCATGGATGTTGCCACAGTCGCGGCTACTGCAGCGTTCAGAGTTGCTGCATCGATTTGTGGAGAAGGTTTGGAGTTATCGGAGTAGTGTGCCTGGGTGACCTGCGAGGAGGCATCTTTGCTATAAGCAAACAAAGATGAGACGAATATAAGTCTATAGCAATGGACACAAGCCGAAAGCTGAAAAGACAAGGTTATCCTAGTTCTCGATGTATCGGGTCCTAACTTCCACAAGGTGCTAGGAACAATTCATAAATGAGTCTATACCTAATAAACTCTATGAATTCAAAATAACTATCCTCAAATGAATATCTATTACCAGCTACATGTAAGAGAGTAATTCTAACACATGTAATGTGAGCAGTGTTTCCACTCGCTCGATAAATTAACCTAATTAATATTTATTAGTGTGACGCGTAAGACGTTTTGGTTACTTCGGCTGATCTTTTCTTGAAATGTTCTTATGAACTGGTCCTTGTTCCTCCTGGACTCTTCTGTTGCATACTATGAGGAAGTGGTTACGTTTATCTGGGCTTGTCTTGCGAGAATGAAAGTGACTAAAGAACCTATGAGCTTTAAGGTAACTTTATGGGGGTGATCCTTACGGAATCCTCCTATAATTGTACAAGGTACACCAACTTGTATTTTATATATAGTTGAAGATCAAATAGACCTTCGAACAATTGATCCCACCTCAACAGTACTTCCTTAAAAGGAATGGATAGCGAAGCGTCGGTCACAGATTCTATGTCTATAAGATCTTGATTATATATAAAACTTTATGAATATACCTTGTATGATTATAGACCTATCCGCAAGGGTCTTTTAAGTTATCACATAAGTTATTTATCTGGACTAAGATACTCCTATAATATTCTAACTCTGAATCTACTCGTTATGTGTTCCCTTGACTGGTGTTCAGGTAAGTCTTAACTCTATTGCAACACCACATCATTCCCAAACACATGACGGTCACATCTCGAATGAATATAGTTGATCATACTATATTGATCCTAGCTATGATTACATAACTGTTAGGGCTGACGACAGTGGCCAACCTTTAAATACTTTTTAGTTCAGTTCTCCTCGTGAAACTAGTTCTATTATGTACATGTATGAGCAAGTAGGTATATTTTTATAACTTGTAGTTATACTCTAAAATATATCATTATCAGAAGCACTTAATCCCCATTGTATGTATAGACGTATATATTTTATCGGTTGATATACTCAGTTCACTATAAACAATGCTCTGATACCAATCTGTCACATCCCAAAACCGGAACGGCAGAAACGTTCGGGGGTGGAGGACGTCATGTCAAGTATCACGAGATATGTATATGGTAAGCAAGTAATGAACAACCATTTCATTTAGAAAAAAAGTGTTTACAATGTGTGTCTTCACAAAACATAGAATTCATACACAAATAACAAAACAAGACTTGAAGCTATAATGCTCCATCTTCTGAATCCCAAGCACGAGCACCTGTCTAATAGTCTCCTGAGAATACAAGTTATTTGAAAGAGTTGATCAGCAATTAAGCTGGTTAGTTCATAAGATTTTAGTGATGTGAGTAAGCTGTAAAGCATTGTGGAAAATGTATATGTAAAAGTTATGTAAGCTGTAAGTTCTGTTTTGAATGGTTCGCCTGTTCCTCTAGAAAATCATATATTTCCTACTTGAATGAAAGTTAAGTAAAATGACACTACAAGCCTTTCTATGGGTACTAATTGGGTACAAATTATATATACTCAGGGTAAACAAACAATCGATTGTGCGCATCTGCCCTAAGCTCACAACCCAACATGGAACAAAAAGTAAGGCGGATAGTACACATTCCATTAGTTGTTAGATCGTTGTCATATATAAGTATGGTGTATTCACTTGTTACTCATAAAGTTATTTGTAGTGGTTCCTTTATATTTAATGAAAAGTTCTTTAAGAAAACCTATATTTCTTATAGTAAAATAATGACTACGTTGACTACTTTTATAATAGCTTTGTTTATACTACAATATATAATCTGATGTTGGGTAGAAAGTTAATTGAGCGAATCTTCCGTACACCCACAATCCAACGGGAACAGGAAGTAAGGCGGAAAAAACACACCGTTAACTATCTATTGGGTATTAGCTTTATATATGAACATGGTGTATAAACTAGGGTGTTATAGAGTTATTCACTTAAAGTCTCTAAAACTGTACTGGCTTAATAAAATGGATTAAGCCCTTATCAGGGAAATCTCTAGTTTTGTATACCAAAAGTACTGACTTTGAAAAGTAAGTTTTGTACTAGAAAAACTGTGCGTTGACTCTGGGTCCTATAACCTAATCCATACTTGGTACCCTTATGATGACTTAATGGATACTAAGCATATATATATATATATATATATATATATATATATATATATATATATATATATATATATAGAGAGAGAGAGAGAGAGTTGGGTACATAATAGATTGGGCGACGTCATTCCAAGCCCACAATCCAACGAGAACAGGAAGTGAGGCGAAGAGTACACATCCTATTAGCTGTCAGGATCTATTAGCATATATATATATATATATATATATATATATATATATATATATATATATATATCCTATAGTGTATACATTAAGGAATCATAAAGTTAGAATCATGATCCTAACCTTTAATCGTAGCCTTCTACCAAGGCATCTTCTGTTATGTGTTAAACTTGATTGTTCCTTTGTCAAATGTAAAAGTATATTCTCCCTAGTTTATGACTCTCTTGACTAGAAAATAGATGAACTTTCAAGTGGTATTGTCACTTTATGAAAGTAATGGGAAAAGTAAGGACACAAATGTTGTTTATAATAACAAGCAGATGTACTAATAACCTAAAAACATATTTATTTTATTACGGTCATAATGTGAAAGCTAGAACCCCTACTACACGCTCTCAATGAAAAGATAGTAAGGGAACCAACCGCGACCCCAGCAATTCCTTGCAAGATGTGTAATTCACATTAAAGTTATATGATCATGTATACCCAATATAACTATCACTACTGCGTTAGTGATTCAGCGATATAATTAGATCCTGTTTGTGTGTTCTCACGTTATAGCATCTTACTCTATTTGTTATGTTCTATTCTGGTATTGTTTGATTCTCTCCACTGTTTGTTCTGTTATGGTGTTGTTTGATTCTCTTCACTGTTTGTTCTATTATGGTACTGTTTGATTCTCTTTACTGTTTGTTCCATTATGGTACTGTTTCTTTGTGTGCTTCATTGTACTAGAAGTAATGAATAGCATTCTCCTAAACTACACCTATAATAGTTTACTAATGTTCTACCTAGACTGTTACCGAAAAGACTCATTTATCTTATAAGTTATGTTTGTACTCTAAAAATAGATTTTTGTATAACTATAAAGTAACATAACTTTAAACGAGTTTTGAAATGTTTTGACAACTTATAAATAACATAAGTAACACTTTGAAAGATGTTTAACAACTAACATTTACACAATTATCATTGTGTTCAGCCTGTATCCCCCCCCCCACTTAAAACAGTTCAAGTAGTTTAAAAAATTCATTACGGGGTATGAACTCACCTGATGTGGGTGATTTAATCGGGTATGCGCGTACGGATGAGAAATTCCACGAATGAAGTCCCATGACACAATAAGTCCTAAATGACATATAAGGACATATATTGACATGAATATAGTGTTTATAAACAACTATATGAAAGGAAACACCTTCCGGGACTAGGAAACACCTTAGCTAGGTGTTGGAATCACATGTGATTCAACAAAAGGAAGTGAAATGGCACTAATTGGTGTTTACGGTTTTGTAACCAACTCCACTTGAGTTTATGGTTTTTGGACCATTTTTCCTTGGGTTTAAGGTTGTAAACCCAAATGGTTCATGGTCAATTGATGTTTTCAAGTCTTAAACACTTCCGGGTAAAGGTCCAGGCTAGTTTCTAAGCTTAAGGAAGAAGTTATGGGGCATTATAACCCTTATTGGGGTGTTTACGGTTTTGGGATCTCCCCAAACTGTAAACACATAAACATGGGACCTTTTTGTGGTTTTCTTGTGCTAAACACATCCAAGGAAGTTTCTATGTTTGTTTCTAAGGTTTTGGCAAGAGTTTAAGGGGTACTTTGGCAACCTTTAGCACCCTTTTTATGGTTTACGGTCCAAGGAGATTTGTGGACCATAAACACTAGTTCCTTGTGATATTTGGGTGTTTTCTTGATTCTCTTAAGTTCTAGACATGTCAAGGGTTGTTTCTAAGCCTTTTTCAAAGGTCTAGAAGGACTTTGGACACCTTATTGCCACATTTTTAGTGTTCACGGTCCAAGAAGATTCTTGGGCTGTGAGCACCTTTACTTTGGGGTGTTTGGATGATTTCATGAAGTATAACACTTAAACTAAGCATATTACAACTAGAAACACTTACAAGTTGAAGATCAAGAAGGAAAATTCAGATGGTACTTGAGAGGATTTGAGTTTGGATCTTGGAATTGTGAAAAAGTGAGAAAAATAACCAAGTCTCACTTATATAGTTATTAGGGTTTATGGTCCAAATACCATTTGGGCCGTAAACTCAAACTCCTAGAGTTTTTGGAACCTAATTGATGCATAACAAACACTAGGGCATCTACTCTCCAATTATCTCTTAGTGTACTAACTTTAAACCACTCAAACTTATTCCAAAAAGCTTGAAAGTTAGTAGAAACAGTTTTGACTTCTATTGAAGTGGATCGTTGTACATAACAGAAATTTTTTGGTTGTCACAACTAGTAATCTCTTGGATACCATTGGCGAGCATTTTTGATTCGGCTCACGATAAGACATAGAGGTTTAACCCATATGTGAGACCTTTTTATTATGCTATAATTTGGCTCTAGGTTATTTATGTTGGATTAGGTGTCTAAGTGCATAAATATTATTGGTATGTACTTGACCCGAGAGTAGCATGGTCCATTTATGTTGCATATCACCAAGACAATTTGATTGGATAGACTTTTGAGAAAAGGTTATTTATGATTTGTTAATATCTTATAAGTTCTAATATATTAATATGAAATCATATTATTTAATTAGTATTGATCAATAATTAATTTGGAATTAATTTAATAATAAAAAAGTGACTAATTAAATATAAGAGGTTGATTGGTAAATCATTCATTCTTATGGTGTGGGCCAATGATCCATGATTCTTTTGGTTGGGCTAAACTCATGTGACAACCCAGGGATGATCCATGGAGGTATAAGCCCATAGATCATAAGGAATATGGAAGGTCATGGCTATTAAGGTTTACATGGTGTAACCCTAATCTTGCCACACTATATAAGAACCCCTCTAGCATCCAAAATGGTGCACTAGTATTCTTGGAGAATCATTGAGCCGATTTGGTGTTAAGATATTCTCTCAAAAGTCTTACTTTGGCCAAAGGTGTGTTGTGATTCCATTTGAGGCATTCATACTATTGGTGTTAAGTTCTTAAAGGCCAAATACAACAAGGTTTCCAACTACAACAAAAGGTATGTCACCTAACTAGAATTTTGTAGTAAAGATACTCCATTGTATGCTAGTTAGGATAAAGCTTTGTAAAAATAAAGTTTGCATGTATATTAGAGAAAACATAACTAGGTTTGCATGTACACCATATGAGTGTTATAATGCTCAAAACCCTTCTGTGGTATCAGAGTCTAGGGTTTTTTTTCCAATATACTTGATGCTACTTGCTTTCAAAAGCTAAAAAAATCAATTTTCTGCTTTCTGGATAGTGGACTCACCGAGTCCCCTCACAAAACTAACCAACTCACCGAGTTAGTCCATGCACTCGACGAGTTGGTGCTCCAGAATGCATATTTTTGAGTTCTAAGGCTGGAATTGGACTAGGATCATTGCCCTAAACTATTTTTGAGCTTATAAACTTGTTTTCTGATGTGGTAATGATCATTCTTATCCAATTTAAAAGATAATTGTCAAAGTTTTATGTTTTGTATTAGTTTATATGGTTAAACTAATTACATGAAATTTGTTTGATATGAATTTTCTTGTTCTTATGAGTTTAATTTATATCATAGATAAAATTTTTGCTTTTGTAAGTTACAATAGTTGATCTAAATGTTTTTGATGAATTCCGTAACTTGTCCTCAAGTTATGGAAATTGAAGAGTCTCATTTTTAAATGTCATCTTAAATGGTTTTATATCATCCATAACCTGTCCTCAAGTTATGGAACATGAAGAGTCACTTTCATAAATGTTTTTATGACCTCCAAACTTGTCCTCAAGTTATGGAATGTCAAAAGTCTTTTTTTAAAACCTATATTAAAATCATAAGTTATGGATACCAAAAGTTTTTGAATAGTTCAAAACTTTCCCTCAAATTTTGGAATTTATAAATGTAAAAGTCTAACTTTTGAAACATTTAATTCCAAACCCTAAAATTTTAAAAGTTTAAAATTCAACCCTTGTACTATTATAATATGTTAGGCTTAATATCTATATGTATGTATAAGAACAAAGTCAGTCTTATCGTTAGTATACCTCATTCACGAAGCCGATCTATTAGGGGGTATAAGGTTACTTCCTATAAAATGGCAGTTTAATGGGTGTCCACTCTCACACACCTCTTCCTTGACTGGTGGAGGATCGTTTGCCGAATGGGTAGGATTGTACATTAATTCTCATTATAAGTATAATGATAATTATCAAGTAACTAAACTTTTATTAAAATTCCCAATCTTAATTACTTTAGAAAAAATGTGAATATGGTGCTAAACCATGAAATTGCACTTTGCACCTTGTTAAGTCGTTAGTGGAGCATGTGTGGTTAACTGACATACTAATCTGGACTGACAGTGCATGGAAAAGGGTAGCTTGATGTTGATCATAGATCAATGGAGCGTGTGTGGTTAACCAACACATTAATTAGGTGGTTGCAACATTGGGTGTACCAAGCTATTATGCATGGTTATTCAAACCTTGTTTGTTATCCTCAACATCCCAGTCACAAAATTGAAGGGCACAATCGAGATTTAAACATGCCATTGAAAACTTCCATGAATGTCAAAGGATCTGGGAATTTCAATCCATTTAAAACTTAATTATCAATTTTGTTTTTGATGGTGGAAATTGGTAATTCGTCATTTACCTACCTTAAAATATTTTGCAATAAGATTACGACATCCCTGTAAAATGTTGTATTGGATCCTAGCCTTAATATTTCATTTGGGTGTTATATGAAGGACTTAAATAAACTAAATTTTTCCCATGTAGATGTTTAGTTCAGACAACTATGGTCTCCCTAAATCTTTTGGCACAAGCTTTCCTCTTGAAGATGATGTTCCACGGTTGGATCGTGGAAATGGAAATCATGCTTCACTTCCTCCACTTCCTCTAATAATCTCCCTAACCCACAACTTCAAAGACTTGAAAAATTCAAGGTCACTCAAACCCTACTTTCAATGAAACATCAAGATGAAAGGTCTGTGTGTACTCACGTCTTGGAGATGAAGTCAAATATTGACAGCCTGAGAGTATTGGGTGTCATTTTCTCAAGGAAAATAGCTTTTGAATAGTTTCTTCAATCATTTCCTGAGTCATATACTGAGTTCATTAAGGACTACTATGTGACAAACCATGACATGACCCTTATTGATCTTACTTATTTGCTTGTTGCTGCTGAATCACTAATGATTTGGCACACTGGAAAAAGCAAATTTGATCGGAAGATCTACTTCTCAAACTTCCATAGACATTGAGAATGGTAACATTGGAAGCCCAGACAAGATTTTTCTTTCCAAGGGAAAGGAAAATGCTAAGTCTGAGATAGTCTCGTGCATTATTCCCAAAGATTCCATATTTTTCTATTTCTAAGAGAAGGGGCATTGGTTGTGAAGCTGTCGTGTTTACCTGAAGGATAGGAACACATATACCATAAAATCTAAGTGCCACAAGGTTTCTCTCCAATTCATGAAAATGATTGTGAGGAAACGGTTTCACTAAGTAGATTTTAAGGAGATAGAATTGTGATATTTGCCTTCTCCAATTCAATTATGATTACAACATCCCTTTTCATAATTTGAATTGTGTGAAATGGAAAAAGGGTCTAAATATTTGGAACTTATTGTCGTATGTTCTGAATAGTTAAGACACGCATGTGGGCTATCTAAAGAAGGAAATATGAGTTTGAGAAGCCTAAATAAAGTCTTATCGAAGCATCTCGTATCAAAAATCTAAAATTTGGTAAGAAATTCGAAAAATATTTATTTCTAAAAGTCCAACTGATTTCTGAATACATGTCCATACTAGTGGGAGCATAAACATTATGCTAGTAAGATAATAATTATTATGCTAGTAGGAGCATAATTATTATGGTAAGTGTTGCATGTTAGCAATGTTAATTATAGAAAAACAAAAGATTTCAAATCGCAAAGTTGTAGGGTTTGAAAAGTTGCTTTGCTATAATTAAGGGAGAGGAAATTATACTTCATTTCAAAATCTAAAAGCTTAGATTGAGTTTTTAATCAAATTTAGTCAAATATATATATATGAATGTTATGTTGGAATGGTTCAACATAAGAAAATTCTATATATGGAAATGTTAATTGCGTTCTCAAAATTTGATTATGATTACGAAATCCCTTGAGTTATGAGAACATGGCAAAGAGAAATATTATAGAATAAGATTGATCAAGTATCATGTCTTTATGTTAGACATTTGAATCGTGTCCCATATGCTTTGGGTATAGGATCGATTTCATATACCATAATATTCTCGTGTTCTAATTTTCCAAATGCCTAGGGCATTTAGAGGGAAAAAGGAATAGAACCATATATGACTAAAGTGGATAAACAACTGTTAAGGACAATCTAAGGTTCACCAAGGATTGGTCGCTTAAGGACAGTTGGAAGTATAGTAATGGATGGACCATATTGACATTTTTATGAATAGACTCGAGTATATTAATATTGATTTGTTCTATGGAAAATATGGAATGTTTCCATATTGGGAGTTGAAGAATAAATGAGAAAGTTAGAAATTTTTATGCAAGAAGGATGTTCAAAGGAATGTACTTTGAATTTGAAACTTCATTTCCATGGAATTGTCTTGTAACAATCTCCAAAGGAATATTTTGTGATATCATTGGTCAAGTCTCTATGACTTTTGGTACCTAGACATTATAAAAGAATCATTGCATGATAGTTTAGAATCTAACACTTTCTAGCAGTGATAAGAATTTGGAATTCTTACACTTGCAATAAGAATTTGGAATTGTGAAATAAGCATCAGTGAAATGTTTTTCAATTGATCTATTTCACAAAGTAAGGACCATAGACAGACATAGTGTGTATGCTTGGAACATGGCATATCTATTGTTTTAATTCAAGTATTAAGTTGATTATTCGAAACATTATACAATGAATAATGAGAAATCAATATGGGACTCAAAAGTTTTGGACCATATAGGATTAGTATTATTCTTGTGTTTTACTTTGCATGTTTGACTTCCTGGATAACTAGGTTATTCAAACCATCCATAGTCGATCATAGTTTGGAAGTAAGTATTGAGGCAAGACTGTCATGAATGGGTCTGTAGAGGTGTTTTAGTCATAGCACAAGTTTGCTACAATGTTCATGAGTGCTCCTGGAATAATATTCGAGTATTAGATTCAACCCATGCTCATCTAAATCACTTCATGGATTCTATCACGAGTGATTGTGAGACGATAATATCTTATATTCTTGAAACCAAGATGTGTGAGTTGTAGTTGAAAGTCGGTTGCACATTGACATATGTAAACGCACTAGTAAGTTGGTGTTATAAAACATATCGTTGTGTGTGATTTGATGAGTAAGTACAAGCAAGCATTTGAGTCGAAGTTTATCTGTTCCTTTTAACCCATGTGGATAAAAGTGACATATGTGGCCCCGTTGATGATTTAGTGATGACACCCCTAAGTGCTTGGCCAAGCCTGGACATATTTGATTTATTCAATTATCGGTCGTCATAAATAGGAAATTGGTAAACAACAGAGGGTCATAGAGAATGATTATAATCCATGTCTTAGTCTATATGATATCTAGAATGGAGTAATATATGATCCCTTATCTAATGGACATGTCATTGACTAGGTCAGAGTTCGACAACGGCTTTAAAGAACTACGACTGCTAATCGGGTTAGAGTCTTGCTTGCAATGATAGTTATTAGACTTATCCAAGTGGGATACTGTTGGATTAGGTGTCTAAGCCCATAACTATTATTGGTATGCACTTGACCCGAGAGTAGCATGGTCCATTTGGGTTGCATATCACCAAGACAATTTGATTGGATAGAGTTTTGAGAAAAGGTTATTTATAATTTGTTAATATATTATAATTTCTAATATATTAATATGAAATAATATTATTCTATTACTATGGATCAATAACTAATTTGGAATTAATTTAATTATCAAAAAGTGGTACTCATGGATTAGGAAAAAGATGTGGATATTTCTGTTTCATCTGATCTTCCCTTTCCCAAGTAAATTCAGGTCCTCGGTTAGCATTCCAACGAACTTTCACTATTGGTATACATCTTTGTTTTGTTCTTTTGATTTCCCTATCCACGATCTCCACTGGTTCTTTTATGAAGTGTAGACTCTCATTTAATTCAATTTCATTGAGTGGAATTACAAGAGTCTCATCAGACAGAAACTTCTTGAGATTTGAGATGTGAAAAGTGGGATGAACGTTACTCAGTTCCTACGGTAGTTTGAGTTTATAAGCAACCGGACCAATCCTAACAAGAATCTCGAACGGTCCGATGTACCTTGGACTTAGTTTTCCACTTTTGCCAAATCATATCATTCATTTCCAGGGTGATATCTTTAGCAAAATGCGATCACCAACCTGAAATTCCAAGGGCTTTCGTCGTTTATCCGCATAACTCTTCTGTCTATCACGAGAAGCTTTCATTCATTCCTGAATTTGTACAATCTTTTTTGTGGTTTCTCGTATAATCTCGGGATCGGTTAGAGTACTGTTGGTTACTTGATTCTTGGGTAGTTGCGTATCACCCACTTCAGCCCAACACAGAGGAGATCTGCACTTACGGCCATAGAGAGCTTCGAAGGGTGCAACTTTGATGCTAGTATGATAGTTATTATTGTAGGAGAATTCAACTAGTGGTAAATGGGTGTCCCAAGTTTTACCAAAATCTATCACACAGGCTCTTAACATGTCTTCCAACATTTGTGTAGTTCTTTCGATTTGCCCATCGGTCTGATGATGATATACTGTACTCATGTCATGATTGGTTCCCAAGGACTTTTGCAATGATTGCCAAAACTAGGAGGTAAATCTACTATCTCGGTCAGAGATAATAGATATTGGCACACCATGCAATCATGCTATCTCTCTAAGGTACGTCCTTGTTAACTTCTCCATTTTATCAGTCTCTTCTATCGGCAGGAAGTGTGCAGATTTAGTTAATCTATCTATGATAACCCAAATGATGTCATAACCACTCGTCATCCCGGGTAACTTGGTTATGAAATCCATTGTAATCTGCTCCCACTTCCACTCAGGTATTTCTGTTTGTTGAAGTCAACCTGATGGCTTTTGGTGTTCTACCTTAACTTTGGCACAAGTTAGACACTTTCCAACGTTGGTAGAAATCTTTGCTTTCATGTTTTGCCACCAATAGAGTTTCTTTAGGTCCAGATACATCCTTTCTGCACCCGGATGAACGAAGTATCGAGTTTTATGGGCTTCGTTCATGACAACATCTCTGTAACCACCAAACTTTGGTGTCCAGATTCGATTCATGAAATAGCATACTCCATATTCCTTGATTTCCAAGTTCTTTTCCATTCCCATTAAAACTTCACCTTTCATGTTCTCATGTTTCAAGGATTCTAGCTGAGCTTCCTTGATATGTATGGATAGGTGGGAATGGATGGTCATAGTTAGAGACTTTACTCGACGGCCTGAGTACTCTTTCCGACTAAGGGCATCTGCTACCACATTGGCCTTGCTGGGGTTATAGCGAATTTCACATTCATAATCACTCAATAGCTCTACCCATCGTCTTTTTCTCATATTAAGTTCTTTCTGATCCAAAATGTGTTGGAGGCTTTGTGATCAGTAAAGACTGTACTCTTCGCACCATAAAGGTAATGCCTCCAGATCTTTAAGGCAAAAATCACTACTCCCAGTTCTAGATCGTGTGTAGTATAATTGTCTTCGTGGTTCTTGATCTGTCTCAAGGCATATGATATAACTTTTCCTCGTTGCATTAGGATGCAACCCAGCCCTTGTTTGGACGCATCATAGTAAACTACAAAATCTTCTATCCCTTCTAGGAGAGACAAGATCAGCATGATGCAAAGGGCTTCTTTTTAATGTCTGGAAAGTAGTTTCTTGTGTCTCCTCCCATTTGAATATTACACCTTTTTGGGTCAAGGCGGTGAGTGGCTTTGCTATCATTGAAAAGTTCTGAATGAATCTTTTGTAGTAACCAGCGAGACCTAGAAACTGACAAAAATCTGTTAGGGTCTGTGGGGTAACCCAACCTTCGATAGCCTTGATCTTGGAGGGGGGAATATGTATCCCATCCTTGCTAACTACATGACCCAGGAACTCCACCTTTCGAATCAAGAATTCACATTTTGAGAACTTTGCATACAATTTCTCTGCCCTTAAGTTTCCAAAACTTGATGCAAGTGTTGGCTGTGTTCTTCCTTACTCCGCGAATAGAATAGTATATCATCAATGAAGACTATAATTAACTTGTCTAAGTAAGGTCGACACACTCTATTCATCAGATCCATGAATACTGCGGGTGCATTCATTAGACCAAAGGGCATCACTACGAATTCATAGTGACCGTTGCGAGTTCTGAAAGCAGTCTTTGGAATGTCGACTTCCTGGACACGTAGTTGATGGTATCCCGATCTCAGTTCAATCTTGGAGAAGAAACTTTATCCTTGGAGGTAATCAAAGAGGTCATCTATTTAGGGTAAAGGGTATCTGTTTTTAATGGTAAGTTTGTTTAATTCTCTGTAGTCTATACACATGCGAAACGATCCATCATTCTTTTTCAAGAATAAGATTGGTGCTCCCCAGGGTGAGAAGCTTGGTCTGATAAAGCCCTTGTTGAGAAGTTCGTTCAATTGATTGGATAGTTCCTGCATTTCCGAAGGTGCAAGACGATACATAGATTTAGCTATGGGGGTAGCTCCAGGATCAAGTCGATTCACAATTCGACTTGGTGTCCAGGAGGAACTCCTGAGAGATCTTCAGGAACTACATCAGGGAAATCACGGACTTCAGGAATATCCTTGACCTTCTTCACTTCTTGTTTTTTTATCGACTATGTGAGGTAAGAAGGCACAATAATTTTTGTGAAGATACTTCTTCGCCTTGATGCAAGAAATGATTTGAAGATTTTCACTAGGTTTATCGCCATAGATAACAAGAGATTCACCATTTGGTAAGTTGAGGCGAATGGCCTTTTCAAAACATAGCTTATCGGCACGATGAGGACTTAACCAGTCTATGCCGATAATGATATCAAAACTTTTTATGGAGACTGGCATAAGATCTATTTGGACGGAATAGATGTTTAAAGTGAGTATACACCCTATGTATATATCGTTTGTGCTCTCAGTCTTGCCATTACCCATCACTATAGTGACTGTGTTTTTTAAGGATTGAGGATTTTGTTTTAGAAGGTGTTTAAATTCATGGCTCATAAAACTTCTCTCTACACCACTATAAAAAAGAATGCATGCGTAAGAATTGTTGAGAAGAAACGTATAGGTCACCACAGTAGGATCTGCCATCGCTTCTTCATGGTCGATTAGTAAAAGTCTTCCTGTACCCCCAATATTCTTCGTCTTTGGGCAGTTTCTCTTGAAATGCCTGATTTCACCACACTCATAACAAGCTTGACTAACTTCCATGGCAGGGACTTGAGATATTGGTTGTGCTGGTGCTTTATAGAAGTGGGCAATATGCCCCTTCTTATTGTAGTTTTTACAGTGCATTTCTTTGCAAACTCTCGTGTGATGAATGTTGCATTTATCACACTTTGGCAAAGTTCCAGCATATGGACTCGGGGTTGTTGGAGTAGTATAAATTATGGTAGATGTAGGAGTAGGAACGGTAGTTGGAATAATAGCAGTGTGCACTGCCATCGTTTTTTGCTTCTTAGATGGTTCCTGTGATGACTGATCCTTTCGTTTATTCCAAAATTTCTTTTTACCGCCTTCTTCTTTGGGCTTTTCAGGAACAGTTGGTGTGAAGTTTTGAATAACTCCATGATCTATTAATGTCTGTGCCAAACGTTTGGCACTATTGAAGGTAAGGGGATTGGTAGCTAAAACATTCCCTTGAGTTGGCAGAGTTAATCCCCATATATATCTTTCCACCTTCTTGCTCTCCGGGGTGACCATCCCGGAACGTAGTAGAGCTAGGTCACTGAACATAGCAGTGTATGCAATGATATCAGAGCCTTTCATCTTTAGACCCCAGAGTTCCTGTTCTAGTTTTTGCATTTCGCCCCTCGGGCAGTATTCAGCTAGCATTAATTCTTTCAAATCCTTCCAACCCATAATTTTAGCTATTGGAAGAGTCAGGGGTTTGACTTGGCTATTCCACCAAGTGAGAGCTCTATTTGTAAAAGTGCATGCTGAAAAATTCACTTTGCTAGCCTCGGGGCATGCGTAAATTTCAAATATTGATTCAATTTTCTTGAACCAACGAGTTAAAACAATGACACCTCTAGTGCCATCAAAGGATCAAGGGTTAGCATTTATGAAATCCTTGTATGAAAATTCCTTTGGATGATCATGATAATCCCCATGATTGGAATGATAGGTACCATTACCTGTCTCACTGTTTCCACTAGCATTGATCTGAGTATTGCTGCTGCCACAGCAGCGGTTACTGCTGCTTGAAAGACAACAACATCATATTGTGGAGGTGGCGGCGGTGGAGGATTCGGTGGATTATTTTTCCTTCTATTGGTTTTTCTTGGAGGCATCTTTTTAACTATAAAAGTTAAAAGATGAAAAAGACAATTAGATATCATGAATGAATATGAATTTGATATCTCAAAACTAAAATATTTAGTTCAATATGGATCTTGTAAAGAATTAGAAGTATAAGTCTACTACAAGTACACCTTGCAATTAGATATTATGAATTTGAGTGGTTATTTTTCAAAGACCATGAAAACGCATGTCAGTTGTATTGGAATATTTAGTACATAGAGTTTGGAAAATTTTACCTTAAAGTAGGTCTACAATATACCGCAATACTGGGAAAGCATCGGCATCAAACTGACCTACCGAAAATGAAATTTTCGTGGTTGTACTGAAAAACATGAAAAATAACGCTAGATCATATCCGAAGACTTAAACCATAACCAAAAGAGTAAGTAGTGAATGTCTAGAGTATAATCTACTTCCTACTAGATACAGCCCTGGATTTAGCTAACTGGCGTTCTACCTCATACATATTTCTTTCTTGTTTTTCTTGTTGTTCTCTCAGTTCTCTGACTTCGGCTTGTGATGTTACTAGTTCTCTCATCAGGTAGTTAGTATGATCTCTCATTGCATAGTGAATGTCTTCTAGGTTGTGAATGTGAGCATTGTTGACTCCTGTAGCAGCATCAACCTGCATGAATCAATCGATGGTAGCTCTTCCTTTTTCCTCGTTACATGCCACACGACGAACAAATACTGGGAGGGCTCTATCTGCTGAGCCTCCTGTCTCCAAATTGTAGAAGCTTCGATCTCTCAGGTAAGGATGGTTCTAACCTTGTTCATTAATCCACCTATCTAAGTTTATTGCCGACAAAGGTGTCGGACCTTGGAAGTTTTGTCGTGGGTTGGGGTTCTGAGCAGTTGAAGGTGGATTGTATATTTGAGGTTTTGTGTTTGTACCACTATAATCACTACCACTAACTTCAAGTAGTTCTTCATCTGAATTCATGATCCAACCCTCATCTTCTTCGTTGTAGGGGTCTCCGGGTAAATTATATGCAACCATGTTGTCTTGTATGAGAATAAGGACATGAGAAGTGTATGAAAAATTAAAGCATGTAATATTAAACATTGATGTTAAACTATTGTATTTATGTTATGTTCTAAAGTTTCTTCTGTATATGTAGTTGGTAAGTTTTAGACATGTCGCAACACCACAATCACTCCCAAACACATGTTGGTCATATCTTAAATAAATATAGTTGATCAAGCTATATTGATCCCAAATATTATTACATAATGGTCCAGGTTTAACTGTAGTGTTCAACATCCAAATACTTTTAAGTAGTTATGACTATAAAACTGTTATTATATGTATGGGTGTTAGTATACTTCTTGAAAAAATACTTAAAATTTTAAAAGTATACTTGTAGTCAGAGCTCTCAGCCCCAATGTCTTTATAGTTTGTATATCTTTTATGAATTGACTAGCCGTTTACCCGCGCTAAGCGTCGGGCGGCAAAGAGTTTCTTTCGGAATATAGTTTTAATGTGATGATTAGTTTCCTTTAGACGTGAGCTATTCTTTGCGGTCATTTGGTAGATTATTTTATGTTGAATAGTTAATTTCAACGAATAGTTTCTTGTTAGGTGCATAGTCATACAATATGAGAGAAGTTGAGTCTACATTTGGAATTTCATTTAACAGTTCATACTTGATTTTACAATATATAAAAAACAACAATTTGCAATCAAGTAGTCATTTAGATTGATAACATGTCCAATATATAAATTACATAAATCCACAATCATGTTGCTTCATCTGCTATCCCCGCATTAAACATCAAATGAGCATCAAAGATACATATTTGAAGAAATTGTATAATAATAAGTTGTTGATTGTACCTTTTTAATCACATAAAACTTCTTTGTACACAACGTTTAATGTGTAGATTCCATCATTATCAAACATTTTTTCTGGCTTTACTAATACCTTAGTATTGACACGTGATATTCCTCTGGACAACGCCACATAAAGTTGATCATGTGAGAATACCGATTCTGGAAGATAAACACCTACATTTGGACTAATGCATTTGAGCTCTAATAATCGGTAAGTGTGATGCGAAATTAATACAATTTAGGTTTTATAATCTTTACAACACCCATTCTGAATATATTCTTATGTACATGTATTGTTTCGTTTAATTATATTGTTTAAATTCGTGCATTTCAAATCAAATTAGATAGTTGGGAGCTTTAGCCGTATTAGGTGACATATAGGAATAGGATTACATATTGGTTAATTGGTTGAAATCCATTACGATGACTTTAGAACTATATTAGATAGTTTGGAACTTTAGCCGGATTAGGTGACATATAGGAATGGAATCATATATCAGCTAATTGGTTGAAATCCATTACGATGACTTTATAATGATATCATACCAAAATAGTGTTTTTCCCTATTGAGTACAATTAAAATATGTGAGACTTACATAACAAATTAGTGGACTCGTTGTTATTAGGTCAGTGTACTGAAATCGGTTATCCACTTTTGGAACCAAACCTAATGCAAAATCGACAATTCTTGAACTGGAACATACGGGTTCCTATTCTTTACATTTTAAAACTACCACCCTTCTATTTTATATCTATCTCAACTCCAAAATCTATCTTTAAGATATCTATAAAACAAATGCTATTTTTGTGTACTCTTATTATGTGGTGATGATTAATACAAAAGAGTGAAAACATTAATTTTTTTCTAAATTAGGATGTCAAGTTAACATGAATAATTATAAAATCCATTATCAAGATAATCCACACAATCATGTATTCCGATTAAAACTTGTACCTAGCAAAATCATACATAAAATAAATAATATGTGACATTTTTTCTTAAAGTTTTGAGATGCTCTACCACATTCACATAGACATTTTAAATTGAATAGTCAAACATTTTGAGGTTTTGGAAGGAAAAAAGAAAACAACAGTAAGCATATCTAAAACACAAAATGTGGCTAATACCTTACATTTTAAGAAACACAAACTTAAATGTTTTAAGCTAATCATCTAATGTCAAAATTAAAGACCATTTGATTAGAAACTCGCATGGGGTGAACCTGAAAACCCATAATACAACAAATATAATCCTAATTAGACATTTTAAAAATATAGTGCAGGAAATAAATAAATTATGTTAGGAAATAAGAACACAAAATATGGTTATTACGTACAGCTCTAAGGTAAAAAAAATATCAATTTTCTTATAAGAATTCTCCTAAACAAATATGTATTAATTGACGATGCGAGAAATGAAAGCCATGTAGAAAGATTATTATATCAAAATGAAAGTTAACTACTTAAACTAAGTGATTTACACATTACAAACCGCAAACCAACAACTCTTATCCAATAATGAGGTTATAGCGAGATCAACAACATTAAAACTTTGTCATGACACTTAAGAAGCTTACATGTTACTGCAACAAGATCACAGTTTGTTAGCATCACGGATAGAATCATATATTAATGAAGTAAACCTAATATGGGAATGAGTACTGAAAAAGGAGGCCATTTATGATGTTTCTAAAATATCAGTGTCTCTTATTTTGAACTGCTACACTTACCCAAAGATTTAATGTCACCAAAAAAAAGTCACTCTCATCTGAGTGTCAAGTAAGCTTTTCTCAAATTAAGGTGAAAAGTTTTGGGCTCAAGAATGATGTTTAGCGCCTGAAATCGAGATCAATACTGAAAGAAACTAACGAGCTTTAAATGGAACTTACATGAATCCTTTGGTATAGGTACTAAAAAGTATAATGAGACATAAACTTCTAAAAAAGGGTTTTGGAAATTTTGAAATGTGAGATGCCCATATTCCTTTGTATTCAATACCAATGGCTTCATCCAAGTGTAATAAATCCTGCAAAGGATGGAATGAAATTGTCTATTATGTTAATTATCACTTGGGGGGTTGCATTTTGCTACACACACTCACAATGTACATTAAGAACAGTGTACATTAAGAACAAGAAGTACTTTCAAAAGTCAATAACTTTTAAGCTTTAAAAGTTAGAAATCTAAGATTTATACAAATACAACAATGTAAATACTGAAAATAGCTTCTAAACTGTCTAAGGTCTAAGTAGTTTGAAGAAGCTCTACATCTTGAGTTTCTCATCTTACAGCATATATGAAGTGTAAAAAAAAAGTAAGACATGCAATTAAAAACATAATGATGTTGTCAAGTTCTTTTTCACTAATGTAGCATGAAAAATATGTTATAGCTTATAAAGGTAATCGACATAAACATCATTTGTTAATCTATTGGATTATTTTTGTTAGTTAGTTAATAAGCCATGAACATAAGTTGATGACTTAGCACCATAAAGTTATGAGATATCTAGTTGCATTTGATATCCCCAAATATAGATGTATATATCAGACTCTTTGACAGTATTCCACATGTACTTAAAGAAAAGAAAATAAGAAATAAATATCACCTATTTGAAATTATTCCTCTTACAACCATATTGAGAACTTGAAACCTTGAGGGCGGGTTGTAAAGATATTAATCACTCAAGAACCACCAGATACGAAAGGAAAACAAAAAAAAAAGTACAATAGAAGAACAAAAATTAACATGAGTAAGGACACAGGCTAAGATTTGGATGTTACCTTTTCATTTGACATTTGAAACTTGTGAGTAGTTTCTTATTCCGTTTCAGAATATCAAATCTCTAACTTTGTTATGTTGTGCTAGGTCTGTTTTATGACCTGAAATTCAGGCATCAACAAAGAAAATAAGATTTTAAAATTACTAAAATTTTTTTGAAACAATTTTAAATGTAGAAGGAAATATAAACTTGTATAAATGCACCAACCATTTGACCTTTAAGTATGGGGCATATGAGTTTTCAAATTGTATCCAGCTGCCTTAAAATCAACTATAATTTCATTATATGAGCATTATGTCGATTGACTCTATAAATAATCAATTATAATAGATAATGAATAAAAATGAACCATTAATTGTTGTGTGTCAAATGTTCGTGTTATTCCCCTTTTTAACAGATAACTCCTCTAATCCTTCCAAATTCTCATTCCTCCATCCTTCACCTCCTTTATATATATTATACATAATCAGAGACACCACATCATAGACAAAATGAATTATCTATCAGTGGTTAATTGACCTATTTCTGGCTAAAATCGTGAATCTAAATTGGAATATTGTATCAAAAACGAAACTTTTCAAGTATATTTAAGGGAACATACTGATTACAGCGGAAACAACAAGGAAAGGAAAAGAGATAAAAATATAAAATCCATTAGAGAGGAACAATACCTAGAAAGTGTTTGAAGGCAACACTGTATGGCTCCGATGATGACACCTATGGCGGTGGATCGTCGAAGGGTGCAAGCGGCACTACCACCAGGTCCTTTAAAACACAAGAAAACATTGAAAAAAAATTAAACTTTTTTTTTGAGGAAATATGAGATATGGAAAAATTAGTGAACAAACCCAATTATTCTTTTTGTTTTGAATCAAAGAGAATCAAAGAATATCAAAATATGAAAAATATAAAGCAAAAAACCAAGAGCATGTTATGATGTTCAATACAGGTAGATTATTTCTTTTGTGAAAATAACTTAAAATATTAGCATAAGTTTGTGAAATATGGATCATGGATCCCGAAAGCAAAGTGTGGTTTCTTTTGGTATGCAAAGTCAACAAGTCAAAAAACCAAAGACTTATAACGAAGAGTTATACCATTTTTTTGGTAGTAATAAAGGATGGGAAGTGGTGATGGAAAAACAACAACAGCTACTATGCTTTTTCTGATCAGAAAACAACTGTTAATAGATTGGCAGAAACGAAATGAGATGAAAACATATTATTATTGGCAGAAATTATTATTGAGTGAAGAGCTAGAAAGGAAAACATAGATTACCTATTAATAGATTGGCAGAAATGAGATGAAAACATAGATGAAGATTTGTGGTCCTGTTTATAAGTTCCCTCCTACAAATCATTGGTAGATGTACAGACCACATGTTGCATATACATGTATTTCTACAAGAAGCAGCTACATCCTGGATTTAAGAATGAGAATTAGGGATAAAATTAATGCAATCCCTCTCAGGCATTTGATCAAACAGCTTGCATGCAAGGCCAACCATCCCAACTCAGATAAAAAAACCATCATACACACAAGCCTTAAGAACACCTATTCAAACATCTAATTCCAGATACATAGATATCATATATGAACATCAAACAAATTTCTTTTTTACAGATATCATATATGAACAACAAACAAGTCGCAAATCAGTAGGAGCAAACAAATAGCTATGTCTATCGAAGGCAGAAAAAAGGAAGAAATCGACCATATACGAACAACAAACACACTCCTTTTTTACATATATCATATATGAACAACAAATAAGTCGCAAATCAGTAGCAGCAAACGAGTAGCTGTAGTTATCGAAGGCAGAAAAAAAGGAAGAAATCGACCTTGAAATCGGTATCAAACTTTGGTGGTGACGCGCATGAAAAATTCGATCTTGCCACCGAAGCTTCAGATGGGCCCATAGTGGCAAATGATGAACTAACGGCCGGCCTGAGAGATCTTCAGGAATAAGAACTAAAAGGTCCGAATTCCTAGATCAAATTTACTTGTTGTTCCCCCAAATCGTTGATTGTGGTTGATCGTGGCGGCGGGATAGGGTTAGGGCTATTTGTGTGTGACGGAAAAGATGGACTTCTAGGCGTCGATTGCATCTTTGGAGAAGACCGGTGAGAATTTTTTTGATGGCGGCTATTGTGTGTTTAGGAGATTAGGGTAAGGTGATACGGTGTAATGTAATACGTATACAATGCGGTGATTACATGCTTAATATTATTGTACATCAGGTATTACCTATTGTACCTCTTAATTTTCAAGAAAGAAGCAATATGTTTAATAATATAGTAAATATATACCGAGTTCACTATAAACAATGCTCTAAAACCAATACGTCACACCCCCAAACCTAAACGGCGGAAACGTTCGGGAGCGGAGGACGTCATGTGTAGTATCACAACAATGCACAATAGTAATCAAAGTACAATATCCATTACATTCACAAAATATAACTTTACATCTGTGTTCAAATGATTGTATATTTGACACCAAAAAGTATAATTTACAAACATAATAATATAAAATTGTGTCTTCCTCAAAACTTGCTTATACCTGTTTAATGATTTCCTGAAAATACAAGTAGTTTTGAAAAAAGTGTCAACAATTAAGTTTGTGAGTTCATAAGTATGAAATGAAAATATTCTGTCATTTGTCTTTCTTAAATGTAAATATGTTCACCTAGAAAATCCTATATTTTTTGTTATATATGTACTTGTATTCCGAAATAGTATAGTTTTAAATGCCCATAAAACTATAAAAATATGTTTTATCTGTACTAGAATAGTATTCCACGTTTGTACTTGTGTGTAATTGTAATTAATGTATCCTAGTTTTAATTTATTTTAACTATACAAAGTTTCGCACTTATTCTTACACTATTTTATTCAATACCAAATTGTGAATTATCATAACCATGCTTGATGACCTAAGCCTCGCCTGAAACACAACGTTCTTTAGGCATAATAATAAGGTACAACAATTGTCACCCCAGTCATGACCTTTCATTTCCATCACCCATGGGTTATGTAACCTCCATGGAGTATCCATGGAGCATCCTATGGGTTTAACCCAACATGATTATCCATGGAGCTTTGGCCCACTATATAAGTTATGGATGATTTACACAATCAACCCATATATGTAATTAGTCTTCTTTTGATCACATAATTAATTCTTGATCAATACTAATTAAATATTATTATTGTTATTATTAATATATTAGAACTTGTAATATATTAATAACCATTAGTGTCTTATTTCTCTCATTTAGTCTATCCAAGTGCATGATGCCATGCAACCCAAATGGACCATGTCGGATCGGGTCAAGTACATACCAAATATAGTTATGGACTTAGACATTAATCCAACACTTCCATGCAAAACATACAATCACATATCATGTCAAATCACATAATGACTAATACATAATTCATAATCACATAATCACATAATGGTTTGGACTTCCTTAGACCCATGGTATGGTGAGAAGACTCACCTCGCATTGCTGAAGTCACGTGGATGAACTTCCAGCTACTGGTTGACATATTCCTTAACTGTCAATATCAAAACATCACCCAATTAATAATTGGGTTTGTAGCAACAAAATCATAGTAAAAAACTTAAAGAAAATATTGGACAAGAAGAAGGGAAGATGGAAGAAGAGCTTCCTTTCGTCCTATGGGCAGATAGGACTACTTCCAAAGTAGCCGTGGGCCACACCCCTACTATTTGGTGTTTGGAACAAAATTAGTGATCCCTACTGAATTAGTAATCTCGATGGCAAGATACTTGTTGCAAGACCAAGAGAATAACGACAGGATACTAGCACATGATCTTGACACTATTGATGAGCTTAGGGATCTTGCCGAAATACGTATTGCTGTCCATCAACAAAGAATCATCATGGCTTACGATAAGAATGTAAAGTTCAGAACGTTTCAAATAGGAGACTTGGTATTGAGGAAAACATTCAGAAACACTAAAGATCCCAGTGCAGGTAAATTAGCTCCCAAATGGGAAGGACCATATCTTATAGATGCTGAAGCAGGGAAAGGAGCATATTGGCTAGCAACACTCGAAGGAGATGTTCTACCAAGATCCTAGAATGTTATATACCTCAAATCATATTACATGTAACTAGGGTCGATTGATCCACAACAAAACTAAGGTACACATATTCTTTAACTTAAACTTTTCATAATTACTTTTTTCTCCTCGAATACATTACTAGCTTAAGCATCGGAGGGGCGTTAGCTAGACTAACGCCCACCCCTAGCTAAAATTTTCTATGCAAAACATCGTAAAACTAAGGATCTCCATAACCAATGATCCTGAAATTTAAGGATCCTCAAGGTTGAAGATCCCGAAACATAAGGATCTTGACACATGAAGATCTTAACATCTTAAAACTCCATTGTATTTAGCAGTGTAACCCCTAAACTACCATATACACGATCTAGAGATTGATAATCTCTCCTACGTTTTAGGGTACTTAATCCCCTCTAAGGTTTAAAGAGCTAATTACCTCTTTCACAAGAACTAAGGTTTATACACCTCGCTTGGACGCACGATATCTGACTATGGGATACAAATAAGGGGTTCATTTCACGATTCGGTTGCTTGTCAACCCTCTTATCTTTGAACATAAGTTGTGATCCTTAAGGTTTATAACATTTTCATGTTATCAAAAATTGGGATCCTACCCAGTGATTACTTAAGGTTTAAAGTATTCTCATGTTATCACACGTTGGGATCTTACCCTTGAAATTACTTAAGGTTTATAAAATTTTCATGTTGTCAAGAATTGGGATCTTACCCAAGAAATTACTTAAGATTCATAACATTTTCATGTGATGTAATGTTGGGATCTTACCCCAAAAATTAATTAAGGTTTATAACAATCACTAGTTGGGGTCCTCCCCAGTATATAACATTAACATGTTATCCATTGAACCTATAGTGTTACATAAGGATTTTGTCAAAGTCTATAACCTAAACAGGTTATCCTAAGAAGGAAAATCCCCCGTACGATCTTATTATTAAGGGTCCTCGTCCCTAAGGATCCTAATCAGAAAGGATCCTCATCAGTAAAGAACTTTATCATCAGAAGTTAACAACAATCCTAAGTTCTTTCCTAAGTTGAGACGTATCATTAGGAAATTCTAAGGTTGAAGAGCTCATGAAGCTTAAGGAAAAACTTGAAGAAAATCAGGTTCCATCTATCCTGATTCTTGTAAAACTCTAAGTAAAGTTTAAGGATCCTAAACTTTCTAGGATCCTAAACGAAAATCATTTGATTATCAAAATTCAAGTATACTAAAGATAATTCACTATCAGAATTCAAGTCTCAAGATTGTTTACATGAACCAGGGTTTCCGGGATCCTGATTATTTAAGGATCCTAATATCGTAACAGTTATGTAGAAAAATCAAGAGAAAGACATAAAAGGAAAACATAACCATATCCTTCAAAAAAGGGTTGTATATCAACCCAATCAAAAGGATAATTGTCTTACATCACTGATAAAAATAAAAACTACTTAAACTAAATTTTTGCAGGCCTAGACCTTAGGTTGGTTATCATCGGCCACGTCCTTCTTCTTCTCCCCCTCTCCCTAGTCAGCCGCATCATAGGGTCGTACTTGGCGGAAGTAGGCTTGCCAATCAATTTGGCTAATGCCTCGCTCCAACCTTCCATGTCTCAGGAACCTGCATTTTTAAGATCCTCCATAAGATGGGTCTTAGCCTCCTAAAACAGCCATTGTGGCACTGACCTTCGCATCGGAGATAACCTCATCCATCTCGTGTACCTGTTCCTCCTCTCTCTCGGTCTTCTTACTGAGCAGATCCATCCTCCTTAGAAGATCCTTGTTGGTCACCTTCCACATCTTCTCCTGTCCCTGAAGGGCTTGTTCAAAACTCTCCGCCCGAGTCCTTAGGGTCAGCAGAAACATGATAAGACACCTATGACAAAGACGAATTGAGTCAGCAAGAAACAAACTGAAAAATGAAACCAGAATGGAGTCAATACTTACAGCTTGGGGGAACAAGACCAACTTCTGGAGTGCTTCCTCAGCTCCAAGGTTCTCTAAAGATAAAATTGTGGACTCAACAGTTTTCATTTTCTAGGATCCCAGAGTCTTCACTGCTAAGTCAATAGTTGGTCTTTTAAGAGGAAGAGAAAATGAACTTTTCTCTTTCTTCACCAGCAGCTGGTCCTTTGACATGGTCGTAACGAGATCAGCAAGAGAAAAGTGAGCACTGGAGCGAGTGCCTTTGGATCCTATATATAGTAGAGGTATGTTAAGATCTTCACTGCAAATAGGAAAAAAACCAAGGATCCATAACTATCAACATAAGGTCAGTGGCAAAGGAGCTTTTCTGCGGGATCGTTTGATCGAATCAGAATGATCTTTTGACTTTAGGCAAAGCCAATAACCTCTTAATTTGCTCCTCGAAATCCTCAGCAATAGGAACAAGCTCCTTGAATTTGAGACTGCAAAGAAGCAAAAAAAAAAAAAAAAAGATGTGAATTCCAGGATCCTTATATTTATATTAAAGAATCCTACCCTTTTTGACCTAGGTATCCGACAGAAGATCCCCATTGGGAACATAGTCACACCTCACGAAAAGGTATCTCTCTTTCCAAGCTCCATCGTTGTGCTTGGTTTTCAGTACTAGAGGAGATATGTGGGTTTTGACCTTAAGGAGGAAACAAGAATTCCCAAAGTTTGTGAGATCATATACGCATGCCAATTCAGAAAGGCCTATGTTGAGGCCTTTTAACTGATTTACCTGGTCGACCCAATAAAGGATCCTCCAGATTATTGGCATGTCCTGGATATACGAAATCCTAGTTGTCTTGAAGAATTCAGAAACAATCCTGGGGAAGGGATATTTCAAACCCAAAGAGGAAGGGTACTTAGGAAAGCACACCCAAGTGGGAGAGACGAAGTTGGGCTGAAAGAGGGGATCAAAAGGTCTGAAAATAACTTCTGAGGGAAAGGCTCCATTGAGCCTTAGACTCAATATCATCATCCCCAAAAGAACATGTCTCCTTATAATAATGGATCCCTTGATCAACAAAATCATTGTCAGGGAGGGCTAAAGTACTTTTATGAGAGATAACCATTTTTCTAACCACACTGAAAGAAATCGAGACGTAAAAATAATTACCTTCTAATGAATCGTTGATGCTCGAAAAGTAATATAGGTAAAGAACGGAAGAACGAATAAGGGATTGAAGAACTAATAACTTCTATTTATACTGAACGTTTGAAGGTGATTTGACTGATAACAACTAGTAAACTATCTATTCGATTTCAAATTACCTTGCCATTAAGGGTTAAAACTGGAAATTACTCTCCTATCTCCTTTTATCTGTTGGGCTGAAGATTATTTTGAAGATTGCGTCTTTTGGGCTCGATAGCATAAGTTATTTTGTATTCCGGTTTGGGCCTGTCCAACCGAGAACCTTTTATGTTTTGTATATAAGTTTACGCTTGCATGCATATTAGGTTAACGTTTTTAG
The DNA here is from genome assembly GCF_052625555.1 of Lactuca saligna. Lineage (NCBI taxonomy): Eukaryota > Viridiplantae > Streptophyta > Magnoliopsida > Asterales > Asteraceae > Lactuca > Lactuca saligna. The sequence goes on along the minus strand of NC_136420.1, from coordinate 240,211,766 downwards.
AGATCTACGAAATAGCGATTCATCTAGACGATAATAGGTTTCTTTAATCGTTCTTATAACCTTCCAATCATCTATAGTTGATGTTCTTAATAGAGCTCTTCTGAGGATTTTGTTTAATCATTCAACACGTTTGATTCCATCTTGACTTGTTCTTATTATTGCGTTCATACTGTTTTATGTTTATATACTTGTTCAAGATCTAATCGATCTTTGTAGATTAAAGGTTAGTTTAATCTCATCAATTGGTATCAGAGCAGGAGGCTGTGTAATCAATACGCATCTTTTCTGTGAAAAAGATTTCCATTAGGGTTTTTCCGCAATTATCAATATTTATTGAGCCGTCATCTCTTTATTGACGTATCTTGATATTTATTGTTTTGCCCTAATCTGCTTTATTACAAGTCTGATCTTTGAACAGGTTTTTACGATCATAATGGACGCGACGCAATCAAACCTTATTAATATTTCCAACAGCATCGGTTCAACGACAAAGATTCCAATCTTATACACCCATGACTATGAAGTATGGGCGCATCACTTTGAAGACTACGTGATTGGATCGGAGGATAATGGGTACCTAATATGGGAAGCCATCACCAATGGACCGTTTTCTCATTCTGCATCGTCCAGAATCATCAAGACACAAAAGGAGTACAATGATCTGCTAAAGGACGTGAAGGATATTGCACAAGATGAAAAGGATAAATTCCAGTGCAATATTAAGGCGTTAAGGTTGATCAGATTCGCCCTTCAGTCCGACACATTCAGGTTGGTCAGCTCATGCACGACGGCAAAGGAAGTTTGGGATAGACTTCGTGAACTGTACTCTACAGACGAGGATCTTGAACATTCTATTCAAACTTTGCTTTTATCTAAGTTTGGAGAATTCAGGAAAGGAGCCGAAGAAACGGTGACCCAGACGTTTGATCGTTTCAATCATCTTCTCAGCAAGATGATCAAACACGATATTGAAAGGAAGCTTATCGAACAAAAGGTTACTTTCTTGAACGGACTGAGGTCTGAATGGAGAGCAATAGTTTCCACAGTCAAAGCCCATGAGCAGTTTAAATCATATTCTTTGGCGAAACTGGTGGGTATTCTTAAGTCCCAAGAGAAGACTGTGGTGCAAGAAAAGAACGTCGTTTCTAGTCTTGGTTCGTTGGCCCTCCTATCTAAAAGTAAAGCTGTGATGGAGGATGAAGACCTCAACTTGGAAGAATATGATCTCATGTCTGAGGATTATGCCATGATGGTGTCCAATCCCAAGAGGTTCATAAAGAAGAGATTCCCCAGCAACAAAAATTGAAACTGGCAGGGGAGTTACAGCTCTGAAAAGGTGAACAATGAACCGAAGGCTGAGGAGCACAAGAAGGAACCGAAGGTGGATGACGATTCCGGAGTAAGCTGTTTCTACTGTGGTGGGAAAAACCACTATGCTAAGGACTGTGTCCTTAAGAAGATGGCTGAAAAGGATGATGGAAATGATGAGGAAGCTGTGTTGCAGAAAAGATTGGACGAGTTGAGAAAGAAGAAGTCTACCGCTAACCCTACTATTAATGCTCTCATTGTGCAGGGTTCGGTTAAAGATGACAAGTTTGGTAGCACGGAAGTTTGGTCTACCGACTCAGAAGACGATGAAGTAAGGAAGCCTACCCATGGAAAGGCTTATGTGGCTAAGGAGGAAAGCAGTGGAGGAAGATGCTTCATGGTGACTGACGTATCTCAAATGAGGGGATACAACACCGATGGAGGAAGCGATGGACCGAAGGTATAGGAGGACATGTGCTTTACGGCCAAACCACTTAGCCAGCAGTTCAATGAGCTCGATGAACTGATAAAGAAGGTACAATCTGTTTTTATTTTATCCAAAGTACCACCATCCTCATATGAGAAAGAACTAAAAAACGTTAATATAAGAATTTCTCATCTAGATAGTAGCTTAACTCAAACTCGAGTCACCAATTCTAACCTAACTGATCAATTAAGCAGGTTGGCGTCGAAGAGTGAGGAGCGGAGAATGTGGATCGAGTTAAAAGAGTCGGAATTAGTTAAAGTTAAAGACGAAAACATTTATTTGCAAAGAGACAATTTAAAATTGTTAAAACAACGGAATGTTTTTTGTTTAATTGCTAAACGTTTGTATTCTAATATTACTCAGCTTCACTTGGATTGTGAAATAGGCCAAAAGATCCATCGCATGATTTTGCCCTTCCTAGAGTTTAAGGAGGATGAAATCGATGCCGAAGCCTACAACTGTGAGAGTGTGATATCGTCTGATGATGTCAATCCGACCTACATGTATGGACTGGACAAAATTGAGTCCTTCATTAAATCCGAGGACCACAAGGACATGCTTAAAAACCTTTTGGATGAAAATGACAGACTTAAACTGAGAACCGAAACCATGCAAAAATTTGACTCTTTAAATGCCAACGTAAGCTCAGAAAACAAAATTGATGTTGAAAATGCATCTGAGCTTAACGAGGATGAAAACATGAGTGAAATTTCTGTAGAGGACACGGTTGACTGCTCAGAATTTATTAAAAACGAACCTGAAAACCACAAGAATCTTATTTCTGAAAATTCAGTGGAGTTCGCTCGATTGTCCCATCAAAAGTCCCCGATATTAGTTGAGAAAGCAGTTGTGTATCAAAAGGTCAGGACCACTCCGAATCAAGTATACAAGGTGACAGGAGTTACCGAACACCAAACAGCTGAACTCACAGCTATTGTAAATGAAGACAATGCTGATGGCTGCGATGAGTACTTCTGGGAAGCTCCAATAGATAATGCAAACGAAACCATTGGTTTATCTGAAAGAACTTCTTGGAAGAGCAAAGGAAGATACATACCTGAACCCTTGAATAAGCCGGATAATTTCGATGAGCCAAGCACCAGTGGTACAAAAGATATTCCTCAGGGATGATCGTTCGGCAAAAGAACACGCTGCCTCAACTCCCTCAGCTCAAAGTGGAACTTCTACAGACATTCCCTCTGCTCCTTCGGCTCAAAGTAAAACTCCTGCAGTTCAAAAGGAACCAGCCAAGGAGACACCGAAAACGAAAGCGAATGTTCATCATCAACCTAAACAGATGAGGAATAGGAAGAGAGAAAGGAACAATAGATACAGGAAGAACCTTTCTGAAAGGAAACAATTCTGGCATTCCCATAATGCATATTTCTCACACCAAGACAAGAATTTGAAGTATGAAAACAATCCTGTAGGAAAGCCTGAAAGTCACAACAACCGAAAGCCAAGGTTCGGTTCACGAGAAAATATCAACCGAAGGCAAAGGTTCGGTTCTGAAAAAGACTTCAACCGAAACCAAAGGTTCGATTCCAAGGACAGCTCAAACCGAACGCAAAGGTTCGGTTCTGAAGTCAAAAGAAAACAAGACTCTAAGGTCGGTCCCCCCAACGATCAAAAGCAAAAGGGTCACCTAAAGTCTCCAGCCAGGATATCCTCTCAATCCAAACCCTCTCATTCTAATTCTTCTCGTTCTTCTAATTCTTCTACTTCCACCGATTCATCTCCATCTTGCTCTAAAGCTAATTTTGCTTGTTCTCAAAAATCTCATTCGTCAGTTAAACAAAAAGGAAAGCAGAAGGTCAATGAATCCAAACCAGAGTCCAAACCGAACACACCCAATCCTAACAAAATGAAAGTTTTTACCATTAAAAAGAAAGATGAAACAACTCTTATAAAACGAACATATCTAGTTGACATTTCTCTTACTGTTCCAGTTCCCATGAAAAGCTCACGTGGACCCAAGAAACTTTGGGTTCCTAAATCTGCCTAATTTTTGCAGGTTATAAGTGACGAGCAGTTCGACGAAGAATGGTACATCGATAGTGGCTGCTCACGTCACATGACAGGGAGGAAAGAGGAGCTTAGGGAATATAGATCTCTTGTAAATGGTGGCAACGTCAAGTTTGGAAATAATTCTTTCAGCACCATAAAGGGATACAGGATGATAACAAATGGGGACTTTACTACAAGGAAGGTGGCTTATGTGGAAGGACTCCAACACAACCTCATTAGTGTATCTCAGCTTGTTGGAGGTACAGGTTTCAAAGTCTCATTTGATGATGAAGGTTCTCAAATCATAGAGAAAAGGACAAAGAAAGTGATTCTCAAGTCAGAGCGAAAGGGTGAAATGTTTCCCTTAAACCTTAAACCCATCAAAGGAAACCTAGCTATATGCTTGTTATCAAAAGCTCAATCCGACGACAGCTGGTTGTGGCACCGAAGACTCTCATCTCAATTTTAAAGATATCAACCGACTTGTCACTGGAGGTCATGTTAGGGGTCTTCCATTGCTCAAGTTCGACAGAGATCATTTGTGTGCTGCATGCGAAATGGGGAAGCAAAGTCGTCAAAGTCACCCATCTATAATCAACACAAAAGTTGTTGAACCACTCGAATTACTTCATATCGATTTGTGTGGTCCTTCATCTATTGAAAGCATCGGTGGTAGCAAGTATATTCTTGTTATTGTTGATGACTTTTCACGATTTACATGGGTATTCTTTCTAAAGCTCAAATCTGAAGCGACTCAAAAGCTGAAAGTGTTTATCAAGCAAATTGAAATACAGCTCAAGAAGGTCGTCCGCAACATCAGGAGCGACAATGGTCTCGAATTCAAGAACAGGGAGTTTGAAGAGTTTCTTGAAGAAAAGGGAATAAGTCATAATTTCTCAGCTCCCTACACACCGCAACAGAACGGAATAGTCGAAAGACGAAACCGATCTTTGTGTGAAGCTGCCCGAACTATGCTAAGTTTCGCTTCCTTACCTCTTTATTTTTGGGCTGACGCTATTTCGGCCGCTTGTTTTACACAGAACAGGTCCTATCTCAACAAGCGTTTCACGCTCACTCCATATGAGATACTAAACAACAGAAAGCCCAATGTGAAATTTTTCCATGTGTTCGGCTCAAGGTGTTTCATCTTTAATTCTAAAGAACACCGCAACAAGTTTGATGTCAAAGCCGACGAGGGAATTTTTCTGGGTTACTCGCTCACATCCAAGGTGTACAGGGTCCTAAACAAGCGTTCGAGAAGGATTGAAGAGACATACTATGTGACCTTTGACGATAGCTATGTCAAGAAGCTACAGGCTTAAGAAGACTCCGCTGGGGAAATCTTTCCTCTAACTGGCCAGGTCACAGTCTCGGTCGCCAATTTATACGAGACATTTCTGGAGCTCTTTGACGAACCAGAGAAAGCTTCACTCTCCGAAGCAGGTGCAGCAGACAACAAAGTTGATCATATGAAGCAGATTGTCGAAGATGCTGCCAGAAGAATGCATGAAGTAGGATCGACCACTAATGACTCTCCTTCCAACAACGCTCATGTCGAGGGGGAGCCAAGCTCACAAGTCGAGGGGGAGCCAAGCTCACAAGTCCAGGGGGAGCCAAGCTCACAAGTCCAGGGGGAGCCAAATTCTACCACTTCAACCGAAGGTCCTTCATCACCCGAAGGTGCTTCTCCAACCGATGATACCTCTCCAACCGAAGGTGCTTCAACGCCTGGAAGCTCAGCACCACAAGAGACACCTGCACCTCATGTTTCTCAAAGCTCATCAATTGAGGGGGAACATAATGATATGACGCTTGAGTACGATAGCCAATCTGAGCCAGAAGAAATGATTAATGCTGAACTAGACCCAACCTTTGATCCGAATTACCCTCCTCTTATCAAATGGACCAGAGATCATCCTATCTCTCAAGTAGTTGGTGATGTATCTGAAAAGGTTCTAACCCGATCACAACTGAAGGCAAAACAGACATCCTTATTTTCAAAGGTTGAGTTTTGTATGTTTAACTCATTCGTATCAAAAGTTGAACCGAAGACAGTTAACACTGCCCTAGATCACTCTGATTGGGTTCAAGCAATGCAGGATGAACTGAACGAATTTGAAAGGAACAAAGTCTGGCGCCTCATTCCAACTCCTCCAGATGCTTCGGTTGTGGGTCTCAAATGGGTTTTTAGGAACAAAATGGACAAGGAAGGTAATGTTATAAGGAACAAGGCCCGTCTGGTGGTAAAGGGATACTGTCAGGAGGAAGGGATAGACTATGAAGAGACTTTCGCTCCAGTAGCTAGGCTAGAATCTGTTAGAATATTTCTGGCTTATGCTGCTCACAAAAACTTTGAGGTTTTCCAAATGGACGTCAAGTGTGCATTTCTCAATGGAGAACTCGAAGAAACTGTGTATGTGGAGCAACCTCCTGGGTTCGTGAACGAAAAGCATCCAAATCATTGCTATATTCTGGATAAAGCTGTGTACGGCCTCAAACAAGCTCCGAGAGCCTGGTATGAAACGCTTACAAAATTTTTGAATATGTCTAAATTTAAACAAGGTTCGGTTGACCCAACCTTCTTTCTCAAAAAGGATGGTAACCACCTTATGATAGTTCAAATTTATGTCGATGACATCATCTTTGGCTCCACGAATCCCAGCTTAACAGCTGAATTCAGAAAGCTGATGGAGACTAAGTTTGAAATGAGCTCAATGGGTCCTATTAACTTTTTCCTTGGTTTAAACATAAGACAGGGACCTGAAGGCATCTTTATTAATCAGGAAGCTTACACGAAGACTCTCCTAGCAAAGTTTGGCATGTTGGGAGACTCAAAAGTCAAAGTCCCAATGGCATTCAACACCAAGCTTATCCCATCTCTAGACAAACCGGCTGTCGATATCACGCTCTATTGTCAAATGATAGGCTCACTGATGTATCTAACTGCTAGCAGACCTGATATCATGTTTTCTGTGTGTTATTGTGCTCGATTTCAGACAAACCCACGCGAACCTCACATGCTTGCAGTGAAGAACATCTTACGCTATCTCAAGCGAACCACCTCCTTAGGTCTATGGTATCCATCCAACTCAGGCTTCTTCGTTCAAGCCTATTCTGATGCTGACCTTGGAGGATGTGGACTCGACCGTAAAAGCACAACCGGTGGTTGTCAATTCCTTGACGGGAAATTGGTCAGCTGGCAATCCAAGAAACAAACGTGTGTGTCGTTGTCTACTGCCGAAGCGGAATACATTGCAGCTGCATCCTACACATCACAAGTGATTTGGATCCAAAGTCAACTTCGAGACTATGGACTCAATATGAAGAAGATCCCACTATATTTTGACTCTGAAAGTGCAATCAGGATCTATCATAACCCAGTGCAACACTCTAAAACCAAACACATAGGACTGAGGTATCACTTCATCAAAGATCACGTGGAAGATGGAAACGTCGAAGTTCACTTCGTAAGAACCACTGATCAACTGGCTGACGTCTTTACCAAAGCTCTTCCTGAAGCATTATTCAATAAAATATTGCAAGGGCTAGGTATGATGGAATCAGAGTCAGTACCTCACACTACCTCTCAACCTCAAACGTAAGAAGCGAAACCAACCGAACATTTGGGTTCGGTTCAACTATCTGACTCGCTCATTACTTCAAAGGTAGTCTTTCTCTGTTATATATTTCCTGGACAATTTTGTTTTTCCTTGTGTTAAAAATATTTTTTCCTTGCCTGTCTAAATTCCTTGGTTTCTCAAAATTTCTTCAAAACCGAAACCTACCGAAGGTTCGGGTTCGGTTTTTCAAAATCTTCCTAAACCGAAACCAACCGAAGGTTCGGGTTCGGTTTTTCAAAGTTTTCTTGAACCGAAACCAACCAAACGTTCGGGTTCGGTTTTTCATTTGTTTTTTTTTTAATCTCAAAAACTCCAAAAATATTTTTTAATTTCTTGTGTGTTCGTGTTCGTTTATGGGGATAAATTTGATGAATTACTTAAGTGTCCCTAGAAGCATGCTGCTGTATGTGTCTCAAGCCTCATAAGATTTCGAATAATGGCCTTCATGACCTGGTATACACAAACCTTGTCTTCCCAATAAGGCTAACTCATTTATTCTAATCGTGAGCTACCTCACTCTTTTCTCACATGAGTTAAGAGTTTCCTGCTTGGTCCTTATTTTCACAGCAGAGGTACTACGTTCTCTTACACCATCTCCATTTTTCTTCTCCACTACCTCGTTCCATCATAGTAACCCTTGAGACTCTCAGAAATTACCGCTGAGGTTTATGGTTACACAACATCTGTGATTATGATCTTAGTCTCGTGTCACTACGAGCTGAGTGAAACCCAAAATTCAACACCTAATGAATTGACGGTGAACAATTAAGTTGCTCAAGTTTTCACTAAAGGATTGACGAATGTACCCTACTAAAATCTCAAATTCTATTTTGTGTGATTCCTATGAAATTGTTAAACACCATAACATTTCTTCCCTTGGGATCCAGTTTTTAATTTTCTTCTGAGATTTTATATTTTTCCAAGCCACCCTTATTTAGCCTAATTAAAAGAAGCCTTTCAACATTTCTTAATAAATGTTTGATCGTAATTTAACGGGAATCCACACTTTAACCTTAAGGTCTCTCTTGTCCTGTGGCATTAAATGCGCGTGCGGAAATGGTAACGGCTTGTCTCTATGAAACGGCGCTTGTTGGGCGGCGTGATCCTAGGAACCTGACACTCTCTCTCCTACGTGATCATCACACGCCTCAACTGTCATCCATCTGTCTCTCAACAACCCGGTTCAAATTTCCATAAGAGATTTGAAACGATTTTTCTCTCTCCTATCACCCACTATAAATAGCCCTCTACACCACCTTTTACCTCTTTACCGCCTTCAAAATTTCCAAAGTGCAAATACTCCCAAACAGTTTCCTGTTCATCATCTTCTTCATACCTGCAAAAATGGCTGATTCCTCTTTCCGTTCATGCTACCTCACAGATCGTTCCCATTCGCCCACAACAATGTCTGGTCATTGATCTTAAGCCATTGGCGTACGACTCCTATATGTCGCCGGTCATAGAATATTTGAAGTATTCCCAACTTGCTACGGCTCTCTCCAGAATTGAATCTGTGCCAATGGTGGCCCTATCGCAGGTTTACGCGACTGCATACTACGACAAGGCCGTCGACCGGGTGTTTTTCGAGATTGCAGAACACAAGACCTCAGTCTCTCGCCAACGCTTCTGTCACTTGCTAGGGTTTGCTGTTGACCCTTCACGAGTTCATCCGGAGACGATTCAGATTGGTCATCTGTATAACATGTTTTACAACATGGGATACACAGAGGTTCTCACCTCTGTCGCTAAGTTTAAGAAGTCTTGCCTGCCGCCACAGTGGAATGGCCTATTTACAGTCCTTTTCAAGGGCTTGTCGGAAAGGAGCTCAGGATCCGACGGTGCAAGTCGGGGTTTACAACGGGATTAACCTGGACTATGGGTTTGTCCTATGGAAACAGCTTATTCAGAGCCTCTCCTCATCATCCCGACACTCTGAGGTGTCGTTGGCCCGGTTCTGGATCTTGATTACACGATGGGAAATGGATAAATTTGATGTTCCTACTGCTGATGGTGCATCGATGTCTTCTATCGGTACGTTCCATACCAAGAAGATCATCGTCTCAGATGCATCGAAATTTTCCTTCATTGGCTCCATCCCGGAGTCAATGTATGGCGACGTGCCATCTGACAGCAGGTTGATTCGGAAGATCAAGGAGCTTAGGCCATCTGGTCCAAGGGAACTGACACCGGATATGCTCAGGTCAATTCATGATGCAAACAAATCGGTGAGCAGGGGCAAAAAGGCAGAAAAAGGGAAGCAAACGTCCAAAGCTCCAAAGGGACCTTCTCCCAAAAAGAGGAAACAACCGAAGGCTGCACAATCCCCACAGCCGAAGAGGAGGAAGACTCAACAGAAGCGAAAGCTTGTAATTCCCTCTTCTTCGAGTGACTCTGAGGGTGAGAGTTCGGGTTCTGACGGCTCTCAAGGAGACGAATCTCCTCAACGAGGCAACACACCACCTCGGTCCCCTACCCCAGAGATGGAACTTCCCAATTCCCCAATTCCTTCACCTCCACCAATCTTTACCACTGCAACCGAATCACCTCACGTAACCGAACCACCACAAACCGAAAACCATGCAACCGAAACTACCCATACTCAACCACCACCCAAAACTATACCCACACCCACTCAACCTGATTCTACCAAACCCACAACACCCCCAACTTCACCCCCGCCCCCCCCCCCCTTCATCTCCTGAAAATGCCTCTGATGGTGAAAACCCTTATCTTGGTGGTGAACACATGATCTTTGATTTTGTCTACTATAGTCCGTTTCAAGTTCAGAGTGACGAGGAGGATGATGCTCCAGTGACAAAGAAGCATCTCAAAGAGATTAACGAGAAGATTGACCTACTTCTCGCCTCCTCTTCCAACCAGCAGTCCTCTCTTTCTGAAGCTGCCCTTCAGAAAATTGTTGATGCCTTTTCCAAGGCTCAACATGTTTCGGTGGCCTCAGCAACTGCTGCGATTGATGCCTCCACTAGAGCCTGTGAGGCAGCGACCGCAAAAGTCGATAAACTATTCTCTGACGCTTCTGACCTGCTGAAGTCCTTGCAGGAAAGCGCCCATGCCACCAAGACATCTTTGGAACCAATTGTTCAGCAATTGGCCAATTTTGTCTCATCGGAGTTGACTTCATTCGCTACTCTTCGCCAAAACCTAAGCGACGACAACTCGGCACTTCGTGCCTCCATCGATGCTCGCCTCGCCAAGCTACAAGAGGATCTTGCAACCGAGCATTCGTTGATGGACGATCTGGCGAGCAAAACAACTGCCCTCGAGATCAAGAGCACACAACTCTCCAACTCCCAACAACAACTGGAAGATCTTCGATCCGAAAGGGAGGTGATCAAAACGTGTGTTTCGGATGTCCACGCTGCAATATCCAACATCCTGGAAGCACACGATCCCATTCTAAACTTTTCGGTGAGGCGTTCCCTCGCTAAAAAACTCTCTCCGGCCATCGATCTTCTCAACAAAGTCGAAGGGCTACCGAGTTTCGTGTCCATTCCGAAACAAAGGGGAGATGAGAAGATAGGATCGAAACCACCTCCTTCCTCCAAAGCTACTCACACGACCGAACCATCTCCGACTGGTTAAGCTTTAGGCTCGGGTGTGACGAACAAAGGCAAAAACTTAGCTGAGGAAGAAGATGAAGAAGGAGACAAGGAGACCATTGCTAACATTTTAAAAAGAAAGAACAGTCGCAAGGTTGACGATGATGCCAGTCGTGTGGCGCGAGAGGCTGAAGAAGCTGAACGCAAACAAAAGGAATCCCACGATCTCCTTGAGAGTCGGAAGACTCTCTTCCCTGCCTGGACCAGGGAACGTTTGATTAAAGAGGCCATAGAAACTCCTAGCATTTTATGGCTCGAGCTAGTAATCTCGTTCGACTGCAACAACACTGTCGATTCACAGTTCGATATGCCGCTGACTTGAAAGGCGTTCATCTTCCACGTCTTCTCAAACATCTTTGAAGTCCCTCACCATAATGTTGAGCTTGACAGGGAGCTCATTGACTTCTATCCGGCGGCTGCTCGTCCTCAATACCTCACTTGGAGCACCCAGAAGATTGTAAACGTTCGGGTGCTGAAACCTTATACCGAAGGTCGTTTCATAAACGTTCGGTTCAAGTTCATTCGGGGATCTGCAAGAACTGCTCATATTATCTCCCTGGCAGATCTACCGAATCTAAATCCTCATGATTGGATTGTCCTGTATAATATCCTTTTGACTAATGAAGCCGAATATGGTCCCATTCTAGACCATGTCAAAAGGATGTTAGCCTGCTACATCATGGAGGTTGCCCTAATGGATCAGGAGGTCGCCACAGTCTTCAAGAAGAAACCAAAGATTGCTCCTGTGGGATCGGCCAGTGATCTCAACCAAACGCAATTGGGCAGGATCGACCCGAGATGCAACTCGGTTATGTTCACTAGAGTGGAAGGACAGAAATGTCTCTTCGCTTTAGCTGACAAGCACCTTTACACCACAACTTGTTTGGAGCATGTGTTATTCATTATCAAACGGTGTAAAGGGAACACGGCTGATGACATCAAGTACTTCGAAGATATGATTAATTGGTACATTCAGTTTAGACAGACCATTCTCTCCATCACCAAATGTCTGTTTAGCACCATGAAGAAGAAGGTACCTGCTTCAGCTGCTGGCCCAAGTAACTAGTGAAGGTCTCGCTCCAAATTGATGCAAAGGGGGAGATTGTTGGGCTGAAGATTATTTTGAAGATTGCGTCTTTTGGGCTCGATAGCATAAGTTATTTTGTATTCCAGTTTGGGCCTGTCCAACCGAGAACCTTTTATGTTTTGTATATAAGTTTACGCTTGCATGCATATTAGGTTAACGTTTTTAGAGATCTACGAAATAGCGATTCATCTAGACGATAACAGGTTTCTTTAATCGTTCTTATAACCTTCCAATCCTCTACAGTTGATGTTCTTAATCGAGCTCTTCTGAGGATTTTGTTTAATCATTCGACACGTTTGATTCCATCTTGACTTGTTCTTATTATTGTGTTCATACTGTTTTATGTTTATATACTTGTTCAAGATCTAATCGAACTTTGTAGATTAAAGGTTAGTTTAATCTCATCATTATCTATTTAATTTAAATTATTCCTTTAATATTTTCGAAAGTAACTCTTACTTTTTCAGGAATAACTTTGGGGAAATTATTAGGGCCATGATCCTTGAAATATTTAGGATCCTCAGATAAACAGGATCCTTAGCTACCTCAGGATCCTGACTATTACTACTATTATTTTTTACTAACTTTTATAACATTCATATTTTGTTCATAACTAATGCATGTGCAGAAATCATCAAGGGAAGACCAATTCTCAACGAAGAATCATCTCAACCATGCTAGAGACATAGAATACTTGGTCAAATAACGTTTGTGAAACTGGTCATAGAGGATCCCAAAAATATCGAACATCTTGTTGGCTAGTTTAGACTATAAATTGACACTTATATTTTGCACACAACACACTGGTTTTTACCCTAGGCTTACTCTACAAAATTGTTTAATTGTTATTACTTAAACGTTCTTTATAAACATCATTTTACATTAATGAAATCATCGAGGTAGGTGATCATTATCACCTCCCAAGGTTTTATATCGGAGATCCTAGCAAGGATCAAGGGCTTTCCTTGTATACCATCGTGTTATTCTCTTTTGTCGTTTTCTATTACATAATCTGAACACCACAACCTCTCATTCAATTTGGTTGATTAGTACATGTGTAATTTTTGACCAAAACACCTAGTAAAAAGGTTTCCAAAACACCTCACAAGATGTAGATAGGGAAAGTTCCCTCGTTAGCACATATCAAAGTCTGAGGTTGTGAAGCTTTCTTTAGACGAGAGACTCATGACAAGCTAGAAGCCGTGAATGAGAGGTGTATTTTCATTGGCTACCTACAAAAGTCCTTTGAGTACTTGTTTTACAGGCTTAGTAAAAATGTGGTCTTTATAGCACGAAGAGGAGTATTTCACGAGAGCTCATATGAAAAGAGGACAATGGGAATACAATTGACTTTGAAGAGATTTAATAACCAACCAATAAAGGAACCTTAGATATTACTGGAGGTCAACTAGAGTATGTGATCCTGTTGAACCCGTTGACACTTCATTACCCCTTCTTCATTCCAACAGAGTTAGTGTGCCACATCAGATTTACAGTTTACTTATAACTGCAGAAGGTGGTACGTTTATAAGTGATCAAACACTAATAAATTTAGATGAGCCAGCTAACTACAAGGAAGAAATGACAGGCCCTAAGGCTGCTAAATGGAAAGAGGCAATAGAAAGTGAGATCAAGTCCATGTATAAAAACCATGTTTGGAATTTGGTTGATCAACAAACTGGTTGAAAGACAGTTGGTTGCAAATGGAGACAGTTGGTTGCAAATGGATCTTTAAGAAAAAGAATGACATGGATGGAAATGTTCACACTTTCAATGCATGACTTGTTGTGAATGGCTTTATTCAAACCCAAGAGGTTGATTGTGATGAGACCTTCTCACCAGTGGCTAAGATAAAATCTACCAGGATAATGCTCACAAGAGCTGCCTTTCATGATTATGAAATTTGGTATATGGATGTCAAAACCTCTTTCGTTAATGGAAAATTTGTTGAAGATATTTACATGATTCATCCAGAGGGTTTTGTTGATGCAAAGTTTCCCAATAGAGTGTGTAAGCTTGATAAATCCATCTATGAATTCAAACAGGCATCTCATAGCTGGAATCTTTGCTTCCATGAAAAGTCAAAGAGTTTGGTTTTTCTAGAAGTGGGGATGAGTCATGTGTGTATGTAATAGTTAGCGGGAGTATAGTAACTTTTCTAGTTTTGTATGTTGATTACATACTAATCATGGGAAACGACATTCCAACTTGAAAGAAGTAAAATCTTTGCTTGGAAAGTGTTTTGCTGTGAAAGATCTAGGTGAGGTTGCCTATATTCTAGGGATAAGAATTTTGAGAGATAGAAAGACCAGACGAATTGGACTTAGTCAAAGTACATATTAGGCAAGTTACTATGGTTTAGTATGGAAAATTCCAAGAAAAGAGAGCTACCAATTCAGAGCAATACCAAATTGAGTAAGACTCAAAGCCCAAGTATGGATGAAGAGATAACTTATATGCATCGAGACTGTTATGCTTTGGCTGTAAGATCGATCATGTATGCTATGACATGTACTCACCCTGATATGTCCTTTTCTTTAATAATAGTTAAGAACAGTCTCAAGTATTTGCGAAGGAAGGACATGAGTCTAGTCCTTGGTGGTAGTGATACATTGAGAGTGACTACGTATTGTGACGCCAAATTTCAAAAATATAGAGACAAATTTCATTCTCAATCTGGATGGGTATTCACATTAAATGGAGGAGCGATCACTTGCAAAAGTTCCAAGCAAGACACGATGGCTGATTCTACTTGTGAATCAAAATACATAGCATAAAGTGAAGCATCAAAGGAGGCATGTCACACCCCCAAACCAAGGATGGCGGAAACGTCCGGGGGTGGAGGACTTCATGTACAGTATCACAACAACGTGTATAATAGTGCTCAAAGTAAATAAAACCATCATAAATATAATTAAAAAAGTTACACCAAAGTATATGTTTAAATGTTTCAAAATCAATTACATTATGATGACAAAATAAGTTGTTGACGACTTAACGTCCCATCCTCAAAGCGCTGAAGTTTTCCTGTTTCACTGATTTCCTGAGAATACAAGTAGTTTTGAAAAAGTGTCAACAAATAAGTTGGTGAGTTCATAAGGATTTTGTTTTAAAATGAAACCGTTTTCCTTGTAAAAGTAACAAAGTATGTTTCTAGAAAATCCAATATTTTCTCATTATGTATGGAATGAATGCTTCTATGTTAGGCAATAATAAATCCTAGAAAGACTCATAGATTCCTTCTATAATCACTCAGCGTATATAAATTATATAAAAATTTACTTAAATAAACCGTTGAATATAATGGGTCTGCCTCAGGTCCACAACCAAACAAGGAACAGGAGATAAGGCGGGCCCACCAATTCTAAGTCGATCGTGACTAGATTCTTATATAACTCTAGCATATACACTTAACAATTATAGCTGACGTCTAACAATCCTAGATGAAACTGGTACTTTGTATCTGTAACCATTTTCTATAAAACCGGTACTTTGTATTTGTACCCCTTTTGTATAAAAACCCGACACTTTGTATTTGTACCCCTTTTTGTATATAAATCTGGCACTTTGTATTTGTACCCCTTTTTGTATAAAAACCCGATACTTTGTATTTGTACCCCTTTTTGTATAAAAACCCGGCACTTTGTATTTGTACCCCTTTTTGTATATAAAAACCCAACACTTTGTATTTGTACCCCTTTTTGTATAAAAACCCGGCACTTTGTATTTGTACCCCTTTTTGTATATAAAAAACCCGACACTTTGTATTTGTACCCCTTTTGTATATAAAACCCTTTTGTAACGTAAATTATCATAAACTATACCTATTATAGTTTATCAAAATGTTTGGAACGTATATGCAACCTAACTATACTTATTATAGTTTAGTATGTTTATTTGTGGTGTTTAAGAACCCTTTCTATGTAAGTCAAATGTATAGTACAATATAGTTATGTTTATCTTGCTTTGTTTTGTACTAATGGTTATGATGGAGGATTCTTATAAATTCACTGAGTGTTTTTCTATTATATAACTGTACCACTACGATAAATACTTGTAATATATGAAGTTATCAAAGATTTAACACTTTGCTCGACATGTTACAAAGTGTTTTAAAAGTTATAAGTTGTTAACTAACTCTAACCTTTCTGCGCTGTTTTAGAAACGTTATAGAAAAATCATACGAAGTAGAAAGCTAAATCCGTAAATTATGAGAGTTCCCAAAATGTGTCTAGTTTACTCATAATTTTTAATAACCTCCAACATGGCTGAAAAAGTCCATAATCACAGACTGGTCCGGATATGTGGTTGAAAAGATAGGCAGTTTTGTAAAATCGCCATAATTGTAGAAAAATCGTATGGAGATGTGAAAGTAGTCATTTTCAAGCTAAGAACTTGAAATATTTGCACCTAATATAGTTTTGAAAAATAAAATGTTTAAGTTGTCCAAAACAGTCAGTGAATAGAGTTGAACTTTTCTAATGAAGGCTGTTAGAAAATTTTAGTTATGTTCTTGGTGTTTTAACTTGTATTCCCCCTATAAAAACTTGTGAATACATCAAAATGTAGGGGTATGAACTCACCTTTAGTGATTTCAGTAGATGGACGATGGAGAAAAGAAGTGTTCAACTCAAGAACACTTGGGAGATGCTTGAAGATTTGAGGAGCTAACAACAAATATGACGATATTTGTGTAAGAAATTTATGATTTGAGTAGAAGGAAGTGAAATAATCATAGAGAGGATGAATTATACTTACCAAGAGTGTGAGAAAACTTGATAATCAGCCTTGAATCTCGAATTTGATAGAGAAAGTTTGAGAGAAAAGTGGAGTTGGATCCTTGGTGAAATGAGAGCAAATGAGAGAAGTGATGAGAGAGGATGGGTTGTTCCAGCTCTAAGAACGTGGGGAAGGATAATAATTGAGTGGAAAGGACATTGAAGTGACCTAGATAAGGTGGGAAGGTGTGGTTGGTCATAGAGTAGGTGTGGGGGTGGTTGATTGTGTCATAAGGTAAAGCAAAGTCTACACTCAACCTTTGTACTTCACCCACTCTTCTTGGATAAGGCTTATCCTAAAAAAACGTGATTAATCATTAATTTAGGGGTCTTATATGTTAAAATAAAGTTTTGAGTGAAAATCTCGTGTTAAAACAATTAAAAACAGGCCTAAAACGCAAAAGTAGACGAAAACCGGGAGAAAAGAAGCTTCCCAACGAGACCTCTCGGTCCTGGCCGAGGTTCGGTCCTCCTGAGGCTGGGCGAGAAGCGAAGCGGAGAAGATCAGCAAGTGACGGTCAGGTTCGGTCCGAAGGGATAGAAGCAAGGTAGACCGAAGTGAACAGTACCTTCGGGTTCGGGTGTGTGTGTGCGAGGTTCGGTAATGAGAGGACCCTTCGGGTTCGGTTCTGAGAAGGCTCTCGGGTTCGGCTGTTCCAGCTTCGGTTCTTAGCAGGTTCGGTCCCTATAGGGACCTTTGGTTCTAAGAGGACTTTTGGCCCTAAGAGGGGTTTCGGGTCCTTAAGAGGGGTTTCGGGTCTTCAAGCCTATTTTACTCGTTTTTACCCCGTTTCAAGTCGTTTTTGACCCGGTTAAGGGTCGGAATGACCCGAATGACTTCAAAAAGTTACAGAAACGTTTGAGAGAGATTTGGGAGAGATTTCACATTCTTGGAGAGATTTCTTATACAAAGAGAGATTTTAGGAGAGATTTCACATTCTTGGAGAGATTTCTCATACAAAGAGAGATTTGGGAGAGACTTCACATTCTTGGAGAGTTTTGGGAGAGATTCTCGATTAAAGTGAGATAGAGTGAAAACGACTGAGAGACGTTTCGTTTGTCACCTTTTTGAGTGTCCGGCTTCGCAATGCAAGGTCCGTAAACCCTGTTAAGCCTTGTTTAAGGATCTTACACACTCCCGATGAGTATGCAACATTGTTTTATCGGTTTGGCTCGTCACTTACCACAGTTTTAGGTTAAGAAAGTCTAGATGTATGTACTTTTCGATTTATGATCTCTCATCAGAATAGCGAGTTGTTTAATAATTACATAATGTAAGCCTTAGTACACCAGGGTTAATTGAGTTGACCAGTTTGACTTGTTGAATTTCTTTGACTTTAAATTGACCAGAATTTGACGGTTGTCACATCATCTCCCTGTTAGAGGAAATTTCATCCCGAAATTTGAACTTTGAATGGGGATCCAAGAATTCAGAGGAAAGATGGGGAAAACTTTTCGCAGTACAAGAAATTGATTATGGTGAGGAATAACCCGCCTGATGTCGCTTGACGGCCTTGGAATTTCTTATTGTTTATGCTCTCAGTTTAATCCTTGGCATTACTACTATGCATGCTTTAATCGGTGCTAGATTTAACATATAAAGAAATTTAGAATTTAAACGTCGATGTTAGAAACACGTCCTGGTATTTGCGGGCAGTTCCGGGGTTGTCTCTCCTTCGGTGATCGCAAGCACCCTTCCACCACCATCGGCATCTCTTGTTCTTGGGTAGTCCCTTTTAAAGTCTCCCGTTTCTCCACACTTGTAACAGGCTGGGCTTACTCCAAAGCCAGGGACCTGGTTGATGGGTCGTGTTGGTGCCTTACAGAAACGAACAGTGTGCCCCTCTCTATCACGGTTTTTGCAATGCATCTTCCGGAAAGCCCCAGTGTGATGGAAGTTACACTTGGTGAATTTCGGAAGGGTTCTAGCGTATGGTTTCACGGGAGTTGGCATGGTGAGGGTTGTGGCAGCATGAACAGCAAAGATCTGTTGCTTCATAGCGAGGTCTTGGGCTGATTGGTCCTTCTTGTTGTCCTAAAACTTTCTGTCGTTGTTCCCTCCTCTTGCTTGGTTAAGGGTGGTTGTCATAGTGTCATGGTTGGCACGATGGTCGATGATTTGTTGTGCCAACTCCTTGGCACTGTCGAAGGTAGTTGGTCTTGAGGCCAGCACGCTATCTTGAATTTCGGGGGACAATCCCCAGAGGTATCGTTCCAACTTTTTGTCTTCTGGGGTGACCATAGCGGGACAAAGGAGTGCTAGATCACAGAATCGGTTGGTGTAAGTTGTAAGGTCGGAGCCTGCCATTCTAAGATTCCATAGTTCTTGCTCTAGTTTTTGCACTTCGCCTCTTGAGAAATATTCTTTCAGCATCATCTTCTTTAAGTCCTCCCAACTTAACGAGTTAGCCACTGCAAGCGTAAGCAACTTAACTATGTCATTCCACCAAGTGAGAGCTCTTCCGATGAAGGTGAATGTCATGTACTTGACTTTGCTCGCTTCGGGGCAAGCACAGATTTTGAAGATTGCTTCGGTTCTCTCGAACCATTGAATTAGTGCGAGGAAGCCCCCACTTCCATCGAAAGAATCGGGTTTGCCATTTGTGAAGTCCTTGTAAGTGCATTCCTTTGTGCGTCCTGTACTGTCCCCGTGGTTAGAGTTTGTGGCTCCAAATCCAGCACCACCAGTGCTATTTGTACCAATTTGTGACATTTCAGATACCACGGCTGCTGTTATTACAGCTTGGAACATTGTGGGATCAAAATGAGGAGGTCGCATCGGAGATGGTGGTGCTATGCTGCTGAAAGGTCTGTGTCTTTTCCTTGGTGGCATAGTTCTGTCATAAGTTTGCAAAAGAATGATCAGGTGGTAAGTTTCTACTAGCAAAGGCAAGTCAGTTGTTACTGAATTAGATTTTTCTATCTTATGCTCCGATTTAAGAATTCCTTATATGTAATAAATAAAGGAAGTCCATATGAATGAATTTCATGAGTTTAGTAGGTTTTGTATCCAAGTGAAACCTTGAAATTTGATCCAACCTTTGAAAGAGAATTAGGAACGATCCCGGAGCTAAATTACTCTAGCCTAACAACTTGACTAGAATGGGTTTCAGATGGACTCCTATGGTAGTATGATGGAAGTATTTGGACAAGGGGTGACACATAATTTAGCTGACTGATAATGTCATTGATGTTTATGATGTAACAGGCTTGGGAAACTTGACCTCGTAGAGGGTCTTACATCACTTCCGGAGCAGGAGAGTTTTGGCCGCCTAAAGGCCTAACTAAAAGTACCTATAGTACAAGATAGGTTCATAGAGAATGCCACATAGGACATAGATAGGAAAAATGATTCCTTTTTAATAGGGAAAGAAAGTAAGGCATCTACTACTGGCGGCGGTCTTCCCTCTGGTGAACCCTCAGTTCAGCTAGTTGCCGCTCCATATCAAGCATGTGCCTTTCGTACATCCTCTGGCATACTCGGGGTTCTATAACTTCAGTTCGGGTTTCAGCTAGTGCTTGCAGTAGGGTTTCATGGTCTCTCTCAGATTTTTCACGAGTGTGCTCAAGGCGATTGGTGTGGATTGTATGCATTCTTGCATTTGCATCAACCTTTGAGGTATGATGGAGAGTTGTTCTACTCTGAATCTCGTTTCGGGTAACTCTACAGACCAGGATTGGAAGAATTCTATCTGCTGAGCTTCCTTTGCTTATGTTATAGAAGCTTCGGTCTCCATTAAACAACATAGGTTGGTCTTGCTCTTCGCTCCATGTTTCCAAGCACTCTACCCAAGGAGGCGTCGGGCCTTGAAAAGTCGGACGAGGGTTAGGATTCAGAACAAGAGTCATCGGGGTTAGGTTCTCCACTTCAGGTTCAGAGTCAGAACCATCAGCAAATCCTTCAGCTTGGTGACCATCCACAGGGATTGGGTAATCATTCTCTGGCTCCTCTCCAAGCCATTCGGTATTGTCGTGGTTAGGGTAGTACGGGTCATCGTGGGGGTGGAATCCTAGCCATAATATCTTCGCGATAAATGGGAATATAAGAAATAACTAAGTAGACATACTAATTAGATAATTATAAGATGATCTTAATCAGGTACTTCAATAGATTGTTTAGTGCATACTAGTCATGTGTATTTGGGACAAGATAGACCGTCGAATAAGCGACCCTAACTCTAAATCTCCAATCCAACGAGAACAGGAAGTAAAGCAAAGATCCACAGATTCTAAGTCTATGACGTCCTGGATATATATAATTTGAATGTACCCACTAAGCAATTATTGACCTATTGATAAAAATCTATTTAATTCTCAAATAAGTAATTATAATAACACCAAATACCCCTATGGTATTTCATTGTGGTAGTGTTGGTAAGTTTTTAGACTTGTTGCCACATCACAACCATTCTTAGGGATATGCTAATCACTCCTCGGACCATCATAGTTGATCAGGCTATGCCACTCCCAAGACTGACCATACATCCCCAAGCTTACTTGTGATATCCAACAATCATTACTTTTGTTTTGTTCTAGAATGATGCTGACCTTAATATGGATGCATGCATGTATACTTTTAACAAGAAACTATTTATTTCTAAAAGTATAGTTGTTTTGAAAACTTTAAATCAGAGACCTTAGTCCCAATGCATTTATAGTTTGTATATCTTATGTGGTTCGATATACTTAGTTCACTATAAACAATGCTCTGATACTAATCAGTCACACCCCCAAACCAAGGATGGCGGAAATGTCCGGGGGTGGAGGACTTCATGTACAGTATCACAACAATGTGTATAATAGTGCTCAAAGTAGATACAACCATAATAAATATAATTGAAAAATTTACACCAAAGTATATGTTTACATGTTCCAAAATCAATTACATTATGATGAAAAAATAAGTTGTTGACGACTTAACGTCCCATCCTCAAAGCGCTGAAGTTTTCCTGTTTCACTGATTTCCTGAGAATACAAGTAGTTTTCAAAAAGTGTCAACAATTAAGTTGGTGAGTTCATAAGGATTTTGTTTTAAAATGAAACCGTTTTCCTTGTAAAAGTAGCAAAGTATGTTTCCAGAAAATCCAATATTTTCTCATTATGTGTGGAATGAATGCTTCTATGTTAGGCAATAATAAATCCTAGAAAGACTCGTAGATTCCTTCTATAATCACTCAGCGTATATAAATTATATAAAAATTTACTTAAATAAACCGTTGAATATAATGGGTCTGCCTCAGGTCCACAACCAAACAAGGAACAGGAGATAAGGCGGGCCCACCAATTCTAAGTCGATCGTGACTAGATTCTTATATAACTCTAGCATATACACTTAACAGTTATAACTGAAGTCTAACAATCCTAGATGAAACCAGTACTTTGTATCTGTACCCCTTTTCGTATAAAACTGGTACTTTGTATTTGTACCCCTTTTCGTATAAAACTGGTACTTTGTATTTGTACCCCTTTTTGTATAAAAACCCGGCACTTTGTATTTGTACCCCTTTTTGTATATAAATCCGGCACTTTGTATTTGTACCCCTTTTTGTATAAAAACCCGATACTTTGTATTTATACCCCTATTTGTATAAAAACCCGACACTTTGTATTTGTACCCCTTTTTGTATATAAAAACCTGACACTTTGTATTTGTACCCCTTTTTGTATAAAAACCCGGCACTTTGTATTTGTACCCCTTTTGTATATAAAAAACCCGACACTTTGTATTTGTACCCCTTTTGTGTATAAAACCCTTTTGTAACGTAAATTATCATAAACTATACCTATTATAGTTTATCAAAATGTTTGGAATGTATATGCAACCTAACTATACTTATTATAGTTTAGTATGTTTATTTGTGGTGTTTAAGAACCCTTTCTATGTAAGTCAAATGTATAGTACAATATAGCTATGTTTATCCTGCTTTGTTTTGTACTAATGGTTATGATGGAGGATTCTTATAAATTCAGTGAGTGTTTTTGTATTATATAACTGTACCACTATGATAAATACTTGTAATATATGAAGTTATTAAAGATTTAACACTTTGCTCGACATGTTACAAAGTGTTTTGAAAGTTATAAGCTGTTAACTAACTCTAACCTTTCTGCGCTGTTTTAGAAACATCATAGAAAAATCATACGAAGTCGAAAGCTAAATCCGTAAATTCTGAAAGTTCCCAAAATGTGTCTAGTTTACTCATAATTTTTATCATAATTTTTAATGACCTCCAACTCAGGTGAAAAAGTCCATAATCACAGACTGGTCCGGATTGGTGTTTGAAAAGATAGGCAGTTTTGTAAAAATTGCCATAAAGTGTAGAAAAATCGTATGGAGATGTGCAAGTAGTCATTTTAAAGCTAACAACTTGAACTATTTGAAACTAATACAGTTTTGATAACTAAAATGTTTAAGTTATCCAAAACAGTCCATGAATGGAGTTGAACATTTCTGGTGAAGGCTGTTAGAATAATTTAGTTATGTTCTTGGTGTTTTAACATGCATTCCCCTCTAAAAACTTGAGAAAACATTAAAATGTAGGGGTATGAACTCACCTTGAGTGATTTCAGTAGATGGATGATGGAGAAAAGAAGTGTTCAATTCAAGAACACTTGGGAAATGCTTGAAGATTTGAGTATGACGATATTTGTGTAAGCAATCTATGATTTGAGTAGAAGGAAGTGAAATAATCATAGAGAGGATGAATTATACTTACCAAGAGTGTGAGAAAGCTTGATAATCAGCCTTGAATCTCGAATTTGATAGAGAAAGTTTGAGAGAAAAGTGGAGTTGGATCCTTGGTAAAATGAGAGCAAATGAGAGAAGTGATGAGAGAGGATGGGTTGCTCCAGCTCTAAGAACGTGGGGATGGCTAATAATTGAGTGGAAAGGACATTGAAGTGACCTAGGTAAGGTGGGAAGGTGTGGCTGGTCATAGAGTAGGTGTGGGGGTGGTTGCTTGTTTCATAAGGTAAAGCAAAGTCGACACTCAACCTTTGTACTTCACCCACTCTTCTTGGATAAGGTTTATTCTAAAAAAACGTGATTAATCATTAATTTAGGGGTCTTATATGTTAAAATAAAGTTGTGTGAAAATCTCGTGTTAAAACAATTAAAAACGGGCCTAAAACGCAAAATTAGACGAAAACCAGGAGAAAAGAAGCTTCCCAGCAAGACTTGTCGGTCCTGGCCGAGGTTCAGTCCTCCTGAGGCTGGGCGAGAAGCGAAGCGGATCAGATCAGCAAGCGAGGGTCATGTTCGGTCTGAAGGGTTAGAAGCGAGGTAGACCGAAGTGAACAGTACCTTCAGGTTCTGGTGTGTGTGTGTGTGTGTGCGAGGTTCGGTCATGAGAGGACCCTTCGGGCTCGGTGCTGAGAAGGCTCTCGGGTTCGGCTCTTCCAGCTCCGGTTCTTAGCAGGTTCGGTCCCTATAGGGACCTTCGGTTCTAAGAGGACTTGTGGCCCTAAGAGGGGTTTCGGGTCCTTAAGAGGGGTTTCGAGTCTTCAAGCCTATTTTACTCGTTTTTACCCCGTTTCAAGCCGTTTTTGACCCGGTTAAGGGTCAGAATGACCCGAATGACTTCAAAGAGTTACAGAAACTTTTGAGAGAGATTTGGGAGAGATTTCACATTCTTGGAGAGATTTCTCATACAAAGAGAGATTTGGGAGAGATTTTACATTCTTGGAGATTCTCATACAAAGAGAGATTTGGGAGAGATTTCACATTCTTGGAGAGTTTTGGGAGAGATTCTCGATTAAAGTGAGATAAAGTGAAAAGGACTGAGAGACGTTTCGTTTGTCACCTTTTTGAGTGTCTAGCTTCGCAATGCAAGGTCCGTAAACCCTGTTAAGCCTTGTTTAAGGATCTTACACACTCTCGATGAGTATGCAACATTGTTTTATCGGTTTGGCTCGTCACTTACCACAGTTTTAGGTTAAGGAAGTCTAGATGTACGTACTTTTCGATTTAAGATCTCTCATCAGAATAGCGAGTTGTTTAGTAATTACATAATGTAAGCCCTAGTACACCAGGGTTAATTGAGTTGACTGATTTGACTTGTTGACTTTCTTTGACTTTGAATTAACCAGAATTTGGCGGTTATCACAAGGCAAGTTGGTTGAAGAACTTCATTGGAGATCTTGGAGTAGTCCCAACCATTCAGAAACCAATGGAACTTTTTTGTAATGGCTTTGACTAAAGAATTGAGTAACCATGGGAAGTCAAGACATATTGATAGGATGTATCATTATATCAGACATAGAGTAGAAAAAGTTCACCTCATTGTGAAGAGGGTATCATCATAAGAGAATCTTACAGATCCCATGACGTAGGATTTAAATGGGGTTAAGCATAATTAGCATGCTAGAAGCATTGGATTGAGAGATGACATTAGTTTTAGAAGTTAGATGGTTATTTCGAAACTTGTAACAAAATAAATGTAATTGATTTTGGTGATGAAATAATAGAGATTATTTATGAGTTTGTTTACTGCATTTGTCAATTATTTATTATTTTGTTTCATATTGCATGTTTTACTTCCCGAATAATTTGATTATTCAAATTCGATAATCGCTCATACTTTAGGAAGTAAGTAGTGAATAAGTTGCCGACCATTCCTTGACAACTTTGTTATTGTTTTCATTGATGACATTCTAGTTTATTCTCAAAGCAAAGAAGAGCATGGCCAACATCTCCGACAAATCCTTGAAACCCTACGAACTGAGAAGCTATACACAAAACTCTCAAAGTGTGAGTTCTGGCTCCGTAACGTGAACTTTTTGGGTCATGTTGTTAGTCAGGAAGGAATACATGTGGATCCTTCTAAGGTCAAAGCCATCGAAGGATGGGCAATCCCAACGACGCCCACAGAAATTCGCCAATTCTTGGGTCTAGTAGGTTACTACATGAGGTTCATTCCAAACTTCTCTAAGACCACCAAGCCACTTACCTCACTTACACAAAAGGGCGTACCATTCGAATGGACGAACAAGCAAGAAGCTGCATCCCGAACTCTGAAGCAAGCACTCTGCAGTGCCCCGGTACTATCACTACCATAGGGAATGAAAGATTTCATAGTCTACTATGACGCATCAAATCAGGGTTTAGGTTGCGTTCTCATGCAGCGTGGAAAGGTGATAGCTTACACGTCCCGACAACTAAATACACACGAAGTGGACCATACAACCCATGATCTGGAATTGGGAGCAGTGGTCTTCGCCCTGAAAATTTGGAGGCACTACCTTTATGATACGAAGTGCACCATATTCACGGACCACAAGAGTCTCCAGCACATCTTGAATCAAAAAGAGCTGAATATGAGGCAACAAAGATGGGTTGAACTATTAAACGATTATGAGTGTAAAATCAAGTACCACCCAGGCAAGGCTAACATAGTAGTTGATGCCTTAAGTCGGACAGAGTACTCTAATCGTCGTGTGAAAACTCTCACAATAACCATCCAATCTCATCTAACCACTCAGATCAGGGCAGCACAGTCAGATTCCATAAAGGCGGAAAACAAAACAAGCGAAGCGTTAAGCGGAATGGAGAAGAATCTCGAGGTTAAAGAGGGTGGAGTATATTATTTCATGAACCGTATTTGGGTCCCTAAACATGGAGGATTTAGGGAGGTAGTCATGAATGAAGCTCACAAGACGCAATACTCCATCCATACGGGTTCGGAAAAAATGTACTTGGATGTTAAACAACATTATTGGTGGCCTAAAATGAAGGCAGAGATTACCACCTATGTTAGCGAATGCCTTACTTGCGTCAAAGTAAAGGTAGAATACCAGAAGCCCTCGTCGTCAGATGGATTGGACAATAATTAGTAATTCCCGAGGGGAAATGGGAAAGGATTACCATGGATTTTTTGACCAAGTTACCCAAGTCGTCAGATGGATTGGACACTATATGGGTTATAGTTAACAGACTTATGAAATCCGCTCACTCCCTGCCAATAAAAGAATCCTACAAGATGGAGAAATTACCAAGAATATACATTCGAGAAATCGTGAGACTCCATGGAGTGCCAGTGTCTATTATCTCAGATAGAGATAGTAGATTCACTTCACGTTTTTGGCAATCACTTCTGAAAGCACTGGGAACCCATCTCGACATGAGCACTGCTTATCACCCACAAACGGATGGTCAAAGCGAACGAACCATTCAGACGCTTGAAGACATGCTTCGCGCATGTGTGATAGACTTTGGGAAGTCTTGGGATACCCACTTACCCTTAGTTGAATTCTCATACAACAACAGTTACCATTTGAGCATAAAAGTTGCTCCTTTCGAGGCTCTGTATGGATGTAAGTGTAGATCACCGTTGTGTTGGGCTGAGGTAGGAGAGACCCAGATAGCGAGAGAACTAACATCAGACAAGACGTTAACGGGACCGGAGATCATAAATGAAACCACAGAAAAGATAGTTCAAATCAGAGCTCGACTACAAGCATCATGCGACCGACAAAAGAGCTACGCTGATAAACGGCAAAAGCCCTTGGAGTTTCAGGTTGGGAATCGAGTGCTGTTAAAAGTTTCTCCCTGGAAAGGAGTAATTCATTTTGGAAAGCGGGGAAAATTGAATCCATGATACATTAGACCTTTCGAGATTCTTGCCCGAATTGGTCCTATAGCGTACAGATTGTAGCTACCCGCTGAGCTCAGCAGCGTACACCCCGTATTCCATGTTTCCAACCTAAAGAAGTGCTTATCCGATGAAACTCTTGTCATTCCCCTTAATGAAATTGAAATCAACGAGAATCTCCTGTTCGTGGAGGAACCAGTCGAAATCATGGACAGGGAGGTGAAGCGTATCAAGCAAAGTCGCATTGCGATTGTGAAGGTACGGTGGAACGTGGAGCGTGGGCCAGAATTCACATGGGAATGCGAAGACCAGATGAAGCAGAAGTAACCTCACCTATTCTCGCATTCTCAAATCTAGCTTTCAAAAGAATTTCGGGACGAAATTCCCTTTAACGGGGGGATGATGTCACAACTAGGAAATTCGATGCCTTGTAAACATGGAACAATGATAACAAATGTGAACCAACAATGTGAAAGCATGTAAGATGCTTATTTCCAATAACAACAAACTTCAATCAAAACCTTCATACAAGCACTGCAAATAGTCAACAAAGAATTGGAAACCCTAGAAATCCCGGTTTAACTCCATTCTGGACTAGGATTTCCTTATTGGACCCAATGGGCTAATAAGCTTCCAATTTGACTATCATGAACCTAGAACTCTCAAATGGGCCCTAATTGGACTCATATACATGAACCATAATACTTTTGGGCCTTAGGAGCCCAAAATACACTAGGTTAACTTAAATGGGCCTTAATGGGTCACAACCAAATAAATTTAGCCATATTAGGTCATAAAAATTACACTTTGATTTTTTTGGGCCCAAACATCATCTAAGTGAGTCATAATATGGGCTAAACACTCAAAAGCCCAAATTTTCTCTTTTCCCTCTCCATTTTCGGCCCAAGCCCACAAAGAAAGAAAGAGATGACTTTATGGTGCCAACTTATTTTTATTTAGTGGACTTCCATGCATACTCTCATACTTCCATGCACCTATCTCATCACTCACTCTCTCTTCTCTCCTCTCTTTCTTCCTCTCCGCCAAACCCAAACACTCACACACACACTTCACTCAAAATTCTCTAAAAGAAACTCTCTCCACTCATCTCTAAATTTTCGAGATTTAAGAGACTTTCAAAGAGATTCTTCCACAAAAATCATCATCCAAGGTAATTTGATGTTTGATCCATGCTTTAACTCAAATCTTTTCATCAAAAAATCATCTCTTAATCCATTCAAATTCATGATCTTGCATCTTAGAACACACTAAGTTCGAGATCCATCCAAGAAACTTGCTAGGGCCGAAAATAGCACCAAAGTTCTCCCAATCTTCTTCAAAATCGAAACTACAACTCAAGGTGAGTTTCATACCCCTTTCTTTTCGGTTTTCATGAGTTTTATGGGGGAGAATACAAGAAAATTTGTAGATCTATTTGTATGTGTATGCTATGTGTGATTTTATGCATGTATGTGTGTGATTTCATGTGTTTTTGTGATGAATATGTTAACAAAAGGGGTGTAAACCCGAGATCTATGACATGAGAAAGGAAACAAACATAATCTAAGCTATTTTATACCAAACAAGTCAAGAATGATAGCTTATAAGGTTATGATGAACATATTCTCACATAAAACCCATTTTAGGGTTTTAAATTATCAAAAATACAAAACTTGGGTTACAAATCGACAAGTCACGGTTTCTTGAGGGTCCAAAGGGTCAAAACAGTTTCTATAATCATTTTTCTGAATAATAAAATTTTTAAGGGACTTAAAATGTAAATTTTTAGCTTAATGGGCTAATTTTGGGCTTTTCGGCCCAATAAGCCTCAAAATGCGAAAAATGATAAATTTTAGGGGCTGAAATGAAATTTTTGGTAAAACAGGGGGTAATTAGCATAACAAAATATTTTAAGGGTCAAAAATGCTTTTCACTGTAAAAAATGACCAAAAATGCAAAGTTTTTAGATTTTGGGCCAAAACTGTAAAAGTTGTGAAAAATGGGGTTCTAACCGAGAATCACCGTTCTGGGAGGGCTGAAGCTGTCCACAAAATAAATTTTGGGTTAAAATTGTGTTTTCATCAAATAAATGATACAAAAGTGTCAAGAAAATGTTTTAAGGACTAAAAATGAAATTCTTTTATATAAAAGGACCAACAGTGTTATTTTTATAAAAGAAGGGTAGTGAAAAGGTCAAATCCCACTTTTAAACAAATTAAGTCATTAATACAAAATACAAGATCAACGACTACCGAAGAAACGAAAAAAAATACACTTTCAACAACAAATATCGTTACAAACGAAGTGATTCGGTCTCGAATCAATACAAAACAACTAGCGTTGAACCAAACCATCTAAATAAATATGCGATAACTACGATGAGAAAACTTACAAACCTTGGGCTTGGAAGTTTCAAATCATGCTTGTTGGGCCTTGCTAGTCCATTAACATGATCTTTGGGCCTAAAGGGAATATGTTTATGTGCTATTGGGCCTCCTATGACCCGATTTCATGTAAAAGGACTTCAATGGCTCTAATGTGCTATTGGGCCCTAGTGGCCCATTAGCATTGCTAGTGAGGTCAAGAAATCAAATGCGAGTTGGGCCAATGTGCCTTTCGCATTCCCGACAGCCTAAAATAACTCACAGAAATAACGGGACTTTGTACTCCCCTTTTCCTCGTTTGTTATGCTTACGAGTAACCAAGGTAAACAGATTCAGGATGTTAATCAAGAGTAATCATGCTTGTTGGATTAAGTGAGTAGTAACGAGTGGCGCCTTTAAGGATTTATCGAAATCCGTAGTTATGAACTAGTCATTTTCTAATGCGTGATTATAACAGCTCACAAACCCTAATTAATCCAACGCCACCCGAGTAATCAAAATCATTCGGCGTGACGGTATAACAACTGAGAAATCACTGTATTTTATGTATTGGGAAAACGTCGGGTTTTCCTAGAAAGTTCAACATCCTCACTAGCGCGATTAACACTAAAGTTGAACAATTATACATGTTTTGAAAATCAACAAGTATTTATTCAGGATCTTCACACTTTTTATAAACAATGATCTTTTCAGAAAATATCGGATTTTATGGGTTTTACAAACTACACCAAATCATTTTATCACCACATTGCCTATGAACTCACCAACATTTCATATCTTGACGTTTTTCAAATTAACTTGTATTCTTAGGTAACAGGTAAACCGAAGAATAAGTACCAAGTAATGTCTGGGTGTTTTGCTTATGATATCTATCAGATAATCTATGTTATGAATTTGAAATGTTCAAATCAATGTATTGGATGTAAACAATATCAGTTGTAAAATTTTAATGCATGGTGATGATTTATGTTAAGATTCATGTATATTCATTGTAATGGTATTCAATTTAAGTCACAAGAGCCCTCGGACGTTCCGCTGTCTGGTTCGGGGGTGTGACATGTACCTTTCGATTTTCTTTCCCTCAGTGGGAACCGTGTTGGAACAGAGGGCCACCAGTTCACTGAAATTAGCGATATACGCGACTATGTCAAAGCCCCTCATGGTTAGGCTCCACAGCTCCTGTTCCAACTTCTGGATCTTGTCGCTCGGGCAGTACTCCTCAATCATGAAGTCTTTCATAGTTTCCCAGCCCATGTCATTTTCTACTATGAGAATTAGTGACTTGACATGGCCATTCCACCATGTCAGGGCTTTCTCTTCGAAGGTGCACGCAACAAAATTAACTTTGCTCGCCGCAGGGCAGGAGTAAATCTCGAAGATTGACTCCATCTTCTTGAAGTTCTATGACTTCATCTCGTGAGGCAGCTAGTTGTTGTTGCAGAGTCTCATTAGTCCTTCTGGTTCTTTCCATCGCCTCTTCGAGATGGCGAATGCAGACCGTGTTGACACCCGTGTTGGCATCAATCTCCACTACTCGGATGATGGCTGCCCGACCTTGCTCTACATTCCGAGCAATCCTACGGACCATGATGGGTAGGGCTCGATCAACCAAGCCACCCTCGCTTATGTTGTAGAATCTTCGGTCCCCGTTTTAGGGTAAGGGTTGACTCTGTTCGTCGCTCCAGCGATTCAAGTTTGTTGCCCACAAGGTTGTGGGACCCTGAAACGCTAGTCGGGGGTTGTTAATTGGGGATTGACCTACTTCGGGTAGGTTGTTGACTTCAGGCTCGGAGTCAAATCCATCTGAGAAGCCTTCTGCATGATAATCATCCAAAGGGATTTGATGCTCATCCTCAGGCTCTGCTTCAAGCCATCCAACATTGCCGTGGGATGGAAAGTACGGGTCGCCA
This sequence comes from Lactuca saligna, assembly GCF_052625555.1. Taxonomy (NCBI): domain Eukaryota; kingdom Viridiplantae; phylum Streptophyta; class Magnoliopsida; order Asterales; family Asteraceae; genus Lactuca; species Lactuca saligna. The sequence continues at coordinate 240,179,976 of NC_136420.1, read as the reverse complement.
AGATGATGGAATCCAGCCATGATATCTACGCGAGAAAAGGGGTATAAGAATCTTATATAAATTAGCCGTACTACCTAAGATAATTATAAGATGATCTTTATCAGTTATGTCAATACTTGTGTAGTGTATACCATTTGTATGAAATCAAAGCAGGATAGACCTTCGATTAAGTGGTCCTAACTCCAAATCCACAACCAAACAAGGAACAGGAAGTAAAGCAGAGATCACAGATTCTGAGTCTATAACACCTAAATTTCATATAACCTTAGCGTATCCACTTAACGACTATATACCTACTTAATAGAGACCTTTTTAGTTCTTAGATAAGTAATTATGGTAACACAAAATACTCCTATAGTATTTTTAAACTTATGTTCTGTTCTAGTGCTTACATTTTAGTAGTGTTGGTAAGTTTTTATACTTGTTGCCATATCACAACCATTCTTAGGCATATGCTAATCACTCCTCGGACCAACATAGTTGATCAGGCTATGCCACTCCCAGGACTGACCATACATCCCCGAGCTTACTTGTGATATTCAACAATAGTAATACTTTCGTATTTGTCATTGTGACACTGATTTTAGTATGAATGCAGGCATGTATACTTAGTTAAACATTTTATTATTTAAAAGTATAGACTCTTGGTCAGAGTGTTTTAATCCTATTTTGTTTATAGTTAGTATATCTTTTCTGGGTTTATATACTATATTCACTATAAACGATGCCCTGATACCAATCTGTCACACCCAAAAATAAGAACGGCGGAAACGTTCTGGGGCGGAGAACGTCATGTATAGTATCACAACACAGTATAATAGTAAACAAGTAAACAACATCATCCATTGCATTAAATATATAATTTTAATACAAGTGTGTTCTGTGGTTTATAAGACACCAAAATATGAATCAAAAATAAAAGATGGGTCTTGTATGCGCTCCATGTTCTCAAAAGCTGGTATCGGTACTTGTCTACTGATGACCTGAGAATACAATTTATTTTGAAAGATTTTATCAGCATTAAAGATGGTGAGTTCATAAGTATTTAGTGACTATGATTGTATCAAAATGTTTGAAACAGTGTTTGAAGTACAAGTTTGTAAACGTTTGTAGTAAATGTATGTGTATGTTTGTAAGTGTTTGTAAAAGTTTCTAACTCCTAGAAAATCCTATATTTTCTACTAAAAGTAGCCTTCTACCAAGGCACAACTGTTTTGTATGTTTGTTTCTTGTAAAAGTGTGTAATTTTCCCAAGTGTAACTATCATTATCAAAATATAGTTTGTACATTAATGTTTAAGTGAAGTGATCACCAAATAAATGTAAAGGGTAAATAAATGTAGTATTGTAGTGTTGTATTATAGGAACTACTGTTGTACTAACTACCTTAAACCGGATTTTTATTAAGGCATCATGTGATTCATTGTACCATACTATTGACTATGAACACGACAATGTAAGTCGTCAAAAGGTATGACATTTGGCACTCGAAGACCTGCAGGTCCCACTGTAGCTAGCAGCAAGGTGTAGAATAGTCAATCCAGTATAGATCTATACACAAACTCACGCACTCCCTCCAGGAGATCCTGGTTACAACTCGGGCCATAACAATGAAGGCCTACTCCGATTCAGTGGATCACACTTATGTTATACTATACTTGTATATGTAATGTATGTACTTGTGTAATTAATGTATTGTTTCTCATCATAGTATCGTTGTATAAGTTCTCATCATAGTATAAATGTATAAGCTCTCATCATAGTATAGTTGTATAAGTTCTCATCATAGTATAGTAAGTAGGGACTCGTTAATGAACTGACTCTTTGTATTCTTCATTGGACTAGAAGTAGTAAGTAGTATAATCCGAAACTATACCTATTATAGTTTACTAGTAAACTTGTTTGTATGACTAAATGTACTGAACTGAGATAAAAGCCTTTATATCTATACATATATACATAATATATAACTAAGGATTCAATTACACTCGGACAAACAACCGGGTACTTTAAGTCCACAACCAAACGAGGAACAGGAAGTAAAGTGAGTTATCAGTCCTTAGTCCTTCAAACCATATTTATATAAGTATATATGTAGTAGACATAGTTTTAACAATATATAAGAATGAAAACTATAAAAGAAAGGTTTGGTATACAAAAGTGAATTTGATAAATATTTTAACATGTAAAATAGGTTGATAAGCAGTTTGAAGTCATTTGTTTAGTAAAACAATTTAAAGTATGGAAAGTCCATTTGTATGCTAGTTATTAATCACATGTGATTGATCTAATAACTAACATGATTCAACTTGTATTCACCCCCCCCCCCCCATAAAAGTATTTAAAAACATTTCAAAGGTTAATTAAGGGGTATAAACTTACCTGTAGTGAGTGGTTTGTACGGAAGTGTTTGTGACAACCGTCAATTTCCGGTCAAGTCAAAGTCAACTGAAGTCAACAAGTCAAACCGTTCGACTCATTTTGCACGTGGGTACTAGAGTTTATGTTAGGTAAATACTAAACAACTCGCTATTCTAATGAGAGATCATACATCAAAAAGTGCGAACATCTAGATCTCCTTAACCTAAAAACTGTGGTACGTGGCGAGCCAAACCGATAAAACAATGTTGCATACTCATCAGGAGTGTGTAAGATCCTTAAACAAGGCTTAACAGGGTTACGGACCTTGTGTGGCAAAGCCGGACACTCACAAATGCCACATACGAAACCTCTCTCAATCGTTTTCACTCTATCTCTCTCTATTTAGAATCCATCCCAAATCTCTCTAAGTATGTGAAATCTCTCCCAAAACTCTCTTTGTATGAGAAATCTCTCCAAGAATGTGAAATCTCTCCCAAAACTCTCTTTGTATGTGAAATCTCTCCAAGAATGTGAAATCTCTCCCAAATCTCTCTTTGTATGAGAAATCTCTCCAAGAATGTGAAATCTCTCCCAAATCTCTCTTTGTATGAGAAATCTCTCCAAGAATGAGAAATCTCTCCCAAATCTCTCTTTGTATGAGAAATCTCTCCAAGAACGTGAAATCTCTCCCAAATCTCTCTCAAAAGTTCCTTAAACTTTTTATAGTCTTTCGGGACATCCCAACCCTTAACCGGGTAAAAAACGGCTTAAAACATGGGGTAAAAACGAGAAAAACGGACTTCAGGAGCTGAAAGCCCTCTCAAGGAACCGAAACCTCTCAAGGAACTGAAACCTCTCAAGGAGCCGAAACCCTAAGGAGCCGAAGCCCTGAGCAGCCAAAACCCTATGTAGCTGAGACCGAAACCGAGACCTAGAAGCCTCTCAGACCGAATCTAGGAAGAGGCTAAGCCTCTCAGGCCGAAACTAGAATGGGGCGAGGTCTCTCGGGCCGAACCTCACTCTCGGTCCCTGCTTCTCCTCTCGGTCCTTCCATCTCTCCTCTCGGTCCTTCCTTCTCTACTCTCGGTTCCCTTCCCTCTCTCGGTCCTTATTTCTCTCCTCTCGGTTCCTTTCCCTATCTCGGTCCTTCTTTCCTTCTCTTGGTTCCAAGCACCAGAGGACCGAACCTCCGGCAAGAACTTCGGATTTTTGACATTTTTAGCCCATTGTCAATATTTTTCACATTTTGAGCCCGTTTTTCGAGATATTAATGCGGGATTTTCACACAAACTCGTATTTTAACATAATAAACCCTAAATATTCATAATTTAAACATATTTTCATGGAAATTCTTATTTAAATAATAAAATCTAGTGGGTGAATAATTGAGGTGGAGTGTTGACTTTGCTTTACCTTATGACACAAACAACCACTCCCATACCCACTCCATGTCACTATTTACCATCAGCCCTTACCTAGTCACTTCATTGTACTTTTTCCACCTTTTTCCAACCTCACAATTGGTCAAAGGCTAGAAAAGTCTCCTCTCTCCTCACACTTCATCCATTCTCTCACTTTTCCACCAAGAACCACACTCCAAACTCTCTCATGTTTCTCTCTCAAATTCGAGAACTTCAAGGCATACTCCAAGAATTTTCTCCTTCATTTAGTAAGTATCATCATCTCTCTTATGATTATTACACATCATCCTACTCAAAATCATAAATTGCTTACACAAACATCATCACATTCTTGTTAGATCTTCGAATCTTCAAGTGATTCTTCAAGTGTTCTTCAGTTGAACACTTCTCTTCTTCAACACTCATCTACTGAAATCATTCAAGGTGAGTTCATACCCATACATTTTCATGTTTTCCCAAGTTTTCACGGGGGAATACAAGTTAAAACACCAAGAGCATAACTAAACTTTTCTAACAGCCTTCATCAGAAAAGTTCAACTCCATTCACGGACTGTTTTGGGAAACTTAAACATCTTTGTTTTCAAAACTGTACAACGTGCAAGTAGTTCAAGTTCTTAGCTTTAAAATGACTACTTGTACATCTCCATATGATTTTTCTACAATTTATGGTGATTTTTACAGAACTGTCTATCATTTCAAACACCAATCCGGACCAGTATGTGATTATGGACTTTTTCACCCAAGTTGGAGGTCATTAAAAATTATGAGTAAACTAGACACAAGCTTATAAACTCACCAACCTTTGTGTTGACACTTTTTCAAAACTACTTGTATTCTCAGGAATTCAGCGAAACAGGAAATCAACAACATTTTGAGGATGGGACGATAATTCGTCAAACAGTTTATTTTGTATCATAATGTAATTGATTTAAATCATGTAAATATATACTTTGGTGTAACTTTTCAATTATATTTATGATGGTTGTGTTTACTTTGAGCACTATTATACTCGTTGTTGTGATACTCTACATGAAGTCCTCCACCCCCGGACGTTTCCGCCATCCTTGGTTTGGGGGTGTGACAGATTGGTATCAGAGCATTGTTTATAGTGAACTTAGTATATCGAACGACATAAGATATACAAACTATAAATGCAATGGGACTAAGTTCTCTAATTTAAATTTTTCAAAACAACTATACTTTTTGAAATAAATAGTTTCTTATTAAAAGTATACATGCATACATACATACTAAGGTCAGCATCATTCTAGAACAAAACAAAAGTAATGATTGTTGGATATCACAGGTAAACTCGGGGATGTATGGTCAGTCTTGGGAGTGGCATAGCCTGATCAACTATGTTGGTCCGAGGAGTGATTAGCACATGCCCAAGAATAGTTGTGATATGGCAACAAGTCTAAAAATTTACCAACACTACCACAATGAGGACATTAGAACTGAATATGAGTTTAAAATACTATAAGAGTATTTTGTAATATCATAACTTATATGAAAACTAAATAGATCCTTAATAATAGGTCTATAGTCCCTAAGTGGATACTTAAGGTTATGTATAAATTAGAAATCATAGACTTAGAATTTGTGGTCATTACCTTACTTCCTTTTCCTTGTTTGGATGTGGACCTAGGGTGGGATCACTTATTCGAAGGTCTATCATATCTTGATATATGTAATTAGTATGCATTATGTCATTATAGAAGTAACTCATAAGGATCACCCCCCCTATAAGTAATTGATCCTAGAGTTAGATGCCTAGTAATTATCTCTTCCACTCCTATTCTCGCAAGCACATCATAGCAAGATCCTACTTACCGGATGACCCTTAATTTCCTAATCTGAACTTGAGGAATGGTGAATGGTTATGAGAAGAATCAGAAGCGGAATCGGAGGTAATCGATCCTCCATGCATAGCAAGGGTTCCACGAACCGTTTCGACTATATCGAACCTGTGCCCTGTTGGGTAATCATGATCGAGGGTTGAATGTCGACAAATGACAACAACCACAATGTGCAGACCAACGAGGGTGCTATAACCTCGACCACGGGGGACCGACTAACATAGCCCACCCAGCGAAGACCCGATGGATCGCGAACATCGGGGATTAAAACTTGAAGACTACAATCCGAGTTCAGAAAACTGCGTGCTACTACGGACCCTACCATCTCTCGTACCCGTGACTCAGAATTAGACTACTATTCCCGAGACCAACTCTCTTTTTAAGACCTTATCACCACTCATGAAGAGGAAAGAGAGTAATAGGGTAGACACACAGCATTCAAAGAGAGAATGATTACAGCCAAGCATTGATTGGCAAAGCTACAAGATTGCATCGACCTTGCGTCAGGCATCACAAGGGATGGATCGTCGTGAGTAGAGTTCATACCGCTCACCAGACCTGGCAAATTAGCTTCATAAGTGCGCGTTGGTGCTACTTTATTATAGGTAAAAGCACGACACTACAAATTAAGTGGTCATACCAATCGAGAAATCTAGTTACTATCAAAACCCGTCAATGCACAAATGTGAGGTACACCAGCATCGAGGTCAAAATTTTCACTGAAACCATGATTTCGAGAGTCATATTAACGAGATGGGCTTAGGATGTACCTAACAGACTCGAAGGTCTAATTAGCCTTAATTATATAACTAAGCATACATGAATAGGTCATGATAAGGACCTAGCTTGGGTCAAGTATAAGGTTTCACTTGGATACAGAACTACTAAAAATACATTTTACCATATAAAGAACCTCATTATAAATTGTTTTCAGAACACCCTCAACAACCGAATTACGTTACAAATCGATATGAGATAAACTTAGTTAGAAAACTCGCGACATAAATCCATTCTAAAAACTCATTATCGTCTCACCTTTAAACATTTTGTTGAGAAGTTTCTTCTTCATAGACCTATGGAGTGCGAACGTTCACGCACTAATACACCAGGTCCCATCAAAATTCCTCAGCCAAGTGTGTTCGGACAAACACGATTCTAAGATGAGTAAAGCTTAACGCCCATATGAAAACTACTCCTACCTACTGCCATAACTCCATCTTAGGAGCGTTAGCGGAAACACTAGGAATAGTACAGTAATGTGCAATAATTTATATGCGTAAATATAAATTGTAAGGATGCACTTAAGATAATCATTTCCACTAACGAAGTCATTTTTCGTCATGAAACAGAGCTATGTCTTCACCTAGAGACAACCAACCAACTAGCAAGGCGCCAACACTGCAGATAGACGTTGCTACTTTTCAGGCTGCAGTCACGGCAGCCGTGACAGCCGTCATGGCGCAAGTCAATGCTAACAACGTCAGTAGAAGTGGAAGCGGTACTAACAATACAAATTGTGCTAACAATCAGGAACACCAATGGGTGTCTACCAAAGAAAATACCTCAGGCCACAAACCTACGAACAAGAATAGAAAGTTTTGGAACATGAAAGAGCGCCACCAATCTCAAGGATCCACTAAAAGACAACAACCTATGGCCGCCCCTACCATTTCAACAGCAGTCACAACACATGCCTTGACACTAGCTACGGGGTCTGCCACCCAAACGCCGGCCAGACCATATGAGGAATCACTCCCAAAGTGCAACCAAGGTGGATTTCATCACCATGGGGCTTGCCGGAAGCTGCACTGTAAATACTGCAACAGGAAAGGGCATACCATCCGTTTCTGTAAGGCCCCGACCCAGCACCTCCCTTCAATCACCTACACCAAGGTAGACCTAGTATGCTACCCATGCAGTGAAACGGGACACTTCAAGAGAGAATGTCCAATTGAGAAGAATGACGAAGGAACAGGAGGAGTGTGATGAAAATACCAACAGGAGCAGCAAGGGAACCATGTTAGGACTTTTGTAATGTTCCCAACGACAAGAACGTTTAAGTACTATATGTTTGTAATGAATTTGGTACGCTTACTAAAGTAACCGTCTTTCTAAAAAGTAGTTAAAATACTCTCTCTCATACAAATCAAACCAAAGACATTCATATATGACCTTAGGATCATTACTTGTAAGATGTGATGACCTTGTCCATACATCGGGGTTAATTATAATCAAAATATTGAAGTCTTGAAACAAATAATCCCATCCTGACTCCTATTCCAGGTCTAGTAGTAGGAATTGAGTGGGGCCACCCACTCGACGATTTTCACCAACATCAACTTATACACGACGTTCATATACCGCTAGATCGTAAGGAGACATGTCTGGGATCATGATATCAGGTATCATTACTGGCTATCGAAACACACCCACTACCAGTGCTACACACTGTGGTATGAATCATCTACAGTAATCATGACATCAAACAAAATGGAACACACGGAGAAGAAACACGAGATACTCTATCACTTTAGTGATCTCTTCTTACGAATATAACTTATCTCATGTTATCTAAAAAGATATGGTTGTCGTTATCCAATTTTGATTGATGTAGCCCTCATCTTCCCGATTTACCAACTACAAAAGGACCCTTCGCCTAACCCCCCGAATATCAAAACCTTCGTCACTCATAAACATCCAGCATGGACCTCTGGGTCATCTCTCACTATGAAACTCCAAGACCTTTCAGGAATGTCATGCATACAATAGACAAGGTTCAAGCACGGAAGCTTGGGACGGATACAACTAGGTGCGAATCCTGCCATGAACTTCGGGCCAAGGTTGCCCAAAAGGACGAGTGAATGTCCTACCATCCAAAAAGGCCTAGTCGCGTAAACCAAACCCACATGCTTCCTACCGAGCTACAAGAACTGTCATGTCAAACCTGTCGAACCACTCAACAATGAAATTGAAGAACCAAGCTTCTCACCCTAGAAAGCTCTGGTCTAATTCTTGAAATAGAAAGGCAAATTGCTCGTAATTCCATCGACTTCAGAGGCCCGACAATATCTCCAGTAGAAACCTTTACTATCTACCTCACATAGACGAATAGGCCGACCAACCGCAAGGAAGAGGTACCCTTCAGGAATTGGACCTGAGATCTGAATATCACCAGTCGTGAGTATTAAAGAAGGATGCCCGAGGACAATCTTCCAAATTCGATACGGACACCACAAGTCCATAGTGATATCCCTCGGATAGGACCAACCCGCTCGCAGTATTCATGAACTTAATAAATAGGAAATGCTATTCTTACTAAGATCAGTTCGTCATTGTCATTGTAAATGACTTGCTTATCTACCCTCGTAGTAAGAAGGAAACTAAGGAGAACAGCTGCAACGAACCGCAGAAACAATATGATCAAAGAAACCTTACCTGAAGCTCTCTAGATACGAGGTTTGAAATTAAGGAGTCCAACTTCAAAGACACATCATTATCAATGTGGAAATTCTTAAGAACCCTTTTTGAATTGATCAAAACCGTTGAGAAATAGTCAGCACTAAAGACGTCAACAGGAATACGCCAAAATTTTGGGTCTCGCTAACCTACCATCTTAGTTCCTTTGGAACTTCTCATAAATTACGGAACCCCCTTGCGACCTTGACCCTGAAGGGAGCAACCCTTGACTAGGAAGAGAAGCAAGAGGGAGAAACCTTTAGAACTCCAGAATAACAGACCAAATTCCTTTGGAAGCACTCACTCTGGGAAGGCTTACGTACACGTCAGAAAGTGCGGAAAGATAAAACCCTAGATATTTATGCTCTTCGAAATTCTTGCCAGAATCAGCCTTGTAACTCACTACTTCAATCTTCTCCTGCGAGCTTGGTAAAGTACATTCTACCCGACACGTCCTAAACTCACAAAAGTATCTATCCGACGAGACTCTGACAATCCCCCTCGACGAGATCGAGTTCCACAAGAGCCTCACTTTCTTGGAAGAACCGTAGTGACCATGGACCGAGGTCAATCGGATGAAACAACGCCGCTTCCCATTAGTGAAACTTCACTGGAATACTAACCAAGGACCTGGAGTCACTTGGGAGCGCGAGAATCAGTCGATTAGGAAGTAACCCCACTTCTTGGCTTGATTATTCATGCCTACTCCTTGCCTAAATTCAAATTTCGGGACGGAATTCCCTCTAACGGGGGGATGATGTGACAACCGTCAATTTTCAATCAAGTCAAAGTCAACCGAAGTCAACAAGTCAAACCGTTCGACTCATTTTGCACGTGGGTACTAGAGTTTATGTTAGGTAAATACTAAACAACTCGTTATTCTAATGAGAGATCATAAATCAAAAAGTGCGAACATCTAGATCTCCTTAACCTAAAAACTGTGGTACGTGGCAAGCCAAACCGATAAAACAATGTTGCATACTCATCGAGAGTGTGTAAGATCCTTAAACAAGGCTTAACAGGGTTACGGACCTTGCGTAGCGAAGCCGGACACTCACAAATGCCACACACGAAACCTCTCTCAATCGTTTTCACTCTATCTCTCTCTATTTAGAGTCCATCCCAAATCTCTCTAAGTATGTGAAATCTCTCCCAAAACTCTCTTTGTATGAGAAATCTCTCCAAGAATGTGAAATCTCTCCCAAAACTCTCTTTGTATGTGAAATCTCTCCAAGAATGTGAAATCTCTCCCAAATCTCTCTTTGCATGAGAAATCTCTCCAAGAATGTGAAATCTCTCCCAAATCTCTCTTTGTGTGAGAAATCTCTCCAAGAATGTGAAATCTCTCCCAAATCTCTCTTTGTATGAGAAATCTCTCCAAGAACGTGAAATCTCTCCCAAATCACTCTCAAAAGTTCCTTAAACTTTTTATAGTCTTTCGGGCCATCCCAACCCTTAACCGGGTAAAAAACGGCTTAAAACATGGGGTAAAAACGAGAAAAACGGACTTCAGGAGCTGAAAGCCCTCTCAAGGAACCGAAACCTCTCAAGGAACTGAAACCTCTCAAGGAGCCGAAACCCTAAGGAGCCGAAGCCCTGAGCAGCCGAAACCCTATGTAGCCGAGACCGAAACCGAGACCTGGAAGCCTCTCGGACCGAATCTAGGAAGAGGCTAAGCCTCTCAGGCCGAAACTGGAATGGGGCGAGGTCTCTCGGGCCGAACCTCACTCTCGGTCCCTGCTTCTCCTCTCGGTCCTTCCATCTCTCCTCTCGCTTCCTTTCTCCTCATGGTCCTTCCTTCTCTGCTCTCGGTTCCCTTCCCTCTCTCGGTCCTTCTTTCTCTCCTCTCGGTTCCTTTCCCTATCTCGGTCCTTCTTTCCTTCTCTCGGTTCCAAGCACCAGAGGACCAAACCTCCGGCCAGAACTTCGGATTTTTGACAGTTTTAGCCCATTTTCAATATTTTTCACATTTGAGCCTGTTTTTCAAGATATTAACGTGGGATTTTCACTCAAACTCGTATTTTAACATAATAAACCCTAAATATTCATAATTTAAACATATTTTCATGGAAATTCTTATTTAAATAATAAAATCTAGTGGGTGAATAATTGAGGTGGAGTGTTGACTTTGCTTTACCTTATGACACAAGCAACCACTCCCATACCCACTCCATGTCACTATCTACTATCAGCCCTTACCTAGTCACTTCATTGTACTTTTCCCACCTTTTTCCAACCTCACAATTGGTCAAAGGATAGAAAAGTCTCCTCTCTCCTCACACTTCATCCATTCTCTCACTTTTCCACCAAGAACCACACTCCAAACTCTATCATGTTTCTCTCTCAAATTCGAGAACTTCAAGGCATACTCCAAGAATTTTCTCCTTCATTTAGTAAGTATCATCATCTCTCTTATGATTATTACACATCCTCCTACTCAAAATCATAAATTGCTTACACAAACATCATCACATTCTTGTTAGATCTTCGAATCTTCAAGTGATTCTTCAAGTGGTCTTGAGTTGAACACTTCTCTTCTTCAACACTCATCTACTAAAATCATTCAAGGTGAGTTCATACCCATACATTTTCATGTTTTCTCAAGTTTTCACGGGGGAATACAAGTTAAAACACCAGCTTTAAAATGACTACTTGTACATCTCCATATGATTTTTCTACAATTTATGGTGATTTTTACAGAACTGTCTATCATTTCAAACACCAATCCGGACCAGTATGTGATTATGGACTTTTTCACCCAAGTTGGAGGTCATTAAAAATTATGATAAAAATTATGAGTAAACTAGACACATTTTGGGAACTCTCTGAATTTACAGATCTAGTTTTTGACTTCGTATGATTTTTCTATGACTTTTCTAAAACAACGCAGAAAGGTTAAAGTTAGTTAACAGCATAAAAATTTCATAACACTTTGTATTATGTTGAGCAAAGTGTATAACAATAAGTTCTAAATATTAAATGTGTTTCCTTGTTAGTTTATGATCATAAACTAAAACTTAGTCACTCATTATAATATTATTCATTCATTTAGAACACGTATATTAAGCTATAATAAGCATAGTTTATGGATTCATAATACTAATACATTTTCATAAAAGAGTTCTTATATATTACAAACGTTTTAGATCAACTATAATAGGTATAGTTTATGATACATCACATAACACACTCGTACAAAAAGGGTACATTCATACAAAAAGGTTTTACACTCTTGCACACTACACGTAAACTCGTTAACTCAGAATGTGAGACTATCTCTCCCCGTACGTCCGAGTACGGGATCCCTATTCATAACACTAATACATTTTCATAAAAGTGTTCTTATATATTACAAATGTTTTGTATAAACTATAATAGGTATAGTTTATGATACATCACATAACACACTCTTACAAAAAGGGTACATTCATACAAAAAGGTTTTACACTCTCGCACACTACACGTAAACTTGTTAACTCAGAATGTGAGACTATCTCTCCCCGTACGTCCGAGTACGGGATCCGAATTCTTGTAAGTTATAACCGAAATCTCTTGTAGGGAGAGCGTGATAATTGTGTGTAGATCTATATTGGGGTTGACCTCCCACACCTCGCTGTTAGCTACAGCCGGACCGGCAGGTTTGCGGGTGACAAGAGTCATAGGATTAGGGCGTCTAAAAGACGTTGTGCAGGTTACCTCTAGTCATAATATGGTTATAGCGACTCACATAGGGAGCTAACAATACATAAAGTTTACGGGATTTTTATAAAACAAAAGGGGTTTTATGTCGATTTAAAATCACTTTTATATCAATAAATACAGATATTACTGTACACTCTCGGTTTAGGTATTTATGACTACACATCATTTGAAACCACTCTTATATCTTTAAGTATGACAAATACTTGTTCATTTTCGGTCCTGGTATTTAGGACCACATAACTTTTATAAGGAAAATATTGGATTTTTCTTGGTAACATACATCTCTATACAAAGATCGATTTTTAAACTCTTACTGTAAAAAGCTTATGAACTCACCAACCTTTGTGTTGACACTTTTCAAAACTACTTGTATTCTTAGGAATTCAGCGAAACAGGAAATCAACAACATTTTGAGGATGGGACGATAATTCGTCAAACAGTTCATTTTGTATCATAATGTAATTGATTTAAATCATGTAAATATATACTTTGGTGTAACTTTTCAATTATATTTATGATGGTTGTGTTTACTTTGATCACTGTTATACTCGTTGTTGTGATACTCTACATGAAGTCCTCCACCCCCGGACGTTTCCGCCATCCTTGGTTTGGGGTGTGACAGTGTTGGACAAGGTGCTTGGTGTCAAGTGAAGACTTGAACACACACAATGATCCTAGTTAACATATGATAAGACATATATGTATCTAATTTGTCATTAAACAACTAATTAATCAAGTTAAGACACCCTAGGACATGGAAACACTTTGATTCAAGTGTTATAGGTACCAAATGGTTGCATCTAAGGGTTGTATGGCATGACATTAGAGTTTATGGCCCAAGAACCACTCCTTATGGAGTTTACGGCCCATGGTCATTTCCCCATGAGTTTATGGCCATAAACTCATGGCACTAAGTGCCATTTGGTGTTTTGAGGTCATATAAGTCAAGATTGAGCATCCATTGATCAAGTCCAAGCCTTAGGAAGCATTAGGGGCACAATATCATTACTTTGTAGAGTTTACGGCCTAAGGACCATATCCTTATGTGTTTACGGCTGTAAACTCTTATGGGTAAATGTTTTATTTGTTGTTTATGGTCTTAAACCCTTCTAGGAAGGATGAAGACTAGCATCCAAGTCTTAGGAAGGGACTAGGGTCCATTTAACCCCACCTAGAAGGGTTTACGGCTCAAGAACATCCCTTGTCCGTAAACTCCTTTGATCTTATGTTCCTTAGTGTTTTCCAAGTGTAAAAAAGTTCATATTAAGCAAACAAGAAGGTATAGCAAGTGTACTTACAAGATAGAGGCTTGATTTTGTGTTTAAGGTCCAAGAACACTAGTGTGTGTTCTTGATGTTTTGAAGAACAACTGAAGATCTAAGTGAAAATCAATAATGAATGGATGAAATGATGTGTAACAACTAGATGTTAGGTTATAACAACATATCAAGTCAAGAAACACTTACGTTTTCAGGAGATCGGGTGAAGAACGGGATGCCACTTGAGAGAGAATGGGGAGTGTTCTTGAGAGTAGAAGTGAGAAATTAAGGAATTGGGGAGTAAAATCATGCCTAAGGCATGAGTTCACGGCCACATAAGAGTTTACGGCCCAAACTCCAAAATTTTTTCCGTGAACTCTTTATTAAGGTGATATGTGTGGGTTTGCTACTCCAAGACTCGAGAAAGTACTTCCTTTCATTCGTTCGTTTGAAGAATAAATACTAAAAACACCTAAAACGAACTTTAAACTGGCTAACAATTATCAGAAATGTATTTGACTTTTAATTGAAGTGCTTGACCAAAGAGTTTGTACGAATGAAAATTTCGAGTTGTCACACATATAAACATAAAACAACATTTGTTTTTCTAAGAAAATTGTAGGTGACGAAAAATGCATGTAAACTTTTGTCACAAAAATAACAATTATAAAATTGTCAAAGAAAATATGTATGAACTCATTTTTATACAAAAATAAGTTATCCATATTCTCAAAAAAAATAAGAATTCCAAAAATCATAAAATCTAACAGAACTTGCAAGGTAGTTATTGATACCAATTGTTGGGTTTTAGTTCAATAATTGTTTCAAAAAAAGATAATTTAGCAATAGTATGCTTGAATATTTCAACAAATATAAACAATTTATAACCCACCAAGGCAGTGGCAGACCTAAGTCGAGCCCCGGGGGGGGGGGGGGGGGGGGGGGGGGGGTTCCCGGGCCACTGCTTCGATTCTGGCACATAGTGTAATTTTTTTTCTAATGTTTTTTATATTAGGTGCACCTGCTTAAAATACGAGGGCCGCTATTAAGTTAGATTTTTTCGGAATTTTTTTTTAGTGTCACCCCTACTAAAACGTTCTGCGTCCGCCACTGCACCGATGATCATCTTGCAAGGAATGGAAAGATAAAACACCAACCATAGAATAGATGAAAAAATAACAACCTTTGTTGTTCTTTGGGTCCTCAAGGGAAGATTTGAAGTTGATAAAGAATATGAAACCTTTGAGATATCAACGATGATCCAACTTGATACAAAGATGCTAGTCTTTATGTGAAACTCTTAAACTTGAAAGTAACCAATCTTCTAACACTCAAAGCAACAGAGAAAGAAAGAGAGGGAAGAACTTAGAAGGTTATAGTTTTTTTGTCTCCAAGAGTGACCAAAAAATGAAGGCCTCATGTGTTGTCTTAAAGTTGAATCAATATCCTTTAGTCTTTAACCTTTTGAACACTTTGATCACAAAACAAACATCTCTCCCATACATGCAAGTTATGCTTGTTACTTTTGATTAAATAAATAACAAATCCATAACCACTATTTCCCTCCTCATTCATGACAACAAGAAGAAAAAAAGAGGATTTTATAAATTTTATAAACAAGTTTATAAAATATAGATTTTAACTTTTTGGTAAAAGGCAAAATGATTTATCTAGTCCATAATGTTGTGCATAACTTATTAATTGATACCATATGATTTAATGTGTTACTGTTCATTACAAAATTATTATTTTCATGAAATAAATAATTTCCATTTAATTTTAAGAGTTTATGAATATTTATTAAAATCAATTTCTAATTTCTAAAAAATAATCAATCATATCAACTTATTGTTCGTGTGACCCTTAAGATCATATGTTAATTGTCAATATCATTTTAGTATGATTCTTGAACATACAAGACCTTTCATAATGGTCAAAACTTCTATATATGGCTTATGAACATTCATTTAAGATTTTGTGAAGTTCCAACAGTTTGATCTATGGTCGTCATCCATACACTGATGTAAAGTATTCAAAAACAAAAATTACAAATATTCTTTTTGGTCTCAAACTCTTCAAGTATTGCATTTTAGGGTTTAGAGTTCCCCTAGAACGAATATGGTGATGAAAAAGATTTTATTCTTGTTTTTTAACCCTAATACGGGTTCATTTCAGCAAATTTAACCCAAATGGTCCATAAGTTTCAAAAACTCTAACATTTTAAGTTTCAAAGGTATCCCTTTCTACCCCTCGTGTCGATGTCTATTTCATTTTAGTTTCTTCATTTTTAAAATCATTTTAGTTATATCAAATAATTAAAATACGAAAATAATAACAAAATGAAGAACAAGATGTTACTATTTTGTCAGCTTAGAGTCTCAAACGGTATAAATTGTTTTGTTGTTGATATCCACCAAGACGTAATTAGGAGTCGCTACATTTTGCAAGATTTATTGGTTGGGAACACAAGAGCTAACTAATTTGATAAATTATGCTATAATAAGTTATTGGCTATCAATAATTATTTCATCAACATCATCTTTGGTTTTAAATATTACAAATGGTATCATAGTAGATTTACACCTAAGACGTAAGACTCTCCACATCGTTCTTGCAAATGAAAATTGCAAGTCCACATAAATATATTTCAAATCCACCTAAGCTCTTGTCTTTAAAATCTGAAAGTCTTGCAAAGGCATATGGTCCCACAGTTTACTTAAAAATCTAATGTGTTTGGTTTTATATGAAATATTTTACTATTAAAAAATTAAACCTATTTATTATTTACAAATTAGATTTATGTATATAATAATTGCATTAACTTGTATTATATAAATACTTATCTATTAAAAACTCTTCAATTTATATGTCAGTAATAAACTTTTAATTTAATATTAACTAATACAAAATATAAATATTTTAGATATATATTAAAAAATACAAATTTGTTGAGTGTTATTGAATTGATGTAAAAGTTATTGTAAAAGCTGATGTGGTACATTTGAAAAACTATGTGTTAGAGTTTCCACATCGGTCTGTCAACACTCTTACAAAGAACAAATGAAATGCCACATGTGTATTCTTCTTTCAAACTGTGAAAACCTTTCGAAAAGCTATGTGGTCCCACAATTTATTAAATCTCTAATTTCATAGCATTTGTATTGCACTAATTAATATATATATATATATATATATATATATATATATATATATATATATATATATATATATATATATATATAAACATTGTTTATTTTGTTTTCCAATTTTCATTTTATTTATGTTTACGTTAACTTCAATTTTAAATTTAATTATTATTTAATAAACAAATAGTGATAAGTATAGTTTATTTAAAAAAATACAATTGTAAACATTAAAGTAGAATGAATACAACTATTTAAATCTAAACGTAGACCATAAAATTCATAAAAATGCATGAACGGGTTGTACCAGTGGTAGAACCGATTGAACCTAGAACAGGTCATCAGATCGGTTCAACTAAAAAATCGATTTTTAAAACAATGACATATACCTCATTTCTCAATTAACAAATATTAATAACTATTATTTATTTAATATATAAATGATTATAAACATATTAAATTAAAAGAAATACAATTATTTAAACGTAATTGATAGAGTGCATAAAACTGACATCATTTTCCGTTTAATAACATATCGAGTTGCATTTCATACAACTTTCTTTGTTGTTCTGACAATGTTGATGGATCAATTTCTAATAATTTCATCGCTAATTTACACTTTTGACGTCCATCTTTTTTCATATCGTGGTCTTTCAAAGTTGTTGTGTATTCTTTCATTATGATCATTTTTTCCATCTCAATATTAATTTGGGTGTGCATCGTAGCTTGTATACTTTCAAGAGAGGTGCTTGACATTGGTGTTTGTTTTCCTTTACCTTTAGAAGCTTTTCTTCCCAGTGGACGAGGATTTGATATTGAATCATTAACTGATATGTTTGTATTTGAGGATGATAACGTGTATTCGCCGGATATATTATTTTTAGTCCTCTTTGGCCCAATAGATCCCATTTTGTTGGCATCTCTTTTTCTTTCTTGTATATTGGTACATCATTTCTCCTCATCACGTAATGTCATCCGAGCGTACAAAAGGTGAAATCAAAACTCTCTGATGAAATATATAATGCTAGAGCCCTATTTTTTGTTTTTTGTTTTTTTGTCTTCTTCAATTAAGCCACTTTCATGCCTATGTTAGATTTGTTCATAACATCCAACAAACTTAGAAACAGCATGATTCAGTCTGCTCCAACGATTCTGAAGTGTCTGACTATTCCTCCTGGGTACTTTTATTACGATACATATCATAATATTCGGCTACACGACGCCAGAAGTCTAGTCTATGTTGATCAGTACCAATTGTTTTCATCTTTGCCTATGTTAAGTCACAATTCGTATATTCATCAATTTGATTATACAGATAATGATATTAATTTTAATATAGTTAAAGCTTCCACATCGGTCTGTCAACGCTCTTGCAAAAAACAAATGAAAGGCCACGTATGTATTATTCTTTTAAACTGTGAAAGCTTTTCAAAAGGCTATGTGGTCCCACAATTTATTAAATCTCTAATTTCATAGCATTTGTATTGCACTAATTAATATATATAAACATTGTTTATTTTGTTTTCCAATTTTCATTTTATTTGCGTTGTTTACGTTAACTTCAATTTTAAATTTAATTATTATTTAATTAACAAATAGTAATAATTATAGTTTATTTAAAAAATATAATTTTAAACATTAAAGTAGAATGAATACAACTATTTAAATCTAAACATAGACCATAAAATACATAAAAATGCATGAACAAGTTGAACCAGTGGTAGAACCGATTGAACCCGGAACCGGTCATCATAACGGTTCATCTAAAAAATCGATTTTTAAAACAATGACATATACCTCATTTCTCAATTAAAAAATATTAATAAATATTATTTAATTAAAATATAAATGATCATAAACATATCAAATTAAAAGAAATACAATTATTTAAACGTAATTGATAGAGTGCATAAAACTGACATCATTTTCCGTTTAATAACATATCAAGTTGCATTTCATACAACTTTCTTCGTTGTTCTGACAATGTTGATGGATCAATTTCTAATAATTTCATCGCTAATTTACACTTTTGACGTCCATCTTTTTGCATATTGTGGTCTTTCAAAGTTGTTGTGTATTTGTAGCATCTGGTTTCTGGTACATAAAATTTATCTTAGCATTTTTCATTTTAGCCTTGGACTCGGCGAGTTGTAGGTCCGACTTGCCGAGTAGAGACGGGATCTGGGAACACGTTTAAGTTGGCGACTCGGCGACTCCATATTCTGGACTCGGCGAGTCACCGCTGTCTGTTGAAACCCTAAATTTCAAGGGTTTGCACCCTATTTAAACCCCTCATTTCCGCCCCAAGCTCGCCCCCATTCACCCTCAGAGCCCTATACTTCGTTCAAGCCTTGTTCCTTGTGAGTTTGAAGCATTTGGTGTGTTTTCTTGAAGTTTTGGAGTGGGAAGGAACGTAGATCAAGAAGAAGAGGATGAGGCCAGGCATCTTTGAGCTATCTCTGTGTGTCCCTTAAGGTATAACTCGATTTTCCCATGTTTTCATGCTTATAGTCCCTTTTAGCTCCATTGAAGTCCTTCTTGAGCTTTTCCGCCAAGCTTGTTGTGCTTTATGTGTTGTAATAAGTTGTTAGCCTTTAGATCTAGGTGTGGTTGAGCTCCAGGAGCTTAGATCTTCTATCTTTATGGAGCCATATTGCATGAAAGCCCTAGATCTACTATTTTGGTGCATCTTGAGCCCTAAAACCTTTATTGGTGATTATTTACACGTAAAGTTGGAAACTTTACGTGTTATTCATGCCCTAGAAACCCATATCTATGAATGGCATGAGTTGGATCCAAGCAGAATCGCGTGTATAGTTTTTGCATGTGGCCGACTCGGCGAGTCGTTCATCTGACTCGGCGAGTCGAGTCGCGAGTCCCTGAGTTTCGCCCTTTTTCGCATTGGCGGGTTGGGAGTAATGAGTCACTGGGTGTGACTCAGTGGGTCAGAAGCTAGACTCACTCATGAAGTCACTCGGCGAGTCAATGCCATGACTCGGCGAGTTCATGGCAATCTTCTTGTCTCAAGAACAACTCGGCGAGTTGTTCATACAACTCGGCGAGTCACAGCATAGAGTGTTCTTCGGATGAAGATGAACTCGGCGAGTTGTTCATACAACTCGACGAGTAGGATGAAGGACCATTGGCCTTGGGTATAGAAGGAAAACTCGTTGAGTCAACGCTTAACTTGACGAGTAGAGACGGATATATGGTCAGACTAATGGAAACGGACTCGGCGAGTTGGCAAGCCAACTCGGCGAGTCTCGTCAACTGGCAGTTGACTGTGACTTGACTCATAACTTGTTAAGGGTAAATGGACAATTTACCCTGAAGGCGGTTAGCAGTATTTGACTGAGTATTTTGTGGGAATTATAGCCGGAGGATTTCTGGAGAGGCAGCAGCAGCAAACAGTCAATTTCCACACAGGTCAGCAGTTACTTTGAGGTGAGTTTCTGTCACAACTAGAAATTTTGTGTCTTGTAATCACTATACTCAAGTAAGATGTTGAATCAAAAACTTAAGAGCATGTATGATGCTTACTCTATGACAACAAAATTTCAATCCAATACACCATACAAGTACTACAAATAGTCAACAAGCAATTGGAAACCCTAGAAGTTCTTGTTTAGGTCCATTTTGGACTAAGACTTCCTTATTGGACTCAATGGACCGATAAACTTCCAATTTGACTATCATGGGCTTAGAACCTTTAAATGGGCTCTAATTGGACCCACATCCATTTATTTCAACATTTTGGGCCATATTGGGCCTAGAATGAAATAAGTTAAATATTATGAACCATAATTAACCTAAACTAGCCCAACAAAGTGTAAAAATCATATTATATTTTTTTGGGCCAAAAATCATCCAATCTAACTATAATATGGGCTTAGGGGCATTAAAGCCCAATAATCCCGTTTTTCTGTCAAAATCACGGCCCAAAGCAAACCCAAGAAGAAGGGTTGACTTAGGCTAGCCATCTCATTATTATATTGTGGGTATCCAAGATAATATTCATCATACATCCAAGCTTTACTCACATTCCCATGCACACTCTCTTCTCCCTCTATTTCCTTCGGCTGAGAGCAAGAAAGGAACACACACACCTCACAAACTCTCTCTAAATTACTCAAGAATCATCCCCTCTCTCCATTCAAAAGTCTCGAAAATTTGGCTTGAAGCCTAAGGATCATCATAAAGAAATTCACCATCTAAGGTAAGTTAATGTCTAACTTATGATCTAACTCCCTCCACTTCATCAAAATCTCTTCTAAATTCATTCACTCTTATGATCTTGCATCCTAGAATCACCTTAAGGTCGAGATCTTCATCAAAGTGTGCTAGGGCCGAAAATCACCTCATTTTCTTCCATCTTTTCTCCAAAACCGAAACCACACCCAAAGGTGAGCTTCATACCCCCTATTTTTTGATTTTTATAGGTTTTGTGGGGGGGGGGGGGAATAAAAGCAAATGTGTAGATCTATGAGTATATGTATGCTTTGTATGATTTCTATGCTTATTTACATGTTTATATGTGATTATGGTGTTGAAACTAGTCAAAAGACCTTAAAAAATGAGATTTGCATTAGGATGTATGAAACAAGTGTTAAACATATTCTACACACAAATCATTTCTATAAAAATAACCAAGTTGGTTAAAATGAACTCATTGGGCTAAATATCCCATTTTTGGTCTCAAAATGTTAAAAATATGAAGTTAAAGGGCCCAAAATGACAAAATACAAATTCTGATGGATGAAATGAGTCAAAAAAGTTTCAATAAGGTATTTTTCTGGAAATATTCTCTTTGGAGGATTAAATGTGAAATTTTTAAGCATAATGGGCCAAAAATGAATTTTTCGGCCCAATAAAGCCCAATATGTGAGATTTTCAATTTAGAGGGGCTGAAACTGTATTTTTCTATAAAACAGGGGACTACTAGTGCTCTAAGTCCATTTCAGGGGTTAAAAATGCTTTTCATATTTAAAAGGGACCAAAGATGCAAAAAATTTCTATTTTGGGCCAAAAGTGTAAAAATTGTGAAAATAAGGGTTTTAGCCGAGAATAATTTCATTTGGTGGACTAAAACTATTTTTCAAATAACTTTGGGCTGAAAAATAACTTTTCCACAAGTTTGGATGCTAAAGTGTCAAGAAAAATGGTTTGAGGACTAAAATAGAAATTTATTTTATACAAAGGGTTAAATGTGTAAATTGTCTAAAAGAAAGGGGCTGCAATAATGAAACATCCTAATGTTTTAAGAAATAAATCCATCATGATGAAATACTAGCACCTCGACTATCGGCAAATTATAATACACCTTCAACACCAAAAATCGTTATCAAACGAATTGATTCGGTCTCAAATCAATAGCGAATCCGAAATTACTAACACGACGAAACTTCAATACACACGCGGAAATTTCGGGAAGTCAATACACACGTGAGAATACACCAGACGTCGATACACCGTCTTTGGGCTCAAAAGTTTCAAATCGTGGTTGTTGGGCCTAGCTAGCCCAATGTCATGATCTTTAGGCCCGAAGGAAACTCGCTTACATGTAAATGGGTCATATATGACCTAATTTCGTGTAAAAGGACTTTTACAGGCTTTGCGCTATTGGACCCCAAGGGCCTTCTGGTGCTGCTAGTAAAGTCGAGAATTCACCAAATGCAAGTCGGGCTAAGGGCCCTTCGCATTCACGATACCCTTGAACGACTTACGGAAAATATCGAGACTTCACACCCTCTTTTCCTCCTCGGTTGTGGGGCTACACGAAGTCCGGGTGATTGGATTAAGTGAATAGTGCAAGCGGCGCCTAAGGGATCGTTTGCATGGTTGTAAACTAGTCATTTTTATTAAGGTGTGTTTATAACAATTCACAACCTATAATTAATCCAACGTCACCGGGACTCAACGAATACACCCGTCGTAATGAAATAACAAGATACAATTCATTAATGCAAAATATTAGGAAAACATTGGGTTTTCCTAGGGTTTTCAATTAACACACCTACGAGTACATACCGAGTTTTACAAATTGTACTTTTACATTTATAGAAACAAACAAGCATACTTACGGATCTTCACACTTTTTATACTAAGTTCTTTTCAGAAAATATCGGATTTTCTGGTGATTTTCAAAACAATACAAACTACTTTATTTCAAACAATACTTATGAACTCACCAACATTTCATATGTTGATGTTTTTCAAAATACTTGTATTCTCAGGTAACAGGTAAATCGAAAAGGAAAAAGAAATGTACTCAGTAACGTTTTGTTGTTGTTTTAACTAGTACTGAACAATTTACTTTTGGGCATGTAATATTATGGATCAATGTACCGAATGTAAACGCTACCGGTTGTAATTTTCCAATGCTTGGTATTGTATGATGTTATGTTTCATGTATACTCATGGTGATGGTATTCAATTGACTCACAATAGCCCTCGGACGTTTCCGCCGTCTGGTTCGGGGGTGTGACAGTTTCCTTCCACTAGTAACGGGTCTAAGGCACCAAGGCCGACCCGTATAGACGAGACGTTAGTATTAGAGTGTGGGCCGAGCCCGTATCTCTTAGTTGAGTTGATTATGATACATGCCAGTATGATAAAGTTGTCTATACATGTTGTGTGTATGATACTTGTATGATATGGGTTAGCGGCTGAGTGTGCGCTAGGCCCGTATCTCTCCGAGATTTGAGTGTGGGCGAGGCCCGTATCTCCCAGATAGTGGAGTGTGGGTGAGGCCCGTATCTCCCGGCTAGCGGAGTGTGGGCAAGGCTCATATCTTCATGAGTGTGGGTAAGGCCCGTATCTCCTAGCTACATGTTGTATGCTTGCATGGTATGAGGTATTATGGGGGAACTCACTAAGCTTCGTGCTTACCGTTTTCAGTTTTGGTTTCAGGTACCTCTTCTTCGAAGGGGAAGGAGTTGGAGTGGTAGCGGTACATCACACACACACACACACACCTGCTTGTATTCTGCATTATGATATCTTCCTGGGAAATTGTACTCTGACATTTTTTTAATTATGACAATGTTTTCTGACATGCAACATCTTTTGGTGAAATGAAATGATTGTTGAATGAATTATTCCTAAATTTTTTGCTAAGTACATGTTCTAAAAACGAAATTTTTGGCTCGCATTTTTGGGATGTAACAAGTTGGTATCAGAGCCCTGGTTTGAGGGATTCGAACACACCTTCGGGGGTGTTTGAACTCAAATCGAGGGATTAAAAGATTTTGGAAAAAGAAAATGTTTTCTAAAAAGGCTAGTAAAGGGTTCTAAGAAAGGACGAAGTGTGTGATGTGCGCGACCGGCCAAGCTCAAGTAAGTATTCCCCAAAGTACCCATACAAGCTTATGTTATGCTTATCAGTTTCAGTAGATTATTTGATTATTAATATATTATAAGTTCTAATATATTAATAAAATTATTTGATTAGTTTGATTAAGAATTAATTTAGAATTAATTAAGTGATCAAAAGATAACTAAATAAATATATGGGTTGATTATGTAAATCATCCATATCTTGTATAGTGGGCTAAGAGGCTCCATGGATTATCAAGTTGGGTTCCACCCATAGGATGCTCCATGGGAGTTAAAAACCCATGGGTCATGGAAATGAAGAGTCATAACACATTAGGGTTTACATGGTGTAACCCTAGATGTGTCAACACTATATAAGAATCCCATTCTCCACCAAAATTGGCTACACATAGGAAACAAGAGGGCTAGGCCGATTTCAAGAAGTGTGTATTCTCTCAAAAGTCTTTCCAAGAGCATTTGAGGCATCACACTTGGGGTGCTAGGCTCACAAGGTTTCAAGGAACATAAGCAACAACAAGGTAAGTTATTCTATCTTTCACTCAAGTTAAAAATTGTTCCCCGTGTATGCTAGATAGGAATATAACCTTGGAATTCAACTTTGCATGATAATTAGACAAACATAGATCCAATGTTATTAGGGTTGCATGTACACATAGGAAGTGTTAGAATGCTCAAAACCCATCAGTGGTATCAGAGACTGGTTTTTTCTATTTGTTATTTGTGCTAAAAAGTTGAAAAAAGTCAGAAAACTTGATGTTTGCCTGATGAACTCGCTGAGTCCATGGGGGGACTCACCGAGTTCACTTGTATCTTCAACCTACTCACCGAGTAGGTTCATGCACTCGGCGAGTAGGAGCCACAGAGTGCAGATTTTCGACTTTAGTTGCTGGAAATGAACTAGAAACATTACCCTAAACTGTTTTGGTACTTGAAAACTTGTTTTAGATGGAGTAATGTCTTTGCTAATTCATTTACAACAACTAGTTATCAAAATTACAATGTTTTAAGTGTAATTTTGATTCATGAAAGTGTTCATATTCATGTTCTTGATCTTATGATGTTTAGATGATCATAGGAATTATTTGTAACCTATGTGGTAGATTAATTCTTGATCATAATTTGTTTTAATGGAGTCCATAACTTTTCCTCAAGTTATGGGAAACCAAAAGTCACTTGAATTAAAACCATTAAAAGAACACAAGAGTTAGAAAAATGAAGAGTCTTCTTTTTTATTACTCTATTAAACTCATAAGTTACAAGAAATGAAAAGTTTTGAAAGTTTACAAAACTTGCCCTCAAGTTTTGGAACAAGTAAAGTCATGTTAAAACTTTAGTTCCAACCCTTAGAATTTTAAAAGTTAAAATTCAACCCTTATACTTATATTATTATAATTTAATAATTATATATATGTATAAGAACAAAGTCGTCTTACCGCTAGTACGCCTCATTCACGAAGCCGGTCTATAAGGTGGGTATAAGGTTGTTGCCTATAAAATGGCAACTTAATGGGTGTCCACTCTCACCCATCGCTTGCTTGACTGGTGGAGGGTCGTTAGCCGAACGGGTAGGACAAGGACTTATAAATTCTCATTAAAAGTATGATGAATATAATAAAGTAACTAAATGTTTTATTAAATTCCCAATCTTAGTTACTTTAGGAAAAATGTGAATAAGGTGCTAATCCATGAAATTACACTTTACACTTTGTTTAAGTCGTTAGTGGAGCGTGTGTGGTTAACCGGCACACTAACTTGGACTTAACAAGGTAGGTAAAGAGTGACTTAAGGTTTATTATAGTATCGGTGGAACGTGTGTGGTTTACCGGCACATCGATTGAGTGATAAACTTTAAGGGTACCAAGTAATTTGCATGGTTACTTCACACCTCGTTTTGTGATCCTCGGTATCCCAGTCACAAAACTTGGAGGGCACACTCGAGATTAAAACATGCCTTGAAAAGTTCATTGAATCTCAAAGAATCTAGGAATTTCTAAGAACCAATCAAAAACCTAATATCTAATATTTCGGTTTTCGTGGTGGAAATTGGTGAATCGTCATTCACCTACCTTTCAAATATGTTATAGCTTGGATTACGGCATACCTCTTCTAAGTTATAATATATTGTGATTCGATCCTAGCCTTAATATTACATTTGGGTGTTTTATTAAGGACTCTCTTAATATCTAAACCAATCTTGCCCTCTTCCTTCAGATGTCTTCAAACAATGTTGCTTCTGGCTCTAATCCTAATGGCTTCTTTACCCTTATGAACTTGTGTAGGAAAGTCACTTTTGATGGATCCAACTTCAATGAGTGGATCAGAAACATCAGGATGATTACCCGCTACGAGGACAAAGAATATGTCCTTGACAAGGAGCTTAAGGAGATTGATGAGACCATTGCAACTCCTCAGGAGATCGCTGACTTTCAGGCACATGAAAGGGATGCTACGAAAGTGGCATGCATCATGATGGCCACGATGACAGCGGAACTCCAAAAGTCCTATGAGGATTTCTACCCTTATGAAATGCACCAAGATTTGATGGAAAGATACCATCAAAGTGCACGACAAGAGAGGTATGAAATCATCTGCTCCATGATAACAACCATGATGAAGGACGGGGATTCCGTCACAAGCCACATGCAGAAAATGCAAAGGTATGTGGATCGATTGTTGAAGCTTAATGTGAACTTCCCTGAGGAGCTTGCAATAGATATAATTTTGCGCTCCATACCATCGTGCTATGATCAATTCCGCATGACATATCACATGAATAAGGAAGAGGTCACACTCAGCAAACTTCAGGGACTTTTCAAGACCGTTGAATGAGGTCTTAAGGGGAAGTCGGTTGTTAACAGTCCTACTCCAAGACTCTACTCTGGTTTTGGCAATCGGGAAAAGTCGAGGGAAGAAGAGAAAGAGTTCTTCGAAGGGTACCAAGGTTCAGACCCTTGATGGCTCTTCTTCAAGTGGAACCAAGAAAGATTTCGTCACTTCTTCTTCTGACCCAAAAGAGGCTGAATGCTTCTATTGCCATGAAAAATCACATTGGAAGCGGAACTGCCCAAAATACCAGCAAGATGTGAAGGATGGGAAAGTTAAACCCAACCATGCATGTATTTACACTATCATTTTTAATAACTCACCCCATTCTAAATCTTGGGTCCTTGATACCGGTTGTGGTATTCTCATTTGTTGTGACTTGCAGGGACTAAGAAGAAGTGAGAATGTGGAGCAAGGAAGAATAAACTTAATCATGGGGAATAGGAAAGTTACACCTGTCACCAAGATTGGAGTTTATACTTTATCGCTAAGTAGTAGGTTAAATTTAGATTTGAATAAATGTTGTTACTCACCAGAAATGGCAAGAAATATTATTTCCTTTCATGCATTGTATAAACAAGGTTTCACCTTTTCATTTGATAATGAAGTTGGTTCGATTAATGCTTTCTTTAATAATGTTCTTTATTTTAAAGCATCACCTTGTGATGGTATGTATGAAGTTGTATCTGTTTTAGATAACTTAGGAAATAATGTTTTGTGTATTGATTCTCTTAATAATAATAACTTGGATAAAGCATCATTATGGCATTGTCGTCTTGGGCATATAAGCAAGAAACGCATAGGCCAACTCCAAAAGGATGGAGTCTTGGAGTCGTTTGACCTAAAGTCAGATGATAGTTGTGAATCATGCTTACTTGGAAAAATGACAAAGTCACCCTTCACATGCTCGTGTGAGAGGGGTGAAGGTTTGTTGGACCTTCTACACACGGATGTGTGTGGACCATTCAAACATGCCACAAGGGATGCTAATCATTATTATTTGACTTTTACTGATGATTACAGTAGATATGGATATGTCTACTTAATCAAGCATAAGTCAGAGACTTTCGAAAGGTTTAGGGAATTTAAACAGGAAGTCGAGAATCAATTGGGCAGGAACATTAAGATGCTTCGATCCGATCGAGGTGGTGAATATCTTAGTTTAGAGTTCCTTGACTATCTAAGGGAATGTGGGATTGTCTCACAATTGACACCTCCCTGGACACCGCAGCTGAATGATGTGGCTGAGAGGCATAATCGAACCTTGTTAGACATGGTTCGTTCCATGATGAGTTGAGCTTCGCTACCAATCTCATTCTGGGGGTATGCCTTAGAGACTGCTGCCCATATCCTTAATCTAGTCCCTACAAAGAAAGTTTCCAAAACTCCTCATGAGATGTGGACTGGTAAAGTACCCAAACTAGACCACATCAAGATTTGGGGTTGCGAGGCTTTCGTGAGACGCGAGACTCATGTTAAGCTCGAACCTCGAAGCGAGAGGTGTATTTTCATCGGCTACCCACAACAATCCTTTGGTTACCTCTTCTACAAACCTAGTGATAATGTGGTCTTTGTAGCAAGAAGAGGAGTCTTTCGAGAAAGAGAGTTTATAAGCCAAGGAGACAGTGGGAGGCAAATTGATCTTGAAGAAATTCAAGAGTCAAGTGGTGAAGGAACTTCAAACACTAGCCCTCAACTTGAGGAGGAAACTCCTGTTGAGTCAATTGACAAATTTGTACCTCTAAGGCGTTCCACGAGAGTTAGGAGTGCACCTGAGCATTACTATGGTTTCCATATTACTGCAGAAGGTGAGACAATTATTAGTGATGGGACACTAGTAGGTCTGGATGACCCTAACAGCTGCGAGGAAGCCATGGCAGGCCCCGAGTTTACTAAATGGAAAGAGGCTATGGATAGCGAGATACAATCCATGTATGACAATCAAGTTTGGAACTTGGTTGAGAATGTACCAGGTCGTAAGACTTTAAGGTGCAAATGGATCTTCAAGAAGAAGACCGACATGGATGGTAATGTACACACTTATAAGGCTCGACTGGTCGTAAAAGGGCTTCTCTCAAATTCCTGGAGTGGATTACGATGAGACCTTTTCTCCAGTAGCCAAGATTAAGTCTATTAGGGTTATGTTAGCCATAGCTGCATTTCATAACTATGAAATTTGGCAAATGGATGTCAAAACCGCTTTCCTTAATGGAAAGTTGGCTGAAGATGTCTACATGATTCAGCCAGAAGGTTTTGTCAGCAACGAGTACCCTAATAGAGTGTGTAATCTTGAGAAATCCATTTATGGATTAAAGCAAGCACCTTGCAGATGGAATCTTTGCTTTGATGAAAAGGTCAAGGAATTTGGCTTTTCTAGGAGTGAAGATGAATCTTGTGTTTATGTCAAGGCTAGTGGGAGTATAGTTAGCTTTTTGGTATTGTATGTGGATGACATACTACTCATAGCAAACAACATCCCAACCCTGTAGGAAGTAAAGTCTTGGCTTGGGAAGTGTTTCGCTACGAAGGACCTTGGTGAAGCTGCCTATATTCTAGGGATAAGGATCTTGAGAGATCGGAGCAAAAGACTAATTGGACTTAGTCAGAGTACCTACTTGGATAAGGTGCTGAAGAGATTCAGCATGCAGGACTCCAAGAAAGGAGAGTTACCCATCCAGAGTAACGCCAGATTGAGTAAGACACAAAGCCCTAGCACTGGGCTGAGATAGCAGAAATGAGTCGAATACCTTATGCTTCGGCTGTAGGATCGATCATGTATGCTATGACGTGTACTCGACCTGATGTAGCCTTTTCCCTGAGCATGGTTAGCAAGTATCAGGGGAACCCTGGCAAGGCACACTGGACTGCAGTAAAGAATATCCTCAAGTACCTACAGATGACTAAGGACTGGGTCTTTACCCTCGGTGGGAGTGATAACTTGAGAGTTGTAGGGTATAGTGATGCTAGCTTCCAGACTGATAGGGATGATTTCCGCTCTCAGTAGGGTTGGGTCTTTACCCTAAATGGAGGAGCAATTTCTTGGAAGAGTTCCAAGCAAGAGACAGTGGCTGATTCAACTTGTGAATCAGAGTATATTGCAGCTAGCGAGGCGGCAAAGGAGGCGATATGGCTGAAGAACTTCATTGGAGACCTTGGAGTTGTACCAGCTATTAAAGAGCCAATGGAAATTTTATGTGATAGGGAAAGCATTGTTGCCTTAACTAAGGAACCAAGGGATCATGGGAGATTCAGACACATCGACAGAAAATACCATTTTATCAGATATCGAATAGAAGAAGGACCCCTCGTGGCAAAGAGGGTATCATCGGATGAGAACCCAGCAGATCCCCTCACAAAGGGACTGACTCGGGTTAAGCATCTCCACCATGATTGAAGCATAGGGCTGAAGGATGATATTAGATTTAGTAGTTAGATAACCTCGAAATTTGTAAAGTGTAATTGACATTAGATGATGAATAAAAGGTGTTTTATTTATGAGTAAAGTGTTGCTATCTCTTGTCGATCGTTTACTATATTTCTTTTGCATGTTTTGACTTCCAGAATAATTTTGTTTGGTATAACATATTATTCAAACCTCCACAGTCGGTCATATGTCGGAAGTAAGTATGAATCAAGACTGTCATGATTGGTTGCAGAGGTCTACAGTTTTGGACAAGGCTACAACAATCATGAGTGTTCATAAGTTCTGAGCATTGGACTCAACCCACGCTCACTGGAATCACTTCATGGAATTGTATCTCGAGTGATTGTGAGACGGTAATATCATATAATTCTTCAAACCTAGAGATATGATTTGTTACTTACAAGTTGGTTATGCATTGATTGTACGAAAACGCATTGGTAACTCGATGTTATAAAACGTGCTTTTGTGTATAATTCAATGAGTGGTAGAACAAATATATGAGTCAAAGTTTATTTGTTCCTTCTTGGATTAGAAGCTGATATTTGGGCCCATCGATGATTTTGTTTTGACCTATCTACCGGGCCCGGTCAGAACTAAGTTGATGTGTTCAATTAAGTTCTTTGTCAAACAAATCGGAAATCAGGAATCAAACTGCTGGACAATAAGTAAGACATTGTTCCATGTATTTGTCCGGCTGATATCTAGAATAGAGGATTATATGATCCCTTATCTTAAATGGCGTACCATCATCTTCTCAGTTCCGAGAAACCTTGAAAAGAGCTACGATTGCCGATCGGTTCCTGAAGTCATACTTGTAGTAATAGTTATTAGACTTATCTAAGTGGGAGACTGTTGGATAAGGTGTCTAAGTCCATAACTATTTCTGGTATGTACTTGACCCAACCCGGCATGGTCTATTTGGGTTGCATGGCACCATGCAATTGGATAGACTAAATGAGAGAAATAACACTTGGAGATTATTAATATATTATAAGTTCTAATATATTAATAATATTATTTGATTAGTTTGATCAAGAATTAATTAAGTGATCAAAAGATAACTAATTAAATATATGGGTTGATTATGTAAATCATCCATATCTTGTATAGTGGGCTAAGAGGCTCCATGGATTATCAAGTTGGGTTCCACCCATAGGATGCTCCATGGATGCTCCATAGGAGTTACAAACCCATGGGTCATGGAAATGAAGAGTCATGACACATTAGGGTTTACATGGTGTAACCCTAGATGTGTCAACACTATATAAGAATCCCATTCTCCACCAAAATCGGCTACACATAGGAAACAAGAGGGCTAGGCCGATTTCAAGAAGTGTGTATTCTCTCAAAAGTCTTTCCAAGAGCATTTGGTGTTGTGTGAAGCATTTGAGGCATCACACTTGGGGTGCTAGGCTCACAAGGTTTCAAGGAACATAAGCAACAACAAGGTAAGTTATTCTATCTTTCATTCAAGTTAAAAATTGTTCCCCATGTATGCTAGATAGGAATATAACCTTGGAATTCAACTTTGCATGATAATTAGACAAACATAGATCCAAGGTTATTAGGGTTGCATGTACACTTAGGAAGTGTTAGAATGCTCAAAACCCATCAAGGATGAGTCCCTTACTCGAAGGATTATCCGAGCCTCGTCACATGTGATTGTATTCATGTAATAGCTAATTGGCATCACCAAGAGGCCTTCAGCAGCTAAGGACTGGGTTGGGTGGAGTCAGAGGTTTCCTAAGGTAAGCCTAGGATAAGAGTAGCAGAGATCTGCGGTAGTGAAAGGGACCTGGTGGAGTCAAGGCAGTCCATGGAGAAGGTACGGATAGATGTGGAAGGTAGTATGGGCCCGTACTACTGAAAGTAGGGGATCCGTACCCGAATCGAGGAATTCCAAGATAAGACCCAGGAACTTGAAGTAAGTGTGATCCCTCTAGAGGTATTAGTATCGCTAACAGTGATCATTTCTTTTGTATTTCAGAATGGTGCTACTACGTTCGAGGCCAGCAGTTGGCAGTACAGGAGAGGGATCAGGTTCCGAGCCAGTAGATGAGGGGCTACGCGAGTCCATCGCGTCTGAGATCACTAGAGGCATCCTTGAGTCGACCCCCATCATCTTCGGGTTGATCAAGGAAGGGATATTGGAGTTGATGGAGGATCGCCTCCGGGCATTCAGGAGCGACATGGCATTTGGCCAGTCGGGATCTCGCACGCTGTCCTTCAAGGACTTTCGGGGCAGTGGTGCGCCAGATTTTCACGGGGCGAAGGACCCCATAGCTGCTAGACGATGGATTACCGACATTGAGTCCGCTCAGATAATTAGCTTCTGCCCTGAGGAGTCGAAGGTGAGGTTCGCAGCAGGGTGTTTACGAGATCAAGCTAGGGATTGGTGGGAGTCCGTGGGGAACTCATTGGGAGCCTCGACTATCGAGGCTATGAATTGGTCGGACTTTGCGACCAGGTTCAAGGTGGAGTTCCCGCCAGCTGTCGAACTTCAGCAGCTAGCCAGGGAGTTTTTAGATATGAGGCAGACGACGGAGACTGTGGCGGAGATCACCGCCAAGTTCCGGGAGAGGGCATTATTGGTGCCCCAGTATGCGGTTGATAAGGATATGAGGAGGACCCGTTATCATGACATGTTACGGGCTGACATCCGGGAGCATGTTAGCTTTTCAGCTTGCCTACACTGGAGTCCATGCTTGCCAGGGCGAGGGAAAGGGAGATTGATTTAGAGCACATTCGAAAGAGGAAGGCAGAGGCGGGTAGGTGGTTGGGGCTTCGGGGAAGAAGCCCAGGGGATCAGATGGGAGACCAAAAGGCCAAGGAGGGTCGGGCTGCTGTGGGAAATGCGGCAGGACGCATGAGGGAGCATGTAGGATGGGATCAGCAGGCTGCTACAAGTGCGGAAAGGCAGGGCACTTTAGCAGGGATTGTACTACTCCTGCCTCGGCTATTCAGACATCGGAGTTGCTATGTTTTCACTCCAACCAGAGGGGCCACAAGAAAGCCAATTGCCCCCAGTTGACAGCATCAGCGCCGGTTAGGGCGCCAGCTCCAGCTACCCTACGAATTACAGATGGCCGGCAAGGTAAGGTAAAGGCTCCAGTGGTGAGGAGCCAGGCATTCCAGCTGACGGCAGAGGAGGCACGCGCAGCACCCGATGTGGTGACGGGTATGATTCTTTCCCTCTACTTTAATTTTTATGATGTTATGATATTGATATGTGCTCTGTGTATATGCATTAGGATCGTTCCATGTGAATGGTATTCCTGTCCAGGTGTTGCTTGACTCGGGTGCCACCCAGTCATTTGTTTCCCTTGCGCTTAGCAAGAGGTTTACTGAGTCTTCAGGCATGTTGGATTGCCCTTTAGAGGTAGAGATTGCCGATGATCGATCGGTGCGAGCATCAATAGTGTTCAGGGATTGTGTTTTGAGGTTATTTGAGGAGCGCTATTTAGTGGATTTGGTTCCCATCCCGTTGTGGGGAAACAAGGTGATTATAGGCATTGATTGGTTGAGCCCTAATGGGGCGGTGATAGATTGCGCACAACAGCTAGTGCGGATCAGGACCCCAAGTGGGGGAGAGTTGGTGATTCACGGCGAGAGGCCACAGTGTGGACCTGCAGTATGTTCAACAGTGAGAGCTACGCACTACCTTCAGCAGGGTTGTGCAGGATACGTCGCGTATGTTATGGATACCCGGGAGACGGGTAAGGCGATGGTGAGCGAGGTTCCATTGGTGCGAGACTATGCTGATGTGTTCCCGGAGGAGCTTCCTGGAATAACTCCGGAGCTTCAGGTGGAGTTCAAGATCGATCTAGTTTCTGATGCGGCTCCAATAGCCAAGGCACCCTATCGGTTGACTCCTCCCGAGATGCAGGAGTTGTATAGGCAGCTGCAGGAGCTGCTAGGCAAGGGGTTTATTCGACCGAGCAGTTCACCCTCGGGAGCCCCGATCCTGTTTGTAAAGAAGAAGGATGGATCGTACCGGATGTGTATAGATTAATGGGAGCTGAATAAGGTAACGGTGAAGAACCGTTACACACTCCCGAGGATTGGTGACCACTTTGATCAGTTGCAGGGAGCATCTTGGTTCTCCAAGATAGATTTGCATTCAGGTTATCATCAGATGAGGGTCAGAGAGGAGGATGTGCAGAAGATTGCATTTCGAATGCGTTACGGCCATTATGAGTTCGTGGTGATGCTGTTTGGGCTCACCAATGCTCCTGCCGCGTTCATGGACCTCATGAACCGCGTGTGTAGACCGATGTTGGATCGGTCTGTGATAGTTTTCATTGATGACATCTTGGTTTATTCCAAGACACCAGAGTAACATGAGGAGCATCTGAGAGAGGTTTTGGAGACCCTGAGGAAGGAGAGCTTGTACGCAAAGTTCTCCAAATGTGAGTTTTGGTTGCGCGAGGTGCAGTTTCTTGGGCACCTCGTCAACCAGAACGAGATTTTAGTAGACCTGGCCAAGGTGGAGGCCGTGATGAGGTGGGAGGTTTGAAGTCTCCATCCGAGATTCGGAGTTTCCTAGGATTGATAGGCTACTATCAGAGATTTATTCGGGATTTCTCCAAGATAGTCGTACCCCTGACATGGTTGACTAGGAAAACCGTGGTCTTTCGTTAGGGGCCTGAGCAGCAGGCAGCGTTCGAGATTCTGAGACAGAGATTGTGCGAGGCACCGATCTTAACCCTGCCGGAGGGCGTAGAGGATTTTGTGGTATATTGTGATGTGTCGATCTCAGGCCTAGGTGCAGTATTGATGTAGAGGGGGCATGTCATTGCTTATGCCTCGAGGCAGCTGAAGCCTCACGAGGCGAACTACCCAACACATGATTTACAGTTAGGGGCGGTGGTTTTTGCCCTCAAGATTTGGCGGCATTACCTCTATGGGGTTCGATGTACCATTTACACGGACCACAAGAGTTTGAGGTACCTCATGGATCAGCCGAATCTGAACATGAGGCAGCATCAGTGGTTGGACGTGGTGAAGGATTATGATTGTGAGATCCTTTACCACCCAGGGAAGGCCAATGTGGTGGCCGATGCGCTTAGCCGCAAGGTGGCACCGATCAGGGATATTTGCATGAGGATGACGGTGGTGACTCCCCTGTTGGAGTAGATTCGGGAGGCTCAACAGGAGGCTATGAAGTAGGAACATCGGAAGAGTGAGCGAATAGTGGGTCAAGTCACCTCCTTCGATTATGATAGTCGGGGGTTATTGACACTACACCGCAGGGTGTGGGTGCCATATCATGGAGGCGTGCGCCAGATCTTGATGGAGGAGGCGCATAAATCCCGATTCTCTATTCATCCAAGGGAGACAAAGATGTATAAGGATCTTCGTCTAGACTATTGGTGGCCCTGCATGAAGCAGGACGTGGCGTGGTACGTCGAGCGGTGTTTGACCTGTAGGAAGGTCAAGGCCGAGCATCAGAGACCGCACGGCAAGATGCAGCCGTTGGATATCCCGTTATGGAAATGAGAGGATATTACGATGGATTTTATCACAAAGCTTCCCCGAACGGCGCGAGGAGTGGATTTGATTTGGGTCATCGTGGATCGATTGACCAAGAGCACCCATTTTATTCCGATTCAGGAGAGTATCTCGGCCGAAAAGTTGGCCGATATCTACATCAGGGAGATAGTGGCACGACACGGGGTGCCAGTGTCAGTGATAACAGATTGAGATGTGCGGTTTGCTTCCAGGTTTTGGAAGAAGTTTCATGATGAGTTGGGCACTCGTCTGCACTTTAGCACGGCCTTTCACCTGCAGACGGATGGTCAGAGTGAGCAGACCATCCAGACTTTGGAGGATATGTTACGGGCTTGCGTGCTAGACTTCGGTGGTAGCTGGGATACCTATCTTCCCTTGGATGAGTTCTCGTACAACAATAGCTACCACGCGAGTATTGACCGTCCTCCGTTTGAGATGTTGTACGGTCGGAGGTGCAGGACCCCGATATGCTGGGGTGAAGTTGGCTAGAGGGTCATGGGGAGCACCGAGGTGGTGCTCAAGATGACTGAGAGAATCCAGCAGGTTCGGAGCAGGCTTCAGACTGCGCAGAGTCGGCAGAAAAGTTATGCCGACAAGCGTCGATTGGACCTGGAATTCCAGGTCGGGGATATGGTTCTCCTGAAGGTGTCGCCTTGGAAAGGCGTCATCCAATTCAGGATGCGGGGCACGTTGGGCCCGAGGTACATTGGATCGTTCAGGGTTGTAGCCCGGGTGGGCAAGGTGGCCTATAGGCTGGATCTGCCAGCCGAGCTCAGCCAGATCCACAGCACCATCCATGTTTCCCAGCTGTGGAAGTGTCTCGTGGATGATTCAGCGGTGGTGCTGTTAGAAGATATACAGGTTGATGACAGCCTGAATTACATTGAGCGCCCAGTCACGATCCTCGACCGGAAGTCGAAGGATCTAAGGAACAAGAGGGTGGAGTTAGTGAAGGTGCAGTGGCAGCACCGAAAGGGGTCCAAGTGGACCTGGGAGCCGGTGGAAGAAATGATGGAGCATTACCCCGAGCTGTTTCAGGATCGAGCAGTAGACTTCGAGGATGAAGTCTAAAATAAGTAGGGGAGATTTGTAGCACCTGGTTTCTGGTACGTAAGATTTATCTTAGCATTTTTCATTTTAGCCTTGGACTCGACGAGTTGCAGGTCCAACTCGCCGAGTAGAGACGGGATCCGGGAACACGTTTAAGTTGGCAACTCGGCGAGTCACCGCTATCTGTTGAAACCCCAAATTTCAAGGGTTTGCACCCTATTTAAACCCCTCTTTTCCGCCCCAAGCTCGCCCCCATTCAACCTCAGAGCCCTATACTTCGTTCAAGCCTTGTTCCTTGTGAGTTTGAAGCATTTGGTGTGTTTTCTTGAAGTTTTGGAGTGGGAAGGAACGTAGATAAAGAAGAAGAGGAGGAGGCCAGGCATCTTTGAGCTATCTCACTGTGTCCCTTAAGGTATAACTCGATTTCCCCATGTTTTCATGCTTATAGTCCCTTTTAGCTCCATAGAAGTCCTTCTTGAGCTTTTCCCCCAAGCTTGTTGTGCTTTATGGGTTGTAATAAGTTGTTAGCCTTTAGATCTAGGTGTGGTTGAGCTCCAGGAGCTTAGATCTTCTGTCTTTATGGAGCCATATTGCATGAAAGCCCTAGATCTACTATTTTGGTGCATCTTGAGCCCTAAAACCTTTATTGGTGATTATTTACACGTAAAGTTGGAAACTTTACGTGTTATTCATGCCCTAGAATGTCACACCCCCAAACCAAGGATGGCGGAAACGTCCGAGGGGTGGAGGACTTCATGTATAGTATCATAACAATAATGGTAATAGTGATGAAAGTAAATGCAACCAACATATATATAATTGAAAGAGTTACATCATCGTATGAATTACATGTTTCAAAATCAATTACAATATGTTGACACAAAAATATGAAAGGTTTGACGCCTTAACGTCCCATCCTCAAAGTCCACTTGATTTCCTGTTCAGCGATTTCCTGAGAATACAAGTTGTTTTAAAAAAAACGTCAACACAATGGTTGGTGAGTTCATAATTTTTTGTAAACAATTATGAAAAAAGCTTGTCTCGAGATTATATAGTCGTTCTAGAAAAATCTAATATTTTCCTTAAAATGAATACTATAGACTTGTATACAAAGACCGGAACGTATGAGTAATCTTCCTTATTTATAGAAAATAAAGTGGGTTTATTTCAACCTAAACGCGTATGATGTCAGTGAAATTTTCATAAATTCTTATGTTTGTTAATACTTTCTGTGAGTTATCATAACCATACTATAACCTAGGTGGCCTGAAAACGACATTCTTCAGGCGTCGAAACTGTTATGACATTTGTCACCTCAGACCTGCCGGTCTAGCTGTTGCATGCAGCTTAGGTGTGGGTTTGTCAAACCCAATATAGATCTATATACAACTATCACTCTCTCCCTCCAGGAGATTCTGGTTACAATACAGGACTTAAGATTTATATGAAGTAAATGTCTCACAAAGTCATTAACGAATTTACACTTGTCGTAATGAAAATTTCTCTTTTGTATATATGTACCTTTCTGAAATGTATGTATTTTGAAATGTATCATAAACTATACCTATTATAGTTTATCAAAACAAGGGTAGTAATAACAAGCATGTATAGTACACTTAACGTAGTTTAATAAAATGTTTATGTGTAATGGGTGTACTTCAATGATAACACTTTGTTTATTCTATGTTTTGTCTAGTAAAAATCCATTTGTTAACTGGTGTATATCTAGATACTAACACAAGAATGTCGTATATAGCAATAACGCATAGACACATAATATTATACACCTTGCTCAACATGTTACAAGGTGAAATGAAATTACTAGAGCTTCTCTGATTATAACATTTTCTGTAACTGTTATTAGAAAATTTGTAGAAAAATCATAAAACACCCAAATCAGATTTTGAAATTTCTGAGAGTTTGGAAAATGAGTCTAGTTTGTTCATAAAATTTTCCATAATTTTTAGTGATCTCTAACTTGTGTGAACAGGCCTATAATCACAGACTGGTCCGGATTAATGTTTGAAATGATAGACAGTTTTGTAAAAATCACCATAAATTGTAGAAAAATCGTAGTAGTATTTTGAAAGCTAAAAACCTGAACTACATGCACCTAAAATAGTTTTAACAACAAAAATGTTTAAGTTGACCAAAACAGTCCGTGAATGGAGTCCAACTTTTCTGATGAAAGCTGTTAGAAAATTTTAGTTATGTTGTTGGTGTTTTAACTTGTATTCTCCCCCTTAAAACTTAAGAAAACATGATAATAGAGGGGTATGAACTCACCTTGAGTGATTTCAGAAGAGGATTTGTGAATAATGGAAGTGAACAACTCAAGAACACTTGAAGATGCTTTGAAGATTTTTGAGAATCTAACATCAAAATGATGGAGCTTGTGTAAGCATTCAATGGTTAGAGTAGAATGAAGAGTAATAATCACAAGGAAGGTGTATTATACTTACCAAGAGAATAAATAAGCTTGAAGATCAGTCTTGAAGTCTTGAGATAGAGAGAATAAGTTAGAGAGGAAAGTGATGTTTGATTTTTGGTGAAATGAGATCCAATGAGAGAAGTGAGGAGAGAGGATGTTTTGTTCCAGCTCTAAAAACATGGGAATGGGTGGTAATTGAGTGTAAGGGACAATTAAGTGATCTAGGTAAGGTGGGGAGGTGTGGCTAGTCATAGAGTGGGTGTGGGGGTTGTTGCTTGCGTCATAAGATAAAGCAAAGTCAACACTCCACCTTAAATAAATCACCAATTAGATTTTCTTATTTAAATAATGATTTTTATGAAAAAATGATTAAATTATGATTACTTGGGGCTTATTTTGTTAAAATATGAGTTTGGGTGAAAATCCCGCATTAAAATCTCGAAAAACGGGCTTAAAATGTTAAAAATATCAAATTGGGCGAAAAACGTCA
The DNA here is from genome assembly GCF_052625555.1 of Lactuca saligna. Lineage (NCBI taxonomy): Eukaryota > Viridiplantae > Streptophyta > Magnoliopsida > Asterales > Asteraceae > Lactuca > Lactuca saligna. Next base: position 240,139,712 of record NC_136420.1, on the reverse strand, counting down.
ATTTTCTGAAGTATGGACGAGGTTTCGGTCTTCTGATGCCAAAACTGAGAGAAGAGAGGGGAAGAACCGAAAGAGGCAAGGAACCGAGAGGGGAGGTGAAGAGACCGAGAGGGAGGAGGAGCAGAGACCGATAGGCGAAGGAGGAGCAGAGACCGAGAGGCGAAGGAGGACCGAGGCTCGGTCTCGGCTACAGGAATTCGGTTCTCCAGTTTCGGCCACAGAGGCTCGGTTCTCATGTCTCAGCCAACAGAGGCTTGGTTTCTCATGTCTCGGCCAACAGAGGCTCGGTTTCGGTCCTGGTTACTTTCGGTCCAAGGGGCTCGGCCTTAAGAGGCTTCGGCTGCTTGAGAAGGGTTTCGGTTCCTAAGGTCCATTTTTCTCGTTTTTACCCTGTTTTAAGCCGTTTTTAACCCGGTTAAGGGTCGAGATGGCCCGAAAGACTATAAAAAGTCCAAGGAACTTTTGAGAGAGATTTGGGAGAGATTTCACATACTTGAAGAGATTTGGGAGAGCTTTGACATAGAGAGAGATAGAGTGAAAACGATTGAGAGAGGTTCCGTGCATGACAATTGTGAGTGTTTGGCTCCACAACGCAAGGTTCTTGAGCCCCGTTAAGTCATGATTAAGGATCCTACACACTCCCGATGAGTATGCAACATGGTTTTATCAGTTTAGTTCATTGATTAGCACTAAGGCTCAGGAAATTTTACTACAAGAACTTTTCCCAAGTGATGTTTTCCCATTAATATAGCAAGTTATGCAGTAATTACATAACGCAAACCCTAATACAGAAGGTTTAATCGAGTTGACCGGTTTGACTTTGATGACTTGACTTGACTCTAGATTGACGATTGTCACATCATCCCCCCGTTAGAGGGAATTTCGTCCCGAAATTTAAACTCGGTTAGGACTTCAAGGGTTTGGGAAAAGATCCGGATACTTTTGCTTCATTTGATCTTTGCGTTCGCAGGTAAACTCAGGCCCTCGTTTCGCGTTCCAACGAACCTTCACTATGGGAATGCGACTTTGTTTTGTTCTCTTGATCTCTCAATCCATGATCTCGACTAGTTTCTCCACAAAGTGGAGATTTTCATTAACTTCGATTTCGTCGAGCTGTATTACGAGTGTCTCATCAGATAGGCACTTCTTTAGGTTCGATACGTGAAATGTGGGATGTACCTTGTCGAGTTCCTGAGGTAACCTAAGTTTGTACGCCACTGGTCCAATTCGGGCAAGGATTTCAAATGGACCAATATACCTGGGGTTTAGTTTCCTATGCTTGCCAAAACATATCATTCCTTTCCAAGGGGAAACTTTTAGTAGTACTCGATCACCAACCTGTAATTCTAAAGGTTTGCGTCACTTATCTGCGTAACTCTTTTGTCGATCACGGGAGGCGTTCAGCCTCTCTCGGATTTGCACTATCTTTTCCTCGGTCTCCCTTATGATTTCAGGGCCAGTGAGGGTGCTGTTAGGGACTTGTCCCCTAGCTAGCTGAGTATCCCCCACTTCGGCCCAACATAGGGGTGATCTGCACTTGCGGCCATAGAGAGCTTCGAACGGAGCGACTTTAATGCTAGTGTGATAGATGTTATTATAGGAGAATTCAATAAGCGGCAGATGGGTATCCCATGCCTTACCAAAGTCAATCACACAGGATCCCAGCATGTCTTCCAATGTCTGGATGGTTCTCTCGCTTTGCCCCTCGGTTTGTGGATGGTAGGCCGTACTCATGTCAAGCCTAGTTCCCAGAGACTTCTGTAGGGATTTCCAGAACCGCGAGGTGAATCTACTATCTCGGTCAGAGATAATGGATATAGGTACACCATGCAGTCGCACGATCTCTTTAATGTATGTCCTGGTTAACTTCTCCATCTTGTCTGTTTCCTTTATTGGCAGAAAGTGCGCGGACTTGGTCAATCTGTCTATGATAACCCATATGGTATCCAGTCCACCCGATGTCTTAGGTAGTTTGGTTATGAAATCCATGGTTATTCGTTCCCACTTCCACTCGGGTATATCTGGTTGTTGAAGTAGTCCTAATGGCTTCTGATATTCTACCTTGACCTTGGCGTAAGTGAGGCACTTGCTCACATAAATAGCAATTTCAGCCTTCATGTTTAGCCACCAGTATAACCTTTTGAGTTCTAGATACATCTTATCTGACCCAGGATGGATGGAGTATTGAGTCTTGTGGGCTTCGTTCATTACAACGTCTCGGTACCCACCGAACTTCGGTGTCCAGATTCGGTTCATGAGATAACGAGTTCCATCCTCTTTGACTTCCAAGTTCTTGTCCATCCCTCTTAAAGCTTCATTTGCCACGTTTTCTGGTTTCAAGGCTTCTAACTGGGCACCCTTGATCTGCGTGGCCAGTTGGGAGTGGATTGTCATGGCAAAGGATTTTACTCGGCGACCCGAATATCCCTTCCTACTTAAGGCATCGGCCACTACATTGGCCTTTCCTGGGTGGTAGCGAATTTCACATTCGTAGTCATTCAGCAGTTCCACCCATCTTCTTTGGCGCATGTTAAGTTCTTTCTGATTGAGAATATGCTGAAGACTTTTGTGATCAGTGAAGATGGTGCACTTGGTGCCGTAGAGGTAGTGCCTCCAGATCTTCAGGGCGAACACCACTGCTCCCAGTTCAAGGTCGTGGGTGGTATAATTAACTTCATGTGTCTTAAGTTGCCTTGATGCGTAAGCGATGACTTTCCCCCTCTGCATGAGCGCACATCCGAGGCCTTGATTTGAGGCATCATAATATACCACGAAGTCATCAGTTCCTTCTGGGAGAGACAAAACTGGTGCGCTGCATAGAGCTTGCTTTAACGTCTGGAAAGTGGCTTGTTGTTTATCTTCCCACTTAAGAACCACACCTTTCTGAGTCAAGGTGGTGAGTGGTTTGGCAATCTTGGAGAAGTTCTGTATGAATCTTCGGTAGTAGCCAGCGAGCCCTAAAAATTGTTGAATTTTTGTCGGCGTTGTTGGTGCCGACCAGTTTTCGATAGCTTTGATTTTAGAGGGATCCACGTGTATCCCCTTCTTGCTGACCACATGGCCCAGAAAATTCACTTATCTAATCCAAAATTCGCACTTTGAGAATTTCTCATATAACTTCTCTGCCCTCAGTGTTTCCAAGATTAGCCGGAGATGTTGACGGTGCTCTTCCTCACTTCGGGAGTAGATCAGAATATTGTCGATGAATACAATCACGAATTTGTCTAAGTAAGGCTGACACACTCGATTCATCAGGTCCATGAATACCGCCGGTGCATTTGTTAATCCGAAGGGAATTACTACAAAGTCGTAGTGCCCGTAGCGAGTTCTGAACGCAGTATTGGGAATATCATCTTCTTGAACTCGTAGTTGATGATAACCCGACCTCAGGTCGATTTTTGAAAAGTAGTTGGCTCCTTGGAGCTGGTCGAAGAGGTCATCAATTCGGGGTAGAGGATATCAGTTCTTGATAGTGAGTTTGTTTAGCTCTCGATAGTCTATGCACATGCGAAAAGATCCATCCTTCTTCTTTACAAACAGGACCGGTGCTCCCCAGGGTGAGAAGCTTTGCCTGATGAATCATTTGCTCAACAGTTCATTCAAATGGTTGGACAGTTCTTGCATTTCTTTCGGTGCTAAGCGGTATGGAGCCCTGGCGACGGGGGTAGCTCCTGGGATTAAGTCGATCCGAAATTCGACTTGTCGTGCGAGGGGTACACCTGGCAGATCGTCTGGGAATACGTCAGGGAAGTTGCATACTTTTGTAATTCCTTTGATGTCCTTCAACTCTTGTTTCTTGTCTATGACGTGGGCTAAGAATGCATGGTTTTCGGAGGTACTTTTGGGTTTTAACACAAGAGATGATTTGTAGGTTCGCACTAGGTTTATTGCCATAAACGGTGAGGATGTTGCCATTCGACAGATTGAGGCGGACAGCCCTTTCGTAACATAAAATGTCGGCACGATGAAGGATTAACCAATCCATACCAATGATTATGTCGAAACTTTTTATGGTGACCGGCATAAGGTCAATTTTGAATGAATGGTTGTCTAGAGTGAGAGTACACCCTATGTAAATATCGCTAGCGCGCTCAACCTTTCCATTTGCCATTTCTACGACGTAAGAATCTTCTAGTGGCTGGGAATTTTTCTTAAGTATATGTTTGAATTGGTGACTTACGAAACTTCTTTCTGCCCCACTATCAAAAAGTATGCATGCATAAGAGTTATTGAGGAGGAACGTACCAGTAACCACGGAGGGGTCCTTGACTGCTTCTCCATGCCCTAAAGTTAGGACTCTTCCTATACCCCTAGCATTAGGGGCTTGTGCCTTGGGTTAGTTCCTCCTGAAGTGTCCTGTTTCACCACATCCATAGCAGGTTTGGCTTGCCCTTGCATTGGCAGCTTGGTTGACCGGTCGTGCTGGTGGTTTACAGAAACAAGTAGTATGCTCTTTTCTGTCACAGTTTCTACAGTGCATTTCCCAACAAGCACCATTGTGGTGGTAGTTGCACTTGTTGCACTTAGGGAAACTCCCTGCATATTGCTTTGGTGGTGTCGGAGAGGTAGCAGTGGTGGCAGTACGAATAGCAACAGTCTGTTGCTTCTTGGCAGGGTCCTGCATCGGTTGATTCTTTTTATTTCTCCAGAACTTCCTCTTGTTGTTCCCTCCTTTTGTTCGGTCGGTGGTGGCTGTCACAGTACCACGGCTAGCCCTGTGATCTATAAGTTGTTGTGCCAATTCCTTGTCACTCTCAAAGGTAGTGGGTTTCGAGGCCAATACACTATCTTGAATCTGGGATGAAAGCCCCCAGAGGTATCGCTCCACCTTTTTCTCCTCTGGAGTGACCATTGTTGGACAGAGGAGTGCTAGGTCATTGAAACGGGAAGTATAAGTTTCAAGATCAGTGCTTGACATTCTGAGGTTCCAAAGTTCCTCTTCAAGTTTTTGTATTTCGCCCCTCGGGCAATACTCCTTTAACATCAAAGCTTTCAAATCCTCCCAGCTTATAGAGTTAGCTACTGCAGGAGTAAGTGATTTAACTCGGCCATTCCACCAAGTAAGAGCTTTTCCGGTGAAAGTGAATGTTGCATACTTGACCTTGCTCGCTTCGGGACAAGCACAGATTTCGAAAACTGCCTCGGTCCTTGCGAACCATTCACCAGTGTGATGACACCCCTGCTTCCATTGAAAGGGTCGGGATTGCCATTCGTGAAGTCTTTGTAAGAGCACTCCCTCGTACGCCCCGTGTTGTCCCCATGAATTGAATTGGTAGCTCCGGATCCAGAACCGCCAGAGCCATTTGTACCCATTTGCGACATTGCTGCCGCCACGGCCGCCGTTACTGCAGCCTGACACATCGCAGGATCAAACTGCGGAGGTGGTGGTGGAGGGGGCGGTGCTATGTTACCGGAAGGTCTTGGTCTTTTCCTTGGTGGCATGGTTCTGTCATAAAAAAAATGACCAGCCGGTAAGACTTCAATAGTGATAACGAGTCGAGTGTTTCTGGTTTCATCTCTTTTGTATTTTATCAAAACTTTATTATTTGTAAATTATTTGTGTGATCAGGTTATGAAGTCTAGTACCAACATTCAATAAATAAAATGCATGCCAAATTCATTGATAAACTTTTAGTACATAACGTTTTGAGGAAAATTTGACCACATAAGGGTCTACATTACATCAATACAAAAGATAGTTTCGACACTACAAAAGCCCTTTTGAATAGCGTAATCACTTAGTCGCAGGGTCAACCTACATACAAAGAGTAGCACCAACGCGTACTCATAAACGTTTACTACTAAAACGTGAGAATAGTAACGAGTTCTAATCACGACGACCCTTCTCTGACAGAGCCTGAGATAATGTCGATGCGCCCTGTAGTTCTGCCAATCTCCGTTCGGCTGCGACCATTCTCTCTTCGAGTGCCATGTATCTTTCCCGATACTCTCTTGTTTCTGCTCGAGCAGCGAGAAGGTCTTGAATGAGTTGGTCTCTGTAGTGGGAGTCTCGTTCCAGATCTCTAGTACGATCAGTGGTAGACTGTACGATGGCGCTTAGTTCCCTGACCTGATCGGTCGTCGTCCTACCATGATCATCCATACTTGCTATTTGTTGTGTCATGACGGGGAGGGATCTGTCAACCGGTCCACCATGGATGAGGTCATAATAACTTCGTTGGTCGCCATATGGTGACCGCTGGCGTTGTTGTCGGCTCCACCTTTCGATCGTCGTTACCCAAGGGGGTTCAGGTCCGTTGTATCCAAAACAGTGTGCGGGTACCCTCGCGATGTAAGGAGGGTTGAATACCTCCGATCGTTCCTCCATTTAGTTCCCAACCATGACTATATCATCGTCTTCCTCTTCTTGTTCTTCATCTTCCTCTTCTTCTTCTTGTTCTTCGTCTTCCTCCTCTTCTTCTTGTTCGTCTTCCTCCTCGGGTTCCTCTTCGGGATCCTCCTCGGGATCCTCCTCAATTTGTTGCTCAGGCTCATCATCAATCCACCCAGCGTTTCCCTGATTGGGAAAGTACGGGTACCCGGGTATGTAATATCCTACCATGTCGTCTGCACGAGAAACGGGGGGGGGGGGGGGGGGGTTAAGAAGCACATATCGGAAAATAATAACATGGCATTATAGAAATGTACAAATACTCCTATAGTATTTTTTGTTTATATTTGGTTCTTAGCGTGTTCTTTGTAGAGTGTAGTTAAGTTATTAGATTTGTCGCCCATTACGACTATTCCCCAGTATGCGTAGGTTACTTCTCGGACGGATATAGTTGATTAGGCTATATCCTTCCCAGAACTGATTACACATGCTAAGGCGTACTAGTAATGTTCAACTCCTCCTCTTTCAATTTATGTTCTCCTTAGTTATGACACTACGCGAGTATATAATGCATGTAAGTATACTTTAAAACAAGAAACTATTTGTTTTCTAAAAGTACAACTCGTTAAAACGTTTTAAGAATCAGAGACTTTTAGTCCCAAATGTGTTTATAGTTTGTATATCTTATGTGGTTTGACATACTTAATTCACTATAAACCTGGCTCTGATACCAACACCCCCAAACCAAGGATGGCGGAAACGTCCGGGGGTGGAGGACTTCATGTATAGTATCATAACAATAATGGCAATAGTAATGAAAGTAAATGAAATCAACATATATATAATTGAAAGAGTTACATCATCGTATGAATTACATGTTTCAAAATCAATTACAATATGTTGACACAAAAATATGAAAGGTTTGACGCCTTAACGTCCCATCCTCAAAATCCACTTGATTTCCTGTTTAGCGATTTCCTGAGAATACAAGTTGTTTTAAAAAAACATCAACACAATGGTTGGTGAGTTCATAAGTTTTTGTAAACAATTATGAAAAAAGCTTGTCTCGAGATTATATAGTCGTTCCAGAAAAATCCGATATTTTCCTTAAAATGAATACTGTAGACTTGTATACAAAGACCGGAACGTATAAGTAATCTTCCTTATTTATAGAAAATAAAGTGAGTTTATTTCAACATAAAGGCGTACGATGTCAGTGAAATTTTCATAAATTCTTATGTTTGTTAATACTTTCTGTGAGTTATCATAACCATACTATGACCTAGGTGGCCTGAAAACGACGTTCTTCAGGCGTCGAAACTGTTATGACATTTGTCACCTCAGACCTGCCGGTCTAGCTGTTGCATGCAACTTAGGTGTGGGTTTGTCAAGCCCAATATAGATCTATATACAACTATCACGCTCTTCCTCCAGGAGATTCTGGTTACAATACAGGACTTATGATTTATATGAAGTAAATGTCTCACAAAGTCATTAACGAATTTACACTTGTCGTAATGAAAATTTCTCTTTTGTATAAATGTACCTTTCTGAAATGTATGTATTTTGAAATGTATCATAAACTATACCTATTATAGTTTATCAAAACAAGGGTAGTAATAACAAGCATGTATAGTACACTTAACGTAGTTTAATAAAATGTTTGTGTGTAATGGGTGTACTTCAATGATAACACTTTGTTTATTCTATGTTTTGTCTAGTAAAAATCCATTTGTTAACTGGTGTATATCTAGATACTAACACAAGAATGTCGTATATAGCAATAACACATAAAAACATAATATTATACACCTTGCTCAACATGTTACAAGGTGAAATGAAATTACTAGAGCTTCTCTGATTATAACATTTTCTGTAACTGTTATTAGAAAATTACTAGAAAAATCATAAAACATCCAAATCAGGTTCTGAAATTTCTGAGAGTTTGGAAAATGAGTCTAGTTTGTTCATAAAATTTTCCATAATTTTTAGTGATCTCTAACTTGTGTGAACAGGCCCATAATCACAGACTGGTCCGGATTAATGTTTGAAATGATAGACAGTTTTGTAAAAATCACCATAAATTGTAGAAAAATCGTATGGAGATGTGCAAGTAGTATTTTGAAAGCTAAAAACATTAACTACATGCACCTAAAACAGTTTTAACAACACAAATGTTTAGGTTGACCAAAACAGTCCGTGAATGGAGTCCAACTTTTCTGATGAAAACTGTTAGAAAATTTTAGTTATGTTGTTGGTGTTTTAACTTGTATTCTCCCCCTTAAAACTTAAGAAAACATGATAATAGAGGGGTATGAACTCACCTTGAGTGATTTCATAAGAGGATTGGTGAATAATGGAAGTCAACAACTAAAGAACACTTGAAGTTGCTTTGAAGATTTTTTAGAATCTAACATCAAAATGATGGAGCTTGTGTAAGCATTCAATGGTTAGAGTAGAATGAAGAGTAATAATCACAAGGAAGGTGTATTATACTTACCAAGAGAAGAAATAAGCTTGAAGATCAGCCTTGAAGTCTTGAGATAGAGAGAATAAGTTAGAGAGGAAAGTGGTGTTTGATTTTTGGTGAAATGAGATCCAATGAGAGAAGTGAGGAGAGAGGATGTTTTGTTCCAACTCTAAAAACGTGGGAATGGGTGGTAATTGAGTGTAAGGGACATTGAAGTGACCTAGGTAAGGTGGGGAGGTGTGGCTGGTTATAGAGTGGGTGTGGGGGTGGTTGCTTGCGTCATAAGATAAGGTAAAGTCAACACTCCACCTTAACTAAATCACCCATTAGATTTTCTTATTTAAATAATGATTTTTATGAAAAAAAAAATGATTAAATTATGATTACTTGGGGCTTATTTTGTTAAAATATGAGTTTGGGTGAAAATCTCGCATTAAAATCTCGAAAAACGGGCTTAAAATGTTAAAAATATCAAAATTGGGCGAAAAACATCAATTTTTCTGAAGTATGGCCGAGGTTTCGGTCTTCTGATGCCAAAACCGAGAGAAGAGAGGGGAAGAACCGAGAGAGGCAAGGAACCGAGAGGGGAGGGGCAGAGATCGAGAGGGAGGAGGAGCAGAGACTGAGAGACGAAGGAGGAGCAGAGACCGAGAGGCGAAGGAGGACCGAGGCTCGGTCTCGGCTACAGGAATTCGGTTCTCCAGTTTCGGCCACAGAGGCGCGGTTCTCATGTCTCGGCCAACAGAGGCTCGGTTTCTCATGTCTCGGCCAACAGAGTCTCAGTTTCGATCCTGGTTACTTTCGGTCCAAGGGGCTCGGCCCTAAGAGGCTTCGACTCCTTGAGAAGGGTTTCGGTTCCAGAGGTCCATTTTTCTCGTTTTTACCCCGTTTTAAGCCGTTTTTGATCCGGTTAAGGGTCGGGATGGCCCGAAAGACTATAAAAAGTCCAAGGAACTTTTGAGAGATATTTGAGAGAGATTTGGGAGAGATTTCACATACTTGGAGAGATTTGACATAGAGAGAGATGGAGTGAAAACGATTGAGAGAGGTTCCATGCGTGACAATTGTGAGTGTTTGGCTCCGCAACGCAAGGTTCTTGAGCCCCGTTAAGTCATGATTAAGGATCCTACACACTCCCGATGAGTATGCAACATGGTTTTATCAGTTTAGTTCATTGATTAGCACTAAGGCTCAGGAAATTTTAACATAAGAGCTTTTCCCAAGTGATGTTTTCCCATTAATATAGCAAGTTATGCAGTAATTACATAACGCAAACCCTAATACACAAGGTTTAATCGACTTGACTCTAGATTGATGATTGTCACATAGAAACCAGATCTATGAATGGCATGAGCTGGATCCAAGAAGAATCGCGTGTATAGTTTTTGCATGTGGCCGAATCGGCGAGTCGAGTCGCGAGTCCCCGAGTTTCCCCCTTTTTCGCATTGGCGGGTTGGGAGTAATGAGTCATTGGGTGTGACTCAGTGGGTCGGAAGCTAGACACACTCATGAAGTCACTCGGCGAGTCAATGCCATGACTCGGCGAGTTCATGGCAATCTTCTTGTCTCAAGAACAACTCGGCGAGTCACAGCTTAGAGTGTTCTTCGGATGAAGATGAACTCGGCGAGTAGGATGAAGGACCATTGGCCTTGGGTATAGAAGGAAAACTCGTCGAGTCAACGCTTAACTCGACGAGTAGAGACGGATATATGGTCAGACTAATGGAAAGGGACTCGGCCGCTAACCCATATCATACAAGTATCGTATCTGAAAGATCTGCACTTGGTGCCGATTTGAACAAATTTAAAAGGGTCTTCAGCCCCTCTTCCTTTTATAACCATATCACTGGAGATACTGGTTGCCTCTGCCTCCGATTCGAACAACGAAGAAGGAAAGAGTCTTAACGGTTCTTGATTGAGACCGGAGAAGAAAGAGATAATGATCGACGGTTCTTCATTTGGGGTGTCTTGATGCTCGTCGGAAGGGATGAAATTGCTGAGATGATGTTCCTCGACAGAAAGATGAATCCGATGAACTGATGGTGGATTTTAGTAACCTGGAAACGACAAATGAGGTAAAAGGAATGTAGAAGGAAAGGGGGAGGCTGGGTCAGGGTATTTAACTTTTTTTAATATAAAATAATTTATGATTTATGTAATAATAAAATTATAAGGGCAATATAGTCATTTTATAGTTGGAAAGGGATGCAACGTGCAAATTTAAATTAATGAGGGACGAAGCGTGCAAATTTTAAAATAATAAGGGACGGTCCGAGTTAATTTTTGAAAATAGGGACTAAACACGCTTTCTGGCATGTGCACGAGGGACGAATGGTGTAATTTACCCTTATTTTTAATTTAAAACTGATAAATAAACAAATAAAATGAAAAAAATAAATTATTAAGGGTAAAAAAGTCATTTCATGTCAATAGGGACTAAGCGTGTAAGGAAAAACGAATAGAGGAACGGTCGGAGTTAATTTTTGAAAATAAGGACTAAACACGCTTTCTGGCATGTGCACGAGGGACGAATGGTGTAATTTACCTTTTTTTTTATCATTCACCCTAAATTAAATTCTTATTCACTAGTGTATTCTACTGGGGTTGGTGGGCCTTTTTTAAAAAAAAGAGTCAGTTCTTTTTAATTGGCATAATTGTAAATCTCTATTTATTTAAGTGGAAATATAAAAAAAAAATACAGTGGCATATCAGCTCCCAAAAAATTTGTTGGGGTTAAAAGTAATTTTCTGACAAACATAAAGGTCTTTATACTAATTTTTCCAAGATTAATCTTCTGTCAATTATTATGTTGGCTAGCCACAATTACAGGCTTTATTAGCCGGCGCCACCAACAAAAGTGCAGCACTTTGTCCTAATAAGCCTTCTTGGTTCGCTTGACACAGAAATCGAATCCACCATGTCAGCCCAACCTCTCATCAAAGTTGTAGCTATCTGCGGATCACTTCGCAAAGCTTCTTCCAACCGTGGCCTCCTCCGATCTGGTACCACTCTTATGTCTTTTTTATTTATTTTTTATTCTTACGATCTCATGTTAGCTTCTCTTTTTATGAACTCGAAATCAGGTCTGACATAATCAAATTAATCGCAGCAATTGAGTTGAGTGAGTCAATAGATGGAATAACAATCGAGTATGTCGACGTCTCGCCTCTACCGATGCTGAACACGGATCTGGAAGTCGACGGCAAATATCCGCCCGTAATTGAGGAATTTCGTCAGAAAATTCTTCAGTCCGATTGCTTCCTCTTCGCTTCTCCTGAATACAATTACTCCATCACCGGTGATTTGATTTCTTCTTTCAACTCCATCTGTTCAAATCAAAGCAACTTCAAAAGTGTTGTTGATTTTAAACATATTGCATAAACTGAAATTCGTTTATCATCTCGATAATTTTTCTTACGAATGTTCATATCTGATTACTGTAGCACCTTTAAAGAACGCAATAGATTGGGCATCGAGGCCACCAAATGTGTGGGCCGATAAAGCTGCTGCGGTCGTAAGTGCTGGAGGAGGGTTTGGTGGAGGAAGGTCACAGTACCATCTTCGCCAAATTGGAGTTTTTCTTGATCTTCATTTCATAAACAAGCCTGAGTTCGTCTTGAATGCCTTCCAACCTCCTGCAAAGTTCGATAGCGATGGCAATCTAATTGACCCTCAATCTAAGGAAAGGTTAAAAGGTGTTCTTCTCAGTCTTAGAGATTTTACCTTGCGACTCCAAAAAGGTAAGTGATGATGAATTAGAATGCTATTGCTTTGCAAAAAAATCCAAGTATGTTGAAAATAAATTTAGATTAAGATTTGTGAAATGCTGCACTTCAAAGGTGATCGATACTTGCAGTTTTTTCAATCCACTACTCTCATTGTGATGTGAATTTGTGATTTATGCTCACATGTTGATTGGGACCTTCATCCATAATTTTTACTTATATTATCCAAATGTCGAATATTGTTTTCGGAAGATATATCGTTCTTGACATATCTCTTTAGACCTTAACTATCTTTAAATTGATGAATCAAATATCACACCGTCTCCATTGTGTAATGCGACTATGAGAGCATGAGTTGATTGTGAATGTTTATAATGTTATCTTTGTAAGTTTAAAGACTTTAAAGTAAATAATTTTGGAAAATTATGCATCTATAAATAAAGTTAGTGGTAAATTTTATGATATTATATTTCATGTTTGAATTTATTAGTAACCCATAAATTGGTAGGATATAGAAAGATGTGCACGGTTAATACTTAATATGTGATGGGATACAACAAGATACCCACCTAAGTAGTCGATGTCCTTGTCAATCAATAAGCTTTACAAAATGTATCTAGTCAATAAGGCATCCAGAATCAATAAGCTTAACAAAATATATCTAATCAATAACGCATTTACAAAATGTATCTAGTCAATATGGCATCCAGAATCAATAACGCATCCAGATCACTACAATGCTACTAATTTTCCAATTGATTCATCTGTTTTGCAATAACTATTCACATCAGTGCAATAACATTATCTTTTAAAAGTGGTCCTGCCACATTAACAATTATTATATATATATATATATATATATATATATATATATATATATATATATATATATATATATATATAAAGTTCAGGTTCATTTGGGACCATTCTAATTTTGTAAGACCGTGAAACCAAATCTAAAAATAATTTTAAAATCCAAAATAAATGGAAAAATCCAAAAAAAATATATATATATATATTATTTTCGGAACTTGAATTAACTAAAAAAAATAAAAAAAATCCCGTTTTTTTTTTGAAAAATACGTGAAATATTCTAAATAGAATATTACACTAACATATTCTAAAAAATAATTTTAAAATACAAAATAAATAGAAAAATCTAAAAATTCTTTTTTTAAATATTATTTTCGTAACTTGAATTAACTAAAAAAAATAAAAAAAATCTTTTTTTTTTTGGAAAAATACGTGAAATATTCTAAATAGGATATTACACTGTATATATTCTAAAAATAATTTTAAAATGCAAAATAAATGGAAAAATCAAAAAAATTCTTTTTTTTTTAAATATTATTTTCGGAACTTGAATTAACTAAAAAATTAAAAAAATTAAAAAAAATAAAAAAATTAAAAAATGCATCTCACGGTCTCATAAAATTATGTCGTCTTACATGAACCTAACCCTATATATATATATATATATATATATATATATATATATATATATATATATATATATATATATATATATATATATATATATATATATATATATATATATATATATATATATACACTTAATAATAAATAAACAAGATGAAATATTAAATAAACAATAACTTTATATATAATAATAATAATAATAAATAAACATAAATTTTATTATTATAAATAAAATAATATTTTTAAAATAAAATAACAAAATAATTATAAATAATAAATTTATTTTACTTTATTAATTATTTAAATATTAAGACGTTACAAAAAACATGAATTATAAAACAAATATTACAATATTATTCCAGATTTTCTTTGTTCAAATCGGTTCCAAATCTCTTCAATCAAATCCACTTGTATTTTTTGATTTATGGATCTGTTACGAATTTTTGCATGACTCCGAAGATACATTTCATATGAAGGTAGACGATTTTGGAAAATTTCAGGCCTAACTATATTAAAATTAACATCATTATCTGTATAATCGAATTGAAGACTATACGAATCATGGCTTAACATAGGCAAAGATGCAACAATTAGTACCGATCAACGTGGATCAGACTTCTGGCGTCGTCTAACCAAATATTACGATATGTATCGTAATAAAAGTACCCAGGGGGAGACGAAGAGTCAGGCACTTCAGAATCGTTGGAGCAGACTGAATCATGTTGTTTCTAAGTTTGTTGGAGGTTATGAACAAATCCAACATAGGCGTGAATGTAGCTTAAATGAAGAAGACAAAAAAAGAAAAAAAAAATAGTGCTCTAACATTATATATTTCATCAGAGGTTTCGAATTCACTTTTTTGCATGCTTGGATGACATTACGTGATGAGCAGAAATGGTGTACCAGTATACAAGAAAGACAAGGAGATGCCAACGAAACGGGATCTATTGGGCCAAAGAGGACTAACAATAGTATATCCGGCGAATACACGTCATCATCCTCAAATACAAACATATCAGTTAATGAGCCAATATCAAATCCTCGTTCAGTGGGAAGAAAAGCTTCTAAAGGTAAAGGGAAACAAACACCAATGTCAAGCACCTCTCTTGAAAGTATACAAGAAGTGATGCAAACCCAAATTAATATTGAGATGGAAAAAATGAACATAATGAAAGAATACTGTAACATCCCAAAAATGCGAGCTAAAAATTTCGTTTTTAAAACATGTACTTAGCAAAACATTTAGGAATAGGGTAAATTACACCATTCGTCCCTCGTGCACATGCCAGAAAGCGTGTTTAGTCCCTATTTTCAAAAATTAACTCGGACCGTCCCTTATTATTTTAAAATTTGCACGCTTCGTCCCTCATTAATTTAAATTTGCACGTTGCATCCCTTTCCAACTATAAAATGACTATATTGCCCTTATAATTTTATTATTACATAAATCATAAATTATTTTATATTAAAAAAAGTTAAATACCCTGACCCAGCCTCCCCGTTTCCTTTCCCCCTTTCCTTCTACATTCCTTTTACCTCATTTGTCGTTTCCAGGTTACTAAAATCCACCATCAGTTCATCGGATTCATCTTTCTGTCGAGGAACATCACCTCAACAATTTCATCCCTTCCGACGAGCATCAAGACACCCCAAATGA
Source organism: Lactuca saligna (assembly GCF_052625555.1). Lineage (NCBI taxonomy): Eukaryota > Viridiplantae > Streptophyta > Magnoliopsida > Asterales > Asteraceae > Lactuca > Lactuca saligna. The sequence goes on along the minus strand of NC_136420.1, from coordinate 240,124,089 downwards.
AGAACCGTCGATCGTTATCTCTTTCTTCTCCGGTCTCAATCAAGAACCGTTAAGACTCTTTCCTTCTTCGTTGTTCGAATCGGAGGCAGAGGCAACCAGTATCTCCAGTGATATGGTTATAGAAGGAAGAGGGGCTGAAGACCCTTTTAAATTTGTTCAAATCGGCACCAAGTGCAGATCTTTCAGATACGATACAATCTGAACGTAGTTTCTTTCTTTCTTTTTTGTTTGTTTTTTCAATTCCTAGGCTTCAAACTCATAAAGATGCAGGGGATGGTTATCTATTTTTTTTTTCTCTCATCATTGATTTCAATTTTGGAATTTATGTTGTGGATCTCAGCACCAATTTTGATATGTATGCGTTTAGTGGAGCTCTAGGGCTAGAACTCATGTGAAGCTACTAGACCACCATATTAACGAAGCTCTAGGTTCAAATCTGATAGGCTTTCAAATAAAATGTAAGATAGATTAATGGATTGTGGTCTAGAGGTGATTGTTGGTGTTGGAATATGTATACGGTGGTATTGTGGGAATAGGTAAGAGGTGTTGGTGACAAAATAAGAGACGAAAACAGAGGGTGAAAAGAAGGAGAGTATGTGAGGTGGTAGGACCTACTGAGATGGTGGGGTGATAGGTGGTGATGCAGAGGTGCTGGCGGTGATAAGCGTTGCTGCTGGAGGTGCTGGCAGTAGGTGGTGATGTTGAAGGTGCCAGCGGTTATATGTGGTGGTTTATGGAAAATCTTAGAGAAGGGGAAATTAAAATAGATGGGTAAGGATATATATTTTTTTTATTTTTAATTTAAAACTGATAAATAAACAAATAAAATGAAAAAAATAAATTATTAAGGGTAAAAAAGTCATTTCATGTCAATAGGGACTAAGCGTGTAAGGAAAAACGAATAGAGGGACGGTCGGAGTTAATTTTTGAAAATAGGGACTAAACACGCTTTCTGGCATGTGCACGAGGGACGAATGGTGTAATTTACCCTAAACAAAACTTAAATCAAATAATTTTTTATATAACATCCAGTTTATTTTATTAAAGTGATGCATCATGTTTTTAATTTAAAAGAGTTGCTAGAACATGTATATTTTATAAGACATTGGGGTACCCTAAAAGAGAATAAAGATTTCGTTATCAGTTGTTGTAAACCCGATAAGATACCCGAAACCCGACGGGGAAACCCGAAACCCAATGGGGCGCCCCGATAAGATACCCGAAAGTTATCGGGACGGGTTTGGGAATCCATGCCCCGCCCCGAACCCGCCCCATTGTCATTCCTATTTTACAAACACTTACAAACATTCACATACTTATATCATAAATGTTTACAAACTCGTGTTTATAACTACGTTGAAATGTTTTGACACAAACACCGACACTAAAATACTTATGAACTCATCAGCTTAATGCTGATACTCGCTTTCAAAATAACTTGTATTCTCAGGTCGTCAGTAGACAGGTACCGAGGCCAGCTTTTGAGAAGATGGAGCGCATTCAAGACTCATCTTATTATTTTGATTTACTTTTTGGTGTCTATAACTGTACGGAACACACTTGTATTGAAATTATATATTTAATGCAATGGATGATGTTGTTTGCTTATTTACTGTTATACTGTGTTGTGATACTTCACATGACATCCTCCGCCACAAAACATTTCCGCCGTTCTTGGTTTTGGGATGTGACAGATTGGTATCAGAGCATTGTTTATAGTGAATTGAGTATATCAACCCATAAAAGATATACTAGCTATAAATCCATTTGGGATTAAAACACTCTGACCAAGAGTCTATACTTTAAATACTAAAATATTTAATTAAGTATACAAGTCTGCCTTCATACTAAAATCAGTGTCACAATGACAAGAACAAAAGTATTACGATTGTTAAATATCACAAGTGAGCTCGGGGATGTATGGTCGGTCCTGGGAATGACATAGCCTGATCAACTATGCTGGTCTGAGGAGTGATTAGCATATGCCCTAGAATGGTTGTGATATGTTAACAAGTCTAAAAACATACCAACAATACCATAAGGAGAACAATAGAACCTAAACATAAAATACTATAGGGGTATTTTGTGCTACTACAAGCTATTTATACACTAGATTCTTTTACCTCTCTTCTCGCGTAGATTTAAAATGGATGGATTCCATCATGATGACCCGTACTTCCCAAATGAAGGCAATGCTGGGTGGATCGAAGAAGAGCCCGAAGATAACCATCCAATCACTTTGGATGATCACCTCGCAGAAGGATTTTCTGATGGATCTGACTCAGAGCCTGAAGTCAACAACCTACCGCTAGTAGGTCATGCCCCAAACAACAATCCCCGACCAGCTTTCCCAAGTCCTACACCCTTGTGGGCAACCAACTTGAATCACTGGAGCGATGAACAAGGTCGACCCTTATCTTACTTTGGGGACCGAAGTTCTTACAACCTTAGTGAAGGTGGCTCTGCAGATCGAGTTCTTCCCATCATTATATGCAGGATAGCTCATAATGGTGAACACGGTCGAGCAGCCATCGACCGAGTCATGGAGATCGATGTTAACTCTAGTGTCAACACAGTCTGCATCTGCCATCTCGAAGAGGAAATGGAACGGACCAGGACAACCAATGAGACCCTGCAGCAACAGCTGGCTGCCTCCCAAGCCGAAGTCATAGAACTTCGAGTTCGTCAAAGGGCTCAAGAACGACACCTTCAAGAGGTGGTCTGTCAAGTGGCAGAACTTAGGGTTCGCTCGAGGAATTCCCATCACCGTTAGAAGATGTCTAGTACATCTTTGTATTTTGGTTAAGGAATAGCCTTTAGTATCTGTGCCCTAAGTAGCACTTGTCTGTAAATATTCCTAACTTTTAGTACTCTAACTAGGAATCTAGGAACTGTCAAACTTTCTGTATGGTATGATGTAAGACCTACTGTTAGGTCGATTTTCCCTGAACTTATTACATCAGTAATACCAACATTATTGACAACTACCTAATCTGTACACTTGTGTTTTCCTACTAATCTTCCTTGTTGTGGTCTCAAACACTCATTCAACTTTTGGGCTATGGTTAGTTAGTCCATGTGTCACTCTCACCCCACTTACAATTGATTCTTACCATTATGTTTATATTTATAAAATTATAGCTAAAAGATGCCTCCTCGCAAATCTCCCAGGAATAACCCTGCACCTCCACCTCCTCAGGTCATCGATACTGCAGCCCTAAATGCTGTCGTAGCTGCAGCAGTGGCAACTGCTGTGGCTCAGTATCACTCTATTGATGCCAGCAGAAGTGGAACCCTTGTTGACTCTATTATGTTGAAATCCCTTTGCACTCGAGAGAGTGCTCCAATAAGGATTTCACCAACTGCAATCCGAAGTCCTTGCAGGGAACCCACGGAGTCATTGCCCTCTTGCAATGGTTCGAGAAGACTGAATCAGTCTTCAAAATTTGTTCGTGCCTAGCTGCGAGCAAAGTCAAATATGCTGCATGCACCTTTGAAGAAAAATCCCTGACGTGGTGGAACGGCCACGTTAAAGCGCTAACTCTAGTAGTGGCGAATGGTTGGGAAACCATGAAAGACCTCATGATTGAGAGTTACTGCTCGAGGGGCGAAATCCAGAAATTGGAGCAGGAGCTGTGGAGCCTAACCATGAAGGGCTCCAACATAGTCGCGTATACCACCAGATTCAGCGAACTGGTGGCCCTCTGGCCCAATATGGTTCCCACTGAAGGGAAAAAGATCGAGAGATACATATGGGGGCTAGTGCCTCCGTATCAGGGGAATGTCCTATCATCAAACCCTGCTACCTTCGACAGTGCCAAGCGACTGGCACAGAGACTCATTGACCATGGAGTCAAAACCCCTGCAGCAACAACAACCCTAGCCATCTCGAAACCCTCAAAAACCTGCTGAGACTAAGCGGAAGTTATGGGAGGAAAAGAAGAAACAACGCACTGCCAAAAAGCAGCTAGTTGTGGCAGTGCATGCTGCAATAACCCCTGCTGCTGCTACTGCTCCGGTGGGGCAGTATGCCGGATATTTTCCTAAGTGCTACAAATGCAACTACCACCACAACGGCCCCTACCATGAAATGCAGTGCTCTAGTTGCAACAAGAAAGGACACACAATCCGTTTCTGTAAATCCCCAGTGAGGCCGATCAACCAAGTCCCCAGCTCTGGTGTGAGCCAAACCTGCTATGGATGTAGCGGTGCGGGCCACTATAAGAGGGACTGCCCCAAAGCAAATAAGGATGGCGGAGCAGGGAGGGTACTAGCAATAGGCCATGGGGAAGCAGTTGCTGACCCGACCGTGGTGACTGGTACGTTCCTCCTCGATAACTCCTATGCATGCATTCTGTTCGATAGTGGAGCGGAGCGAAGCTTCGTGAACCATAAATTTACTCGCATGCTTTAACAGCAGCCACACACACTTAAAGAACAATTCACAGTAGAAATGGCTAACGGAAAAATAGAAAGTACAAATAGCATATACTTAGGATGTACCCTAACTCTACATAACCATTCATTTCCAATTGACCTTATGTTGGTCTCGATTAAAAGCTTCGACGTTATCATCGGCATGGATTGGTTGAGTCTTCATCGCGCCGACATCATGTGCTATGAGAAAGCAGTCCGTCTAAACCTCCTGTCTAACGAAAGTCTTATCGTCTACGACAACAAACCCGGTGCGAGTCTTCGTATTATATCAAGTATTCAAGCACAGAAGTATCTACGTAAAGAATACCATGCATTCCTTACTCATGTCGTCGATACGAGCCTTGAAATGAAATAACTAAAAAACATTCCAGTAGTGAGCGACTTTCCCGACATCTTCCCAGAAGAGCTACCTGGATTACCTCCGCAACGATAGGTCGAGTTCAGAATCGACTTAGTCCCAGGAGCTACCCCACTAGCCAAGTCGCCCTACCGATTAGCACCAGCAAAGATGCAGAAACTAACTGGTTAACTTAATGAACTGCTCAGCAAGGGCTTTACAAGACCAAGTTTCTCGCCTTGGGGAGCACCGGTCTTGTTCGTTAAGAAGAAAGACGGATCATTCCGTATGTGTATCGACTACAGAGAACTCAACAAACTGACGGTCAAGAATCGTTACCCTCTGCCTCGCATAGACGATCTATTTGACCAACTGCAAGGGGCGAACTACTTTTCCAAAATTGATCTAAGAGCGGGATATCACCAGTTACGAGTGCTAGAGGAGGATGTCCCAAAAATAGCCTTCTGAACTCGTTACGGACACTACGAGTTCGTGGTGATGCCATTCGGATTGATCAATGCGCCCGCAGTTTTCATGGATCTGATGAATAGAGTATGTTGACCTTACTTGGATCAGTTCGTCATTGTCTTCATAGATGACATCCTGATCTACTCCCGAAGTAAGGAAGATCATGGCGATCACCTGCGACAAGTTCTAAGAACTTTACGAACGGAGAAGCTCTATGCGAAGTTCTCTAAATGAGAATTTTGGATCCGAAGAGTCGAATTCTTAGGACACGTGGTAAGCGAAGAAGGAATCCACATGGACCCATCCAAAATTAAGGCAATTGAGAACTGGTCAGCACCAAAGACGCCTACAGAAATTCCTCAATTTCAAGGTCTCGCTGGCTACTACCACAGGTTCATACAGAACTTCTCCCGAATTGTGAAACCTCTTACAACACTGACCCAGAAACGCATAGCCTTTGACTGGGAAGAGAAACTGGAGAGAGCATTCCAAACGCTCAAACGAGCCTTGTGCACTGTACCAGTACTATCCCTCCCCGAAGGTATAGAAGACTTCATAGTCTATTGCGATGCATCGAATCAAGGGCTCGGGTGTGTTCTGATGCAGCAAGGTAAGGTCGTCGCCTATGCCTCGAGACAGGTGAAGACACATGAGGTCAACTACATGAACCACGATCTTGAGCTAGGAGAAGTTGTGTTTGCTCTGAAGATCTAGAGACATTACCTTTACGGTACGAAGAGCACTATCTTTACAGACCACAAAATTCTGCGACATATATTCGACCAAAAGGAGCTCAAAATGAGACAACGACGGTGCGTCGAGCTACTTAGTGACTATGAATGCGAAATTTGTTATCATCCGGGTGAAGCCAATGTAGTAGTTGACGCCCTAAGTCGGAAAGAATATTCTGGTCATAGAGTCAAATCTTTGACTATGACTATCCATTCACACTTGTCCACACAAATTAAGGCTACTCAGCTCGACGCTTTGAAACCTGAAAACGTGGCAGGTGAATCCCTGAGAGGAATGGATAAGAACTTAGAGGTTAAGGGTGGCGGAGCTTATTATTTCATGGAGCGGATCTGGACCCCAAGACTAGGTGGTTTCAGAGACTTAGTCATGACCGAGGCGCACAACACTCGGTATTCCGTCCACCCAGATTCAGATAAGATGTATTTGGATCTCAAAAAGTTATACTGGTGGCCTATCATGAAAGCAGAGATTGCTACCTTTGTAGGTAAATGCCATACTTGCGCAAAGGTTAAGGTCGAGTACCAGAAGCCCTCCGGTTTTGCTACAACAACCAGAGATTCCAGAATGGAAGTGGGAGCGGATCACTATGGATTTCATAACCAAGTTGCCTAAGACAACGGGTGGACTTGATACCATATGGGTCATCGTCGACTGATTGACCAAGTCTGCACACTTCCTACCAATCAAAGAAATTAACAAGATGGAGAAACTTACAAGAACTTACATTAGGGAGATTGTAAGACTGCACGGTGTTCCCTTATCTATTATCTCGGATAGAGATAGTAGATTCACTTCGAGGTTCCGACAGTCATTACAAAGTTCCCTAGGAACTAGGCTGGACATGAGTACGGCCTACTATCCACACACCGACGGGCAAAGTGAGAGGACCATCCAAACACTGAAATATATGTTGAGAGCCTGTGTGATTGACTTTGGATAGGCATGGGATACTCATTTACCCCTTGTCGAGTTTTCCTACAATAACAGTTATCACATGAGCATCAAGGTTGCTCCATTCGAAGCCCTCTATAGCCGAAAGTGCAGATCCCCTCTATGCTGGGCTAAAGTGGGGAGCTAGGGGGCAAGTTTCTGACAGTACTCTCATCGGCCTGGAAATCATTCGGGAAACGACAGAGAAGATTGTTCAGATCCGTGAACGATTGAAAGCCTTTAGAGACCCACAGAAGAGCTACGCTGATAAGTGAAGGAAACCTTTTGAATTCCAGGTGGGAGACCGAGTCCTTCTCAAAGTCTCACCTTGGAAGGGCTTAATACGCTTCGGTAAGTGTGGGAAGCTTAATCTGAGATATATAGGGCCTTTCGAGATTCTCGCAAGAATCCGCCCTGTAGCATACAAACTCAATCTACTCGACGAACTTCGTAACGTACATTCTACATTCCACGTCTCTAACTTGAAAAAGTGTATGTCCAAAGAGACTCTTGTAATCCCACTCGACGAGATCGAGATCAACGAGAGCCTCAATTTCGTGGAAGAACCAGTAGAGGTCATGGACCGAGAAGTCAAGCAGACAAAGCAAAGTCGTATCCCGATTGTGAAGGTTCGCTTGAACGCCAAGCGAGGAACGAAGTTCACTAGGGAGCATGAGGACCAGATGAAACCGAAATATCCTCATCTTTTTGCTTAGTTATTTGTAACTACTTTATTTGTTTAGACTTTAATTTCGGGACAAAATTCCCTTTAACAGGGGGATGATGTGACAACCCGAAATTTTCATTCGGTCAAACCCTAAAAGTCAACCACTTCTTATCATAAGTTAATGTCATTATTTCTTATTTTTAAAAATTTAAAGTTCCTTTGATTATTTTAATATTATTTTTAAGCGAACGGGTGAAAGAAAGTGTCGTCTCGGGTTTTGAAATTTAAAAACCGCAAACACCTCGTGTCTTAGAATTTCCCGGCCAAACTATTACATTTGGGTTGAAAAATCCCCCAAAAACCGTGAACTCATGCCTATGTATGAGTTTACTCCCCAAGACTAGCCATTATGTGTTTACTCCCCAAAATCCCAAAAGATTTAACTCCAAAAATATCCTTTCAAGTATCATCCTAGTTTCTGTTCTAGATCTTCAAACTTGTAAGTGTTCTTGTAACATCCTGAAAATACGAGCCAAAAATTTCATTTTTAAATACACATACTTAGCAAAACATTAGAATAAAACATTCACTGATCATATCATTTCATAAAAGATGTGCGTGTCTGGAAACCAGTTTATAAAATCATAATAAAATCAGAGTACAAATCCCCAAGAAGATCTCATAGTGAGGAATACAGAGCGTGTGTGTGATGTGCTACTACCGTGCCAGCTCCTTCCCCTTTGAAGAAGAATTACCTGAAACCAAAACTGAAAACCGTAAGCACAAAGCTTAGTGACTTCCCCCATCATACCACATACCATACAACCACTTATCATACATATTGCCAGGCATTTCTGGGGTGCCCGACCTTACCGGTATGACCATTCTGGGGTGCCGACCTACCCGTGTCAAGCCATTCTACGGTGCTAACTACCCATGTCAAGCCATTCTGGGGTGCTGACTACCCTGCAGTCCTAACGACCGAACCTTGGGGACTATTTCACCCCCTACTGCTACTATCACATATATCATAACATAACATATTATCAGACATATCCGGGGTGCCTGAACCACCCTTCGGTCCTATCAAACGAACTCGGGGACTGGTCCCCTCCTACTACCTCTATCGCATATAGCATAACAAGCCAGCATGCAAACATATAATCACATACTGTCAGACGTGTCTGGGGTGTCTGACTACCCTTCGGTCCTAACAACCGAACCTTACTACTATCACATACAACATATCATGTTAGCATATAACATATTAGGTAGTAGCAAAACTAGATGATATCACAAAGACAATCATCTATCATACGTCTCCTACTGGTGGGCCAGCATTGTGGCCTTAGACCCACCACTACAGGAGGGTAACTCACATCGAAAGTAGCTGCTGAATTCTGCTTGCTGAGCATCTGACTGCTAGATCGCAAATCCTCTGACTATAAACCATAAACATAGGTTAGACACCCATAAATACTCTTAGGTCAAAAGATTAACCCTCCCTTGACCCAAGGTCAACTCCTTGGTCAAAGTCAATGTCCATTTGACTGGACTCGCCGAGTCCTTTTCCTACTAACCCGGTCCTACTCAACTAGTCCTTCTTCCCACTCACTGAATCACCCTTAACTCATGACTTGGGACGATGGAACCGACTCGTCACCCGACTCGCCGAGTTTGAAGAACAACTCACCGAGTTCCAGGCAATCTTCATAAGACTCGCCAAGTTGTTCATCCAACTCGCCGAGTCTAAGGCCATCTTCATGGAACTCGCCGAGTTCCTCCTTGGGACTCGCCGAGTTCCTCCTTGGGACTCGCCAAGTCCCTATGACTCATTTCTCATATAGGCCAAATTTGAGACATGCAATGCTTCAAAACCATAGATCCATGTTCCTTGAGCATGCTTATCATGTAAAGTTGCAAACTTTACGTGCATGCATGGCCCTATAAGCTCAAAATGCCAAAACCAATATCTTCAAGAGGTTATAGACTCAATGGGGGCCTTAATCACTTCAACCACGGGAGCTTTATGCTACTAATTCATCCAATAAGCCCAGATCAGAAGTCCTTTCGGATCATTAAGCACCACACATGGAGTTTGGTGTTTTAGGGCTTGAAAACCACCCATTTGGGACAAAAATGGTAACTAATGATCTAAAGATCAAGGTAGAGACTTTTCTACCTGAATGGAAGCTTCTCCCTGAGTAAAGTTCAGATCTACTCCTTTCCTTGCACTTATTTAACCACCTCTTTCTTCTTCTAAGCTCCAAACTCCTTCACAAGGCCAAAAACACTCCTAAGAGCAATATGGGGGCTAGGGTCTCACTCTAATGCTCTCTGGAAGTGTTAGGGACAAAGGAGGCCAAGATAGAGTGTTTAAATAGGGTGCAAACACCCGGATGAGGGTTTTTGCCCAACCAGGGCCTACTCGCCGAGTCCGAGGACCAACTTGCCGAGTCCAGAGTCCAACTCCCATACCTTGTCCCACTCCTACTCGGCGAGTTGGCCCACCAACTCGCCGAGTCCAAGGCAAAATACATTATTTTAAGAACGTAAGTAGCAAGGAGTACGTACCGTGAACCAATTGCTACAAATCTCCCCCACTTATCTTAGACTTCATCCTCGAAGTCTGCTGCTCGATCCCGAAACAGCTCGGGGTAGTGCTCCATCATCTCTTCCACTAGCTCCCAAGTCCACTCTGAACCCTTCCGGTGCTGCCATTGCACCTTCACGAGTTCCACCCTTTTGTTCCTCAGATCCTTCGAGTTCTTGTCGACGATTGCCACAGGCCGCTCGATGTAATTCAGACTGTCATCGACCTAAATATCCTCCAAAGGCACCACTGCCGAGTCATCCATCAAACACTTCCACAACTGAGAGACGTGGAAAGTGTTTGTGGATCTGGCTGAGTTCGGCTAGTAGATCCAACCTATACGCCACCTTACCCACCCGGGCTACAAACCTGAATGGCTCGATGTACCTTGGGCCTAACTTACCCCGCTTTCTGAATCGGATGACGCCTTTCCATGGCTACACTTTTAGAAGAACCATATCCCCAACTTGAAATTCCAAGTCTGAACGGCGCTTGTCGGCGTAACTCTTCTGCCGACTCTGAGCAGTCTGAAGCCTGCTCCTGACCTGCTGAATCTTCTCTGTTGTCTGGAGCACCACTTCAGTGCTTCCTATGACCCTCTGGCCAACCTCTCCCTACCATATCGGGGTCCTGCATCGTTGTCCGTATAACATCTCGAAGGGAGGACGCTCAATACTCGCGTGGTAGCTGTTGTTGTATGAGAACTCAGCTAAAGGAAGATAGGTATCCCAACTACCACCGAAATCCAGCACGCATGCCCAAAACATATCCTCATGTGTCTGGATGGTCCGCTCACTCTGACCATCCGTCTGCGGGTGAAAGGCAGTGCTAAAATACAGATGAGTGCCCAACTCATCATGAAACTTCTTCCAAAACCTGGAAGTAAAACGCACATCTCTATCTAAATCACTGATACTGGCACCCCGTGTAGCTCCACTATTTCCCTGATATAGATATCGGCCAACTTCTCAGCCGAGATGCTCTCCTGAATCGGAATAAAATGGGTGCTCTTGGTCAATTGATCCACGATGACCCATATAGAATCCACTCCTCGTACAGTCCTGGGAAGCTTTGTGATAAAATCCATCGTAATATCTTCCCATTTCCACAACGGAATATCCAACGGTTGCATTTTTTCATGCGGTCTCTGATGCTCGGCCTTGACCTTCCTGCAGGTCAAGCACTGCTCGACGTACCAGGCCACATCCCGCTTCATGCAGGGCCACCAATAGTCCAGACGAAAATCCTTATACATCTTCGTCGCCCTAGGATGAATGGAGAATCGGGATTTGTGCGCCTCTTCCATCAAGATCTGGCGCATGCCTCCGAGGTATGGCACCCATACCCTGCGGTGTAATGTCAATAATCCCCTGCTATCATAGTCGAAGGAGGAACCCACTATGCTCTCACTATTCCGATCTTCCTCCTTCAGGGCCTCCTGCTGGGCCTCCCGAATCTGATCCAAAAGTGGAGTCACCACTGTCATCCGCATGCAAATATCCCTGATCGGCGCCTCCTTGCGGCTAAGCGCATCGGCCACCACATTGGCCTTCCCTGGGTGGTAAAGGATCTCACAATCATCATCCTTCACCACGTCCAAGCACCGACGCAGTCTCATGCTCAAATTCGGCTGATCCATGAGGTACCTCAAACTCTTGTGGTCCGTGTAAATGGTACACCGGACTCCATAGAGGTAATGTCACCAAACCTTGAGGGAGAAGGCCACCACCCCCAACTCTAAACCATGCGTCGGGTAGTTTGCCTTGTGAGGATTAAGCTGTTTCGAAGCGTAGGCTATGACGTGCCCACTCTGCATCAGCACTGTGCCTAACCTCGAAATGGACGCATCATAGTATACCACAAAATCCTCTACGCCCTCGGGTAGGGATAAGATTGGCGCCTCGCACAATCTCCGCCTCAGAATCTCGAATGTTGTCTGCTGCTCGGGCCCTCATCGAAAGACCACGGCCTTCCTAGTCAACCGTGTCAGGGGAACGACTATCTTGGAGAAATCCTGAATGAATCTCTGATAGTAGCCTGCTAATCCTAGGAATCTCCAAATCTCGGATGGAGACTTCGGAACCTCCCATCTCATCACGGCCTCCACCTTCGCCGGGTCTACTGAAATCCCGTTCTGGTTGACGAGGTGCCCAAGAAACTACACCTCGCGCAACCAAAACTCACATTTGGAGAACTTAGCGTACAAGCTCTCCCTCATCAGAGTCTCCAAAACCTCTCTCAGATGCTCCTCATGCTCCTCCGGCATCTTGGAATAAACCAAGATATCATCGATGAAAAATATCATAGACCGATCCAAAATCGGTCTGCACACGCGGTTCATGAGGTCCATGAGCGCGGCAGGAGCATTAGTGAGCCCGAGCGGCATCACCACGAACTCGTAATGGCCATAACACGTTCGAAACGCGGTCTTCTACACATCCTCCTCTCTGACCCTCCTCTGATGATAACCTGAACGCAGATTGATCTTGGAGAACCAAGATGCTCCCTGCAACTGATCAAAGAGGTCATCAATCCTCGGAAGCGGGTAACGGTTCTTCACCGTTACCTTATTCGGCTCCTGGTAATCTATACACCTCCGATACGAGCCGTCCATCTTTTTCATAAACAGGATCGGGGCTCCCCACGTTGAACTGCTCAGTCTAATGAATCCCTTGTCTAACAGCTCCTGCAGCTGTGTAGACAACTCCTGCATCGCAGGAGGAGCCAACCGATACGGTGCCTTGGCTATCGGAGCCGCACCAGGGACTAGGTCGAGGTATTCCAGGAAGCTCCTCTGGGAACACATCACTGTAATCTCGAACCACTAGAACCTCATTCACCGTCGCCTTACCCGCCTCTCGGGTATCCACAACATACGCGACATACCCCGCACAACCCTGCTGAAGGTAGCGCCTAGCTCTCACTGCTGAACATACTATGGGTCCACGTTGTGGCCTCTCGCCATGGATCACTAACTCTCCCCCACTTAGGGTACTGATCCGCACTAGCTGCTGTGCGCAATCTATCACCGCCCCATTAGGGCTTTACCAATCCATGCCTATAATTACCTTGTTCCGCTGCAACGGAATGGGAACCAAATCCACCAAGTAGCGCTCCTCAAATAATCTCAGAACACAATCTCTGAACACTGCTGATGCCCGCACCGATCAATCATCGGCGATCTCTACCTCCAAAGGGCAATCCAACATGCCTGAAGACTCAGTAAACTTCTTGCTAAGCGCAAGAGAAACAAACGATCGGGTAGCACCTGAGTCAAACAACACCTGAACAGGGATACCTTTCACATGGAACGATCCTAAAGCATATACACAGAGAACATACCAATAACATAACAGCATGAAAATGAAATAGAGGGAAAGAAGCATACCCGTCACCACATCGGGTGTGGCGCGTGCCTCTTCGGTAGATAGCTGAAATGCCCGGCTCCTTACCACTGGAACCTCTGCCTTGCCCTGCCGGCCATCAGTGATTCGCAGGGTCGCTGGAGCTGGCGCCTTTACTAGTGCGGGTTCTGTCAACTGAGGGCAATTGGCCTTCTTGTGGCCCCTCTGGTTGCAGTGGAAACACAGCAACTCAGACGTCTGTATCACAGGTGTAGGGGCGGTACAATGCCTGCTGAAATGCCTCGACTTGCCACACTTATAGCAGCCCGATGATCCTAGTCTACATGCCCCCTCATGAGGCCTACCACATTTCCTGTAGCGGATCGGTACTGACTGGCCTTTCGGCCTAACATCTGATCCCTTGGGCTTCTTCCCCAAAGCCCCTCCTATCTGTCCCTCCTCTGTCTTCCTCTTCCGGTTGTGCTCTAGATCTATCTCTCTCTCCTTCGCCCTGTAAATCATTGAGTCCAAGGTAGAGTAAGCTGAAAAACTGACATGCTCTTGAATATCAGCTCGGAGCATGTCATGGTAGCGGGTCCCCCTCATGTCCTCATCAGCCGCATACTGGGGAACCAACAATGCCCTCTCCTAAAACTAGGCGATGATCTCCGCCACAGTCTCTGTCGCCTGCCTCATATCCAAGAACTCCCTGGCCAGCTATTGAAGCTCGACAGCCGGTGTAAATTCTATCCTGAACCTGGTCGTGAAGTCCGACCAGGTCATAGCCTCGACAGCTGAGGCTCCCAACGAGTCACTCACGGACTCCCACCAATCCCTAGCTCAATCTCATAAACACACTGCCGCAAACCTCACCTTGGACCCCTCAGGGCAGAAGCTAATCATCTGTGTAGACTCAATGTCTCCAATCCATTGCCTGGCAGCTATGGGGTGCTTCACCCCGTGAAAATCCAGCGCACCACTGCCCCTGAAGTCCTTAAATGACAGTGTGCGGGATCCCGACTGGCCAGATGACATGTCGCTCCTGAATGCTCGGACGCAATCCTCCATCAACTCAACTATCCCTTCCTTGATCGACCCGAAGATAATGGGGGTCGACTCAAGGATGCCCCTGGTGATCTCTGACACGATGAAATCGCGTAGCCCCTCATCCACCGGCTCGGAACCTGATCCCGAACCCGAACCCTCTCCTGAACTACCAACTAATGGTCTAGGGCGCAACACCACCATTCTGAAACACAACATAAAAATGTCAGGAACACTAATATATCTCGAGAAATCACTACTACCAAAAGTTTCCTGGTCTCATCTCAGCCTTCCTTGATTCGAGTACGGATCCTCTGCTTCCAGTAGTACGGGCCCATACTACCTTCCACATTTATCCGTACTTTCCTCAAGTACTGCCTTGACTCCACCAAGTCACTATTACTGCTAATAATTTCTACTACTCTCATCCTAGCCTTGCCCTAGGGAGTCCTCTGACTATACCCGATCCAGTCCCAACTACTGAAAGCCTCCTTGTGATGCCAATTAGCCATCACCTGAATACCATCACATGCGGCGAGGCTCAGATAATCCTTCAAGTAAAAGACTCGTCCCTACAACAGTTAGACTCAGACAAGAGCTGCGTAATATGGCCAAGTCTAGCACTCTGAGATTATTCAACCTTGTTCGCATGTGATGTGATGCATTCACCTAATAGCTAACTCCCATCACTTAGAGTTCCACAAAGCACAAAGCAAGCAACATTCAGACATAGGAGGCTACTCAAGCAATTCCATCCTCATAATGGGAAACTCTACTAGAATACAATCCTAAGCTCATGCTATCAGGCATAACCTAAACAGGCTATCCTACTGCTATCTACTCAATCCTAGCATGCAATTTTCATATACTGAAGCACATAAAGCAGACACATAAGGCATCACTCCTAGATCCTTATTCCTATTCTAGCATGCTGTTCTACAGGAACTAATAAACATATATAAACTTGTATGGGTACATTGGGGAATACTTACTTGAGCTCGGCCGGTCGCGCACATCACACACTTCGTTTCTTCTTAAAAAGAACTCTTAGAAAACATTTTCTTTTCTCAAATTATTTTAATCCCTCGACCTGATTTCAGACACCCCCGAAGGTGTGTCCGAATCCCTCAAACCAGGGTTCTGATACCAACTTGTAACATCCCGAAAATATGAGCCAAAAATTTCATTTTTAAATACACATACTTAGCAAAACATTAGAATAAAACATTCACTGATCATATCATTTCATAAAAGATGTGCGTGTCAGGAAACCAGTTTATAAAATCATAATAAAATCAGAGTACAAATCCCCAAGAAGATCTCATAGTGTGGAATACAGAGCGTGTGTGTGATGTGCTGCTACCGTGCCAGCTCCATCCCCTTCGAAGAAGAGGTACCTGAAACAAAAACTGAAAACTGTAAGCACAAAGCTTAGTGAGTTCCCCCATCATACCACATACCATACAATCACTTACCATACATATTGCCAGGCATTTCTGGGGTCCCCGACCTACCCGGTAAGGCCATTCTGGGGTGCCGACCTACCCGTGTCAACCCATTCTGGGGTGCCGACTACCCATGTCAAGCCATTCTGGGGTGCTAACTACCCTTCAGTCCTAATGACCGAACCTTGGGGACTATTTCACCCCTACTGCTACTATCACATATATCATAACATAACATATTATCAGACATATCCGGGGTGCCTGAACCACCCTTCGGTCCTATCAACCGAACTCGGGGACTGGTCCCCTCCTACTACCTCTATCGCATATAGCATAACAAGCCAGCATGCAAACATATAATCACATACTGTCAGACGTGTCTGGGGTGTCTGACTACCCTTCGGTCCTAACAACCGAACCTTACTACTATCACATACAACATATCATGTTAGCATATAACATATTAGGTAGTAGCAAAACTAGATGATATCACAAAGACAATCATCTATCATACGTCTCCTACTGGTGGGCCAACATTGTGGCCTTAGACCCACCACTACAGGAGGGTAACTCACATCGAAAGTAGCTGCTGAAGTCTGCTTGCTGAGCGTCTGACTGCTGGATCGCAAATCCTCCGGCTATAAACCATAAACATAGGTTAGACACCCATAAACACCCTTAGGTCAAAAGACTGACCCTCATTTGGCCCAATGTCAACTCCTTGGTCAAAGTCAATGTCCATTTGACTGGACTCGCCGAGTCATGGCATGGACTCACCGAATCCTTTTCCTACTAACCCGGTCCTACTCAACCAGTCCTTCTTCCCATTCACTGAATCACCCTTAACTCATGATTTGGGACGATTGAACCGACTCGTGACCCGAATCGCCGAGTTTGAAGAACAACTCGCCGAGTTCCAGGCAATCTTCATAGGACTCGTGTCACACCCCGCTAAAGCGGAAACGCAAGGTATGACAGCGATAACGGTTTCAATGCAAAAGATAAAGATACACCACCATAGCAGTATTTAAAAGTTTACAACCCTGAAAAGAAACAAAATACAAGTTTTTCAAAATAACATTGTTCAAAATATAGCTTCATAATAGCTTCAACACGATGCAACATGCTCTATGATGATGAATCTTTACATCCACTTACTAATTACTTCCTGAAAAAGCATGTAAAACGAGCGTCAACTATGAAAATAGTTGGTGAGTATCACAAGTTTATAAAAATCGAGCGCACAATAAGGCTTTTCATAAATACAAGTACATTGCTTCAATGATAAACAAGTTGATTGCTATTAATGAATACAAGTTTATTGCTATAACGAGAAACGAGTTTGTATGTGTATGAGCAAACAATGAGTCTCAACCAAACCTATGACTGAAGCCCTATCGAGATCTATGCTTATCGTTCCATAGATGAATATGGTATCATGCACTCCAGCGATTCGGGCGAGTGAGGAGTTGTCAATTCCTAATAGCGCTATCCATAACGACCATTGGCTCAAAGAGTTAATGGTTAGAGATAAGGGAAGGGCCTTAGTACGATAAGTTCTCATGTTCCGTGTTGCATAGACATACATAAAGAAACATAGCAATACAATAGCAATCATGTTTGATACAATTCAATTTAAATACAACATGCAAACAGTAGTTTTTCTGGGCATGCTTTTCCACCCCAAAACATAAAAACCGAAAATAGGGGAGTGCGTGAATACTCACAATATGCTAAATATAGCAACCAAGTTTATACGAGTTAAATAAATACAACGGATATAAATAGTTTAGGACATGCTTTTCCACCCCAAAACATAAAAACTGAAAATAGGGGAGTACGTGAATACTCACGATGTTTTGTGTAGACACAAGCGGTACTTCGGGATGCACCAACGTCTTACTACCGGGATCCTACGACATCAAACACACGCACTAGTGAGTTTCTATGTCGATATCTAATGCTAATATACTAAACTCTACATATAGGGAAATGCCAATTTATGTTTTAGTATTGGATTTTATATCAATTAGTTACACTTTTTCTGAAGTAATGAAATTCTATATATCGGGCGATTAATTACAACCTTGGAATATAAACTTTCCAAATTTTTTAAGTCCTTATTACAACATAAATTCACGAAAATAGCAATCGAGGGATAAAAATTCTCAAACTTTTTATTTAACTGTTATTACACAATACTAAGCTGGGAAAATTATAAAAATGGATTTCCAAGCTGTTTAATTATATTTTATGATTTTTGAGCATTTATTTCAATAAAAATTGAAATAAATAGAAAACAGTTTCCAAAATTACCCAAACTTTTTATTTAATTGTTATTATACATAAATAGTCTGGGAAAAATATAAAAGATATTTTTCAGTGGGTATTTCTATTTTTCCTTGCTTTATTCGTTTAAATAGTCATTAATTAAAGAAATAATATTAAACAGTTAAAATAAATCACCATAAATTTTTGTAACATCATTTACAGTATAAATATCCTGGGAAAAATATCAAAAGTGGTTTTCATAATGTATAAACTGGTTTTGGGTATTTATGTATATTTAAGTGTATTTTAGTGCAATTAACTTTAGAAAATAAGAGAAAAATAGTTTACAGTAGAGAAAAATATTCAAAGTTTTTATGTAACCTCCTACTCTATAATATTATATCCTGGTAAATTTTCATGAATTTTGGATAATCAGAACTATTTCTCCCATTTTTAGACCATTATAATTACCAAAAATTGGGAAAAATAGTAAAACATGATGGAAAATCTTAAAAATATTTTCTGGAGTCACCCATCATAGGTAAGGTATGCAAAAATTGTTAGATACAATTTTCACATCCTATAAAGTGGTTTTGTAATTTATCATGTCCTAAATAAAAGAAAATTAGAAATCATATGAAACAGCAACAAAAATTGCTGAAATTTGGTGAGATGTTATTATTCCCCATAAGGATCATCCATGAATTTATTTAGGATTTATTGACCTCTGGAAGTATTTTATATGATTTATGCCCTTGGTTTTAGCAATAATTCTAATAAATCAAAGAAATAACAAAAGCTCTTGAAATTTTCCAGATTATCTCATGCATGCAAGGGCTTTCAAAAGGAAAAATGTAAAAAAATGTATTCAGAAGAGAAATGAGGGTAATGATTCCAAACAATTTAAGAAAAGTTGCATGCAATAATGCATGAAGTGTAAATGTGGCTGAAGTTCATGAATTTGTGTAGCCCATTCAGTGAGGTTTTAAGCGACGAAATCTCAACCATAATTTACTAGATATGTTAAGTCTCTAAGGTATTTTTCCTCAGATTTATGGTTGGGTTTAAGGCCATTGTTTAAGCAAGATAAAAATAGTGATCACAGAAAAAGAGCTGTATGCGCAACCTTTTTGTAAAATCTGCTAAAACTCGGATATTTAATATTTTACAGTGAGACCAGTTGGGTTTGAAAGTTAACTCGTGGAGCTAACCAATACAAAAAGAATATCATGATTTGGTTAAGAAATGACTGAGTTATGACTGTTCAAAGTCGAACAAAGTAATCTGGCAGATTGCATGTTTGCTTGTGTGCATTATTAGGGTATTTCAACAAGAACATCATGCATGTCTTTGGTAAGGCCCGATTTCTAACACATGCATGGAATTAATGAGCATCCAAGATGTACTAGAAATGGTTTAAATGCTTTTGTTCATGCATGAACACAAAAGAAATGGAGAAGAACATGAAATATTAGGTTTTGATGTCACATGATCATATGTGCATCTTTTCCACTCCTTGCATGGGTTTGATCCCGGATTTTCACCATCTCTAACACATGCATTGTGTTATGGTGAGAATCTACAAACCACAAGGGGAGAATAAAGATTTCTAGCCATGGAAAGGCATAGAATCCGAAAAGTAGAGAAGACTAAGAAGAAAAAGAGGTTTAACCATGAAACTATGGAAGAAGATGTTGTTGTTTACCTTGGTTTTGACCTTGAGAGAAGTAAGAACACTTCAAGGGCTTCACAATCTCGAAATTTTGCAGAGAAATGAGAGTATTTTCGTGAGTTTAGAGAGAGGGAAGAAGAGAGTGAAGTGTGTGAAGAGAGTGAAGTGAGAGAGTGAAGAGGGAAGAGGTGGAGTAAGGGTTTAAGCTTAATGATTGTGTTTTGGGGAAGAGAGAGGGCATGGGGAGAGGTGATGGCCGGTTTTTGCATGCATTTTGGCATCCTCTCTCCTAAATTTTAAACTTTATAAACTTCCCTCCTATATTTTATATAAAAACATTCATTTTTATAAAATGTTTAACAAGCAATTTGATTTATTTAAAAATCTTGTTTTCAACAAATAATTTATGATTAATACTTGTAATTTATATTTCTAGTTCATTGGTATAATCTATAATTTGATTAATAAAATTTGATATTAGGAAGTTTATAGCCAAATTTTATAAAGTTTTTAAGCTTTATAATTTATAACTTTGGATTTTTGGCTCTTTAGGGTTTTTGGAATATTGTTTGATATTCAACAACATGTTGAAGTATAATTAGAATGTTTTAATTTATTTTTAGAGTTTTATACCCTATTTCAATTATAACAAAGCTTGAAGCTTTATTCTAATTATAGTATTGGCATTTCCTATTGTAGCTAAGCAACTTACTAGAATTGTAAGTATCAAGTATATTAGTCCTAGACCTTAGTTGGATCCTAGTTTATGCAAGATTTTTGACCTAATTTATACTACTAGGTCATGGCATGTTGTGCATGAATGGTTATTATAAAGATGCATGAGTCCAAGAATGACCTGAATTGGCAGTTGTCACAACTCGCCGAGTTGTTCACCCAACTCGCCGAGTCTAAGGCCATCTTCATGGAACTCACCGAGTTCCTCCTTGGGACTCACCGAGTCCCTATGACTCATTTCTCAAATAAGCCAAATCTAAGACATGCAACGCTTCAAAACCATAGATCCATGTTCCTTGAGCATTCTTATCATGTAAATTTGCGAACTTTACTTGCATGCATAGCCCTATAAGCTCAAAATGCCAAAACCAAGCTCTTCAAGAGGTCATAGACTCAATGGGGACCTTAATCACTTCAACCAAAAGAACTTTATGCTACTAATTCATCCAATAAGCCCAGATCAGAAGTCCTTTCGGATCATTAAGCACCACACATGGAGTTTGGTGTTTTAGGGCTTGAAAACCACCCATTTGGGACAAAAATGGTAACTAATGATCTAAAGATCAAGGTAGAGACTTTTCTACCTGAATGGAAGCTTCTCCCTGAGTAGAGTTCGGATCTACTCCTTTCCTTGCACTTCTTCAACCACCTCTTTCTTTTTCTAAGCTTCAACCTCCTTCACAAGGCCAAAAACACTCTTAAGAACAATATGGGGGGGCTACGGTCTCACTCTAATGCTCTCTGGAAGTGTTAGGGACAAAGGAGGCGAAGATAGAGTGTTTAAATAGGGTGCACACACCCGGATTAGGGTTTTTGCCCAACCAGGGCCTACTCGCTGAGTCTGGGGACCGACTCGCCAAGTCCAGAGTCCAACTCCCGTACCTTGTCCCACTCCTACTCGGCGATTTGGCCCATCAACTCGCCGAGTCCAAGGCAAAATACATTATTTTAAGAAAGTAAGTAGCAAGGAGTACCTAGCGGGAACCAGGTGCTACAGTTCTAACCATTTAAAGTTACTGAAACACTTAATGTAGTGTTTGTATATCTATTCATCCATTCATTTATGTATTTTGTCTTGATTTCCAAAAACACCAAGAACACACACTATGTGTTCTTGGCCTTTTAGCTTAAATCAAGCCTCCTAATAGCAAGTACTTCCATCCTTTAGTGTTATTAAGCTATTATTACATTTAAACATCAATAAATTATGCCAAGAACACAAGGTTAGAGGTGTTCATGGTCTAAGAAGGTTCTTGGGCCGTAAACACCATAAATGGCACCAAAGTATGCATAAGTCCCTTGTTTAGCCCTAGTTTGATGTTTAGGACTTACCTTGACATGTTTAAACCTTTCATGGATGTTTTTAAGCCTTGAAAAACACCAAAGATCACAATTTTTAGGTGTTTACGGTTTGGGGAGCTCCCAAAACCGTCAACACCCTAAAGTATATATAAATGGGTCGAAATCCTTCCTTAGGCTTAAAAACCAACCTAGATAATTACCTTGTTGTGTTAAGGACTTGAAAACATGGTAATACCCTTTTCCATAAGGGTTTATGGTAGTAAAACCAAAGGGAAATGGCCAAGAGGCCGTAAACTCCTCCAAGGAGTGTTTTTGTTGCCCTAGTCCCATACAAAGGCCAAACCACCTTGTAGAAATGCTTCAAAAGGCTTGATAAACCACAAAACAACACATGATCAATAGGAGTAGAGTTTATGACCTTAAACCCTAGAGTTTACTTCCTTAAACTCCTTAGGTTATGACCATCAAAACCGTAAACTCCAAAGGAGTTTACCCTTGAACTCCAAAGACCCTAGCTTTGCCCTACCAACACTTGGATGCAATCCTTGTGATCTTTAACACTTCAAACAAAGTGTTTTCATGTTCTAGAGTGTCCCAACTTAATTTATTAGTTATAAATTGGCTAATTAGTTATATATATGTTCATTATATGATAACTAGGCTCGTGCGTGTGTACAAGTCTTCATTTGTCACCTATCACCGTAACTGACACTTCAATCAAATCTACTCACCACAAGTGAATTCACACCCCTTTAACTAACCTTTGAAATACTTTTAAATGTTTTAAATGATTTTATGGGGGGGATACAAGTTGTATACTTTTAGTTATTACATCAATCACATGTGATTAATAACTACAAAACCAATGATTTTACTACTGTTCAAACTGTTTATCAAACTGCTTTACTTCAAATTGTTTTACAAACTCTTTTACTTATCAATTACTTTTACTTAAAATTTGTTATACTTATTATAAATTGCATCCCCGTATATGTACAGTTATATAAGAAATGTTTAAAAAGCTTAGGAAGGCCATCCGCCCTATTTCCTTTTCGCGCTTGAGATGTGGTCTGGTGGGATATCGGGTATCCTTCCGATGGTCGTTTCAATAGTAATTATATATCATGTGTACATATATAGTAATAAAAGTTCTTCCAGATTCATTCGTACCAGTTACTTCATTAGTGTGTTACCATATGGGTAGCACGGGATAATACATATACAGTTGCTAGATCAATGAGTCAGTTCCTTCATGAGTAAGTACTTATTACTATGAGAACATATACAACTATACTAGAAGAAGAACATATACAACTATACTAGAAGGAGAACATATGTAACTATACTAGAAAGAGAACATATACAACGATACTAGAACAAGTAACAACACATTACATATACATGAATACGTTAACAAATTGTGATCCACTGTATCGGAGCATGCCTTCAATGTCATGGCCCGAGTTGTAGCCAGAGTCTCTTGGAAGGAGAGTGTCACACCCCAAAACCAGGAACGGCGGAAACGTTCTGGGGCGGAGGACGTCATGTATAATATCAACAACAATGTAAAGTAGTAAACAAGCAACAACATCATCCATTGCATTAATAATATAATTATTATACAAATGTGTTCTGTCAAACTTTGATAAACACTAGAGCATAAATCAAAATGAAAGATAAGTCTTGAACAAACACCATCTTCGTTTCTCCTTGCATCGGTACCTGTCTATGACGACCTGAGGATACAAGTAATTTTGAAAGCGAGTATCAGCTTTTGAAGCTGGTGAGATCATAAGTATTATTGTGTCATAATTTGTAAAACTTATAATTTTTAAGACTGGACATTGTTTTGAAAGAAAGCTTGAATAAGTATGAAAATGTTTGTAGAATAACTGTAAATGTTTGATGTTCCCTAGAATCCCTATGATTCCTATTAGTAACAAAAGGAGTCTTCTACCAAGACTTGATTGTTCTCAATGTAATCTTCTACCAAGACCTAACTGTTCTGAATGTAGTCTTCTACCAAGACCTAACTGTTTTGATTGTAGTCTTCTACCAAGACCTAACTGTGTTACTATTATTATCATTATAAGAATTTGTATCCTTTGGTACTAAGATACTTACATATAATTCACCTTATTGGTTATGTGAATGAGTCACAAAATAAAGGCAATAATACAACTAACCTGAATATTACCCTTTGGTACTAGGGTAACTATCATTGTTAACTTTAAGACATCCGTAGACGTACTCTTACCTCTGTTGCTAACAGCTGGGTATAGGAATAGCTAATCCCTTAATCGTATACGTGTAATGGTACCAACCGTTGACATCCGTGGATATACTTTCACCTCTGTGGCTAACAGAGATTTTAGGAATGGTCAATCCCACAGCTGTATCCTTGGGTACTAGGATAATAAACCCAATCTATCTCGTCGGTTATGTGATTGAAATCACAAGGTAAAGATAAGAATGAGGGTTTTGATAATAGAGTCGATACCTATAAAATGTAATAGGACTCCTCCTGATATATCTATGTAACAATGCTCTTATAAGTATGAACATGTAAAAGTAAACATGTATATGTACTTATGTAAATGTGCTCATGTATTTGTAATCATGTAAAAGTAATCATGTATATGTACTTATGTAAAAGTGCTAGCTGTAATGCGTGTTCTCTCTATCTAGCAAGTATAGTAATGTACTGTAATGTTCTAGAAGGTATTGACTCATGAATGAACTGACTCATTTATATGATATCTCGTTCTAGTAATTGTTCTAGCATCTTCTTGAACTACCCATATGGTAGCTTTCTAGTAAT
This sequence comes from Lactuca saligna, assembly GCF_052625555.1. Classification (NCBI taxonomy): domain Eukaryota; kingdom Viridiplantae; phylum Streptophyta; class Magnoliopsida; order Asterales; family Asteraceae; genus Lactuca; species Lactuca saligna. Next base: position 240,099,270 of record NC_136420.1, on the reverse strand, counting down.
CTAAATGGTACGTATGGACATGGATGTATACCCTTGCTACCCAAGGGCATAGGATGAACTGGAAGGACCTTTTATGACTATATATGTACACATGATATATAACTAATATTTAAACGACTTTCGGACGAATGCCCAATATCCCACCAGACCACATCTCAAGGCGCGAAAAGGAAATAGGGTGGATAGCCTTCCTAAGTCTTTTAAACATTTCTTATATAACTATACATATAGAGGCAAGCAATTTATAATATAAAATCATAAATAAGATTTGAAATATAAGTATTATTTTAAGAAAAGATCGACTTGGTGTCAATCTATAAAACAATTTGAAGGCATAAGTTTAATAAAACAGTTTAAGTATAAGGAAACATTTTTTTTGAAACATAGATGTAAATAAGTTTGAAAGGTAATGTATGGAGTAAGTTGTATAGTGTAAAAAGGAGTTTAAAACATTTAAAATGTTTATAAAAAGTCATTTGAAGGAAATTGTTTGGTAAACGGCTAATGAGTAGCCAAATCATTTGAATGCTGTATATTAATCACATGTGATTGATGTAATAAGTAATATAATCCTACTTACTAATCACATGTGATTGACATAATAAGTAGCATGATTCTGCTTGTATCCCCCCCCCCCCATAAAACATTTAAAAAGAGTTTAAAACCTTAGTTAAGGGGTATGAACTCACCTGCAGTAAGTGACTAGAATTGCACGGGCTGTTATCGTAAGGAAGGATCGGACAAATGCTTGGTGTCAAGTGGAGACTTAGACACACGCAATGATCCTAATTACATATGAAGACATATGTATATAAATAATTAGAGATTTAATCACTAATCATACACGTCTAAACATTTAAGCGTGAGGACAACACTTTTGGTCAAGTGCTAGGAGGCTAATGGGTTGCAACAAAGGAGTCCAATGCCCCTAATGGAAGTTTAAGGTCAAAAGACCATATTCATTAGAGTTTATGGTCCAGGGGAGTAGGCTCCTGGCCGTAAACTCTCAAACAAGTCATGAAATGGAGTTTAGAAGTACTACAACCTTAGAGGGGAATTGTTTCAAGGCTTTACAAGTGTTTGGGTACCATATTGACTCCTTTGGGGAGTTTACGGCCCAAAGACCCATTTTCCCTTGGAGTTTACGGCCGTAAACTCCCTTGGGAGGGTTCTTATTGTCCTTTAAAGTCTCTAACATTTCTAGGCACAAGTCTAGGCTTCAACCATTGGCTTAAAGAAGGTTTATGGCACTAAATGGGACCATTTGATGGAGTTTACGGCCATAGAACTCTTTGGGCCGTAAACTCCCCCACACATGAGGTTCTAAGAATTTTAACTAGTCCAAAACTCATCTAGGTACTTGCCCTAAAAGTCTCTTGGCCTAAGGAAGTGTCTAGGGTGTCCTTTGACCCCTTAATAAGAGTTTACGGCCTAAGAAACACTCTTGGCCATAAACTCTTCCACACTTGAGTTCCATGAGTTTTCTAGGTTCTTATCTTTTAGGGGTACATGCCAAAATAAAGTCTAAGCCTTAGGACAAGTTTGAAGGCACTTATGAACACAAAACTTGGAGTTTACGGCCCAAGGAGCTTCTTGGCTGTAAACTCCCTTATAGAAGTGATTTCTAAGGGTTTTGATGGCATAAATCATGAGTTTAAAGCTTCTAGGTTTTTGTTCTAAGGCTACGGATCACAAGGCACTCATTTGTGCCCTTTACTTGGAGTTTACAGCCCAAGATATGTTCCTTGGCCGTAAACTCCTCAAAATACATGGTTTTGATTTGTTTCTAGCCTCTAATGATCATACACTATGTCCTTAGTTAGATGCCTAACATGAAAATGGGACTAGGTGGCCTTTAAGCTTGATTTTGGAGTTTACTCCCCAAGAACGTTCTTGGGCGGTAAACTCCCGGATCTTGTATTTTAGACATGTAAACAATGTTATTTAGCATATAACAAGTATTAAGACACATCTATGAAAGTAGACTCACAATCTGGGATGAAAACCCGAAGATCCGTGAGAGAGTATTTGGCTTTTCTCTAAATGGAAATCAAATAATGAACCAATTTGGTTCAGAATTCTATTTATAGTCCTGAGATTTTTGGCATAAAATATTTCTATTCTCGGAATGGATTCTAATGACCTAGAGTAATGGAATTACAGTGTTGCACCAAACCCTAGTGCAACTACTCTCCTAATATCTCTTGAGGTGTAAAACCCTAAAGCTGCCAAACTTATTCCAAAAGTTTGAATTTTCACTGTAACTGCTATACTATTATTGGATTGAAATGGTTTGATTTGGATGGAAATTTCGGGTTGTCACATCATCCCCCTGTTAAAGGGAATTTCGTCCCGAAATTAGAAATTAGGCAAGAAAGTATGCACGAATGATCGAATCGTGAGGAGGAACTTCCTAATCGATTGGTTCTAGCGCACTTAAGTGAAATCGGGCTCTCGGTTGGTATCCCAACGGACCTTCACTAATTGGCGATGGCGTTGCTTCGTCCGCTGGACCTCTCGGTCGAGGGTCACTACGGTTCTAATATGAAGGCGAGGATCTCGACGAGTGAACTTGCAAGAGTCCTAACGGAAAGGTATAGTTTCACGATCGAGATGCGAAGAGTAGAAAGTATGTTACTGAGTTCGCGGAGTAGGTCTAGTTTGTGCGACGCACAGGACAGATTCTGATAAGAATCTCGGAGGTCCTGTCTAATTTGGATTTAGCTTTCCACGCTTTACGAAGCGTATTAAGCCATTCTCAGAGTGAGTTATCCTAAAGAACTTGCTCACTCACTTGGAATTTCAAAGGTTCCTTTTCTTAAGTAACTTCCCAGTCAAGGGCGACTCCTTGCTGGGTCAATGTCGTACGAGTTTCTGTAGCTTGCGGGGAGTTCTAAATGAACTAAGGCGGTAGGTCGGTAAGACCTAGAATTTGGCAAAGGAATGTCGGCGTCTCTGATGTCGATAAATGCTCAATGGTTTTTGACAAATTGAAAGAGTACTCACAATTTCCCACACTACTAATAGTGGGTCTTAAAAATTTGACTCTTCAATTTCAAAACTCGTGCTTTGAGAACGTCGCTAAAAGTTCCTCTGAAGGGAATGTTTTCCCATGGGTTCCTTCTTACTACAAGGGTAGATAAGTAAGTCATTACATGAAGAAAATGACGAACTGATCCAGGTAAGAAAGACGTACCCTACTCGTTTAGCTCATAAAAGCTATGGGTGCATTGGTCCTATCCGAAGGGTATCACTACGGACTCGAAGTGTCCGCATCGAGTTCAGGAGATAGTCTTCCGGACATCTTTCCCTAACACTCGAACTGGTGATATTCGGATCCCGGATCCATTCCTGGAGGTAGTTTCTTTCTTTGCGTTTGCTCAACCATTTTGTCTATGTGCGGCAGAGATAACGATTTCTAATAAAAAATCTCGACGGAGTCCTCGATAACCGAGGTACATGCAATGCGATCTGTCGATCTCTGGAAGAATATGACCGAGGTTCTCTAGGTTGAGAAACCTAGTCTTCTAATTCTATTTATGTGCAGTTCGCTAAGTTGTCTAAACTATTCTTGTATCTCCATGGGTGTTTAAACTATAAGGTGATCTGTTTACGGGAGTCGTACCGGGTTTTATGCTTGTTCTCATGACGATGTGATTACTCGTACTTAGGCAGTTCTTCGTCCTGAAGTTCATATTAGAATTCATACCTAGTTTCACAATCACACTTTTGTGTATACGAGTCATATATAATTAAGGTTGAAAAGGTAGTCGAATAATTGATTCTTCTTTAAGTTCGCATCCTATCGGGGAAAAGAATTTAAAGTGGAATCATCAATTCTAAACCTGTAGAACCTTGATTATATATCACTCTTATGCATACATTCTTCTGTGATAGATCAACCGCATGAATCCCTGGATTAAACTTGACGTACTGCACAAGTGGTACTTCGGGGATTTCTTCGGAAAGAAAAATAACTAATAGGTACTCCTGGCATGAGTACTTCGGTGTTCTAATGTGACGGTCTCGCTGGAAAAGTGATCTAGAAGAAAGAGATGTACGTATGAACCTGTTTTCGTGAGGATCAAATTGAATCGAGTCATATGATAATGTCGAAATCATACCGAAACTTAAAGACATTAGATTTGAACATAAGACGTTTACAGAAAAAACACAATCGTGCAACCATGAACAGAGTTACAGTACTTTCAAATTTACCACAAGACTATTGCTGCGAATAAGATATACTACAAAAGACAAGTATACGCAGCACGAGACTCCCTATACAGACAGGATCTCGCAAAAGGTAAGACTCTAGTTGCACTAGTTCTAGATAGTTTTTAAGTCTGTTACAACGAAACGCCTTAATTACATTAACGTGGTTCCTGAGCAGGCTCTCTTGCAGCTGTGATCCTGAGAATCTTCCCATCTGCGCTAGAATTCTGCGTTATCGGGCAATCTTTCTTGAAGTTCCCTGTGTCACCACATTGGTGGCATGTCTGGCTAGTACTAGCTTTGGTGACGGAATTATGGTGCTTAGCTAGTGTTATGTGGACACGAGTGCCCTCCTCGTTACTCCACTTTGAAAATTGCTTCTTAAATCGTTCTGCGCTATAACTCGTCTTGCGCGCAGGGTTAGTCTCGATGAAAGGGACTTGAGTGATGGGTCGTTTCGGTGCTCCACAGTCACGAGCATGATGCCCTATGTTTAGGCAATTGCAACATTGCATCTCATGGCAAGTCCCATGATGATGGAAACTACATTTATCACACTTAGGGAGTTTTCCCTCATATGGCCTGCTCGGTACGGGAACGGCATGGGTTTTCACTTGCTGCTGTTGTATAGCCAGCTTTTGGGCTCTGTTGCATTCCTTCCGGGCTTGACGCTTTCGTTTCTTGTTCTTTGCTTTCTGGCTTTGCGAGCCTGTGACTGTTACTGTTTGGTGACTTCCTGGATGGATATCACGATTGGGAACTTCATTCCCATCAGCAGTATCGATTGTGCTGCTAGCGCTACGGTGCGCAATGACTGCGGTTACGGCAGCCACTACAGCAGCTGTTAATGTCGTTTGAAAGGTAGCGGCATCCATCGAAAAAGTAGAGGTCTCGTTGTTTGGCTAGTTGTTTCCGGATGACGACATGATTTTGTAATACGAAAGATAAGGATTTGTGAGCGACTTTGGTTGACCCTGATGTACTTAGATTGTTCATGAAAAAGTAAGAGTATTATCTCGAAAGGTTGACCTACATCCCTATGATGCAGTCCTGGTAAAGAATGAAAGTATGTTCGCTAAGGTTTGACCTACATCCCTATGATGCAGTCCTAGTACGGAATGGAAGTATGTTCGTAGAATGGTCTCAAGATGTTTGTTGTTCGAGCTGAGGTATCGTGGGTTGGTGAATAACAAGATCCAACCACTGAAAGAGACTTGGAAGTGTCTCCGGATATAAATCGCTATAGTATAATGATTTGACTAAAGCATGATTCAGATAGACTCTTATGAATGAATGACAAGAGTACTTGAAAGAAGAATGACACAGAAGTTAGCCGACTGTCAATATCTGTGATATTCGCGATGTAAAGATTCTGGAAAATGACCTTATGAAGGTCTTACATCATATCCATAGACGATAGTCCTGACAGCATAAAGACCTAACTAAAGTACTTACGGTACAGGATAATTTCATAGAAAATGCCACATCGGGCATAGACAGAAAACACGATTCATTTTTATTAGAAAAAATTAAAGTAACGGGTCTACTACTGGCGACGGTCATCCCTCTGGTGAACTCGTAGTTCAACCAATTGACGTTCCATGTCAAGTAGGTGTCTTTCGCACACCATCTGGCGTACCCGGAGCCCTATGAATTCGGCTCGTGATTCGGCCAGTGCTTGTAGCAGGGTTTCCTGGTTTCTCTCTGATCTCTCGTGTGCATCTTCTAGATGAATGGTGTGGAGGGTATGCATTTTAGCATAGGCGACTACTTCTGTAATCTGATGTAGGGCTGTCCTGCCTTGAATCTCATTTCGGGCCACTCTGCGGACCAAGATTGGCAAGACTACATCTGCTAAGCCCTCATTGCTCCAGTCGTAAAAGCTTCGGTCGCCATCAAATAGCATAGACTGATCTTATCCTTGGCTCCTTGTTTCCAAGCATTCCCCTCACTCAGGGGGTCGGGCCATGAAAAGCCGGAAGAGGGTTAGGAATTGGAAAGGAGCTGCTTGGGGTAGGTTCTCAACCTCTGGTTCGGGGTTAGTATCATACGAAAGGTCTTCGTCATGGTGATCATTCAAGGGGAAAAAGGATGATCATTCTCTGGTTATTCTCCAAACCAACCAGCTATGACTTCATTCGGAAGGTACTGGTTGTCGAGGGGATGGAGTCCAGTTATGTTTTCTATGCGAGAATTTAGGGTAAAAGAAGAATTATTAGACGAACTATCTAGATAATTATTTAGAAAATCTTCATTAGTTACATTGCTATTTGTGAAGTGCATACCAGCTATGTGTAATCTAAACAGGATAGACCTTCGAATAAGTGGCCTTAATTCCAAATTCACACAGAATAGGGGTAAGGCAAAATTATCACAGATTCTAAGTCTATAACATCCTAATTACATATAGCCTTAGTGTATCCACTTAGAAACTATCAACTTAGTAATGAAGACCCCGTTTTAAATTCTCAAGTATAAAGTACTTCTAGTAACACCAAATACTCCTATAGTATTTTAAATTTTAATGTTATGTTCTATTGTTCTAATTGTGGTAGGGTTGGTAAGATTTTTGCATTGTTGCAACCACACACTTAAACTTAGGCACATGCTAGTCAACTCTCGGATAATATAGGTGATCAGGCTATATCTTCCCAGTTTTGACCATATGTCTCTAAGCCCACTTGTGTTGCCCAACAATCGTAATTCTCTTGTACTGTCCTAGTGACACTGATTTTAGCATGAATGCAGCACGTATACTTATTTAAATATTTTACTATTTAAAGTATAAACTCTTGGTCAGAGTATTTTTAATCCCTTATGTATTTATAGTTAGTATATCTTTTATGGGTTGATATACTTAATTCACTATAAACAATGCTCTGATACCAATCTGTCACACCCCAAAACCAGGAACGGCGGAAACGTTCTGGGGCGGAGGACGTCATGTATAATATCAACAACAATGTAAAGTAGTAAACAAGCAACAACATCATCCATTGCATTAATAATATAATTATTATACAAATGTGTTCTGTCAAACTTTGATAAACACTAGAGCATAAATCAAAATGAAAGATAAGTCTTGAACAAACACCATCTTTCTTTCTCCTTGCATCGGTACCTGTCTATGACGACCTGAGGATACAAGTAATTTTGAAAGCGAGTATCAGCTTTTGAAGCTGGTGAGATCATAAGTATTATTGTGTCATAATTTGTAAAACTTATAATTTTTAAGACTGGACATTGTTTTGAAAGAAAGCTCGAATAAGTATGAAAATGTTTGTAGAATAACTGTAAATGTTTGATGTTCCCTAGAATCCCTATGATTCCTATTAGTAACAAAAGGAGTCTTCTACCAAGACTTGACTGTTCTCAATGTAATCTTCTACCAAGACCTAACTGTTCTGAATGTAGTCTTCTACCAAGACCTAATTGTTTTGATTGTAGTCTTCTACCAAGACCTAACTGTGTTACTATTATTATCATTATAAGAATTTGTATCCTTTGGTACTAAGATACTTACATATAATTCACCTTATTGGTTATGTGAATGAGTCACAAAATAAAGGCAATAATACAACTAACCTGAATATTACCCTTTGGTACTAGGGTAACTATCATTGTTAACTTTAAGACATCCGTAGACGTACTCTTACCTCTGTTGCTAACAGCTGGGTATAGGAATAGCTAATCCCTTAATCGTATACCTGTAATGGTACCAACCGTTGACATCCGTGGATGTACTTTCACCTCTGTGGCTAACAGAGATTTTAGGAATGGTCAATCCCACAACTGTATCCTTGGGTACTAGGATAATAAACCCAATCTATCTCGTCGGTTATGTGATTGAAATCACAAGGTAAAGATAAGAATGAGGGTTTTGATAACAGAGTCGATACCTATAAAATGTAATAGGACTCCTCCTGATATATCTATGTAACAGTGCTCTTATAAGTATGATCATGTAAAAGTAAACATGTATATGTACTTATGTAAATGTGCTCATGTAATTGTAATCATGTAAAAGTAATCATGTATATGTACTTATGTAAAAGTGCTAGCTGTAATGTGTGTTCTCTCTATCTAGCAAGTATAGTAATGTACTGTAATGTTCTAGAAGGTATTGACTCATGAATGAACTGACTCATTTATATGATATCTTGTTCTAGTAATTGTTCTAGCATCTTCCTGAACTACCCATATGGTAGCTTTCTAGTAATCTAAATGGTACGTATGGACATGGATGTATACCCTTGCTACCCAAGGGCATAGGATGAACTGGAAGGACCTTTTATGACTATATATGTACACATGATATATAACTAATATTTAAACGACTTTCGGACGAATACCCAATATCCCACCAGACCACATCTCAAGGCGCGAAAAGGAAATAGGGTGGATAGCCTTCCTAAGTCTTTTAAACATTTCTTATATAACTATACATATAGAGGCAAACAATTTATAATATAAAAGCATAAATATGATTTGTAAGACATTTGAAATATAAGTATTATTTTAAGAAAAGATCGACTTGGTGTCAATCTATAAAACAATTTGAAGGCATAAGTTTAATAAAACAGTTTAAGTATAAGGAAACATTTGTTTGAAACATAGATGTAAATAAGTTTGAAAGGCAACGTACAGAGTAAGCTGTACAATGTAAAAAGGAGTTTAAAACATTTAAAATGTTTATAAAAAGTCATTTGAAGGAAATTGTTTGGTAAAACGGCTAATGAGTAGCCAAATCATTTGAATGCTGTATATTAATCACATGTGATTGATGTAATAAGTAATATAATCCTACTTACTAATCACATGTGATTGACATAATAAGTAGCATGATTCTGCTTGTATCCCCCCCCCCATAAAACATTTAAAAAGATTTTAAAACCTTAGTTAAGGGGTATGAACTCACCTGCAGTAAGTGACTGGAATTGCACGGGCTGTTATCGTAAGGAAGGATCGGATAAGTGCTTGGTGTCAAGTGGAGACTTAGACACACACAGTGATCCTAATTACATATGAAGACATATGTATATAAATAATTAGAGATTTAATCACTAATCATACAAGTATAAACATTTTAGCGTGAGGACAAAACTTTTGGTCAAGTGCTAGGAGGCTAATGGGTTGCAACAAAGGAGTGCAATGCCCCTAATGGAAGTTTAAGGTCAAAAGACCATATTCATTAGAGTTTGCGGTCTAGGGGAGTAGGCTCCTAGCCGTAAACTCTCAAACAAGTCATGAAATGGAGTTTAGAAGTACTACAACCTTAGAGGGGAATTGTTTCAAGGCTTTACAAGTGTTTGGGCACCATATTGACTCCTTTGGGGAGTTTACGGCCCAAAGACCCATTTTCCCTTGGAGTTTACGGCCGTAAACTCCCTTGGGAGGGTTCTTATTGTCCTTTCAAGTCTCTAACATTTCTAGGAACAAGTCTAGGCTTCAACCATTGGCTTAAGGAAGGTTTATGGCACTAAATGGGACCATTTGATGGAGTTTACGGCCATAGAACTCTTTGGCCCGTAAACTCCCTCACACATGAGGTTCTAAGAATTTTAACTAGTCCAAAACTCATCTTGGTACTTGCCCTTAAAGTCTCTTGGCCTAAGGAAGTGTCTAGGGTGTCCTTTGACCCCTTAATAGGAGTTTACGGCCCAAGAAATACTCTTGGCCGTAAACTCTTCCACACTTGAGTTTCCATGAGTTTTCTAGGTTCTTATCTTTTAGGGGTACATGCCAAAATAAAGTCTAAGCCTTAGGACAAGTTTGAAGGCACTTATGAACACAAAACTTGGAGTTTACGGCCCAAGGAGCTTCTTGGCCGTAAACTCCCTTATAGAAATGATTTCTAAGGGTTTTGATGGCATAAATCATGAGTTTAAAGCTTCTAGGTTTTTGTTCTAAGGCTAGGGATCACAAGGCACTCATTTGTGCCCTTTACTTGGAGTTTATGGCCCAAGAGATGTTCCTTGGCCGTAAACTCCTCAAACTACATGGTTTTGATTTGTTTCTAGCCTCTAATGATCATACACTAAGTCCTTAGTTAGATGCCTAACATGGAAATGGGACTAGGTGACCTTTAGGCTTGATTTTGGAGTTTACTCCCCAAGAACGTTCTTGGGCGGTAAACTCCCGGATCTTGTATTTTAGACATGTAAACAATGTTATTCAGCATATAACAAGTATTAAAACACATCTATGAAAGTAGACTCACAATCTGGGATGAAAACCCGAAGATCCGTGAGAGAGTATTTGGCTTTTCTCTAATTGGAAATCAAATAATGAACCAATTTGGTTCAGAATTCTATTTATAGTCCTGAGATTTTTGGCAGAAAATATTTCTATTCTCAGAATGGATTCTAATGACCTAGAGTAATGGAATTACAGTGTTGCACCAAACCCTAGTGCAACCACTCTCCTAATATCTCTTGAGGTGTAAAACCCTAAATCTACCAAACTTATTCCAAAAGTTTGAATTTTCACTGTAACTGCTCTACTACTATTGGATTGAAATGGTTTGATTTGGATGGAAATTTCGGGTTGTCACAGAGAGCGTGAGTTTGCGTATAGATCTATACTGGATTGACTATCCTACACCTTGCTGCTAGCTATAGTCGGACCTGCAGGTCTGCGGGTGCCAAACGTCATACCTTTTTACGACCTACATCCGTCGTTGTTACCTAGTCAATAGTATGGTGCAATTAATCACATGATACCTTAATATAAATCCGGTTCAAGGTAGTTAGTACATCATTAGTTCCTATAATACAACACTACAGTACTACATTAATTTACCCTTTACATATTTAGTGATCTTTTCACTTAAACATTAATGTACAAACTATATTTTGACAATGATAGTTACGAAATGGAAAATTACACACCTTTATAGTAAACAAACATACAAAACAGTTACACCTTGGTAGAAGGCTACTTTTAAAAGAAAATATAGGTTTTCCTAAGAGATTCAAACTTTTACAAACACTTACAAACATTCACATACTTATATCACAAATGTTGACAAACTCGTGTCCATAACTACGTTCAAATGTTTTGACACAAACACCGACACTAAAATACTTATGAACTCACCAGCTTAATCCTGATACTCGCTTTCAAAATAACTTGTATTCTCACGATGTCAGTAGACAGGTACCGAGGCCAGCTTTTGAGAAGATGGACCGCATTCAAGACTCATCTTATTATTTTGATTTACTTTTTGGTGTCTATAATTCTACGGAACACACTTATATTAAAATTATATATTTAATGCAATGGATGATGTTGTTTGCTTATTTATTGTTATACTGTGTTGTGATACTTTACATGACATCCTCCGCCCCATAACATTTCCGCCATTCTTGGTTTTAGGGTGTGACAATAAGGAAAGCCTCCTTCTATTGAAAAAGTTTGAGTACAACAATAACTCGATGAACAAATGATCTTTTTTTAATTATTTAATGACTAACTGGTAAGAAATCCAAGCTAAATAGCTATATATAGCCTGACCCAACTAACAGTTAGAAAACAAAATAACTACCCACTAAATAACTTCCTAACGGTCACAGAAGAAAATAACTACCCACTAAATAACTTCCTACTAAGACAAACTGCCTCTAAAAGACTTATTGGAACCAAAAATATTGGAGAATATATCATAACTAGTAGCCAGAAACTCCCTTCCTTATCCCACGTGAGTTATCATGCAAACCCCACATGTCATTGATCCTAACAAGTAGTTTCGGCCGGAGAGGATTGTACCAACGTCTGTTGTTTCCATAGGTTGTTCACAACTGATGGCATTATGGGTTTCACAATTTCCACCAAACTTCATGCGTATCCAACGCTCAGTTACATCCAATGGCTATTTGTAGCTAATAGTCTTCCGAGTTCACATTCACATCTGAAAACTAGGGAATGTGAGTCATTGCGAGCGTTCGCACTCAGTCGCAACCTGTCACAATTAGATTTATACGCATCACCTTCCAGACTTGTATCATCCCCTCTGCCTTTGAACGTAATTGAACTCAATTTAGAAAGCTCATCATCGTCAAGATAAGGCGAAAGATCTCCAATGTTGAACACAGCATGGACACCATATTCTCTTGGAAGTTCAACCTTATAAGTATTATCATTCACACGTATCACTACTTTGTAAGGGACTTAAGATCTTGGCATCAACTTGTTTTTGCGTTTTCATAGGAAACATTCCTTTCTCGGATGCACCCACACCAAATCACCATCAGCAAACAGTCGAACCATCTTGTTTTTATTGGACTTCTGTTTGTAGGTTGTATTAACAGCTTCAATGTGATCATGAACTTGTTTGTGTAGTTTCATCATAGCCATCAATTTAGCTTCAATATCCTTGTGCACACATTCTTCCTTTGGCAATGGCTTTAAGTTTATAGGAAAGTACGAATTAATACCATAAACAACTTCAAATGGAGAATGACCAGTAGCAAAAGTAGGAGAACTAAAGTATCCAAATTCAGCATGTACAAGCTTGACATCCCAAACATTTTGTGTTTTGCTTACCAAGCCTCGTAATAATGTATCCAATGTCCTGTTGGTAACTTCGGTTTGGCCATTGGTCTGTGGGTGATGCAATGTGCTAAACAATAGTTTCTTTCTCGCCTTTCTCCAAAGTGTGTTCCAGAAGTACCTCAAGAACTTAGAGTCACAATCTGAAACAATGGTTTTGGAAATCCCATGCATACGATTTCCATGAAGTATAAATCAACAACATTACTTGCAATATCGGTCTTGTGGAATGAAACAAAAACAAAAAGGGCCATCTTGGAAATTTTGTCGACCATCATCATAATAGCATCTTTACCTCCTTTGAGTGTGAGTCATGGCTACAATAAAATCCATCGACACATCTTTCCAAGGGAAAATAGGAACCGGTAATGGAGAGTATAATCATGAATTGAATGCACTTTCAGCCACCTAACATGTCATGCAATTTCCCACAATGCTAGTTACGTCCCTAACATCTTAGGCCAAAAGAAATGCTCCTTTAACACCTCCAAAGTCTTTATGACTCTGAAATGCCCAGCTAATCCCATGTCATGGGTCTCACAAACTAGTAGCTCACGGATTTCATATTTTGGCACACAAAGGCGATTTCCATTGAAAAGGAACCCATCTTGCAACACGAATTTTCCATTGGGGCTACCAACACATTTTCCAAACAATACACCAAAATCGACATCATCCCTATAGTAATTCTTCAAAGTTTCGAACCCTAACAGATGAACATCTAGGGTTTCCAAAAAAAGTCTAGCGTCTCGATAAAGCATCAACATCTACATTACTCTTGCCCTCATTTTACTTGGTATAGAAATAAAAAGATTGTAAGAATTCTACCCAATTCTCATGCCTCATGCTCATTTTATGTTACCCATTGATGTATTTCAAGTATTCATGATCTGAGTGCAATATGAAGTGATGCGCATAGAGATAATGACTCCAGTGGCATAGTACTCGAACAATGGCATATAATTCCTTTTAGTAAGTGCCATAGTTTAGACGAGCACCACCCAAATTTTAAGAAAATTACACGATCATACATTTGGCTTGAATAAGAACAACACCAATACCAACCCCACTCTCATCACACTCCACTTCAAATGGTTGCGAGAAATTTGGGAGAGCCAAAACGGGAGCAACACATTACAATTCCTTGAGTTTTTCATATGCTTTCTAAGAATCCTCCCCCATACAAAAGTTCCTCTCTTCAAGCAGTTTGTGATTGGGCTCGTGATGGCACTAAACTCACGGATGAACCTCCTGTAAAACGAAGCAAGACCATGGAAGGATCTAACTTCTGAAATATTGATAGAGTTGGGCAAAGACCTGATTGCTTCAATACTGGTTTGATCAACCAATACGCCATCCTTTGACACAACATATCCCAAAAATACCATCCTATATACCATAAACGAAGACTTTTCTAGATTCTCGTAAAGTTTTTGAGCTCTAAGGGTCTCAAACACTCTCTTGGAATGCATCAAGTGTTCTTCATTTCTCCTTCTATACACCAATATATCGTCCAAGTAAACTAAATCAAACATTCATAAAAATGACTTCAAAGCTTTATTCATCAGCATGATAAATGTGATAGGAGAATTAGTGATTCCGAAGGGCGTTACGCTCCACTCATACAACCCATGCTTAGTCTTCAAAAAAAATTTCCATTCATCTCTTTCTCGCATTCTGATCTGATGGTTCCACTTCGCAAAATAATTTTTGTGAACACTACCGATCCATGAAGCTCATCCAACATATTATCTAGCCCTAGAATTGGGAACTGGTATTTGATGGTAATGTTCTTCACAGCCCTACCATCGACACATATTCACCATGTTCCATCCTTCTTGGGCACAATCAAATCTGGAACAACACATGAACTTGGGCTTTCACAAACATAACCTCTGTCCATAAGTTCATCGATTTGCTTTTGTAATTATTTGTTCTTCTACAGGTTACAACAATAAGCAGCCTTGTTAGGCAAATATGCACCTAAAATAAGGTTGATATGATGTTCAATACCATGGACTGGGGGTAAGCATGGGGGAAACTTAGTTGAGAACACGTCTTAGAATTCTTCAAGTAGCGTTGCGATTGGGCCCTCATGTTGGGAAACCTGCTCAGATTTTGCATCATCTTTTGCAACCAACAAGTAAACGGTCTTGCCATGATATAACACTTGCTCCATTTTGTTTTAGCTAGCCCAAATCTTAAGATTCATCTTCTTGACATGATCTTTTCCCATTAACCTCACTACTATCAGAGACATGCGACTTAGCATGATTTTCTTACTATTGTGCCTCAATTCGTATTCATTAATCATTCTCCAATGTGTCACGTCCCTATCAAACTGTCAAGGATGTTCCAAGAGGATATGGCAAGCATCCATGGGGATAACGCCACACAAAATCTCATATTCATAGGATCCCATGGGTAGACTAACTCGCACATACTTTGTCACCTTCACCTTGTTCCCATTGTCCAACCAATAAAGTGCATTAGGATTAGGGTGGGTTGTCATGACTAAGCCCAATTTCATGACCATCTCATTAGAAGCAGCATGAGTACAACCTCCGCCATCAATAACCACAATATACATCTTATCCTTCACACAACATTCATATTTGGTCTCTTTGATCAAAATTAACATGCATCGCTTGGGCTTGTAACGTTCTAAGTAATAAATGTTGGATAAGGTGTCTAAGTTCATAACTATTTCTGGTATGTACTTGACCCGACCCGGCATGGTCCATTTGGGTTGCATGGCACCATGCAATTGGATAGACCAAAGTAGAGAAATAACACTTGGAGATTATTAATATATTATAAGTTCTAATATATTAATAATATTATTTGATTAGTTTCATCAATAATTAATTTAGAATTAATTAAGTGATCAAAAGAGAACTAATTAAATATATGGGTTGATTATGTAAATCATCCATATCTTGTATAGTGGGCTAAGAGGCTCCATGGATTATCAAGTTGGGTTCCACCCATAGGATGCTCCATGGGAGTTACAAACCCATGGGTCATGGAAATGAAGAGTCATGACACATTAGGGTTTACATGATGTAACCCTAGATGTGTCAACACTATATAAGAATCATAGTCTCCACCAAAATCGGCTACACTAAGGAAACAAGAGGGCTAGGCCTATTCAAGAAGTGTGCATTCTCTCAAAAGTCATTCCAAGAGCATTTGGTGTTGTGTGAAGCATTTGAGGCATCACACTTGGGGTGCTAGGCTCATAAGGTTTCAAGGAACATAAGCAACAACAAGGTAAGTTATTCTATCTATCATTCAAGTTAAAATTGTTCCCCACGTATGCTAGTTAGGAATATAGCCTTGAATTCAACTTTGCATGATAACTAGACAAACATAGATCCAAGGTTATTAGGGTTGCATGTACACTTAGGAAGTGTTAGAATGCTCAAAACCCATTAATAAAGTCGTGTCATAACTTTGTGCCTCATACTTTTCTTCTTCCCCTTCAAATTTGCACACTTCTTAAGTTACAAATGTATTCCCCACCCTTTCTTCTTCCTCAAAGAACTCATAACGAATCTTAACAACCTCTCTTAATTTAACCACACTCCTGTTTGGACAAGCATTCTGATAATGCCCAAACCTTTGACATTTAAAACAATGCACCTTGGAAAAGTTGGTTTCCCTATTCACATTGGTGACCTTTATGGTCATTGTGGAACCACTCACAATAGTGGCAGCAGTCTTTGTGATCGCTTCATGCCAATTGCTTAGATAACCCAATGCTTGGGCGTGGCAGATTCCGGGCAAGAGTTCCCTCCAAACTTTGTTTTTGCTTGGGCGTGGCAGATTCCGGGCTAGAGTTCCCTCCAAACCTTGTTATATTATATTATGATTGGATCCTAGCCTTAATATTATATTTGGGTGTTTTATTAAGGAGTCTCTTATATCTATACTAATCTTGTTCTCTTCTTTCAGATGTTTTCAAACAATGTTGCTTCTGGCTCGAATCCTAATGGCTCCTTTACTCTTATGAGCTTGTGTGGGAATGTTACCTTTGATGGATCCAACTTCAATGAGTGGATCAGAAACATCAGGATGATTACCCGCTACGAGGACAAAGAATATGTCATTGACAAGGAGCTTAAGGAAATTGATGAGACCACTACAACTCCCCAGGAGATCGCTGACTTTCATACTCATGAAAGAGATGCTACCAAAGTGGCTTGCATCATGTTGGCCACAATGACAGCAGAAATCCAAAAATCTTATGAAGATTTCGACCCTTATGAAATGCACAAAGATTTGATGGAAAGATACCATTAAAGTGCACGACAAGAAAGGTATGAAATTATTTGCTCCATGATAACAGCCATGATGAAGGACGGGGAATCCGTCACGAGCCACATGCAGAGAATGCAAAGGTATATGGATCGATTGCTGAAGCTTAATGTGAACTTCCCTGAGGAGCTTGCAATAGATATTATTTTGCACTCCTTGCCATCGTGCTATGATCAATTCCGCATGACATATCACATGAATAAGGAAGAGGTCACCCTCAGCAAACTTCAGGGACTTCTCAAGACCGCAGAATCAGGTCTTAAAGGGAAGTCGGTTGCTATCACTCCTACTCCAAACTCAACTCCGGTTTTGGCAATCGGGAAAAGTCGAGGGAGGAAAAGAAAGAGATCTTCGAAGCGTACCAAGGCTCGGCCCTTGATGGCTCTTCTTCAAGTGGAACCAAGAAAGGTTTCATTACTCCTTCTTCTGAACCAAAAGAGGCTGAATGCTTCTATTGCCATGAAAAGGCTCATTGGAAGCAGAACTGCCCAAAGTACCAGCAGGATGTGAAGGATGGGAAAGTCAAACCCAACCATGCAGGTATTTACACTATCATTTCTAATAACTCACCCCATTATAAATCTTGGGTCCTTGATACCGGTTGTGGTATTCATATTTGTTATGACTTGCAGGGACTAAGAAGAAGTGAGGATGTGGAGCAAGGAAGAATAAACTTGATCATGGGGAATAGGAAAGCTTCACCTGTCACCAAGATTGGAGTTTATACTTTATCGCTAAGTAGTGGGTTTAGTTTAGATTTGAATAAATGTTGTTACTCGCCAGGAATGGCAAGAAATATTATTTCCTTTCATGCTTTGTACAAACAAGGGTTTACCTTTTCGTTTAATAATGAAGTTGGTTCTATTGATGCTTTCTTTAATAATGTTCTTTATTTTAAAGCATTACCCTGTGATGGTGTGTATGAAGCTATGTCTGTTGTAGATAACTTAGGAAATAATGTTTTGTGTATTGATTCTACTAATAATAATAACTTGGATAAAGCATCATTATGGCATTGTCGTCTTGGACATATAAGCAAGAAACGCATAGGCCAACTCCAAAAGGATGGAGTCTTGGAGTCGTTTGACCTGAAGTCAGATGATAGTTGCGAATCATGCTTACTTGGAAAAATGACAAAGTCACCCTTCACAGGCTCGTGTGAAAGGGGTGAAGGTTTGTTGGACCTTGTACACACGAATGTGTGTGGACCATTCAAACATGCCACAAGGGATGCTAATCGTTATTATTTGACTTTTACTGATGATTACAGTAGATATGGATATGTCTACTTAATAAAACATAAGTCAGAGACTTTCGAGAGGTTTAAGGAATTTAAACAGGAAGTCGAGAATAAATTGGGCAGGAACATTAAGATGCTTCGATCCGATCGAGGAGGTGAGTATCTTAGTTCAGAGTTCCTCGACTATCTTAGGGAATGTGGGATTGTCTCACAATTTACACCTCCCAGGACACCACAATTGAATGGTGTAGCTGAGAGGCGTAATCGAACCTTGTTAGATATGGTTCGTTCCATGATGAGTCGAGCTACGCTACCAATCTCATTTTGGAGTATGCCTTAGAGACTGCCGCCCGTATTCTTAATCTAGTCCCTACAAAGAAAGTTGCCAAAACTCCTCACGAGATGTGGATTGGTAAAGTACCTAAACTAGACCACATCAAGATTTGGGATTGCGAGGCTTTCATGAGACGCGAGACTCATGATAAGCTCGAACCTCGAAGCGAAAGGTGTATTTTCATCGGCTACCCACATCAATCCTTTGGTTACCTCTTCTACAGACCTAGTGACAATGTGGTCTTTGTAGCAAGAAAAGGAGTCTTTCGAGAAAGAGAGTTTATAAGCCAAGGAGACAGTGGGAGGCAAATTGATCTTGATGAAATTCAAGAGTCAAGTGGTGAAGGAACTTCAACCTCTAGCCCTCAACTTGAGGAGGAAACTCCTGTTGAGCCAATTGACAAATCTGTACCTCTGAGGCATTCCACGAGAGTTAGGAGTGCACCTGAGCATTACTATGGATTCCATATTACTGCAGAAGGTGAGACACTTATTAGTGATGGGACACTAGTAAGTCAAGATGACCCTAACAGCTACGAGGAAGCCATGGCAGGCCCCGAGTCTGCTAAATGGAAAGAGGCTATGGATAGCGAGATACAATCCATGTATGACAATCAAGTTTGGAACTTGGTTGAAAATGTACCAAGTCGTAAGACGGTGGGGTGCAAATGGATCTTCAAGAAGAAGACCGACACGGATGGTAATGTACACACTTATAAGGCTAGACTGGTTGCAAAGGGGTTCTCACAAATTCCTGGAGTGGATTATGATGAGACCTTTTCTCCGGTAGCCAAGATTAAGTCTATTAGGGTTATGTTAGCCATAGCCGCATTTCATGACTATGCAATTTGGCAAATGGATGTCAAAACCACTTTCCTTAATGGAAAATTGGCTGAAGATGTTTACATGAGTCAGCCAGAAGGTTTTGTCAGCAGCAAGTACCCTAATAGAGTGTGTAAGCTTGAGAAATCCATCTATGGATTAAATCAAGCACCTCGCAGATGGAATCTTTGCTTTAATGAAAAGGTCAAGGAATTTGGTTTTACTAGGAGTGAAGATGAATCTTGTGTGTATGTCAAGGCTAGTGGGAGTATAGTTAGCTTTTATGTACTGTATGTGGATGACATACTACTCATAGGAAACGACATTCCAACCCTGCAGGAAGTAAAGTCCTGTCTTGGGAAGTGTTTCTCTATGAAGGACCTTGGTGAACCAGCCTATATTTTAGGGATACGGATCTTGAGAGATCGGAATAAAAGACTAATTGGACTTAGTCAGAATACCAACTTGGATAAGGTGCTGAAGAGATTCAGCATGCAGGACTCCAAGAAAGGAGAGTTGCCCGTCCAGAGTAACGCCAAATTGAGTAAGACACAAAGCCCTAGCACTGAGGCTGAGATAGCAAAAATGAGTCGAATACCTTATGCTTCGGCTGTAGGATCAATCATGTATGCTATGACGTGTACTCTACCTGATGTAGCTTTTGCCCTGAGCATGGTTAGCAGGTTTCAGGGGAACCCTGGCAAGGCACACTAGACTGCGGTAAAGAATATTCTCAAGTACCTACGAAGGACTAAGGACTGGGTCCTTACCCTCAGTGGGAGTGATGACTTGAGAGTTGCAAGGTATAGTGATGCTAGCTTCCAGACTGATAGGGATAATTTCCACTCTCAGTCGGGCTGGGTCTTTACCCTAAATGGAGGAGCAATTTCTTGGAAGAGTTCCAAGCAAGAGACAGTGGCTGATTCAATTTGCGAATCAGAGTATATTGCAGCGAGCGAGGTGGCAAAGGAGGCGATATGGCTAAAGAACTTCATTGGAGACCTTGGAGTTGTACCAGCTATTAAAGAGCCAATGGAAATTTTCTGTGATAGTGAAAGTGCTGTTGCCTTAGCCAAGGAAGCAAGGGATCACGGGAGATCCAGACACATCGACAGAAAATACTATTTCATCAGACATCGGATCGAAGAAGGACTCCTCGTGGCAAAGAGGGTATCATCAGATGAGAATTCGGCAGATCCCCTCACGAAGGGACTGACTCGAGTTAAGCATCTTCAGCATGCTCGGAGCATAGGGCTGAAGGATGATATTAGATTTAGTAGTTAGATAACCTCGAAATTTGTAAAGTGTAATTGACATTTGATGATGAATAAAAAGTGTTTTATTTATGAGTAAAGTGTTGCTATCTCTTGTCGATCGTTTACTATATTTGTTTTTCATGTTTTGACTTCCAGAATAATGTATGTTTGGTATAACATATTATTCAAACCTCCACAGTCGGTCATATGTCGGAAGTAGGTATGAATCAAGACTATCATGTTTGGTTGTAGAGGTCTTGGACAAGGCTACAACAATCATGAGTGCTCATAAGTTCTGAGCATTGGACTCAACCCACGCTCACTGGAATCACTTCATGGAACTTTATCTCGAGTGATCGTGAGACGGTAATATCATATAAGTCTTCAAACCTAGAGATATGATTTGTTACTTACAAGTTGGTTATGCATTGATTGTACGAAAACTCATTGGTAACTCGATGTTATAAATCGTGCTCTTGTGTGTAATTCAATGAGTGGTAGAACAAACATATGAGTCGAAGTTTATATGTTCCTTCTTGGATTAGAAGCTGATATCTGGGCCCCTCGATGATTTTGTTTTGACCCATGTACCGGGCCCGGTCAGAACTAACTTGATGTGTTCAATTAAGTTCTTTGTCAAACAAATCGGAAATCGGGAAACAAACTGTTGGTCAATAAGTAAGACATTGTTCCATGTATTTGTCCGACTGATATCTAGAACAGAGGATTATATGATCACTTATCTTAAATGGCGTACCATCATCTTCTCAGTTCTGAGAAACCTTGAAAAGAGCTACGATTGCCGATCGGTTCCTGAAGTCATACTTGCAGTAATAGTTATTAGACTTATCCAAGTGGGAGACTGTTGGATAAGGTGTCTAAGTCCATAACTATTTATGGTATGTACTTGACCCGACCCGGCATGGTCCATATGGGTTGCATGGCACCATGCAATTGGATAGACTAAATGAGAGAAATAACACTTGGAGATTATTAATATATTATAAGTTCTAATATATTAATAATATTATTTGATTAGTTTGATCAATAATTAATTTAGAATTAATTAAGTGATCAAAAGAGAACTAATTAAATATATGGGTTGATTATGTAAATCATCCATATCTTGTATAGTGGGCTAAGAGGCTCCATGGATTATCAAGTTGGGTTCCACCCATAGGATGCTCCATGGGAGTTACAAACCCATGGGTCATGGAAATGAAGAGTCATGACACATTAGGGTTTACATGGTGTAACCCTAGATGTGTCAACACTATATAAGAATCATAGTCTCCACCAAAATCGGCTACACTAAGGAAACAAGAGGGCTAGGCCGATTCAAGAAGTGTGCATTCTCTCAAAAGTCTTCCTAAGAGCATTTGGTGTTGTGTGAAGCATTTGAGGCATCACACTTGGGGTGCTAGGCTCATAAGGTTTCAAGGAACATAAGAAACAACAAGGTAAGTTATTCTATCTATCATTCAAGTTAAAATTGTTCCCCATGTATGCTAGTTAGGAATATAGCCTTGAATTCAACTTTGCATGATAATTAGACAAACATAGATCCAAGGTTATTAGGGTTGCATGTACACTTAGGGAGTGTTAGAATGCTCAAAACCCATCAATAAAGTCGTGTCATAACTTGGTGCCTGATACTTTTCTTCTTCCCCTTCGAATTTGCACACTTCTTAAGTTACAAATGTATTCCCCACCCTTTCTTCTTCCTCAAATAACTCATAACAAATCTTAACAACCTCTCTTAATTTCACCACCCTCCTGTTTGGACAAGCATTCTGATAATGCCCAAACCTTTGACATTTGAAACAATGCACCTTGGAAAAGTTGGTTTCCCTATTCACATTGGTGACCTTTATGGTCATTGTGGAACCACTCACAATAGTGGTAGCAGTCGTTGTGATCGCTTCATGCCAATTGGTTAGATAACCCAATGCTTGGGCGTGGCAGATTCCGGGCTAGAGTTCCCTCCAAACCTTGTTTTTGTTTGGGCTTCTATCTTCAAACAAAGGCCACATAACATTTGAAAGTCATATTCGGGGTGAAGCTTTATCGTGTTGGAGATGTTGTAATTTAGCCTACTTAGGAATTGTGCCAACTACTATTCTTCTATCTCATCGATATCACCCAACAACAATAGTTTCTCAAAATTGTCGATGTATTCTCCTATGTTCATATTTCCTAGCCTTAATTTAGCGGTTCTTTTATATGTGATCATCCTATAGTTGGCTGGAACATATCTCTTCTGCGGTTTGCGCTTCAAGGACTCCCATGAATATATCTTCTCCTCTGCTTGACGGGTTATGTTGGCCTTTAACCGTTCAAAAAAAATAAAGTTCCCCCACTCAACATTAGGATGGCATATTTGCATGACTTCTCATCATCTAACTCCTTAAAGTTGAACATTCTTTGAATTTTCCTTTCCCACTTTATGTATCTCTCTAGATTTGTTCGGCCTGTGAACTCAGGTAGTTCTGTGATCTTGGTGTCTTCCATATGGTGCAATTCTTACTTAGGGTGCCTTTGGTTTGGATCTTTAGCAATGTTTCTTAGGGCTTCGTGGAGGTTGCATAGAAAAGTAGGGTCTTCCCAATCCATCTGAACCGATGCTCTGATACCACTTATGATGTATGTGTAAGATGTTTGCTTTGCTTCTTTTTTTTGTGACATAGCAACAGAAACAATAAGTAAATGGTAGATGTATAGCCAATCTAGACTTATAGATTGATCATCAGTGGAAAATAAACCAATACCTATTGGTTTGAATTCTATAAAAATCAGGAAAGCCACCTTCAATTGATAAAGTTTGTGTGTAGCAACAACTCGATGAACAAATGTTAGTTTTTTTTTTTGAATTATGGAATGACTAACTGGTTACAAATGCAAGCTAAATGACTATATATAGCTACACCCAAGTAACGGTTACAAAAGGAAAGAACTACCCACTAAGAGGAACTGCCTTTGAAGACTTATTAAAACCTAAATATCAGAGACGAATTCATAACTAGAAGGTAGAAACTCCGACCCTTAGCCCACATGAGTTATCATGCAAACCCGACGTGCCATTGAACCCAACAAGTAGTCTAGGTCAGAGTTAAGTGTACAAAAGTCTAAAACCTGTTCATTTCCAATGGTTGTTTGCACCGAATACTCTTCCGGAGTTCGTATTGGCATCCTAAAACTAGGGACTGCGAGTCATTGGGACCGATTGGACTTAGTCGCAACTCATCACAATTAGATTTAGACACATTACCTTCTAGAATTGTATCATCATGGGCCATGTTCATTGGGTGATATTTGCTTACAGTGTCATGCGAAGACCAATGGATGACCCATGGGTTATAGGTCATGTGCGTTAGGAGGTAGTGGTTTATAGTATCATGTTATGACCAATGGATGACCCATGGAATCATGGATGATGGGTCATATATATTCGGTTGTAGTGGCTCAAAATGAAGAACCATGGATGATAGGTGAAAAAGGGTTAGAGTCCATGCATCATGCGTTATGTACATTGGATGGTAGTGGCTTATAGTGTCATGCGAAGACCAATGGATGACCCATGGGTCATGGGTCATGTGTATTGGGTGGTAATGGCTTGTAGTGAAGACCGATGGATGACAGGTGACAATAATTTAGGGTGCATGGGTCGTGGGTCATGTGCATTGGGTGGTACTGGAATATAGTGCCATATGAAGGACAATGGAGACTCATGGGTCATGGGTTATGTGCATTGGGTGGTAGTGGATTATAGTGTCATTTTATGAATAATGAATGTTCTATAGGTCATGGGTCATGTGCATTGGATGGTAGTGGATTATAGTAAAGACCCATGGATGACAAGTGACAATGGGTTAGGGTTCATGGGTCATGGGTCATGTGCAATTGTGCATTGAGTGGTAGTGGCATATAGCTAGTCTTTCATACCTTAATTATGGTTTGTTTATTTTATAAATAAGAACATAACTTTGATATAAAATATTAATTATGATATTAAAGAAAAATTGGGTCAGTTACCAAATATGATTATAATTAAAATATATTTATCTATAATAATAAACATAATATAAATATGCCACATGATCTTATTCTTATTTGTAATTAAACAACTTAACATTATTCTAAATCTTCATAATCTTATTCGTATTTGAAATTAAAAGGTAACATACTTTCATTTGTATTTTGCATATACAACATATTTGTCATAATTATAATGATGCATTATAACATAAATCTTCATATAACAACATATTTGCCAAATTTGATTGGAGTGTGCGATTTCACAATGATAACAACATCAAGTTACTATTTATATTAGTAGAGGGTACGATTTAAATTATATATCATTAATTTTCATATTGAAACAAGCATCAAGTCACTACTAATAAAGTAACAATATCAAGTAACTGCTTATCATGTAATTTACCACACATTCATATATTATAAAAAAAAAGAGTGTACACGTCATTAATAGTCATAATATGAAAGAAGCATCAGCTAACTACTCACAACTGATACCAAATTCTCTAACAAACATAATGAAACAAGCTTCCCACAAACAAAATTCACAATTGAAATGTTTCTAGACTCAAAAGCTCTTTGATAAACTATGCATATTTTATTCGTTGCACAAGTCCTATAGAAGCCATGGAAGTCTACCTATTTCCTCCCTTCCTATTCAAGTGGAGATGAACCATGGAACATGTTTCTCTAAGAAATCCAAGTTCTTTTTGTTTTGCGGTAGGCATCTTTCAACACGTATAAAGCTTCCTGCTTCCTTCAGATGCCTTCTCCCATGATCATCATTCCCATACATCCAATTGTCCCCATGCAGATGCATCTTCAAGCATTACTTTCCATCCTCACATTCTTCTAAGAAAAATAACTTCACCTAAAAAACATTAAACACAAAATTTTAATTTAAATCATTGCAAAACATGAAACAACCTATTTAATATTAAGCATAAAGCATAGCACCATTCCATCCGTGAACATAATGTTTTGGTTTTTCAACTCTTTGCAATTGTTGAGGACTTCCTCTTTCTCAACAGACCATCGACGAAAATGTAATCCATCGGTCCCCATCTATTTGTATATCTATTTTATTTTTCTTGCCTTTTTCAAGATTTTGCAAATTTCATGGATACACAAGATTGATCCCTAACTATAAACACAAATTAAATATACACGTTTAATTGAGGGATTATACATGAAACTTACACAGCCTTGCTCTTGAAAACGTCGAATGCTGAAACTTTCCTAATGCGATAACTATATTCTCAATTGTTCCCAATGGCATATTAGTTTTTCCTTGATTTCTTGTTCGTATGTTCAAATAAGTACTCACTTCCATATTCTTGTTCTCCATCGAGTATCATAACGATTCTATAACAATGAATTAGGGTTTTGTTGAGGTTCATACTTTGTAAAGTTGGGGATGATTATAGATGTTTGAAATCGCCTAAAGAACTGAGTCGAGAAGATAACATCGGAAATATTATGGCGCCTAGAAGATGTAGATTATGAATGACATAATTGCCCTTATATATAATGCCTCATATTTGATTAGTAAGGATAAGTTTTTCAAAACACATAATTCAAACAAATCCAAACTCTATGAAAACATAATTGGTGTAATTGATCTATTTATTTTAAAGTAATTATGGTAAACTCATTTTTAGTATTAAAATTTTATAAACACCAAATAATTTATATAAAGTACGATAGTTTAAGCAGTTTTAAATTTAAAAAAAAAAAAAAAACATTTCGTACTAAATTAGTTTTTAATAATTTTATAATTATATTTTTTATAATTTGTAAGGGTTATGGCGTTAAGTCAAAGGGGTTAATGTTTAAAGGTTATGGCATTAATTAATACTGGTTAGGGTTTTAGGGTAATGGCATTAAGTCATATTGGTTAGGGTTTAAGGGTTATGATATTAATTAGTTCGTATGGGTTAGGGTTTATGGGTAATAACATTAAGTCATATGGGTTAGGGTTTAAAGGTTATGGCATTAAATCGTATAGGTTAGGGTTAACGATAATGCCTTTAAGTCGAAGGGGTAAGTGTTTAAGGGTTAAGCATGGAATTAAGTCATATGGGTTAGGGTTTAAGGGTAATGGAACTATGTCATATGGATTAGGGTTTAATAGTTATGGAATTAATTCGTATGGGTTGCGGTTTTAGGGTTGTGACATTAATTAAGTAGTATGGGTTACAACATTAAGTCGTATGGGATAAGGTTTAATGGTTATGGAATTAACTTATACGTGCTAGGGTTTAAGGGTATTGACATTAAGTCATATAGGTTAGGGTTTAGTTGTTATGGCATTAAGTCATATGGGTTAGGGTTTAAGGGTTATGGCCTGAAATAAGTCGTATGGGTTAGGGATTAAGGTTTATGGAATTAAGTTGTACGGATTATGATTTAAGGTTTATGTCATTAATTAAGTTGTATATTAGCGACTCAATATAGTCTCATCGGATGATCTCATTGATGAGATACTTACAGAGATGTAGTCACATTTGGTGGAATGCTTCCAGGGAAATTGATGGTTAAATAAGCTACAATCTAAATCTTGATAAGATTACCCTCAAATCGTCATATATACATAATAAAATTTTATCAGAGATTAGTCGGCTGGAGTATGGATTGTGCATCTTCATTGGTATACCATTTCAAAAAATGTCATCAAACAAAAATGGTATGTCATGTTGGAGATAAGGTAGAGATGATGATGGATGAGCAAGGCATGCCATGGGAGCTTATTTCAACCCATAGACAACCATATCCAGCTTATAAATGTGATCAAGGAAACCTTCTCTTTCGAAACTTCGGGGTTGCTTGAGAAAAACTTCTTGCTTGTGATCTACATGGAGAGAAGTAGTATTTACATCCATCTGAAGCACATTAAAGTTCTTATAAGAGGCATAAGTAAGAAAAAGTCTAACTACTTCAATTCAAGCTATTGTGATTTTTTTTATCATAATCCAACCCTTCGAGTCGAGTAAACGCCTATGCCACTAGTCTTGACTTATTTATATATAATGAAAATACCATCTTCATCCTTTTGGTTTCAAAAGACCGAATAAGTTCCAAAAATCGTCTTCTCTTTTGGATAGGGAAATAGGGTCTAAACATTATGCCTTTAATCACATCACCAACTTTCTTGGGTTCAATCAGCGAGAAAAAATTTAAAAATTGAAAAAAATTACTTTTGACATGTCCTCGTGTTCTAACACTAGGAAATATCACCAATTACTTGAGAGATGGGGTGATCTTTAAAAGTGTGAAAGCTAGAAGGACTTGAGGTTAAGGTGGATAAAGGATCATGGGATGATGCTTTAGGTTCAAAGAACAAAATATCTTCTCCAAGGAGTGATGCATCGTTGTAAGGTACCGAAAATTAAAGAAAATTGACTTTTAAAAACAATATTTCACAAAATCAAAGCCACTACTTCACCATCTTTTAATTTTCAGAAAAAACCAAAAACAATGATCATTTAAATCTTTAACCAAATATCAATATAAAACCTAAAATCTTCTGGAAATACAAATAAGAACTATTATATACACGTTCGTAGAGCCAAGCCAGTGTGTCATGTCACGCGTTGCTTTCATCGATACTTTTCAATCCTAAAATCTTAGATTTATAGAGAAAGGGGTAAGTACAAAGCTCAGTGAATTTGACACATACATAACATAATCTCGTACATGCTCTACCACTAACATACAAGTATCATTAAAATTAAACCACAAACACACATGCAAGTCAAAGAAAAAATAAAAAACAAGCATAAATTCGACGAGACAAATCAACTAAGCCCAATCCCCCTTGCTCAGTTCATCGAGCCGTTAGGACAAATCAGTTAAGCCTAATCCCACATGTACAAAATGTAACATCCGTAGATTTGAGCTAGTAAATTTAGAAACAATAAACGTCAAAAATGAATTTATGATAGAAGATTATGTAGACCAAATAATCTTAACCAAGTTTTAGTATATGTCACAAGGGTTTTGTAAATATAAAGAACGTCGAAATCCGAGTTATAACGAAGAAGTTATGAATCGTTGATATTTTATGTCAAAACCGGCACGAAATCGAGAATCGTGAAAAGTGAGTTTGTGATAAAATATTATTTATCCTTAGCAATCTAAATGAAAGTCATAGTATACGTTAAATCGAGAGTGTGCATAAAAAGAACGTCAAAATCTGTCTTCGTATGACAAAGTTATGGTTTTTCTAAGATTTCACAGAGTAGTACACAGCCGAAATTCAAAATTTTGATCGATCGATTTTTAGCCAGCACGGTCTAAATGAGAACCGAAGATCTCGTTAATAAGGGCTTGACGATAAAAAGACAGATGAAGACGGACATCGGTTGACAAATTTATTAATTTTTACCGGACTTTACCTATCCAGGGATGTTAAAATATAAGTTTAAAAATAAATTCAAAATTAGCCAACGGAGTCTAAATGAAAGTTGTAGAGTACACCGCTACCTACGCGTGGATATAAAATGAACGTCAAAAACGGAGCTCGTATGCGAAAGTCGCAGAATTTAGAAGTCGGGAGGGTGCTGATGCGAAGAGGGTGACGTGGTCGAATCTCAACCTTTGCTTGCTCCCCAAGGTCTTCGCTTCGGATGCTGACGGGTGCCCCCCTTGTACATACAGCGTACAAGGAATGCACATCGTCCCCCCGAAGAATGCCATGCGTACTGAGGATCAGCCACCTATAAATACTATGCGAGGGCACCCTATTTTCCTCACACCTTAACCCTTCTCTCTCTCTCTCTCTCTCTCTCTCTAACTTCTTTATAAACCTATCCCAAGACTTAGTACTTCCCAAGTGATAAGAAGCGATTCCTGGAGCATCAGAAGGCTTTGAGAAGAAGAGTTTTTCGGTTCAGAAGTTTTGCCCCCGCACAGCCAGGTTCCTAGCCAAACCTCCTGTTAAGTGAGTTATGATTACCCTACTTTAAGTATAGCTTATGTTTAAGTTTAATATCGTTATTATGAACTTATAAACAATATATATTATAAACCATAATATACAAAATGTTATTATAATATCTTTTAACTACTCGCGGTACGGGGAATCTGGTTTGAAGGGTCGCCTAGGGTTGTTGGATTTCAGAAGTGCTATAATGCCAAAATGGTCATGCCCTCTGGTGTTTCATGTCTGGCCCCTGTCTGTACAGAGTGGTTAAAAACAATTCTTTAACACATATAGGACAATATAGCTTGTAAATAGTCACAATAAATATTAGAGTCAAATCTAGCGGTAATGATGCTAGGTTTCGTCGAAGGAAAACATAATTGTTAGAAGCGAATCGCTATCCGAGTTTGGAATCATCACTTTAACAAGTGAGTGCATAGTTACTTTCATCTTGCACATAAATATTAAGTACTTAATATAAATTACATGTTATGTGTGCATATTAACTGTGTTCTTGGTATCTATGTTGGATGAACCGAATATACATGTTTTATTTGATGTGAATTATATATGTATTTTATACCTATAAAAATATTGGGTAAAGATAGATAGATGAATGATGACGGATGAAAGATGATGTACATGAACATTGGCAGTGGCACAATAACCTATAGATGTTTTTGACTACAATGTACTCTAAACATGCTAGTCGTTGCGCCTAAAGGATAATATCGGTAGTTGTGCCTAATAGAGAACAACATAATTCTGGCAGCTGCGCCTAAATGATAATATTGGCAGTTGTGCCTAATAGATAATAATGGTAATTGTGTCACTGGCAGTGATGGACTTCATGCCTATTCCTTAGGGCAATCCGTAGGAATAAATAAATGAAAAATAGATTATTCTTAGGGTAGACCCTTAAGAATAAAGAAGATAATGGGGATGGGTAATTCGGATAATTGTTTGATGATGAAACATAATAAATTTATTATTGTGGGTTGAAAACCTTATGTACTCACCAGGTTTCCCAACCTGAACCACTCAGTTTATTTGAAATATATTTATCATTTTTGCTGGCAACAAATTCAGCAATATTATTCTTTAAAATGAATACTCTAATTTTCAAATATGCATAAATAAAATTTTATAAAATGACCGTGAATTTGGGGATGTCACAGTTGGTATCAGAGCATTAGTTTAAACATAGAACTAGGAATTTGTAGGATTTCTAGAATTAAACTTAGAATGCTAACCGATGATCATGAGGGGTGTGTCTAATATATTTTAGGTAGTACACCTAAATAGACACGAGCACTAGCTTATTTTAGGAATGATGCCTTAAATGCTTTGATGTGCTAAATGATTTTTGATGCCATTATTTGATCGGATCTATGGTCTATTTCCGACCGCATCTGAAAAATTTACGTGTTCAAATTTATAAAAGTTTAATTACGGTATTAGAAATGACATGTGACTTTGTGAAATGCTAAGGATATTTACACGTTAATCATAAATAAAGCTTTCCCTATCTTAATTCTCGTTATTGCACACTGAACGTCTGATTTGGGGTATAGATCAACTTGGTGAGATCTCGAAGCGGATTTGGAATCGCTAATGGAATTGCTAATGCTAAACAGTGGCCTGTGATTGAGCATGCCCCGAGGTAGCAACTGTGTAACAACCCGAATTTTACAAATTTTTTTTAACTTTTATACATATAAAAATCAATCACAATTTTTTCCAAAATAATCCCATTACACAACCACAGTGTTTCAAAAGACCAGAGTATCAAAAACTAGATGATGAAATATTGGAGAATGCATGTCGCACTATCAACCTGGGCCCTTGCCCTTAGAACCAGAAGTACCTGAAACATCCACCAAAACTATAAGCACACGCTTAGTGAGTTTCCCAAAACACACAAATAGAAAATCACATAATACCATGCACACATACATGCATATAAGTTTTCCATGCACTACCTCTATGGTCTTCATTGGAATGCCATGGGCTACCCCCATGGTCTTATATCCCTGAGCCATGGGCTCCTCCCATGGTCTTGCCAAATGCCATGGGCTCCTCCCATGGTATACACATAAGTCCACATATAGATCAAATAGAAAACAATTACATATTCCAATATAAATCATCTCATAACCATTAATGGGCCGGCTGTAACGCCCGTAAATCCCGACTAGTCAATTTAGAGACAATAAGTGTCGAAAACCACTTTTCGACAAAAGATTATTTAAAATAAATAATCTTAACCAAGTTTTAGAATATGTCTCAAGGTTTCCGTACATATAAAGAACGCTGAAATCCAAGTTATAACGAAGAAGTTATGACCCGTCGAAGTTTCGCGACGGAACCGGCTCGGCACCGGGAAGCGTAAATAGTGAATTTAAGATAGAGCGAGATTTAGCCTTAGCGATCTAAAAAAAATTCGTAGAATATGTTAAAATAAGAACATCGATAAAAAGAACGCCCAAATCTGACTTCGTATGAAGAAGTTATGATTTTTCGAAGTTTCGGATTAGTAGTGTACAACCCGAAATTCGAATATTAGATCGAGCTGTTTTTAGCTGACACAACCTGAACGAGAATCGAAGATCTCGTTAAGAGTAGCGTAACGAGAAAAAATATGGGAGAAAAAGGACGTCGTATGAAGAAGTTATCAGGATTTAACGGACCAATCCTATCCCGGCCAGTTAATAATATAAAATTTAAAATCGAGTCAAAATTAGCCAACAGAGTCTAAACAAAAGTTGTAGAGTGCGTTCCCACCTTCGCGTGGATATAAGGAACGTCGAAAACGGAGTTGGTATGCAAAAGTTATGATTTTTGGAAGTCGAGAAGGAAAAATTGTGAACTGAGATGACATCGCTAAATCTCAGCCGTTGCTTGCTGACCAAGGCTTCGCTTCGGATCTTGACGCGCCACCCTAACTATTATGCCCCGCGTACGAAGAAGTTACGTCCCTCTGATCCTTCCGAGATGAGTGCGAGACAGCTGGCTTCAGCTGGCATCCATACCCGAGGAGTACGCCCAGCGTACCCTCGGTACGCCCAACGTAAGTCCAAGGCATCGCGCCTATAAATAGCGGCAAGGGCAGCCTTCATTTTCACATCATTTCCCCTTCTCTCTTGAAAATACTTTCTCTCTCTAGCTCCCCAACCATGCCTAAGCCCTAGATAAAACCCCTAGCTCCCGAGGGAAGCCCCGAGGCTCACGGAGTCCCGAAAAAAAGAGCCTTTCGGTTTCGAAATGCTGCTCCAATTATGTTCTGATTTTCAATAAAATTCATTTTAAGTGTGCTTTCAAATAATTATAGGAATGTTATTAGGTCCTTAAAATAATTATTTGGGCTATTATTATGAGCTATATTGAGTGTTATTTAACGCTTATATAATAATAATAATAGCCAGACAATTAAATTGTCTGGTTATCGTAAGACTAAACCCTAGTGGTATTGATACTAGGTTTTATCGAAGGAAATTGTTTTGGAAGTATCGAAGCGTTCATTCGAGTACTGAGCCACCACCTTTCAAGTGAGTGCATAGTTACTTTCATCTTACACATAGATTTGAAGTATTTTACATAAATTACGTGCTATGTGTGCATATTATCTGAATACTTGTTGTCTATGTTGGACGAATGATTTATACATGTTTTAAATGATTTAAACTGTATATTTATGTTATATCTACAAATATGTTCGGATAAAACATGGGTAGATGAAATAGTTGGTGTGTGATGAAACAAAATAATGAGAGATAGGTGACGATAGGAAGGTGATGATGATTAGGTGAGGATAGATAGGTGATTATGAATCGGTGATGTAGGATACTACAACCTTGTCCAAAAATTTGGAGATGTAGTCATCTACCAGTTTATAGATGGCGACCACGGACTATTATAGACAAACCCGTGGAAACAGCAGCAGGCTCATAACCTGTAGGTGATGAATTACGAGTTCAGGCGATGTTGTAACTACGTATTCATGCGATGATACTCTAACTCCCTTATTATGAATTATGATTCTAGGCGATGTTGTGTCTACATATTCATGCGATGATAGACTAAGCCTTATCATGATTTACAAGTCCAGGCAATGTTGTGGCTGCGTAATCATGCGATGATATCCTAACTCTTGCTAGACACATATTGAGGGAGTAATCCCCGAATTAGTATTGTCTATGCAATGTAGGTGATGATCCTTACGTAAAGTTCGTAGGAACAATCATATAAGGAAATACGATGTAAGGAGATGACAAATAAATATGATATAGGAGATGACCCTTGAGATAATATCTTTAGGTAAGACTAAAAGAAGATAACGAGGATGGGTAATTGGGTTGATTGTTTGATTGTTTAAACATAATAGTTATACTATTGTGGGTTGAAAACCCTATGTACTCACCAGGTTTCCCAACCTGACCCACTCAGTTTATTTACATCACAGGTGTTGATATGAAGTCACATTACACTGAGATATTAAAGAGATGTAGATCACTAGTGTAAATAAATGTAAGTTCCATATATGCTTATGTTTTTGTATTGACGATGACATCACAAACGTTTTAACATAAATAAAATATGTTTCTTCGAAAATGTTTTGATAACATATTTATCGTGTTTTTCTGGGAAAAAATTCCGCAACATTTTTATGAAAAGAAGTACTCTGATTTTTATAAAGCATAAACAAAATCGGTCTTTTCTGGCCGTGAAAATGGGGATGTCACAGTTGGTATCAGAGCATTAGTTTAAGCGAACTAGGAATTTGTAGGATTTCTAGGCTTAAACTTAGAATGCTAAGCGATGATCGTGAGGAATGTGTCTAATATATTTTAGGTAGTAAACCTAAATAGACACAAGCACTAGCTTATTTAAGGAAAATGCCTAACATGCTTTTATGTGCTAAATGTTTTATGATATGCATTATATGAACGGATCTATGGTCTGTTGCCGATCGGACCTGGAAACTTTATGTGTTCAGATTTCTAAACGTTTAATTACAGTATTAGAACTGGCATGTAATTTTTCGGAGAGATAAGGAGAATTACACGTCGATCGTAAATAAAAATCTTCTCTATCTAAATTCTCGTCACTCTACACCAGACATCTAAATTCGATATATAGATCGACATGATGAACACTCAAAGCGGATTCGGAGATAGTAACCCGCAGCCTAAGCCACAAGTGATTGAGCGTACACCAGAAGTAGCAGTTGCACCCGAGCCAATCACGATGGAAGGAGTACAGGCAATGGTGCGGATGATGTTGGATCAACAGATGAGAGAAACAAGGTGCTTAATTCAACAAAGTAAGAACGAACTTACTGTGCCAGTATGCCAGGCACCCGCTCTTGAGGCAACCATCTGGGTTGCTAAGTCAGTCGAAGAAAAGATCAACGATAGGATCACCAAAAAGGTTGATGTTGGCAAGAAGAGGAAATTTGATGGATCTTCAAGGTCCAACAGTAAAACCTTATTTTCACAGTCTATAGGAGGAAGAGGTGAAGAAAAATGGTGTAACAGGAGATACCCTAAGGAAGTGGCCTGCTTCAAATGCGGGAAGATTGGTCATAATGCCCATAAATGCTTAACCAAGGAGGAAGTTTGCCTTAAGTGTAGTGGAGAGGGACACTTCAAGCAAGATTGTCCGATGAGAGCGACAACGCCAAATGTACTGCTAAAGCACTATGAGGGATACGATGAGAAGGTGACATGCTACAAATGTGGAAGAATAGGGCATTACGCCAGCAAGTGCACGTCTAAGAGTAAGGTGTGCTATGGATGTAACAAAGAAGGACATTTATCTAGGGACTGTCCGAAGAAAAGTGAAGCAGCAGGAGCGAATGGACCTCTAAATCTAACGAGCACCCTTGACAAAGCAGTTGGTAATGCAAGGAATCAAGAGTAAGGACGGATGACCAAAGATGAAGTTATGAAGTAGTCATGTAGATAGTACCACGTGGTGTAGCCTATTAGAGGCATAGTCTAGGATGAACTTGAACACTTATGTAATAGTTTCAAGGAATAATATAAAACCTTCATTTTGTTATCTGGTGTGTTAAACTGTTATGTGATTTTCTTATATGGTAACTTGGAAAACTGTGAGATTATACTTAGGACGAGTATGAGTAGGTGTGAATGCTAGTAGAGGCCTATACTACCGGAAGCACAAGACTCACACTTGGATCAGGGAAAGTCACAAGGTTACCAAGAAGCGAGTAATTTATTTTGTTATATTCAAGTATGTCGTTACCATTGTTTCGGTAATGACTAAAAAGATTGTTGTTATCCCGACCATAGTGGTCATATCACATTGAGTCCGACAACGATGAGTAGGTTACGTGGTTCAAAAAACCAAGTTTAATGTAGCATCCGACTTTAACCAAACAATTGAAATCAAAGCGACCAATAGAAGTATCACGCTCGATGCTAAAGAAGATGGTAGCTAGAAATGCTACATGTTAAAGTGTGATTATATCACATTAGAACATGAAGGAAGGCATAGTCTGTTTTAGAATTTAACTCTAAGAGACCTGAGTCTAAACGTGCAACACATGATGATAGATCATAATTTGGAGTCTATCTTGAGGTAGAGAGTAGGTGCACGATTAAGTACTGCTTACAGTCAATAAGTCTAAGAGATAGACTTGAAGGAATATAGAAGTTATAATTATTACCTAGGATGAAGAGATAATGTATGGAGTCATTATACTTCCGTGTTTCGTTGATGATTCCGGGACGTAATCATCCTAAGGGGGAGATAATTGTAACGCCCATAAATCTGGGTTAGTCAATTTAGAGACAATAAGTGTCGAAAACGACTTTTCGACAAAAGATTATTTAGAATAATTAGTCTTAACCAAGTTTTAGAATATGTCTCAAGGTTTCCGTACATATAAAGAACGCCGAAATCCGAGTTATAACGAAGAAGTTATGACCCGTCGAAGTTTCGTGGCGGAACCGGCTCGGCACCGGGAAGCGTAAATAGTGAATTTATGATAGAGTGAGATTTAGCCATAGAGATCTAAACAAAAGTCGTAGAATATGTTAAATTAAGAACATCGATAAAAAGAACGCCCAAATCTGACTTCGTATGAAGAAGTTATGATTTTTCGAAGTTTCGGATTAGAAGTGTACAGCCCGAAATTCGAATATCCGATTGAACGGTTTTTACCCTACACGACCTGAACTAGAATTGAAGATCTCGTTAAGAGTAGCGTAAAGAGAAAAAGATGGTAGAAAACGGACGTCGTATGAAGAAGTTATGAGGATTTAACGGACCAATCCTATCCTGGCCTGTTAATAATATAAAATTTAAAATCAATTCAAAATTAGCCGACAGAGTCTAAACGAAAGTTGTAGAGTACGTTCCGACCTTCGCGTGGATATAAAGAAAGTCAAAAATGGAGCTCGTATGCGAAAGTTATGATTTTTAGAAGTCGAGATGGAAAATTTGTGAACTGAGATGACGTGGCTAAATCTGAGCCGTTGCTTGCTGACCAAGGCTTCGCTTCGAATCTTGACGCGTCACCCTCGCTATTACGCCCCGCGTACGAAGAAGTTACGCCCCACGTAACTTCGATCTAATCCTTCCGAGATGAGTGCGACACAGCTGGCTTCGGCTGGCATCCATACCCGAGGAGTACGCCTAGCGTACCCTCGGTACGCCCAGCGTAAATCCAAGGCTTCGCACCTATAAATACCTGCAAGGGCAGCCTTCATTTTCACACGATTTCTCCATCTCTCTCTAAAATACTTTCTCTCTCTAACTCCCCAACCATCCCTAATCCCTAGATAAAACCCCTAGCGAGGGAAGCCCCGAGGCTCCCGGAGTCCCGAGAAAAAGAGTCTTTCGGTTTCGAAACGCTGCTCCAATTAAGTTCTGGTTTTCGATAAAATTCATTGTAAGTGTGCTACGCTTATACAGTTTTTAATATAGCTTTCAAATAATTATAGGAATGTTATTAGGTCCTTAAAATAATTATTTGGGCTATTATTATGAGTTATATTGAGTGTTATTTAACGCTTATATAATAATAATAATAGTCAGATAATTAAATTCTCGCGGTTATCGTTAGACTAAACCCTAGTAGTATTAATACTAGGTTTTATCGAAGAAAATTGTTTTGAAAGTATCGAAGCGTTGATTCGAGTACTGAGTCACCACCTTTCAAGTGATTGCATAATTACTTTCATCTTACACATAGATATGAAGTATTTTACATAAATTATGTGTTATGTTTGCATATTATCTGAATACTTGTTGTCTATGTTGGACGAATGATTTATACATGTTTTAAATGATTTAAATTGTATATGTGTTTTATATCTACAAATATGTTGGGATAAAACTGTTGGATTAGTGTCTAAGTCCATAACTATTTTGGTATGTACTTGACCCGATGGTGCATGGTCCTTTTGGGTTGCCTTCACTAAAGCAACTTGATAGGATGAATTATGGAGAGAAAGGATTAAATATGATTTATTAATATATTATGAGAATAATTTATTAAAGGAGAAATAATATTGTTTAATTAATATTAATCAAGAATTAATTGGTAATTAGTTTTGTGACTAAAAGAGATTAATTAAACTTAAGGGACTAGAATTGTAATTATAAGATAATTGCAATTTGGGCTATGGATTGCCTTATATTAAGGAGTGGACGAATTCTATGGGAAAGCCCATGAGGAAATCGTCCAAGGCCTTAAGGAAAGGAATCTATGGGTTGCTTAGGGCTTAAGCATCCAATTTAGGGTTTCCTTGTTAGATAACCCTAATAGCCTAACTATATATACATCCCTTATGACCTAAAAACGTGGCTAAGCATCTTTCTTGGGTTTCACACGTTTTAGGGCAACCTCCATCCTCTCTCCTCTTCATCCTCTTGCTCTTGGTGTTTGTGAACCATTAGAGGAGTGACATTTGTGACTCTAAGCTTTCTAAAGTCAATACAAGGAGGAATTGGATTGTTATTGCTACATAACAATCAAGGTAATGTCTTAAACCCATTATTATGTTAATATGATTACTTGTATGCTAGAATTAGGGTTTATAGTCTTGGATAATTTTCATGTACAATAGAGAAACCTAGATCCAAGCATTAGGGTTTGTATGAGCACATAGGATGTTCTTATGACCAAAACCATCAGTAGTATCAGAGCCATGATTGGTTTCTATTGTATTGATGCTTTGTTTGTTTGTTCAAGCTTAAAAATCGAAATTTTGGGATTCTGGGGGCTGAACTCGCCGAGTCTATAGATGAACTCGTCGAGTCCATGCTGACTCAACGAGTCCATTCCTGACTCGACGAGTCAGTCGGTCAGAAAGAGGGAAAAACGGGATTGCTTGCTGTTTTTGCTTGAGGATGCTTGCCTTATCATATTAGATCAATATAAATCCGTTTTTTTGATATATTTGAGTATATTCTTGATCTAATTGAAGATATTTATCAATTAATAAAATATTTGTTTCCTTATGTGATAATTGATTAATTATTTTGATTAAATTGGTAAATTGTTTTGCAAGAAACCATTAAATAAATCAAATATGGATAATTATGTGATTAAATGTTAATTTAGATTATTTGTTATTTGACCCTTGTTGTTATGAAAAGTTTCATATTTTCCCTTTTAGGTTTTATAGTTTAAATTTGAACCCAAAAGTTTTGTTGTTTTGAAAAATGTTTCAAAACTTGCCCTCAAGTTTTGGAATTTAAATTTTGATTAATAATTTAATTTTGATGTATATTTAGATTCTAAACCCTAATGTTTTGAAATATTTCAAAACTTGCCCTCAAGTTTTGAAATATTAAAGTTGATTAAAAATTTAATTAGGAATGTTAAATTCTAAGACCCTAGTATTGTTTTGAAAAAGTTCAAATCACACCCTTATGGTTTTATTAATTAATTAAGGAGTATAATTAAAAGAGGTTTAATAAATCCATAACAGTTTTGGTTTACAATTTAATTGAATTAAAGGTATAATTATTAAATTTGACCACCTAGTATTTTCAAAGTCTAAAATACACCCTATATACTATATATAACATTAAAAGTCTAACATTATATATATATATATATATATATATATATATATATATATATATATATATATATATATATATATGAGTAAAAGTCAGTCTTACCGTTAGTAGTCCTTATTCACGAAGCTGGTCTATAAGGGGAGTTTAAGGGAATTGCCTATAAAATGGTGATTGAATGGGTATCCACTCTTACCCACCGCAATCTTGACTAGTGGAGGGTCGTTAGCCGAACGGGTAGGATAGGATGAAACCTTCCATTATAAGTATAATGAAATATAAAAGTAAATAAATACAAATTCCCAGTCTTAGTTACTTAGGCAAAGTGAATTGATGCAATTCCATGAAATTACACTTTGTGCCCTTGCGAAGACGTTAGTGGAGCGTGTGTGGTTTACCGGCACACTAAATGGTTCTAAGAAAAGGTAGCAAAGGGTGACTCAATGTTTGTCATAGGTCGGTGGAGCGTGTGTGGTTTACCAGCACATCAAATAGGTGATTGTAACATGTGAGGGCACCATGTAAGTTTGCATGGTTATTCACACCCGCTTTGTGATCCTCGGCATCCCAGTCATAAACAAGAGGGACATATCGAGATTTAAACATGCCATTTAAATGTTCAATGAATCTTAAAGGATCTAGGAGTTTTCATAGGTTTAAAACTTAAATTTCTTTTTCGTTTTCATGGTGGAAATTCGTGAATCGCCATTCACTTACCTTTAAATATTCTGCAATTAGGGTTACGGCATCCCTTTCCCGAGTTGTGGAATATTGTGTTGTGTCCTAACCTTAGTATCTCATTTGGGTGATTTACTAAGGACTCAATCAATCAACTAACTTGAATTTGTTTCTCCCGGTTTGTAGATGTCTAAGTTCGACAACTATGGTCTTCCCAAATCCCGTGGAACAAGCATTCCACATGAAGATGGTATTCCACGATTCGATCGAGGAACAAGAAATCATGCTTCACTTCCTCCACCTCCTCCAATTGTTCTCCCTAACCCACAAGATCGAATAATTGAAAGGTTCAATATCACTAAAGCCCTATTGGAGATGAAACATGAAGATGGTAAAACCGTGTGTGCCCACGTTCTAGGAATGAAATCACACATTGATAGGTTGATAATGTTGGGTGTGTCATTCCCAGATGAGTTGGTTGTGAATTGGGTTTTGTAGTCACTTCCTGAGTCATATAATGAGTTCAAAAGAAAGTATTATATGATGGATCATGACGACAACCTCATTGACCTAACCTACATGCTCATTGTTGCTGAATCAGAAATGATTTGGCGAAACAATGGAGCGTATTTGTTGGGAAAGTCAACCGACCATGCTTCTGAGGACGTTCTAGAAGAACCGACCTGCGTTTGCTGCCAAAAGAAAGGGCGTTGGATACAAGTCTGCCCAAAGAGCCTGAAGAGTCCAGAAGATGGAAGAGTCAAAGTGTATGGCTGCGCTTCAGGCAAAATCCACTATCTAACTCGATTAAGTTCCTATTCGTTGATTCATGATACATAATGTGATAAGATTGCATTTGAATGTTTTGTAGGATCGATGAAAGGAGAGGAAGCTTGATGAAATAGAGCAAGATGAGTCTAATCATGAAGAAATGGATCTCGATCGCATGAATTTGAAGATTAGATTTTGAGCATAGATAGTTATGATAGAGTTGTTAGAAATTTTCCTTTTGAAATACATAGTTTTCAATGGATTTTGCATTGTAAGGACAAATGTTTTCCACTGCTTTTATAAATAAAATTAATTTTCGTTTGACTTATTTATTTGTTTATTTCCTTGCAATGAAATCGTTATGAAAATTGGTGTTTGCATATTTCTACAACAAATGGATATGATTCTTATTTACGGTGTTTATGGAAAAGTCAAGAATTTACCAAATAGGGAGAGTTTCTCATCACCCAAGTTTCAATTGGACAGAAATTTGGAATCATCCAACTTGGTTGCACGAAGAATGAGAAATTTCATATTTAGAAATTAGACTAATTCATTGACAAAGTGTTAAATGAGGGACTAGGAGATCGAGTACACAAAGTTGTGTGTTGGTCAAAGTCCACCATAAGAGTAACAAGATATTCATCATGGTTTACTAAAAGTTTAGTAAATATGATTATACTCATAAGATTAAGTGTAATTCTGAATTGATTGAAAAAGTTTAAATCAATAGCAAAACGAATAAGAAGAATCAAGTAGGCAGAAAGATAAAAGTTTCTCCATTCTAAGAAGAAGGGAGAGTACCTTTTATGCTTTATGATAGGTCTAAATGATTGAGAACCATATCTCAATTGATTCTCTAAGTGAGTCTTAGTACAATTGTATGTCTAAGAAGAGGAATCAAGAATTAAAGAAATGGTTAAATCAAAAAGTCAATCATACTTCGTTCCAATAACAAGTCTTAAAGTTAAGATTGTGACAATAAGTGACAAGTATTAAGAAGGTTTTTAACATTCATCAAATGTGGAAAGTTGTGATGTCTTGGATAAGACAAAGACCAACTAGGACCATTTTATGAAGTGTTATGATATCATAAACCACACTAACTCTTGAATATTTAGTTGTCAAGAAATGTTTATTGACAAGAAAATCTTATATGTCAAGGAGTCAGTGGAAGTCTTAATGGTCTTGAAAGGTTTCAAGAACAAATCAAATAAACCTTATCAATCATCACTAGCACACGAGTTGAGGTTTACAACCTATCGTGTTGACACTTTTTTGTTTTCTATGTCATTCCAATTGAGTTAATTGTGCATATGAGTCCAATGAGTTCTCGTTTGAATGCATAAAAGGCAACGACCTTGATCAATGGAAAGTATTTTGATAGGAAAAGGTGAACTACTTAACTACTTGGAAGACATGGTGGGCAGTTGTGCTACTATAAGGCAAGAAATGAAGATTAAGAAAGTTCAGTCCATATGAGTTTGAATTTGTCGTAAACTTTGGTTTTAACAAATTCACATGGATAGGAACACATACACCATTTAAATCTAAGTGTCATAAGATTTCCTCCTTCATGAAAATGATTGTGAGGAAATGCTTTCACTAAGAAATATTTTAAAAAGATAGTGATTGTAAAATTGCATTCTCAAATTCGATTATGGTTACGGCATCCCTTTCCATGATTTGAGTTATGAGGTTTGGCAATTAGTCTTAATTGTTTAGACACGCATATGAGCTATCTAAGGCAAAGGTCTATAAGTTCAAGAAGCTTTGATAAAAGATTATCAAAGTACTAAGTATTAGAAACATGGACTTAAGAAATTCAATAGGTATTGTTTTTCTGAAAGTTAAGATGTTTATAAATACATGTCGAAGCTAGTGGGAGCATAAGTGCTATGTTTTATAATAATCATCATGATAGTGGGAGGATAAATGTTATGATTGTATCATTATTAAGGAAAGTATTGAAAGTTGGCAATATTAATTATAGAAAACAAGAGTCATTCTTTGTGAAGTTGTAAGGATGGAATAGTTGTTTTGCTATAATTAAGGGATAGAATATTATGCTTAATTTTAAATCTAAAGGCTTAGGTTGTGGAATATTAATAAATTTAGTCAAAAGTACATAGTGTGTTCTTAAAATTTCGATTATGATTACGGCATTCCTCTTCATAATTCAAATTTTGAGAACATAGCAAATAAAACATTATGGCAAAAGATTGATAAAGTATCAAATCCTTAAGTAAGACATTTTGCATCGTGTCCCATACGCTTCGGGTACAGGATCGATTGCAAATGCTATAATATTTGACCATTCTAAAATTTTCCAAATGTTTAGCGCATTTAGAGGGAAAAAGGACTAGAATCGGTTTTTGACCAAAATAATTAAACAACTATCAAAGGACAATCCAAAGTTCGCCTAGGATTGGTTGCTTGTGAGTAGTTGGAAGTATAGTATTGGATGGACCATATCGATATTATTATATAGATAAGATTCTATTGAGAATGAGTTGTCATATGTTAAGTATGGAAAGTTTTCCATATTGGGAATTGAATATTGAAAATCTATGTCTAGATTAGAAACTTTTTTTTATGCAAAAGGATGTTCAAAGGAATGTTAGTGAGTGAGAGACATCACATCTATGGAATTGTCTTGCAACAATCTCCGAAAGAGGACTTTGTAATTTCATTGGCAATAGTCTTTGTGACTTTGGTACAGTGCTATTACAAAAGGATTGTTGCATAAAATGTTAGAATATAGCATATTCTATAAGTGGCAAGAATCGATATTCTTACATTTATAAAATGGATTAGGGGTTGTGAAATGAGAATGATTGGAAATGTGTTCAATTTGATCTATTTCACAAAGTAAGAACCATAGGTAAGCATTGTGTGCCTACTAAGAGCATGGGACAAGTGTAATAATTCAAGTAAGAAGTGGATTACCCGAAACAACAAATAATGAGTAATCGATATGGTGATAAATAAAAGGTGTTTTTATTTATGC
This sequence comes from Lactuca saligna, assembly GCF_052625555.1. Lineage (NCBI taxonomy): Eukaryota > Viridiplantae > Streptophyta > Magnoliopsida > Asterales > Asteraceae > Lactuca > Lactuca saligna. Next base: position 240,055,060 of record NC_136420.1, on the reverse strand, counting down.
TCAAAGGTTTGAGGCCATATCGGATTAGTATTATTCTTGTGTTTTACTTTGCATGTTTTGACTTCCTGAATAACTTAATTGATTAAGAACAGTCAAGTTATTCGAACGGGCCACAGTCGTTCATATGTTGGAAGTAGGTATGAATGAAGACTGTCGTGAATTGGTGTGTGGATTGTCTAAAAGAGTATTAGACATAAGCAAATGTTTGCTGCAACGTTCATGAGTGCTTATGAATATGAATTTGATCATTGGATCAAACCCACGCTCACTTGGATCACTCCATGGATTGTATCACGAGTGATTGGCGAGACGATAACATCTTATATTCTTGAAACCGAGATGTGTGAGTTGTATCTTGCTAATCGGTTGCACATTGATAATATGTAAATGCACCAGTAACTTGGTGTCATAAAACATATTGTTGTGTGTGATTCGGTGAGTAAGTGCAAGCGAGCATTGAATCAAAGTTTATCCGTTCCTTTTATCCCAAGTAGGATAAAAGCGATATCTTTGGGCCCCTCGATGGTTTAGTGATGGCAAACATAAATGCTCGGCCGAGCTAGGGCTAATTTGATTTGTTCAATTAGTCAGTCGTCATAAATCGGAAGTCGAGAAATAGTACAATGAGAATGATTTGAAATCATATCTCATACGATATCTAGAATGGAGGAATATATGATCCCTTATCTAAAGGACACGCGTATCTGATAGGATCAGAGTTGATAGCGGTTTTGGAAAGCTACGATCGCATATCAGAATCTGAAGTCATACGCATAGTAGTTATTAGACTTATCCAAGTGGGAGACTGTTGGATTAGTGTCTAAGTCCATAACTATTTTGGTATGTACTTGACCCGATGGTGCATGGTCCTTTTGGGTTGCCTTCACCAAAGCAACTTGATAGGATGAATTATTGAGAGAAAGGATTAACTATGATTTATTAATATATTATGAGAATAATATATTAAAGGAGAAATCATATTGTTTAATTAATATTAATCAAGAATTAATTGGTAATTAGTTTTGTGACTAAAAGAGATTAATTAAACTTAATGGACTGGAATTGTACTTATAAGATAATTGCAATTTGGGCTATGGATTGCCTTATATTAAGGAGTGGACAAATTCTATGGGAAATCCCATGAGGAAATTGTCCAAGGCCTTAAGGAAAGGAATCTATGGGTTGCTTAGGGCTTAAGCATCCAATTTAGGGTTTCCTTGTTAGATAACCCTAATAGCCTAACTATATATATATACATCCCTTATGACCTAAAAACGTGGCTAAGCATCCTTCTAGGGTTTCACACGTTTTAGGGCAACCTCCATCCTCTCTCCTCTTCATCCTCTTGCTCTTGGCGTTTGTGAACCATTAGAGGAGTGACATTTGTGACTCTAAGTTTTCTAAAGTCAATACAAGGAGGAATTGGATTGTTATTGCTACATAACAATCAAGGTAATGTCTTAAACCCATTCTTATGTTAATATGATTACTTGTATGCTAGAATTAGGGTTTATAGTCTTCGATAATTTGCATGTACAATAGAGAAACCTAGATCCAAACATTAGGGTTTGTATGAGCACATAGGATGTTCTTATGACCAAAAACCATCAAAAACATGGGTAAATGAAATAGTTGGTGTGTGATGAAATAAAATAATGAGAGATAGGTCACGATAGGAAGGTGATGATGATTAGGTGAGGATAGATAGGTGATTATGAATCGGTGATGTAGGATACTACAACCTTGTCCGACAATTTGGAGATGTAGTCATCTACCAGAGTATAGATGGCGACCACAGACTATTATATACAACCCCGTGGAAACACCAGCAGGCTCATAACCTATAGGTGATGAATTACGAGTTCAGGCGATGTTGTAATTACGTATTCATGCGATGATACTCTAACCTTATTATTATGAATTATTAGTCCAGGCGATGTTGTGGCTACGTATTCATGCGATGATAGACTAACCCTTATCATGATTTACAAGTCCAGGCGATGTTGTGGCTGCGTAATCATGCGATGATAACCTAACCCTTGCTAGACACACATTGAGGGAGTAATCCCCGAATTAGTATTGTCTATGCAATGTAGGCGATGATCCTTAGGTAAAGTTCGTAGGAACAATCATATAAAGAAATACGATGTAAGGAGATGAGAAGTAAATATGATATAGGAGATGACCCTTGAGATAATATCTTTAGGGAAGACTAAAAGAAGATAATGAGGATCGGTAATTGGGTTGATTTTTTGATTGTTTAAACATAATAATTATACTATTGTGGGTTGAAAACCCTATGTACTCACCAGGTTTCCCAACCTGACCCACTCAGTTTGTTTACATCATAGGTGTTGATATGAAGTCACATTACACTTAGAGATTAAAGAGATGTAGATCACTAGTGTAAATAAATGTAAGTTCCATTTATGCTTATGTTTCTGTATTAACGATGACATCCCAAACATTTGAACATAAATAAAATACGTTTCGTCGAAAATGTTTTGATAACGTATTTATCGTGTTTTTCTAGGAACAAATTCCGCAACATTTTTATGAAAAGAAGCACTCTGATTTTTATAAAGCATAAACAAAATCAGTCTTTTCTGGCTGTGAAAATGGGGATGTCACACCGGCCTTGGTGCCTTCGACCCATGATGTAGTGAGAGGACTCACCTTAAAAACTGAACGATAGTTGACTAGGTCCCAGCTCCGAATATCAGCTCTACTTGATCCCCTAAATAGAAATAATTCCATAAATGCAAATTAAAATGCCGTAAAACCCCATATAAGTCAAATTTGGTCAAATATTAAAGTCAAAGTCAAAGTCAACAGACTGAGTTGACCCAATACGTCGAGTTGTCCGTCAACTCGTCGTGTTTCTCCATTAACTGCATAGATTGGGAAAATTCTTATTATTCCATCGAAATGAAAACCTTTATGTTTTAACAACTTTGCATGTAAAGTTTATATGTTTTGGTAGTAATGTTGTTTTGCGTAATTAGCATTTTCACGTAAAACGTTTATAAAATATAAGAAAACATAAGTAACGTTTGTATTTTAACACAAGTTTTCTTGTGTTTCACATGTATTCACCCCCCCCCCCCCCCCAAAAAAAAATATAGAAAAGGGTATGAAAAGGGTGCGGGTATGAACTCACCTTATGTGTATTCACAATTTCATAACGAAGTGACGGTGACGATCCTTAAGTTATGAACACTTGAAGATGATTGAATCCTAAGAGTATTTAACACATACTAATGTGTGAATAAGATGAACCTATATGAAAATGTTTACATAAATACTAGATCACAAGAACTTACAATGATTCCTAAGGAAATAGCTTGAAGAATACAGCTCCAGGGGATGTTTGATCTTTTATTTTGGAAGGAAACGAGACTTGATATTTGAAGAGACTTTGTGAAGTGTAAATGTTTAACTGTGAATGAGGAATGGTTCTAATTTGTGTATTATATAGGATATAAAAGATAATGAAGTGACACTTACGTTGGTAAGTGTAATATATCACTTTGGGAAGATAAATATCCAAATCAAGTGGCACCATATCATGATATTTAAACGACATTTCAGCCCTAAGAGGGTGATTTCGGTCCTAGCATGACCGAAATCATTATAAATACTGTGACAACTCGTTCTTTTGAGTCAGTAAAAGTCAATGAAATTCACACTAGTTCAATCAAAGCTTACACTAGATCAAACAAAGAGTCACACTTAAGCATACCTAAGTCTACAACTTAGCGTGAATCACAATATACATCTTAATATATGTGTGGTTTATTCCAAGAAGTTTTAAATGAAAACAAATACTGAAAACCCTAACCTGGCACAAGTGAAAATTCACGTTTCCAATCCTTGCCTCTATAGCCTTAAGGGTTTGTTTATAACCAAGTAATTTAACATGGTTTGAAACCTAGGTTGATTTTTGTTAATAACCTATCATAAGTAAATAGCCTAAAGCTAAAACATAAAATAAAACATATATATATATATATATATATATATATATATATATATGTGTGTGTGTGTGTGTGTGTGTGTGTGTGTGTGTTCGGCTAAGAATTCAAGAAGCAAAAAGGGAATTCGGTTCAAAGATTCTAGAAACTATAGGTTCTCGGTTTGGGAATGAAGACCAAATGGTGTTCTTGGTCCAAGTAAGAACAAATTCTCCATTCTCCAATGACTATAAACCGAAATCAAGGAAGTGTCCTTACTTTGGAACCGAATTCAAGAGGAATTCGGTCTTATAGGACCGAATTCTCAAAGTTAAGGCCCATTAAGGACCGAACACCCCTATATATATATATATATATATATATATATATATATATATATATATATATATATATATATATATATGTGTGTGTGTGTGTGTGTGTGTGTATGTGTGTGTGTGTTAGGCCAATTTCCAATCCATTTCTCACATTTTCCACCGAACACACTCCCAATTTGCTCTCAACATCATACGAAAACACTCTCAATCTTCAAGAGATTTGCCTTGTATCTTCATATCTTCATAAGACTTTCAAGAACATTCAAAGGAATCTTCAAATTAAATGTATGATGTTTGGTTGCTATGTTTCATTCATATTCAATTATTATGATACTGTACATGAAGTCATTCGCCCCCGGACGTTTCCACCGTCCTGGTTCGGGAGTGTGACAATTTTCAACATGTATATATTTTTAATCATACCAATGATTTCCTCTTGGCTTTCAATGAATATTATCGCATCAAAGTTACATAGATATGTATTGTGGGTACACCTATACACGAGACCGCTTAGACTTTGTTTGACCTAATATTTCTAGTTTTCACAATTAGTGACCGAGCATTTGGATCCTAAAGTTTGGAAGATCCCAAGCTTCCTTAGTCAGTGACCATAAGGGTGCTTTTCTTGGAAGTGTCATGCGTTTTCCTCTAACCAGAGAGTCCACTCGGAGGAGGTTGTAGGCTTTTGGTTGGAATAGAAGGAACAGAGGATGAAGAAAGGATCGGTTGTATAGACATGATCTTTCGAGGATTGTAAACACCACGGCCCCACGGTAGGCGTCAAACTGTTTTGGTCAAAACTTACACAAGTACTAATCAACCAAATTGAATGAGAAGCTGTGATGTTTGAATTGGGAAATAGCAAATGATAAAAGAGAATGACACAGTGGTTTACTAGGAAATCCTTGGTCTTTGCTAGGATCTCCAACATAAAACCTTGGGAGGTGATAATGATCACCTTCCCTGATGATTTTATTAATCTAAAATGGTGATTACAAAGAATATTTCAGAAAGAACATGTGAATAATTTCGTAGAGTAAGCTCAGAGAAAAAACAGTGTCTTGTGTGCGAGATATAAGTGTCAATTTATAATCTAAACTAGCCAACATGATGTACAATATTTTTGGGATCCTCCATGACCAACTTCATGAACGTTATTTGACTTGGTATTCCGGGTCTTTAGCATAGTTAAAACTAATCTCCGTTAAGAATATGTCTTCTCTTGACTGTTTCTTCACATGTTTTAATTAAGAACAAAATATAACCGATATAAATATTAGTAAATAATGATAACGATAATAGCCGGGATCCTGAGATAGTTGAGGATCCTTAATATTTGATGAGGGTTGAGGATCCCAAAAGTCTTTGAGGATCCTGGACTTAATAATATAGCCATTATAATAAAAAAAATATGTTAGTAAGGATCCTGGAGTATATTTGAGATCTTGAGGTTCGAGGATCTTGAGCTTTTGAGGATCCTTAGATATGAGGATCTCAACGTAGCTACGGGATCCTAGCCCTAACAATTAACATGTTGACTAAAGTTGGGATACTCCCCTGAAGATATGCAAGGCTTGTGATATTATCATACAAAACTGATGAGATTAAACTTACCTTTAATCTATAAAGATCGATTAGATCTTGAACAAGTATATAAACATAAAGAATATGAATGCAATAAAAAGAATAAGTCAAGATGGAATCAAACGTGTCGAATGATTAAACAAAATCCTCAGAAGAGCTCGATTATGAACATCAACTGTAGAGGATTGGAAGGTTACAGGAACGATCAAAGAAACCTGTTATCGTCTAGATGTATCGCTATTTTCAGATCTCTAAAAACCTTAACCTAATATGCTTGCAAGCGTAAACTTATATACAAAACATAAAAGGTTCACGGTTGGACAGGCCCAAACCGGAATACAAAGTAACATAATCTGTCGAGCCCAAAAGACGCAATCTTCAAAATAATTTTCAGCCCAACAATCTCCCCCTTTGCGTCAATTTGGAGCGAGACCTTCATTCTCGTTTCACAGCAGAGGGCTTCTTTATAGAGATGCACACAAAAACCGGTTTCACTATTCAAAACCGGATCCAATCCGAAACCGGATTGGGTCAAAACCGGTTTTGACCAAACCGGATCGGATCGGATTTAAAAACGGATTTTCAATCGGATCCTAATCCTATATTCCAAATCGGATTTGATACCGGATCGTAAACCGGATTCGCTAAAAACCGGATCCAAATCCGCCCCAAAATCCGATTAAAACCCACTAAAATCGGTTTAAACCGGTTTCAAATCGGATTAGAATCGGATTCGGATTTTGGTTAGAACCGGATCGGATTTTGACCGGATTCGGATCGGATTTTGACTGGATCGGATTTTTGATGACGTAAGCGAAACCGGATCGGATTCGGATCCGGATCGGATCGGATCGGATTCGGGTTTTGTGCATCTCTACAGTTCTTTACCGTTTCAAAAATCTTCGGTATTAAAGCCAGAATATGATGCCTGAAGGTGATATACCAACAAAGCATGTCAGTGAAGTTCTTCTTGTCTGCTGTTGAGTTCTGTTTGCATCGGTGAATGATATTGATAATATGCTCCAGACAATCTGTAGAAAACAGATGTTTGTCTACCAAAGCAAACAGAAACTTATGCTTGTCGCCTCTGGTGAACATAACCGTCAGATTAGAAGAATCAATTTGCCCTATCTTCATTTTATGAACATCTCCGGTCTTGGAAGTGGGCTTGACGGTCGGTTTCTTGTTCATAACTTTTGCTATTTCCTGATCCATAGTGGCGAGCTCATGGACGTAGGAAGCCAACATTCTTTTAAGATGTTTAAGAATTGGTTCATACTCTCTTTGGTTGGAGAGAAGAATGTTGTATAGCAAAATCCAATCATGCGGATTCAGACTGGGAAGATCTGCCAGAGAAATAAGATGTTCTGTGTTGGCCGTTCCTCTGTTGATTTTGAAATTAACGTTCACAAATTTCCCAACCTGTGTCGGTTTCAGTACCTTGACTTTAATGATTTTCTGAGCACTCCATGTCAAGTACTGCGGTTGACCATATTTCAGATAGAAATCTATTGGCTCTCTGTCAACCTTCAGGTTCGGATGAGGGACATCGGCAGTGACATCAAAGCAATGAAATGTGAAAGCTTTGCGCGTGATGGACATGTCGAACTGCGAGTCTTTTGTATTTTCACACTCAAAGGATGCAATCGGTTCCAACCAATATATGGAAGGAAACTCAATTGCTTGAGTGATGAGTGTGTCTCTGTCCCAATTTGGGAACAGAGTCTTCTTGGCTTGAATGGCCTCCTCATCCTCCCTGATCTTGCTTTCCCTGGCCTCGGCCTCTCGAGCTATCCTTAGAGTTTCATCAAGCTCTTTGTCCCTTTTCTTGCGTTGAAGAGCTTCAGTGATAGTTTCGTCTGAATCTGATTCACTCTCAACTAGGACTTGTTTCCCAAAACCCGAAGCTACATTAACCTTCGGTTCTATCTTGGACACACCTTCCTCTCCCCCTTGTCGCGGAAGAACAAGCTTCTCCGAGACACCCTTCATTTCACTTAAGATATTAATAGCAGGAAGGAGTTTCGCCTGGAGATGCTGTCTAATAGTAAGAGTTAGGAAGGGATCATGGGTGTCAAGAACATTTGTTAGCATATTCTTGACATCACCAGCGCAACTTTGAAGAACTGCCCGCTGATTCTGTAGCAAAGTAATTTCCTGTTGTGCCTGGGCCAGTTGGATCTTTTGTAGGTCGATGGTTGCCTGGTGCTTGACAAGATCTTCCTTCAGGGTGCTCTCGGCTGCCAGAGAGGCAAAACGTGAATCCAAAGATTTGAGAAATGAAGTGGATTCAGTTTTGAGGTCAGCGCGCAGAGCCTCAAATTTTGTGGTTTCACCCTGAAGGGTAGCCGAAAAAGAGTCTACGGACGCTTGAAATTTGGACGCACTAGAGTCAGCGTGAGCTTTTAGAGAATCAAGAAAGATCTGAGTTGTATGAACAACCTCGGAAACTTCCTTGGTGGCTTTTGAGCATGAAGCGGCTGAGTTATCTATGGCGTCAGTTGAACGATCCAAGGCGTCAGTGTACGTCTTGATCGCAGACTCTATGAAGGCTTTGAGCACAACACCCCCGTAGGCTTTATTGTCAGCCAGCAGACTGTCAAGTTTGGCATGAATTTCCTGAACCTACTGACTTGAAACAGGGGTATCAGCATCTGTGTCTGTAGGGATCCGGTAGGGGCTATAATAGATAGAGTCGAACTCTTCATCATCGCCCCCCAAGGTAGCACCGGAGTTGGAGGATGTAGACGGAGATGGGGGAAAGGTTGATGATAGGGGTTTCAACCACAGTAGCAGCCCCTGTATCAGATACATTGACCGTTACTGGTGGTTGGGAAGAGGTGATGGTAACAGATTCGGTGATAATGGGCGTGGAGATAAAGGATGAAGGTTGAGAAACAGATAAGGGAATGTTAGGTTCTGTTATGGTTAGGGGGATAGATATAGGAACAGAAAGTGTGACCTTCTGTGTGGGTGATTGGGGTGGGGTTGGAATTTTTGGGGAAGTAGGAGGAGTGGGTGATTTGGTAAGTTGGGGAGATGTAGGTGGAGAGGGTGATTTGGGAATCTGAGGAGATACTGGTGAAGATGGTTGTTGAGGAGACTGAACGGGTGTTGTTTCGGTTTGAGGAGCAGCAGCTTCTGTTTCTGATGGTGCATTCGATTCTGATTTAGAAGAAGGAGACCCTTTGGCTCTTTTAGCCATCTTCTTTACCTTTTTCGATTTTGACTGAGAAGGTGCCTCTGCCTCAGATTTGCGTTTGGAGGACCTTCTCTTTCTCTCCTTCTTTGGTGCGGTTTCTTTCTTCTCCGCTTTCTCCTTTTTGCTCGCCCTCTTGCTACGGTTGGCAGGTTGATCGAGGGCATCAAGTGCAGCACGTTGTTCCTCAGACAGAACCCTAGGAGGCAAGGGTGTTCTGGTGCTGTAGTAAGCCATGATTTTGCTGTGTGGCGTGACGCACCTATACATGGACTCAGGGATCAGTCCATAGTGAAGAAACTTACTTGGATCGGAGACTATGATCTTCTTGGTGTGGTAAGTGGAAATTGAAGCCGTAAGAGCATCCTTCATTACCGGGATGTCAAGGGAATCCATGGCCCTTCTGGTAATAAGTGTCCAAAACCTGCCGCACGATATCTCGGAGTACCTGGCAGTTGTGTTGAGACTCTGAACGACTTGAGCCCAGATTATGGACCCATAATCGAGATTAATGCCGTTGTAAAGACCATACATGATGGTCAGAAACCCTTTGCTTGTGGTGTCAGAACCACCACATCTCTCCGCTAAATCCTTAATTAGAAGGGTAAGCAATCCGTTCCATTGAGACGGAAGACAGGATTTCTTGACTTTGGCAATGGAGGTAAGAACATCCGTATACCCCATCTCATACATCATTGAAAAAAGTTGCGCCGTGGAGATGAAGTCCGGTGAGATGACGGAGGAGTCGACGGCAAGCCCTAGAAGAGAGCAAAACCGTGTTTTGGACACCGAGGTTTTCTTGTCGTGAATGGTGAAGAAGATGCGGTCTTTATGTTTGCCGTAGTTGGCCGTGGTGTAGACTTGGGAGAGCAGGGACATGGGAACGGCCTCCACTTGCGTAAGTGCCAACAACAATGGGGAATATTTGAGGCATTCCACCACGTGTAGCATGTATGAGTCATATAGGAATGGGGTCATCTCTATGATCAAATTCTGATTAGGTTTGATTGAGAGCAGAGAAGAGGATGCAGTTTGATCTTGTGCGGAAGAACAAGTCGCCATTGTTGAGTTGTGGAAGAAGATGAACAGTGGTAACTTTTTCAGAGAGAAAATTCTTGAGAGGTAACTGCCAAAGAACACGATCGCGCCTTATTTATACCGTTCACAGGAGAGAGAAAATCATGATGATGAAGAAACCAAAACGTCGCCTGAAAAAGCGCGATTGGAAGTTATGGTGTATCCCAGGAATACGTCAGCACACGTGGGTGTGAAACGAATCATTTGCACGCGCCCAAATCATTTTCATACCGTTTGAAATTCCTTGTGCCCTTGTTTGGTTACAACTGAAACTTAAAACCACATACCAAACAGCAATCAGAATGTTGGAAAAAAGTAATATTCGTGCATAAGAGTGTGAAAGAAAAAGAAATAAATCAAAGGTGTTTGGGATGTGAGTGTTGTCTAGTAAGAAGACAGAAAGCGGAAGATTCCGGGCAAGAATCGCTTCCTTCAAAGCCAAGAGTGACCTGAAGTGTTTGTGTGGTTTCCCGAGAAATACGATCAGTTGTCTTTTAACAAACAATGAAAGGCATCTTTTGATAATGGCTGAAGGGTGGCTGAACTCAAACCAAGCATCAAGTCTTAACATAAAACTGAGTGTTGGTAGAGTTACCTGTGAGACCGATGAGATCTGTTGAACAGGTGGGTGGGAAGTATTTCATGACGTGAATGGTATAGACAGAAATCTCAAGGAAAAATTAAACTGGACCTCTTTGGGAAGAAATGTCTTAGGTGGAGACAATTTCATAAAAGATCACACAAAAAGAAAAGAAGATTTCCAAGTAATAGCTTGAGTTTATCACTCACCGTCAATTCATTTCAGGTGTTGGATATTGGGTTTCACTTAGAATGTGGTAAACGAATCTAAGATCATAAACACAGATGTTGTGCAACCATAAGCCTCAGTGGTAAAGACCGAAAGCATCAAGGGTTACTTTGGGGAATCGAAGGTAAATGAAGAAGATGAGGAGAGGGTTAAGAGACCGAACGTACCTTCTGCTACAGAATTGGGACAAAGCAGAGCAACTCATGTTTCAGATGAGTAGAGGAAGGTAGCTCTAGACCGAGTGTGAGAGAATAGCATGATTGGGAAGAAACGATAGGTGTTGATCGAATCATTAAGGCATGCTCGAGATCATAGAGGCTTGCGACAACATACAACAGCATGCTTCGAGGGACGTCTAACTAGTCTGATAAAGATAAAACATACCTGGGTAAACACTATAGAAGGAGATGCTTGTATTCACCTGTGCAAAACGTACACCGATTAGAAAGATAAAATGTTTTTGGTAATTTTGGAATTTTCTGAAAAATAAATAAAAACAGAAAGATAAAATGTTTTTGGAATTTTGGAATTTTCTGAAAAATAAATAAAAACAGAAAGATAAAATGTTTTTGGAATTTTGGAATTTTCTGAAAAATAAATAAAAACAGAAAGATAAAATTTGTACAACAAAAAAAAATTGGAAGCAGAGATAGACCGATCGATCTGTGTATTTCGATGATAGTTTCAGAATCAAGAAGAACCGAGCGGTCTATCTTGGTCGGTTCCGAAAATCTTTTTAGAGCAGAGAGAGACCGAGCGTGCTGTTTGCTTGAGCGCCTTTAAATTACTGGGACAGAGAGGGACCGAGCGGTCTGGTTGTTTCGGTTCCTTTATTTTACCAGAGCAGAGAGTGACCGAGCGATCTGGTTGTTTCGGTTCCTTTATTTTACCAGAGCAGAGAGTGACCGAGCGATCTGGTTGTTTCGGTTCCTTTATTTTACCAGAGCAGAGAGAGACAGAGCGGTCTGTTTGCTTCGGTTCCTTTAAAGCGCCAGAGCAGAGAGCAACAGAGCGGTCTGTTTGCTTCGGTTCCTGATTCTTAAATAGATATTTGAGGATTTGGGACCGACTCTGCAACCATCATACCCAAGCCTTGTAGAATTTTATTAAAGGTCGTTTCAGGAAGAGCTTTGGTGAAGACATCGGCCAGTTGATCAGTGGTTCTTACGAAGTGAACTTCGACGTTTCCATCTTCCACGTGATCTTTGATGAAGTGATACCTCAGTGCTATGTGTTTGGTTTTGGAGTGTTGCACTGGGTTATGATAGATCCTAATTGCACTTTCAGAGTCACAATATAGTGGGATCTTCTTCATATTGAGTCCATAGTCTCGAAGTTGACTTTGGATCCAAATCACTTGTGATGTGCAGGATGCAACTGCAATGTATTCCGCTTCGGCAGTAGACAACGACACGCACGTTTGTTTCTTGGATTGCCAGCTGACTAACTTCCCGTCAAGAAATTGACAACCACCAGTTGTGCTTTTACGGTCGAGTCCACATCCTCCAAGGTCAGCATCAGAATAGGCTTGTACAAAGAATCCTGAGTTGGATGGATACCATAGACCTAAGGAGGTGGTTCGCTTGAGATAGCGTAAGATGTTCTTTACTGCAAGCATGTGAGGTTCGTGTGGGTTTGCCTGAAATCGAGCACAATAACACACAGAAAACATGATATCAGGTCTGCTAGCAATTAGATACATCAGTGAGCCAATCATTTGACGATAGAGCGTGATATCGATAGCCGGTTTGTCTAGGGATGGGGTAAGCTTGGTGCCGAATGCCATTGGGACTTTGACTTTTGTGTCTCCCATCATACCAAACTTTGCTAGGAGAGTCTTCGTGTAAGCTTCCTGATTAATAAAGATGCCTTCGGGTCCCTGTCTTATGTTTAAACCAAGGAAAAAGTTAATAGGACCCATTGAGCTCATTTCAAACTTAGTCTCCATCAGCTTTCTGAATTCAGCTGTTAAGCTGGGATTCGTGGAGCCAAAGATGATGTCATCGACATAAATTTGAACTATCATAAGGTGGGTACCTTCCTTTTTGCGAAAGAAGGTTGGGTCAACCGAACCTTGTTTAAATTTAGACATCTTTAAAAATTTTGTAAGCGTTGCATACCAGGCTCTCGGAGCTTGCTTGAGGCCGTACACAGCTTTATCCATAATATAGCAATGATTTGGATGCTTTTCATTCACGAACCCAGGAGGTTGCTCCACATACACAGTTTCTTCGAGTTCTCCATTGAGAAATGCACACTTGACATCCATTTGGAAAACCTCAAAGTTCTTGTGAGCAGCATAAGCCAGAAATATTCTAACAGATTCTAGCCTAGCTACTGGAGCGAAAGTCTCTTCATAGTTTATCCCTTCCTCCTGACAGTATCCCTTTACCACTAGACGAGCCTTGTTCCTTATAACATTACCTTCCTTGTCCATTTTGTTCCTAAAAACCCATTTGAGACCAACAACCGAAGCATCTGGAGGAGTTGGAATAAGGCGCCAGACTTTGTTCCTTTCAAATTCGTTCAGTTCGTCTTGCATTGCTTGAACCCAATCAGAGTGATCTAGGGCAGAGTTAACTGTCTTCGGTTCAACTTTTGATATGAATGAGTTAAACATACAAAACTCAACTTTTGAAAATAAGGATGTCTGTTTTGCCTTCAGTTGTGATCGGGTCAGAACCTTTTCAAATACATCACCAACTATTTGAGAAATAGGATGATCTCTGGTCCATTTGATAAGAGGAGGGTAATTCGGATCAAAGGTTGGGTCTAGTTCAGCATTAATTATTTCTTCTGGCTCAGATTGGCTATCGTAACCGAGCGTCATATCATTATGTTCCCCCTCAATTGATGAGCTTTGAAAAACATGAGGTTCAGGTGTTTCTTGTGGTACTGAGCTTCCTGGTGTTGAGGCCTCTTCGGTTGATGAAGGACCTTCGGTTGAAGTTGTAGAATTTGGCTCCCCCTGGACTTGTGAGCTTGGTTCCCCCTCGACTTGTGAGCTTGGCTCCCCCTCGACTTGTGAGCTTGGCTCCCCCTCGACTTGAGCGTTGTTGGAAGGCGAGTCATTAGTGGTTGATCCTTCTTCATGCATTCTTCTTGCAGCATCTTCGACAATCTGCTTCATATGATCAACTTTGTTGTCTGCTGCACCTGCTTCGGAGAGTGAAGCTTTCTCTGGTTCGTCAAAGAGTTCCAGAAATGTCTCGTATAAGTTGGCGATCGAGACTGTGACCTTGTTAGTTAGAGGAAAGATTTCCCCTGCAGTGTCTTCTTTGGCCTGTAGCTTCTTGACATAGGTATCGTCAAAGGTCACATAGTATGTTTCTTCAATCTTTCTCGAACGCTTGTTTAGGACCCTGTACGCCTTGGATGTGAGAGAGTAACCCAGAAAAATTCCCTCGTCGGCTTTGACATCAAACTTGTTGCGGTGTTCTTTAGAATTAAAGATGAAACACCTCGAGCCGAACACATGGAAAAATTTCACATTGGGCTTTCTGTTGTTCAGTATCTCATATGGAGTGAGCTTGAACCTCTTGTTGAGATAGGACCTGTTCTGTGTAAAACAAGCAGCCGAAATAGCGTCAGCCCAAAAATAAAGAGGTAAGGAAGCGAAACTTAGCATGGTTCGGGCAGCTTCACACAAAGATCAGTTTCGTCTTTCGACTATTCCGTTCTGTTGCGGTGTGTAGGGAGCTGAGAAATTGTGACTTTTTCCCTTTTCTGCAAGAAACTTTTCAAACTCCCTGTTCTTGAATTCGAGACCATTGTCGCTTCTGATATTGCGAACAACCTTCTTGAGTTGTACTTCAATTTGCTTGATAAACACTTTCAGCTTTTGAGTCGCTTCAGATTTGAGCTTTAGAAAGAACACCCATGTAAATCGTGAAAAGTCATCAACAATAACAAGAATATACTTGTTACCACCGACGCTTTCGATAGATGAAGGACCACACAAATCGATATGAAGTAATTCGAGTGGTTCAACAACTTTTGTATTGATTATAGATGGGTGACTTTGACGACTCTGCTTCCCCATTTCGCATGCAGCACACAAATGATCTCTGTCGTACTTGAGCAATGGAAGGCCCCTAACATGACCTCCAGTGACAAGTCGGTTGATATCTTTAAAATTGAGATGAGATAATCTTCGGTGCCACAACCAGCTTTCGTCGGATTTGAGCTTTTGACAACAAGCATATAGCTGGGTTTCCTTTGATGGGTTTAAGGTTTAAGGGAAACATTTCACCCTTTCGCTCTGACTTGAGAATCACTTTCTTTGTCTTTTTCTCCATGATTTCAGAACCTTCATCATCGAACGAGAATTTTAGACCTGTACCTCCAACAAGCTGAGATACACTAATGAGGTTGTGTTGGAGACCTTCCACATAAGCCACCTTCCTTATAGTAAAATCCCCATTTGTTATCATCCCGTATCCCTTTATGGTGCCGAAAGAATTATTTCCAAACTTGATGTTGTCACCATTTTCAAGAGATCTGTATTCCCTAAGCTCCTCTTTCCTCCCTGTCATGTGACGTGAGCAACCACTATCGATGTACCATTCTTCGTCGAACTGCTCGTCACTTATAACCTGCAAAAATTAGGCAGATTTAGGAACCCAAAGTTTCTTGGGTCCACGTGAGCTTTGCATGGGAATGGGAATAGTAAGTGAGACGTCAACTAGATATGTTCGTTTTATAAGAGTTGTTTCATCTTTCCTTTTAATGGTAAAAACTTTTATTTTGTTAGGATTGGGTGTGTTCGGTTTAGACTCTGGTTTGGATTCATTGACCTTCTGCTTTCCCTTTTGTTCAGCTGATGAATGAGATTTTTGAGAACAAGAGGAATCAGTTTTAGAATAAGATGGAGATAAATCGATGGAAGTAGAAGAATTAGAAGAACGAGAAGAATTAGAATGAGAGGGTTTAGATTGAGAGGATTTCCTGGCTGGAGACTCTAGGTGACCCTTTTGCTTTTGATCGTTGGAGGGACTGACCTTAGAGTTTTGTTCTCTTTTGACTTCAGAACCGAACCTTTGCGTTCGGTTGGAGTCTTTTTCAGAACCGA
Source organism: Lactuca saligna (assembly GCF_052625555.1). NCBI lineage: Eukaryota > Viridiplantae > Streptophyta > Magnoliopsida > Asterales > Asteraceae > Lactuca > Lactuca saligna. The sequence continues at coordinate 240,039,030 of NC_136420.1, read as the reverse complement.
ACCTTAGCCTTCGGTTGATATTTTCTCGTGACCCGAACCTTGGCTTTCGGTTGTTGTGACTTTCAGGCTTTCCTACAGGATTGTTTTCATACTTCAGATTCTTGTCTTGGTGTGAGAAATATGCATTCTGGGAATGCCAGAATTGTTTCCTTTCAGAAAGGTTCTTCCTGTATCTTTGGTTCCTTTCTCTCTTCCTATTCCTCATCTGCTTAGGTTGATGATGAACATTCGCTTTCGTTTTCGGTGTCTCCTTGGCTGGTTTCTTTTGAACTGTAGGAGTTTTATTTTGAGCCGAAGGAGCAGAGGGAATGTCTTCCTTTGCCGAACGATCATCCTTCCGAGGAATATCCTTTGTACCACTGGTATTTGGCTCATCGAAATTGCCCGGCTTATTCAAGGGTTCAGGTATGTATCTTCCTTTGCTCTTCCAGGAGGTTCTTTCAGATAAACCAATAGTTTCGTTTGCATTATCTATTGGAGCTTCCCAGAAGTACTCATCGCAGCCATCAGCATTGTCTTCTTTTACAATAGCTGTGAGTTCAGCTGTTTGATGTTCGGTAACTCCTGTCACCTTGTATACTTGATTCGGAGTGGTCCTGACCTTTTGATACACAACCGCTTTCTCAACTAATAATGGGGACTTTTGATGGGACAACCGAGCGAACTCCACTGAATTTTCAGAAATAAGATTCTTGTGGTTTTCAGGTTCGGTTTTAATAAATTCTGAGCAGTCAACCGTGTCCTCTACAGAAATTTCACTCATGTTTTCGTCCTCGTTAAGCTCAGATGCATTTTCAACATCAATTTTGTTTTCTGAGCTTACGTTGGCGTTTAAAGAGTCAAATTTTTGCATGATTTCAGTTCTCAGTTTAAGTCTGTCATTTTCATCCAAAAGATTTTTAAGCATGTCCTTGTGGTCTTTGGATTTAATGAAGGACTCAATTTTGTCCAGTCCATACATGTAGGTCGGATTGACATCATCAGACGATATCACACTCTCACAATTGTAGGCTTCGGCATCGATTTCATCCTCCTTAAACTCTAGGAAGGGCAAAATCATGCGATGGATCTTTTGGCCTATTTCACAATCCAAGTGAAGCTGAGTAATATTAGAGTACAAACGTTTAGCAATTAAACAAAAAACATTCCGCTGTTTTAACAATTTTAAATTGTCTCTTTGCAAATAAATGTTTTCGTCTTTAACTTTAACTAATTCACACTCCTTTAACTCGATCCACATTCTCCGCTCCTCACTTTTCGACGCCACCCTGCTCAATTGATCAGTTAGGTTAGAATTGGTGACTCGAGTTTGAGTTAAGCTACTATCTAGATGAGAAATTCTTGTATTAACGTTTTTTAGTTCTTTCTCATATGAGGATGATGGTACTTTGCATGAAATAAAAACAGATTGTACCTTCTTTATCAGTTCATCGAGCTCATTGAATTGTTGGCTGAGAGGTTTGGCCGTAAAGCACATGTCCTCCTTTACCTTCGGTCTATCGCTTCCTCCATCGGTGTTGTATCCCCTTATTTGAGATACGTCAGTCACCATGAAGCATCTTCCTCCACTGCTTTCCTCCTTAGCCACATAAGCCTTTCCATGGGTAGGCTTCCTCACTTCATCGTCTTCTGAGTCGGTAGACCAAACTTCCGTACTACCGAACTCATCACCTTTAACCGAACCCTGCACAATAAGAGCATTAATAGAAGGGTTAGCGGTAGACTTCTTCTTTCTCAACTCGTCCAATCTTTTCTGCAACACAGCTTCCTCATCATTTCCATCATCCTTTTTAGCCATCTTCTTAAGAACATAGTCCTTAGCATAGTGGTTTTTCCCACCACAGTAGAAACAGCTTACTCCGGAATCGCCATCCACCTTCGGTTCATTCTTGTGCTCCTCAGCCTTCGGTTCATTGTTCACCTTTTCAGAGCTGTAACTCCCCTGCCAGTTTCGGTTTTTGTTGCTGGGGAATCTCTTCTTTATGAACCTCTTGGGATTGGACACCATCATGGCATAATCCTCAGACGTGAGATCATATTCCTCCAAGTTGAGATCTTAATCTTCCATCACAACTTTACTTTTAGATAGGAGGGCCATCGAACCAAGACTAGAGACGACGTTCTTTTCTTGCAGCACAATCTTCTCTTGGGACTTGAGAATACCCACCAGTTTCGCCAAAGAGTATGATTTAAACTGCTCATGGGCTTTGACTGTGGAAACCACTGCTCTCCATTCAGACCTCAGACCATTCAAGAAAGTAACCTTCTGTTCGATAAGCTTCCTTTCAATATCGTGTTTGATCATCTTGCTGAGTAGATGATTAAAGCGATCAAACATCTGGGTCACGGTTTCTTCGGCTCCTTGCCTAAATTCTCCAAACTCAGATAAAAGCAAAGTTTGAATAGAATGTTCAAGATCCTCGTCTGTAGAATACAGTTCACGAAGTCTATCCCAAACTTCCTTTGCCATCGTGCATGAGCTAACCAACCTGAATGTGTCGGACTGAAGGGCGAATCTGATCAACCTTAATGCCTTGATATTGCACTGGAATTTATCCTTTTCATCTTGTGCAATATCCTTCACGTCCTTTAGCAGATCATTGTACTCCTTTTGTGTCTTGATGATTCTGGACGATGCAAAATGAGAAAACGGTCCATTGGTGATGGCTTCCCATATGAGATACCCATTATCCTCCGATCCAATCACGTAGTCTTCAAAGTGATGCGCCCATACTTCATAGTCATGGGTGTATAAGATTGGAATCTTTGTCGTCGAACCGATGCTGTTGGAAATATTAATGAGGTTTGATTGCGTCGCGTCCATTATGATCGTAAAACCTGTTCAAAGATCAGACTTGTAATAAAGCAGATTAGGGCAAAACAATAAATATCAAGATACGTCAATAAAGAGATGACGGCTCAATAAATATTGATAATTGCGGAAAAACCCTAATGGAAATCTTTTTCACAGAAAAGATGTGTATCGATTACACAGCCTCCTGCTCTGATACCAATTGATGAGATTAAACTTACCTTTAATCTATAAAGATCGATTAGATCTTGAACAAGTATATAAACATAAACAATATGAATGCAATAAAAAGAATAAGTCAAGATGGAATCAAACGTGTCGAATGATTAAACAAAATCCTCAGAAGAGCTCGATTATGAACATCAACTGTAGAGGATTGGAAGGTTACAGGAACGATCAAAGAAACCTGTTATCGTCTAGATGTATCGCTATTTTCAGATCTCTAAAAACCTTAACCCAATATGCATGCAAGCGTAAACTTATATACAAAACATAAAAGGTTCACGGTTGGACAGGCCCAAACCGGAATATAAAGTAACATAATCTGTCGAGCCCAAAAGACGCAATCTTCAAAATAATTTTCAGCCCAACAAAAACAAAAGCTTTCCCGATTTTTCTACAAGATGGCGTTATTTCAAATTCATTGTTAAGGTGGAATTCTTCCCAGTTCACTAATTTAAGGATCCTCCCTAATTAATTCCTAAAGAAAAGATTTTTTTCCATATGGAAGCTTCAATACTTCTCATGAGTCAAATGGTCGCAAATCCTAAGGATGACCAGGTCTTATCTATCCTTTAAAAATATTTTTTTCCTACATAAAAAAGATTTTTTATCCTAAAATATCTTGATTATTTTAAGATCCCGGTTTGATGACTAATTATTTCAGTCTAATCAGATCTTAAAAGGTTCTTGTAAGATTAGAACTTTTTAGGATCCTGACTATGTAAGGATCCTCAAAAATCCTACAATCATATCAAGCAAATTAACCATGCAAGCACAGAACTACGAAACAACCATATATAAACAAAGATGTGGTACATTAATTCTATATGAAACAAACATTGTCTTGTACAAAATCATGGAAAATACTCTTATCTAATAGGTCTACATCGTGGTTTGGTTATCAATCCCTGGGGTGTTCTCCTCCTCATTTGCTTTCGGTTGCTACCTTTCACGATCCTCATTGGTGTTGGTAGGATCACCCTTTAATTTGGCTAAGGCTGCTTGTTGCCCAACCAGATTCTAGGATCCTGCATTGGCCACATCTTCAGCTAGTTGGATATTGGCCTCCCAAACAGCCAGGGTAACATTGGCCTTTACCTCGGCGGTCACCTCTGCCATATCCTCTTCGTGCTGCTCCTCTTCCTGGGCCTTCTCTTTGCTCAAGAGCTCCATCCTTTTTAGGAGATCCTTATTGGTTGATTTCCATATCTTCTCTTGTGAGTAGTTGGAAGTATAGTATTGGATGGACCATATCGATATTATTATATAGATAAGATTCTATTGAGAATGAGTTGTCATATGTTAAGTATGGAAAGTTTTGCATATTGGGAATTGAATATTGAAAATCTATGTCTAGATTAGAAACTTTTTTTTATGCAAAAGGATGTTCAAAGGAATTATAGTGAGTGAGAGACATCACATCTATGGAATTGTCTTGCAACAATCTCCGAAAGAGGACTTTGTAATTTCATTGGCAATAGTCTTTGTGACTTTGGTACAGTGATATTACAAAAGGATTGTTGCATAAAATGTTAGAATCTAGCATATTCTATAAGTGGCAAGAATTGATATTCTTACATTTATAAAATGGATTAGGGGTTGTGAAATGAGAATGATTGGAAATGTGTTCAATTTGATCTATTTCACAAAGTAAGAACCATAGGTAAGCATTGTGTGCCTACTAAGAGCATGGGACAAGTGTAATAATTCAAGTAAGAAGTTGATTACCCGAAACGACAAATAATGAGTAATCGATATGGTGATAAATAAAAGGTGTTTTTATTTATGCTCAAAGGTTTGAGGCCATATGGGATTAGTATTATTCTTGTGTTTTACTTTGCATGTTTTGACTTCCTGAATAACTTAATTGATTAAGAACAGTCAAGTTATTCGAACGGGCCACAGTCGTTCATATGTTGGAAGTAGGTATGAATGAAGACTGTCGTGAATTGGTGTGTGGATTGTCTAAAAGAGTATTAGACATAAGCAAATGTTTGCTGCAACGTTCATGAGTGCTTATGAATATGAATTTGAGCATTGGATCAAACCCACGCTCACTTGGATCACTCCATGGATTGTATCACGAGTGATTGGCGAGACAATAACATCTTATATTCTTGAAACCGAGATGTGTGAGTTGTATCTTGCTAATCGGTTGCACATTGATAATATGTAAATGCACCAGTAACTCGGTGTCATAAAACATATTGTTGTGTGTGATTCGGTGAATAAGTGCAACCGAGCATTGAATCAAAGTTTATTCGTTCCTTTTATCCCAAGTAGGATAAAAGCGATATCTTTGGGCCCCTCGATGGTTTAGTGATGGCAAACGTAAATGCTCGGCCGAGCTAGGGCTAATTTGATTTGTTCAATTAGTCAGTCGTCATAAATCGGAAGTCGAGAAATAGTATAAAGAGAATGATTTGAAATCATATCTCATACGATATCTAGAATGGAGGAATATATGATCCCTTATCTAAAGGACACGCGTATTTGATAGGATCAGAGTTGATAGCGGTTTTGGAAAGCTACGATCGCAGATCAGAATCTGAAGTCATACGCATAGTAGTTATTAGACTTATCCAAGTGGGAGACTGTTGGATTAGTGTCTAAGTCCATAACTATTTTGGTATGTACTTGACCCGATGGTGCATGGTCCTTTTGGGTTGCCTTCACCAAAGCAACTTGATAGGATGAATTATTGAGAGAAAGGATTAACTATGATTTATTAATATATTATGAGAATAATATATTAAAGGAGAAATCATATTGTTTAATTAATATTAATCAAGAATTAATTGGTAATTAGTTTTGTGACTAAAAGAGATTAATTAAACTTAAGGGACTGGAATTGTACTTATAAGATAATTGCAATTTGGGCTATAGATTGCCTTATATTAAGGAGTGGACAAATTCTATGGGAAATCCCATGAGGAAATCGTCGAAGGCCTTAAGGAAAGGAATCTATGGGTTGCTTAGGGCTTAAGCATCCAATTTAGGGTTTCCTTGTTAGATAATCCTAATAGCCTAACTATATATATACATCCCTTATGACCTAAAAACGTGGCTAAGCATCCTTCTAGGGTTTCACACGTTTTAGGGCAGCCTCCATCCTCTCTCCTCTTCATCCTCTTGCTCTTGGCGTTTGTGAACCATTAGAGGAGTGACATTTGTGACTCTAAGCTTTCTAAAGTCAATACAAGGAGGAATTGGATTGTTATTGCTACATAACAATCAAGGTAATGTCTTAAACCCATTCTTATGTTAATATGATTACTTGTATGCTAGAATTAGGGTTTATAGTCTTGGATAATTTGCATGTACAATAGAGAAACCTAGATCCAAACATTAGGGTTTGTATGAGCACATAGGATGTTCTTATGACCAAAAACCATCAAAAACATGGGTAAATGAAATAGTTGGTGTGTGATGAAATAAAATAATGAGAGATAGGTCACGATAGGAAGGTGATGATGATTAGGTGAGGATAGATAGGTGATTATGAATCGGTGATGTAGGATACTACAACCTTGTCCGACAATTTGGAGATGTAGTCATCTACCAGAGTATAGATGGCGATCACGGACTACTATATACAACCCCGTGGAAACACCAGCAGGCTCATAACCTATAGGTGATGAATTACGAGTTCAGGCGATGTTGTAATTACGTATTCATGCGATGATACTCTAACCTTCTTATTATGAATTATTAGTCCAGGCGATGTTGTGGCTACGTATTCATGTGATGATAGACTAACCCTTATCATGATTTACAAGTCCAGGCGATGTTGTGGGTGCATAATCATGCGATGATACCCTAACCCTTGCTAGACACACATTGAGGGAGTAATCCCCGAATTAGTATTGTCTATGCAATGTAGGCGATGATCCTTAGGTAAAGTTCGTAGGAACAATCATATAAAGAAATACGATGTAAGGAGATGAGAAGTAAATATGATATAGGAGATGACCCTTGAGATAATATCTTTAGGGAAGACTAAAAGAAGATAATGAGGATTGGTAATTGGGTTGATTGTTTGATTGTTTAAACATAATAATTATACTATTGTGGGTTGAAAACCCTATGTACTCACCAGGTTTCCCAACCTGACCCACTCAGTTTGTTTACATCATAGGTGTTGATATGAAGTCACATTACACTTAGAGATTAAAGAGATGTAGATCACTAGTGTAAATAAATGTAAGTTCCATTTATGCTTATGTTTCTGTATTGACGATGACATCCCAAACATTTGAACATAAATAAAATACGTTTCGTCGAAAATGTTTTGATAACGTATTTATCGTGTTTTTCTAGGAACAAATTCCGCAACATTTTTATGAAAAGAAGCACTCTGATTTTTATAAAGCATAAACAAAATCGGTCTTTTCTGGCTGTGAAAATGGGGATGTCACACCGGCCTTGGTGCCTTCGACCCATGATGTAGTGAGACGACTCACCTTAAAAACTGAACGATAGTTGACTAGGTCCCAGCTCCGAATATCAGCTCTACTTGATCCCCTAAATAGAAATAATTCCATAAATGCAAATTAAAATGCCGTAAAACCCCATATAAGTCAAATTTGGTCAAATATTAAAGTCAAAGTCAAAGTCAACAGACTGAGTTGACCCAATACGTCGAGTTGTCCGTCAACTCGTCGTGTTTCTCCATTAACTGCATAGATTGGGAAAATTCTTATTATTCCATCGAAATGAAAACCTTTATGTTTTAACAACTTTGCATGTAAAGTTTATATGTTTTGGTAGTAATGTTGTTTTGCGTAATTAGCATTTTCACGTAAAACGTTTATAAAATATAAGAAAACATAAGTAACGTTTGTATTTTAACACAAGTTTTCTTATGTTTCGCATGTATTCACCCCCCCCCCCCCCCCCCGCCAAATATAGAAAAGGGTGTGAAAAGGGTGCGGGTATGAACTCACCTTATGTGTATTCACAATTTCATAACGAAGTGACGGTGACGATCCTTAAGTTATGAACACTTGAAGATGATTGAATCCTAAGAGTATTTAACACATACTAATGTGTGAATAAGATGAACCTATATGAAAATGTTTACATAAATACTAGATCACAAGAACTTACAATGATTCCTAAGGAAATAGCTTGAAGAATACAGCTCCAGGGGATGTTTGATCTTTTATTTTGGAAGGAAACGAGACTTGATATTTGAAGAGACTTTGTGAAGTGTATATGTTTAACTGTGAATGAGTAATGGTTCTAATTTGTGTATTATATAGGATATAAAAGATAATGAAGTGACATTTACGTTGGTAAGTGTAATATATCACTTTGGGAAGATAAATATCCAAATCAAGTGGCACCATATCATGATATTTAAACGACATTTCAGCCCTAAGAGGGTGATTTCGGTCCTAGCATGACCGAAATCATTATAAATACTGTGACAACTCGTTCTTTTGAGTCAGTAAAAGTCAATGAAATTCACACTAGTTCAATCAAATCTTACACTAGATCAAACAAAGAGTCACACTTAAGCATACCTAAGTCTACAACTTAGCGTGAATCACAATATACATCTTAATATATGTGTGGTTTATTCCAAGAAATTTTAAATGAAAACAAATACTGAAAACCCTAACCTGGCACAAGTGAAAATTCACGTTTCCAATCCTTGCCTCTATAGCCTTAAGGGTTTGTTTATAACCAAGTAATTTAACATGGTTTGAAACCTAGGTTGATTTGTGTTAATAACCTATCATAAGTAAATAGCCTAAAGCTAAAACATAAAATAAAACATATATATATATATATATATGTGTGTGTGTGTGTGTGTGTGTATGTGTGTGTGTGTGTTCGGCTAAGAATTCAAGAAGCAAAAAGGGAATTCGGTTCAAAGATTCTAGAAACTATAGGTTCTCGGTTTGGGAATGAAGACCAAATGGTGTTCTTGGTCCAAGTAAGACCAAATTCTCCATTCTCCAATGACTATAAACCGAAATCAAGGAAGTGTCCTTACTTTGGAACCGAATTCAAGAGGAATTCGGTCTTATAGGACCGAATTCTCAAAGTTAAGGCCCATTAAGGACCGAACACCCCTATATATATATATATATATATATATATATATATATATATATATATATATATATATGTGTGTGTGTGTGTGTGTGTTAGGCCAATTTCCAATCCATTTCTCACATTTTCCACCGAACACACTCCCAATTTGCTCTCAACTTCATACGAAAACACTCTCAATCTTCAAGAGATTTGCCCTGTATCTTCATATCTTCATAAGACTTTCAAGAACATTCAAAGGAATCTTCAAATTAAATGTATGATGTTTGGTTGCTATGTTTCATTCATATTCAATTATTATGATACTGTACATGAAGTCATTCGCTCCCAGACGTTTCCACCGTCCTGGTTCGGGAGTGTGACAATTTTCAACATGTATATATTTTTAATCATACCAATGATTTCCTCTTGGCTTTCAATGAATATTATCACATCAAAGTTACATAGATATGTATTGTGGATACACCTATACACGAGACCGCTTAGACTTTGTTTGACCTAAAATTTCTAGTTTTCACAATTAGTGACCGAGCATTTGGATCCTAAAGTTTGGAAGATCCCAAGCTTCCTTAGTCAGTGACCATAAGGGTGCTTTTCTTGGAAGTGTCATGTGTTTTCCTCTAACCAGAGAGTCCACTCGGAGGAGGTTGTAGGCTTTTGGTTGGAATAGAAGGAACAGAGGATGAAGAAAGGATCGGTTGTATAGACATGATCTTTCGAGGATTGTAAAAACCAAGGCCCCACGGTAGGCGTCAAACTGTTTTGGTCAAAACTTACACAAGTACTAATCAACCAAATTGAATGAGAAGCTGTGATGTTTGAATTGGGAAATAGCAAATGATAAAAGAGAATGACACAGTGGTTTACTAGGAAATCCTTGGTCTTTGCTAGGATCTCCAACATAAAACCTTGGGAGGTGATAATGATCACCTTCCCTGATGATTTTATTAATCTAAAATGGTGATTACAAAGAATATTTCAGAAAGAACATGTGAATAATTTCGTAGAGTAAGCTCAGAGAAAAAACAGTGTCTTGTGTGCGAGATATAAGTGTCAATTTATAATCTAAACTAGCCAACATAATGTACAATATTTTCGGGATCCTCCATGACCAACTTCATGAACGTTATTTGACTTGGTATTCCGGGTCTTTAGCATAGTTAAAACTAATCTCCGTTGAGAATATGTCTTCTCTTGACTGTTTCTTCACATGTTTTAATTAAGAACAAAATATAACCGATATAAATATTAGTAAATAATGATAACGATAATAGCCGGGATCCTGAGATAGTTGAGGATCCTTAATATTTGATGAGGGTTGAGGATCCCAAAAGTCTTTGAGGATCCTGGACTTAATAATATAGCCATTATAATAAAAAAAAATATGTTAGTAAGGATCCTGGAGTATATTTGAGATCTTGAGGTTCGAGGATCTTGAGCTTTTGAGGATCCTTAGATATGAGGATCTCAACGTAGCTACGGGATCCTAGCCCTAACAATTAACATGTTGACTAAAGTTGGGATACTCCCCTGAAGATATGCAAGGCTTGTGATATTATCATACAAAACAAAAGCTTTCCCGATTTTTCTACAAGATGGCGTTATTTCAAATTCATTGTTAAGGTGGAATTCTTCCCAGTTCACTAATTTAAGGATCCTCCCTAATTAATTCCTAAAGCAAAGATTTTTTTCCATATGGAAGCTTCAATACTTCTCATGAGTCAAATGGTCGCAAATCCTAAGGATGACCAGGTCTTATCTATCCTTTAAAAATATTTTTTTCCTACATAAAAAAGATTTTTTATCCTAAAATATCTTGATTATTTTAAGATCCCGGTTTGATGACTAATTATTTCAGTCTAATCAGATCTTAAAAGGTTCTTGTAAGATTAGAACTTTTTAGGATCCTGACTATGTAAGGATCCTCAAAAATCCTACAATCATATCAAGCAAATTAACCATGCAAGCACAGAACTACGAAACAACCATATATAAACAAAGATGTGGTACATTAATTCTATATGAAACAAACATTGTCTTGTACAAAATCATGGAAAATATTCTTATCTAATAGGCCTACATCATGGTTTGGTTATCAATCCCTGGGGTGTTCTCCTCCTCATTTGCTTTCGGTTGCTACCCTTCACGATCCTCATTGGTGTTGGTAGGATCACCCTTTAATTTGGCTAAGGCTGCTTGTTGCCCAACTAGATTCTAGGATCCTGCATTGGCCACATCTTCAGCTAGTTGGATATTGGCCTCCCAAACAGCCAGGGTAACGTTGGCCTTTACCTCGGCGGTCACCTCTGCCATATCCTCTTCGTGCTCCTCCTATTCCTGGGCCTTCTCTTTGCTCAATAGCTCCATCCTTTTTAGGAGATCCTTATTGGTTGATTTCCATATCTTCTCTTGTTCTTTGAGGACTTGCTCAACCCTCTCACCCCAAATTCTTAGATCAGCAAAGTTATATTCAAATACCTAAAACAAAAAAGACATTAGAAGTAATAAAGAGAAAAATTTGAAAATAAAAATGATGGTGGTACCTATAGACTGAGAAAAGGAAACCAGCTTCCAGAGTGCGTCCTGCACCCCGAGATTCTCCAAGCTTAAATCCAAAGACCGGTATTATTTGTCTTTTTAGATCCCAAAGTTTTCACTGTTAGTTCTACGTGAGCTCTCATGATGGGAAATGAGGACTAAGTCTTCTCTTTCTTCACTACCAGTTGACTATTAGACATGGTCGTATCTAGGTCAACAAGGGATAAGTAGGCACTAGATTGAGTACTCTTAGATCCTAAGCATGGAAAAAGAAACATTATGAATTTAGGATCCTTCATAAAATAGAAAAATATAGGAAAGATCCTTACCTTTCGACATGGAGATGGCTGTAGAGGAACTTTGTTGATAATTGAAGTGACCAACCCTAAATGACCTCTCTAACTCGGACAGAGTTAGGATACTTTTGATTCTATCATCAGTATCTACACTAGGAGGAGCTAAAGAACTTGAAGGCTAAAAAAGATCAAACAAAATAAGAAGTGTGAATTTTAGGATTCTTAATACAGAAAAAGGAACCCTTATCCTTTTTAATCCAAGATTGTGATAGAAGATTTCCATCAGGAATCGATTTATAAGCTTGTACTAATTACTCGTTAAATCATACACAATAGCACGTTTTATAACATAATGTTATTGATGTCTTTTCACACTATCAATGTACAACCAACTCATAGTTAACAACTCATACATCTCGGTTTGAATACTATATGATATTATCGTCTCATAATCACTCGTTATAAATTCCATGAAATGATTCATGTAAGCGTCAGTTTAATCCAATACTCAGACCTTATCAGAACTTACGAATGTTGTAGCAAACTATTGTTATGTCTAAATACTTTACACAATCTACAAGCCAAATTCATGACAGTCTTGCCTCAATACCTACTTCCAAAGTATGATCGACTGTGGATAGTTTGAATAATCTTATTATTTTGGAAGTCAAAACATGCAACATGAAACAATAGTAAACAATTGACACAAGATAGTAACTTCACTCATAAATAAAACTCCTTTTATTTAATCATCAAATGTCAGTTACATTTTATCTATTACAAGTTTCTAAATAGCTACCTAATCATTAAAACTAGTATCGTCCTTCAGTCCAATACTCATCGCATGCTGCAAGTGCTTAACCCTTCTCAGTCCCTTCGTAAGGCGATCTACTCGGTTTTCCTCTGATGATACCCTATTTGCTACGAGGAGTCCTTCTTCTATCTGATGTCTTATGAAGTGATATGTAACACTCAATATTTAAGCCAAATTTAAAAATTTTAAAAACACGACAAATTCATCAAAACATTACAACGTTCTTTTCAAAATACATTTATATCAGAGTTTTCCCAAAAACATAACACAATAGGAGGAGCTGTACGATCAAGCCTTAGCCTTGCCGCGATCCCCAGAGGTACCTGAAACAATAAACTGAAACTCTAAGCCCGAGAGCTTATTGAGTTACCCCCAAAATACCGATACACATACATTTCACATAGAAATATCAACATTAGCATATCATATCAATCAAAACAGAACAGCGTGCACTGGGTCCACAGCTTTACAAGCTGGACTACCCCTGGGCCCTCAGTATGAGTCTGAATGCCTACTGGGCCCTTAGCTCGTATCTGGAATGCCATCGAGCCCTCAGTACGAGTCTGGAATGCCTACTGGGCCCTCAGCTCGTATCTGGAATGCTCTCGGGTTTGTTGGCTACCGCACGGAGCAGTACAACCTCAACCCACTCCACATAACATGTCGACATGTAACAGATAAATGCGCACACAAGTAATCAATCAGTATCACAAGCAGTCCTACAGTTCTACCCAACTAGCACATCAACTGGCATGGATTACTAACTCAAACTCTACATAACAATCACTACTAGGATATCAAATCCAATGGGCCGGCCTTGGTGCCTTAGACCCCTTAGTATAGTGAGGATAACTCACCTCGCAACTATTGTGACAATAGTCAATTCCGGGTCAAGTCTAAGTAGAACAAAGTCATCAAGTCAAACCGGTCAACTCAATTACACCTGGTACATTAGGGTTTTTGTTATGTAAATACAATATAACTCACTATTTTAATGAGAAAAAATCACTTGGAAAAATTCGTGTGTTTAATTTTCCTTAGCCTTAGTGCTAAATAATGAACAAAAACGATGAATCAATGTTGCATACTCATCGGGAGTGTGAAAGATCCGAAAACATGGCTTAACGGGGTTCACGGACCTTGCGTTGCGGAGCCACATACTCACAATTGTCACACATGAAACCTCTCTCAATCGTTTTCACTCTATCTCTCTTTATTGTCCAATCTCTCCCAAATCTCTCCAAGAATGTGAAATCTCTCCCAAATCTCTCTCAAAAGTTTCCGTAACTTTTTGAAGTCATTCGGGTCATTCTGACCCTTAACCGGGTCAAAAACGGCTTAAAACGGGGTAAAAACGAGTAAAATAGGCTTATGGACCCAAAACCCTCTTAAAAGGGGTGAATCCTCTTAGGACCCGAAAGTCCTCTTAGGGACGGAAACCAAGAAGACCTAAACCCTCCTGAGCCGAACCCTCCTGAGCCGAACCCGAAGCTACTGTTGATTCGGTCTATTTCGCTTCTTACTTCCGGAACCGAAACCTGCGAAAAGAAAGTTCCTTTCGGACCGAACCTGCTAAGAGCCGAAACTACACACTCGAGACCGAACCTTGCTCAGGAAGAACCGAACCCGAAACTACTGTTCATTTCAGGCTATTTCGGTTCTGATGCCTATGGACCGAACCCTTCGCTTCCTCGCCTCCCTTCGCTTCTTGCTTCGGACCGAGCCTGCCTTTCGCCTCTTACTCCCGGTTCGCTCCTTTTGCTTCCTGCTCGGCATCAGCAAGGACCCAATCTCGGCCTAGGACCGAGAGGTCTCGCTGGAAACTCCTTTTCTCCCGGTTTTCGACTAGTTTTGCGTTTAAGGCCCATTTTTTTAATCATTTTAACGCGGGATTTTCACCCAAAATCATATTTTAACATAATGAACCCTAAATATTCACAATTTAATCATATTTTCTTTATTTAAATAATAAAAGCTAGTGGGTAAAGTACAAAGAGGTGGAGTGTTGACTTTGCTTTACCTTATAACACAAGCAACCACTCCCATACCCACTCTATGACCAGCCACACCTCCCCACCTTACCTAGGTCACATCAATGTCCTTTCCACTCAATTATCACCCTTTCCCACGTTTTTGAGAGTTGGACATTCATCCTCTCTCCTTATTTTCTTTTGCATTCTCTCATTTCACCAAGGATCCAACTCCACTTTTCTCTCAAACTTTCTCTACCAAATTCGATATTCAAGGTTGATTATCAAGTGTTCTTCCACTCTTGGTAAGTATAATTCATCCTCCTTGTGATTATTGCACTTCATTCTACTCAAATCATTGATTGCTTACACAAACTCCATAACTATGATGTTAGATTCTTGAAAATCTTCAAGGCATCTCCAAGTGTTCTTGAGTTAAACACTTCCATTCTTCAAAAATCATCTACTGAAATCACTTAAGGTGAGTTCATAACCCTACATTTTAATGTTTTCTCAAGTTTTTAAGGGGAGGAATACAAGTTAAAACACCAAGAACATAACTAAAATTTTCTAACAGCCATCATCAGAAAAGTTCAACTCCATTCACGGACTGTTTTGGACATTTTAAACATTTTAGTTTTCAAAACTGTTTTAGGTGCAAGTAGCTCCACTTCTTAGATTTAAAATGACTACTTGCACATCTCCAAAAGATTTTTCTACAATTTATGGTGATTTTTACAAAACAACATGTCTTTTCAAACACAAATCCGGACCAGTATGTGAATATGAGCATTTTAATACAAGTTAAAGGCTTCCAAAAATCATAATAAAAATTATGAGTAAACTAGACACAATTTAGGAACTCTCAAAATTTATGGATCTAGCTTTTGACACCGTATGATTTTTCTATGATTTTTCCAAAACAGTGCAGAAAGGTTAAAGTTAGTTAACAACATATAAATTTCATAACACTTTGTATTATGTTGAGCAAAGTGTATAACAATAATTTCTAAATATTGAATGTGTTTCCTTGTTAGTTTATCATCATAAACTGAAATTTAGTCATTCATGATAAGATTAATCATTCATTTAGAACACGAATATTAAGCTATAATAAGCATGGTTTATGAATTATAACACTAATGCATTTTCATAAAAGAGTTCTTATACATTACAAACATTTTGGATAAACTATAATAGGTATAGTTTATGATTCATCACATAACACACTCGTACAAAAAGGGTACATTCATACAAAAAGGTTCTACACTTACGCACACTACACGTAAACTTGTTAACTCAGGATGTGAGACTATCTCTCCCCGTACGTCCGAGTACGAGATCCCTAAAATTTCTGTAAGTTATAACCAAAATCTCTTGTAGGGAGAGCGTGATAATTGTGTATAGATCTATATTGGAGTTGACATCCCACACCTCGCTGCTAGCTACAGCTGGACCGGCAGGTCTGCGGGTGACAAGAGTCATAGGATCAGGGCATCTAAAAGACGTTGTGCAGGTTACCTCTAGTCATAGTATGGTTATAGCGACTCACATAGGGAGCTAACAATACATAAAGTTTACGGGATTTTTATAAATCAAAAAGGGGTTTTATATCGATTTCAAATCACTTTTATATCAATAAATACAGGTATTACTATACACTCTCGGTCTAGGTATTTATGATTACACATCACTCGGGATATAGAACTACATACACACATTAAAGAAAATATTGGATTTTCTAAATACATATTTCACCGCTTTTACAAGGAAAATGGTTTACTTCTCTAAAGAAATCTCTTATGAACTCACCAACCCTCATGTTGACACACTTTTTCAAACAACTTGTATTCTCAGGGAATCACTAAACATGTAACCAAGTGCTTTTGAGGATGGGACGTTATGGTGTCAAACTTTTCATATTTTGTCATATTGTAATTGATTTTGAAACATGTAATTCATAAAATGGTGTAACTTCTTCAATTATATATATGTTGGTTGTGTTTGCTTAAATCACTATTGCATTTGTTGTTATGATACTATACATGAAGTCCTCCACCCCCGGACGTTTCCACCATCCTTGGTTTAGGGGTGTAACAACTGTCGTCGGAAATAAGAAAACTCAACTCCCGGGTCCAACACGAACTTCACCACCTAAAAGTCCAAGTCAAAGTCAAAGTCCACAGTCAGAGTCCACAGTCAGAGTCAACAGTCCATGTTGACTCGACTCACCGAGTGCAGGTCTCCGACTCGCCGAGTTCTTCCTGAGTTCGAGAAGTCGTGGAATCCTCGACCTGCTCGCTGAGGTCTCCTTTTCACTCATCAAGTTCATATATGGCCAAGATTTTAGGAGAAACCCTAGCCAACTCGCCAAGTTTTCTAACACTCGCCGAGTTCAAGGCAATCTTCAACGAACTCGCTGAGTTGTTCATCTAACTCGTCGAGTTTATGGCCATCTTCAACGGACTCGTCGAGTCCCTTAAGCATCTCGTCGAGTCCATGCAGATCTTAATCCATGCAGATGCTCTTTAAGCTATGGCAAGGCCCCAAGTTACAGATCCAAGCTCCTAAGGCACGTTTATTACGTAAAGTTGCAATCTTTACGTACATGCAAGGCTCTAAAGGCCCGAAATGATCAATCTAAGCTCTTTAATGGAGTTTTACACCTTGGGAGAGTTTCAACCTTGCACAATCTGGGAACTTTATGGATCTAGAGGTCAAGGGAAGTCCAGATCTGAAGTTATAACTTCAGATCTTAGCTTAAACATGGAGAGTCCTTCATAACACCCATCCAAGGGAGGTTCAAAGTGAAAAGAGCTTAAGGGAATAGCTTATTACCTTCCAGAGAGTGATGTCTGATGCAATCCCTTAGCTTTTTCCCGAGTTCCTGGCCTTGCTTTTCCTTTCTTCTTCAAATGCTTCCTTCCAAAGTTACTCCTTCAAGCTTGGACACCAAAGAACACACACACACGTTTTAGGCTTTGAGAGAGACAAGAGGCAAAAGGGGAGGCTGGTGGAGGCCAATGATCCTTTAAATAGGGTGTAAAACCCCAAAATTTAGGGTTTCATCTGGCAGCTCCTACTCGCCGAGTCCAGTGGTGGACTCATCGAGTAGGTCACTAAACTCGCGTTCCAATCCCACTGCTACTCGGTGAGTAGGGCAACCAACTCGTCGAGTAGGACCTAAGACCAATTATTCTTTAATTAAATTTATACCTGGAATCGGGACGTTACATGATATTTTCTATCGATATGTTTGGATCTACCATGATCCCTCGGTTTCTTGGCTAAGGCGACCGCACTCTCGCTGTCATAGAAAATCTCAACATGCTACTTTATAGCTGGTACAACTCCAAGGTCTCCAATGAATTTCTTCAGCCATATCGCCTCCTTCGACGCTTCGCTTGCTGCTATGTACTCTGATTCACACGTTAAATCAGCTAAAGTCTCATGTTTGAAACTTTTCTAAGTTATTGCTCCTCCATTCAGGGTAAATACCCAGTACAACTGAAAATGGAAATTGTCTCTGTCGATCTTAAAGTTGACGTCACTATACCTTGTCACTCTCAAGTTATCACTCCCACCGAGGGTAAGGACCCAGTCCTTATTCCTCCGCTGGTATTTAAGAATGTTCTTTACGATAGTCCAATGAGCTCTACCAGGATTTCCTTGATATCTGCTGATCATGCTCAAAGAAAAGGCCACATCAGGGCGAGTACAATTCATGACATACATGATCGAGCCAACTATGAAAGCATATGGTACTCGACTCATCTCTGCTACCTCGGCCTCTATACTCAGAATCTGAGTCTTACTCAGCTTGGTATTGCTTTAGATGGGTAAGTCACCTTTCTTGGAATTCTCCATGTTGAACCGTTTGAACACCTTATCCAAGTAGGTACTTTAACTAAGTCCAATTAGTCTTTTACTCTTATTTCTCAATATCCTTATCCCTAAAATATAGGCAGCTTCCCCAAGTTCCTTCATAGCGAAACACTTCCCAAGCTAGGACTTAACCTCCTGCAAGGTTGTGATGTTATTTCCTATGAGAAGTATGTCATCCACATATAACACTAGAAATCTAACTATACTCCCACTAGCTTTGACATATACACATGACTCATCCTCGTTTCTCGAAAATCCAAACTCTTTGACTTTATCATCGAAACAAAAATTCTATCTGCGAGATGCTTGTTTAATCCATAAATGTATTTCTCAAGCTTACACACTTTATTGGGGTACTTTGTACTGACAAAACCCTCTGGCTGACTCATGTAAACATCTTCAGCCAACTTCCTATTAAGAAAAGCGGTTTTGATATCTATTTTCCATTTTCATAATCATGAAATGCAGCTATGACAAGCATAACCCTTATAGATTTAATCTTCGCTACTGGAGTGAAGGTCTCATCATAGTCAACTCCATGAGTTTGAGTAAATCCCTTCGTAACCAATCGTGCCTCATATGTGTGTACTTTCCCATCCATGCCAGTCTTCATCTTGAAGATCCCTTTATACCCAACTATCTTACAACCTGGTACATTGTCAACCAAATTCCAAACATGATTTTGATACATGGACTGAATCTCGATTTCCATCGCTTGTTTCCGTTTAGCAAATTTGGGCCATCCATGGCTTCCTTGTAGTTGTTAGGTTCATCCAAATTTACCAATGTGCTATCACTGATAAATGTATCACCATCTATAGTAATATGGAAACCATATAACACATGTGGAACACTAACTCTACTAGAATGTCTCAGAGCTAAGGACTTGTCAACTAGTTCAACAGTAGTTTCCTCCTTAGGTTAAGAGCTAGTGTTTGAGGTTCCTTCATCACTTAACTCTTGAAGATCTTCAAGGTCAATTTGCCTCTTACTGTCCTCTTGGCATATGAGTTCTCTCTCTCTCTCTCTCTCTCTCTCTCTCTCTAAACCCCTCTCCTTCCAACAAAGATAACATTGTCACCTAGTCTGTAGAAGAGATATCCAAAAGACTTGTGTGGGTAGCCGATGAAAATACAACGCTCACTACGAGGTTTGAGCTTGTTGTGAGTCTTACGCCTCATGAAAGTCTCACAACCCTAAACCTTGATCTGTGCTAACGAGGGAACCTTCCCTGTCCACATCTCATTAGGTGTTTTGGAAACCTTTTTGGTTGGGACTAGATTAAGGATATGGGAGGCAGTCTCAAAGGCATAACCTCAGAATAAGATAGGTAATGAAGCTTGGCTTATCATGGAATGAACCATGTTCAACAAGGTTCAATTGTACCTTTCAGCCACACCATTAAGTTGTGGTGTCCTGGGTGGCGTCAGTTGTGAAAAAATTCCAGATTCCTTAAGATAGTCTAGGAACTCGATACTAAGATACTCACCACCTCGATCGGATCGCAACATCTTTATCTTCTAGCCCAACTGATTCTCCACTTCTTGTTTAAACTCTTTGAACTTTTCAAAGGGTTCTTACTTATGCTTGATTAAGTAGATATAACCATATCTGTTGTAATCATTAGTAAAAGACACATAGAAGCGGTTAGCATCCCTTGTGGAGGATATGAAGGGTCCACATACATCAGTGTGTATGAGATCCAATAAATCCTCACTCCTTTCACAAGTACCAGTGAAGCGTGACTTGGTCATCTTTCCAAGCAAACAAGATTCGCAAGTGTCATCCGACTTTAAGTCAAATGACTCCAAGACTCCATCCTTTTGGAGTTGGGCTATGCGCTTCTTGTTGATATGTCCAAGATGACAATGCCACAATGATACCTTGCCCAAACTATTGGAATAATCAATGTGCAACACATTATTTCCTAAGTTGTCTGCAACCATCACAGTTTCATATACATCATTACAAGGTAATGCCTTAAAATAAAATACACGATTATAAAAAAGCATTAATAGAACCAATTTCATTATCAAATGAAAATCTAAAACCTTCTTTGTACAAACCATGAAAGGAAATAATGTTTCTCGCCATATCAGATGAGTAGCAACAATTATTCAAATCTAATTCTAACCCACTACTAAGCAATAAAGAATAAACTCCAATCTTGGTGACATGTGACAATTTCCTATTCCCCATGATCAAGTTTATCTTCCTGTTCTCCACATCCCTACTTTTTCTTAGATCCTACAAATCAGAACAATTGTGGAAATCACAACCTGTATAAAGGACCCAAGAACTGGAATGTGATGAGTTATTAGATAGAATAGTGTAAATACCTGCATGGGTGGGCTTTATCTTCCCATATTTGACATCTTGCAAGTATTTGGGACAGCTTCACTTCCAGTGCCCTTTATCATGGCAGTAGAAGCACTCTGCTTCTTTTGGATTGGTAGAGGGATTATCAGAACCAACCTTGGTCCCACTAGAAGAGGAACTATCATGAGACTTTCCCTTGCAGCTCTTAGAAGGAGCCTTCCGCTTCTTCCCTTTCCCATGTCCAATTTCCAGAACAAGGGCCGCAGCAGTAGGAGTAGCTACAACAGATTTACCTTTGAGGCTACTTTCAGCAATTCTCAAAAGGTCTTGAAGCTTGCTAAGAGTGACCTCCTCCTTATTCATATGATAAGTCATGTGAAACTAATCATAACAAGGAGGCAAAGAGTGTATAATAATGTCAATGACCAACTCTTCATCGAAGTTGACATTCAACTTCAGCAAGTGGGCACTGATGGACTCTCCATCCTTTATCTTTATTGTAATCATGGAGGCAATGATTTCGTACCTTTCCTAACGAGCACTTTGACGGTATCTTTCCATCAAGTCTTGGTGCATCTCGAAAGGGTAGTAGTCCTCATAGGACTTTTGAAGTTCAACTGTTATAGTGGCAAACATGATACAAGACACCTTTGTGGCATCCTTCTCATGTGCCCTATACTCAGCAACCTCTTCAAGAGTAGCAGTGGCTTCATCAATCTCCTTAAGCTCTTTGTCGAGGACATATTCTTTGTCCTCGTAACGAGTGACCATCCTAATGTTTCAAATCCAGTCATTGAAGTTTGAACCATCCACCCCCCGCCCCCACAAGTTCGTGTGGGAGAAAGAGCCCAAAGGGTTTGAGCCAGAAGCGGTGTAGGAAGACATATGAAAAAGAAACACAATGTTTAGATTAGATAAGAATCTTTACTATAACACCTAAATGAAGTATTAAGGCTAGGACCCAACACAATATTTTCCAATTTTGAAGAGGGATGTTGTAATCCAATTACAAAATATTTTAAGGTAGGTAAATGACGATTTACCAAATTCTACCATGAAAAACGAAATTGATAATTAAGTTTTAATTGGATTGAAATTCCTAGTTTCTTTTGAGATTCATTGAAATTTTCAGTGGCATGATTAAATATTTATTATGCCCTTCAAGTTTTTGACTGGGATACCGAGGATCACAAACAAGGTGTGAATAACCATGCAAATGTGATTGGTACTCTTGATGTAATTTATCACCTAATCAATGTGCCGGTTAACCACACACACTCCATTGATCTATAACAAACATCAAACTACCCTTCTCCACCGTTGTTAGTCCAAGTTAGTTTGTCAATTAACTACACACGCTACACTCACGACTTGGCATGGTTCAAAGTGCAATTTCATGGAATAACATCATTTTCACATTTTCTTAAAGTAACTAAGATTGGGAATTTTTTAGAATATTTAGTTACTTTATAATTATCATCATAGTTTTAATGAGAATTAATTTCATATCCTACCCGTTCAGCTAACGACCCTTCACCAGTCAAGGAAGCGGTGGGTGAGAGTGGACACCCATTAAATCGCCATTTTATAGGCAATTTCCTTATACCCCCTATAGATTGGCTTCATGAATGAGGCCTACTAACTGTGAATTTGACTTGTCTTATACATATAATTATTAAACTTATAATATTATAAGAGTATAAGGGTTGAATTTTAAACTTTTAAAAATATAACGTTTGGAATTAAATGTTTCATAAGTGAGACTTTACAAATTCCAAAACTTGAGGGCAAGTTTTTAAACTCTTCAAAACTATTTAGTTTCCATAACTTATGAGTTACTTCATTTTAATGAATGAGACTCTTGACGTTCCACAACTTGAGGACAAGTTATGGAGTTCTTTAAAAACATTTAGATCAATATCTTAAAACATTTATCATTGATCTAGTCTAACTCATAAGGCAAGGCAATTCAAATCAAATAATACTAATAATCAACTTATTATCTTAAAATTTGATAATTTTCCTTTAATTGGATGAGGATAACCACATCCATGTCATAAAAATGAATTTTATGATACAACATAGCTTGTGGTGATGATCCTAGTCCAATCCTGGCCAAAAAGCTTGAAATCTGCAAGCAGTATTTTCTACTCGTCGAGTGCATGAACTAGACTCGCCGAGTTGCCAGTCTGTAAGTGAACTCGTCGAGTTAATCAGTCAGAGGCCAGAAATGTGATTTTCTTCAGCTTTGAAAAACAACCATGCATCAATTTAATAGAAAACTACCCTAGACTCTGATACCACTAACGGGTTTTGAGCACTATAACACTCCTATGGTGCATATACAACCATGCTTTGGATCTAAGTTTTCTCTATTTATACATGCAATAAAAAAATTTCCAAAGCATGAAGCCTAAAATAGAATACAACTTGATATATGAATCATAAAAATCCTTAGAGGATTACCTTTTGTTGTAGCTTGTTGTATTTGACCTTTAAGAACTTATCACCTCAAGCGTGATGCCTCAAATGGTTAAAAAAAACAACACCAATAATTAGAGAACTTGAGAGAGAGAGAGGTTAGAGGCACACAAGAATCGACTATAGTATCTCTAAGATGACTAGTGCCCCCATTCTAGGCCAAGGGGTTACATACATATAATGTAGAATTCCAAGAGTTATCTGTAAACCCTAATTCGTACACTTGGCCTTGTAATGGACTAACACTATATTGATACTTACATAATCTTAGCCAATCACTAATCAATCATGGATTATTAGCCTAACCTATATATATCATTGATTTACACAAACAACCCTTGTAAATTTAATTAGTCTCTTTTGATCACTAAATCAATTCCAATTTAATTCATGATCAATACTAATTAAATAATATGATTCCTAAATTAATATATTATATTTATAAGATATTAATAAATCAAAAATAACATATTTCTCAAACATCCATCCTATCAGATTGTTCTGGTGAATGCAACCCAAAATGGACCATGCCACTCTCGGGTCAAGTACAGACCAATTATAGTTATGGGCTTAGACACCTAATCCAACAGTAAGATCATAGATATAGGCTAGCTCATTTAAACCAATGGTAAGATACCTGGAGCAGTTCAAATGATCGATCCAATAGAGGATCCTCCAAATCGTTGGCATGGCTTGAATGTACGAGATTTCAGTGATCTTGAAAAATTCAGAAATGATTTCGGAGAAGGGTAAGAAAGTCCTAGGGTGAAGGGATATTCAGGAAAACAAACCTAAGAGGGAGAGACAAAGTCAGGTTAGATCCTAACATCAATAGCCCCAAAGATACTATAAGTAGGAAAAGTTCCAGCCAATTTTGGGGCCTCGATGTCATCGTCATTGAAGGTACAAGTTCCCTCGTAAGATAAAATCTTCTGGTCCTTGAAATCATCATCACGAACAACGATGATGTTGGAGCGAGAAAGAATAACTTTTTTTACTATGACTAAAGACAAGAAAGAAAAAAAGGAACAAGATTAGTACATTTGATGGTATACAATTGACGACGGAAGGAAAGCTAGAAGAATGAGAAAAATAAGGAGTTGGACATCCTATTATACAAGAATCACTATAAGGTAGAAGGGTGCTTTGACCCATTCCAATGGCTAGAAATCTACCCGTTGAAATTCAAATTACCCTATCCGTTAGAGGTTTTTACTTTGTGTTTTACTGTGACAACCGTCAAATTTCGTTCAAGTCAAAGTCAACTAAAGTCAACAAGTCAAACCGTTTGACTCAATTTGCCCTTGGGTACTAGAATTTACATTATGAAATTTTTACACAACTCTCTATTCTAATGAGAGATTATAAATCAAAAAGTGCAAACATCTAGATCTCCTTAACCTAAAACTGTGGTACGTGGCTAGCCAAACCGATAAAACAATGTTGCATACTCATCGGGAGTGTGTAACATCCTTAAACAAGGCTTAACAGGGTTTACGAACCTTACCTTGCGAAGCCGGACACTCACAAATGCCACACATGAAACCTCTCTCAATCGTTTTCACTCTATCTCTTCTTATCAAGAATCTCTCCCAA
Organism: Lactuca saligna; assembly: GCF_052625555.1. NCBI lineage: Eukaryota > Viridiplantae > Streptophyta > Magnoliopsida > Asterales > Asteraceae > Lactuca > Lactuca saligna. Next base: position 240,014,034 of record NC_136420.1, on the reverse strand, counting down.
ATCTCTCTAAGAATGTCAAATCTCTCCCAAATCTCTCTAAGAATGTCAAATCTCTCCAAAATCTCTCCCAAATCTCTCTAAGAATGTCAAATCTCTCCAAGTATGTGAAATCTCTCCCAAATATCTCTTTGTATGAGAAACCTCTCCAAGTATGTGAAATCTCTCCCAAATATCTCTAAGAATGTCAAATCTCTCCCAAATCTCTCTAAGAATGTCAAATCTCTTCCAAATCTCTCCAAGTATGTGAAATATCTCCCAAATATCTCTTTGTGTGAGAAATCTCTCCAAGTATGTGAAATCTCTCCCAAATATCTCTTTGTATGAGAAATCTCTCCAAGTATGTGAAATCTCTCCCAAATCTCTCTCAAAGTTTCTGTAACTTTGTGAAGTCATTTGGGTCATTCCGATCCTTAACCGAGTCAAAAACGGCTTAAAACGGGGTAAAAACGAGTGATATAGGCTTAAGGACCCGAAACCTGCTTTAAAGGGGCGAAACCTCTTAGGACCCGAAAGTCCTCTTAGGGACCGAAGCCAAGAATACCCGAACCCTCCTGAGCCGAGGGTCCTCTCAGGGCCGAACCTCGCCCAGGAGGAACCGAACCCAAAAGGTCCTCTCAGGGCCGAACCTCGCCCAGGAGGAACTGAACCCGAAAGATCCTTGCAAGCCTGAAACTCGCAGAAACACCCGAACCCGAAGGCTCCTGGAACCGAACCCGAAGGTACTGTTCATCTATTGTTCATTCGGCTCATTTCGGGTCTGACACCTTCGCCTCTCATCTCCGGACCGAGCCTTCCCTTCGCTTCCTTGCCTCCTCTCGCTTCCTCGCCTCCTCTCGCTTCCTCGCCTCCTCTCGCTTCCTCGCCCCCCACCCCCCCCCCCCCTTTCGTTTCCCTCTGTTTCGCTTCGTTTCCGGCTACAGTCCTCAGCAAGGACCGAACCTCGGCCTAGGACCGAGAGGTCTCGCTGGGAACCCATTTTCTCCCGGTTTTCGCGTAGTTTTGCGTTTAAGACCCGTTTTTAAATTATTTTAACGCGGGATTTTCACCCAAAATCATATTTTAACATAATAAACCCTAAATATTCTCAATTTAATCATATTTTCATATAAATCTTTATTTAAATAATAAAAGCAAGTGGGTAAAGTACAAAGAGGTGGAGTGTTGACTTTGCTTTACCTTATGACACAAGCAACCACTCCCAAACCCACTCTATGACCAGCCACACCTCCCCACCTTACCTAGGTCACATCAATGTCCTTTCCACTCAATTATCACTCTTTCTCATGTTTTTGAGAGCTGAATATTCATCCTCTCTCCTCACTTCTCTCATTTGCTCTCATTTCACCAAGAAGATCAAACTCTTTCCTCTCTCACTTTCTCTCTCTAGAAATTCGAGATTCAAGGGCTGATCTTGGGTTTTTCCTCCACATTTGGTAAGCATAATCCATTCTCCTTATGATTATCTCACTTATTTCCACTCGAATCATGGATATCTTACACAAACTCCATCATAATTGTGTTAGAGCTTCGAATCTTCAGGTGATTCTTCAAGTGTACATGGGTTGAACACTTCTCTTCTTCAACACTTATCTACTGAAATCACTCAAGATGAGTTCATACCCCTACATTTTCATGTTTTCTCAAGTTTTCAGGGGGGAATACAAGTTAAAACACCAATAACATAACTAAGTTTTTCTAACAGCCTTCATCAGAAAAGTTCAACTCCATTCGCGGACTGTTTTGGGCAACTTAAGCATTTTTGATTTCAAAACTGTATAAGGTGCAAATATTTCAAGTTCTTAGCTTTAAAATGACTACTTGCACATCTCCATACGATGTTTCTACAATTTATGGTGATTTTTACAAAACTGCCTATCATTTCAAACAACAATCCGGACCAATCTGTGATTATGGACTTATTCACCAAAGTTGGAGGCCATTAAAAATCGTGATAAAAATTATGAGTAAACTAGACACATTTTTTGAACTCTCAGAATTTTCGGATCTAGTTTTCGACTTCGTATGATTTTTCTATGATTTTTACAAAATTGTGCAGAATGGCTAAAGTTAGCCAACAGCATATAAATATCATAACACTTTGTATTATGTTGAGCAAAGTGTGTAATCATAAGTTCTAATTATTGAATGTGTTTCTTTGTTAGTTTATAATCATGAACTAAAACTAAGTCATTCATAATAAATATTATACATTCATTTTAGAACACGTACAATAAAGTATAAAAAGTATAGTTTAATGGATTCATAACATTTATGCATTTCCATAAAAGAGTTCTTACATATTACAAACATTTTAGATAAACTATAATAGGTATAGTTTATGATACATCACACAACACACTCGTACAAAAAGGGTACGTTCATACAGAAAAGATTTATATTCATACAAATTTCACGTAAACTTGTTAACCTATATTGTGAGACATTCTCTCCCCGTACGTCCGAGTGCGCGATATAATTCCTGGTAGTTATAATCAGAATCTCCTGGAGGGAGAACGTGATACTTGTATATAGATATATAATGGTTTTGACACCCCACACCTTGCTGCTAGCTACAGTGGGACCTGCAGGTCTACGGGTGACAAATATCATTTCAGTTTTCGCGACGCCTGAGAAACGTCGTGGCAGGTTCACATAGTCATAGTATGATTATAGCGACTCACATAGGGATATAACAATCCATAAAATTTACGGGATTTTATTTATAAAACCTAAATGGGTTTTATGTCGATTTAAAATCATTTTTTTTATCTCAATGAGTACAGATACTACTGTACAGTTTTGGTTTTGGTAGTTACGACTACACATCATTTGAAACCACATTTATACCTTTAAGTATGGTCAATACTTGTTATTTCTCGGTCCTCGGATTTAGGACTACATATATATAAAGTATTAACAAACATGAGAACATACGGAAATTTCATTTAATTCAAACGCATCCATGTCCATTTAAACACATAACATTTTCTATTAGTAAGAAAGGTTACTTATACATTTTGGTCTTCGGTCATAAGACTACATTACACAGATTTTAAAGAAAATATCGGATTTTCTGGATACATATTCTAATGCTTTTACAAGGAAAACAGTTTACTTTTCTAACGAAATCTCTTATGAACTCACCAACCTTTGTGTTGATACTTTTCAAAACTACTTGTATTCTCAGGAATTCAGTGAAAACAGGAAATCAACAACGTTTTGAGGAAGGGACAATAAATCGTCAAACAGTTCATTTCGTATCATAATGTAATTGATGTGAATCCTGTAAACATGTGCTTTGATGTAACGTTTTCAATTATATTTGTGATGGTTGTATTTACTTTGAGCACTATTATACTCATTGTTGTGATACTCTACATGAAGTCCTCCACCCCCGGACGTTTCCGCCATCCTTGGTTTGGGGGTGTGACATTCGATGTTTATAGTGAACTCAGTATATCAAACCACATAAGATATACAAACTATAAATGCATTGGGACTAAGTCTCTGATTTAAAGTTTCAAAACAACTATACTTTTATAAATAAATAGTTTCTTATTAAAAGTATACATGCATACATACATACTAAGGTCAACACCATTCTAGAACAAAACAAAAGTAATGATTGTTGGATATCACAGGTAAGCTTGGGGATGAATGGTCAGTCTTGGGAGTGGCATAGCCTGATCAACTATGTTCATCCGAGGAGTGATTAGCACATGCCCAAAGAATAGTTGTGATATGGCAACAAGTCTAAAAACTTACCAACACTACCACAACGAGAATATTATAACAGAACATGAGTTTAAAATACTATAGGAGTATTTTGTAATATCATAACTTATATGAAAACTAAATAGATCCTTAATAACAGGTCTATAGTCCCTAATTGGATACTTTAAGGTTATATATAACTTAGAAATTATAGACTTAGAATTTGTGGTCATTACTTTACTTCCTTTTCCTTGTTTGGATGTGGACCTAGAGTGGGATCAATTATTCAAATGTCTATCATATCCTGTTATATGTAATTAGTATGCACTATGTCATTATAGAAGTAACTAATAAGGATCACCCCCTATAAGTAATTGATAATAGAGTTAGACGCATAGTACTTATCTCCTCCACTCCTATTCTCACAAATACAGCATAGCAAAATCCTACTTGCCGGATGACCCTTACTTTCCTAATCCGAACTCGAGGAATGGTGAATGGTTATGAGAAGACTCAGAGGCGGAACCGGAGGTAATCGATCCTCCATGCATAGCAAGGATTCCGTGAACTGTTTCGACTATAACGACCCTGTGACCCGTTGGGCAATCGTGATCGAGGGTTGAATGTCGACAACAATGACAACAACCACCATGTGGAGACCAACGAGGGTGCTATGACCTCAACCACGGGGGACTGACGGACGGAGCCCACCCGGCAAAGACCCGGCGGATCGCGATCATCGGGGATTAATACAGGAAGACTACAATCCGAGTTCAGAAAACTGCACGGTACTCTAGACCCTATCGTCTTTCGTACCCGTGACTTAGAATTCGACTACTATTCCCGAGACCAACTCTCTTTTTAGGACCTTATCACCACTCGTGTAGAGGAAAGAGAGTAACAGGGTAGGACACACAGCATTCAAAGAAAGGATGATTGTAGCCAAGCGTTGATTGGCAAAGCTACAAAATTACATCGACCTTGCCTTAGGCATCACAAGGGATGGATCATCGTAAGTAGAGTTCATACCGCTCACCAGACCTGGAAAATTAGCTTCATAAGTATGCGCTGGTGCTACGCTATTGTAAGTAAAATCACGACACTACAAATTAAGTGGTCATACTAATCGAGAAATCTATCTACTATCAAAACCCGCCCATGCACAAATGTGATGTAGACCTGCATCGAGGTCAAAATTTTCTCTGAAACCATGATTTCTAGAGTCATATTAACAAGATGGGCTTAGGATGTACCTATCCGACTCGAATGTCTATTTAGCCTTAATTATATAACTAAGAATACATCAATAGGTCATGACAAGGACCTAGCTTGGGTTAATTGTAAGGTTTCACTTGGATACAGAACTACTAAAATACATGAGTTTATTATACAAAGAACCTCGTTATAAATTGTTTTCAGAACACCCTAAACAACCGAACTTTGATACAAATCGATATGAGATAAACTTAGTTAGAAAACTTGCGACATATAGCCTATGGACCTATGGAGTGCGAACGTTCCAGCACTAATGCACCGGATCCCATCAAAATTCCTCAGCCAAGTGTGTTTGGACAAACATGATTCTAAGAGGAGTAAAGCTTAACGTCTGTATGAAACCTACTCCTACTTACTGCCATAACTCCATCTCGGGAGCGTTAGCAGAAACACTAAGAATATTACAGTAATGTGCAAAAGTTTATATGCGTAAATATAAATTGTAAGGATGCACTTAAGACAATCATTTCCACTAACGAAGTCGTTTTTCGTCATGAAACAGAGCTATGTCTTCACCAAGAGGCAACAAACCAACTAGCAAGGCGCCAACACTGCAGATAGACACTGCTACTTTTCAGGCTGCAGTCACGGCAGCCGTGGCAGCCGTCATGGCGCAATTCAATACTAACAACATCAGTCAGGGGAGAAGCGGTACTAACAATACAAATTGTGGTAACAATCAGGTACACCAATGGGTACCTACCAACGAAAATACCTCAGGCCACGAAGCTACGAACAAGAAGAGAAAGTTTTGGAACATGAAAGAGCGCCACCAATCTCAAGGATACACTAAAAGACAACAACCTAGGGCCGCCCCTACCATTACAACAGCAGTCATGAGACATGCCTCGACACTAGCCACGGGGTCTGCCACCCAAATGCCTACCAGACCATATGAGGGATCACTCCCAAAGTGCAACCAATGTGGCTTTCATCACTATGGGGCTTGCCGGGAGATGCACTGTAAAAACTGCAACATGAAAGGGCATATCGTCCGTTTCTGTAGGGCCCCGGCCCATCACCTCCCTTCAATCACCTGCACCAAGGTAGGCCCAGTATGCTACCTATGCGGTGAAACGGGAAACTTCAAGAGAGAATGTCCAACTGAGAAGAATGACGAAGGAACGGGAGGAATGTGATGAACACACCAACAGGAGCAGCAAGGGAACCATGTTAGGACTTTTGTAATGTTCCCAAACGACAAAACGTTTAAGTAATAGATGTTTGTAATGAATTTGGTACGCTTACTAAAGTAACCTTCCTTCTAAAAAGTAGCTAAAATATTCTCTCTCATATAAATCAAACCAAAGACATTCATATATGACCTTAAGATCATTACCTGTAAGTTGTGATGACCTTGTCCATACATCGGGGTTAATTAAAATCAAAATACTAAAGTCTTGAAACAAATAATTCCATCCTGACTCCGATTCCATGTATAGTATTAGGGGTTGAGTGGGGTCACCCACCCTACAATTTCACGATATCAATTTACATACGACGATCATATACCGCTCGATCGTAAGGAGACCTGTCAGGAATCATGATATCAAGTATCATTACTGGCCATCGAAAACACACCCACTACCAGTGCTAGACACTGTGGTATGAATCATCTACAATAATCATAACATCAAACAAAACGGAACACACAGAAAAGAAATACAGGACATTCTATCACTCTAGTGATCTCTTCTTTCGAATACAACTTATCTCATGTTATCTAAAAAGATATTGTTGTCGTTGTCCAATTTTGATTGATATAACCCTCATCTTCTCGATTAAACGACTACAAAAGGGCCCTTTGTCAACAAGTCAAACCGTTTGACTCAATTTGCCCTTGGGTACTAGAATTTACATTATGAAATTTCTACACAATTCTCTATTCTAATGAGAGATTATAAATCAAAAGGTGCGAACATCTAGATCTTCTTAACCTAAAACTGTGGTAAGTGGCTAGCCAAACCGATAAAACAATGTTGCATACTCATCATGAGTGTGTAAGATCCTTAAACAAGGCTTAACAGGGTTTACGAACCTTGCCTTGCGAAGCCGGACACTCAAAAATGCCACACATGAAACCTCTCTCAATCGTTTTCACTCTATCTCTTCTTATCAAGAATCTCTCCCAAATCTCTCTAAGAATGTCAAATCTCTCCCAAATCTCTCTAAGAATGTCAAATCTCTCCCAGATCTCTCTAAGAATGTCAAATCTCTCCCAAATCTCTCCAAGTATGTGAAATCTCTCCTAAATATCTCTTTGTATGAGAAACCTCTCCAAGTATGTGAAATCTCTCCCAAATCTCTCTAAGAATGTCAAATCTCTCCCAAATCTCTCTAAGAATGTCAAATCTCTCCCAAATCTCTCCAAGTATGTGAAATATCTCCCAAATATCTCTTTGTGTGAGAAATCTATCCAAGTATGTGAAATCTCTCCAAGTATGTGAAATCTCTCTCAAAAGTTTCCCTAACTTTTTGAAGTCATTTGGGTCGTTCCGACCCTTAACCGGGTCAAAAACGCCTTAAAACGGGGTAAAAACGAGTGAAATAGGCTTAAGGACCCGAAACCAGCTTTAAAGGGGCGAAACCTCTTAGGACCCGAAAGTCCTCTTAGGGACCAAAGCCAAGAAGACCCGAACCCTCCTGAGCCGAAGGTCCTCTCAGGGCCGAACCTCGCCCAGGAGGAACCGAACCCGAAAGATCCTTGAAGGCCTGAACCTCGCAGAAACACCCGAACCCGAAGGCTCCTAGAAGCGAACCCGAAGGTACTGTTCATGTACTGTTCATTCGGCTCATTTCGGGTCTGACACCTTCGCCTCTCATCTCCGGACCGAGCCTTCCCTTCGCTTCCTCGCCTCCTCTCGCTTCCTCGCCCCCCCCCCCCCCCCCTCGTTTCCCTCTGTTTCGCTTCGTTTCCGGCTAGAGTCCTCAGCAAGGACCGAACCTCGGCCTAGGGACCGAACCTTGACCTAGGACCGAGAGGTCTCGCTGGGAACCCATTTTCTCTCAGTTTTCGCGTAGTTTTGCGTTTAAGGCCCGTTTTTAATTATTTTAACGCGGGATTTTCACCCAAAATCATATTTTAACATAATAAACCCTAAATATTCTCAATTTAATCATATTTTCATAGAAATCTTTATTTAAATAATAAAAGCAAGTGGGTAAAGTACAAAGAGGTGGAGTGTTGACTTTGCTTTACCTTATGACACAAGCAACCACTCCCAAACCCACTCTATGACCAGCCACACCTCCCCACCTTACCTAGGTCACATCAATGTCCTTTCCACTCAATTATCACTCTTTCTCATGTTTTTGAGAGCTGAATATTCATCCTCTCTCCTCACTTCTCTCATTTGCTCTCATTTCACCAAGAAGATCAAACTCTTTCCTCTCTCACTTTCTCTCTCTAGAAATTCGAGATTCAAGGGCTGATCTTGGGTTTTTCCTCCACATTTGGTAAGCATAATCCATTCTCCTTATGATTATCTCACTTATTTCCACTCGAATCATGGATATCTTACACAAACTCCATCATAATTGTGTTAGAGCTTCGAATCTTCAGGTGATTCTTCAAGTGTACATGGGTTGAACACTTCTCTTCTTCAACACTTATCTACTGAAATCACTCAAGATGAGTTCATACCCCTACATTTTCATGTTTTCTCAAGTTTTCAGGGGGGAATACAAGTTAAAACACCAATAACATAACTAAGTTTTTCTAACAGCCTTCATCAGAAAAGTTCAACTCCATTCGCGGACTGTTTTGGGCAACTTAAGCATTTTTGATTTCAAAACTGTATAAGGTGCAAATATTTCAAGTTCTTAGCTTTAAAATGACTACTTGCACATCTCCATACGATGTTTCTACAATTTATGGTGACTTTTACAAAACTGCCTATCATTTCAAACAACAATCCGGACCAATCTGTGATTATGGACTTATTCACCAAAGTTGGAGGCCATTAAAAATCGTGATAAAAATGATGAGTAAACTAGACACATTTTTTGAACTCTCAGAATTTTCGGATCTAGTTTTCGACTTCGTATGATTTTTCTATGATTTTTACAAAATAGTGCAGAATGGCTAAAGTTAGCCAACAGCATATAAATATCATAACACTTTGTATTATGTTGAGCAAAGTGTGTAATCATAAGTTCTAATTATTGAATGTGTTTCTTTGTTAGTTTATAATCATGAACTAAAACTAAGTCATTCATAATAAATATTATACATTCATTTTAGAACACGTATAATAAACTATAAAAAGTATAGTTTAATGGATTCATAACATTTATGCATTTCCATAAAAGAGTTCTTACATATTACAAACATTTTAGATAAACTATAATAGGTATAGTTTATGATACATCACACAACACACTCGTACAAAAAGGGTACGTTCATACAGAAAAGATTTATATTCACACAAATTTCACGTAAACTTGTTAACCTATATTGTGAGACATTCTCTCCCCGTACGTCCGAGTGCGGGATATAATTCCTGGTAGTTATAATCAGAATCTCCTGGAGGGAGAACGTGATACTTGTATATAGATCTATATTGGTTTTGACACCCCACACCTTGCTGCTAGCTATAGTGGGACCTGCAGGTCTACGGGTGACAAATATCATTTCAGTTTTCATGACGCCTGAGAAACGTCGTGGCAGGTTCACATAGTCATAGTATGATTATAGCGACTCACATAGGGATATAACAATCCATAAAATTTACGGGATTTTATTTATAAAACCTAAATGGGTTTTATGACGATTTAAAATCATTTTTTTATCTCAATGAGTACAGATATTACTGTACAGTTTTGGTTTTGGTAGTTACGACTACACATCATTTGAAACCACATTTATACCTTTAAGTATGGTCAATACTTGTTATTTTTCGGTCCTCGGATTTAGGACTCCATATATATAAAGTATTAACAAACATGAGAACATACGGAAATTTCATTTAATTGAAACGCGTCCATGTCCATTTAAACACATAACATTTTCTATTAGTAAGAAAGGTTACTTATACATTTTGGTCTTCGGTCATAAGACTACATTACACAGATTTTAAAGAAAATATCGGATTTTCTGGATACATATTCTAACGCTTTTACAAGGAAAACGGTTTACTTTTCTAACGGAATCTCTTATGAACTTAGCAACCTTTGTGTTGGCACTTTTCAAAACTACTTGTATTCTCAGGAATTCAGTGAAAACAGGAAATCAACAACGTTTTGAGGATGGGACGATAAATCGTCAAACAGCTCATTTCGTATCATAATGTAATTGATGTGAATCCTGTAAACATGTGCTTTCATGTAATGTTTTCAATTATATTTGTGATGGTTGTAATTACTTTGAGCACTATTATACTCATTTTTGTGATACTGTACATGAAGTCCTCCACCCCCGGACGTTTCCGCCATCCTTGGCTTGGGGGTGTGACATTCGATGTTTATAGTGAACTCAGTATATCAAACCACATAAGATATACAAACTATAAATGCATTGGGACTAAGTCTTTGATTTAAAGTCTCAAAACAACTATACTTTTAGAAATAAATAGTTTCTTATTAAAAGTATACATGTATACATACATAGTAAGGTCAACACTATTCTAGAACAAAACAAAAGTAATGATTGTTGGATATCACAGGTAAGCTCGGGGATGTATGGTCAGTCTTGGGAGTGGCATAGCCTGATCAACTATGCTGATCCGAGGAGTCATTAGCACATGCCCAAAGAATAGTTGTGATATGGCAACAAGTCTAAAAACGTACCAACACTAGCACAACGATAACATTATAACAGAACATGAGTTTAAAATACTATAGGAGTATTTTGTAATATCATAACTTATATGAAAACTAAATAGATCTTTAATAACAGGTCTATAGTCCCTAAGTGGATACTTTAAGGTTATATATAACTTAGAAATTATAGACTTAGAATTTGTGGTCATTACTTTACATCCTTTTCCTTGTTTGGATGTGGACCTAGAGTGGGATCACTTATTCAAAGGTCTATCATATCTTGTTATATGTAATTAGTATGCACTATGTCATTATAGAAGTAACTAATAAGGATCACCCCCTATAAGTAATTGATAATAGAGTTAGACGCATAGTACTTATCTCCTCCACTCCTATTCTCGCAAATACAGCATAGCAAAATCCTACTTGCCGGACGACCCTTACTTTCCTAATCCGAACTCGAGGAATGGTGAATGGTTATGAGAAGACTCAGAGGCGGAACCGGAGGTAATCGATCCTCCATGCATAGCAAGGGTTCTGTGAACCGTTTCGACTATAACGAACCTGTGACCCGTTGGGCAGTCGTGATCGAGGGTTGAATGTCGACAACAATGACAACAGCTACCATGTGGAGACCAACGAGGGTGCTATGACCTCAACCACGGGGGACTGACGGACAGAGCCCTCCCGGCAAAGACCCGGCGGATCGCGATCATCGGGGATTAATACAGGAAGACTACAATCCGAGTTCAGAAATCTGCACACTACTCTAGACCCTATCATCTTTCGTACCCGTGACTCAGAATTCGACTACTATTCCCGAGACCAACTCTCTTTTTAGGACCTTATCACCACTCGTGTAGAGGAAAGAGAGTAACAGGGTAGGACACACAGCATTCAAAGAAAGGATGATTGTAGCCAAGCGTTGATTGCCTTAGGCATCACAAGGGATGGATCATCGTAAGTAGAGTTCATACCGCTCACCAGACCTGGAAAATTAGCTTCATAAGTATGCGCTGGTGCTACGCTATTGTAAGTAAAATCACGACACTACAAATTAAGTGGTCATACTAATCGAGAAATCTATCTACTATCAAAACCCGCCCATGCACAAATGTGATGTAGACCTGCATCGAGGTCAAAATTTTCACTGAAACCATGATTTCTAGAGTCATATTAACAAGATGGGCTTAGGATGTACCTATCCGACTCGAATGTCTATTTAGCCTTAATTATATAACTAAGAATACATCAATAGGTCATGACAAGGACCTAGCTTGGGTTAATTGTAAGGTTTCACTTGAATACAGAACTACTAAAATACATGAGTTTATTATACAAAGAACCTCGTTATAAATTGTTTTTAGAACACCCTAAACAACCGAACTTTGATACAAATCGATATGAGATAAACTTAGTTAGAAAACTTGCGACATTCAAACTCTTTCCTCTCTCACTTTCTCTCTCTAGAAATTCGAGATTCAAGGGCTGATCTTGGGTTTTTCCTCCACATTTGGTAAGCATAATCCATTCTCCTTATGATTATCTCACTTATTTCCACTCGAATCATGGATATCTTACACAAACTCCATCATAATTGTGTTAGAGCTTCGAATCTTCAGGTGATTCTTCAAGTGTACATGGGTTGAACACTTCTCTTCTTCAACACTTATCTACTGAAATCACTCAAGATGAGTTCATACCCCTACATTTTCATGTTTTCTCAAGTTTTCAGGGGGGAATACAAGTTAAAACACCAATAACATAACTAAGTTTTTCTAACAGCCTTCATCAGAAAAGTTCAACTCCATTCGTGGACTGTTTTGGGAAACTTAAGCATTTTTGATTTCAAAACTGTATAAGGTGCAAATATTTCAAGTTCTTAGCTTTAAAATGACTACTTGCACATCTCCATACGATGTTTCTACAATTTATGGTGATTTTTACAAAACTGCCTATCATTTCAAACAACAATCCGGACCAATCTGTGATTATGGACTTATTCACCCAAGTTGGAGGCCATTAAAAATCGTGATAAAAATGATGAGTAAACTAGACACATTTTTTGAACTCTCAGAATTTTCGGATCTAGTTTTCGACTTCGTATGATTTTTCTATGATTTTTACAAAATAGTGCAGACTGGCTAAAGTTAGCCAACAGCATATAAATATCATAACACTTTGTATTATGTTGAGCAAAGTGTATAATCATAAGTTCTAATTATTGAATGTGTTTCTTTGTTAGTTTATAATCATGAACTAAAACTAAGTCATTCATAATAAATATTATACATTCATTTTAGAACACGTATAATAAACTATAAAAAGTATAGTTTAATGGATTCATAACATTTATGCATTTCCATAAAAGAGTTCTTACATATTACAAACGTTTTAGATAAACTATAATAGGTATAGTTTATGATACATCACACAACACACTCGTACAAAAAGGGTACGTTCATACAGAAAAGATTTATATTCACACACATTTCACGTAAACTTGTAAACTTATATTGTGAGACATTCTCTCCCCGTACGTCCGAGTGCGGGATATAATTCCTGGTAGTTATAATCAGAATCTCCTGGAGGGAGAACGTGATACTTGTATATAGATCTATATTGGGTTTGACACCCCACACCTTGCTACTAGCTACAGTGGAACCTGCAGGTCTACGGGTGACAAATGTCATTTCAGTTTTCGCGACGCCTGAGAAACATCGTGGCAGGTTCACATAGTCATAGTATGATTATAGCGACTCACATAGGGATATAACAATCCGTAAAGTTTACGGGATTTTATTTATAAAACCTACATGGGTTTTATGTCGATTTAAAATCATTTTTTTTATCTCAATGAGTACAGATATTACTGTACAGTTTTGGTTTTGGTAGTTACGACTACACATCATTTGAAACCACATTTATACCTTTAAGTATGGTCAATACTTGTTATTTCTCGGTCCTCGGATTTAGGACTACATATATATAAAGTATTAACAAACATGAGAACATACGGAAATTTCATTTAATTCAAACGCGTCCATGTCCATTTAAACACAGAACATTTTCTATTAGTAAGAAAGGTTACTTATACATTTTGGTCTTCGGTCATAAGACTACATTACACAGATTTTATAGAAAATATCGGATTTTCTGGATACATATTCTAACGCTTTTACACGGAAAACGGATTACTTTTCTAACGAAATCTCTTATGAACTCACCAACCTTTGTGTTGACACTTTTCAAAACTACTTGTATTCTCAGGAATTCAGTGAAAACAGGAAATCAACAACGTTTTGAGGATGGGACGATAAATCGTCAAACAGTTCATTTCGTATCATAATGTAATTGATGTGAATCCTGTAAACATGTGCTTTGATGTAACGTTTTCAATTATATTTGTGATGGTTGTATTTACTTTGAGCACTATTATACTCATTGTTGTGATACTCTACATGAAGTCCTCCACCCCAGACGTTTCCGCCATCCTTGGTTTGGGGGTGTGACATTTACTTAAAAAATATACCTCTAAATATCTAAACACTAACGTTTATATTTCACAGGCATAATTTGGGAGCAATTATTAGGGGCAAGATCCTTGAATCGTATTCAAGATCCTCAAATATTTCTAAAGCCTCAGGATCCTTGAACATATCCTGAGATCCGAACTATTACCACTAATATTTCTAATATTTTTAATGGTTATATTTTCTTTATTTTTCTCACATATGCATAACTCGTCACCACAAGACTTATTCTCGACGGAGAGTCATCTCAACCAGCCAAAAGACCTAGACTACGAAGTCAAATAACGTTCATATGTTAATTCTAGAGGATCCCGAAATTATCATACTTCTTGTTACTTACACTAGAATATAAATAACATATGTATCTAGCACACAACACACATGATTAGCCCTAGCAATACTCTTGTACTCGTATTACTTTCACAGTCTTTGTAACCTCAGATTAAAATCAATAAAACACATCAATACCATAATAATAATAATAATAATAATAATAATAATAATAATAATAATCGTGAACTTAAAGGTACGCTTTTTTTATTTCTTAATCGACCATTTCAATCTTTTTCTTTTTAACATAAATACCAGTATATATATCATGGGTAAAAAAAACTACAACACCTTGTCAATAAAAGTTTGGCAAAAGTTATAAATGTCTATATGGCGCCTATGTGACACCCTTTACCATTGATAAAAACATCACTACACCTTTCAGCCTTAACAGCAAAATCGTATGCGAGAACCTAAAAATTGAAACCGGAATAGGGACCGATGGTTTGGGTTAGAATCTTTTAAAACCGATACAATCGAAATTATAAATATATAACATTTATGTAAATACTATATATGTTTTGATCAAAAACCGATCAAGTGTAATTCGATCAAATCGTATAAGAGGCTGTGATGTTATTGTAATGTAAGTATCAGATGATAATCAAAGTCAGACAAATGAGTTAAAAGGAAAACCCTTGATTATTTGTAGGATCTCTGACATAAAACCCTGGGAGGTGATATTAATGATAAATGCCACATAGACTTTTAGCATTGATAAAAGTCATACATCATAACCTAAGACTACTAGGTGTGGGTAACATGTTATTACATGTTATCACACCCAAAATGTCCACCTCATCATTCTAGTCACAATTTGGTGTTATAACACCAATGATGGAAATGGGCAACACCAAATAACATGGGATAATACATATTATTTTCTATTTCTTTTTTTACTTTTTTTTGGTTGTTTTTAATTTATATTATTTTAATTTGTTTTATTTTTTTATTTACTTCATATATTTCTTATTTGTTTTATTTTTTTAATATACATATATTTATAAAAAACATATAAATTAATAAAACATAATTTCATTAACTAGAAAATTAAAAATACCACACAAACTTAAAGAAAAACATTACAAACCAAAAAAAAAAAGATTGAAAAAAAACACACGATTGTAATACTAAGTAAAAAATAAAAAAAATAAAAAAAATAAAAAAAAAACACCGACAAACTATTCTTCACCCAAATATTTTCTCTCTATCTGTGCCTTCATCCTCCGTATCACTTCAACTCATATCGGTGGTAAACTTTCTTCGTTTGTCGTAAGAATTGTTAAATCATTCGATATGCGATCTTCTTGGGCTTCTTGACGAAGGAAATCCAAATGCTCTCGTTGCAATTCGTATCTTTTATTTGCGATTTCCGTGTGGGCGTCAATTTTTTTTTTCATTTCCTCGTGCTCTCGAAGTCGACTTTCATTCTTCTCCGCATGTCGTTGAGTGCGCTTCGCTTTGTCGCGCCCCATAGGTCGTCGTGGCGGAGAGATTTCCTCGATGTCGTCAAACTTGTCCGGGATCTCATCGGTGTCCGCGTTGAGGTCGATGTTCGTGTGTGCATCAGAAACATCAACCGAACCCGAACCACGAGACCTTTTGGATTGCTGTTCCGATGATGTTGGCGTTTTTATCCATTTTGGATCTTTCATCACTAACTCCCATACTTTTTCATACTCAAATACGTGCCCCATTTGCACGTGATATTCCTCCCTCGCGGCTCTAAACACATCGAAATCATTGGCACCACTTTGATGTTACGAAGAAAGTTTGTTGTATATGGAATTGAATTTGGTGCACTTCCGACTAATTTTGAGTCCATTTGCCACTAAGCATATCATTATTACGATACGTGTCACCATTTTTCAAAATTGTGCGGAATTTGACGATTACGGCATCCCAAAAAGCAATTCTCTTCATATCGTTCTCCATAGTTGGTTGTTTTGAAGTACCGCACCAAGTCGTCGCCAACGCATGCTCTTCCTCCGGTGTCCACCATGTTGGAGGTGCTTCCGTTTCGTCCGTCCCGACAACGACCTCTTTCCCTTTCTTTTTTGGTCTCCCTTTTTTTCCTGATGCTCTCTGACTACCACCAGCTTGCGTCTCGACAACGGGTTATTCCGTGGGTATGGGTTGTGTGACTGTTTGGCGCATGGGACCGAATGTGGTAAAAAGGCTTTGTTGAATGTTTGCACATTGTTGCATAAATGGCGATGTAGGGAATTGTATTGCGGGTGAGGTGGTATTGAAAAAATTGTCGGAATATGGAATCTGTGGTGAGTTTTGGGAGTTTAGAAGGTTGATGTATCCCTCGTATCCCGCAAAACCCAATGGAGTGGATGTGTTTGTCTTCGGAGGAGGGGTATTCGGGTTTTGATTCATAGAGGGTAATTTTTTTTGAATGAAATAGAGATGGATATAGATAAATAGAGATAGATAGGTAAAATGATATATATATATATATATATATATATATATATATATATATATATATATATATATATATATATATATATATTTGTTGATATATATATAAAGTAAATTGAAGAAGTAAATTTTTTTTTTTCAGTTATACCGTATGCAACGGTATTATTACCGTTTTTCTACGGCTAAAAAAAATAAAACGTTCGAATTTTATACATTATGACTAGTTATCGTGATAACATCTAATGACGTAACGCGCCTTAACGCGACCCTATGACGATGTTCTGTGCCATGGCGCCGTTAAGGACTTACGCCACGTCAGATAACGCGGTAGCCGTGTTACCCACACGGGAGAGACTAACAAAATTGCTATAACAAGTTATAATTGCTGGTTCCAAAAAAAAAATTAAAAATTAAATGTTTAAAATTTTAATTCGCGAGAAATTATGAGGTGTGGAAGACTTTGATGCGTAATCAGGTGACACTCATTTAATAAACCTGATCTGTTGACCAGTGAGAAAATAGAGATTCTGTTTGGAGATTGCCTTGGAGCACGCATTGTTGTGTATTGGTATTTCCCGATGCTGATCGAATACTTTCTATTTACCTTTTGTCCTCTTTCTCACTCCATCTTATTTTTCAGATCAGAGATACAACCACAAGTACAACCCATGGGGAACAGATCCTGTAATCAACAAGTTCATCACCACCCCAGCACCGGCAACGGCAACACCACCAGCCCTAGGTATAGGAACACCTTCTTCCCAATGTTATGTCGTCTCTCCATTAACGACGTCGCCAAACCTACCAGATTGGCCGATTTGACGTCTTCCTCTTCTACTTCCACTTCATGTTCGCCGGATCCTACATCCCCGAAAATCAGCTGCATCGGTCGGATCAAGAAGAGATCCAACTCCAACTCCACCTCCACATCCACCGCCAACCACCACATCTCCGCCTCCAGAATATCTACTGCTACCCCCGGAAAATCAGCTACCAACCTCAATTACAATAAGCTTCGGAAACTCTTCTCTGGTAAAAACCTAATCTCGCCACCTACTGACACTGCTACAATTAGCAATCACTGCGGAATTCGAAGCTGCAATGGTAATGGTGGTGTTAAGAAGCCTAGTAAGCAGAAGAAATATATGATTAGTATTGGGGATCCGGAGGTAGCGGTAGAAGAACTAGATCCCCCATTGCCGGTGGTGAAATGTCGTCCTCGAGATCAACAAGTGAATGTGAATCTAGGAAAGAGACGTGGCATTGAATTGAAAATTCTACAGATTCAGCCATTTCAGTTGTCTACAGTTCACGGTACCAAGTTTATCAATAACAGAGACATTTCAGCTGATAATAAATTCTTAAGGTAAATGCGGGAACAATCAGGATGAAGTGATTTTTCATAGAATTTTCAATTTTTTCGGTTGTTAAAGTTTAGATATACGACTGTAAGTGAAAGTTTCCTGCACATCAATTTATGTTAAAATATTACACCGACTCGGCCATTGACAGCATTTGTCCAGTATTTTGAAATTTACTCCAAATCAATTTTTTATGGGTTATGTAGAATCTTCTTAATCAATTTTACCCCTATAATTAATCTAATTAGACTTTTATTTTTGATTTGATATTATTTTTTTCCATTTTATTTTTGATTTGTTTTTTTCTTTTATTTTATATTTTATTATTATTATTATTATTATAAATTTTGATAACTATATAAAATTCGGACAACATTATAAAATCTGAACGACAATATAAAATAGAATAAAAGTAAAACTTGTCTTTATTTTAGAAACAATCCGAACGACTATATAAACGGCTCCTCGTAGCATCACTACTCTCTCTCTCTCTCCCTCTCTGACGTGTGAGTACTACGGCTCCCCGTAGCATCACAACTCCTTCTAACTGGTGAATACTATGGCTCCCCGTAACTTCACCATATACTCTCATTCTCATTACAATGTCACACTAAGCTCACTACTCCTGCACTGAAGACTATCATAGGTAGTTACACACACACTTGCCCTGATATGCATTACAGACTCTGGCGGCAACTGCCATAACACAGAACCTACCTCTGCGGAGATCCACTTCCTTAAATAGTCCGTCTTGATGACAATACACGAAGGGCTCCCACTGGAATCGTAGATACATGCTACATCACTCGTCGACTTAAACCCAAGACTCTAAATAACTCCGAAATCGGGACGCTAAACGCGGAAATCACGGAACACCATAACAGAGCACCACAATGTCCTGCCCCTACCACTAATTCTCGCACTCCCAGCACCATACACATACATCAATACATTTCCTCTGAATCCCATAATAATTTCCTATTTTACTCAATGCGCAAGTCAGTGCATCCAAGCACTCAATTGGAATACAAGGAAGGCGCTAACCCTTCAGAACACATTGATGATCCTCCGAACCATTTCCACTACTGCTCAAAATCCAAGCAAGAATACACAGCCCGGGAGTTGGCTACTCAATAATCCTCCACCCATATTTCAACCTAGAAGTTCTCAACTGCCCATACCATCATTACGAGTCTTCCACTTGAAACGAATCTGGCCACCACCTGATTCTTGACCATTGACCTCCTGCCGCGGAGAAACCCACCCTTTTCTCAGACATATACCACATGCATTATCCCGTCCTGCACCTTTCCTTGATCACCAATGATCCTGATCTCATGAATTCAAGTCACAGGTTTCTGTATCCAACCCCTAACCGCTCTTGCACAAATCTATGGTTCTCTCAATAAACCACCCGGTTCTCCCTCACTTAGGGTTTGAACCATCACTATCTGACACATCAACAATCTCACGAACTATTTTCACTAGCAATAATGCACCTGCCCCTAGAAAGTGCTATGCAACGCCCGATAATCCCTTTTTAAGGAAATCAATCGATCTCATATACTCTGAACCTCAGATGAAATCCTCAAGAACTTCTCGTCACGACTGCCTCTGGTCGTTCCAACTCTCGTACCATTCCAAAACCAAACAACTCAACTGACCAATAATATCACTGACCCATAGACTGGACCACGAAATCGTCATACTCCCCCACCTCGACTCATCAACCGACGTTCCATCACATGGATCTTCCCAAGAATAGGGACCCACTCCCATATTAAATACCTAATATAGATAGAAAAACCATTGCACTGATAAATTCGACTGGACTCCCCACTGATACCTCTACAATGCTCCCTACTATACTCAATAGGTGTAAGGTGGTCCTTGACTATCTCAGTCCCAAATGACTATCTGCTCATAGTAAATCACTACCTTGTGGCACACATGCTACCTGATACTCTGATGGAAAATCATCCTCAATGACAACCTGCAGGGTTTACCCCCAAACCCGAAACTTAAACATCTTGCCTCTCATGTCTCGTACACAAACATAAATAGCACCACCCATGTCATAGAAGGTGACATCTCCTCTATCGACTGATTGCTCAACTCAAACCGAAATTTTTCCTCCATCTGGCTCCTTACCAAAATACTCTGAAAGGCTCTCGACCTCCCTCTTCAAGGGACGTCTCTTTGAACTCAATCATGGTCCACTGGCCTAAGGCCCATAACGTCCAATCTCTACCTCATCAATCATGATCGGATAACCAAAGAACCACGAGCATCATTCAATACGAACCATGGTACTCGTCCCATGACATTTCTTCTCAATATGCTCCAATGTATGATACACAAACTGTAACTTCACTCCTCAATCCGCTCCGATGTATGGTACTCGAACCATAACATCACTCCTCGATCCGCTCCGATGTATGGTACCCGAACCATAACATCACTCCTCCATCTGCTCCGATGTATGGTACTCAAACCATAGCATCACTCCTTCATCTGCTCTGATGTATGGTACTCGAACCATAACATCAATCCTCCATCTGCTCCGATGTATGGTACTTGAACCATAACATCACTCCTCATTCTGCTCATTAGAACCTTCAGAATACTCCCTGTATCAAGTATGGGTCCTCTCCTTTCAGTGGTACGGGCCCATACTACCTGCCACATCTACCCATACTTTCCACACGGACTATCCCGGAGCTCCTAAGTAGCTGCTCGACCTTCTCGTTCACCAATTCCGTCGCGCGTGCTCGCTCCCCAGCAAAATTCTCTATTCTTCCAGCACACTCATCTGGCAAAGGTTACTCCCTAGGCTCTTCCTAGATTCCTACACTTCTCTGCCATCAGCTGCCGAAGAGCTCCTAATGATGCCAGCCATCTACCTCCTGAATATCATCATTTCCGCTTGGTAGCTAACTCCCATCATCGAGAGTTCCACAAAGCACGAAGCAAGCAACATTCGAGCATCGAAGAATACATAGGACTCACTCTGGGTGATAACTCCACTTGCTCTGCTCATCCTCGAAAGTACCACCGAACTCTGCAACTATTTCCCTCGTGGGTTCTAACTATTCTTTCGCAAAGTACCACGGTACTCATCTAGGTATCTCCCCTAGATTACTCCTCTACTCAAATCCCATAAAGGATTCCAACTAAATATTCTCACTCATCACATACTCAAAAGCACATCGCATATAACAACAATTCCTAGGCTAAGGCATCACAAATCAGGCCACTCTAGTCCTAACATATGAAATACCTAGCCTGTCTCTAGCATGCAATAATATCTCATAAAGTGCATCATAAATATCTCATAACACAACAGTAATGGTATTTTGGGAAATCACCGTTCGAGCTCTGGCTGATTGTACACATTGCTCTTTCTCGCTTTCTCTTTGAACTCTTATTCGCTTTAGAAAATTATTTCTTTGAAAACTTTTCTTACTTCCTCAGTTTGAGTCCAGATTTACCCGAAGGTGCATCCGAATCCCTCAAACCAAGGTCTGATACCAAATTGTAACACCGTAAATTTCAAAACAATTTTTCATTTAAACATAATGGGTTAATTTAAAAAAAAGCACTTTTCTTAAAATCTCATTCATAATCAATTTACAAAACATAACTCCGTTTTCACTTGCATAATAAACCAGGATCCTCAAAATATGACTCTTTCGCTGTTGTGTAAAATCAAGCCGGTGCCGTCCCGTGATCCTGAAAGAAACTTGAAACACATAACACAAAACACTGTAAGCACGAAGCTTAGTGAGTTCCCCAAAATACCACACATAACACATATTAGCCACTCGAGGCTATAACTATGTGGGTCCGTGCACCCAAACTCTGTGAACCCTTAGGTTCTAACTCTTGGAACCTTCCGGTTCTAACTCTGTAAATATGCACAACATAAATCACATAGAAATAATGCAGTACAACACATAACATACATAGCATACAAATACTCTGTCACATAACTCTGGTTACCTACTCAAGGTAAAGTATAGTGAGAAGACTCACCTGGCAAGCAGGAAGTATATATCCTCACGCATGCATCCCGAACTCGCCACCATCTATCACATAAGGAAAATGCTCTCATGAACATAACTCTCGAGACTAGACTCTATCCTCTCTTGGCATCCTCTCAAGGGTAAAAGACCATTTTACCCCCTTCTTGGCCCAAAGGCCACATTGTTGACCAACCCTAAAAGTCAACAAAAGTCAACGGTCAAACTTTGATCCAACTCGCCGAGTGCACTCCGGTGACTCGGCGTGTACACACATGTCCACTAACTCTTTGGGATCCTCTCTCGACACATCGAGTGTTTTCCTAACTCGACGGGTTCCACCTGGCATGAGTCGCGCGGCCACCACGATTCAACTCGCTGAGTCTCAAGAACAACTCGGTGAGTTCCGGCTTGACTCAATCCACCCGTCAACCCTCTCTGACTCTCCCTGACTCACTGAGTCAACCCCTTAGCTCGGTAAGACCACTCGCTGAGTGGTTATGGACAATCTTCATGCTACTCGCCGAGTCTGTTCTTCAGACTCGGCTAGTCTATGCCATGCATCAAGTCAAACTCACTCCTGAGGTCAGATCCGTTCCAATAACTCATAGATCCAGTCCTTCCAAGCTCATACATCACGTAAAGTTACTATCTTGGTGCTCATGCAAAGGTTAAAAGGCCTTATTTGAAGATATGGTCTCTAGAATGCTACTCTAAGCTTATGGCCTCCATTAACACTCATAAAGCTTGAGGGAAAAGGGTCTCTGGACCTCTTTGGGTCTAGATCTAAAGCATCAACACGAGAAGAGGCCATTTACTCCATGGATCATTCCAAAAAGGCCACAAAGAAACCCTATCTCTAAGATTTACACCAAGGACTGAGAAAGGAACGAATGATTACCTCAAATGAAGTCTCTGAGCTCAGAAATCACTGGATTAGCACCTTCTTAGGTCTCCTCTTGCCTTGGTCCTCTTCTATAAGCAAAACACCAATAAATAATCAAGGATCTTCCTCTTCTCTCTCACAAAACGCTCAAAGACTCTTTAGGGTTCTCTCTCTGGGGTTGGTGGCCGCAAATGACGTCCATAAGCCCCTTTAAATAAGTCTCATACCCTGCAAATTAGGGTTTCATTAAACAGCGTGGACTCGCCAAGTCCACTTTTGGACTCGCCGAGTCCGGACGCGAACCCGCGCCCATAACCGTGATCATACTCGGCGAGTTTGGACTCCAACTCACCGAGTCTCCTCACAAATCACCAAAAAAAATACAAAATAACTATTACCTGGGAACCCGGGCTGTTACACATACATGCATCATAGTGGTATCAGAGCCGAAGCAATCCTGCATTCACTATAGATTTTAATGATCCCAATTTTCTCTACAATCTTCAAGAAGCACTAAGGAACATCCAAGATGGCCAACCTCGATGACAAGCATGGTGTAAACTTAGGTCAAGTGAAGAATTCAAAGTCAACGAGTTGCCGGAATTTGCGGGTGGTGCGGACCCGGAAAAATACTTAGAGTGGGAAAGAAAAATTGAACGCATGTTCGAGTTCAAAGATGTAGATGACGAAAAGGCATGTAAGTTTGCCATCCTAAAACTTTGTGGTGGTGCCTCTTTGTGGTTCGAAGAGCTTAAGACCAAGAGAACACGAGAGGGTAAAGACAAAATTGCATCGTGGGAATCATTAAAAAGAAAGTTAAGAAAAAGATATGTGCCAATTAATCACCGCATGGCAACCTATATAAAAATAGCCGAGTTGAAACAAGACAAAATGAAAGTGGCTGAATATATAGACGAATTTGAAAATTTGTCACTTATGGGTGATATTGATGAAGTTGAGGAGCAGAAAATGTCTTGGTTTTTACACGGGTTGAACATGAATATTGCTAACATTGTTGATTTGTATCCATATTCTGGTTTTGACACTCTTTGCGGCTTGTGTTTAAAATTGGAAAACCAAGAAAAATACAGGAAAACTAGTGTCCCTCAATCTGAGTTCGGGAAATCTAAGTCTTGGGGTAAACCCGAGAACGCAACCGTCAATCCTTTTTCTGCGGGTAGTTCTTCCGGAGTTCTCAAAACCACGACTCCTTCTAAAGATTCCAAAGAAACTAGTTTGTCCAAGGTGCGATTCTACGAGTGCCAAGGTTATGGGCATTTCCAATGTTCGTGCCCAAATAAACGAGTCGTAACGATACGGGAAGCGATTGAATTCTGGGACTAGTTGCTAGAAGAAGAAAAAAAAATACAAAGTTCCATTTTTTAGGAAGAGTCTGAACATGAAGAAGAATAGGAGAAAGTAAGCTACAAAGCTCCCGTCTATGACACGTTGTTGGTCCTTCGGGCATTACAAGCAAATGTGACACATGAAGAGGCCGAACAAAGAACTCAATTGTTTGATACTAAATTCCTGGTGAATGATAAATGGTGTAGTGTAATAGCGGACGGTGGTAGTTGTACTAATGTAGCATCAAGCGAAATGGTGGCAAAACTGGGATTAGTCACAATGAACCATACTAAACCTTATGTGCTCCATTGGCTAGATGACAATAAAAATATAAAAGTAACAAAGCAGGTAATGGTAGGTTTGACGATGGGCTCGTACAAAGATGATATCCTTTGTGACGTGGTCCCCATGGATGCTTGCCAGTTACTTTTGGGTCGTCCTTGGCAATATGATCGCGACATGATTCATAGAGGGCCGAGCAATGAATATGAATTGAAACATAACAATAAAAAATCATACTAAAACCCATATCGTCACATGAAATCCGCTTGGTAAAGACTAAAGAAAAGAAGCCGAATTCTATGATTTTCGCCACTGAACGGGAGGTTGAAAATACGGTTGACGACAGTGGCATCGTGTACCTAATGGTAGCCAAAGATGGTGAGGCGGGAATGTTGGGTTTTGAGCAATCTAACACTTCCTAAGTGTGCATGTAACCCTAATAAACCTTGGGTCTATGTTTGTCTAAATACATGCAAAATAATAATTTTTCCAAGGTTCATAATCTATCTAACATGGCATGGGGTACTTTTAAACATAAAAGAATTAGATGAGATTACATACCTTTTGATGATGAGTTTAATTCCTAAGGAGTTTGAGGGCTAAGTACCAATAGTGTGAATGCCTCAAATGGAATCACAAATCACCACAAACTCTTGGAAAACTTTGAGAGAGTGTATACACACTATAAATTTCGGCCGGGCCAGGACTGATTTGATTTGTTCAATTAGTCAGTCGTCATAAATCAGAAATCGGGAAACAACAAATGGACAAAGAGAATGATTATATTCCATGTCTCAGTCCATATGATATCTAGAATGGAGGAATATATGATCCCTTATCTAATGGACAAGTCATTGACAAAGATCAGCGTTTATCGACAAGGTCAAAGTTCGACAGAAGCTTTTGAGAGCTACGATTGCCAGTTGGTTCCTGAAGTCATACGCAATAATAGTTTTAGACTTATCCAAGTAGGAGACTGTTGGATTAATGTCTAAGTCCATAACTATAATTGGTAAGACTTGACCCGACCCGGCATGGTCCATTTGGGTTGCATGGCATCATGCACTTGGATAGACTATAATAAGAGAAATAAGACACTTACGGTTATTAATATATTATAAGTTCTAGTATATTAATAATAAGAATAATAAGATTATTTAATTAGTATTGATCAAGAATTAATCTAGGATTAATTAAGTGATCAAAAGAAGACTAATTAAATATATGGGTTAATTGTGTAAATCATTCATACTTGTATAGTGGGCTAATGCTCCATGGATAATCAAGTTGGGTTAAAACCCATAGGATGGTCCATGGATGCTCCATGGTGTATTTGAACCCATGGATCCAAGGAAATGGAAAGTCATGACAATTAGGGTTTACCCTAATTGTAACACTATATAAAGATATTATTCTTCCCAAAATCGGCCACTAGTATTATTCTAGAGAGGGCTAGCCGATTTTATGAAGTGTAGAATTCTCTCAAGTTATTCCAAGTGTATTTGGTGTTGTGTGAACCATTTGAGGTGTCACACTTGAGGCACTAGGCACTCAAGCTTCATGAAGACTTTCTACATGAAAAAGGTATGTATTCTATCTTGTTATATCCATTATTTTGTATGCTAGATTAGGATAATACCTTGGATGTTCATATTTGCATGTATAATAGAGAAAACATAGATCCAAGGTATTTAGGGTTGCATGTACACTTAGGAGTGTTAGAATGCTCATAACCCAACAATTATAACTTACAATATATTAATAAACATATGTGCATAACTCTCATAAAATTATCCATAAATAGTTTGGATGAAATGCAACCCAAATGAACCATGCCGGGTCGGGTCAAGTATATACCAAATAAGTTATGGACTTAGACACCTTATCCAACAGACTCCCACTTGGATAAGTCTAATAACTGTATTTGCGTATGTTACTTCAGGAACCAACCATCAATCGTAGCTCTCGAAAACTCTGTTGAACTATGAAGCACCATTTTAGATAAGTGATCATATAATCCTCTGTTCTCATGATATCAGCCGGACAAATACATGGAACAACGTCGTACTTACTGTCAAACAGTTTGTTTCCCGATTTTCTATTTGTTTGACAAAGAACTTAATCGAACACATCAATTTAGTTCTGACCGGCCGGTACATAGGTCACAACAAAATCATCGAGGGGCCCAGATATCACTTCTATTTCTAGAAGGAACAGATAAACTTCGACTCATATACTTGTTCTACTACTTGTTGAATTGTACACAAAGGCACGTTTTATAATATCAAGTTACTGATGCGTTTACGTGCAATCAATGCACAACCAACTCATAGGTAACAACTCATATCTCTAGGTTTGAAGATTTATATGATATTACCGTCTCACGATCACTCGAGATAAATTCCATGAAGTGATACAAGTGAGCGTGGGTTTATTCCAATACTCATAACTTATGAGCACTCATGAATGTTGTAGCAACCATTGCTATGACTAAACCCATTTAGCCATCTACAAACTCGATTCATGACAGTCTTGATTCATACCTACTTCCAACATATGAACGACTGTGGAGTGTTTAAATAACTTAGTCATTCAGAAAGAATAACCTAGCTATTTTGGAAGTCAAAACATGCAAAGTGAAACACAATAATAATCGAATCCAATATGGTCTCAGAACCCTTTTGAATATAAATAGAACCACCTTTTATTTATCACCATATTGATTACACATTATTCATTGTATAATGTTTCAAATAATCAACTTAAGACTTGAATAAAAACAACAGTCGTCCCATGCTCCTGGCATGTACACTTTGTTTTCTAAACAATAGTTATGCCATACTCCAAGTATGCACACTATGTTTGTATATGATCCTTACATTGTGATGTAGATCAATTGAACATGATTCCAATGATACTCATTTCACAATCCCAAATCCTTATTGTAAATGTGAGAATCCCCGATTCCTATCATTTACCAAAAAATCTGTTAGATTTTAAACTTTTATGCAATGTTCCTCTTGTAATGATTATTCACAAAGTCACCAAAACCTTGTCACCAGTCATTACAGAGTATTCCAAAGAAGGTCAACTTCTATGGAACGCAAGTCTCATATTCAAAGTACATTGCTTTGAACATCCTCCTTGCATTAAGGTTTTCTAATCTTACATAGATTGAATAATATCCACCTATGGAGACATTTCCATAGTCCCATTTTGACTATCACTTCCGAACAAGAGTTACTTCTTTTCAGAATATGTCAATATGGTCCTGCCAAAATTAACACTGTACTTCCAAATGTCCCTGAGCGACCAATCTTTGGCAACCCTCAGATTGTCCTCGACAACTGCTTAATCACTTTAGTCATATTCTGTTCTAGACATTTCCCTTCTCAATGCCTTAAGCATTTGGAAAATTTAGAAAAGATGAATATTATAGCACATGCAATCGATCCTATATCCGAAGCATATGGGACAGGATTCATGATGTTTGACATAAAGACATGATACTAGACCAATCTTTTGCTACAATATTTTTTATTTTCCATGTTTTCAAAATTTAACTATGAAGAGGGATGCCGTAATCATAATCGAATTTTGAAAACGCAATATATATAGAATTTCCTTAAGTCGAACCATTCAGACATAAATTCATATATATTCTTGACTAAAGATGATTAAAATCTCAATCTAAGCTTTAGAATTGAAATGAAGTATAATTTCCTCTCCCTTAATTATAGCAAAACAAATTTTCAACCCCTGCAACTTCACGAATTGAAACTTTGTTTTCTATAATTAACATTGCTAGCTTGCAATACTAATCATAATAATCATGCTCCCACTAACATGATGATTATCAGCATAACACTTATGCTCCCACTAGCTCTGACATATTTCCATAAATCTGTTGGACTTCTGAAATTTAGATTCATACACCTTTCCGTAGATAGCTCACCTGTGTGTCTAAGAAATTTCAAGAACTGTGAAAAGGGATGCCGTAATCATAGTCTCAATTTCTTAGACCTTTTCCATTTCTCACAAGTCCATGTTAGTGTTCCGGTTAACCACACGCGCTCCACTAACGACTTTTGAAAATGCAAATAACACAATTGCTATCTACGTAAAATCTACTTAATGAAAGCGTTTCTTCACCATCATTTTCATGAATCGGAGAGAAACCTTATGACACTTAGATTTTATAGTGTATGAGTTCCTATCCATGTGAATTTGTCAAAACCATAATCACAAGATAAGGTTAGTGAGAAATTCAACCTTACATGGATTAAACTTGTTCAATCTTAGTTTCTTGTCACCTTGGTAGCACAAGGCCCACCAATGCTTCCAAGTTGAACTCTGATAACTCACATGCAAATTCAACTTATTTGAAGTAGGTACAGAAATAAGAATTATGTCAAAACGATAGGTTGCAAACCTTAAGTCGTGTGCTAGTGATGAATTACAGGTTTTAGTCTTGATTAAATCTTGAAACTCTTTCACGATCTTTAAGGCTCCCACTGTCCCCTTGACATATAAGTTTCCCCAGTCAAGAACCATTCATGGACAAAAAAATATTCAAGGGATAGTGCGGATTCTTATCAAGACTAACACTTTACACAATTGGTCTTGGTTGGTCCGTGTCTCATCCAAGACATCACAACTTACCAATCTCAAATGTACAAGAGTAGAAAACATTTTACTCTTACATTTGACTAGTGTTAATAAATCTTCCTTTATGTCACTCAAGGTTACAATCTTGGAGTATGACTCTAAGAATTGTTTTGGAACGAAGTATGACTCATCTTCTTGATCTTAACCAATCCAACAATTCATGACCTCTCTTCTTAGCCATAACAATGCACTAAGACGTCCTTAGAGTATGAATTTGTGATATGGTTTCATAATCATTAAGATGATCATGAAATATGATACTAAAGTACTCTCCCATCCTTTCAGATTTGAGAAACATTTATCTTCCTGCCTAATTTGATTCTTCTCATTTGTTTTGTCATACATTGTAACCTTTCCAATGTTACAGAATTATACTTAACCTTATAAGTATAATCATATTTATTAATCTTTAGTAAATCATGACAAATCAATCTTTGTGGTGGACCTTGACCAGCGCACACCTAGTGTACCTAATTCCTTAGTCCTTCAGTTGACTCACATATACATGTGATCAAAGAATTAGTCTTAATTTTCAAAGATGAAAATTCTCATTCATCATACAATACAACTTGTATGATTCCAAGTTTCTGTCCAATTGAAACTTGGGTGATGAAAAACTTTCTTCATTTGGTAAATCCATACACTACCACAAATGAAAGAATCAAATCCACTTTCCAATATTGCTATTACTGGAAACATATAAGCAACAATTTTCCACAGATGCCATTGTAAGGATATAAATAAAATTAAAACCCTTTTTTTTTCTTTTTCTTTTTTTAAACTTTGCGGAAAACTTATCCTTACAATCCACATGAAAACCTTGTTGTTATCTATTCCTAAGTAATATATCATAACTCTTAAGCAACAACTCAAAATTCTGATCACTGAACCATGCGATCGAAACCCACATTCGCAATCAGAATCAACATATACTTATTTTAAGCTTCCTATCTTTTCTTTTATTCTTAAAACATCAGCATGTGACCCATTCACATTATGTAATAAGAATCTCCAAATAGGAACTTAATGGAGTTAGATAGTGGACTCTAACTGAAGTAGAGTCAAACTTTTTGACTTGATCAATCTTATGATCTTTCAGGTAAATATGGCAGCTTCGCAATCAAAGTCCTTCCCTTTGGCAATAAAACATATAGACCCTTTGGTAATGACACATGAGACTATCTCAGACTTAGCCTTTCTCTTTACCATTTGGTCAACCCAGTTGACTATGGTCGATCCCTTTCCATTGGGAAGAGAAATGCTTTACTAGATATCTAATGCTACCATTGCCAATGTCCATTTAAGGTTTGGGAAGTTGATCTTCTAATAAAATTTACTTTACTAGTGTTCCAAATCATTGCTGATTCCACAGCACAAAGCAAATAGATAAGATCATCAAGGCTTGTGTCATCATCTGTCTCATAGTAGTCCCAAAGAGACTCACTATGTTACTAAGAAAGTGATTGAACATCCAACTTTCACGAGACTTTGACACCCAACTCTCCCGGCTTGTCAATATGTGACTTTACCTTCAAGATGTGAGCACACATAGACTATGCTTACCAATAGGGATTGAGTGACTTTAAACTTTTCAAGAACTTGTGGGTGAGGGAGAATAATTGGAGGAGGTGGAGGAAGTGAAGCATGATGTAGAGGGACACCATCTTCAAGAGATTTGGGAAGATCATAGTTGTCTGAACCAGACATCTATAATGGGAGAAAATCAAGTTAGTTGATTCAAAATCCTTAATATAACACCCAATATGAAATATTAAGGCTAGGACCCAACACAATATTTTATAATTTGGAAGAGGGATGCCGTAATCCAAGCTATAAAATATTTGAAGGTAGGCGAATGACAATTCACCAATTTCCACCATGAAAAACGAAATAATTTATTAGGTTTTAATTGGATTTGAAATTCCTAGATCTTTTGAGATTCATTGAACTTTTCAATGGCATGTTTCAATCTCGAGTGCGCCCTCTCAAATTTTGTGACTGGGATGCCGAGGATCACAAAACAAGGTGTGAATAACCATAATTGGTACCCTTAATATTATCACCTAATCAATGTGCCGGTTAACCACACACGCTCCATTGATCTATGACAAACATTAAGTCACCCTTCGTGGTCCTTACTAGTCCAAGTTAGTGTGCCGGTTAACCACACACTCTCCACCAACGACTTGGTAAGGTACAAAGTGTGAATTCCATGGGCTAGCACCAAATTCACATTTTTCCTAAAGTAACTAAGATTGGGAATTAAAAAAAAATATATATTTAGTTACTTTATAATAATCATTATACTTTTAATGAGAATTTAAAGTCATTGTCCTACCCGTTCGGCTAACGACCCTCCACCGATCAAGCAAGCGGTGGGTGAGAGTGGACACCCATTAAGTCGCCATTTTATAGGCAACAACCTTATACCCACCTTATAGACCGGCTTCGTGAATGAGACCTACTAACGGTAAAACGACTTGTTCTTATACATATATATAATAATTAACCATTAATGTTATAAATAGTATAAGTGTCGAATTTTAACTTTTAAAATTCTAAGTGTTGGAATTAAAGTTTATTAAAGTGTGTGAAACTTTTCCAAATTCCAAAACTTGAGGGAAAGTTTTGTAACTCTTCAAAACTTTTGGATATTCATAACTTATGAGTTTTAATCAAGTGTTTAATACTTTTAATGAAGAGTCTCTTGGAAATCCATAACTTGAGGACAAGTTATGAAGTCCATAAAACATTTATGGGAAAAACTCTTCAAGAAAATGTAACCTACAACTTCTTAAAAAACATTTAAAAGAAAAAAACTTTTGGAATTTCATAACTTGAGGACAAATTATGAATTCCATTGAAACACATTAAGATCAAGAATTAACTAACAAACAATTTGCAAATAATTCCTGTGATCTAACAAAACTCATATGAACATGAACATCCACATCAACAATTTCAAGAATCATATGAACACATATAAACTTGAAATTTTGATTATAACTTTGAAATTGGTCCACCATCATCATTACCACATCAAAAACAGGTTTTATGAGTCCAAAACAGTTTAAGGTAATGATTCTAGACCAATTCCAGCACCAAAACTCGAAGATATGCTGTCTGGGGGTCCAACTCGTCGAGTGCATGAACCAACTCGCCGAGTTGGATGAATTTTGTCTTGGACTCGTCAAGTACCTTCATGGACTCGACGAGTCTGCTGTGCAGACAACACATAAACTTTGATTTTCAGCAATTTGCATCAAGTATTCAAGAAAACAAGCCTAGGCTCTGATACCACTGTTGGGTTTTGAGCAATCTAACACTTCCTAAGTGTGCATGCAACCCTAATAAACCTTGGATCTACGTTTGTCTAAATACATGCAAAATAATAATTTTTCCAAGGTTCATAATCTATCTAACATGGCATGGGGTACTTTTAAACATAAAAGAATTAGATGAGATTACATACCTTTTGATAATGAGTTTAATTCCTAAGGAGTTTGAGGGCCAAGCACCAATAGTGTGAATGCCTTAAATGGAATCACAAATCACCACAAAATCTTGGAAAACTTTGAGAGAGTGTATACACACTATAAATTTCGACCACACACAAACACACACACTAGTGACACTAGTGGCTATTTCAAGCAACATAAGCATGCTTATATAGTGTACATGATTAGGGTGAAACCCTAATAACCCATGACCTTTCCTTTTCCAAGGATCCATGGGTTAAAAGCTCCATGGATCATCCATGGACTTCGATACAAGCCTAGCCCATTAACAAATGAGTGTTAGCCCACACCATATAAAACCAATAGCCCACAATCTAATTAGTCTTCCTTTTAATCTCTAAATTAATTCATAATTAATTTAAGACTAAGACTAATTAAATAACATGACTTCATATTAATATATTATAACTTACAATATATTAATAAACATATGTGCATAACTCTCATAAAATTATCCATAAATAGTTTAGATGAAATGCAACCCAAATGGACCATGCCGGGTCGGGTCAAGTATATACCAAATAAGTTATGGACTTAGACACCTTATCCAACAGGGAAATCCTCTCTATGATGACGTGACAGAATTCTTACAAGGGTTTAAAGACGTTTTCCCTAACGATTTACCACCAGGCTTGCCGCCTATTCGCGACATCGAACACCAGATCGATCTCATCCCAGGAGGTCCATTACCAAACAAGGCGGCCTATCGGTGCAATCTTGAGGAGACGAAGGAGATGCAAAGTCAAGTTGATGAACTCGTGGCCTGGGATATGTTCGAGAAAGCCTTACTCCGTGTGCCATACTGGTATTGCTCGTACCCAAGAAAGATGGAACATGGAGGATGTGTATAGACAACAGGGCAGTTAACAACATCACCATCAAGTATCGTTTCCCGATTCCCCAACTTGATGACATGTTATATGAACTTCACGGGTCGATTGTATTTTCAAAAACCGACTTACGAAGTGGGTACCATCAAATCCGAGTACGTGAAGGGGACGAATGGAAGACGGCGTTCAAAACAAAGCATGGCCTATACAAATGGACCGTGATGCCGTTTGGCCTGACGAACTCCCGAAGCATGTTTATGAGACTTATGAATGAAGTTTTTAAATGTTTTCTTGGCAGGTTTGTGGTGTTATATCTAGATGACATCTTGGTGTATAGCAGGAGTCGTGAGGAGCATGGGAGTCATTTGAAACAAGTGTTTGAGACCCTAAGAGCCCAAATACTCTATGGAAAAATGGAGAAATGCTCATTCTTCGTGGACGAGGTGAAGTTGTTGGGGGCATGTGGTGTTCAAAGCGGGCGTATCGGTGGATCAAGCCAAGATCAAAGCCATGAAGACATGGCCGGCCCCCAAAACCGTTAGCGATGTTTGATCGTTCCATGGTTTGGCGTCCTTTTACTGGTGTTTCATTCGTGAGTTTAGTACGGTGATGAGTCCGATTACGAATTATTTGAAGAAAGGTGCCTTCGTGTGGGTAGCAGATGCCCAAAGGGCATTCGAGGTGATTAAATAGTGATTGTGCGCTACTCCTGTTTTAGTGCTACCCGATTTTTCCCAACCGTTTGAAGTAGAGTGTGATGCAAGCGGGGTGGGTATTGGTGCCGTGCTAATTCAGGCCAAGCGGCCCACTGCTTACTTCTCGGAGAAATTGGGAGGGGGGGGGGGGGGGGCTCGTATGAATTATTGCACCTACAACAAGGAGTTTTATGCCATTGTGAGGGCTATGGAAAATTGGAGTCATTATTTACATGCTAACCATTTTGTTTTGCATTCAAATCACAAGTCACTGAAGTATATCAATGGTTAGCAGAAGTTTAGCCCGAGACATGCCAAGTGGGTGGAGCTCTTACAGTCATTCCACTTTTCCTCAAAGTACAAAAATGACAAAAGTAACGTGGTGGCGGATGCACTATCTCGACATTACGCTTACTGGCTACACTCGATATTCACTTGCTAGGCTTCGAGGCATTGTAAGACTATTATGGAAATGATGTAGATTTTAGTGATGTATTTTTAAAATGGAATAGCGGTTCACAGGGAGAATACTTGTTGCAGGAAGGATTCCTATTTAAAAGGAACTGTCTTTGCATCTCAAAACACCCCATTAGGGAGTTATTGATTCGTGAGGCACACGGGGGTGGGTTAGCAGGCCATTTTGGAGTATTCAAGAATTTGGACGTGCTGAAAGAACACTTCGTTTAGCCCAAGATGTTGGGGGATGTAACTAATATCATGAG
Organism: Lactuca saligna; assembly: GCF_052625555.1. Classification (NCBI taxonomy): domain Eukaryota; kingdom Viridiplantae; phylum Streptophyta; class Magnoliopsida; order Asterales; family Asteraceae; genus Lactuca; species Lactuca saligna. The sequence continues at coordinate 239,978,661 of NC_136420.1, read as the reverse complement.
CAAGTGTGTGACGTGCCACTTCGCTAAAAGCTCATTCAAAACGAGCTTATATACTCCCTTACCCATCCCAGTTTTCCCCTGGGAGGACGTATCCATGGACTTTATTGTGGCCCTGCCCCAAACTCAATGGGGGTAAAGATGCAATTATGGTAGTTGTGGACTTGTTTTTGAAAATGGACCATTTTATTGCTTGTCACAAAACCGATGATTCAAGTATGGTTGTAGATTTATACCATCGGGAGATCGTTCGACTGCACAGGATTCCCAAAACAGTAGTTTCTGATCGTGACTCCAAATTCTTGAGTTACTTTTGGAACATATTGTGGATGAAAGTTGGGACAAAGCTTTTATTCAGCACATCACACCACCCACAGACGGACGGCCAGACCGAGATCACGAACCGAACCTTGGGCACTTAACTGCGCGCGATGGTGAAAAAGACACAAAAATATTGGGATGTGAAATTAGTGCATGACAAGTTTGCTTACAACCGTTCGCATACCTATGCAACAGGCCATTCTCCCTTCGAGGTTGTTTACGGCATGAATCCTTACTTACCATTGGATCTAATCCCTTTGCCCAAGGAAGAGTTAGTCCACAAAGACACAGATGCCAAGCTGAAGTCCATGATGAAGCTGCACGCTCAGGTTCGTGATCGTATCGAAGTCATTAATGCCTCGTACAAGAAGAAGTCCAATAAGAACAAAAAGGCTCAGATATTTTTGGAAGGCGATTTGGTTTGGGTTCATCTAAGGAAAGAATGGTTCCCTGAAAATCGCAAGAACAAGTTAATGCCACGATCAGACGGTCCTTACAAATTATTCGCACGTGTAAACAACAATGCCTACAAGGTGGAACTCCGGGGAGAATACGGAGTGCACACAAATTTCAACATCGGAAATCTCTCTTCTTATCTTGATGATGATGGCCTTGCGGAATTGAGGTCAATTCCTTTCAAAGGGGGAAGCGATAATATATGTTTGGACCTAGATAGCCCAATTAAAAATGGATTACTTGCCAAGGAGATTGGCTTCACTACTTTGGGCTTTGGAGTGTGCTTGATTTCGTGGATTTGGGCTTGAAATAGGGTGGGCTGATTTGTTTTTGCTACATGGAAGTTGTGACCAGGTTTTTTTGGACTTGCTGGTGATCATGGAAGAAATTTGAACCATTTCCTTGTCTTGTGTGTAGCATGGACGAAAATTGAAGAGTTTTTGGGAATTTCTAGTAGTTATTGGCTAGTAGTTAATGAACTAGTTAAATAAAAGCTCGCCTTTTCACTTTTCTAACTTATGGCTCCTATCAACTATATATAGGGCCGATTTCTATGAATAAATCATCACTTGAACTTGTTTCAATTTGCTCTATTTCTCACATAAGATAGGTCTTTTATCATGTGTTGTGTTGTGTGTCAATAGGTCTTAGCATTCAACCTAGTTCTTGCTTCAATAGGTCTTGAGGTAAGAACTAACCCTATCCTCTTCTCTAACCCTCATAATCTCATGTTCTACCTCTCTCTCTCTCTCTCTCTCTCTCTCTCTCTCTCTTTCTCTCTCTTCCATTCGAAAATAGCCCCCATACACGCATCATACATTATGATGATTGGAAGAAAAACTACAACAAACTTTGAACCAACACCTAAAGCATTCTAACTTCAGAAAATTAACAAGTAGTGTTATCAAAATATAGTGTTATAAAAAATGAATGTACATTGCTATTTGTTAATCGCGTTGTTATAATTGAAAGAGATTTTCAAAATATATTATTCTAACAATTATGATTCGTTATTTACATTATGATGGTTGGAAGGAAAACTACAACAATCTTTGAACCAACACCTGAAGCATTCAAACTTCAAAAATTAGCAAGCAATGTTATCAATAATAATCAAAGAGTGATATTTTGATGACCAAGTTTAGCTGATTTTTCTGGTTTTGGTTGCTAGAAAAGTTGTGTTTGTAATTTTGGTCCTTATTTCAAACATAAAAATAGCAAAAAACTTTAAAAGTAAGCTTGTAAAAAACAAAAAAAAATTAAACTTCTGTCACACCCCCAAACCAAGGATGGCGGAAACGTCCGGGGTGGAGGACTTCATGTGTAGTATCACAACAACGAGTATAATAATGCTCAAAGCAATTAAAACCATCATAAATATAATTGAAAAAGTTACATCGTAGTATGTGTCATATATTTCATAATCAATTACATTATGACAACAAAATGAAATGGTTGACGTCTGAGCGTCCCATCCTCAAAAGCTGTTGTTTATCTGGTTCACTGATTTCCTGAGAATACAAGTAGTTTCGAAAAAGTGTCAACAATTAAGTTAATGAGTTCATAACATTTTGTATGTGGTGTTTGAAATTCTTTCCTCATAAAAGTAATGTTTGTTCCAGAAAATCCATTATTTCCCTTTAAAATATATTGTAGTCTTAAATGTCAAGACCAAAATGTACAAGTAATTTTTTCATACTTCAAGAAATTTATGCACGTTTAAATTGACATAAACTCGTTTAATTTGAAAGTAAAAATCGTAAATATTATGTTTTGGTAATACCCCATGTGAGTTATTATAACCATGTTACGACCCTATCGGCCTTGTATACGATGTTCTTCAGGCGTCGCAAAGTTAAATGGCATTTGTCACCTCAGACCTGTCGGTCTAGCTGTTGCATGCAACTCAGGTGTGGGTTTGTCAGACCCAATATAGATCTATACACAACTATCACGCACTCCCTACAAGAGAATGTGGTTACAATTTACGTGACTTTTGACTTTGTTACTTTGGAAGTAACGTGAAGCAAATGTCACACAAATTTATTCATTAACAGATTTACATAAAGTGAACTGAAAACCTATTTTTTGTAAAAACCCGATACTTTGTATTGATACCCCATTGATACAAGTTGAAAATCTTTTATAAAGTGTTCGAAGTGTAAATGAAACATAAACTATACTTATTATAGTTTAACATAATTGTTTATAACATATGAAATGCAAACTATACTTACTATAGTTTCTCAGGATTGTTTGTAATGTATATGAAGCATAAACTATATCTATGGTAGTTTATCATAATTTTTTGTAATGTATATGAAACATAAACTATACCTATTATAGTTTACCCAAAATGTTTGTAATGTATATGAAACCTTTTCTATGTAAGTCGAATGTATAGCAAAAACATATCTATGTATATCATGCCTTATCTCGTATTATTTGTAATAATAAAGGCACTTAAAATTTAGTGAACATTTTTCTATTATATATTTATATCCCAACAGAAAAAACGTGAAAAAAATATGAATTCATCAAAGATTTACACTTTGTTCAACATGTTACAAAGTGTTATGAAAGTTGTAAACTGTTAATTCGTTTTTATCATTTCTGCACTGTTTTAGAAAAATCACTGAAAAATCATACGAAGTCAAAAATTGAATCCGTAAAATCTGAGAGTGTATAAAATTTGTATAGTTTGTTCATAAATTTTATTATGATTTTTAGATGTCTCTAACTTGTGAGAAAATTCCCATATCCACGAACTGTCTGAATTCGTAGCTACAATGATAGACAGTTTTGTAAAAATCACCATAAATTGAAGAAACATCATATGGACATATGCAAGTAGTTATTTTAAAGGTATAAACCTGAAATATTTTAACCTAGTACAGTTTTGAAAATTAAAAATTTTAAGATGTTCAAAACAGTTCGTGAATGAACATTAACTTTTCTGTTGAAAGCTGATGTTTGAGTTTAATTATATTGTTGGTGTTTTAACTTGAATTCTCCCCTTAAAACTTGAAGAAAACATGAAAATGTAGGGTTATGAACTCACCTTGAGTGATTTTGTTAGGATGATGATGAATAGAAGAAGTTTCCAAGTCAAGAACACTTGGGAGATGCTTGAAGATTCGAAGATCTAACAACAATTATGATGATATTTGTGTAAGGAACCCATGATTTGAGTGAAGGGGTGTAAGATAATAAAGTGAGGGGTGAAATTTACTTAGAAAAGGAGGATGAAGAGTTCAATATCTCTGTAGAATCTCGAAATCTTGGAGAGAAGTGGAGAGAGAAATTTTTTTAGCTTAATGTGAAAGGAAGGACTTCTTAGAGGTGAGACAAGAAATTCCCAGCCCTTGTGCAAGATAAATTGTTGGGAAAGGGTGTGAGGGGACAAGGAATAGACTAGGTATGATGATATTAGTGACTTAAAGCATGAATAGTGATATGGAGTGGGCATGAGAGGTTGCTTGTGTCATAACTTAAAGGTAAAGTCAACACTCCACCTCAATAACTTACCTACTCTATTTTATTCTTAGGCAATAATTTCCCTTAAAATGTGTTTAAATTATGAATATTTAGGGTATTGTATGTCAAAATATGAGTTTGGGTGAAAATCCTACGTTAAAATCACGAAAAAGGGCTTAAGACGCGAAAATGGTCGAAAACCGAGAAAAGCAAGCGAAGCTGCGAAATTCTGAGCTTAGGACCGAAGGGTGCTTCGGTTGTATGATGAGAACCAAGAGAAGAGTTCGGTCGAGTAATCTTGCAGGCAAGAAGGAAAGGAGTGAAGGCGAGAGTGGGAAAATAAGCGAAGGCGAAGGTAGGACTAGAAGCGAAGGCAAGGCTCGGTTCGGTCTGCGAGGTTCGGTCCCATCTGAAGTTTCGACCTATGCAGTTTCGGTCCTCTGGTCTTCGGCTTCGGTCCTATTACTTTCGGTTCCTCATAGTTTCAGTTCTAATAAGGACTTCGGTCCTATAAGTCTATTTTCGGTCCAAGAGGCTTCTAAGGGTTTCGCTTCTTAGGGTTTCGCCTCTAAGAGGGTTTCACTTCTATTGAGCTGTTTCACTGATAATCTTCCCGTTTCGTGTGGTTTTTGGCTCTGTTATTGGTCGGGATGTCCCCAAATGATTTTAAAAAGTTGAGGGAGGTTATGAGAGAGATTTGGGAGAGAGAGAGAGAGAGAGAGAGATTTGCTAAAGAGAGATTGAGAGAGACTTCGTTTGTGACCTTTTTGTGGATGTTTAGCTTCGGAATGCAAGGTTTGTACACCCCGTTAAGCCTCTTTATGATTGTTATATTCCCCCGAGGGTTATGGAATAATGTTTTATCGAGTAGTTTCATCACTTACCCTGATTAAGGTTTAGAATTTCTAAACATACGAACTTCCCAAGTGATAACTCCTTATTAAAATAGTGAATTGTACAATAGTAACATAATGTAAACCCTAATATACAAGGGTTAAATGAGTTGAGCGGTTTCACTTGTTGATTTTATTTGACTTTGACTTGACCGGAAATTGACGATTGTCACAACTTCATTGCTATTTTAAAATACAAATACAGATTTTTTGAGAAATTAAAAATTGTTTCAATAAATTTATGATCAATAAAACTTTATAATAGCAATCAACTTAATTTAAAATGTGAACATTCCAAAAACCAGTTTCTAGGTTTGATGTCACAAATAAAATATACCAACTTGTAACATCATATGGTAAGCTAGTCATTACACCTCTTTTAACACTACCAAATTATAAGAGTTTTTAATACAATATTAAAAGTGTTTGGTAATAATTTAGTGACATGATGAAAATATTAAGAATGAAGAAGTGTAATTTTACCTTATTGGAACATGGGACCATGCCATTATTATAATCCTTGGGTGAATAACATTGGCTCCATGAAAAATCCTAACAACCTTTTCATATCGAGGCTATAAAACTAAAGGTAAAAGATCAAGTAATGCACTAGAAATGTTAATGTTGTGAAGAAACTATATAAATCATATACCTTATAATTTCTGCAAGCTCAACCCTTGCAAAGAGTAACGTGATTTTGTCCTACCAAGTGTTATAAGTTTCACACTATGGAACAACGCCATCTTGTAGCTTCCACAACCCTGAAAGGCTTATGCCTTAGAAGATTTTGTACACCAACTTAAGAACTAATGAAGTATAAATAACGATTTTTTTGATTAATTATATACCTAAGATTAATGATTTACTTAAAACATACATTACTAAAATAGCCAAGAACCCTAGAAATACCTTCAATGGGATCATCAATCCCTGGAATGAAATCCATCCTAGAGCCAATACAGTTGAAAGGTGCAAAAAATGATGAATTCAACATCATTTTCAGTACCCTCAATAGCAATGAGAAAATCAAAGTGATAAGATGGATTCACCCAGACATCTCACTTAGATTCAATAGCCTCACAATCTTGAGTTTGACCATTGTCGGAATTATTTACCACTAGATCAGAAATCAGACATAATTATACCCATATCTGCAAAAAAAAAAAAAAGTTAAGTTATTTTCAGATTCTCAAAGTGACCAACATTTTATAATCATCAACATAAAATCACAAAGTTGATTCTCAAAATCTATGAAGACCTTTTCCTTACTTAATGGTGTTATCAGTGTCATTCACTAGATTAAAAAAATTCATACACACATGTTTATTGAAGAAATGATAAAATTCCAGTAAACCTTGACTAGAATAGTCCAAGTGTTGAAAATGCTGAAATAGAGTTTCAGAACCGTCTAGTGGCAAGTAGTAAGGAAAATAAAGAGTTATGAATCAATCAAATTAATAGAAAAATGTTTTTTAGAATTAAGATCAATGATTCAAATGTGTCTCATATTCATGAAGATTCAATTACAAGTGTTTAAATGTAAAACACACTAAAAACTCTCAAATGGCTCTCTGAAGACTAGTCTAAGTAGTAATTGTGCAGAATGAGTAGGAATGATAAAAAAAATAGCAACTTTATGATGGATCCCAAAGGGCCTATTTATAGGCTTTGGAAAAGCCCATGACATGGCTTGATCAATCAGGTCTTCACACATCACCATGACTTAGTCTTCAATTGACACCTTTGCCTACTTAACGGAGAATGGATGGAATATTCCAATTCCATTAGTATTCCGTTAGGGTTCCATCCAAGTTATGAGTCTTCATAATTCTTGAACCTTCTTGATCAATATTGAAAAAGTAATGAGCAACATGAGCATCATGTTGCTCAATTGTCTTCTTAGATGTCATCAACTTCCAGAAGTGTCGTCGATCAAGTTAAGTTGTTTCTTGAACTTTGAAATGTGTCTTGGACTTGAAGATGTACAACTCCTTGTTCAAGATGGACCATGGATGAAATTCATGTGCCTTCGAGCATTTGGACGTGCCTTCATTATACATGATGTGCCATGTGCAGTCTTGTTTAGCCATCAATGTGATCATGTTGATCCATTGACTTGAGTTGAGTCACCAAGTATTCATGTTAAGCCATCAACTCTTTTTGAGCCAAAGAGTTTTGGCTGAGCCAACAATGTTTCTGATGATCCATCAATATTCTAGATGATCCATCAACATCTTAATGCTCCACATATGATCTAGATGTGCCATCTAAGATCATGATGATCCAACTAGCTTTCAGCAAGTGCTCCATGTCAACAACAAGTGCTCCAAGTAAGCTTCAAGTGCTCTAACATCTGATTCTTCAAACACTTGTTGAATATTCAATATCTTTCCAACCTGAAACATTTTGATAATGCTTATTAGAAAATGTAAATCAATACTTTACTTATTTCAAGTGACAATCGCATAAAAATATTTCCAATAGTTTCCCTTTATGTGACGGTTACTGAAATAAGGAGTTGTAAAGAGTGTGTAAAAAGGAAAAATATTGATTTAACATTTTCCCCCTCTACTTCAATGAAATTTTCTATTGAAGCAGATACACAAAAAAAAACTTTAAAATTATTCGAGAGAATGTGTTCCTCGAACTTGAAAATTTTGGTTAAAGAAAATTTTAACTGTCAACATGACAACTGAGAAAAAATGGAATTGAAAAAAAAAATGGAATTGATAAAAATATGTTCGAATTTGCACGGTCTATAAAAAAATTTGTTTTGTCAAGATAGGAAAGTAAAGTGACAGATAATAATAACTTGGAAACTCGTGTTGTGTTTTATTTAGACAAGAAGTTTGAAGAAAAAATCAAGTGGAATAATAATGAAAGACTTGATTGTCTTTCTACAAACTGAAAAATAGATAAAAACTTTGACATTTTGCGAAATCATACCGAAAGTGTTATGATAAAGCAAAATAATTAAGTCTTTACCTTAAAAGACTTGTAACAAACATAAAAAAAAATAGAAAAAAAAAGAAAAAGAAATAACATTTTTTTTTATCATAAATGATATATTCAAAATAGGTTTGTTGATACCTTATCCGAGAGATAGCTATACAATAATAATAATAATAATAATAATAATAATAATAAATAAATAAATAAAATAAAACAAAACTTTAAAATTTAAATGAAGATAAGCTTAAAATATATATATATATATATATATATATATATATATATATATATATATATATATATATATATAAATTCAAATGAATACATATATAAAACTAGTTTTAAAAAAAATCCAACAAACAAATAAAAGGAAATGAAGTATGAAAAAAAACTATGGACGTGATATCTGTGAAACAAAAGGAAATTGCATGAATGCGTGGTTTATTTGTGATAGTAAGACTGTCACAAAAAATCAGACAGATGTTCATGCAAGTGTCACAAAAAAAATTCCAAACGTCACAAAAAAAACTTTGTGAATTTTGTTTGTTCTTCACAGCAACTCATTGAATTTTTCTTCATAGCTTTGCTGTTATGCCTCCTGGTTGATGGGCGGTGTACTCCTTGTTGCTCAAATACGTTAATGGAAGAGTTCGACCCAAAGTGATGCTTACTGGTTCATTGGTGTACTGCCAAGTGATGATCGTCTGTGAAGTTGGGAGGGAATCGACGATATATGGTGGATGCGCCAAGGGTTAATCTTTGATGATCGGTGCCAAAAAAACTTCCACACCTTATATGGATGCGCCAAAGAGTCGGATGTTAACAGAGGATATTGACACACTAAGGGAGGTGAACAAAAAGATTTTATACTAACTCTCAGTCATATTCTTGGCATACCAGGTGAAGAGATGGCACATCAGGTGCTTAAATGGCACACCTGATTTTATCTATCATGTAAGTTGAAGCAAGCATGCATATGGACTATAGAACAACACACAAAAAAAACTTGAGAAGTAGGGTTAAAAAACGTGATGCTCATGAACAAAGAAAAGACTACTTACTTGCGTGAATTTGCCAAGTAGGAAGTCACATGTACTGTTTGGAGATCACATACACAAAATTACAAGAGATGAACAAGGTAAAATTCTGATCATGTACATTGATCAACGTTAACAACAAAAAAACTCGACAACTAGTGTGATAAAAGAAGAAAAAAATGTTCACTAGGGATTTGTGTGTGTACGGTGAATGCTCCAATTGTGGTTTGACGTGAGGGGTTTGAAGATAGACGCACCGAATGGCACAAGTAAGAAAAAAAATATGGATCATATTCACAACTTGGAGGTTGAACTTGCGCCAAAAAGAAAATCCACCAAACTATTAATTTAATTAATTCACAACTTTTTATTTTCCGCACTACTTGCCACTTGACGATTCTGAAACTATTTTTCGGTATTATCAACACTTGGATTATTCTAACCTAGGTTAACTGAATTCTTCTCATTCCTTCAGTTTTACAAGGAAACTTACAACAATTCCTAAGAATCAACCTTGAGGAAATGGTTTTCTTGGAATGTTTGAAGATGTTTCTAGGAAAGTTTATGAAGTTTTGAAGATGTACTAAGCTGAACTCGTTTCATTGAGAGAAAATGTAAGATGTTCTAAGATGGAAGTGAATATTGTGAGGAGTTTTTGGCCTAATAAATATAAAAGGGGGTGAGGGTGATGTGATGTTTGCATTGGTTCATGTATTTTATCACATTGGGAAAATCACCATTGAATCAGATTTGTGATTTCGGCCTAAGCACCACCGGAATCACCTTTAGACCACTGAAATCACATGTGCTTTCAGCCAAGGCATGAATTTGGTCTTGATTGATTTCGGCCTAGATGTGATTTTGGTCTAGGTATGTGATTTCGGTCCATTACAACCGAAATCTCAATGTTTTTGGGTCCCTAAACTGAAAACCCTAAAAGCAAGGCATAATTCATACTTTATGTCCTAACTATTTGACTTTTGTTGACTTGTTTGACTCTTGTTGACCTAGAATATCCGGTTGTCATATTATCCCCCCGTTAGAGGGAAATTCGAACCAAAATTAGTTCTAGTGTGGGTACTCATGAACTATGGAAAAGATGTGGGTACTTTTGTTTCATCTGGTATTCTCGTTCCCTGGTGAATTCAGGCCCTCACTTGGCGTTCCAACTGACCTTCACTATTGGTATACGACTTTGTTTAGTTCTATTGATCTCCCTGTCCATGATTTCCACAGGTTCCTCTACGATGTGTAGACTCTCGTTCACCTCGATTTTTTCGAGTGAAATTACAATAGTCTCGTCAGATAGACACTTCTTCAGATTAGACATATGGAAGGTGGGATGTACGTTACTGAGTTCCTGCTGTAGTTGAAGTTTGTAAGCCACCGGGCTGATTCTAGTAACAATATCGAATGGCCCGATGTACCTTGTATTTAGTTTTCCACATTTTCCAAAACATATCATTCCCTTCCAGGGTGAGACCTTTCATAGAACGCGGTCACCAACCTGGAATTCGAAGGGTTTACATCGCTTATCTGCATAGCTTTTTTGGCAATCCCGAGATGCCTTTAATCGTTCATGGATCTGAACAATCTTCTTTGTATTTTCTCGTATGATTTCGGGGTCGGTGAGAGTGCTTTTAGGAACTTTCCAGCTTGCTAGCTGTGTGTCTCCAATTCAGCCCATCACAGATGTGATCTGCACTTGCATCTGTAGAGGGCTTCGAATGGAGCAACCATGATGCTAGTGTGATAATTGTTATTTTATGAGAATTCGATGAGTGGTAAATAGGTTTCCCAAGCTTTACCAAATTCTATTACACAAACTCTCAACATGTCTTCCAGCATCTGAATGGTTCTCTCGCTTTGCCCATCAGTCTGGGGATGGTACGATGTACTCATGTCGAGCCTGGTTCCCAAGGACTTTTGTAGTGATTGGCGAAACCATGAGCTAAATCTACTATCTCGGTCGGAGATAATGGATATTGGCACACCATGTAATCGTAGGATCTCTTTAATGTATGTCCTGGTTAGCTTCTCCATCTTGCTGGCCTCTTTTATAAGTAGGAAGTGCACGGATTTGGTTAACCTGTCAACGATTACCCAAATGGTGTCAAGACCACCCGTTGTCTTTGGCAACTTGGTTATGAAATCCATGGTTATCCGCTCCCACTTCTACTCGAGTATATTTGGTTGTTGTAGTAAACCCCAGGGCTTCTTGTATTCTACCTTAACCTTGGCGCAATTCAGGCACTTGCCAACATAGGTAGCGATTTCTGCCTTCATTTTTGGCCACCAATAAAGTTTTTTGAGGTCCAGGTATATCTTGTCTTGTAACGCCCGCAAATCCGGGCTAGTCAATTTAGAGGCAATAAGTGTAGAAAATGATTTTTCGACAAAAGATTATTTAGAATAAATAATCTTAACAGAGTTGTAGAATATGTCTCAATGGTTCTGTACATATAATGAACGTCGAAATCTGAGTTATAACGAAGAAGTTATGACTTGTCGAAGTTTTACGGCAAAACTGACACAACACTGGGAATCATAAAAAGTGAATTTATGATAAAATACTTTCTAGCCTTAGTGATCTAAATGAAAGTTGTAGTATATGTTAAACCGAGAGCGTGCATAAAAAGAACGTCCAAATCTGACTTCCTATGAGGAACTTACAATTTTTCTAATATTTAGCATAACAGTGCACAACCCGGAAATTCGAATTTTAGATCGGTCGATTTTTTGCTAAAATAATCTAAATGAGAAATGGATATATTGTTAATAGGAGTTAAACAATAAATGACAGTTGAAAATGGAGCTCGTATGCGAAAGATATGGACGAAGCTTAGTCCCTACTCTTCGAGCGCGGCGAATTCGATACAGTTTTGTAAATCCGAGATAGAATGAGAATTAGCTGACGGGATCTAAATGAAAGTTGTAGTACTCATAAATACCAACATCTGGATATAAATAACGTTGAGAATAGAGCTCATATGTTAAAGATATTGACGAAAGTTAGTCCCTACTCTTCAAGCGCAACGAATTCGAATACGATTTTGTAAATCTGAGATAGAATGAGAATTAGCCGACGGGGTCTAAATGAAAAAGTTGTAGCACTCATAAATACCAATGCGTGAATATAAAGAATGTAGAAAACGGAGCTCGTACGTTGAAGATACGGACGAAACTTAGGGCCTACTCTACAATAAAACCCCTATAAATAAGAGATGAACTCTTCATATTTTCTTCACACCATAAGCCTTTCTTTCTCTCTATAACTTCTCTCTAGACTCCCTAAACTCCCCTAAAGCCTAGGAAACTTCCCTAGTGCTAGAAGAAAGCCCCAGAGCGCATGAAGGCTCCAAGAAAAAGAGCTTTTCGACTCAGAAGCACCGCTCCAGCGGAGCCTGATTTTTAATAAAACCCATTGTAAGTGAAATAAGCCTAACATACTTTAAATATAGCTTATATTAAAATATAATATCATTATTATGAACATATAAGTAAGATTTATCAGTGATTCAAATTCGTTATACTGATTAATCTACTTACAGGGATGATGTCTTGGCTGTTATTTAGTGAGGTGTTCAAAGTGGGATTTACAAACAATATACTTCGTATACCAAATGAACCCTACCTTTGATATGATCCTACCTGGTTGTTCCTTACTTGATAGATCATGAAAGTAGACTTTGAGTTAATGATGAATCCAGAGTAATAATTAGTCTCAATAAAGATTAGACTAAAATTTAGCGATAAAAATGTTAGGTTTCGCCGAAAGAAAAATAGAATCATTAGAAGCGAAGCGCTGCTCGGGGTTAGAATCGTCACTTTAACAAGTGAGTGCATAGTTACTTTCATCTTACACATATATATGAAAAATTTTATATAAATTACGTGCTATGTGTGCATATAACTTGTATACTTGCTATCTATGCTAGATGAACGATTTTAAACATGTTTTAAATAATTTAAACTGTATATGTATTTTACATTTACGAATATGTTGGGTAAAACATGGGTAGATAAATGATGAGAGATGAAAGATGATATGAGTAAACATTGGCAGCAATAGACTTAGTGCCTAATAAATAACTTCGGTAGTTATGGACTTAATGCCTATTGTATAAACGCTGGTAGCTATGGACTTAGTACCTATTACATAAACGTTGGTAGCTATGGACTTAGTACCTATTGGATAAACACTGGTAGCTATGGACTTAGTACCTGTTGGATAAACGCTAGTAGCTATGGAGTTAGTACATGTTAGATAAACGTTGGTAGCTATGGACTTAGTACCTGTTAGATAAACGTTGGTAGCTATGGACTTAGTACCTGTTAGATAAACGTTGGTAGCTATGCAATTAGTACCTATTAGATAAACACTGGTAGCTATGGATTTAGTACCCGATGAATGAACTTTATCAGCTATGGAATTAGTGATTTACGAATGAGCATTGGTAGCTATGGACTTAGTGCCTGTCGTATAAACCCTGGAAGCAATGGACTTCGGATTGAAGGAACGTATGATAAATGAATCTTAGGGTTGACACTTAAGAATAAAGAAGATATAAGGGATGGATAATTGGGTTAATTGTTTGAAGATTAAAAATAATAATTATATTATTGTGGGTTGAAAACCCTATGTACTCACCAGGTTTCCCAACCTGGCCCACTCAGTTTATTTATATCACAGGTGTTGATATGAAGTCACATTACACTGAGAGATTAAGGAGATATAAATCACTAGTGATAATGAATGTAAGTTCTGTTTATGCTTATGTTTATGTATTGACGATGACATCCCAAATGTTTTAAAATGAATAAAAATACTTTTCTTCGGGAATGCTTTGATAATGTATTTATCATGTTTTACTGGGAACAAATTCTGCAACATTTTTATTAAAAGAGGTACTCTGATTTTTATAAAGCATAAACAAAAGTGGTCTTTTTTAGCTGTAAAAATGGGGATGTCACATGTCTAAACCAGGACGAACGGAGTATCTGCTCTTGTGAGCTTCGTTCATGACCACGTCTCTGTACCCGCCGAATCTCGGTGTCCATATTCGATCCAGGAGGTAACGAGCTCCGTCATCCTTGACTTCAAGGTTTTTATCCGTTCCCCACAAGGCTTCTCCTCGATGTTCTCCAATTTCAAAGCTTCAAGCTGCACCTCCTTGACCTGCATGGACATGTATGAATGGATGGTCATGGTCAATGATTTTACTCGAAGGCCCAAGTATTCCTTTCAACTGAGGGCATCTGCTACTACATTGTCCTTGCATGGATGATAGTGAATCTTGCATTCATATTCATTTAGTAGCTCTACCCATCGTCATTTGCCTCATGTTGAGTTCCTTTTGGTCGAAGATGTGCTGGAGAATCTTATGTTTTGTGAAGACTGTGCACTTCGTGTCATAAAGGTAGTGTCTCTAGATCTTCAGAGCAAATACTACTGCTCCCAGTTTGCGGTCATGTGTAGTGTAGTTGACCTCGTGATTCTTAAGTTGTCTCGAGGCGTAGGCAATGACCTTTCCTCGTTGCATGAGTACATAGCCTAGCCCTTGCTTGGATGCATCATAGTAAACCACAAAATATTTCGTGAATTCTGGAAGGGACAAGATCGGAGCGTTGCATAGGGTTTGCTTTAGTGTTTGGAACGTAATTTCTTGTTTCTCCTCCGAGTTGAAGGTTAGACGCTTCTGAGTCAAAGTGGTGAGTGGCTTTGCGATCTTGGAAAATTTATGTATGAACCTTCTGTAGTAGCCAGCGAGGCCCAAAAATTGACAAATTCTAGTTGGTGTTCTTGGTGTCGCCCAGTTTTCGATTACCTTGATTTTGGAGGGATCCACGTATATCCCTTCCTTGTTGACCATGTAACCTAGGAAATCCACATTTCGAATATAGAATTCGCATTTTGAGAACTTCGCATACAATTTCTCTGTCCTTAATGCTTCCAAGAATTGCCGTAGGTGCTGACTGTGTTCTTCATTACATCGTGAGTCGACTAATATGTCATCGATGAATACTATCATGAATTTTTCTAAGTAAGGTCGACATACATGGTTCATTAGGTCCATGAATACTGTGGGTGCATTTATTAATACAAAGGGAATTACTACGAACTCGTAGTGGCCATAGCAAGTTCTAAATGCGGTCTTGGGAACATCTTCCACTTGGACTCGCAAATGATGGTACCTGGATCTTAGATCGATCTTTGAGAAATAAATTGATCCTTGTAGTTGGTCGAAGAGGTTTATTTAGTTCCCGGTAGTCTATGCACATGCAGAATGATCCATCCTTCTTCTTTACAAACAATACTGGTGATCCCCAAGGTGAGAAGCATGGTCTGATGAATCCTTTGCTTAGTAGTTCGTTCAGTTGATTGGACAATTCTTGCATATCTGCCGTTTCTAAACGGTATGGGGATTTGGCTATGGGATTAGTTCTGGGAATCAAGTCGATTCTGAACTCGACTTGGCGTTCGGGTGGTACTCTTGGGAGGTCTTCAGGAAATATGTTACGGAAGTTACAAACTTCAGGAATATCGTTGATGTGTTTCACTTCTTTTTTCTCATCCACCACATGGGCTAAGAAGGCGTGGTATTCCTTACATAGGTACTTTTGCGCCTTAACGCAAGAGATGATTCAAAGGTTCGTGCCAGGTTTGTCTCCATAAATGATGAGGGTTTCATTACTTGGTAGATTAAGGCAAACAACCTTTTCGTAACACTGGATATCGGCATGGTGAGGACTTAACCAATTGATGCCAATGATAATGTCAAAACTTTTTATTATGACCGACATTAGGTCCATTTGGAAAGAATAGTTGTTTAGAGTGAGGGTACATCCTATGTATATATCATTAGTTCTCTCTGCCTTTCCATTTGCCATTTCTATGGTGAATGTGTCATTTAGTGATTCCAGATTTTGTTTAAATAAGTGTTTAAACTTGTGGCTCACAAAACTTTTCTCCGTACCACTATCGAAAAGTATGCATGCATATGAATTATTGAGGAGAAACATATTGATAACCACGGTAGGATTATTCATGGCCTCCTTGTGCTCCATTGTTAAAACCCTTCCCATGCCTTTGTCATTCCTTGCCTTTGGACACTCCCTCTTGAAATGCCTCGTTTCACCACATCCGTAGCAAGTCTGGCTCACCGCTAGCATTAGTGGCTTGGGTGGTTTGTTGTGTCGGTGTCTTACAGAAATGGGCAACATGCCCCTTCTTGTTGCAATTATTGTAATGTGTCTCTCGGTAGGCTCCATGGTGATGAAAGTTGCACTTGTTGCATTTTGGGAGAGTTCCAACATATTGTTTGGCGGGTGCTAGAGCGGAAGGAACAGTAGTAGCGTGGACTGCCATAGTTAGTTGTTTCTTTGCGGGCTCTTGCATTGGATGGTCCTTTTTCTTGTTCCAGAACTTCCTCTTATTGTCACTCCCTTTGGTTTGTTCGGGGATGTCCGTCATAAAGCCCAGGCGGACTCCATGATCCACAAGTGTTTTGGCCAAGCATTTGGCACCGTCAAAGGTGGATGGGTTTGCAGCTATCACATTTCCTTGAATTTGAGAGGATAGTCCCAAATTTATCGTTCCATCTTTTTACTTTCCGGGGTGACCATCCTAGGGCATAGTACTGCTAGATCGCTAAAGCTGGCAGTATAGGCTGCAATGTCAGAGGCTTTCATGGTGAGGTTCGAAAGCTCCTATTCCAGATTTTGTACATCGCCCCTCAGTTAATATTCCTCTAGCATCATGATCTTCAAGTCCTCCCAGCTCATCGAGTTAGCTACCAGCAGGGTTAGTGATTTGACATGGCCATTCCACCATGAAAGGGACCTGTCAGCGATAGTGCAGACCGCAAATTTGAGTTTGTTTCCCTCTGGGCATGCGCAAATGTCGAAGACTGATTCTGTCTTTTTAAACCATAGTGTCAAAGAAATGACACCTCCGCTTCCATTGAAGGATTTGGGTTTGCCATTTGTGAAGCCTTTATAGGAGCATTCCATTAGGTATCTCTGTCTATCTCCCTGGTTAGTATTATTGCTACTGCCTCCCATTCCACTGGTACCATTTGTGCTAATTTGTGCCATGGCGGCTGCCACAACGGCTATTATAGCAGCTTGGAAAATGGCAGTGTCCATCTGTGGTGGTGGCGGTGGTGGAGTTGTTGGTGTATTGTTTTTGTGCTTGTTTGACTTCTGTGGTGGCGTACTTCTACCATAAGGTTTAAACGAGGAATGATGGTAAGTCTTTGTTAATGGTCATGAATCGAGCATTATTGAAACAGAGTGTCTTAACTATATGTTTGGTTATGTCGACTGCGTAAGAATAGCAGTATAAAGACACATAAAGAGTCTAGTTTATGGCCCTATAGTATCATAAAATACACCTATAGTATTTTAAACTTTATGTTCAGTCCTAGAGTTTCCTTGTATTGGGTGTTGGTATGTTTTAGAATCGTTGTTCACCACGACCATTCCCGAACACATGTTTGTCATATCTCGCGTAAACATAGTTGATCAGGCTATATTTATCCCATATATGATTACATAACTATCTCGGCTTAATCGTAGTGCTCAACTTATCATTTTACTTTTGTGTTGTTCCTACTATGACACTATTCTAGTATGTATGTGTGTACGTATAATTTTATAAAAATATTATTATATTTATAAAAGTATATTTCTTATTCAGAGTGTTTTAGCCGCTTTTGTATTTATACTCGTATATCTTACGTGGTTTGATATACTTTGTTCATTATAAACAATGCTCTGATACCAATCTGTCACACCCCCGAACCGAGAAAACGGCGGAAACTTCCGGGGATGGATGATGTCATGTACAGTATTATAACAATTGAATAATAGAGATAGAATCATTACAACTATCATATTGATAAATTATAAGTTTTTACATTGTATTCGAATCATTTTTTGTTTGATTTCCGAATACATATGACCAAAAATATGTGACTTGATGCTGCTACGCCCCATCTTCAAAATCAAATCCTTATGAGTACCTATTTACTGATTTCCTGAGAATACAAGTAGTTTTGAAAAAGTGTCAACAATTAAGTTGTTGAGTTTATAAGCGTTTGTAATAGAAAATTTTTCCATTTTTTCTTGTAAGATGAAAGAGTGTGATTCCAAAAAATCCAAAATTTTCTTGTAAATGAACTATAGTCTTAGATACCCTAAGACTGACTTGTGTAAGTATTCCTATACTCAAAGTAGTAGTTTGTAGTTTTAATCCATATAAAACCATTTGAATGTATGTTTCCCGAAATACCCGTTGTATTGTACTTGAAAATAGTGTAATGTAGTTTTATCTGTATAAATCAATTTATATGTTTGTTTCTAGAAATGCTAGTTGAACTATACTAGAAAATAATATAGTGTAGTTTTCTAATTATATAATACCAATTGAACATAGTGTATGTTAGCTCCGTAAAACAAATATATTGTTAATACCCCATGTGAGTTATTATAACCATGCTAGCAACTAGATGTCCTGCTACGACGTTCTTCAGGCGTCGAAATGTTACGGCATTTGTCACCCAAGACCTGCCGGTCTAACTGTAGCTAACAGTTTAGGTACGGGATTGTCATTCCCGTGTGTGTACTCTAGTAGGTATGGTGAATGATGTCTCACAAAATTGTATTAACCGGTTTACGTATAGTGTAATGAAAGCTCTTTTTCTTGTAAATGAATGTATTATTATTCCATGATGTTTACATAACGTAAAAATAATTATACTTTTAAATACTTATTTCTTTGTCCCTAAAGGGTAACATAGTGTGAATGATCCATAAACTATACCTATTATAGTTTATAAAAATTGTTTCACTAAAATGATAAACCCTTTGTATGTACCAAGATATATATATATATATATATATATATATATATATATATATATATATATATATATTGTAAGAATAAACTAACGTATTTGTGATCGTTTTTCCTGGCTTTGTGTTTTTAGCAAAACATTGTATGAAAAGCTCACGAGTTTTGACGCAAAACTATTTATGAATTTAGTACCTTTTTATAAACGGTAGGAAAATGTATTTAACCCTTTCGTATTTTTAACACAAGTTTTCTTGTGTTTTACTTGTATCCCCCCCCCCCCCCCCCCTCAAACATTGAAAATCTAAAAAAAAAGGTGGGGGTATGAACTCACCTCGAGTGTGTTCTTGGCTGGATAACGAAGTAATGGTGATGATCTTCAAGTTAGAACACTTGAATGTGATTGTAGCCTAATAGTTTTTAACACATAATAGTGTGTGTAAATTTGATGAACTAACATGAAAATGTTATCTAAACACTCATTTTAACAAGGAAACTTAAAACAACACCTAAGAATCAACCTTGAGGAAATGGTTTTCTAGGAATGTTTGAGGATGTTTCTGGGAAAGTGTATGAAGTTTTGAAGATGTACTTGTTGGATTAGTGTCTAAGTCCATAACTATTTTGGTATGTACTTGACCCGATGGTGCATGGTCCTTTTGGGTTGCCTTCACCAAAGCAACTTGATAGGATGAATTATGGAGAGAAAGGATTAAATATGATTTATTAGTATATTATGGGAATAATATATTAAAGGAGAAATCATATTGTTTAATTAATATTAGTCAATAATTAATTGGTAATTAGTTTTGTGACTAAAAGAGATTAATTAAACTTAAGGGACTGGAATTGTAATTATAGGATAATTGCAATTTGGGCCATGGATTGCCTTGTATTAAGGGATGGACGAATTCTAATGGGAAACCCATAAGGAAATCGTCCATGGGCTTGATAAAAGGAGTCTATGGGTTGCTTAGGGCTCAAGCATCCAAATTAGGGTTTCCTTGTTAGATAACCCTAATAGCCCGACTATATAAAGACCCCTTAGGGCTCAAAAACGTGGCTAAGCTTCTTGTTAGGGTTTCTACATGTTTTTGGCAGCCTCCAACCTCTCTCCTCTTCATCCTCTTGCTTATGGTGTTTGTGAACCATTAGAGGAGTGACACTTGTGACTCTAAGCCTTCCAAAGTCAATTCAAGGAGGAATTGGGATTGTTATTGCTACATAACAATCAAGGTATGATCTTAAACCTAATTACATATTAATATGATTACTTCTATGCTAGAATTAGGGTTTATAGTCTTGGATTCAAAGCATGTACAATAGAGAAACCTAGATCCAAGCATTAGGGTTTGTATGAGCACATAGGATGTCTTATGACTAAAACCCATCAGTGGTATCAGAGCCTAGCTTGGTTTCAATTGTCTTGATGCATTGTATAACTGAAAAATTCGATTTTTTGGATTGTGGAGGCTGGACTCGCCGAGTCCATGGCTGAACTCGCTGGGTCCATGCAGACTCAACGAGTCCATGCCTGACTCGACGAGTCAACTCGTCAGATAATGCTTATCTCGGGATTTCTTGCTATTTTTGCATATGGATAGTTACCTTATCATGTTAGATCAATATAAATCCGATTTTATGATATATATGACTATATTCTTGATCTAATTAAAGATAATTATCAATTTATAAGATAATTATTTCCTTATAAGATAATTAATTAATTATTTTGAGTAAATTGATAAATTGTTTTGCAAGAAATCATTAAATAAATCAAATATGGATAATTATGTGATTAAATGTTAATTTAAAATTATTTGTTATTTGATCCTTATTGTTATGAAAGGTTTAATATTTTCCCCTTTAGGTTTTATAGTTTAAATTTGAACCCAAAAGTTTTGGAGTTTTGAAATTTAAATAGTTAAAACCCTAATGTTTTGAAAAAGGTTTCAAAACTTGCCCTCACGTTTTGGAATTTAAAAGTTGATTAAAAGTTTAATTAGGAATGTTAAATTCTAAAACCCTAGTAATGTTTTCAAAAGTTCAAATCACACCCTTATGGTTTTATTAATTAATTAAGGAGTATAATTAAAAGAGGTTTAATAAATCCATAAAAGTTTAGGTTAACCATTTAATTGAATTAAAAGTATAATTCTTAAAGTTAACCATATAGTATTTAAAAGTATAAAATACACCCTATACTATATATATAACATTAAAAGTCTAACATTATATATATATGTATGAGTAAAAGGCAGTCTTACTGTTAGTAGGCCTCATTCACGAAGCTGGTCTATAAGGGGTGTTTAACGAAATTGCCTATAAAATGGCGATTGAATGGGTATCCACTCTTACCCACCGCACTCTTGACTAGTGGAGGGTCGTTAGCCGAACGGGTAGGATAGGACGAAACCTTCCATTATAAGTATAATGAAAAACAAAGTAACTAAATGTTTTTCAAATTCCCAATCTTAGTTAATTAGGCAAAAGTGAATTGATGCAATTCCATGAAATTACTCTTTGTGCCCTTGCGAAGACATTAGTGGAGCGTGTGTGGTTTACCGGCACACTAAATGGTTCTAAGCAAAGGTTGCAAAGGGTGACTCAATGTTTGTCATAGTTCGGTGGAGCGTGTGTGGTTTACCGGCACATCGAATAGGTGATTGTAACATGTGAGGGCACCATGTAGTTTGCATGGTTATTCACACCCGCTTTGTGATCCTCGGCATCCCAGTCACAAACAAGAGGGGCATATCGAGATTTAAACATGTCATTGAAAGTTCAATGAATCTCAAAGGATCTAGGAGTTTTCATAGATTTAAAACTTAAAATTATTTTTTCGTTTTTCATGGTGGAAATTAGTGAATCGTCATTCACTTACCTTCAAATGTTCTTCAATTTGGGTTACGACATCCCTCTCCCGAGTTGTAGAATATTGTGTTGGGTCCTAGCCTTAGTATTTCATTTGGGTGATTTACCAAGGACTCAATCAATCAACTAACTTGAATTTGTTTTTCTCCCGATGTCAAAATTCGACAACTATGGTCTTCTCAAATCCCGTGGAACAAGTATTCCACATGAAGATGATATTCCACGATTCGATCGAGGAACAAGAAATCATGCTTCACTTCCTCCTCCTCCTCCAATTATTCTCCCTAACCCACAAGATTGTAAAATTGAAAGGTTAAATATCACTCAAGCCCTTTTGGCAAGTAAACGTAAAAGGGGAAAGTCTGTGTGTGCACACGTCCTAGGGATGAAGTCACACATTGATAGGTTAAGAATGTTGGGATCCATTGTCTGTGAGGAAATGGCTGTTGATTGGGTTCTTCAATCACTTCCCAACTCATATAGTAAGTTCGTAAGAGAGTACTATATGATGAGCTACGACGTGACCCTTATAGATCTCACCTATATGCTTGTTGCTGCTGAATCAGCAATGGTTTGGCGCAATAGAAAAGCAAAGTTGATTGGTGAATCTTCCTTCAAGACCTCTATGGATATAGACAATGGAAATGAAAGACATGCAATGATCGAAAAGTTTGATCATAAGAGAAAGGCGATGTCTGAGGTAGTTCCATGTGTTGTTCCAAAAGAGTCAGTTTGCTTTTATTGCCAAGAGAAGGGGCATTGAAGATGAAGTTGCCCTATTTACCTATGAGATCTAAGAGATGGGAGAGTCGAAACGTATGGCTCTAAATTAGGTAAAATCCATTGACTAACTCTTTTAAGCTTCATCCTAGATTCTGAATACATAATGTGATAAGATTACAATTGATGTTTAGAAGGATCAAAGAAAAGAAAAGAAGCTTAAGGGAAGAAGTAAGCAGAATCTAACCGTGAAGGAATGGATTTCGATCGCGTTTCTCGAAGATTAGATTCTTGAGCTACTACTTAGAGTTAGAATTAGATTGCTAATAAAGACGTATTAGCATAAGTTTTTCAATGAGTTGCATTGTAAGGACAAATTTTTCCGCAATAAAATAAATTTTTGATTTTAAATTTTATTTATTTATCCTTACAATGGCGTGTATGAAAAATTGATGTTAAAATTATTAGCAATAATGGATTTGTTTCTTATTGTGTTAAGGAAAGTCAAGAATTTACCAAATAGGGAGAGTTTCTCATCGCCCAAGTTTCAATTGGACAGAAACTTGGAATCACGCAACTTGGTTGCATGATGACTGAGAAATTTCATATTTGGAAATTAGACAAATTCGTTGACAAAGTGTCAAGTGAAGTACTAGGAGATCGAGTACACAAAGTTGTGTGTTGATCAAGTTCACCATAAGAGTAACAAAGATATTCGTCATGATTTACTAAAGGCTTAGTAAATATCATTACACTTACAAGATTAAGTGTAATTTTGAATTGATTAAAGGGTTTAGATCAATAGCAAAACGAATAAGAAGAATCAAGTAGGCATAAAGATAAGAGTTTCTCCATTCTAAGAAGAAGGGAGAGTAGCTTTTATGCTTTATGATAGGTCTTAATGATTAAGAACCATATCTCAATTGATCCTCTAAGTGAGTCTTGGTACAATTGTATGTCCAAGAAGAGGAATCAAAGATTGAAGAAATGGTCTAATCAAGAAGTCAATCATATTTCGTTCCAAGACAAGTCTTAAAGTCAAGATTGTGACATTGAGTGAATAGTATTAAGAAGGTTTATAACATTCATCAATTGTGGAAAGTTGTGATGTCTTGGATAAGACAAAGACCAACTAAGACCAAAATTATGAAGTGATTTGTTTTGAAAAAAGCTACACTAACTCTTGAATATTTGGTTGTCAACAAATGTTTATTGACAAGAGAATCTTATATGTGAAGGAGTCAATGGGAGTCTTAATAGTCTTGAAAAGTTTCAAGAACAAATCAAATAAACCTTATCGATTATCACTAGCACACGAGTTGAGGTTTACAACCTATCGTGAAGACATTATTTTGTTTCTGTGCCAATCCTATCGAGTTAATTATGCATGTGAGTCCTATGAGTTCTCATTTGAATGCATAAAAGGCAAGGACCTTGATCAATGGAAAGTACATTGATAGGAAAAGGTGAGCTGCTTAACTACTTGGAAAACGTGGTGGGCAGCTGTGCTACCATAAGGCAAGAAATCAAGATTAAGAAAGTTCGATCCATATGAGTTTGAATTTGTCGTAAACTTTGGTTTTTTAACAAATTCACATGGATAGGAACACATACACTGTTTAAATCTAAGTGTCATAAGATTTCCTCCTTCATGAAAATGATTGTGAGAAAATGCTTCCACTAAGAAAGATTTTAAAAGATAGTTATTGTAAAATTGCATTCTCGAATTCGATCATGGTTACGGCATCCCTTTCCATAATTTGAATTGTGAGGTTTGGCAATTAGTCTTAATTGTTAAGACACACATATGAACTATTTAAGGCAAAAGTGTATAAGTTCAAGAAACCATTGATAAAAGATTATCAAAGCACTAAGTATTAGAAACATGAACTTAAGAAATTCAATAAGTATTGTTTTTTTTTTCTGAAAGTTAAGATGTTTATTAATACATGTCGAAGCTAGTGGGAGCATAAGTGTTATGTTTTATAATAATCATCATGATAGTGGGAGCATAAATGTTATGATTGTATGATTATTAAGGCACGTATTGCATAGTTGGCAATATTAATTATAGAAAAACAAGAGTTATACCTTGCAAAGTCGTAAGGGTTGTATAGTTGTTTTGCTATAATTAAGGAAGAGAATATTATGCTTCATTTCAAATCTAAAGGATTAGGTTGTGGAATGTTAATAAATTTAGTCAAAGGTACATAGTGTGTTCTTAAAATTTCGATTATGATTACGACATTCCTCTTCACAATTCGAATTTTAAGAACATAGAAAATAAAACATTGTGCGTCGTGTCCCATACGCTTCGGATATAGGATGGATTGCAAATGCTTTAATGTTTGACCATTCTAAAATTTTCCAAATGTCTAGCGCATTTAGAGGGAAAAAGGGACTAGAATCGGTTTTGACTAAAATAATTAAACAACTATCAAAGGACAATCCAAAGTTCGATGAGGATTGGTCGCTTGTGAGTAGTTGGAAGTATAGTATTGGAAATTATGGAAATGTTTCCATATTGGATGGACAATATCGACATCATTACGAATAGATAAGATTCTATTAAGAAATTAGTTGTCATATGGAAAATATGGAAGCGTGTCCATATTGGGAAGTAAATATTGAAAATCTATGACTAGATTAGAAACCTTTATGCAAAAGGATGTTCAAAGGAATGTACTTTGAGTGAGAGACATCATATCTAAGGAATTGTCTTGTAACAATCTACATTAGAGGACTTTATAATATCATTGGCAATAGTCTTTGAGACTTTGGTGCAGTGACATTACAAAAGGATCGTTGCATAAAGTGTTAGAATCTAGTATATTCTATAAGTAACAAGAATTTGATATTCTTACACTTAAGAAAATGGATTTGGAGTTGTAAAATGAGAATGATTGGAAATGTGTTCAATTTGTCTATTTCACAAAAGTAAGAACCATAGGTAAACATTGTGTGCATGCTAGGAGCATGGGACAAGTGTTGGAATTCAAGTAAGAAGTTGATTACCCGAAACGACAAATAATGAGTAATCGATATGGTGATAAATAAAACGTGTTTTGTTTATACTCAAAGGTTTGAGGCCATATGGGATTAGTATTATTCTTGTGTTTCACCTTGCATGTTTTGACTTCCAGAATAATTGAGTTTATTAAGAATAATCGAATTATTCAAACGGGCCACAGTCGTTCATATGTGGGAAGTATATATGAATGAAGACTATCATGAATTGGTGTGTGGATTGTCTAGAAAAGTATTAGACATAAGCAAATGTTTGCTGCAACGTTCATGAGTGCTTATGAATATGATTTGAGCATTGGATTAAACCCACGCTCACTTGGATCACTATCTCAGGTGATTAGTGAGACGATAACATCTTATATTCTTGAAACCGAGATGTGTGAGTTGTATCTTGCGAATCGGTTGCACATTGATAATATGTAAACGCATCAGTAACTTGGTGTTATAAAACATATTGTTGTGTGTAATTCGGTGAGTGAGTGCAAGCAAGCATTGTATCAAAGTTTATCCGTTCCTTTTATTCAAAGAATAAAAGCGATATCTTTGGGCCCCTCGATGGTTTAGTGATGACATACGTAAATACTCGGCCGGGCTAGGGCTAATTTGATTTGTTCAATTAGTCTGTCGTCATAAATCAGAAATCGAGATATAGTACAAAGAGAATGATTTGAAATCATATCTCATACGATATCTAGAATGGAGGAATATATGATCCCTTATCTAAGGACACGCGTATCTGATAGGATCAGAGTTGACAGCGGCTTTGGAAAGCTACGATTGCAGATCGGGATCTGAAGTCATACGCATAATAGTTATTAGACTTATCCAAGTGGGAGACTGTTGGATTAGTGTCTAAGTCCATAACTATTTTGGTATGTACTTGACCCGATGTTGCATGGTCCTTTTGGGTTGCCTTCACCAAAGCAACTTGATAGGATGAATTATGGAGAGAAAGGATTAAATATGATTTATTAATATATTATGGGAATAATATATTAAAGGAGAAATCATATTGTTTAATTAATATTAGTCAATAATTAATTGGTAATTAGTTTTGTGACTAAAAGAGATTAATTAAACCTAAGGGACTGGAATTGTAATTATAGGATAATTGCAATTTGGGCCATGGATTGCCTTGTATTAAGGGATGGACGAATTCTAATGGGAAACCCATAAGGAAATCGTCCATGGGCTTGATAAAAGGAGTCTATGGGTTGCTTAGGGCTTAAGCATCCAAATTAGGGTTTCCTTGTTAGAAAACCCTAATAGCCCAACTATATAAAGACCCCTTAAGGCTAAAAAACGTGGCTAAGCTTCTTGTTAGGGTTTCTACACGTTTTTGGCAGCCTCCAACCTCTCTCCTCTCCATCCTCTTGCTTATGGTGTTTGTGACCATTAGAGGAGTGACACTTGTGACTCTAAGCCTTCCAAAGTCAATTCAAGGAGGAATTGGGATTGTTATTGCTACATAACAGTCAAGGTATGATCTTAAACCTAATTACATATTAATATGATTACTTGTATGCTAGAATTAGGGTTTATAGTCTTGGATTCAAAGCATGTACAATAGAGAAACCTAGATCCAAGCATTAGGGTTTGTATGAGCACATAGGATGTCTTATTACTAAAACCCATCAGTACTAAGTTGAACTTGTTTCTTTGAGACAAAAAGTAAGAAGTTCAAAGATGGAAGGTGAAGATTGTGAGGAGTTTTCAGCCTAATAAATATAAAGGGGGTGAGGGTGATGTGATGTTTGCATTGGTTTGTGTATTTTGTGACATTGGGAAAAGCACCACCGAATCAGATTTGTGACTTTGGCCTAAGCACCACCGAAAACACCTTTAGACCACGGAAATCACATGTGATCTCGGTCAAGGCATGAATTTGGACTTGATTCATTTCAGCCTAGATGTGATTTAGGTCTAGGCATGTGATTTTGGTCCATTACAACCCAAATCTCAAGGTTTTTTGGTCCCAAAAACAAAAATCCTAAAAGCAAGGCATAATTCATACTTTATGTCCTAACAATTTGAATTTTGTTGACTCGTTTGACTCTTGTTGACCCAGAATAGCCGATTTTCACAGAATCACCATTGATAATCTATTTGTCACACCCCGAACCGGTGAAACAATGGAAACGTCTAGGGGTTGGGTGGCAAAACACAACACAATACAGTATATATAATTGAAACAAAACATCATCATCATCACACATACAATATTATACTGTCATTGTTCACATCAAGTATTGTATTTCAAATTAGATGCCAAAATATCCAAAGTATCGTCATAACAAAACACAACACGATTCTTGGTATTCTTGCTTACCAACCTGCTCAACGATTTCCTGAGAATACAAGTTAATTTGAAAACGTCAATACATATAATGTTGGTGAGTTCATGAGCATGTTTGAGTAAAATGTTTTGTATTACTTTGTAAACACCAGAAAATCCGATATTTTTTGAAAAACAGAATGAAATGTTTGTGTCCGATCTCGTATTAATGCATTTGTGTTAATGTTTGAAAATGTATAAATGAATGATCCCAGACAATCCGATATTGTCTACTTATAAAATGTTGTGGTCTTAACACCCTAAAACTGAGTACAACTGCATGTATGTTACCGTGTTACCAAACAGTAAATGTATTCCGTAAATTTTATAATGGAGCTATTTCCTCTATGTGAATCGTTATAACCATACTTGATAATGACTGATAGCCTGTCATGAAGTTTTTTCAGACGCCGACTTGTTTAAGGTAAGGTTTGTCACCCTAGACTGGCCTAGTTTAACTCTAGAGAACAACTCAAGTGTGAGGTGTTACCCACGTATAGATCTTTACACAAACTCCTGCTCTTCATTTAGGAGACTCTGGTTGTAACTACAGGTTACGGTTGGCGAATATTGGTTGTAACTACAGGTAAACTCGATAGGTGTCAATCGAAATGTCTCACAAGATCCTTAACTGAATTTTGGCGAATATTGGATTGCACAGTGTATATTTTTTCCATGTATGTTTTAAGTTTACGAAGTCCAATGAGTATGTATGTGAATGTATGAGGCCCAACAAGCAAGTAAAAGGGCAATTAAAGCCCACTGAACATGTGATATATTCCAGACCCAATAAGCATGCAAAAGGACAACTAAGGCCCACTAAGCATGTAATGTATATTCCTGGCTCAGTAACAGCGAGTTTAACGTATTTGATTCATTTGTTATTGTAATGCTCGTTCTTGGTCAATCGGTTTCCAAAATGACATAAAAAGGGCCACTTTTTGTAATTTTTACATCTTTGCTCCAGTGGACTAAAAATTTGCAACTTAGGTGTAATTTTGGTAAAAATGTCAATTTAGGTCCCTTAGGACCAAAAGTTTATATTTAAGGCTAGTTTCAAATAAAATAACATTTTTAACCAACTTTTTTCAAACATATCATTTTCGGCCCAAGTGTATGAAGTTTTACATTTTCGGCCCAAAAGCATAGAATATTTCCTTTTTGGCCCAAGTTTGATAAAATTATGATTTTCAGCCCTTATAACCGGAAAATAACATTTTTGGCTCAACTTTGTTTAAAATGACACTCAAGCCCACGAAAGTCCAAAAATGTACAAACTTAGCCCTTTTAAAACCATAAATACCATAAAGATTCACATTTATCCAAAATAAATCCTTTTTGGTCCCTTAAAACCGTGAGTTATATAATAACTTCACTTTTCGATTTTATTAGTTTTAAACAACCTTGAAATGTTTTAAACCTTTTCTTTGCATAATAAGTTGTATCAAGTGTTATGTTATACAAATATCATCATATTTTAGCATATTATAGAGTTTTTGAAGTCTATAACACAAAATCAGAACATATAACATGAAGAACACACATAATCATGCATATTTACATAGATCTACACAAAACAACTTGTATTCTCTCCCAAAACATAGTAAAAACCGAAAATAAGGGGTATGAACTCACATTGGGGTGTTGGATTCAGTTTTTGAAGAAGATTGGAGAAGTTTTCAGCCTAACTATCTCCCTTGGAAAGATCTTCAAAGAATAAGATGATTCTAGGAGAATAAACATGAGATTTGTGATGTTTTGAGGAAGATATTAACATGAGATGGATTTATCCAACTTAAGAGTGAAGTATCTTACCTAGTATGTGAATTTGAAGAACCTCCTTGTGCACACACACCCACTCACGGTTTATGGAAGAAAATGGGGGGGTTCTTGAGGGTTTGGATGTGAAATGAAGTTTGAATGATTTTGGCGAGGAAGAATGGCCTTATGTCAGGAATAAGAAGAGAGAATGAGAGAAGAGATAAGAGAGAGGTGAGAAGTGACATTCATGGATATATGAGATTTCCTAAATATTTGTTATGTAATGTGCATAGAAATCCATTAGACAAACATGAGGTGTCACTTAGTTTATGTTAATTAATTTTCTTTTTTTTATACGTATATATATATATATATATATATATATATATATATATATATATATATATATATATATATATATATATATATGGCCGAGAATGAAAGGGGAGAAGGGAGAAAAGAAATGTTTGGGCTATTTTTGATGATATTTGAAATTATGAGGCCCAATATGAGGGTTTTCGGCCCATTGGACCCATATGAGGGTTTTTGGCCCAAAAAGAGTGAACATAATGTGTTTTTGGCCCATTTAAGTTCAAGAAGGTTGTTCATGGCCCATTAAGGCCCATAGAAATGTTGTGGGACATTTTAGGCCCAATATAGCTCAAAATCCTATAGCATAATGAGTGTGGCTCCAACAAGAGTCCAGATAGGGTTCCTTGACCCAAAATAACCAAATTAAGAGTTACTGGCCCATTAGGCCCAATAAGAGGATCTTGGTTAATTCTGAGCTTGAACCGGAACATTAGGGTTACAAACCCACAGTTGAGTATATGAGATGTATTGAATTAGGTTTTGAACTTCACGAGTGAGTTTTGAGTAAAATGGTTGATTTTTAATGAACATAGTACATAACATCAAGTTATATTACAAGTTATACAAGAGTTGATTACATGAGGACAGAATTGTCTAGCCAAAAAGTCTAGTTGTGGCATCATCCCCCCATTAGAAGGAATTTCATCCCGAAATTCTTTTGAAAGATAGAACTATGAATGGGAGAATAGATTAGGGTACTTTTGCTTCATGTGGTATTCGCATTCCCATATGAATTTCGGTCCACACTTAGCGTTCCATCGAACCTTGACAATCGGAATGCGACTCTGTTTTGTACCCTACACTTCTCTGTATAATAACTCAACATGCTATCAAGAATAAGAGATTTTCATTTACTTCGATCTCATCTAGGGGAACGAATAGTGTTTCATCTCAAAAGCACTTTTTCAAGTTTGAGACATGGAACACATGGTGTACGTTGCTGAGCTTCATAGGTAACTTCAGCTTATATGCCACCGGACAAATCCAGGAAAGGATCTCAAATGGCCCGATGTATCACAGATTTAGTGTTGTCTGCTTCTCAAAACGGACCATCCCTTTCCAGGGAGAGACCTTTAATAGCACCCAATCTCCAACATGGAATTCTATTGGCTTTTGCTATTTATCAACATAGCTCTTTTATCTGTCACGCGATGCTTGGAGTCGTGCCTTGATTTGGATTATTTTCTCCGTTGTTTCCCGGATGATCTCGGGTTATGTGAGAGTGCTGTTTGGTGTTTGCCCTCTTGCCAACTGGGTGTCACCCACCTCAGCCCAACAAAGAGGTGATCGGTATTTTCTACCATACAAGGCCTCGAAAGGAGCCACCTTAATGCTCGAGTGATAGCTTTTATTATACGAGAATTCGATTACGGGTAGGTGGGTATCCTATGCCTTGCCAAAATTGATTACGCAGACTCGGAGCATGTCTTCTAGCGTTTAAATGGTCCGCTCACTTTGTTCGTATGTTTGGGGTGGTGGGCAGTGCTCATGTCTAGTTGTGTTCCCATAGCTTTCTAAAGCGACTTCCAAAATCCTAAACTAAATCTACTACCCCGATCCAAGATAATGGATACTGATACCCCATAAAGTCTCACGATCTATTTTATATAAATTCGTGTTCATTTTTCCATCTTGTATGATTCCTTTATTGGAAGGAAATGGGCATATTTGGTTAACCTATCGAAAATCACCCAGATAGCATCCAATCCATCCGATGTCTTAGGTAATTTGGTTATGAAATACATTGTAATCTTTTCCCATTTCCACTCGGTAATTTCAGGTTGTTGCAGCAACCCGAGGGCTTCTGGTTTTCCGCTTTAACCTTGGCACAAGGGAGGAACTTGCCCACATAAGTGGCAATATCTGCCTTCACATTTGGCCATCAATAATGTTGTATGATATCCAGGTAGATTTTATTGGAACCTGGATGGACGGAATATCGCGTCTTATGAGCTTCGTTCATGACTATGTCTTTGAATCCCCCAAATTTTGGGACCCAGATTCTATTCATGAAGTAGTAAGCTCCGTCCTCTTTGGCTTCAAGGTTTTTATCCATCCCATGCAACGTTTTGTTCGCAGCGTTTTCCATTTTCAATGTCTCCATTTGAGCTTCCTTGAGTTGTGAGGTTAGGTAGGAATGGATGGTTATCGTTAGCATCTTTACTCGGTGACCCGAGTACTCTTTCCTGCTTAAGGCATCAACTCCCACGTTAGCCTTGCCTGGGCGGTACTTGATCTCGCACTCATAATCGTTTAGCAACTCAACTGACCTTCGCTGCCTCATGTTTAATTCCTTCTGGTTCAAGATATGCTGGAGGCTTTTGTGGTCTACGAAAATGGTGCACTTAGTACCATGAAGGTAGTGCCTCTATATTTTAAGAGAAAAGACCACTACTCCCATCTCGATATCATGTGTCATATAGTTTACTTCGTGCGTTTTTAGTTGTTTGGATGTGTGTGCAATCACCTTTCAATGCTGCATCGACACACAACCCAACCCTTGGTTTGATGCATTACAATACACCATGAAGTCTTCTGTTCCTTCCGGAAAGGACAATACCGGAGCACTACAGAGAGCTTGCTTTAAAGTTTGGAAAGCCGCCTCTTGCTTACACTCCAGTTGAAGGTTACATCTTTCTGGGTTAGAGTGGTGAGGGGTTTGGCTATCTTGGAGAAGTTCTGGATAAATCTTCTGTAGCATCCTGCAAGACCCAAGAACTGTCGAATTTCCATTGGCGTCCTAGGAGTTATCCAACCTTCAATGGATTTGATCGTTGAAGGATCCACATGTATGATGGGATTTGAGCATTCTAACACTTCCTAAGTGTACATGCAACCCTAATAACCTTGGATCTATGTTTGTCTAATTATCAAGCAAAGTTGAATTCCAAGGTTATATTCCTATCTAGCATATATGGGGAACAATTTTAACTTAAAGTATAGATAGAATAACTTACCTTGTTGTTGTTTGTGTTCCTTGAAACCTTGTGAGCCTAGCACCCCAAGTGTGATGCCTCAAATGCTTCACACAACACCAAATGCTCTTGGAAGAACTTATGAGAGAACACACACTTCTCAAAATCGGCCAAGCCCTCTTGTTTCTTAGTGTAACCGATTTTAGGTGGAGAACATGTTTCTTATATAGTGTTGACACATCTAGGGTTAAACCCTAATGTGTCATGACTCTTCATTTCCATGACCCATGGGTTTGTAACTCCCATTGAGCATCCATGGAGCATCCTATGGGTGGAACCCAACTTGATAATCCATGGAGCCTCTTAGCCCACTATACAAGATATGGATGATTTACATAATCAACCCATATATTTAATTAGTTATCTTTTGATCACATAATTAATTCTAAATTAATTCTTGATCAAACTAATCAAATAATATTATTAATATATTAGAACTTATAATATATTAATAATCTCCAAGTGTTATTTCTCTCATTTAGTCTATCCAATTGCACGGTGCCATGCAACCCAAATGGACCATGCCGGGTCGGGTCAAGTACATACCAGAAATAGTTATGGACTTAGACACCTTATCCAACAGTCTCCCACTTGGATAAGTCTAATAACTATTACTGCAAGTATGACTTCAGGAACCGATCGGCAATCGTAGCTCTTTACAAGGTTTCTCGGAACTGAGAAGATGATGGTACGCCATTTAAGATAAGTGATCATATAATCCTCTGTTCTCGATATCAGTCGGACAAATACACGGAACAATGTCTTACTTATTGTCCAACAGTTTGTTTCCCGATTTCCGATTTGTTTGACAAAGAACTTCATTGAACACATCAATTTAGTTCTGATCGGGCCCCGTACATAGGTCAAAACAAAATCATCGAGGGGCCCAGATATCAACTTCTAATCCAAGAAGGAACAGATAAACTTCGACTCATATGTTTGTTCTACCACTCATTAAATTACACACAAGAGCGCGATTTATAACATCGAGTTACCAATGCGTTTTTCGTACAATCAATGCATAACCAACTTGTAAGTAACAAATCATATCTCTAGGTTTGAAGACTTATACGATATTACCGTCTCACGATCACTCGAGATAGAATTCCATGAAGTGATTCCAGTGAGCGTGGGTTGAGTCCAATGCTCAGAACTTTTGAGCACTCATGATTGCTGTAGCCTTGTCCAAGACCTCTACAACCAAACATGACAGTCTTGATTCATATCTACTTCCGACATATGACCAACTGTGGAGGTTTGAATAATATGTTATACCAAACAAAAATTATTCTGGAAGTCAAAACATGCAAAAGAAATATAGTAAACGATCAACAAGAGATAGCAACACTTTACTCATAAATAAAACACTTTTATTCATCATCAGATGTCAATTACACTTTACAAATTTTCGAGGTTATCTAACTACTAAATCTAATATCATCCTTCAGCCCTATGCTCCGAGCATGCTGGAGATGCTTAACCCGAGTCAGTCCCTTCGTGAGGGGATCTGCCGGATTCTCATCTGATGATACCCTCTTTTCCACGAGGAGTCCTTCTTCGATCCGATGTCTGATGAAATGGTATTTTCTGTCAATTTGTCTGGATCTCCCGTGATCCCTTGGTTCCTTGGCTAAGGCAACAACACTTTCACTATCACAGAAAATTTCCATTGGCTCTTTAATAGCTGGTACAACTCCAAGGTCTCCAATGAAGTTCCTCAGCCATAACGCCTCCTTTGCCGCCTCGCTAGCTGCAATATACTCTGATTCACAAGTAGAATCTGCCACTGTCTCTTGCTTGGAACTCTTCCAAGAAATTGCTCCTCCATTTAGGGTAAAGACCCAGCCCGACTGAGAGCGGAAGTTGTCCCTATCAGTCTGGAAGCTAGCATCACTATACCCTACAACTCTCAAGTCATCACTCCCACCGAGGGTAAGGACCCAGTCCTTAGTCCTTCGTAGGTACTTGAGAATATTCTTTACTGCAGTCCAGTGTGCCTTGCCAGGGTTCCCCTGAAACCTGCTAACCATGCTCAGGGCAAAAGCTACATCAGGTCGAGTACACGTCATAGCATACATGATCGATCCTACAGCCGAAGCATAAGGTACTCGACTCATTTGTGCTATCTCAGCCTCAGTGCTAGGGCTTTGTGTCTTACTCAGTTTGGCGTTACTCTGGATGGGCAACTCTCCTTTCTTGAAGTCTTGCATTCTGAATCTCTTCAGCACCTTATCCATGTAGGTACTTTGACTAAGTCCAATTAGTCTTTTACTCCGATCTCTCAAGATCCTTATCCCTAAAATATAGGCAGCTTCACCAAGATCCTTCATAGCAAAACACTTTCCAAGCCAGGACTTTACTTCCTGCAGGGTTGGAATGTCGTTTCCTATGAGTAGTATGTCATCCACATACAATACCAAGAAGCTAACTATACTCCCACTAGCCTTGACATACACACAAGATTCATCTTCACTCTTAGAAAAGCCAAATTCCTTGACCTTTTCATCAAAGCAAAGATTCCATCTGCGAGGTGCTTGCTTTAATCCATAAATGGACTTCTCAAGCTTACACACTCTATTAGGGTACTCGTTGCTGACAAAACCCTCTGGCTGACTCATGTAAACATCTTCAGCCAACTTTCCATTAAGGAAAGCGGTTTTGACATCTATTTGCCAAATTTCATAGTCATGAAATGCGGCTATGGCTAACAGAACCCGAATAGACTTAATCTTGGCTACCGGAGAAAAGGTCTCATCATAATCCACTCCAGGAATTTGAGAGAAGCCCTTTGCAACTAGTCTAGCCTTATAAGTGTGTACTTTACCATCCATGTTGGTCTTCTTCTTGAAGACCCATTTGCACCCTACAGTCTTTCGACCTGGTACATTCTCAACCAAGTTCCAAACTTGATTGTCATACATGGATTGTATCTCGCTATCCATAGCCTCTTTCCATTTAGCAGACTCGGGGCCTGCCATGGCTTCCTCGTAGCTGTTAGGGTCATCTTGACTTACTAGTGTCCCATCACTAATAAGTGTCTCACCTTCTGCAGTAATATGGAATCCATAGTAATGCTCAGGTGCACTCCTAACTCTCGTGGAATGCCTCAGAGGTACAGATTCGTCAATTGGCTCAACAGGAGTTTCCTCCTCAAGTTGAGGGCTAGATTTTGAAGTTCCATCACCACTTGACTCTTGAATTTCTTCAAGATCAATTTGCCTCCCACTGTCTCCTTGGCTTATAAACTCTCTTTCTCGAAAGACTCCTCTTCTTGCTACAAAGACCACATTGTCACTAGGTCTGTAGAAGAGGTAACCAAAGGATTGTTGTGGGTAGCCGATGAAAATACACCTCTCGCTTCGAGGTTCGAGCTTATCATGAGTCTCGCGTCTCACGAAAGCCTCGCAACCCTAAATCTTGATGTGGTCTAGTTTAGGTACTTTACCAGTCCACATCTCGTGAGGAGTTTTGGCAACTTTCTTTGTAGGGACTAGATTAAGGATATGGGCGGCAGTCTCTAAGGCATACCCCCAGAATGAGATTGGTAGCGAAGCTCGACTCATCATGGAACGAACCATGTCCAACAAGGTTCGATTACGCCTCTCAGCCACACCATTCAACTATGGTGTCCTGGGAGGTGTCAATTGTGAGACAATCCCACTTTCCCTTAGATAGTCGAGGAACTCTGAACTAAGATACTCACCACCCCGATCGGATCGAAGTATCTTAATGTTCCTGCCCAATTGATTCTCGACTTCCTGTTTAAATTCCTTAAACTTCTCGAAAGTCTCTGACTTATGCTTGATTAAGTAGACATATCCGTATCTACTGTAATCATCAGTAAAAGTCAAATAATAACGATTAGCATCCCTTGTGGCATGTTTGAATGGCCCACACACATCCGTGTGTATAAGGTCCAACAAACCTTCACCCCTTTCACACGAGCCTGTGAAGGGTGACTTTGTCATTTTTCCAAGTAAGCATGATTCGCAACTATCATCTGACTTTAGGTCAAATGACTCCAAGACTCCATCCTTTTGGAGTTGGCCTATGCATTTCTTGCTTATATGTCCAAGACGACAATGCCATAATGATCCTTTATCCAAGTTATTATTATTAGTAGAATCAATACACAAAACATTATTTCCTAAGTTATCTACAACAGACACAGCTTCATACACACCATCACAAGGTAATGCTTTAAAATAAAGAACATTATTAAAGAAAGCATCAATAGAACCAACTTCATTATTAAACGAAAAGGTAAACCCTTGTTTGTACAAAGCATGAAAGGAAATAATATTTCTTGCCATTCCTGGCGAGTAACAACACTTATTCAAATCTAAACTAAACCCACTACTTAGCGATAAAGTATAAACTCCAATCTTGGTGACAGGTGAAGCTTTCCTATTCCCCATAATCAAGTTTATTCTTCCTTGCTCCACATTCTCACTTCTTCTTAGTCCCTGCAAGTCACAACAAATATGAATACCACAACCAGTATCACGGACCCAAGATTTAGAATGGGGTGAGTTATTAGAAATGATAGTGTAAATACCTGCATGGTTGGGTTTGACTTTCCCATCCTTCACATCCTGCTGGTACTTTGGGCAGTTCCGCTTCCAATGAGCTTTTTCATGGCAATAGAAGCATTCAGCCTCTTTTGGGTCAGAAGAAGGAGTAATGAAACCTTTCTTGGTTCCACTTGAAGAAGAGCCATCAAGGGTCCGAGCCTTGGTACCCTTCGAAGATCTCTTTCTCTTCCTCCCTCGACTTTTCCCGATTGCCAAAACCAGAGTTGAGTTTGGAGTAGGAGTGATAGCAACCGACTTCCCCTTAAGACCTGTTTCTACAGTCTTGAGAAGTCCCTGAAGTTTGCTGAGAGTGACCTCTTCCTTATTCATGTGATATGTCATGCGGAATTGATCATAGCACGATGGTAAGGAGCGCAAAATTATATCTATTGCAAGCTCCTCAGGGAGGTTCACATTAAGCTTCAGCAATCGATCCACATATCTTTGCATTTTCTGCATGTGGCTCGTGACGGAATCCCCGTCCTTCATCATGGTTGTTATCATGGAGCAGATGATTTCGTACCTCTCTTGTCGTGCACTTTGATGGTATCTTTCCATCAAATCTTGGTTTATTTCATAAGGGTAGAAATCCTCATAGGACTTTTGGAGTTCTGTTGTCATTGTGGCCATCATGATGCATGCTACTTTTGTAGCATCCCTTTCATGTGCCTGAAAGTCAGCGATCTCCTGAGGAGTTGCAGTGGTCTCATCAATCTCCTTAAGCTCCTTGTCAAGGACATATTCTTTGTCCTCGTAGCGGGTAATCATCCTGATGTTTCTGATCCATTCATTGAAGTTGGATCCATCAAATGTGACTTTCCCACACAAACTCATAAGAGTAAAGGAGCCATTAGGATTCGAGCCAGAAGCATTATTTGAAGACATCTGAAAGAGTAGAACAAGTTTAGTATAGATTTAAGAGAGTCCTTAATAAAACACCCAAATGTAATATTAAGGCTAGGATCCAATCACAATATAATATAACTTAGAAGAGGTATGCCGTAATCTAAGCTATATCATATTTGAAAGGTAGGTGAATGACGATTCACCAATTTCCACCACGAAAACCGAAATATTAGATATTAGGTTTTATTGGTTTTTTTTAGAAATTCCTAGATTCTTTGAGATTCAATGAACTTTTCAAAGGCATGTTTCAATCTCGAGAGTGTCCTCCAAGTTTTGTGATTGGGATACCGAGGATCACAAAACGAGGTGTGAAGTAACCATGCAAATCACTTGGTACCCTTAAGTTTATCACTCAATCGATGTGCCGGTAAACCACACACGCTCCACCGATACTATAATAAACCTTAAGTCACCCTTTACCTACCTTGTTAAGTCCAAGTTAGTGTGCCGGTTAACCACACACGCTCCACCAACGACTTATACAAAGTGTAAAGTGTAATTTCATGGATTAGCACCTTATTCACATTTTCCTAAAGTAACTAAGATTGGGAATTTAATAAAACATTTAGTTACTTTATAATATTCATCATACTTTGAATGAGAGTTTATAAGCCCTTGTCTTACCCGTTCGGCTAATGACCCTCCACCAGTCAAGCAAGCGGTGGGTGAGAGTAAACACCCATTAAGTCACCATTTTATAGGCAACAACCTTATACCCACCTTATAGACCGGCTTCGTGAATGAGGCGTACTAGCGGTAAGACGACTTTATTCTTATACATATATATATATAATTATTAAATCATCATAATATAAGTATAAGGGTTGAATTTTAACTTTTAAAATTCTAGGGGTTGGAACTTAAAGTTTTAACTTAACTTTACTTGTTCCAAAACTTGAGGGCAAGTTTTGTAACTTTCAAAACTTTTCATTTCTTGTAAATTATGAGTTTAATAGAGTAATAAAATGAAGACTCTTCATTTTTCTAACTCTTGTGTTTGTTTTAATGGTTTTAATTCAAGTGTGACTCTTGGTTTTACATAACTTGAGGACAAGTTATGAACTCCATTAAAACACATTATGATCAAGAATTAATCTACCACATAGGTTACAAATAATTCCTATGATCATCTAAAACATCATAAGAACAAGAACATGAATATGAACTTATTCATAAATCAAAAATTACACTTAAAACTTTGTAATTTTGATAACTAGTTGTTGTAAATGAATTATCAAATACATTACACCATCTAAAACAAGTTTTTCAAGTACCAAAAAGTTTAGGGTAATGTTTCTAATTCATTTCCAGCAACTAAATCGAAATTCTACAATCAGTCGACCCTACTCGCCGAGTGCATGAACTTACTCGCCGAGTTGGTTGAAGATACACATGAACTCGACGAGTCCCTCTTATGCACTCGACGAGTCCATTCATGGACAGCAAGATTTTCGACTTTTTTCAACTTTTAAGCATAAATAAAAAGCAAACAAGCCTAGGCTCTGATACCACTGATGGGATTTGAGCATTCTAACACTTCCTAAGTGTACATGCAACCCTAATAACCTTGGATCTATGTTTGTCTAATTATCATGCAAAGTTGAATTCCAAGGTTATATTCCTATCTAGCATATATGGGGAACAATTTTAACTTAAAGTATAGATAGATTAACTTACCTTGTTGTTGTTTGTGTTCCTTGAAACCTTGTGAGCCTAGCACCCCAAGTGTGATGCCTCAAATGCTTCACACAACACCAAATGCTCTTGGAAGAACTTATGAGAGAACAAACACTTCTCAAAATCGGCCAAGCCCTCTTGTTTCTTAGTGTAACCGATTTTAGGTGGAGAACATGTTTCTTATATAGTGTTGACACATCTAGGGTTAAACCCTAATGTGTCATGACTCTTCATTTCCATGACCCATGGGTTTGTAACTCCCATGGAGCATCCATGGAGTATCCTATGGGTGGCACCCAACTTGATAATCCATGGAGCCTCTTAGCCCACTATACAAGATATGGATGATTTACATAATCAACCCATATATTTAATTAGTTATCTTTTGATCACATAATTAATTCTAAATTAATTCTTGATCAAACTAATCAAATAATATTATTAATATATTAGAACTTATAATATATTAATAATCTCCAAGTGTTATTTCTCTCATTTAGTCTATCCAATTGCACGGTGCCATGCAACCCAAATGGACCATGCCGGGTCGGGTCAAGTACATACCAGAAATAGTTATGGACTTAGACACCTTATCCAACAATGTATTCCTTCTTTACTAACCATATGACCCAAAAAGTTTACTTTGTGAATCCATAATTCACACTTGGAGAGTTTTGCATACAACTTCTCTGCTCGGAGTGTTTCCAAAATTTGTCAAAGATGTTGATTGTGGTCCTCCTTGCTTCACGAATAGATAAGTATGTTGTCAATAAATACGATTATGAAATTATCAAGGAATGGGTGGCAAACTCGGTTTATGAGGTTCATAAATATTGTTGGAGCATTTGTTAGACCGAATGACATAACCACGAATTCGAAATGACCATATCGAGTTCGGAATGCAGTTTTCGGAATATGCTCTTCCCGGACTCATAGTTGATGATAATCGGATCTCAGATCTATTTTAGAGAAATAACTAGCCCCTTGAAGATGGTCAAATAGATCAGCGATCCATGGAAGTGGGTATCAGTTTTTGATGGTGAGCTTATTCAATTCCCTATAATCAATGCACATTCTGAAGGATCTGTGTTTCTGCTTGACAAACAAGACCAGAGCTCCCCACGGTGAAAAACTCTCCCTAATAAATCCTTTATCCAGGAGTTCCTAAAACTGGCTTGGTAATTCTTTCATTTTAGCGAGAGCCAATCTGTAGGTTGATTTGACAATTTGCATTGCCCCTAGTACAAGGTGAATTCTGAATTCGATTTGTCTCTCGTGTGGTATTCCTGGGAGATCTTCAAGGAAAACATCGGGAAAATATCGTACCTTTGGGATATCATTGATGTTCGTCTCATCTTTTTGCTTATCCACCACATAAGCAAGAAATGCTTGGTTATTTTTGTGCAAGCACTTTTGTGCTTTGATGCATGAGATGAGACTGAGATTAACGCCCGACATATTTCCGTAGATGATTACGGTTTCTTGGTTAGGGAGGTGAAGGCAAATGGCCTTCTCGTGGCACATAATCTCAGCATGGTGGGGGCTTAATCAATCCACGCCTATAATAACATCAAAACTCCTAATGTCTACCGACATCAAATTGCTTGGGAATGAATGGTTATTTAATGTGAGCGTACACCATATGTATATGTCCTTTCTTGTTTCGGTTTTCCGATTAGCCATCTCCACCGTGAAGGCTTCATTTAGCTTCTAGGGTTGTTGTTTTAATAGGCGTTTGAATTTATTACCCACAAAGCTTCGTTTAGTGCCATTGTCAAACAAGATGAATGCATAAGTGTTGTTAAGTGGGAACCTACCAGTGACAACAGATGGATCCTAAACCGTTTCATACTGCCCTATTACAAGGACACTACCCGATCCTCCCTCGCCTTGGGCATTGTCTTTGGGGCAGTTTCGTTTATAATGTCCTATTTCCCCACATTCGTAACAAGTGTAACTCGCCCCTGCATTGTTGTTGGTATGTTATTGTTGTTGTTATTGTTGTTGTTGTTGTTGTTGCTGTTGTTGTTGTTGTGACAATGGTTTGGTTGAGGTGGAGATGTGCAGTATCGAGCGGTATGACCTTTACGATTACAGTTAGCACACTACATATCTCTGCATTCTCCATAATGGTGGTAGCTACATTTGTAACATTTCGGTAGAGTTCCGGAGTATTGCCTGGTAGTGGTTTGCCTAGTTGAGGCTGAAGCATATGGTGCCGAGGCAACCTGAGCAGTAGCAGCGTGGACTTCTACAATTTGTTTCTTTTTTGATGACCCTTGGTTTCGTCGTCCTTTTCGTTTATTGTCCTTGTTTTTCTTGTTATCTCCTTCCTTCTTGTTCTTGGTATCAGTACTTTTGACTCCCTTATTGTTACCATGGTCGTATAACTTCTTGGCTAGACTTTTTGCACTATCATACGTCTTAGGGTTTGCTACTATCATGTTTCCTTGGATTGGAGAGGTTCATCCCCAAATGAATCCTTCAATCTTCTTTCCCTCAGAAGTGTCATACCCGGACATACGAGTGACAATTC
Source organism: Lactuca saligna (assembly GCF_052625555.1). Classification (NCBI taxonomy): domain Eukaryota; kingdom Viridiplantae; phylum Streptophyta; class Magnoliopsida; order Asterales; family Asteraceae; genus Lactuca; species Lactuca saligna. The sequence goes on along the minus strand of NC_136420.1, from coordinate 239,935,915 downwards.
ATTAAACCTTGAGATGTATGCATCGATATCTGAGTTTTGTACTGTGACATTCCACAATTCCTGCTCCATTTTCTGGATCTCCCCTCTTGGACAGTACTCCGCCATTAGCATTTTCTTAAGCTCCTCCCAGGGCATAGCATTTTCCACAGGGAGTGTCATGGCATCCATGTAACAACGTAAATTTTAAACCAATTTTTTTTTTCATTTTTACAAACATCAAAACATCGAGTAATAATTTAAGTTCCAACGTAAACAATATTGTCACGACTGATTACATAACAAAGATCACAAAATAGTTTTCCCCGAGTGTGTGTACGATCACGCCGGCGCCTTTCCACGGTCCTCACTAGTACCTGAAACACATAACACAACAACTGTAAGCATAAATGCTTAGTAAGTTCCCCAAAATACTACCTACGCACATACGCCTTTCCAGGCCCTGACCTTCCGGTCTGTGTGTCTCAGGGGACTTCCATCCCGACTGGGTGAACCTTCCGGTCCTACCCCCGTCAACCTTACGGTCCTTTTTACAACGCCTTCCGGCCCATAACATATTCGCCTTCCGGCCCATAATATAATGCCTTCCGACCCATATCAAGCATATCATAGATGGCACATATAATGAATAACTTATCACACATAACACATATATCTCATAGCATATCCGACCTTCCGGTCACACAGTCAAACCCTTCCGGGTACAATATAGTGAGAAGACTCACCTCGTATATCTCGATAACTGGCCAACCCTGGAAATCACTCGTGCTCGAACCCCTGAGCTATAATCCTCCTATAACATCATATATCTATAATTAATACCTGTACCGCTAAGGTTGACCATCCCTATCAAGTCAACACTGGTCAACGTTGGTCAACAGTCAATGGTCAATTTGACTGGACTCGGCGAGTGCACTAGAGCGACTCGGCGAGTGTACGCGTTTTCACCAACTCGCAAGGATTTCCCCTTGACACGTCGAGTACTCCCTGACTCGACGAGTTCCTCCTGGTCATGAATCACGGGGCCACCGCGACTCAACTCGCCGAGTCGCAAGGACAATTCGGCGAGTCCCAACTCGACTCGGTCCACCTGTCAATCCCTCTCTAACTCTCTGTGACTCACTGAGTCACCCATAACTCGGCAAGACTACTCACTGGGTGGTTTTAAGGACAATCTTCAAGCTACTCGTCGAGTCTGTTTTTCAGACTCGGCGAGTCCATGCCATGCATCAGCTAAAACTTGCTTCTGCGATTAGATCCGTTCCATACACACATAGATCTGGCCTTCCCAAGCTCATTTATCATGTAAAATCTCAGTCTTGGCCGCCATGCAACACTTACAAGGCTCTTTTCGGGGAAATAACCTCTAATATCGCAACCCTAGTCTCCAACTCAAAAGAATGGACATAAAGCATATCATTTAGGGCCTTCTGGACCTGCTAAGGTCCAGATCTAGGTTCCATATCTCCATGGGACCTTTCACACTTCAAATACAAGTCAAATAAGGCAAGAAGAAACCCTAGATTTGACATATCAACCAAAACACGAAGATTAGCTCTGAAAGTTACCTCAAGAAGCTTCCTTTGAAGAAATAGAAGTAGATCCAAGCTCCCCAACTCTTCTATCTTGATCTTTTCCTTCCTTTCTTGCAATAACACACAATTTGGTGAAGAAATAGCCTCTTATCTCACTCACAAGGACTCTTAGCTTCTTTGGTGCACTCAAGGCTCAAGGTGGCCACAATGAAGGGGCATAAGGTCCTTTAAATAGGGCTTAGGACCGGAAAATTAGGGTTTCATTAAACAGCGCGGACTCGCCGAGTCCATCCCTTGGACTCGCCGAGTCCCGACGCGAACCTTCGTCCAAAACCGCGACCCAACTTGGCGAGTTCGACCTCCAACTCGCCGAGTCCCCTCGCAAAATACCAAAAATATGAAATTAAAGATACCTAGAAATCCGGGCTGTTACAATTCTCCCCCACTGGAACAAGACTTCGCCCTCGAAGTCTCACTCTGCAAATAGCTCCGGATGCTACTCACGCATCTCACGCTCCGGCTCCCAGGTTATCTCTGATCCCTTCCGATGTTGCCACTAAACCAACACCAGGGGTACCTCCTTGTTCCTCAAAACCTTGATCTTCCGATCTCTGATGGCTACTGGTCTCTCAGCATAATTCAGGCTCGCATCTACCTGAATATCCCCTAATGGAACCACTGCCGATTCGTCGGCTATACACTTCCTCAACTGTGACACATGGAAAGTGTCGTGAGTCTTCCCCAACTCTGCTGGCAAGTCTAAACGGTAGGCTACCCGGCCCACCCTCCCAATCACACGAAAAGGACCAATATATCGGGGCCCCAACTTGCCCCTCTTCCTGAATTGAATCACTCCTTTCCAAGGAGAGACCTTCAGGAGTACAAGATCACCGACCTGAATCTCAAGCTCGGACCGGCGTCTGTCTGCATAACTCTTCTGTCAGCTCTAAGCGGTCAACAACCTCTGCCTGACCAGCTGAATCTGCTCGGTCGTCTGGAGTACGATCTTCGTACTACCCATAACCCGTTGCCCTACCTCACCCCAACAGATGGGGGTACGACACCTCTGCCCATACAACAGCTCAAAGGGTGGCATACCAATGCTCTAATGATGGCTGTTGTTGTAGGAAAACTCTGCCAAGGGTAAATATGCATCCCAGCTACCCCCGAAATCCAACACACATGCCCGGAGCATGTCCTCGAGTGTCTGAATCGTCCTCTCACTCTAACCGTCTGTTTGGGGATGATATGCGGTACTAAAATGCAGCCAAGTACCCAACTCCTCATGGAACTTCTTCCAGAACCTGGTAGTGAAACGCACATCACGGTCTGAAATAATCGAGATCGGAACTCCATGCCACGATACTACCTCCCTCACATATAACTCCGCCAACTTCTCCGCAGAAGAGCTCTCACTGATGGCTAGAAAATGAGCGCTCTTCTTCAATCTATCCACGATCACCCAAATCGCATAGACTCCCCTAGCATTCTGCGACAACTTGGTGATAAAATCCATAGTAATTTGTTCCCACTTCCATTCGGGAATATCTAGCGGTTGCAGCTTACCGTGCGGTCGCTGGTGCTCGGCCTTGACCTACCGACAAGTCAAGCACCTCTCGACAAACCAAGCGACATCCCTTTTCATACAGGGCCACTAGTACTTCTTCCTTAGATCCAAATACATTTTCGTAGCACCGAGATGAATCGAGAATTTCGATCGATGTGCTTCCTCCATCAAAATAGTACGCGCACCGCCCACATACGGTACCCAAATCCGACCCTGAAAAGTCATAAGCCCTCGACCATCCATGACGAATCCTGATACCTGATCTACGACCTGCTCCCTCTTCTGATGTTCTGGCTTCGCAGCCTCTGCCTGAGCTCCTCAAATAATATCCAAAATCGGGGTTAATACCGTCAATCTCATACAAATATCTCGGATCGGGGCGCTTTCCTCCCTACGGCTCAATGCATCAGCTACCACATTAGCCTTGCCCGGGTGGTACAGGATCTCACAATCGTAATCCTTCACCACATCCAACCACCTCCTCTATCGCATATTCAGATTTAGCTGATCCATCAAGTACTTCAAGCTCTTGTGGTCCGTGTATATCGTACACCGAACCCCATACAAACAGTGTCGCCAGATCTTGAGGGCGAATTCCACAGCCCCCAAATCCAGATCATGGGTGGGATATCTCATCTCATGAGGCTTCAACTGCCTCGATGCATACGCTATCACATGACCTCTCTGCATAAGCACCGCCCCCAAACCCGATATAGAGGCATCACAGTACACCACAAAATCCTCCATCCCTTCCGAGGGTGCAAGCACCGGAGCCTCGCACAATTTCTGACGAAGCATCTCGAATGAGGACTGCTGCTCCGGTCCCCATGAAAACGTAACACCCTTCCGGGTAATCCTAGTAAGTGGCACAACGATCTTGGAGAAGTCCTTGATAAACCCGCGATAATATCCAGCCAAACCCAGAAAACTCCTGATCTCGGTGGGCGATCTCGGCACCTCCCACCTCAACACTGCCTCAATCTTGGCCGGGTCGACCAATATCCCTTTTGGGTTAACAAGATGCCCGAGGAACTGGACCTCTCGTAACCAGAAATCACACTTGGAGAACTTGGCATACAGTCTCTCCGATCTAAAAACCCCAAGAATCTCCCTCAAATGTTCCTCATGCTGATCCCTAGACCTCAAATACACCAAAATATCATCGATGAATACGATCACCGACCGATCCAGCATCGGCCGACACACCCGGTTCATAAGGTCCATGAATGCAGTCGGGGCATTGGTGAGCCCAAAAGGCATCACCACAAACTCATAATGTCCATAACGAGTTCTGAAAGCATTCTTCTGGATATCTTCCTCTCGAACCCTCATCTGATGATACCCCAACCTCAAGTCAATCTTGGAGAACCAAGATGCCCCCTGCAACTGATCGAACAGATCGTCGATCCTAGGTAACGGATACCGGTTCTTAACCATCAACTTGTTCAACTCCCGGTAATCGATGCACATCCGGTGTGAACCATCCTTTTTCTTGACGAACAAAATCGATGCTCCCCAAGGTGAGCTACTCGGTCGAATGAATCCCTTTCCCAATAGCTCCTGAAGCTGCGAGGATAACTCCTGCATTTCCGGTGGAGCGAGACGATAAGGCGCCTTGGTGATGGGCGCCTCTCCTGGAACCAAATCGATACGAAACTCCACTTGCCTCTCCGAAGGCACACCCGGTAACTCTTCGGGGAACACATCCGAAAACTCGCATACAACAGGAACGTCATCAATCGAATTTGGCCTCCCCGAGGCCACTCGAGTATCCATCACGTAGGCTATGAATCCATTACAGCCCTGCTGCAAACTCTGCCTTGCCCTGGCAGCTGAACAAAACGCCGACCTACACCAGGTCCCTTTGCAATAAACCGTAAGCACTCCCCCACTAGGGTCTCGAATCGTCACCAACTGTCTCTCGCAGTCAATGACTGCTCCAAACTTACTCAACCAGTCCATGCGCACGATAACGCAGACATCCCCCATAGCTATAGGAACCAAGTCTATAGGGAACTCGACCCCAAAAATCTCGAGCACGCATCCTCGAATCACCTCAGTGGCGTATACCCAAAAATCTCGAGCACTCATTTGCTATAGAAACTCGCAGGGGTCGACTCATCACCTCCCGATCAATACCGATGTGCTGGCTAAAAGCCAACGATACAAAAGACTGACTCGCACCCGAGTCAAATAATACCAAAGCTGGCACATAATTCACAAGAAAAGTACCAACGCATATCATAATATAAGCACAATATCTCAGAATAAAGGTAAATACATGAAAGAATACATACCGGCCACAACATCAGGCACCGCACGGACTTCCTCTGCAGTCAACTGGAAAGCTCTCCCACGAGCCTTCGGAGCCTCGGCCTTCACTGGCCAAATCTCGGTAACCCTGGCAGCAGGCGTAGATCCCTGGCGAAGCTGGGGGCATTCGGCCTTCCGATGGACGGTCTGGTTGCAATGAAAGCAAACCATGAATCCCTTAGGGCAATCCCTAGCAATGTGCCCCTCCTTGCCACACTTGTAGCAAGCACCCGATCGACATGCCACCTCGTGACCCTTGCCGCACTTTCCGCATGTGCGGCCCTTCTGACCTCCGGATCTCGAATCGGCGGACTTGGTCTGCTTGGCTGCCGGCTGAGACTGAGTCGGCCACCGATCCACCCGTTGAGACTCGGCCTCCTCCCTGGCTTCGGTCTCCAACTCGATCTCACGCTTCCTGGAATTCGCCTGAAGCTCAGCAAAAGTCTGATATGACGAGTTCGATACGAACTCCCGGATATCCGTCCTCAGCACTCTCAAATACCGACTCATCCGAGCCTGCTCCATGGACACCTGCTTGGGGCAGAACATCGCCCTCTCAAGAAACTTCTGCGTGATCACCGTGACAGAATTATTACCCTGCTTGAGGGTCAAGAACTCCTGAACTAACCGTTCCCTCTCCACCTAGGGAACGTACTCGTCTCTGAACATAGCAGTAAACCTCTCCCAAGTCACAGCTGAAACCTCTGCCAGAGTGAAGCTCGCCGTCATGAACTTCCACCAGTCCTTTGCTCCCAGACGGAGCTGGTTCAAGGCCAACCGTACCCTCAGATGCTCCGGACATGAACAAGTGTAGAAGCATCCCTCAATATCAGCAATCCATCTCATCGCAGCCATCGGATCCTGCATCCCGTCAAACTCAGGTGGCTTCGTGTTGCTGAACTCCCGGAATAGCAACGAGTCACCTCCCTGTGGTCTAGCAGCGGCCACAGCTGCGGTAGCTGCAGCGGCGGCGGCCTCAATCAATGCGGCGTACTGCTCATCAAATGTCTCCATCAGTGTGGTCTTAATAGACCCAAACATCTCCGGAATCTCAGCCCGGATCGCTGCAGCTACCTCCTCATGAATCATCTGACGAAGCTCCTCGTCAGTCACACTACTCGTACCAGGTCTGTGGCGTGGTCCAACCATGATGTCTCTGAAATACAACATAAAAATATTAGAGACTCTATCGGGCATAATCGCACTCGATAACGTAGTCCTACTCAGTCTCCGATACCCAGGGATTCTTACTTGGGTTGCCCACTGACCCGGTGTCTTTAGTAGTACGGGCCCAATACTACCAACTACACCGCATCAGTATTCACCCCAAGTCCTCCTCCCCAAGCCCTGAATCCTGAGTACTCTATTCTTGCCATGCACTAGATACCCTCTCACTCTCAAAGCACCTCATAGAAGCAGGTTTCCCTAGACTAAGGCATCACAAAATCAGGCCACTCTAGTCCTAATATGAACACCTAGTCTACTAGCTTGCGTATCATATCATATCATATCTAATAACACATATTGTAAGAGTATTTTGGGGACACTCCTTCTTCTTTGGTTGTTTCAAAATCACTTATCAAATTTTATTGATTTATTAATTAAAATTTTCTCATATCCCCGGTTTGAGTTTAGTTACGCCAGAAGGTGTACCCGAATCCCTCAAACCAAGGCTCTGATACCAACTTGTAACAACGTAAATTTTAAACCATTTTTTTTATTTTTACAAACATCATAACATCGAGTAATAATTTAAGTTCCAACGTAAACAATATTGTCACGACCGATTACATAACAAAGATCACAAAATAGTTTTCCCCGAGTGTGTGTACGATCACGTCGGCGCCTTCCCCACGGTCCTCGCTAGTACCTGAAACACATAACACAACAACAGTAAGCATAAATGCTTAGTGAGTTCCCCAAAATACTACCTACGCACATACGCCTTTCCAGGCCCTGACCTTCCGGTCCGTGTGTCTCAGGGGACTTCCGTCCCGACTGGGTGAACCTTCCGGTCCTACCCCGTCAACCTTACGGTCCTTTTTACAACGCCTTCCGGCCCATAACATATTCGCCTTCCGGCCCATAATATAATGCCTTCCGACCCATATCGAGCATATCATAGATGACACATATAACAAATAACTTATGACACATAACACATATATCTCATAGCATATCCGACCTTCCGGTCACACAGTCAAACCCTTCTGGGTACAGTATAGTGAGAAGACTCACCTCGTATATCTCGATAACTTGCGAACCCTGGAAATCACTCGTGCTCGAATCCCCGAGCTATAATCCCCGTATAACATCATATATCTATAATTAATACTTGTACCGCTAAGGTTGACCATCCCTATCAAGTCAACACTGGTCAACTCTCGTCAACAGTTAATGGTCAATTTGACCGGACTCGGCGAGTGCACTAGAGCGACTCGGCGAGTCTACGCGTTTTCACCAACTCGCAAGGATTTCCCCTTGACACGTCGAGTACTCCCTGACTCGACGAGTTCCTCCTGGTCATGAATCATGGGGCCACCGCGACTCAACTCGCCGAGTCGCAAGGACAACTCGGCGAGTCCCAACTCGACTCGGTCCACCTGTCAATCCCTCTCTAACTCTCTGTGACTCACTGAGTCACCCATAACTCGGCAGGACTACTCACTGGGTGGTTTTAAGGACAATCTTCAAGCTACTCGTCGAGTCTGTTCTTCAGACTCGGCGAGTCCATGCCATGCATCAGCTAAAACTTGCTTCTACGGTTAGATCCGTTCCATACACACATAGATCTGGCCTTCCCAAGCTCATTTATCATGTAAAATCTCAGTCTTGCCCGCCATGCAACACTTACAAGGCTCTTTTTGGGGAAATAACCTCTAATATCGCAACCCTAGTCTCCAACTCAAAAGAATGGACATAAAGCATATCATTTAGGGCCTTCTGGACCTGATAAGGTCCAGATCTAGGTTCCATATCTCCATGGGACCCTTCACACTTCATATACAAGTCAAATAAGGCAAGAAGAAACCCTAGATTTGACATATCAACCAAAACACGAAGATTAGCTCTGAAAGTTACCTCAAGAAGCTTCCTTTGAAGAAATAGAAGTAGATCCAAGCTCCCCAACTCTTCTAGCTTGATCTTCTCCTTCCTTTCTTGCAATAACACACAATTTGGTGAAGAAATAGCCTCTTATCTCACTCACAAGGACTCTCAGCTGCTTTGGTGCACTCAAGGCTCAAGGTGGCCGCAATGAAGGGGCATAAGGTCCTTTAAATAGGGCTTAAGACCGGAAAATTAGGGTTTCATTAAACAGCACGGACTCGCCGAGTCCATCCCTTGGACTCGCCGAGTCCCGACGCGAGCCTTCGTCCAAAACTGCGACCCGACTCGCCGATTCCCCTCACAAAATACCAAAAATATGAAATTAAAGATACCTGGAAATCCAGGCTGTTATAATCCACATAACCATTCCACCAGGAAAGTGCTTGATCGAAAATTGTGCAAGCTGCAAATTTCACTTTGCATTCCTCTAGACATCCGTAGATTTCGAAAACCGATTCAACTTTTTCTATCCACCGCTTTAAAGTTATCACGCCTCTAGTTCCATTGAAGGTTCGAGGCTTGGCATTTGTGAAATCTTTGTAGGTCCTTCGTTCACCCCTTGGTTAGAGCTTCTAGATCTTTTCCTGTTACCTCCTCTGTTATTCCCACTGTGAATTTGTACTAGTGTTGCGATGACTGCAGGTGACAGTGCTGCTTGGAACGCAACCAATTTTACCTCCGGTGGAGGCGGTGGTGGTGGCGCCGTGTTGTTTATGCAATTCGGTATTTGAGGCATCTTTTGTCATAGAACGGAAAGATGACGAGTATTTAGTGCATTCTGGTTTCGAGATTCCTTGAATATACAACAGTTTTGGTGATTTGGTTGTGCGTGTAAATGAATGCATACAATAACATGAAATAAGAATAATAGGACACATAGCAAATAACAAATTCACGATAAAATATATAACTGCCTTCACTAGTAATAATCCTTTTAGTACATGAAAATTTGCCTTTATAAGGCATACAATACATAAAGAAAATATAATCCGACAGCATAATGACTCCATGAGTAGTGTAATCACTTAATCACGAAGTCAGCAGTACATAAAATAGTACATAAAAGGAATCATAATAGTAATGGTAGTAAATGAAGCTGATCCTGGTCGTGGTGATAAGGGTCTAGTAAGGTAATCAAATGCCAAAATGTCACGCCACGAGGTTAGCCATCTCACTCATTTCCCTAGTGACCTCGTCCCTCTCATGCTCTGCTTACACTACTCGGGCTTCTGCTGCTAAAAGTTTATGTCTGAGGGTGGCAACCTCCTCCTCCAAGGAGCGCGTCAGATCAATGGAATCCTCTGGTGCTGCGGGATAGTCCCATATCATCTCTGAAGAGTGAGGCTCGCTAGGGACTTTGTCAATGTACCTTACTTCTTCCATCTTCTCATTGGATTTCTCGTACTTATGGTCTATCTCCACATACTCCTCAGGTCCTAAACCTGGGTCTACCCCTTAAATCATACCAGGTTCTCCCTTGATCAACCCATTAGCTACCAGGGCCTGATAGTAAAGGACACCCTATTAGAACTCTTTCATGATGACTGAACGAGAAATGAGGGGTAAGAAGTGTGTGTGGAGTGTTTATAAATAGCATTCTAAAATGCTTCTATAGTATTTTAATTGTTTAGGTTTTGTTCCATAACTCTTTTGATAATCAAATGATAAGTTTTGGTTCATTGACCATTGCGATTACTCTTGAACACATGTTGGTCGTATTTTGAATAAATGTAGTTGATCAGGCTACATTTACCCCTAATACGACTAATAACTATCCAGGTTTAACCATGATGTTCAAATCAGCCAAGGACTTTTACTATTGCTTATTATGTTACTATCTTAAAATCTACACATAGGTATAGATTTTTAATTATCTCGTTCAGAGTAGTTTAGTCCCAATGTATTTATAATTGCATATCTTGTATGATTAGAAATGCCAGTTCACTATAAACAATGCTCTGATACCAATCTGTCACACCCCCGAACCGGTGAAACAGCATAAATGTCTGGGGGATGGGTGACTTTATTCTTGTAGTATCATCACAGTGTACATAATTGAAACAAAACATCATCATCATCAAACATACAATATTACACTCTCATTGTTCACATCAAGTATTGTATTTCAAATTACATGCCAAAATATCCAATGTATGGTGATAACAAAACACAACAAAATTCCAGGTATTCTTGCTGAACGATTTCCTAAGAATACAAGTTAATTTGAAAACGTCAACACATATAATGTTGGTGAGTTCATAAGCATGTTTGAGTAAAATGTTTTGTATTACTTTGTAAAGACCAGAAAATCCGATATTTTCTGAAAAACGGTATGAAATGTTTGTGTCCGATCTAGTATTAATGCATGTGTATTAATGTTTGAAAATGTATAAAATGAATGATCCCAGACAATCTGATATTGTCTGCTTATAAAACATTGTGGTCTTAACACCCTAAGACTGAGTACAAGTGCATGTATGTTACCGTGTTACCAAACTGTAAATGTATTCCATAAATTTTATAATGGAGTTAACTCCTCTATGTGAGTCGTTATAACCATACTTGATAATGACTGATCCGCCTGTCATGACGTTTTTAAGATGCTGACTTGTTTAAGGTAAGGTTTGTCACCCTAGACTAGCCTAGTCTAACTGTAGCGAACAACTCAGGTGTGCGGTGTCACCCCCGTATAGATCTATACACAAACTCCCGCCTTCCCTCCAGGATACTCTGGTTATAACTACAAACTATGGTTGTACACTCGATAACTGTCAATTGAAATGTCTCACAAGATCCTTAACTGAATTTATGCAAATATTGGATTGCACAGTGTATATTGTTTCCGTGTAGGTTTTAAGTTTACGAAGCCCAACGAGTATGTATGTGAATATATGAGGCCCAATATCACACCCCCGAACCAGACGATGGAAACATTCGGGGGCTTGTGCATGACTTCGTCCTTGTAGTATCATCACATAGTATATAAATGAAACATAACATCGTCATCATCACACATGTAATATATCAACATACATTGGTTACATCGAGTATTGTGTTTTGAAAATTACACACCAAAATAGTTAAAGTATGATGAAACAAAATATAACAAAATATCCATTAGTTCGTTCCTCCCAACCTGCTCAACGGTTTCCTGAGAATACAAGTTAATTTAAAAAGGTCAACATAAAAATGTTGATGAGTTCATAAGCATGTTTGAGAAAATGAATTGTATAAATTTATAACCACCAGAAAATCCTATATTTTCTTAAAACAATTTAGTATGTTTGTGTCCGATCTTGTATTAATGCATGTGTGTTGTTGTTTACTAGAATGCAAAAAGATAATGAAGAGAATGTAAAGAGAATGCCCCCAGACAACCCGATGTTGTCTATAAAAGAGAATGTCGGTATATCAACCCCCGAGGTTTTGTACCGGCACAAGTATGTTATCGAGTAATCCAATGAGAAAAGAGAATGGTCTCCTATAAATTTATAACGTTAATTCCTCTAAGTATACTAGATAATGAAAATTTCGCATGTCTTGGCGTTTATGGACGCTGACGGAATAAGGTAAGGTTTTTGTCACCCTAGACTAATTGAGTCTAACTGTAGCGAACAACTCAGGTGTAGGGTGTCATCCCCGTATAGATCTATACACACACCCCCGCCCTCCCTCCAAGAGACTCTGGTTTTAACTACATACTACGATCGTACACTCAATAGGTGTCAACTGACACATCTCACTAGATCCTTAATCGAATTTGTGAGAATAGAAACATATAAAGCACATTCCAGGCCCAATGAACATGTAATTGAACGACTAAAGCCCACTAAGCATGTAAATCATTTCTAGGCTCATAAGGAATGAGATTATATAACCTGGGACCCAAATATATGTAAAATGACAGCTAAGGCCCATTTCACATGTATGATATTTAGAGGCTCAAAAAGCACGCAAAGAGTATCCAAGGTCCGTCGAGCATGCAAGTGGGTCAGCAAGGCCCAATAAACATGTAAACAATATTCATGACCTATCAAGCATATAAATGGGTCACTAAGGCCCAACAACACGCGAATGACATAATTAGTCCGTTTGTTATTGTATTGCTAGTTTTAGCTCAATTATTTACCAAAATGACATAAAAGGCCCACTTTTTGTAAAAATGACATTCTGGTCCCATTAAGCCAAAAATTTACAATTATGGCCCATTTTTGGTAAAAATAACATTTTAGGCCCTTTTTTAGAACAAAACTTGCATCTAATGCTAGTTTTTGTAAAAAATAACTTTTTTACTCACTTTTGTCAAAAATATCATTTTTGGCTTGATTTTTATAAAAATGTGTATTTTCGGCCCATTATAGATAATTCATCTTTTTGGCCTAATTTTTTATAATTGCACATCTTTAACCCTTCTTCCAAAAAATTCACATTTTTGGCACATCTTTGCTGAAAATGACATTTAAGTAGGGATGAGCAGTTTGTCCCAAATCGCGATCCTGTACCAGTACCGTAACTGAAGCAATACCGAACCGTACCGAATTTAAAAATTAGGGACGGTACTTGGTACTCCAAATACATGAAATTCGGGAATCGGTACCGCTGGTACCGGTACTTGTACCGAGTACTGGTACCATTCCCGGTACCAGTATCGATGATCTTAATTCGGTTCGGTACTCGGGATTAACTTTCGATCAAATTCGGTATTCGAGAAATCGGGAATGGGACGCATCGGTACCGGTTCCGTCCCATGCTCATCCCTACATTTAAGACCACAAAAGTCTAAAATGTTACAAAATTTGGCTCAAAGCCGTGAGAAGCCCAAATGAGGCCCATTTATGAAGATGTTTACATTTTTAGTCCTTGTAGGGTCTCAAATGTCGAAATTAACTATGTTTAGCAAACAAAACTTTTTGAACCCCTACTAACCATGAGTTACATAAATAAACTCATTTTTGGTCATTTTGTCACTTTTAGCCCTTTTATGAAGTTTTCTTAGCTTTAGATAACTTGTATGTATTTTAAAACCATTTCGTAAGATAAGTTGAAATGAGTATTATGTTATACCAATAACATCATCTTTTAGTAGATCTTTAAGATCATAACGTTTCCAACACATAATCACATATATAACCAGAAAAACACACAATATCATGAACTCACACATAGATCTACACAAAACAACTTGTATTCTGCCCCAAAACAAAGTAAAAGTCGAAATTAGGGGGTATGAACTCACATTGGGTTGTTGTTTTTGGTCTTTGATGAAGATAGAGAATAATCTTGGCCCTAGAAGTCTTCTTGAGAGGATCCTCGAAATATGATGACTCTAGGAGTATAAACACAAGATTTATGATGTTTTGATGAAGGTCAAAACATAAGATGGATTTATCCAAGTTAAAAGTGAAGTATCTTACCTAGTATGTGAGTTGAATGGACTTTCTTGAGCACACACACCCACTCACGGGTTTATGGAAGAAATGGGGGAATTTCTTGAAGGTTTAGAAATGAAATGGAGCTTGAATGATCTTGATGAGGGAGAATGGCCCTAGGTCGTGAATAAAAAGAGATAAAGAGAGGGGGAGTATGAGATGTGATGGTTGCATTGAAACATGACATTAGTATGGAGGTTTGTTGGATAATGGCATGGAAATCTACCTTGTAAACATGAGGTGGCACTCTTAATTATCCTTTGCTAAATTGTTTTCTAACATGTGTGGGACATGAAACGGGAAAAGAAAAAGAAAGAAGAAAAATTTTTGTGCCATACTTGCTTAATTTCAATATTATGAGGCCCAAGTTGATGGTTTTCGGCTCATTGGGCCCTTATGAGGGTTCACGGTCCAATAGTGATAAGGTAAAAGGCTTCACGGTCCAATGAAAACCAATAAGTTAGTTTACGACCCAATTACAGTGAAAAGATGGGTTTATGGCCCATCACTGTTCAAGGGATTGGTTCACGGCCCATAAAGGTCCATAAGAATAAGTGAGTTATTTTAGGCCCAACATGGCCTAATTGCTATGGTTTGATGAATGTGGGCCCAACTAGAGCCCAAATGAGTTTAATTGGTCCAAAATCATCAAATAGAAGGTTTACCGGTCCATTAGGCCCAATAAGAGGATCCTAGTCCATTCTGAGTTTGAACCGAGATTTTAGGGTTTCAGACCTGTAGTTAAGTATATAAATTATATTGTATTAGGTTTTGAACTTTGTTCAGGAGTTTGTATTCAAATGAATAATTTTGATTGAGCATAGAGTATGATATCCACTTAAATTACAAGTCTTACAATAGTTGATGTTTATGTGAGGACAAAATTTCCTAGCTAAAAATGTAAGTTGTGACACCCAACAAGCATGTGAAAGGGCAACTAAGGTCCACTAAACATGTGAAATATTTCAGTCCTAATAAGCATGCAAAAGGACAATTAAGGCCCACTAAGCATGTAATGTATATTCCAGGCCTAATAAGCATGCAAAAGGACAACTAAGGTCTAATACGCATGTAATGTATATTCCAGGTCCAATAAGCATGAGAAAGGACAACTAAGGCCCATTAAGACTGTAATGTATATTCCAGGCCAAATAAGCATGAAAAAGGACAACTAAGGCCTACTAAGCATGTAATATATATTCTAGGACCAATAAGCATGCAAAAGGACAACTAAGGCTACTAAGCATGTAATGTATATTCCAGGCTCAATAACAGCGAGTTTAACGTATTTGATTCATTTGTTATTGTAATGCTCGTTCTTGTTCAATCGTTTTCCAAAATGACATAAAAAGGGCCACTTTTTGTAATTTTTACATCTTTGCTCAGGTGGACTAAAAATTTACAACTTAGGCGTAATTTTGGTAAAAATGTCAATTTAGGTCCCTTAGGACCAAAGTTTACATTTAAGGCTAGTTTCAAATAAAATAACATTTTTAACCAACTTTTGTCAAACATATCATTTTCGGCCCAAGTGTATGAAGTTTTACATTTTCAACCCAAAAGCATAGAATTTTTCCTTTTTGGCCCAAGTTTGATAAAATTTTCATTTTCAACCCTTATAATCGGAAAATAACATTTTTGGCTCAACTTTGTTTAAAATGACACTCAAGCCCACAAAAGTCCAAAAATGTACAAAATTAGCCATAAAACCGATAAAGCCCAATATGAGGCCCATTTGTGAAAATTTACACTTTTATCCCTTTAAAAATCATAAATATTATAAAGATTCACATTTATCCAAAATAAATCCTTTTTGGTCCCTTAAAACTGTAAGTTATATAATAAGTTCACTTTTTGATTATTTTGTTAATTTTGGCCCTCTTATGTGATTTCTTAGTTTTAAACAACCTTGAAATGTTTTAAACCTTTTCTTTGCATAATAAGTTGTATCAAGTGTTATGTTCTGCAAATATCATCATATTTTAGCATATTGTATAGTTTTTGAAGTCTATAACACAAAATCACAACATATAGCATGAATAACACACATAATCATGCATATGCACATAGATCTACACAAAACAACTTGTATTCTCCCCCAAAACATAGTAAAAACCAAAAATAGGAGGCATAAACTCACATTAGGGTGTTGGATTCGGTTTTTGAAGAAGATCGGAGAAGTTTTCGGCCTAGCTATCTCCCTTGGAAAGATCTTCAAAGAATAAGATGATTCTAGGAGAATAAACACGAGATTTGTGATGTTTTGAGCAAGATCTTAACATGACATGGATTTATCCAACTTAAGAGTGAAGTATCTTACCTAGTATGTGAATTTGAGGAACCTTCTTATGTACACACACCCACTCAAGGTTTATGGAAGAAAATGGGGGAGTTCTTGAGGGTTTGGAAGTGAAATGAAGTTTGAATGATTTTGGTTAGGAAAAATGGCCTTATGCCGAGAATAAGAAGAGAGAATAAGAGAAGAGAGCAGAGAGAAGTGAGAAGTGACATACATGGATATATGAGATTTCCTAAATATTTGTTATGTAATATGCATGGAAATCCATTAAACAAACATAAGGTGTCACTTAGTTTATGTTAATTAATTTTTTTATACATACAAACATATATATATATATATATATATATATATATATATATATATATATATATATATATATATATATATATATATGGCCGAGAATGAAAAGGGAGAAGGAGAAAAGAAATGTTTGGGCTAATTTTGATGATATTCAAAATTGTAAGGCCCAATATGAAGGTTTTCGGCCCATTGGTCCCATATGAGGCTATACGACCTAAAAGGGTGAACATAATGGGTTTTCAGCCCATTTAAGTTCAAGAAGGTTGTTCACGGCCCATTAAGGCCCATGGAATTGTTATGGGACATTTCAGGCCCAATATAGCTCAAAATGCTATATCTTAAAGAGTGTGTGTGCAACTAGATCCCAAATAGGGTTCCTTGACCAAAAATAACTAATTGAGAGTTTACTGGCCTATTAGGCCCAATAAGAGGATCCTGGTCCATTCTGAGCTTGAATCAGAACATTAGGGTTACAAACCCACAGTTGAGTATATAAGATGTATTGAATTAGGTTTTCAACTTATTAAGTGAGTTCTGATTCAAATGGTTGATTTTTAATGAGCATAGTACATAAAATCAACTTAGATTACAAGTTATTAAGAGTTGATTACATGAGGACAAAATTTCCTAGCCAAAAATGCTAGTTTTGACACTACTCTATTTAGTGGAGCATTGCTGGAAAATGAAAAGGAAGAGACTTTTGAATGGTTATTTGAGCAGTCCTTCAAATTTATGTTTTATAATCATCCAAAGGTAATTATTACTGATCAAGATAAATCTATAGGTAATGCAATAAGTAAAGTATTTCCAATAAACTTGGCATCGCTTTTGTGCATGGCATATTAAGAAGCATGAATCGGAAAATCTTCGACCGTATGATGCTCGTTATAGTGATTTTCAAGAGTTTTAAAGAGAATGGATAAATAGTGATACGGTTGAAGAATTTGAAAGAAGGTGGGAAGTTATACGTGGTAAGTATAATTTGGAAAGTAATTGTTGGATATGTCAAATGTATAACCAACGGATACATTGAGCTAAACCCTTCGTAAATGATATTTTGTTTGTTGGTATGAAAACAAGTGGGAGAAGTGCGAGTATTAATTCATTTTTTGATGGATATGTTAATTTGAGTACCATGTTGAATGAATTTGTACTACATTATGACAAAGCAGTCGAGCCTCGAAGGGCTGCCGAGGAAGATGAAGACTTCAAGACTATAAACTCAAGTGTAGTTCTATCTTCTGTGCATCCGATCGAAGAAAAAGCATGTGAGTATTATACTAGAAATTCTTTGAGAATTTTAAAAAAGAATGGATGGAAGCCACTAACAATTTAACTCATGAGACTTTAAGTAAATGTACAGAAGAAATCAAATATCGAGTTGGGAAATTGAACACTTATAAAACATATTGGCGAATTGTTAACTTTCGGTCTTTAAATCAAGTAAATGTTACATGTTTGTGTGCAAAGTTTGAGACATATGGGATATTATTGTTGCGTCAAAATATGGTTTATACTTTGCTTTTCTGGGCAATTATATTTTTATGTAATATTTTATGAGCTTACAGTCTAGTTTACGGTTAGGTGGGGTTTACGGTCAGTGTTTACGACCGTAAATAGGTTTATGCCTGTAAACCCATTTACGGTCCATGTTCACCAAGCCCATATTCCCTGGTATATATATATATATATATATATATATATATATATATATATATATATATATATATATATATATATATATATATATATATATAGGTGTTAGGGTTGAGGAGTAGAGATTGATGAAACACAAGGAGTGTACGACCAAGAGAGAAACTAGAGAGAAGTTTTGTGTGTGTGAATATTTTGTATCCGGATCTTCATTCTAATCATTTCATACATAGATTCATCATATTATTCTTCTTATTCTCTTCTATTTTATCTGACATCATCCGTTTGATTGGGATTCCGCACCATCAAACCGATCTGATTGATACACAAGCATTTTGGGGACTTACAATTGGTATCATAGCAAGGATTGTATCAGTCAATTTTGTCAGATCTTGAGCTTATTTTATCTTATTTTCGAAATATTTCTACTTTTTTGGATAGATCTCTGAAAATTAAGGGGGATTTCTTCTTTGCATTTTTCATAAAAACGGGTTTTTGATCAAGTTTTGGAGCAAAAATGGGCAAAAATCTGTGTTTTTAGTCTAAACCTGCGAGGGTGTGGCGGAGTTTGTGAACGGCGGCTAGGGTTTCGGAGTTCACGGCCCGAGGTTCACGGTCCGGAATTTGCGGCCCGAGTTTCACGGCCTGAGGTTTGCGGTCTCAGCCTCGGTGGTTTACGGCCTCGCACCAGGTCCTTGCAACAGCTAGTTCCTCGCCTCGCTTCGCACATATAAAAAATTAGAGGCGCATTTGGAGGTGTCGAGTTTCAAACCCAAGACCTTTGATTCAACAACCCAACTCTTTATCCAGGTAGGCTACCTGATCACTTGTTACAATCTTTCAAAATTTAAATTATAACCCTTTATTCTCGGTTTCAACTTTCCAAATTTGACATTTTTAACCCAAAATTCAATTCCTTTTAATTTTAAATTCCTTTTTCATCCAAAATTAAAATAATAATAATAATAAATAAATAAATAAAATAATTAAATTAAATAAAAATAATAAAAATTATATTTTAAGTTTTTTGACTTTTTATTCTTTCAAGTTTGACCCTTGGCTATAAACTTTGACATTTTTGTTTTTTTTTTAATTTTCAAATTTAACTTTTCGGTTTGACTTTCAAGTTTGTCTTTTGAGTTTGACTTTTTAAATTGACCTTTAGGTTTTATTTTAGCTTCTAGTTGTGCTTTTTAATGGCTTTTAAGGTCTACAAGGGAGTTGAAAACATAAAAGAGAGTCGTCAGGATATGTTAAGACAAAATTTCAATATTTTCGATTATATCCCTGGAGAAACCCTCGAAACTCAGTTGCAGCGATTTACTACACTTACTACTGAGATGAATATAACTGGGATCTTCTTGTCTAAGTTTGAGATAAACAAAAAGCTACTAAATTCACTTCTGAAATCATGGGATATGAACGTAGATATCATCAAGAAGACAAAAGATCTCAATCATCTTAGTCTTGTTGATGTAATTGAAGAATTTGATGCTTTGAAGTGTGGAAAAACAATGAGTTCTGAAAACATTCCGGTCACTGAAGTTACATGTATTCCAGCTTGTGAAACTACGATTAAATTTCTTCGGGAACAAACTGATTTATTAAAAAGAGAAGTTGAGGACCTGAGATATGAAGGATATCAACTCAGGAAAGGACAGAAACCCCTGAAGGCTGAATGAGAAGCAAAAAACAAGGACTTTAGGAAACTTCAGGAAGAGTATAGCAACAAGTGTGAAAATCATAACTATATTAAGAGACAACTTGCTGCTTTAACTGAAGAACTTGACACTTTGAAAATTAAGTGTGGAAAAACAGGCGCTAGTTTCAAAAATTATACTGCATCAAGTCAGACAGTCAAGTCATTATTTGAAACCCAATTAAAATTCAAAGATAATCAAAACAAGGGTCTAGGGTATGATAGTGTTCCTCCACCTTTCAATCATAACTACACATCCATCCCTATGACACATGAAGAAATTGACAGGGAGGCACATCTTCAATATGGCAAACCAGTTGGATTTGTGTCAGGAGGTATTCATGTTGAATATACTAATGTTTCTACTTCATGTGCAGGTAAAGTAGCAGAATATGAGAACAAGGAGAACACTACTGAACAAACCAATGACTCCTTGAACTTAGAATCTGTTGCTTTGAATTCTATTACTCCTAACAAACCTACCATTGAGAAATACAGGCCTCCAATTCCAGCGCAACAGAGTGCTTTTTGCAAGTGTGCATGTGGGATCAATAAGAGACAAGGCATGGATACGCCACCAGGGGCAGGAAGAAATAACTTCACAATGAAGAAAAAGACTTGTTTTCACTGTGGAACACCTGGACACATTGCCGGAAATTGTCCTAATCGCGCATACGTTCCCTACTATGCTCAAGGTCGGAAGAACGCGCCAAGAGGGAGATACTTTAAAAGAAACCCCTCAAGGTCATGTTCAAACAATGCCGACTGGAATACCATGAAGGCCACGAATTCATCCCCCAAGGCCAAGCATCCAACTCCCAAGAACAAGAAGGGAATGTTGGTCCAGAAGTCTAGTTCAAGAGATGATCCTATGAAGCCAAGACCGGTTAGGTCAAAGTCTTCTAGGCAGCTGGCTTCAAGTTCAAAAGCAAGTGCCAAGGCACCCATCCGATCCAACAAGAAATGGATTAAACCCAACTACAAATGGGTACCAAAGGTTCAATCCCCCAAATCAATTAATGATTCTAATATTTCTACATCTTCTGTGATAAGAAGGATATGTCATGGGAGAGAGTATCATCCGTTGATGACAAAGGTCAACCTAGTTTCAAAATGGAATGGGTTCCAAAGACCAATTAATCCTGCTCTATGTCGGAGAAGCTATGGAGTCATATCATCAGACTTCGGTTTGTTGGTAATGGTTGTTCCAAGCACATGATAGGGGACATCTCTCAACTGTGCAACATTTTGAACTTTGCTTGAGAGTATGTTTCCTTTTGCGGGAAAGGAAGAAAGGAAGGGATCACTCATGGGGTTAGTTCTTAACGATGTGAAGAATTTTTGGATCTGTTCTGAGATTACGCGTGTTGTTCTCAGACCTTCTGGATGCAAATTCAATCGGTGACTTACGGTTAGAATTTTTTCTTCTCTATACTCCTAAGTTTTTCTTAAGCAGATTCGCTTTAAAGACTAATTTTTGTTTTAGGATAGTTTAAATTTGCGCATTTACTTTCGTTTCTCTCCTATGCACAAATTTAGGGGGAGAAATAAAAACAAAACAAAAATTAGAAAATTTTAATTAAAAAAATCCAAATACATTAGAAAATTAGAAAATCACAAAATATGGTATTAATAGAACGTGCTTGCAGGGGATGTTTTGGGAAGTGATATAATCATGTGATAACAGGCAATATGAATATGTGTAAGGGATTGAAGCTGAATTGTCTAGGCTCTGTGTTCGATGTGCTGGTAGGCACGAAAGATTTAAAATGGACTTGACTAGGCATATATGAACTTCAGGAATCTAGAGACTTGAAAAATCTTGACCTAGATAGATCCATTTTGCCTGACAATACGACACTTGGATAGGTTGAGCAGGGAGATATACATGGGAATCTACCGGTCACATTAAAATAACCCGTATCTAGAACTGTGGATTCACTTTTCCTAGATGTGAGGATTCTGTCCTTAATTCCGGTTGGATGGGGTGACTGGGGAATTCCGATAAACAAGGTCTGTAGAAGGTTATTTTCTTGCTTTCTGTATATTAGTCATATGTTGCCTTCTCTGCGTGATTGGAAGAGATCCGACCTGGACTGTAGCATATGCAACTCTATCTCTCTGCATCTTCTATCTATGCAAATCATTCCATCTGTTAGCCATATACTATCTCCTCTGCGTGACTCAAAATCCGACCTAGTACACAGTATATGCAACGTTCTTTTCTCAATCCCTTTGAAACCTCAGTTAGTCATATATTTGATCCTTTGCGTGATTGGAAGAGATCCGACCTGGATGTATAGCATATGCATTCTAAATCTATCATTTCTCTTAATAATTGTCTGCTCAGCCGATGTAAGGAGTATTTTGGAAGTCCTTGATGACTGGGGAATATCAGGAAGCGGGAAACACGTTCTAGTACAATTAAAATTGAACACATAAAGATTGTCTGTAGATCTCGCTGCTAAATTTTAGGTGGATAACAATATCTTTGGTCGTCATCAGCTGAATGGTCCTTAAGGAATATTATCTAGGAACTTAGGATCACATGGTCTTGTCACTTATAGTATGTCCTAATTTTGTCATAATTTCTCGTGTTTAAGTGGACCACAATACCGACGATTGACCAGATCTGTTCATGAAAGGAGTGGTACTGATAAACAGATAACGATTGTCTAAAAACGTTGATCCCAAATCACTCTTAAAGTTAGCTATTATTTTTGTTTTTATTAAGTTTGTTCATAGTGTTCTTCTAATTTAAATAAAAGGGGAAGAATTAAATATAAAAAAACAAAAAAAAAATCAGAAAATTAAAAATTAAAAATAATGTTATTTCAGTTTTATTTTTGTTCAGAAAATATTTAAAAAAAAACCTAAAAATATTGTGTGCTAAATTTTATTTTAGTTTTTTTTTTTGTCTTGAAAAGTGAATTCAGGTGAAGATGGAACTCATGGAGTTTGTGTCAAAGATTTCTGAGCCAAGGTTTCATCCGTGAGCATCGAACAACACTCATTCGAAGGAGCAAGAAATGAAGACTATTCTTTCAACATTCAATCCTTCAACCCCAGAAGCAAGGTGAAGCAGAAATTGAAGATTATGTGACAGATTGCATTGAAGCCTCCTCAATTCGTCTGCTGCTATCGTTATACCTGCTAAAGTGATCCAGAAAATTATTTCTCTCTGAAGATTCTCAAGCTGAAAGCGTCATCTTTCAAGAATCAGTACATCAAGCATCCTCACCCAATGTGCATTCAATTCCAAATCTTGTAGAATTTCCCAAGTGCTCAAGATGAAGTCATTCATTGAAGATAAATGTTGAAGCCAAGCTCTCGATGAAGATTTATAAGAAAAGCCAGCTACTTTTTAGGGGGAGCTTGTTGGGTTAATTAAGAAAATAAAGCTATAAACCAAGGGGGAGATTGTTGGGTCAAAATATGGTTTATACTTTGCTTTTCTGAGCAATTATATTTTTATGTAATATTTTATGAGCTTACAGTCTAGTTTACGGTCAGGTGGGGTTT
Organism: Lactuca saligna; assembly: GCF_052625555.1. Taxonomy (NCBI): domain Eukaryota; kingdom Viridiplantae; phylum Streptophyta; class Magnoliopsida; order Asterales; family Asteraceae; genus Lactuca; species Lactuca saligna. The sequence continues at coordinate 239,912,490 of NC_136420.1, read as the reverse complement.
ACGGTCAGTGTTTACGGCCGTAAACCCATTTACGACCCATGTTCACCAAGCCCATATTCCCTAGTATATATATAGGTGTTAGGGTTGAGGAGTAGAGATTGATGAAACACAAGGAGTGTACGACCAAGAGAGAAACTAGAGAGAAGTTTTGTGTGTGTGAATCTTTTATATTAGGATCTTCATTCTAATCAATTCATACATAGATTCATCATATTCTTCTTCTTCTTATCTTCTATTTTATCTGACATCATCCGTTTGCTTGGCATTCCACACCATCAAATAGATCTGATTGATACACAGACAATTTGGGGACTTACAATTATGCAAGTATAGCCTATATATGATGAAGAAGAGACATGTTAAGACACTTTCGAGTCACCATATTTTACCTAGGTGGACCATTAATGCAAGGTACAAGATGGGTAACGGTAGCATCGGACTCTAGAAAATGGATAATCAAAATGGGTTAATGCCTTCACTTTGTGGTATGTTCGTTGAAATTTTACTAAATTAATTGAAAAGGAAAGAGACTCCCCTCTAGAGATTCAAAAACTCAACACTTTACTGATAAGTCTTTTAGATGATCAAACGAATCAAAAAAGACTAAATTTTTTTGAGACTGCATCTCAAGGTTCTTGTGTTGGAATTTCACAAGTCGATCTGATGTCTCAGTTATCCGTCAGCGATCCTCTTTGCCCAACCAATACCAAAGGGTTTGCTAAAAATGCAAGCAGACTTAAGTCTTTTTAGAAGTGCCAAAAAAACGAACATGTTCTTATTGCCGGGGACTTGGTCATTATGCCACTAGTTGTTCAAAAAGAAAGGTCGTTACCATACTATTAACTTTTCATGATTTTCCTAGTCTCATAATAGTACTGGTTATTTATTTAATTTTTCATATATTAGACAGACGAATCGTTGCAAGAGAAATAGTGATGGGATGATTTTTTACAAGTTTTATAACATGCTTCAATTTTAGGACCTATTTCAAATGCTGCTTAAGAACTTAGTTCATTTTTTCTTTCCAGTTGTATAACCTAAATCAGAACCTACTTCAGCTTTAGAACCCGTTTCATTTTGTTTGAACCTGATTCATTTTATAAGTTTTAAAACTTTTTTTAGTTTTGGAATAAATATTTTGAATGATGGATGCTGTTATTTTTGTCAATAACATAAGTATGATGCTATTATATGTCAAACGTATAAGTACGTTGCTACTATATGTTAAAGTTATAAGTACATTGCTATTTTTGCTTTGCTTTTTTCTTAAAATAAGTGTCACAATACATACCCATGCAATAAAAAATGTAACAAAACACATGAAGTACACAGTACTATAGCCAAATCCAAAGAAAACTATGTTGTTATTTTTGCTTTGCAAATTTATCTTAAAACAAGTGTTACAATACACATGAAGTAAAAAAAAAAGTATTTGCTAATTCTGCAACTTTAGACATCCATCAGGTTGACTAGGAGCATCACTACTCTGTAACAGGAAAAGGGTCCTACCTATACGTGCCAAATGAACAAATTCTCACTTGTATATAACTGGAAAAGGTTCCTACCTAAGTATATAGTTAACTTGAAGATGGGTTGAGCTTGAGCGAAGTACTCCAAGATCACCATCATTTCTCACCTTTTTGTTCTGAAGAGCAAGCCTATTTGTTGAGATATAATACTTAATTGAGTTAGTTAAGGTATGAGTATTAACAATAGTATGGTGGAGGTTGAATTAGTAAAAATTATAACATACATGGTCATTAAGACACATGGGCAGGAGCAGGGGCATATTGGTCTTTACAAGTGGGCTCCATAACCAAGATATCTTACATGTGCTACAAAGTTGGAAACAACACAACCGTCAAGATCACTCACAGAATTCCTTATATGAACAACATGAGGAAAATGGAAAATAACAATTTCTTTCTTTGAGGCATTCTATCGAACAACATATATGCATTCCAACATCCAAAAACATTCAACTACCTATTAGCATTTACAAATTTCCATACCAATTATCAAAAGACATTTTTTTAAAATTGATTTTTATGCAATGATTTTCATGAAAAAAGGTAGATAACTTTTTGCAGGCAATCATCAAATATCCAATATCCACACAAAAATAGAAATATATAAAATTCTTACTTCAAAGGGCCAGTACATATGTTTACCTGGTAGGTTAGTAATGCGATTAATAAAAAAATGATAGTTTCCAATAAATAAAATAAATAAGAACCGTGAATTGTTGGATCTGTAGATGACACTTTGCAATGGAAATTTTACGATGGAGGTTGAATGGATTAAAAAGATGTAGATTCATTTGTTGAAATTTATGAAAATTCATAATTTCAACCCTTTATAAATTGTCATTCAATTGAAAAGATGAAGATTCCAATTACAAATATGATGATTTTTTTGGGTTAACCAACACGATCGATTCCTAGAAGTTGGATAAAGAAAATAAATGAGACACTACATGATTATCAAGGAATTCAGTCGGGTGTTGCAATTAGCTTAAAATGACAACGTATGATGTATGGTAGTTTGTATACCTAAGCTTGTGTGAGGGCTATAACGTATATATATATATATATATATATATATATATATATATATATATATATATATATATATATATATATATATATATATATATATATATATATAGCAATAACGTTATTATTAAATTTGATATAATACTTTGTATACTAAATTGATATAATATATTGATTATTTTGAATTATATGATAATATATACATTTATTATAACCGCATAATCTAAATCATTTGAAAGACTTCTATCCGCGAGTTAGATGTGAACAAAATTCAATATAATATATGTATTAGTTTTATTTATAGTTGTTATTGTTAATTAATATTTTAAGCTTAATGTTTTAATTTCTATTATTATAATTATTTAAAACATCAAACATTGTTTTTTTTATTTTAAACGTAACAATATAATCATTTATATAGAGTTATTTTTAGTTATTGTTATTTTAAGTTATTTTAAGCTACTTATTTGAAAACTTTTAACGATTATAAAAATATAGTTAGAAAATATTTTAATTAAATTGATATTACAATTTAGTTTTTGTATTTATTACTTTTAACTATTTACAAAATATTATTTGGTTTTTTTAGTGGAACTAAAATTTATATTTAAGTTGATAATGTAATGTTATATTTAAATTAACAATTAAAGTATTTTGTTCAAACTGTTTACAAGTCGTAACATTAAACTGATAATGGTTTACATACAATAACATATGAAATCTAATAAATTAAGTATAATATGTTAAGTTAAAGACATAACTTTATAAGTAGAAATAAATATATTATTTTAAAATAGAAATTTAGTATATTTATGATTGCAGTTTAGGTTTAATATTTATTTAACCTTATTAACCAACTTGTAATAATTATTAGAAAAACACTACAATTAATCACTTTTAACTATTTACAAAATATTCTTTGGGTTGTTTAAGTTAAATTAAAATTTATATTCAAGTTGATCCTGTAATGTTATATTAAAATTAATAATTTAAATATTCTATATAAATTCTTCCAAAATTGTATCTATAAAAGGATAATGATTTACATCCAACAATATATTAAAATTGATAAATTAAGTAAAATATGTTAAAAGTTAAAAAAATAATTTTATAAGTAGAAGTAAAGATATTATTTTAATGTTAAATTTTAGTTTATATATGATTACACTTTAGATTTGATATTTACTTAACCTTATTAACCAACTTATAGTTATTATTAGAAAGCTGTAACAACGCAAATTTTGAAATAAATTTTTCATTTTAAATAAAGTGAGTTCGTTCAACCAATAACATTTATTTCATGTTTCAAAACAAATACATATGTAAATTCCCCAAGATCTCAAATATCAGCAGTGTGTATGCATCATGCCGATGCCTTCCCACGGTCCTCGCTAGTACCTGAAACACATACATAACATCTTGTAAGCATAAATGCTTAGTGAGTTCCCCAGTATACCACTTACACGTATACGCCTTTCCAGGCCCGGACCTTCCGGTCCACAGTACAATGCCTTCCGGCCCATATGATAATTGCCTTCCGGCCCATAAAATAATTGCCTTTCGGCCCATAAGATAATTGCCTTCCGGCCCACAAGATAATTGCCTTCCGGCCCATAACATGATTGCCTTCCGGCCCATAAACATATATAACACATAATACATTTACTCTAACACATATATCACATATATCATATATCATACCTGACCTTCCTGTCACATAATACATTGCCTTCCGGCCCATAGAAACATACATAGCATGCATAGCAATTATTCCTTTCAATTATAGCATATATATAACACGTAACATATTCGACCTTCCGGTCACACAGTCAAACCCTTCCGGGTACAGTATAGTGAGAAGACTCACCTCGTGGTAATGTAAGCTATCAACTCTTGAAACTACTCGCGCTCGATCCATCGATCTGCAGACTCCCTATAATACCATATACCCTTATTAATACTCTTATCATTCAAGACAACTGACCCTAAGAATTACATGTAGGTCAACTCTGGTCAACGGTCAACTTGACCGGACTCGTCGAGTGCAAAGGCGACTCGGCGAGTCTAGACGTCCTCCCCAATTTTCCTGTTGTTCTCCTTTCTACTCGTCGAGTATCCCTCTTGACTCGACGAGGTCCTCGTGGAGGAATCACGGGGCCACCCCAACTCCACTCGCCGAGTCCGAAGACGACTCAACGAGTTCCAATGAATCCTCAACTACTCGTCGAGTCTGAAGAACAACTCGGCGAGTCCCAGTAAATCTTCAAGCTACTCGCCGAGTCTGATCATTGGACTCGGCGAGTCCATGCCATGCAGTCGATCATCTGCTTCCTGAAATACGCATGGTCCCGAGACATGCACCCATGGGACTTTCTGGACCTCTAAGCATCCTATTACTGGGGTATAAACGATTGGGTAACAACACAATAATCTATCTAATCCTCAAATGGGTCTCATAAACCCTAGATTCGTGTACAACACCAAAACAACAGAAATAATCCGAGTGTTACCTGGAAAACGTGTCCTCTGTGTCCCCAACCTTCAGAGCTCAATCCTCTTGATCCTCCTTTGACCACTACCTTGCCTCTTCTTGCCTAACAACTCCTTCAAGTTTCCACTAGCCTTCACTCCTGCTCCAGATGCCCACAGACGTTTAGGTTATCCTCAATCGGCCAAAAGACGAGAAATGACAGCCCTAAGGACGTTATATACGATCCAGAATCAAACGGCTAGGGTTTCTGCTGAACAGCGTCGACTCGCCGAGTCCCTAATGGACTCGTCGAGTCCAGTCGCGAATCTGCGACCAAGTCCGTGGTCCTACTCGGCGAGTCAGGCACCAACTCGCCGAGTCCCCTCCTAAAAATGCCCCAAGAATAGTTTTAAAGCAATACTTGAAATTCCGGGCTGTTACAACTCTCCCCCACTAGAACTAGACTTCGCCCTCGAAGTCTCACTCTGTGAATAACTCCGGATGTTGCTCCCGCATTTCACGCTCCGGCTCCCAAGTCATCTCCGATCCCTTCCGGTGTTACCACTGAACCAACACCAGAGGTACCTCTTTGTTCCGCAGAACCTTGATCTTCCGATCCCTGATAGCTACTGGTCTCTCGGCGTAATTCAGGCTCGCATCCACCTGAATATCCTCTAGCGGAACCACCGCCGATTCATCGACTATACACTTCCTCAACTGTGATACGTGAAGGTATTGTGGATCTGTCCCAACTCTGCTGGCAACTCCAACCGGTAAGCTACCCGACCTACCCTTGCAATCACCCGAAATGGACCTATGAACCGGGGCCCCAACTTGTCCCTCTTTCTGAACCGGATCACTCCCTTCCAGGGAGAAACCTTTAGGAGAACGAAGTCGCCGACCTGGAATTCCAGCTCAGATCGGCGTCAGTCCGCATAACTCTTCTGTCGGCTTTGGGCGGTCAATAACCTCTGCCTAACCTGCTGAATCTGCTCTGTTATCTGGAGTACGATCTCTGTACTGCCCATCACTCTCTGACCCACCTCTCCCCAGCAAATGGGGGTCCGACACCTCCTACCATACAACAACTCAAAAGGTGGCATACCAATGCTCGAATGATGGCTGTTGTTGTAGGAAAACTCTACCAAGGGTAAATACGCATCCCAGCTACCCCCGAAGTCTAACACACACGCTCGAAGCATGTCCTCCAATGTCTGAATCGTCCGTTCGCTCTGCCCGTCGGTCTGGGGATGGTATGCGGTACTAAAATGCAGTTTAGTACCCAGCTCCTCATGAAATTTCTTCCAGAACCTGGATGTGAAACGTACATCACGGTCTGAAACAATCGAGATCGGCACTCCATGCCGAGACACTACCTCTCTCACGTATAGCTCCGCCAACTTCTCCGCTGATGAACTCTCGCTAATGGCAAGGAAGTGTGCACTCTTCGTCAATCTATCCACAATCACCCAAATTGCATTGACTCCCCTAGCAGTTCTTGGCAATTTGGTGATGAAATCCATAGTAATCTGCTCCCACTTCCACTCAGGAATCTCCAAGGGTTGCAACTTACCATGCGGTCTCTGGTGCTCGGCTTTAACCCTACGGCAAGTCAAACACCTTTCAACGAACCATGCGACGTCTCTCTTCATACAAGGCCACCAATATTCCTTCCTCAAGTCCAAATACATCTTCGTAGCACCAGGATGGATCGAAAATTTCGATCTATGAGCCTCCTCCATCACAATAGTATGCGTACCGCCCACGAATGGTACCCAAATCCGACCCTGAAACATCAAAAGTCCACGTCCATCCTTAACGAACTCTGAAATTAACCCAACTACTCTCTCTTTCTTCTGCATTTCGGATCTCACAGCCTCGGCCTACGCCCCACGAATAGCATCCAATATCGGGGTCATCACTGTCAGTCTCAAACATACGTCTCGTAATGGAGTGCTTTCCGCTCTACGACTCAATGCATCGGCTACCACATTAGCCTTGCCTGGGTGGTATAGGATCTCACAGTCATAATCCTTAACCACGTCCAACCATCTCCTCTGACGCATATTCAGGTTGGGTTGATCCATCAAATACTTCAAACTCTTATGGTCCGTGTATATAGTACAACGAACCCCGTACAGGTAGTGACGCCATATTTTGAGAGCGAACACCACTGCCCCCAACTCTAAATCATGTGTGGGATATCTCGCCTCATGAGGCTTCAGCTGCCTCGACGCATAAGCTATCACATGACCTCTCTGCATCAACACTGCACCCAGTCCCAAAATCGATGCGTCGCAATATACGACAAAATCCTCCATCCCTTCCGGGAGAGCTAATACCGGGGCTTCGCACAGTCTCTGACGAAGTGTCTCGAAGGAAGTCTGCTGCTCGGGTCCCCATGAGAATGTCACACCCTTCCGGGTCAATCTGGTGAGCGGTACCACGATCTTGGAGAAGTCCCTAATAAATCTCCGATAGTACCCCGCCAACCCAAGGAAACTCCTGATCTCGGAAGGTGACTTCGGTGCCTCCCAACTCATCACTGCTTCCACCTTGTCCGGATCGACCAATATCCCTGCCTGATTAACAACATGTCCAAGAAATTGGACCTCCCGCAACCAGAAGTCACATTTGGAGAATTTTGCATATAGCTTCTCCGACCTCAGTACTTCAAGGACCTCCCTCAAATGTCTCTCATGCTGCTCTCTAGTTCGCGAATATACTAGGATGTTGTCGATAAATACAATCACAGACCGATCCAGCATCGGCCTACATACCCTGTTCATAAGGTCCATGAACACTACCGGGGCATTGGTGAGCCCGAAAGGCATCACCACGAACTCGTAATGCCCATACCGCGTCCTGAATGTTGTCTTCTGGACGTCCTCATCCCGCACTCTTACCTGATGGTACCCTGATCTCAGATCGATCTTGGAAAACCAAGATGCCCCTTGCAACTGATCGAATAGATTATCGATCCTCGGTAACGGATAGCGGTTCTTGACCGTCACCTTGTTCAACTACCGGTAATCAATACACATCCGGTGTGAACCATCCTTCTTCTTGACGAATAGAATCGGTGCTCCCCACGGCGAGCTACTCGGCCGAATAAATCCTTTCCCCAGCAACTCCTGGAGTTGCGAGGACAACTCTTGCATCTCTGGAGGTGCAAGACGATAAGGCACCTTCGCAATAGGTGCAGCCCCCGGAACCAGATCGATACCAAACTCTACTTGCCTCGCAGGAGGTACTCCCGGCAAATCCTCGGGAAAAACATCTGAAAACTCGCGCACCACTGGAACCTCCTCCACTGTCCTCGGTCTCTCGGAAGTCTCTCGCGTATCCATCACATACGCCACAAAACCTTTACATCCCTGCTGTAGACATTGCCTCGCCCTAGCGGCCGAACAAAAATCTGATCCCGAACGGGTACCCTCACCGTATACCGTAAGAACTCCCCCACTGGGGTCTCGTATGGTCACCAGCTGACGCTCGCAGTCGATGACGGTGCTAAATCGACTCAACTAGTCCATGCCCACGATGACACAGACATCTCCCATCGCAATAGGAATTAGGTCAATCAGAAACGCAACCCCGAAAATCTCTAGCACGCATCCCCGAAGAACCTCCGTGGCACAAACCACCCTCTCGGCCGCAATAGAAATGCTCAGAGGCCGACTTAACGGCTCTCGACTAATGCCGATATGCTGACTAAAAGCTAACGATACAAAGGATCTACTCGCACCCGAATCAAATAACACTAGAGCAGGCATAGAGTTCACAAGAAAAGTACCTACACATACATCAACATAAGCATAACATTTCGGCTTTAAAGTAAATACGTGAATGATAGCATACCTGCTACAACATCGGGCGCAGCGCGGACCTCCTTCGTAGTCAGCTGAAAAGCTCTCCCGCGAGCCTTCGGAGCCTCGACCTTCGCCGGTCGCGTCTCGGTAGTCCTGGTAGTAGGTGTAGATCCCTGACGAAGCTGCGGGCACTCGGCCTTCCGATGGCCTGTCTGGTTGCAATGAAAGCAAACCATAAACCCCTTAGGACAATCCCTGGCAATGTGTCCTTCCTTGCCACACTTGTAGCAACCACCCGCTCGACACGCCCCCTCATGACTCTTGCCGCACTTTCCGTAAGTGCGGCCCTTCGAACCTCCCGTCCTCGAATCAGCGGACTTGAACCGCTTGGCTGCCGGCTGAGACTGAGCCGGTCGCCGGTCCACCTGCCGAGACTCGGCCTCCTCTCTGGCCTGGGTCTCCAACTCGATCTCGCGCTTCCTGGCATTCGCCTGAAGCTCAGTGAAAGTACGATAAGTGGAGTTTGACACAAACTCCCGGATATCCCTCCTCAACACGCCCAAGTACCGGCTCATCCGTGACTGCTCTGTAGACACCAGCTCGGGGCAGAACATCGCCCTCTCATGAAACTTTCGTGTAACCACCGCAACGGAATCAGTACCCTGCTTAAGGGTCAAGAACTCCTGGATCAATCGTTCCCTCTCCACTGGGGGAACGTACTCGTCCCTGAACATCTCAGTAAACCTCTCCCATGTCACCGCTGAAATCTCCGCCTGAGTGAAGTTTGCCGTCACGAACTTCCACCAATCCTTCGCTCCCAGACGGAGCTGGTTCAAGGCGAATCGTACCCTCAGGTGCTCCGAGCATGAACAAGTGTAGAAGCACCCCTCAATATCGGCGATCCACCTCATCGCAGCAATCGGATCCTGCATCCCATCGAACTCAGGGGGTTTCGTGTTGCTGAATTCCCGGAATAGCAACGAATCACCCCCTTGCGGCCTAGCAGCGGCCACAGCTGCGGTAGCGGCAGCGACTGCAACTTCATTCAGTGCGGCGTACCACTCCTCAAACTCCTCCATAGGGTGGTCTTAATGGACCCAAACATCTCCGGGATCTCAGCCCGAACCGCCGTAGCTACCTCCTCCTGGATCATCTGACGAATCTCCTCGTCACTCATACTGCTCGAACTCGCTCCGTGGCGTGTCGTAACCATGATGTCTCTGAAATACAACATAAAATTATCAGAGACTCCATCAAGTACATTTGTACTCGATAACGCAACCCTACTCAGTCTCCGATATCCAGGTATTCTTACTTGGGTCTTCCACCGACCCGGTGTCTTCTGTAGTACGGGCCCAATACTACCGACCACACCGTGTCAATATTCGTCCCAAATCTTCCTCCCCAAACCCCGAATAGTGAGTACTCTACTTCTCGTATGCACTATTTACCTGCACGCTACCGAATATCTCATACAAGCAACTTCCCTAGACTTAGGCATCACAAAACAGGCCATTCTAGTCCTATCATGTATACCTAGTCTTCTAGCATGCATAACAATTCATAATTCAATGCATAACATAACATTATAAGGTATTCTGGGGATCTTTACCGTTCGGGCGCTGGCTGATCGTACACACTGCTTCTTTCTTGTTTAACACTTTACCATTTATAAAAGTTTATGTATTTATTATTTTCAAAAGATTTTTCCTCAAATCCTCGGTTTGAGTTCAGTTACACCCGAAGGTACACCCGAATCCCTCAAACCAAGGCTCTGATACCAATTGTAACAACGCAAATTTTCAAATAAATTTTTCATTTTAAATAAAGTGAGTTCGTTCAACCAATAACATTTATTTCATGTTTCAAAACAAATACATATGTAAATTCCCCAAGATCTCAAATATCAGCAGTGTGTATGCATCATGCCAGCGCCTTCCCACGGTCCTCGCTAGTACCTGAAACACATACATAACATCTTGTAAGCATAAATGCTTAGTGAGTTCCCCAGTATACCACTTACACGTATACGCCTTTCCAGGCCCGGACCTTCCGGTCCACAGTACAATGCCTTCCGGCCCATATGATAATCGCCTTTCGGCCCATAATATAATTGCCTTCCGGCCCATAAAATAATTGCCTTCCGGCCCATAAGATAATTGCCTTCCGGCCCACAAGATAATTGCCTTCCGGCCCATAACATGATTGCCTTCCGGCCCATAAACATATATAACACATAATACATTTACTCTAACACATATATCACATATATCATATATCATACCTGACCTTCCTGTCACATAATACATTGCCTTCCGGCCCATAGAAACATACATAGCATGCATAGCAACTATTCCTTTCAATTATAGCATATATATAACACGTAACATATTCGACCTTCCGGTCACACAGTCAAACCCTTCCGGGTACAGTATAGTGAGAAGACTCACCTCGTGGTAATGTAAGCTATCAACTCTTGAAACTACTCGCGCTCGATCCGCCGATCTGCAGACTCCCTATAATACCATATACCCTTATTAATACTCTTATCATTCAAGACAACTGACCCTAAGAATTACATGTAGGTCAACTCTGGTCAACGGTCAACTTGACCGGACTCGTCGAGTGCAAAGGCGACTCGGCGAGTCTAGACGTCCTCCCCAATTTTCCTGTTGTTCTCCTTTCTACTCGTCGAGTATCCCTCTTGACTCGACGAGGTCCTCGTGGAGGAATCGCGGGGCCACCCCGACTCCACTCGCCGAGTCCGAAGACGACTCAACGAGCTCCAATGAATCCTCAACTACTCGTCGAGTCTGCAGAACAACTCGGCGAGTCCCAGTAAATCTTCAAGCTACTCGCCGAGTCTGATCATTGGACTCGGCGAGTCCATGCCATGCAGTCGATCATCTGCTTCCTGAAATACGCATGGTCCCAAGACATGCACCCATGGGACTTTCTGGACCTCTAAGCATCCTATTACTGGGGTATAAACGATTGGGTAACAACACAATAATCTATCTAATCCTCAAATGGGTCTCATAAACCCTAGATTCGTGTACAACACCAAAACAACAGAAATAATCCGAGTGTTACCTGGAAAACGTGTCCTCTGTGTCCCCAACCTTCAGAGCTCAATCCTCTTGATCCTCCTTTGACCACAACCTTGCCTCTTCTTGCCTAACAACTCCTTCAAGTTTCCACTAGCCTTCACTCCTGCTCCAGATGCCCACAGACGTTTAGGTTATCCTCAATCGGCCAAAAGACGAGAAATGACGGCCCTAAGGACGTTATATACGATCCAGAATCAAACGGCTAGGCTTTCTGCTGAACAGCGTCGACTCGCCGAGTCCCTAATGGACTCGTCGAGTCCAGTCGCGAATCTACGACCAAGTCCGTGGTCCTACTCGGCGAGTCAGGCACCAACTCGCCGAGTCCCCTCCTAAAAATGCCCCAAGAATAGTTTTAAAGCAATACCTGAAATTCCGGGCTGTTACAAAAGCAATCAAAAAGTCATGGGAGTTTTAAATGAATGTGATGAAAGAAAAAATGTCACTACAAGAATAAAGACCAACATGGACGACAAAAGTTGTCACTGTAGCATGCAAAGTCGTCTCTATATATGTCTGGGACAACATGTCATCCCCATAGGCCTTGTCGCTTTACATCTGTCTCTTCAGATCATTTTGTCATCGCCATAGCCTTCGTCGCAATAGGTACACCCATACAGATGACATGTCATCCCCATAGGTATACCTATAGCGACGACTTATTATCGCCACTGGTACATCTATAGCAACAACTTGTTGTCCCCATAGGCGTTGGACACGATGTCACAACTAGAAATTTTGTGTCTTGTAATCACTATACTGAAGTAAATGTTGAAATCAAAAACTCAAGAGCATGTATGATGCTTACTCAATGGAAAACTAAACGCTAATTCACTACATCAAGCAATTGGAAACCCTAGAAGTTCTTGATTAGGTCCATTTCGGACTAGGACTTCCTTACTGGACCTAAATGGACCAATAAGCTTCCAATTTGACTATCATGGGCTTAGAACCCTTAAATGGGCTCTAATTGGACCCACATTTACTTATTTCAATATTTTGGGCCATATTGGGCCTAGAATGAAATGAATTAAAAGCTTGGATCCATGATTAACTTAAACTAGCCCAACCAAGTGTGAAGATCATATTATGTTTCTTTTAGATCAAAACTCATCCAACTTAACTTCTATTTGGGCTTGAGGGCTTTAAAGCCCAAATCTTTCCTTTTTCCATCCAAACTCTCGGCCCAAGGCCCAAATCTAAGAAGAGGAGTGGAAGGGTTGACTAATGCATGCCACCTCTTTATTATATGGTGGTTATCCATGCATTACCCTCCAAACCTCCATGCCATCTCATTTCTCCATGCAACTCTATCTCTCTCTTTCCCTCTTCTTGTTCGGCCGAGAGTAACATACACACACACACCTCACAAATTCTCTCTAGATTACTCAAGAAATCCTCCTTCCTCTCCACACAAAAATCTCGAAAATTAGGAGGCTTTCAAGAGGAAAATTCTCCACTAAAATCATCATCTAAGGTAAGGCTATACTTGGATCCATGCTTTGGACTCTTTCTTATTTTCAAAGATCTCTTCTTAACTCTCATGAAATCATAAACTTGTGTCTTAGAACTCCATAAACTCGAAATCTTCATCAAAGGGTGCTAGGGTCAAAAATCACCAAGTTTTCTTCCATCCTTTCTTCAAAAACCGAATCAACATCCAAAGGTGAGCTTCATACCCCCTTATTTTTGGTTTTTATAAGTTTTTTTGAGGTAGAATACAAGCAAAGGTGTAGATCTATCATTATGTGTATGCTTTGTATGATTTCTATGCTTATATGTGTGTTTTGTATGATTATGATGTTACATCTAGTCATGAATCACTAAAAACTGAGATATATTTTATGTTAAATGATACTAGCATAAGATATACTATTACATACAAAGTATACCAAGAAAAATAGCTAGGTGGCTTGACAATACATACTTTGGGCTAAAACCTCATTTTTTTGACATAAAATGTTAAAAATACAAAGTTGAAGGGCCTAAAATGAAATATTTCGAAATCTGATGGGTGACATGAGTCAAAACAGTTTCCATAATGTATTTTCTGAAAATATAATCTTTTGGAGGATTAAAAATATAGATTTCAAGCTTAATGGGCTAAATATGACAATTTCGGCCCAATAGGGCCCATTATGCGAAATTTTCTGTTTTGGAGGGCCAAAACTGTATTTTTCTATAAAACAGTGGACTACTAGTGTTACAAGTACTTTTCAAAGGTTTAAAATGCTTTTCAAATTTAAAAAGGACCAAAGTTGCAAAATTTTTCCAATTGGGGCCAAAATTGTAAAAACTACGAAAAAGAGGGGTTCTAACTGAGAAAACTGCAATTTCAGGGACTTAAACTGTTTTCAATGAAAAATATGCTGAAAAATATTAATTTCAATAATTTTTGGTGTTAAAATGTCAAGAAAAAGGATTTAAGGACCAAACCGGAAAGTTATTTAATTAGAGGGTTGAAAAAGTAAATTTTACAAACAATGAGGGGCTGAAAACAGAAAACTTTCAAGGCTAATTCAATACACGCAACTTGATCGAATATTGGCACCGTGACTACCAGCACAATACACAACAATACCAAAAATCGTTGTTAAACGAATTGATTCGGTCTCGAATCAATAACAAATCCAAAACTACTAACACTACAACGCTCAATACACATATGGAACTCTCGGAACTCTATACTCTCGTGGAATTACTCAATACGTCGACGTACACTCCTTAGGCCCAAAAGTTGCAAATCATGCTTGTTGAGCCTAGCTAGCCCAATGACATGATCTTTAGGCCCAAAGGATACTTGCTTACATGTAGTTAGGTCTAATACGACTTAACCACGTGTAAAAGGACTTTCAATGGCAAACGTGCTGTTGGTCCCCAAGGGTCCTTCGGTGCTGCTAGTAAAGTCGGGAACTCACGATTGCGGGATGGGCTTCGGGACCTTCGCAATTGCAATGGTCTTGAACGACGTAGGGAAATACCGAGGGTTTCGTACCTTCACCTTTTCTCCTCGGTCGTGGGACTACACAAGTCCTGGAGGATTGAGTTGTGTGAATAAGTGCGAGTGACGCCTAAGGGATCGCTAGTACGGTTGTCAACTGGATGTTTTCATTAACGTACGTTACAACAATTCACCACCCATTGTATACTCAATGCCTTCGGAGCTCCATGAATACCTCAAACGTAACGGAACAACAACACATAAACTAATTCAAGCAAAGTGATAGGAAAACGTTGGGTTTTCCTAGGGTTTTCAACTAGTACACTTATGAACTACATGTCGAATTTCACAACTCGTACGCTTACATGTATAGAAAACAAACAAGCATACTTACGGATCTTCACATATTTTTACGCTATACTATTTTTAGAAAATATCGGATTTTCTGGTGGTTTTCAAAACAATACAAACATTGGATTTTAAACATTTCTTATGAACTCACCAACATTTCATATGTTGACGTTTTTCCAAAATACTTGTATTCTCAGGTAACAGATAAAGTGACGAAAGGATTGTACTCTATGATGTTTCGCGGTTGTTTAAGTAACAATGAACAATTTATTTTTCGGCATGTAATATTTTGAGACAATGTAACGGATGTAAACGCTACCAGTTGTATCATTCCAATGCTTGGTGATGAATGATGTTATGTTTCATGTATATTCATGGTGATGGTATTCAATTGATTCACAACAGCCCCCGGACGTTTCCGCCGTCTGGTTCGGGGGTGTCACAGGTTGGTATCAGAGCTTAGTTTATAGTGAACTAGCATATCTAGCCACACATTGATATGCAACTATAAACCAAAAGAGGGAGTAACATAACTCTGAACAAAACAAGTAAATAAAACACTCTTGCTTGCATTAGGAATAGGAACATAACGCCGAACCAAACAAAAATAATACTAGTATCTCGGTTAAATTCAGGACTGTTCTTAGTGGTACCAAGGAGTGGATGTAGCCTGATCAACTACACTCTCTCCAAAGTATAACTAACACATGTCTTGACGAGATCGGGATAGCTAGGGAACCTAAAACTATACCCCTACTACTGAATAGAGAACGCCTACTTGATCTATGCGATAATTGTAGCATCCTAGGAATAACGTTAGCATAATTACGCACTCTCGCAGACCGCATGGCTGGTTTTCATCACCCTGGAGATCCTTACTTCCCTAACCAGGGGAACAACGGATGGCTAGAGGAGGAGCCCGAGGAAGAGCCTGAGGAGGAGCCTGAGGAAGAGCCTGAGGAGGAGCCCGAGGAAGACCCCGAAGAGGAATCTGACGGGGAACCGGAGGCCGAAGTTGAGGGCGAGCCTGCCGAATCAGAGGAAGATGAAGGAAGCCTCGAGGAGGATACTGATGATAGCGAAGGGGGTGATTCAGATGCGGAGTCCGAAGTCATCAACCCCCCTTACCCGATCAGGGTGCCTGCCTATCGTGTAGGCCCCACTGGTCCTACAACTCCCTGGGGTATTGATCTTTGGAGATGGAGCAGACAGCAGGGACAGCGACCCCCGTACGGCATGTCACGCGAGTTTTTTGACCTGAGAGACGGAGGACCGGCTGATCGAGCCCTTCCAGTCGTGGTGAAACGGTTACGGAATACGGGCGACCTTGCCCAGGACACTGCTGATCAGGTGCGCCAGTTGAGGACTAGGGTCGAGCGTGCGAAGCAGGAGACGCATGACGTCCTTCGAGAGTTTCACATGAGGCAGGTTCGGTGGGAGTCTCAACTTCGGGACGCAGAACGCTTGGTGGCTCATCTTCAGGGAGCATCCATATCCTCGGCACCACCTCCGGACGCAGCTCATCGCGGTTAGGGATAGACTTACCTTAGTAGGTCGTTAGGAAATATGCTGTGTACTCCGACTCTATGTTTAAGTGACTACACTACTCATAGAGTCGTTATGCTGTCGAACTAGTATCACTCATGTATGCTCTTACGAGCAAAATTTTCATGTATCAAATGCGGATAATATTAATAAATTTTTACGTGTTTTGTTACGATATTACAAATTGCTATGTGTTGAGAAATTATGATTGATTGGTCAATGGTAGTAGTGTTTAAGTTCGTACCATGCACCTAGTCAGTAGGATCACGACCTCATAGAAACCACATACCCTCAACATCTTTCTGTTTTGTGACAGAAAGATGCCTCCCCGACCTACTCGCGGAAACCTAGGACCAACCCCACCTGAAGTTGACTCAGCCGCGTTCCAGGTAGCTGTATCTGCAGCAGTCACTGCAGCGATTGCGCAAATTCATCAAGGGAACAATGGAGGAGTCAATGGACAAGGAGCCGGAAGTTCGAACAACAGAATGAATCCAGGACCCACCAAGACATGTACCTACAAGGACTTCACAAACGCCAAACCACGAACTTTTAATGGCACTCGAGGGGTGATCACTCTGAAGTGATGGATCGAAAAGGTGGAGTCGGTATTCGAGATATGCGACTGCCCTGAGCAGATGAAGGTGAAGTTCGCGGCTTGCACTATTGTCGATCAAGCGCTCACCTGGTGGAACGGACATGTAGAATCCATGACGCTCCCTGTAGGCAACTCTATGTCGTGGGCAGAGATGAAAGAAATGTTGATGGCTGAGTACTGCCCACGAGGCGAAATACAGAAGATGGAGCAAGAGCTATGGAACCTCACTGTGCAGAATGCGAATATCGATGCCTACATATCGAGATTTAGCGAACTATCTCTGCTGTGCCCGGGTATGATCACCTCGGAAGGAAAGAAGATTGAGTGATTCATCTGAGGACTAACATCACCAATTCAAGGGAATGTGATAGCTGCAAACCCCGAAACATTTGACAATGCGAAAAGATTGGCAAAGAAGCTGTATGACCATAACAACAAGAAGGGAGATAAGCTAGTGGAGACTGAGAAGACGAAGGAAGGTGATGGCAAGAGGGGAAAGAACAATAAGAGGAAGGGGCGCCAGGGCCCCGACACCTCCAAGAAGCAGCAGACAGTGGCGGTTAATGCTGTTACCGTACCGGTTCTAGCCGCACCACATGCTCCAACCTCAGCCACTTCAAATGCTTCCAGACCTTATTCCGGTAATCTTCCCAAATGCAACAAGTGCGGTTTCCATCACAATGGAGAATGCAAGGATTTTCAGTGCACCAGTTGCAACCGAAGGGGACACACTGCAAAATACTGCAGGACTTACCCTCCCCAGAACCAAAATCAGGGAACCAACAACAACAACCATCGCAGCAACAACAACATCAATGTCGGCGGCAATAATGCAGGGCCTAGCCACACCTGCTTCGGGTGTGGGAGGACTGGACACATCCGCCGAGACTACCCTAACAACAACAATTTAAAGAACGGAGGAACAGGAAGGATGTTGACCATGGGACAAGGTGAGGCTATTCAGGATCCCTCTGTTGTTACCGGTACGTTTCCCTTAAACCACACTTATGCATGCATCTTATTTGACACCGGAGCGGAGCGAAGTTTCGTAAGCAATAAGTTTAAGCATTTATTAAAACAACTGCCCCAAAAGCTAAATGAAACCTATACGGTGGAAATGGCCAATGGGAAAACCGAATCCATTGGGGAAATCTACACTGGATGTACCCTAACCCTTAATCAACACGTCTTTCGAATATATCTAATGCCAGTGTCGATTAGGAGTTTCGATGTGATCATCGGCATGGACTGGCTAAGCCCCCACCATGCTAAAATTATGTGCCACGAGAAGGCCGTTCGTCTTCGTCTTCCAAATCACAAAACCTTAGTAATTTATGGAGACAAATCTAGCATGAACCTTCACCTCGTTTCGTGCATCAAGGCACAAAAATATCTACGAAGGAACAATCTGGCGTTCCTGGCTCACGTGGTGGATAAACCCAAGGAGGAGATTAACGTTTGAGACATTCCCGTAGCGTGTGAGTTTCCGGACGTGTTTCCTGAAGATCTTCCGGGAGTACCCCCAGAGAGACAGGTTGAATTTCGAATCGACCTCATTCCAGGAGCAACTCCTCTCGCTAAATCACCCTACGGCTAGCTCCTGCCTAGATGCAGGAATTATCCAGCCAACTCAGCGAACTTTCGGACAAGGGATTTATTCGACCTAGTTACTCGCCATGGGGAGCTCCGGTGCTCTTTGTCAAAAAGAAGGACGGATCTTTTAGAATGTGCATCGATTATTGAGAGTTAAATAAACTCACCATCAAGAACCGCTACCCACTCCCACGAATCGATGACCTATTTGATCAACTCCAAGGAGCTAGTTATTTTTCTAAAATAGATCTACGGTCCGGATACCACCAACTCAAAGTCCGGGAAGAGGATATTCCAAAAACCGCTTTCCGAACTCGCTACAGACATTATGAATTTGTCGTAATGCCCTTCGGTCTAACGAATGCCCCTGCCGCATTTATGGACCTAATGAATCGAATCTGCCGACCGTTCCTCAACAACTTTGTCATTGTTTTTATCGATGACATCCTCGTCTATTCTCAAAGCAAGGAAGCGCATGTCCAGCATCTTCGACAAGTCCTAGAAACTCTGCGATCAGAAAAACTTTATGCCAAACTCTCCAAGTGTGAGTTCTGGCTGCGGAGTGTGAACTTCCTAGGTCATGTAGTCAGCCAAGATGGAATCCATGTGGATCCCTCTAAGGTCAAAGCCGTAGAAGGATGGGCAATCCCGACAACGCCCACAGAAATTCGTCAATTCTTGGGTTTAGCAGGCTACTATAGGAGATTCATTCAAAACTTCTCTAAGATCACCAAACCACTTACCTCGCTTACGCAAAAGGGCGTACCATTCAAATGGACAGACAAACAAGAGATTGCGTTTCGAACCTTGAAACAAGCTCTCTGTAGCGCACCCGTGCTAGCTCTGCCTGAAGGAACGAAAGATTTTGTAGTCTACTGCGACGCGTCAAATCAGGGCTTAGGTTGCGTTCTCATGCAACGTGGGAGAGTGATAGCCTACGCATCCCGCCAACTAAAGACGCATAAAGTAAACTATACGACCCATGACCTAGAGTTGGGAGCTGTAGTCTTTGCCTTAAAGATTTGGAGGCATTACCTTTACGGTACGAAGTGCACCATCTTCACGGATCACAAGAGTCACCAACACATCTTGAACCAAAAGGAGCTGAACATGAGGCAACGAAGATGGGTTGAATTGCTAAACGATTATGAGTGTGAGATTAAGTACCACCCAGGCAAGGCCAACGTGGTAGCTGATGCATTAAGTCGGAAGGAGTACTCTAATCGCTGTACGAAAACTCTCTCGATAACCATTCAATCTCACTTGGCCACTCAAATTGCAGTAGTCCAGTTAGAGGCCATGAAGACGGAAAATAGAGCAAGCGAAGCATTGCGCAGAATGGAAAAGAACCTGGAGGCAAAGGAGAATAGAGTATACTATTTCATGAACCGTATTTAGGTCCCTAAACTGAGAGGGTTTAGAGATGTTGTTATGAAGGAAGCCCACAAGACGCGATACTCCATTCATCCCGGTTCCGATAAGATGTATTTGGATATTAAACAATGCTATTGGTGGCCTAACATGAAGGCGGAAATCGCGACCTACGTCAGTAAGTGCCTTACGTGCGCCAAAGTAAAGGTGGAATACCAGAAACCCTCAGGATTGTTATAGCAATCGGCAATCCCTGAGTGGAAATGGGAGGGGATTTCTATGGATTTCGTGACCAAGCTACCAAAAACGCCGGATTGATTAGACACCATATGGGTAATAATCGACCGACTGACGAAATCTGCCCATTTCCTGCCAATTAAAGAATCTTATAAGATGGAGAGATTGACGCGTTTATACATTCGAGAGATCGTGAGACTCCACAGAATACCAACATCTATCATCACGGATAGGGACAGTAGGTTCACGTCACGATTTTGGCAATCACTCCATAAGGCGATGGGAACAAACCTCGACATGAGCACCGCTTATCATCCACAAACGGATGGTCAAAGTGAGCGAACCATCCAAACACTCGAAGACATGCTCCGCGCATGCGTGATAGACTTTGGGAAGTCTTGGGATACCCACCTACCCTTAGTCGAGTTCTCATATAACAATAGTTATCATTCGAGCATCAAGGTGGCTCCTTTCGAAGCACTGTACGAGCGTAAGTGTAGATCACCATTATGTTGGGCCGAGGTAGGTGACACCCAGCTAGCAAAAACACATATGTCGGACAAAGCACTAACGGGACCGGAGATCATTCGTGAAACCACGGAAAAGATCGTTCAAATCAGAGCTCGATTGCAAGCCTCGCGTAACCGACAAAAGAGCTACGCTGATAAACGGAAAAAGCCCTTAGAATTCCAGGTCGGTGATCGAGTACTGTTAAAAGTCTCGCCCTGGAAAGGAGTTATTCGTTT
Source organism: Lactuca saligna (assembly GCF_052625555.1). NCBI lineage: Eukaryota > Viridiplantae > Streptophyta > Magnoliopsida > Asterales > Asteraceae > Lactuca > Lactuca saligna. The sequence continues at coordinate 239,891,164 of NC_136420.1, read as the reverse complement.
TGGGAAGCGGGGAAAACTAAATCCACGATTCATTGGACCTTTCGAAATCGTCGCCCGAATTGGTCCGGTAGCATACAGACTGCAACTACCCACAGAGCTAAACGGTGTACACCCTGTGTTTCATGTCTCTAATCTGAAGAAGTTCCTATCAGATGAAACCCTTGTCATTCCTCTTTATGAAATTGAAATCAACGAGAATCTCCTGTTTATTGAAGAACCAATTGAAATCATGGACAGGGAGGTGAAGCGTACTAAGCAAAGTCGCATCCCGATCGTGAAAGTACGGTGGAACGCAAAGCGTGGGCTAGAATTCACGTGGGAACGCGAAGACCAAATGAATCAAAATTACCCTCACCTATTCTAGCATTCTCAAATCTAGCTTTCAAACAGAATTTCGGGACGAAATTCCCTCTAACGGGGGGATGATGTCACAACTAGAAATTTTGTGTCTTGTAATCACTATACTCAAGTAAATGTTGAAATCAAAAACTCAAGAGCATGTATGATGCTTACTCAATGGAAAACTAAACCCTAATTCACTACATCAAGTAATTGGAAACCCTAGAAGTTCTTGATTAGGTCCATTTTGGACTAAGACTTCCTTATTGGACCTAAATAGACCAATAAGCTTCCAATTTGACTATCATGGGCTTAGAACCCTTAAATGGGCTCTAATTGGACCCACATTTACTTATTTCAATATTTTGGGCCATGTTGGGCCTAGAATGAAATGAATTAAAAGCTTGGATCCATGATTAACTTAAACTAGCCCAACCAAGTGTGAAGATCATATTATGTTTCTTTTAGATCAAAACTCATCCAACTTAACTTCTATATGGGCTTGAGGGCTTTAAAGCACAAATCTTTCCTTTTTCCATCCAAACTCTTGGCCCAAGGCCCAAATCCAAGAAGAGGAGAGGAAGGGTTGACTAATGCATGCCACCTCTTTATTATATGGTGGTTATCCATGCATTACCCTCCAAACCTCCATGCCATCTCATTTCTCCATGCAACTCTATCTCTCTCTTTCCCTCTTCTTGTTCGGCCGAGAGTAGCACACACACACACACCTCACAAATTCTCTCTAGATTACTCAAGAAATCCTCCTTCCTCTCCACACAGAAATCTCGAAAATTAGGAGGCTTTCAAGAGGAAAATTCTCCACTAAAATCATCATCTAAGGTAAGGCTATACTTGGATCCATGCTTTGGACTCTTTCGTATTTTCAAAAATCTCTTCTTAACTCTCATGAAATCATAAACTTGTGTCTTAGAACTCCATAAACTCGAAATCTTCATCAAAGGGTGCTAGGGTCAAAAATCACCAAGTTTTCTTCCATCCTTTCTTCAAAAACCGAATCAACATCCAAAGGTGAGCTTCATACCCCCTTATTTTTGGTTTTTATAAGTTTTTGTGAGGGAGAATACAATCAAAGGTGTAGATCTATCATTATGTGTATGCTTTGTATGATTTCTATGCTTATATGTGTGTTTTGTATGATTATGATGTTACATCTAGTCATGAATCACTAAAAATCGAGATATATTTTATGTTAAATGATACGAGCATAAGATATACTATTACATACAAAGTATACCAAGAAAAATAGCTAGGTGGCTTAACAATACATACTTTGGGCTAAAACCTCATTTTTTTGACATAAAATGTTAAAAATACAAAGTTGAAGGGCCTAAAATGAAATATTTCGAAATCTGATGGGTGAGATGAGTCAAAACAGTTTCCATAATGTATTTTCTGAAAATATAATCTTTTGGAGGATTAAAAATATAGATTTCAAGCTTAATGGGCTAAATATGACAATTTCGGCCCAATAGGGCCCATTATGCGAAATTTTCTGTTTTGGAGGGCCAAAACTATATTTTTCTATAAAACAGTGGACTACTAGTGTTACAAGTACTTTTCAAAGGTTTAAAATGCTTTTCAAATTTAAAAAGGACCAAAGTTGCAAAATTTTTCCAATTGGGGCCAAAATTGTAAAAACTATGAAAAAGAGGGGTTCTAACTGAGAAAACTGCAATTTCAGGGACTTAAACTGTTTTCAATGAAAAATATGCTGAAAAATATTAATTTCAATAATTTTTGGTGTTAAAATGTCAAGAAAAAGGATTTAAGGACCAAACCGGAAAGTTATTTAATTAGAGGGTTGAAAAAGTAAATTTTACAAACAATGAGGGGCTGAAAACAGAAAACTTTCAAGGCTAATTCAAGACACGCAACTTGATCGAATATTGGCACCGTGACTACCAGCACAATACACAACAATACCAAAAATCGTTGTTAAACGAATTGATTCGGTCTCGAATCAATAGCAAATCCAAAACTACTAACACTACAACGCTCAATACACATATGGAACTCTCGGAACTCTATACTCTCGTGGAATTACTCAATACGTCGACGTACACTCCTTAGGCCCAAAAGTTGCAAATCATGCTTGTTGAGCCTAGCTATCCCAATGACATGATCTTTAGGCCCAAAGGATACTTGCTTACATGTAGTTAGGTCTAATACGACTTAACCACGTGTAAAAGGACTTTCAATGGAAAACATGCTGTTGGTCCCCAAGGGTCCTTCGGTGCTGCTAGTAAAGTCGGGAACTCACGATTGCGGGATGGGCTTCGGGCCCTTCGCAATTGCAATGGTCTTGAACGACGTAGGGAAATACCGAGGGTTTCGTACCTTCACCTTTTCTCCTCGGTCGTGGGACTACACAAGTCCCAGAGGATTGAGTTGTGTGAATAAGTGCGAGTGACGCCTAAGGGATCGCTAGTACGGTTGTCAACTGGAAGTTTTCATTAACGTACGTTACAACAATTCACCACCCACTGTATTCTCAATGCCTCCGGAGCTCCACGAATACCTCAAACGTAACTGAACAACAACACATAAACTAATTCAAGCAAAGTGATAGGAAAACGTTGGGTTTTCCTAGGGTTTTCAACTAGTACACTTATGAACTACATGTCGAATTTCACAACTCGTACGCTTACATGTATAGAAAACAAACAAGCATACTCACGGATCTTCACATATTTTTACGCTATACTATTTTCAGAAAATATCGGATTGGTGGTTTTCAAAACAATACAAACATTGGATTTTAAACATTTCTTATGAACTCACCAACATTTCATATGTTGACATTTTTCCAAAATACTTGTATTCTCAAGTAACAGATAAAGTGACGAAAGGATTGTACTCTATGATGTTTTGCGGTTGTTTAAGTAACAATGAACAATTTATTTTTCGGCATGTAATATTTTGAGACAATGTAACGGATGTAAACGCTACCAGTTGTATCATTCCAATGCTTGGTGATGAATGATGTTATGTTTCATGTATATTCATGGTGATGGTATTCAATTGAGTCACAACAGCCCCCGAACGTTTCCGTCGTCTGGTTCGGGGGTGTGACACACAATTTACATTCTATCCTAATTATTTGTTTAATTTCCCAAAACTTTTACATAAAATAAGGCAAATATTAAATTTAATTCTTAATCGTTTCAAATATCATACAATCAAAAGCTTTAAAATATCTTACACAACTGGTTTATCAAAAACAAACAACCTAACTTGAAATTGTTTAGATGTTTCATACAACAAAATCAACCTATTACCTAATCAAATTCATTTGAACTATTTTCCTATTCATCACTTTAACCTTCTTCCCTTTCATTGAAACTGACATGGTTGGGCGTTTGGCTTTTGAGATAGGAACACTTGCTACATTTTTCACTTTTCTTCCAACCTCTTGTATGACCACTTCTTTGTCTAAATGCAAGCTTGAGGCATTCTATATGAATACACCTGCTTAAACTATACAAATAATAAGAATGTCAATTCCCAGTTTTGACTACTCCTACAATATATGCAATCTATTTGTACTGTAACAAAGAATATTTGTCTACTTGAAAAACAAAATCATTAGGACTATAACTATGTCATCTATTGTACACATTCTCAAGGTTTGATGAGCACCATATAGTAAAATGACAAAGAGCAAAGCAAATGGGCCAAAAAGCTCCCAAACAAAAGGCATGTTTAAATTTGACACAAAAACATGGGCATCATACTACATAAAATTAGTTCATTAGCTAATATGTTATACGTGTTGGCTAATCCTTTCCCGAATCCATGTCATTCAACCTATAAGTGAACCGCATGCATTCAGATCCATCTAATTGTTTAAAGGGCATGTATATACAAGTTTTAAGAATGTCTAACTTGAAACCAACTGCAGTACCTACAAAATTCTTTATAGAAATGAAGGGATTTATTTGAGTAAATATATAACAACTCAATATTACCTCTTACAGTTCCTTGATTTAGTGTATTCCCTTAATACAAAATTCTTTTCTTGATATCCTTTAATTTTATAGAAGTCCTGACTTAATCACATGAAGAATTTACAGTGTTAAAACTCTTCTTAAACTTAGAAAACTGAAAGCAATGTCAAAATGAGAAAATAATAATAATAATAATAATAATAATAATAATAATAATAATAATAATATTAAAAAGAAACATAATTACGGTGTTCAACATGTGGCACCTTTATGAGCTCCAAGAAGAACTGCAAGATTACTTTTAAAATTAAGATTTTTCTAAGGTATCAATACATACATAAAAATATAAAATATATTCCATGATTGGCATACCAATATGTTCACACTGGCCCAAGATATTCCTATTACTTGTATAATTCTGAAAATTTGCAACATAGATATAGCCTTTTCATGTTGCACACAAAAGATAATAGTGAGAATCATTACTTAGCAACCCTATAAACCTTCTTTGTACTGCCTATTTACTTATACTTTTCATAATTATAGATTATGTCGTAATTGATAAAATATTTCACTATAATGGTTTGTTTTCAAATAATAGGATCCTTAATGCAAATAATCTCTCTGGCGCATTATCAATGGAGCTCAATTACCTGAGCAACTTGAAAGAACTGTAAGCACACTCTATCCTTCCAATGTCCAAACTAATGTGTTAAAATTTGATTTTTCTAGCTATTAATATGTTGTTTTTTTTTTCTAGAATAATTTTATAGATTAGTTGTTACTACTAAATCTCACATTGTGCAGCCGCCTAAGTAGCAACAACTTCACTAGAAAAAACCCAAGCCTTGAGAGCTAGAGTCAACTTGAGGAACTGTAAGTCTGTGGTCATCAGTACTGAATCATTGCAACTCTATTCCTTCTTTTTGCTTCCTATCGTTTCCATTTTCTGTCCTTAGAGAGATTTATGCTAGTGGCCTAGAAGGAGCAATACCTGAAAGTGTTTAGAAAACTAATTACAAGTTCTATAATTTTAAAACTGGTATGTTCAAGAATTTTGGTGGATGTTTCAGGATGTTGAGAAGCTGTAATATAACTAGGATAATTCCTGATTATATATCAAATATATCCAATTGAAAGCATTTGTAAGAGTTCCCCGTCTTCCAATTTTGTTTTAGCACATAATTCGACCATATTCATTACTCGTACCCTTTATGTTCTAGGTTATGATATTCTTTAGTCTTTGTTTTTATTTCCTGAAGTATTACTTCTATCTATATTTATATACTTACACAGAAACCTCTGTTTCAACAATTTGAATGGTGAAACACTAGACCTAAGTTGAAAAAAGTTAAAAAGACAAAATTAATGAGACATACCTAGAGAAAATGGGAGTTAATGAACAGAGAGGGGAAGCTAGAATTAGGGAAATTGAAATTGTTGATTGATGGAACCAGGAGTCGGAATCAACACATGGAACTCGAATTCTCCTCCCGAAGACAGTAGGCCGCAGGTTGCAGGCGGTGAAAGTGGTAGTCGTTGTAGAGGCCGACAACGTTAATGGAACCGGCAAACATCGTTATGCCGGTGGTCGGCATCAAGTACGGATCCTTCGATCGAGAGAGATGAAAGGGTAAATTGATAGGGTGTTAGATTAATGTCTAAGTCCATAACTATTTTGGTATGTACTTGACCCCATGGTGCATGGTCCTTTTGGGTTGCCTTCACCAAAACAACTTGATAGGATGAATTACGGAGAGAAATGATTAAATATGATTTATTAATGTATTATGATATAATATATTAAAGGAGAAATCATATTGTTTAATTAATATTAGTCAATAATTAATTGGTAATTAGTTTTGTGACTAAAAGAGATTAATTAAACTTAAGGGACTGGAATTGTAATTATAAGATAATTATAATTTGGGCCATGGATTGCCTTATATGATAAGGTGGACGAATTCTATGGTGAAGCCCATATGAAGTCGTCCAAGGCCTGGAGGAAAGGGCTCCATGGGTTGCTTAGGGCTTAAGCATCCAAATTAGGGTTTCCTTGTTAGAGAACCCTAATAGCCCAACTATAAAAAGACCCCTTAAGGCTAAAAAATGGGGCTAATGATCTTTCTAGGGTTTCACACATTTTTGGGCAGCCTCCAACCTCTCTCCTCTTCATCCTCTTGTGTATGGTGTTTGTGAACCATTAGAGGAGTGACACTTGTGACTCTAAGCCTTCCAAAGTCAATACAAGGAGATTTGGGATTGTTATTGCTACATAACAATCAAGGTAACATTATAAACCTATTCTCATGTTAATATGATTACTTGTATGCTAGAATTAGGGTTTGTAGTCTTGGATAACTTGCATGTACAATAGAGAAACCTAGATCCAAGCATTAGGGTTTGTATGAGCACATAGGATGTCTTATGACCAAAACCCATCAGTGGTATCAAATCCTTGATTGGTTTCTATTGTATTGATGCTTGATGTAATTGAAAAACGTGTTTTGGCCTCACTGTTCGACCTGACTCGGCGAGTCACTCTTGGACTCGGCGAGTCAGCCCTACTCGGCGAGTTCCATAGGGTGACTCGACGAGTCGGTGCATCAGACAGAGGTAATTTCGGGATTTTTGTTGTTTATCTTTGAGATACTTGCCTTTATCATATTAGATCAATATAAATCCGATTTTATGATATATATGACTATATTCTTGATCTAATTAAAGATAATTATCAATTAATAAAATATTTGTTTCCTTATGTGAATATTGATTGATTATTTTGATTAAATTGATAAATTGTTTTGCAAAAAAATCATTAAATAAATCAAATATGGATAATTATGCGATTAAATGTTAATTTAGATTATTTGTTATTTGATCCTTGTTGTTATGAAAAGTTTCATATTTTCCCCTTTAGGTTTTATAGTTTAAATTTAAACCCAAAAGTTTTGTTGTTTTGAAATTTAAATAGTTGAAACCCTAATGTTTTGAAAAAGGTTTCAAACTTGCCCTCAAGTTTTGGAATTTAAATTTTGATTAATAGTTTAATTGTGATGTATATTTAAATTCTAAACCCTAATGTTTTGAAATGTTTCAAAACTTGCCGTCAAGTTTTGGAATTTAAAAGTTGATTAAAAGGTTTAATTAGGAATGTTAAATTCTAAAACCCTAGTAATGTTTTGAAAAGTTGAAATCACACCCTTATGGTTTTATTAATTATTTAAGGAGTATAATTACAAGAGGTTTAATAAATTCATAAAAGTTTTGGTTTGCAATTTAATTGAATTAAAAGTATAATTATTAAATTTGACCACCTAGTATTCTAAATGTATAAAATACACCCTATACTATATATATATATATATATATATATATATATATATATATATATATATATATATATATATATATATATATAACATTAAAAGTCTAACATTATATATATGTATGAGTAAAAGTCAGTCTTACCGTTAGTAGGCCTCATTCACGAAGCTGGTTTATAAGGGGTGTTTAAGGAAATTGCCTATAATATGGCGATTGAATGGGTATCCACTCTTACCCACCGCACTCTTGACTAGTGGAGGGTCATTAGCCGAATGGGTAGGATAGGACGAAACCTTCCATTATAAGTATAATGAAATAAAAAGTAACTAAATGTTTTTCAAATTCCCAATCTTAGTTACTTAGGCAAAAGTGAATTGATGAAATTCCATGAAATTACACTTTGTGCCCTTGCGAAGATGTTAGTGGAGCGTGTGTGGTTTACCGGCACACTAAATGGTTCTAAGCAAAGGTAGAAAAGGGTGACTCAATGTTTGTCATAGTTCGGTGGAGCGTGTGTGGTTTACCGGCACATCGAATAGGTAACTGTAAGATGTGAGGGCACCATGTAAGTTTGCATGGTTATTCACACCCGCTTTGTGATCCTCGGCATCCCAGTCACAAACAAGAGGGGCATATCGAGATTTAAACATGCCATTGAAATGTTCAATGAATCTCGAAGGATCTAGGAGTTTTCATAGATTTAAAACTTAAATTTCTTTTTCGTTTTTCATGGTGGAAATTAGTGAATCGTCATTCACTTACCTTCAAATATTCTGCAACTAGATTACGGCATCCCTTTTCTAGGTTGTAGCGTATTGTGTTGGGTCCTAGCCTTAGTATCTCATTTGGGTGATTTACTAAGGACTCAATCGATCAACTAACTTGAATGTGTTTTCTCTCGTTTTGTAGATGTCAAAGTTCGACAACTATGGTCTTCTCAAATCCCGTGGAACAAGCATTCCACATGAAGATGATATTCCACGATTCGATCGAGGAACAAGAAATCATGCTTCACTTCCTCCTCCTCCTCCAGTTGTTCTCCTTAACCCACAAGATCGAAGAATTGAAAGGTTCAATATCACTAAAGCCCTATTGGATTTGAAACATGAAGATGGTAAGCCCGTGTGTGCCCACGTTCTAGGAATGAAATCACACATTGATAGGTGATAATGTTGAATGTGTCATTCCTGAATGAGTTGGCTGTAAATTGGGTTTTGCAGTCACTTCCTTAATCATATAATGAGTTCAAAAGAAAGTATTATATGATGGATCGTGACGACAACCTCATTGACCTAACTTACATGTTCATTGCTGCTGAATCAGAAATGATTTGGCGAAGCAATGGAGCGTGTTATTTGTTGGGAGAGTCACCGACCATGCTTTCGAGGACGTTCTAAGAGAAGCGACTCGCGTTTCCTGCCAAGAGAAAGGGCGTTGGATAGAAGTCTGCCCCAAGAGCCTGAAAATTCCAAAGATGGGAGAGTCAAAGAGTATGACTGTGCTTCAGGTAAAATCCACTATCTAATTTCGTTAAGTTCCTATTCATTGATTCAAAATACATGATCTGATAAGATTGCATTTGAATGTTTTTGTAGGATCGGTGAAAAGAAATGAAGCTTGGTGATAGAGCAAGATGAATCTAATCACAAGAAATAGATCTTGATCGCATGGACTTGAAGATTAGATTTTGAGCTTAGATAGTTATGATAGAGTTGTTAGAAATTTTCTTTTTGAAATACATAGTTTTCAATGGATTTTGCATTGTAAGGACAAATGTTTTCCGTTGCTTTTATAAATAAAATAAATTTTGGTTTGACTTATTTATTTGTTTATTTCCTTGCAATGAAATCGTTATGAAAATTGATGTTTAAATATTTCTACAACAAATGGATATGATTCTTATTTATGATGTTTATGGAAAAAGTCAAGAATTTACCAAATAGGGAGAGTTTCTCATCACCCAAGTTTCAATTGGACAGAAATTTGGAATCACGCAACTTGGTTGCATGATGAATGAGAAATTTCATATTTGGAAATTAGACTACTTCGTTGACAAAGTGTCAAGTGAAGGACTAGGAGATCGAGCACACAAAGTTGTGTGTTGATCAAGTCCACCATAAGAGTAACAAAGATATTCGTCATGATTTACTAAAGGTTTAGTAATTATGATTATACTTATAAGATTAAGTGTAATTCGGAATTGATTAAAAAGGTTTAAATCAATAGCAAAACGAGTAAGAAGAATCAAGTAGGCAGAAAGATAAAAGTTTCTCCATTCTAAGAAGAAGGGAGAGTACCTTTTATGCTTTATGATAGGTCTTAATGATTAAGAACCATATCTCAAATGATCCTCTAAGTGAGTCTTAGTACAATTGTATGTCTAAGTAGAGGAATCAAGAATTGAAGAAATGGTTAAATCAAGAAGTCAATCATACTTCGTTCCAAAACAAGTCTTAGAGTTAAGATTGTGACAATGAGTGAAAAGTATTAAGAAGGTTTATAACATTCATCAAATGTGGAAAGTTGTGATGTCTTGAATAAGACAAAGGCCAACTAGGACCAATTTATGAAGTGTTTTGATAAAAGCTACACTAACTCTTGAATATTAGTTTTGTCAAGAAATGGTTATTGACAAGAGAATCTTATATGTCAAGGAGTCAGTGGGAGTCTTATTGGTCTTGAAAGGTTTCAAGAACAAATCAAGTAAACCTTATCGATCATCACTAGCACACGAGTTGAGGTTTACAACCTATCATGTTGACAATATTTTGATTCCGTGCTGTTCCAGTTGAGTTAATTATGCATGTGAGTCCTATGAGTTCTCATTTTGAACGCATAAAAGGCAAAGCACCTTAATCAATGAAAGGTATATTGATAGGAAAAGGTGAGCTGCTTAACTACTTGGAAGACGTGGTGGGCAGTTGTGCTACCATAAGGCAAGAAATCAAGATTAGAAGAGTTCGGTCCATATGAGTTTGAATTTGTCGTAAACTTTCGTTTCGAAAAATTCACATGGATATGAACATATACACCATTAAAATCTAAGTGTCATAAGATTTCCTCCTTCATGAAAATGATTGTGAGGAAATGCTTTCACTAAGAAAGATTTTAAGAAGATAATGATTGTAAAGTTGCATTCTCGAATTCAATTATGGTTACAATATCCCTTTCCATGATTTGAATTGTGAGGTTTGGCAATTAGTCTTAATTGTTTAGACACACATATGAACTATCAAAAGCAAAGGTGTATAAGCTTAAGAGGCCTTGATAAAATATTATCAAAGCATTAAGTATTAGAAACATGGACTTAAAAAATTCAATAGGTATTGTTTTTCTGGAAGTTAAGATGTTTTGAATACATGTCGAAGCTAGTGGGAGCATAAGTGTTATCTTTTTTATAGTAATCATCATGATAGTCGGAGCATAAAAGTTATGATTGTATGATTATTATGGAAAGTTTTGCAAGTTGGCAATATTAATTATAGAAAACAAGAGTTATACCTTGCAAAGTCGTAAGGGTTGTAAAGTTGTTTTGCTATAATTAAGGGGGAGAATATTATGCTTCATTTCAAATCTAAAGGCTTAGGTTGAGAAATGTTAATAAATTTAGTCAAGGATACATAGTGTGTTCTTAAAATTTCGATTATGATTACGGCATTCCTCTTCACAATTCGAATTTTGAGAACATAGCAAATAAAACATTATGCATCGTGTCCCATACGCTTCGGGTATAGGATCGATTGAAAATGCTTCAATGTTTGACCATTCTAAAATTTTCCAAATGTCTAGAGCATTTAGAGGGAAAAGGGACTAGGATTGGTTTTGACTAAAATAATTAAACAACTATCAAAGGACAATCCAAAGTTCAACGAGGATTGGTTGCTTGTGAGTAGTTGGAAGCATGGTATTGAATGGACCATATCGACATTATTGTGAATAGAAAATATTCTATTAAGAATGAGTTGTCAAATGGAAAATATGGAAGCGTATCCATATTGGGAATTGAATATTGAAAATCTATGTCTAGATTAGAAACTATTATGCAAAAGGATGTTCAAAGGAGTGTACTTTGAGTGAGAGACATCATATCTAAGGAATTGTCTTGTAACAATCTCCGATAGAAGATTTTGTAATATCATTGGAAATAGTCTTTGTGTCTTTGGTGCAGTGACATTACGAAAGAATCATTGCATAGAATGTTAGAATCTAGCATATTCTATAAGTAGCAAGAATTTGATATTCTTCTCTTTTGAAAAAAGGATTTGGAGTTGTGAAATGAGAATGATTGGAAATGTGTTCAATTTTGATTTATTTCACAAAGTAAGAACCGTAGGTAAACATTGTGTGCATGCTAAGAGCATGGGACAAGTGTTATAATTCAAGTAAGAAGTTGATTACCCGGAACGACAAATAATGAGTAATCGATATGGTGATAAATTAAAGGAGTTTTGTTTATACTCAAAGGTTTGAGGCCATATGGGATTAGTATTATTCTTGTGTTTCACTTTGCATGTTTTGACTTCCTGAATAATTTAATTGGTTTAGAACAGTCAAATTATTCGAACGGGCCACAGTCGTTCATATGTTGGAAGTAGGTATGAATGAAGACTGTCATGAATTGGTGTGTGGATTGTTTAAAAGAGTATTAGACATAAGCAAATGTTTGCTACAACGTTCATGAGTGCTTATGAATATGAATTTGAGCATTGGATTAAACCCACGCTCACTTGGATCACTCCATGAATTGTATCACGAGTGATTGGTGAGACGATAACATCTTATATTCTTGAAACCGAGATGTATGAGTTGTATCTTGCTAATCGGTTGCACATTGATAATATGTAAACACACTAGTAACTTGGTGTTATAAAACATATTATTGTGTGTGATTCGGTGAGTAAGTGCAAGCGAATATTATATCGAAGTTTATCCGTTCCTTTTATCCCAAGTAGGATAAAAGCGATATCTTTGGGCCCCTCGATGGTTTAGTGATGACAAACGTAAATGCTCGGCCGGGCTAGGGCTAATTTGATTTGTTCAATTAGTCAGTCGTCATAAACCGGGAATCGAGATATAGTACAAAGAGAATGATTTGAAATCATATCGCATATGATATCTAGAATGGAGGAATATATGATCCCTTATCTAAGGACACGTGTATCTGATAGGATCAGAGTTGACAGCAGCTTTGGAAAGCTACGATTGCAGATCAGGATCTGAAGTCATACGCAGAATAGTTATTAGACTTTTCCAAGTAGGAGACTGCTGGATTAGTGTCTAAGTCCATAACTATTTTGGTATGTACTTGACCCGATGGTGCATGGTCCTTTTGGGTTGCCTTCACCAAAGCAACTTGATAGGATGAATTATGGAGAGAAAGGATTAAATATGATTTATTAATGTATTATGAGAATAATATATTAAAAGAGAAATCATATTGTTTAATTAATATTAGTCAATAATTAATTGGTAATTAGTTTTGTGACTAAAAGAGATTAATTAAATTTAAGGGACTGGAATTGTAATTATAACATAATTATAATTTGGGCCATGGATTGCCTTATATGATAAGGTGGACGAATTCTATGGGGAAGCCCATATGAAATCGTCCAAGTCCTTGAGGAAAGGGCTCCATGGGTTGCTTAGGGCTTAAGCATCCAAATTAGGGTTTCCTTGTTAGAGAACCCTAATAACCCAACTATAAAAAGACCCCTTAAGGCTCAAAAACGGGGCTAATGATCTTTCTAGGGTTTCACACGTTTTTGGGCAGCCTCTAACCTCTCTCCTCTTCATCCTCTTGCTTATGGTGTTTGTGAACCATTAGAGGAGTGACACTTGTGACTCTAAGCCTTCCAAAGTCAATACAAGGAGATTTGGGATTGTTATTGCTACATAACAATCAAGGTAACATTATAAACCTATTCTCATGTTAATATGATTACTTGTATGCTAGAATTAGGGTTTGTAGTCTTGGATAACTTGCATGTACAATAGAGAAACCTAGATCCAAGCATTAGGGTTTGTATGAGCACATAGGATGTCTTATGACCAAAACCCATCATAGGGATCATTGTAAAGGTCCTTAAAACTTTTCACGAACCCAGGAAATTTCCCGCTAACCATTTGAGACCCGCCAAGCCGTATATAAACCTCAAGGTTAAATTTTTTTTTTGGTCAAACTAGTTGTCTCCATAGCTCCACCTATAGCGACGACCGTTGTCACCCCTTTAGACTTTGTTGCTATAGATACATATTTTTATAGTGTGTATAGGAGTTTCAAATGAATGTCGTGTAAGGAAAACTGTTTCCTTATATATATATATATATATATATATATATATATATATATATATATATATATATATATATATATATATATATATATATATATTGAGGTTCATTTGAGATCATTCTAATTTTATGAGACCGTGTGACCAAATCTAAAAATAATTTTAAAATGCAAAATAAATGGAAAAATCCAAAAACTCTTTTTTTACATATTATTTTTGGGAACTTGAATTAACTAAAAAATATTAAAAAATATTTAAAAAAATCTCTTTTTTTTTAAAAAAAATACATGAAATATTCTAATAGAATATTACACTGACATATTCTAAAAAATAATTTTACAAGGCAAAATAAATGGAAAAATATAAAAAAAAAAAAATTAAAATATTATTTTCGGAACTTGAATTAACTAAAAAATAAAAAAATCCCGTTTTTTTTTAAAAGTACGTGAAATATTCTAATAGAATATTACACTGTATATATTCTAAAAAAATAATTTTAAAATGCAAAATAAATGGAAAAATCCAAAAATTCTTTTTTTAAATATTATTTTCGGAACTTGAATTAACTAAAAAAATAAAAAGTAAATAAAAAAAATAAATAAATGCGTCTCACGGTCTCACAAAATTAGGTCGTCTCACATGAACCTAATTCTATATATATATATATATATATATATATATATATATATATATATATATATATATATATATATATATATATATATAGAGAGAGAGAGAGAGAGAGAGTGGTGTGTTCAATTGAGAAAATAAAAAAGGTTGAGAATGAAGGAATCATTCTCAGCCACTCATTTTATTCAAGCATAAAAAGACATGGTGGCAAACTTGTAAATATGAGAACAACCTTTAATATCAAATACGTATATGTAATTCAAACCCATTCATCGTTCATCATCCAAATTTCTTCTCCAATTTTCAACAATCATCCAGATTTCTTCAATTAAACCATCATCAATCCATTTTTTTTTTGATCGGGTAAAGCCGTAAAGGGGATACGAAGCAAATGATGGCGAGAGGAAAACGAGAAGCGAATCGATGAACGAACACAACGGGCTTTGCAGCAACCCTTCGTTCACCTCCCATCATCGGTAGCAAAGGAGACCAAGGTGAAGATTCTTCGGTGCTCGTCTTCGTCTGATTAAGGAGGAGAAGCACGGAGGTTTGTCGCCCGACTCGCAAACCGAGATGGTCTCCGTGGTTTTGACCAGACCAAGAGGTGTTTGGTTTTGCTAGGAGATTGCAGTCAGAAAGAAGCCAGAAGCGAGGGTTTGGTTTTTCTAGGAGATTGGGTCGGACGTTCGCTGCCTCTCATTTGCTTTCTGTCGGCGAGAAATAAAGAGAGAGGGAGGCAAAGGAAGATAGCATCGGTGTTAGTGGGTCAACGAGCCAAGGCATAAAGGGAAACCGAGGTTCCAATCGACGTAAATAGTCTAGAAGATGGTGGCTTTTGGCTGTGGTAATCGACGGGAATTGCTGAAGGATCTCGATGGGGCAGTTGTTGCTTCAATTGGTACGGTCCTCTTCTCGTTTCTTTTATTTTGATTGTAAATCAGTTAGGTGGGTGTTTGGATGATCGATGTTCAACAGGTAAGTAGATGGGGGAAAAGGATTTGATCAGGTTTGGTGTGTTCATCATGAACAGGTGGAGAAAGGGGTTTGACTGGAAATCAACGATAACGAAGGGAGTTTGGTTTGTTTTATTTGATAGGAAAGAAAACAGATGACAATGATTTTATGGATGTTTGTTTGCTATTGTTTAATCTTGTTTGGATAGAAATTGTGACATCCCCAAAATATCGGCCAGAAAAGACCGATTTTCATTTATGCTTTTAAAATAATTTCAGAGTAAATCCTTTTGATTTGAAAGAGTTGCGGAATTTGTTCCCAAAAACAAAACATGATAAAACAATGTTTACCAAAGCATTTCATAAAAGAAATGTGTTTTTCATTATATAATCAAAACTCGAAGTGTCATGTTCCGATACAGACCAATAAGCATAAACGATAACATTACAAGTCATTCAACAAATATATACATATACAAACTTGTAAACAAAACAACTTGATGGTTCATTCATCTTACGCCCTTGCGCCACTTCCTGTAATAAAAATAAAACTGAGTGGGTCAGGCTTGGGAGCCTGGTGAGCATATAGGGTTTTCAACCCACAATAAATAATTAAATTAATTATTATCAACCAACAATAACCCAGTTACCCATTCCCGTTATTCTCACTTTATGTCCCTAAAATAACTAACACGAGGGACCTAATCTAAGAATATTTTCATCGGGGTGACAACACATGTTGCGGGGGTTCCTCAGCGATATAAGTTAAATAAGGCAACCATGAGGGGGATGGAATACAGCGAATGAACACCCAAGTTCATTAACACCTACAGGTTATGAGCCTGCTAGAGTTCCACTAGACTGTCTAGAAGAGTCTGTGGTCGTCATCTAAATTTCGCTAGATGACTGGATCAAAACAACATCGAGGCCTCTCATCTGTTTATTACACACCAACTATTTACCCATGTTCTACCCAACATATTATTAGATAAAAACATACATTTTTATACATATTTTCAAAACCTGTATAGCATGCTTGATCAATACATTTTTTCATATAACAGATGAGGCACACACACATAACACGTATTTCATATAGAAATAATCAGATCTGTAAGATAAAAGAAAGTGAATATACATTCACACACATAACAACAAAACATACACATAACACGTATCTCATATAAAATACTTCATAATTATAAGTTAGGAGAAAGTAACAACGCACTCACACATATAAACAACAATATACTTAATACACTCAAACCATACTTGTATTATTATTGTGTTTATGAAAGGTAGTATACACTCACTTGATCAGAGGATGAACGGACAGCACTACGACTTGTAAAAGTAGTAATCCTCAACAGATCTGGAAGATCTCTACAAAAATCGAACTTCTCGCGGGCAGAGCTTCGTCTTGGAAACCGCACTTCTTGGGATCTTCGGGATCTCGGGACTTGCTTCGGGACTCGGGAATATTACAGGGGCTTCGAGGGTATTTCTAGCACGCAAAACGATGCAAAACGGGAGAGAGAATGGAGAAAAATAGCAATGAAGTCGGCTGCCCTCGCATCCTATTTATAGGAGGCTGATGCCTCGCAGTTGGCGGGGCGTACAACAATACGCGGGGGGTACCGCCTCTGAAACGTCACTGCATGCGTCATCCAAAGTCCTCGAGTGCGAGTGTCGACACTCTTCTCTGTACGCGGGGCGTACTCCGGATGAGTCTGGTGACTCGCCTCCGGATAATACCGAGGTTTAATAATTAATTTTAATTATTAATTATTTAATAAACTTCGGAAATTCATATCTTCTTCATACGAACTCCGTTTTCGACGTCCTTTATATCCACGCGAAGGTGAGACTACGCTCTACAACTTTCATTTAGACTCTGTCGGCTAATTTTGAATTTATTTTTATTATTTATTTTTAATAGGCCGGGACAGAAAATTTTGTTATAAATTCATAACTTCTTCGTTTGACGTCCGTTCTTGCCTAACTTTTTATCGCTTTGATACTAACAACGAGATCTTCGATTCTCGTTTAGATCACTAAGTCTAAATATCGCTTTAACGTAAATTTCACTTTTTACGTTACTCAGCAGTGCCGGTTCTGTCGCGAAACTTCGACAGGTCATAACTTCCTCGTTATAACTCGGATTTCGGCATTCTTTATATCTTCGGAAACCTTGTTTTAACTACTACAACATTATCTAAAGATATCAAGTTTATTTTACATTTAAATTTTGACGTTTATTTTTATTCTTAATTAATCAAACCACATAATTAAGCAATTAAGCACAAAACACATAATACCCAAATAATACACTTCTATTATTTCAAAATGGGTTACAAAGGTTAACCTAGACTATTTCATTGCTAAAAATGGCAAGCCTAGAAACACAGGCGTTACAATTCTCCCCACCTTAGAATGATTTCGTCCCCGAAATCACACCTCAACAAACAAATGGGGATAGCGACCCATCATGTCACTCTCCGTCTCCCAGGTGAGATTCGACCCATTCGTGTGTTTCCATCGGACAAGCACTAACTCGACCATCTTGCGTCGCAACTTCTTAGTCTTTCGGTCAACAATTGCCTCTGGTTCTTCAATCAACCTTTTTTTCTCATTGATTCTCAACTCCGAAAGTGGAATCATGTCGGGAACTTCCCCCGTGAACTTCCGTAAACAACACACATGAAAAGTGTTATGAATTCCATTCAGTTCTTCTGGTAGTTCGAGCTTGTAAGATTGGTTCCCAATCCTCTGAAGAACTTTAAAACGGTCCAATAAACCTTGGACTTAATTTTCCCCTTTTACCAAATCTTATAAGTCCCTTCCACGGCGAGACTTTAAGCAAAACCGAATCTCCAACTTCAAAAGTCATCAGTCTTCGCTTTTTGTCAGCATAACTCTTTTGACGATCTTGAGCTGCTAACATTATTTCCCTAATTATTTTCAGCTTTTCAGCAGTTTGATGAACCATCTCCGGTCCCATAAACTGCTTTTCCCCAGCCTCAAGCCAACAAGACGGCGTACGACACTTTTGTCCATACAAAGCTTGGTAAGGTGCCATCTTAATGCTCGAGTGAAAACTATTGTTATAGGAAAATTCTACCAATGGTAAATGTTCATCCCAATTACCTAGGAATTCCAAGGTACATGCTCTCAGCATATCTTCAAGTGTTTGTATCGTTCTTTCACTTTAACCATCAGTCTGCGGATGGTAAGCTGTACTTAAACATAACTTGGTACCCATTTCCTCTTGTAGACTTTTCCAAAACCTTGAGGTGAAACGACTATCACGATCTGATACAATCGTTAGCGGAACACCGTGAAGTCTCACAATTTCCTTCACATAAGAATTCGCAAGCTTTTCCATAGACCATTTCTCCCTGGCTGCTATGAAATGCACACTCTTAGTGAATCGATCAACGACCACCCAAATCATGTCGTGACCATTCTTTGTTCTGGGCAGTTTAGTGACAAAATCCATAGCAATGTCTTCCCACTTACCCATAGGCACATGCAATGGTTCTAAACTCTCGTACGGTTTCTGATGTTGTGTCTTGACTCTCGCACAAGTCACACACTCAGCCACATACTTTGCAACATCAAGCTTCATCGTCGGCCACCAGTAGTAGGGTTTCAGGTCCCTATACATTTTAGTGCTACCGGGATGAATTGGGTACATGGTTTTATGAGCTTCTTCCATCAGAAGATCCCTAATTCCCCCTAACTTAGGTACCCAAATACGATCTTGGAATACCTTCAGTCCATGACTGTTTGTACTAAACACCAACGTTTTTCCCAAACGTTCCTCCTTCCGGTCATTCTTCTCAGAAGCTTCGCTTTGAGCTTTCTTTTTACTTTCTAAAATAGTCGAGACAACTTCAATTCTCAACGCTCTTGGCCTTTTCCTTTCAAGATTGACTTTCCGACTAAGAGCATCAGCAACAACATTAGCTTTACCGGGATGGTAAAGTATCTCACAGTCGTAGTCCTTGAGTAATTCCAGCTAGCGTCGTTGCCTCATATTTAATTCTTTCTGATTGAAGAGATATTGGAGACTCTTATGATCAGTGAAAAGTTTGCACTTCGTGCCATAGAGTTAATGCCTCCATATTTTTAGAGCGAAAACTACCGCTGCCAACTCCAAATCATGAGTCGGGTAATTCTTTTCATGCTCCTTTAGTTGTCGAGACGCATATGCTATCACTTTTTCTCTTTGGGTCAAAACACAACCCAATCCAACCCCGGATGCATCGCTATAAACAGCGAAGTCTTCGACTCCATCGGGTAGAGAAAGTATGGGTGCCTCGCATAGCTTCTTCTTTAGCTTCTCGAATGCTTCTTTATGCTTATCACTCCAAGCATAAGTAGCTCCTTCGTGGGTCAAAGCTATCAATGGAGTAGCAATCGAAGAAAAGCCTTGGATAAACCTTCGGTAATATCCGGCTAATCCTAAAAAGCTTCGGATCTCCGTGGGACCTTTCGGTTTTTCCCACTTCATTACAGCTTCAATCTTTGTTGGATCAACCATTATCCCTTCTTGGTTGACCACGTGACCCAAGAATTGGACTTCACGAATCCAAAAATCACATTTGGAGAACTTAGCATACAACTTCTCCTTCTTCAAGACTTCTAACACTTCTCGCAAGTGTCTGCCATGCTCCTCTTGGCTTTTTGAATAAATCAGAATGTCATCTGTGAACACTATCACAGATTTATCAAGGAACAGATTACAAACTCTGTTCATTAAATCCATGAATGCTGCCGGAGCATTGGTTAGTCCAAACGACATAACAAATAACTCGTAGTATCCATATCTAGTTCTAAATGCAGTCTTCTCTATATCCTGCTCTCTTACTTTCAGCTGATGATATCCTAACCTTAGGTCGATCTTCGAGAAATAGCTCGAACCTTGCAATTGATCAAACAGGTCATCAATCCTTGGCAACGGATATCTATTCTTTATTGTTACCTTGTTCAGCTCTCTGTAATCAATGCACATTCTCATACTTCCATCTTTCTTCTTCACGAATAACACCGGAGCTCCCCAGGGTGATGAACTAGGTCTAATGAAACCTTTGTCCAATAACTCTTGAAGTTGCATCATCAGCTCCTTCATCTCCGTTGGTGCTAATCAATAAGGTGCTTTTGCTATTGGCGTTGTTCCTAGTAACAAGTCTATTCTGAACTCTACTTGTCTATCAGGTGGTAATCTAGGAAGATCTTCGGGAAATACTTCCGGATAATCACACACCACTAGAATACTCTGCATCACCTTCTTTTCCTTCTTAGCATCGATCACGAATGCTAAATATGATGTACATCCCTTGGTCAAACATTTTCTGGCTTTCATTAGGGAAATGATTCCAGAATTCACTCGACATTTGTCCCCATACACCATAAACGATTCCTTCCCATGTGGGTTTTCTTTAACTATCTTCTTCTTGCATAAAATTTCGGCATCATTGGCGCTAAGCCAATCCATTCCCAACATGATGTCGAAACCGTAAAGTTCGATAGGTAATAATTCTTCGTGAAACTTATTCCCATTAAGATCGATTAAGATGTTTTTCATACGATGGCTAACAGGTACAAACATGCCACTATCAACTTTGACTAATAAAGCATTATCTAGTCTATCAACAGGCAAAGCTAGTTTTCTACGAAATTCATGCGATATAAAGGAGTAGTTGGCTCCAGAATCAAATAAAATTTGGGCAGGCAATGTGTTTACGAGAAAGGTACCTGAAGCGACATCAGCTTCATCTTTAGCGGCTTCCAGTGTCATCTGGAATGCTCTCGCCTTTAGCTTTGGCGGAATGTTGGGCTTAGCTGCCTCCTCCTTCTTCGGGCAGTCTTTCAAAATGTGCCCCTCTTCATTACAACCAAAACACATCCTTTTGTTGTTCGGACATTCATTGGAAAAATGTCCAACCTTCCCACACTTGTAGCAGGTCACATCCTCGCTACATTTCCCAAAGAGCTTTTTCTTACACTTATCACACCACTTCGCTTCGCCTCCTTTTCCTCCAAACTTTTTCGAATCAGATTTCGAAAATTTGCCTTTCTTACCGGAACCAGATGTTCCTTCAAACTTTCTCTTCTCACCAACCTTAACCTTGTTGGTGGTTTTCCCCTTAATCATGTTCTCAACAGACTTGGTAGCCTAGATAGCTACCTCTAGAGTATGTGCTTGACGCACTGGCACCTCATACTCCCATGGGAGTCCCTTTGCATACCGGTCCACCTTTGTCAGCTCGTCTGGAACGATACGCAAGGCAAACTCCATTTTATCGGTGAAGTTATTGGTGTATTCATCGACTGACATGCTGCCTTTCGTTAGTCTCAAAAACTTGTTCTCTAGCTCCAATAGATTTTGAACCTGTTCGATTAATGTCTAAGTCCATAACTATAATCGGTAAGACTTGACCCGACCCGGCATGGTCCATTTAGGTTGCATACCATCATGCACTTGGGTAGACTAAATGAGACAAATAAGACACTTATGGTTATTAATATATTATAAGTTCTAGTATATTAATAATAAGAATAATGAGATTATTTAATTAGTATTGATCAAGAATTAATCTAGTATTAATTGAGTGATCAAAAGAAGACTAATTAAATATATGGGTTGATTGTGTAAATCATCCATACTTGTATAGTGGGCTAATGCTCCATGGATTATCTAGTTGGGCCAAAACCCATATGATACTCCATGGATGCTCCATGGTGTATTTGAACCCATGGATCCAAGGAAATGGAAAGTCATGACAATTAGAGTTTACCCTAATTGTAACACTATATATAGATATTATTCTTGACCAAAATCGGCCACTAGTGAGAATAAGAGAGGGCTAGCCGATTTCATGAAGTGTAGAATTCTCTCTAAGTTATTCTAAGTTTTTTGATGATTGTGAACCATTTGAGGTGTCACACTTGGGGCACTAGGCACTCAAGCTTCATGAAGACAAGCACCATCAAAGAGGTATGTATTCTATCTTGTTATATTGATAATTTTGTATGCTAGATTAGGATAATACCTTGGACGTTCATATTTGCATGTATAATAGAGAAAACATAGATCCAAGGTATTTAGGGTTTCATGTACACTTAGGAGTGTTAGAATGCTCATAACCCAACAGTGGTATCAGAACCTAGGCTTGTTTTCTTGTTATACTTGCAATAGAAGCTGAAAAATCGAGTTTTGTTGCTGTCTACCCAGCAGACTCGCCGAGTCCATGAAGGGACTCGACGAGTCCAAGGCAAAATGCATCCAACTCACCGAGTTGTGTTCATGCACTCGACGAGTTGGACCCCAGACAGCATACTTTCGAGGTTTTTGGCTAGAAATGGACTAGGAACATTACCCTAAGTTGCTTTTGAACTTATAAACTTGTTTTTTGATGTGGTAATGTTCATGCTAATCCATTTTCAAAGATAGTTGTCAATAGATTCATCTTTTGTATTAGTTTAAAGGTTAGACTAATTACATGAAAAATTTTGATTTGAATTATCTTGTTCTTATGAGTTGCTTAGATTAATAGAAAAGTTGAATGAAATAGTTGTTTTCAATCCAAATTAATCTAAGAGTTGATTCTAAAATGTGTTTTTGTAACTCGTCCTCAAGTTATATGAAAAGTCACATTTAAGTTTCATAAAACTCATAAAATTGGCAAAGGTTACAAAAAATGAAGAGTCTAGTTTTAATTAATTGGAGTTATGACTCCATAATTTGTCCTCAAGTTATGGAGGACCAAGAGTCTCTTCATTAAATAAATAAAAAAAAATAATGTAACCTTAATTAATTCCATAAGTTATAAAAAAAAATAAAGAAAAAAATTAATTCTTTTATTAGTTTAAAGTCTTCCATAAGTTATGGAACTTGAAGAGTTTTTGGATTAAAACTACTTTAAACACATAAGTTATGGAATTAATTAGTTTTGAATAGTTTCAAAACTTGCCCTCAAGTTTTGGAATTTGTAAAGTTTTCTCTTATGAATACTTTAATTCCAAGTTAGCCCTTAGAATTTTAAAAGTTAAAATTCAACCCTTATACTTTATAATATTATAAGTTAATAATAGATATATATATATATATATATATATATATATATATATATATATATATATATGTGTGTGTATCAGAGTAAAGTCGGTCTTACTGCTACTACGCCTCATTCACGAAGTCGGTCTATAAGGTGGGTATAAGGTTGTTGCCTATAAAATGGCAACTTAATGGGTGTCCACTCTCACCCACCGCTTGCTTGACTGGTGGAGGGTCGTTAGCCGAACGGGTTTGACATGACTATAATTCTCCCTTCATTAAAAGTATTAATGATAACTACTAAGTAACTAAACTCTAAATAATACCCAATCTTAGTTACTTAGGAAAATGTGAAGAAGGTGCTAATCCATGAAATTACACTTTGCACTTTGTTTAAGTCGGTTAGTGGAGCGTGTGTGGTTAACCGGCACACTAACTCGTATTTAACAAGGTAGGCAAAGGGTAACTTAATGTTTATCATAGTATCGATGGAGCGTGTGTGGTTAACCGGCACATCGATTGAGGGATAAACACTTAAGGGTACCAAGTAATTTGCATGGTTACTTCACACCTTGTTTGTGATCCTCGGCATCCCAGTCACAAAACCTGAAGGGCACACTCGAGATTGAAACATGCCATTGAACAGTTCAATGAATCTCAAAAGATCTAGGAATTTCAAATCAATTAAAACCTAATAATACATTTCGTTTATCTTGGTGGAAATTGGTGAATCGTCATTCACCTACCTTCAAATTGTTTTATAGCTTGGATTACGGCATACCTCTTCTAAGTTATAAAATAGTTTGTTGGGTCCTAGCCTTAATATTTCATATTGGGTGTCATATTAAGGACTTTAAGATCAACTATCTTGAATATCTCCCAAAAGATGTCTGGTTTAGACATTTATGATCTTCCCAAATCTCTTGAAACAAGCATTCCTAATGAAGATGATGTCCCATGCATATCATACTTCTTTCTCCTCCTCCAATTATTCTCCCTAACCCACAAGTTCTTGAAAAGTTTAAGATCACTCAAGCCCCATTGGCAAGGCAAGGTCTAGGTGTGATCACATCTTGGAGATGTAGTCACATATTGACAAGTCGGGAGAGAAGGGTGTCAAAGTCTTGAGAAAGTTGGTGGTTCAATCACTTTCTAAGTCACATAGTGAGTTCTTTTGGAACACCTATGAAACAGACTATGACAAGACCCTTAATGATCTTATCTATTTGCTAAGATCAATTTCCTGAAACTTTATGGACATTGACAATGGTGACACTGGAAATACAGAAAAAGCATTCTCTTCCCAATGGAAAGGGATCGGCCATAGTCAACTCGGTTGAACAAATGGTAAAGAGAAAAACTAAGTCTGTGATAGTCCCGTGTACCATTATCAAAGGGTCCATATGTTTATATTGCCAAAAGAAAGGGTCATTATTTGCGAAGCTGCCAAATTTACCTAAGGATGTTAAAGTCAATAAGGTTGACTCTACTTCAGGTAAAGTCCACTACTCTAACTCTGTTAAGTTTCTATTCTGAGATTCCTGATACATGATGTGACTGGGTCACATGGTGATGTTTTAAGAATCAAAGAAAAGTGAAGAAACTTAAAGAAAGAATATGCTGAATCTGATCGCGTAGATGGATTTCCATCGCGTAGTTTGAAAAACGGATTCTTGAGCTACTTCTTAGGAGTTATGAGATATTTCTTAGGAATAGATAACAACAAGTTTTCATATGTATTGTAAGGATAAGTTTTCCGCATAGTTTTAAAATAAAAGAAATTTTTGATTTTATTTATTTTAAAATATCCTTACAATGGCATTTGAGGAAAAATTGTTGCTTATATGATTCCATTAATAGCAAGAGTGGAAATATGTAATTGATTCTTTCATTTGTGGTAATGTCTAAATTTACCAAATAAGGAAAGATTCTCATCATCCAAAGTCTCAATTGGACCGGGACTTGGAATCATGCAAGTTGTATAGCATGATGAATGAGAACTTTCAAGTATTGGAAAAATTAAGACTAATTACTTGTTCATATGGATGTGTGAGTCAAGTAATGGACTAAGGGATCGAGTACATAGTTATGTGCACTGATTAAGTCCACCACAAAAGATATAAGGCTATTCGTCATAATTTACTAAGGTTCAGCAAATATGGTTATACTTACAAGCTTAAGTATAACTCTAAGACATTAGAAAAGGTTCCAATGCATGGCAGAGCGGATAAGAAGAATCAAATTAGGCAGAAGGATAAAAGTTTCTGAAATCTGAAAAGATGGGAGAGTACTTTAGTATCAGTTTTGTGATCATCTTAATGATTAAGAAACCATATCAAAATTAGTTCTCTAAGGAAGTCTTAGTGCATTCTTATGACTAAGAAGAAGGGATCTTGAAATTGTTGAAATGGTTAAATCAAGAAGATGAGTCATACTTCGTTCCAATACAAGTCTTAGAGTCATACTCCAAGATTGTAATATGAGTGACATATCTTAAAGAAAGTTTAAGAACACTTATCAAATGTAAGAGTAAAAGTTTTCTACTCTTGTACAGTTGAAATTGGTAAGTTGTGATGTTTTGGATAAAACAAAGACCTACTTAGGCCAATTGTGTGAAGTGTTTGTCTTGATTAGAATCCACACTATCTCTTGGATGTTTGACAAGGAAGTCTTATAGGTCAAGAGGACAGTGGGAGTCTTAAAGGTCTTGAAATTCTCAAGAACTAATCAAGAATGAAACCTGAAGTTCTTCACTAGCACACGACTTGAGGTTTATAACCTATCATGTTGACATATTCTGTGCCCATTCCAATCAAAGTTGGCTTTGCATATGATTTCTTAGAGTTCTCAATTGGTTGCACAACAACTTGGAAGCAATGGCAGGCCCTTGAGCTGCCAGGTGGCAAGAAATTAAGATTGAGTTCAGTCCATATGAGTTTGGATTTGTCATTATCCTTGTCTTGTGACTATGGTTTTGACAATTCACATGGATAAGAACACATACACCATTAAATCTAAGTGTCATAAGGTTTCTCTCCGATTCATGAAAATGATGGTGAGGAAACACTTTCACTAAGTAGATTTTAGTTAGATAGCAATTGTGATATTTGCATTCTCAAAGTCGTTAGTGGAGCGTGTGTGGTTTACCGGCACACTAACCTGGACTTGTGAGAAGTGGAAAAAAAGGTCTAACCATTATGATTACGGCATCCCTCTTCATAATTGTTTAGACACACAAGTGTGCTATCTAATGGAAGGTGTATGATTTTGATAAAGTTCTATCAAAACAATCCAGTATCAGAAATCTGAACTTTGGTAAGAAAGTTAATAAAGTATTGATTTCTAGAAGTCCAGCTGATTTCTGAGTACATGTCAAAGCCAGTGGGAGCATAAGTGTTATGCTAATAATCATCATGTTAGTGGGAGCATGATAATTATGATAAGTATTGCAAGTTAGCAATGTTAATTATAGAAAACAAAAGTTTCAACTGGGAAAGAGTTGTTTTGCTATAATTAAGGGAGAGGAAATTATACTTCATCTCAAATCTATAAGCTTAGATCGTGAGGTTTTAATCATTTAGTCAAGGATATATATGAATTTCATGTTGGAATGGCTCAACATAAGGAAATTCTGTATATGGGTCCATTATTTGCATTCTAAAATTCGATTATGATTACGGCATCCCTTTTCATAATCTGAATTATGAGAACTTGGCAAATAGAAATGGAAATGTTATAGCAAAAGACTGGTTTAGTCTTTATGTGAGACATCATGAATCGTGTCCCATATCCTTCGGATATAGGATCGATTACATGTTCTATATTCATCCTTTCTAAAATTTTCCAAATGCCTGGGGCATTAAGAAGGGAAAAGGTTTAGAACTGGATATGACTAAAAGGATTAAACAATTGTCGAGGACAATCTAAGGTTTACCAAAGATTGGTTGCTCAAGGACAATTGGAAGTATAGTGATAATTCTGGAAGGACCATATTGACATAATCTGTAAGGAGGCAACTCTTGTTCAGAATTGATAGTCAAAATGAATCCGGAAATGTTTCAAAGTTAGAATTTTCAATATGTGTAAGATTAAGGAAATTTAATGCAAGAAGGATGTTTCCAAGGAGTTGATCTCCTTTGGAATACTCTGTAATGATTGTTGCCAAGTCTGTCTGACTTTGTGCATAATCATTACAAGAGGATCAATGCATATAAGTTTAGAATCTAACAGATTTCAGTAAATGACATGAATTTGGAATTCTTGCATTTGCAGTAAGGATTTGGGAGTGTGAAAAGAGAGTCATTGAAGTTATGTTCAATTGATCTAGTTCACAAAGTAAAGATCATAGACAAACATAGTATGCATACTTGGTGTATGGCTTGACTAGTGTTTAGAAAAACATATTGTACATGCTCGGAGCATGGGACAACTATTGTTTTAAATTCAAGAATAATGTTGATAGCTGAAACAGTATACAATGAATAATGTGTAATCATATGGTGATAAATAAAAAGTGTTTTATTTATATTCATAAGTTCTGAGACCATATTGGATTCAATTACTATTGTGTTTCATTTTGCATGTTTTGACTTCCCGAATAAACTAGGTTATTCTTCCGGAATGACTAAGTTATTCAAACCATCCACAGTCGGTCATATGTTGGAAGTAGATATGAATTAAGACTGTCATGGGTTGGCTTGTAGAGGTCTAAGGTGTTGGACAAATGGCTACAACACTCATGAGTGCTCATAAGTTCTGAGTATTGGATTCAACCCGCGCTCATTGGAATCACTTCATGGGTTTTATCACGAGTGATCATGAGACGATAATATCTTATATTCTTCAAACCTAGAGATATGAGTTGTTACTATGAGTTGGTTGTACATTGATTGCACGAAACGCATTGGTAACTCGATGTTATAAAACGTGTCTTTGTGTACGATTCAACAAGTAGTAGAACAAGCCATATGAGTCGAAGTTTATCCATTCCTTTTACCTTCGGGATAAAAGCGATATCTGTGGGCCCCTCGATGATTTGATGATGACAAATGGAAGTGCTCGGCCGGGCTAGGACTGATTTGATTTGTTCAATTAGTCAGTCGTCATAAATCGGAAATCGGGAAACAACTAATGGACAGAGAGAATGATTATAATCCATGTCTCAGTCCATATGATATCTAGAATGGAGGAATATATGATCCCTTATCTAATGGACAAGTCATTGACAAGATCAGAGTTCATCTACAAGGTTAGAGTTCGACAAAAGCTTTTGAGAGCTACGATTGCCAGTTGGTTCCTGAAGTCATACGCAATAATAGTTTTAGACTTATCCAAGTGGGAGACTGTTGGATTAATGTCTAAGTCCATAACTATAATTGGTAAGACTTGACCCGACCCGGCATGGTCCATTTGGGTTGCATACCATCATGCACTTGGGTAGACTAAATGAGAGAAATAAGACACTTATGGTTATTAATATATTATAAGTTCTAGTATATTAATAATAAGAAGAATGAGATTATTTAATTAGTATTGATCAAGAATTAATCTAGTATTAATTGAGTGATCAAAAGAAGACTAATTAAATATATGGGTTGATTGTGTAAATCATCCATACTTGTATAGTGGGCTAATGCTCCATGGATTATCTAGTTGGGCCAAAACCCATATGATACTCCATGGATGCTCCATGGTGTATTTGAACCCATGGATCCAAGGAAATGGAAAGTCATGACAATTAGAGTTTACCCTAATTGTAACACTATATATAGATATTATTCTTGACCAAAATCGGCCACTAGTGAGAATAAGAGAGGGCTAGCCGATTTCATGAAGTGTAGAATTCTCTCTAAGTTATTCTAAGTGTTTTGATGATTGTGAACCATTTGAGGTGTCACACTTGGGGCACTAGGCACTCAAGCTTCATGAAGACAAGCACCATCAAAGAGGTATGTATTCTATCTTGTTATATTGATAATTTTGTATGCTAGATTAGGATAATACCTTGGATGTTCATATTTTCATGTATAATAGAGAAAACATAGATCCAAGGTATTTAGGGTTGCATGTACACTTAGGAGTGTTAGAATGCTCATAACCCAACAGAACCGAGCAGAACTTGCGCTTGAACTGCACCAAGAACTCAGCCCATGTCAATTGCAATGGCTCATTTGGGCTCAAAGTCTTCCCTAGAGTATTCCACCAACGAATGGCTCCACCTCGGAATTGACACACTGCATAGATGGTCTGTAACTTGCCTCTGCAGCCACAGATCATGAAGGCTAACTCCATTTCAAAGATCCAATCCATCACTCCTATCGGATCATCCTTTCCATTGAAGGTCGATGGTTTGCAAGTTAGAAAGTCCTTGTACTTGCATCCCATTCCATCCTTCCTTCCATCATGGTCGTATCGCCTAACTATCGGTGGGTTGGCTTGACCAACTGATCCACTGAAGTTTCCACCTTCCGAGTGCCCTTCATTTAATTCAGGATCTTCCACACGAATTGACAGTTATTCACGATTCTGTTGAAGCAACCGTCTAGTTTCATCCATCTGACGATCCAACATCGTTTGAATCATCATTTGAACACCAACCATGGTTATTGGCTCCGGTGTTGCTGCTACGACAGGTCTTTGTTCAACCACTGGTGGTTGATTCCTGTTTTCATCAGCATTTCCAACTCCACTTCTTATTCTCACCATTTTTGATCTACACACCGAATAAGGTGAAATTAGATCCTCATTCACGATAGATATTCAAATCATCCTTATCACTCCGAAACGTTTACATGCTAGTTCTAATATTGTAGACGTACGCTTAGAATCCTACACACATAAGGTTTCTAGATCCGGTCGGCAACAGACTATAGATCCGAACAAATAATATCATATATGGCAACATATAACATTTAGCACATAAAGCATTTTAGGCAACTTTCCTAAAATAAACTAGTGCTCGTGTCTAAAATATAACAGACACACATCTCAAAATTTCACTTAGCATTCTAAGTTTAAGTCTAGAAATCCTACAAATTCCTAGTTCGCTTAAACTAATGCTCTGATACCAACTATGACATCCCCAAAATCTCGGCCAGAAAATACCGATTTTCATTTATGCTTTTAAAATAATTTGAGAGTAAATCCTTTTGATTTGAAAGAGTTGCGGAATTTGTTCCCAAAAACAAAACATGATAAAACAATGTTTACCAAAGCATTTCATAAAAGAAATGTGTTTTTCATTATATAATCAAAACTCGGAGTGTCATGTTCCGATACAAACCAATAAGCATAAACGATAACATTACAAGTCATTCAAAAAATATATACATCTCAAGACTTGTAAACAAAACAACTTGATGGTTCATTCATCTTACGCCCTTGCGCCACTTCCTGTAATACAAATAAAACTGAGTAGGTCGGGCTTGGGAGCCTGGTGAGCATATAGGGTTTTCATCCCACAATAAATAATTAAATTAATTATTATCAACCAACAATAACCCAGTTACCCATTCCCGTTAGTCTCACTTTATGTCCCTAAAATAACTAACACAAGGGACCTAATCTAAGAATATTTTCATCGGGGTGACAACACATGTTGCGGGGGTTCCTCAGCAATATAAGTCAAATAAGGCAACCATGAGGGGGATGGAATACAGCGAATGAACACCCAAGTTCATTAACACCTACAGGTTATGAGCCTGCTAGCGTTCCACTAGACTGTCTAGAAAAGTCCGTGGTCGTCATCTAAATTCCGCTAGATGACTGGATCAAAACAACATCGAGGCCTCTCATCTATTTATTACACACCAACTATCTACCCATGTTCTACCCAACATATTAGTAGCTAAAAACATACATTTTTATACATATTTCAAAACCTGTATAGAATGCTTGATCAACACATTTTTCCATATAACAGATGAGGCACACACACATAACACGTATTTCATATAGAAATAATCAGATCTGTAAGATAGAAGAAAGTGAATATACATTCACACACATAACAACAAAATATACATATAACACGTATCTCGTATAAAATACTTCATAATTATACGTTAGGAGAAAGTAACAACACACTCACACATATAAACAACAATATACTTAATTCACTCAAACCATACTTGTATTATTATTATGTTTATGAAAGGTAGTATACACTCACTTGATCAGAGGATGATCGGACAGCACTACGACTTGTAAAAGTAGTAATCCTCAGCAGATCTGGAAGATCTCTACAAAAATCGAACTTCTCGCGGGCAGAGCTTCGGCTCGGAAACCGCACTTCTCGGGATATTTGGGATCTCGGGACTTGCTTCGGGACTCGGGAATATTATCGGGGCTTCGGGGTATTTCTGGCATGCAAAACGATGCAAAACGGGAGAGAGAATAGAGAAAAATAGCAAAGAAGTCGGCTTCCCTCGCATCCTATTTATAGGAGGCTGATGCCTCGCAGTTGGCGGGGCCTACTGCCTCCGAAACGTCACTGCATGCGTCATCCGAAGTCCTCGAGTGCGAGTGTCGACACTCTTCGCTGTACGTGGGGCGTACTCCGGATAAGTCCGGTGACTCGCCTCCGGATAATACCGAGGTTTAATAATTAATTTTAATTATTAATTATTTAATAAACTTCGGAAATTCATATCTTCTTCATACGAACTCCGTTTTTGACGTTCTTTATATCCACGCGAAGGTGAGACTACGCTCTACAGCTTTCGTTTAGACTCGGTCGGCTAATTTTGACTTTATTTTTATTATTTATTTTTAATAGGTCGGGACAGAAAATTTCGTTATAAATTTATAACTTCTTCGTTTGATGTCCGTTCTTGCCTAACTTTTTATCGATTAGATACTAACAACGAGATCTTCGATTCTCGTTTAGATCGCTAAGGCTAAATATTGCTTTAACGTAAATTTCACTTTTTACGTTATTCAGTGGTGCCGGTTCTGTCGCGAAACTTCGACAGGTCATAACTTCCTCGTTATAACTCGGATTTCGGCATTCTTTATATCTTCGGAAACCTTGTTTTAACTACTACAATATTATCTAAAGATATCAAGTTTATTTTACACTTAAATTTTGATGTTTATTTTTATTCTTAATTAATCAAACCACATAATTAAGCAATTAAGCACAAAACACATAATACCCAAATAATACACTTCTATTATTTCAAAATGGGTTACAAAGGTTAACCTAGACTATTTCATTACTAAAAATGGCAAGCCCAGAAACACAGTCGTTATAGAAATGTATGGTGTGTTTGGTTGGATCATTTGACAGGAAACTTTGTATGTTATTCATATAAAAATTATATATATATTTGTGAAAATACATTATAATATTCATATGTGAATATACTGTGTAATATTCATATGTGAATATATTGTGTAATATTAATAAGTGAATATATCATCTAATGTTCACAAATGAATATACTATTTAATATTCACATGTGATATACCATGTAATACTCTGTAATATTAAGATATGAAAATATTAGCTAATATTCATAAGTGAATATACCATCTAATATTCACAAGTGAATATACTATGTAATATTCATAAGTAAATGCATCGTCTAATATTTAAATATGAATATACTATGTTTGTTATATGATATATTCATATATGAATGATACTTAAATTGTACAAAAAAAAAAAAAATCATAGTTTTTATTAATAACTGAATAACGAATGTACTGTAGTAAAAACCTGATTTATTTTTATTCACTTATGAATAACGGCTGAAAATATAATTTTTTTTTATTTTATCTTAAAAGTATATATCAATATGGATGTCTATTTGTAGAGAATAAAAAATCATGAATTTTGGTATATTTAAAATTATTTTTCGATAAAAATAGCTTTTTAAAAATTTAAAAAAAAAAAAAACGAAAAAACTATGTTTTCTGTATATATTAAGGTAATGATTAACATAGTTTGAGGAAACATGTTTTGTTGGAAACCAAATGTCTAATCTTTTTCCATTTCTGATACGACGGAGGCTTTTGCGGCAAAAATAAATGAGTTGCTGAGAATGATTCCTCCCTATAATTTTTTTTTTCAATTGAACCCTCTCTCTCTTTGTCTCTCTCTCACTATATATATATATATATATATATATATATATATATATATATATATATATATAGAGAGAGAGAGAGAGAGAGAGAGAGAGAGAGAGAGAGAGAGAGAGAGAGAGAGAGAGAGAGAGAGAGAGAGAGAGAGAGAGAGAGAGAGAGAGAGAGAGAGAGTCGGCGCAGGCGCAAATTACTAATAACTCAATCTTAAACCAACTTAAACCAACTGATCTGACATATACATCCTGTCCGATTAAACCGACCATATTTACTGGGTTCCCATTTCTAACCATCCAAGGATCCACACGTGACCCACCCTTTGATCCAAACATACAAATATCCCAAACTAAAAGTTGGAATTGGTTGACGTTGATGGTTTGACCGTACCTTTTGAATTGTTTTGACCAAGTCATGAGAAATGTGTTTGGGGTAAGCTTTTATTGATAGTTGATGACGTAGCAAATGACGCAAATTTGTGAAATGCCACCACTTGCAGAGTTATTCGGTGGATTTCCATAGATGGTACCACACGTTCTATTAATTACAACCACGGAATTAACCCACCGTCGCCACAAAACGTTCATGTATTACTTTTTCAATTAAATATGATTTTGACCAAAGATTCATTGAATATTTTGACTTCACATCACACAGTCAACCTTTCGAAATTTTGACTTTACCACTATTCAACCTATATAAGCCATCAAAACGGTACTTCAGAAAAACAAATTAAAGGAAACATGAGTAGCAGCTCAGATGATGTAAGCAGCAGCAATTGTTCAAGCAGATCAGCCGAGAAGAGATACAAAGGCATCAGGTGCCGGAGATGGGGCAAATGGGTATCGGAGATTCGAGTTCCGGGAACCCAAGAACGGCTATGGCTAGGTACGTACACTACTCCAGAGGGTGCAGCGGTGGCTCATGACGTTGCTTCTTATTGTTTGAAAGGAGCCACATCTTTGCACAAACTTAACTTCCCGTCTATGCTACCACCCACGGCGAGGACAGATCTGTCTCCGAGGTCCGTCCAGAAAGCTGCGTCGGATGCTGGCATGGCCATGGACGCACAGTTGATTTCTTCGAGAGAAATGGCGCCCGGTAATGGTGGTTTTACCCAGGAAGGTGAGGCGTTGAGTATCTCAGTGGATGATTATCTTTGAATCTGGAGGAATATTTTTGCACATTTGAAGTTTGCATTGCCGAACACAGAGTGTTAATTAGTTGGTATTCCATGTATCAGATATGATTAATAAATCAATCAATGGTAATTCTGCTCAGAGTGAAGCTCATATATATTTTTAAAAGGATTATATGTATAGCTGTTTATATATATGAACCCCAGAAGATCAAACAAGGTGTTTTATACATGCCAATGCATCTTCCCTAATGACATCATGTCATCATAATCGTTTTTAGATACTACAAAAATGGTTGTTGGTTTGTGGTAATTAAATAGCTCGATGCTGTTTAACATTGTTGCAATTTACCATACATAATATAATAACCAAATGTGTATTTGAAAGCGTCCTAAAATAAGATAGATTACTTGGATTTGGATATGTATTAACTATTAAGTATTATATGATCACGTGCGTGAAAAGGATGTTTAGACGTGACAAGTTATTATACCGATAATGCTAAAATGGGGAGGAAGTACCAATGGTCCCTGCACCACTTTTGGGTTGAGGGGTTGCGAGTTGTGGATTTTTTTTCTCCCGTTTTACTAACCCTTTCAAACAATAAATGGCCATTGACTGCTTATACTTTTTGTTTTAAGATTTATATAAAAGGAGTTTTCTCTGTTTTTAAATTAGTTTGTGAACTAGTTTTTATATTTTTAATATTTTGTAAATCAGTTTTGTGTAATTTTTATGGGATAATGACTTGAAAGGGTAACAAAGTTTCGACTTTTGTCACATTTAGTCACTAAACTTTTTTTCGTTATGTATTTGCCATTGAACTATTGAAACTGTTCACATTTTACCCTTATGACCGGCTATTGCCGGTCATAAGGGTAAAATGTGAACACTTTCAATAGTTCAATGGCAAATACATAACGAAAAAAAGTTTAGTGACTAAATATGAAAAAAATCGAAAGTTCGTTTCCCTCTAAAAAGTTCAATGACTAAATGTGAACAAACTTCCTCTTGTATTATGTTTTAGCAAATTATTTATTTTTGTTAAATTGTAGCAACATTTGTTGATGAAGAAATTAATGAAATAAAAAAAAAAACCCTGAAAATATATTTAAAAAAAAAAAACCAAAATCGAAATAAAAAACCAATGGTTTGACATTTTCTAAAATAAAAAATCAAAATTACCAATCTGATTTTGGTTTTACAAAAAAATAAACCATTCTCACTGGTGTGAATTATGACCATTGGTTTGGCATGCGAAATTTGTGACATCCCATGAATATGTAGTTACAACATCATCTGAACTCGTAATTCATAGTAAGGGGTTAGAGTATCATCGCATGAATATGTAGTTACAACATCGCAGGAACTCGTAATTCATCACCTACAGGTTATGGGCCTCCTGGTGTTTCCACTGGGTTGTCTAGAATAGTCCGTGGTCGCCATCTATACTCTAGTAGATGACTACATCGCCACATTGCTGGTTAAGGTTATGGTATCTCCTTTCATCCTACATCACATACTCATCATCATCTATTTACCTAATTATCATCACCTTTCTATCATCACCTATCTCTCATCATTTTATTTCATCACACACCAACTATTCCATCCACCCATATTTCATCCGCAACATATTTGTAGATATAAAATAAATATGCCGTTTAAATCTTTTAAAACATGTATAAAATCGTTCATCCAGCATAGACAACAAATATTCAAATAATATGCACACATAGCACGTAATTTATATAAAATACTTCATATATATGTGTAAGATGAAAGTAACTATATATACCATAAAAATCCCATAAATGCTTCCTAACTTCGAACCTAAGGTTTACTCTACTAAAGCTTCATATTCTCGGCTCTCTGGACCTAGAAGGGTCCAGATCCATCACACCAAAAAGCTCAAGATAGCTCTTCCTCTCACTCTACACACTCAAGCTCGCTAGGGTTCTCACTTATGGGAAAGATAGTCACAATTGAAGGCCATAAGTGCCTTTAAATATGGCTCGGATCCAAAGATTTAGGTTTTCTGCCAACAGCGCGGACTCGTCGAGTCCATTCATTAATCCGAATCATTAGTCGCGACCTTACTCGACGAGTTGAGGTGTCAACTCGTCGAGCCTCCCTTCTTAACTCAAAAGAAAAATACTTAAATTATGATACCTGGAAATCCGGATGTTACATTTTGTTTTTTTTTATTTCATAGATTTCTTCATCAACAAATGTTGCTATAATTAAACAAAAATAAATAATTTTGCTAAAACATAATACAATATGAAGTTTGTTCACATTTAGTCATTGAACTTTTTAGAGGGAAACGAACTTTCGATTTGTTCACATTTAGTCACTAAACTTTTTTTCGTTATCTATTTGTCACTAAACTATTGAAACTGTTCACATTTTACCCTTATGACCGGTAACAGCCGGTCATAAGGGTTAAATGTGAACAGTTTCAATAGTTCAATGGCAAATAGATAACGAAAAAAAGTTTAGTGACTAAATGTGACAAAAGTCGAAAGTTCGTTACCCTTCAAGTCATTATCCCTTTAAAAAAACCTCCCAATTTTAACTTTTTCGCTTCAGTTAATTTAATCCGTTATAAATCATACATATTCCTTAAGTGTTTAACACTGATGTGTATTTTGATCCATCATTTTTAAATTTATGAATCTGATTCTATTTAACTAACTGTCACACACTAGGTAGTATACCAAATCGTGAAATAATAGAGTTGTGACATGAAAATGTGTCAAAGAATTGGAGAACAACGGTTAAATAACATTAGAATTTTTTATTATAGATTATACTAAATAAATGAAAGAAATAAAAGCAGGGTGCTAATTATAAAAACTTAATTAATCAAGAGCTACACTAAAAAGATAAATTGATTGGAAACAAATCACTTTGGGTACTTTGATTTAGATTGTATTACATGTCAAACTCACGCTTAGTTACTAAGTGCAATGATTATTTATTCACCATTCACTGATTTTTGAATTAATCTGTATATATGGTCCGTACATGAATACTAATGACTTTAAAGATCATCGTCATGCCATTAAGTGTCCCTAAATTTATTGTTTAGTTCATATTATAAGTTATTTGAATTTTATTAATCCTAAAGGTCATTACAATTAAATCATACATACAATGATCATCTAATACAAGCACACACTTTAAAGTCCATAGCTTTATTATTCTAACCTTAGGTTTTGATCCAACACTAGTCATAATTATTCAAGGTAATAAAAAAATTGTGATTCATTAAAATATAATTAGATTGGTCTTTTAATGATATAGACTCAACAATAGGCAATTAAACAATGACCTTTAACACGTATGGACCTTCAATAAAACTTGACACAATAAATTAAAGAAGAATAAATGATCCAAATAGTAAATTTATCCAAAATGTTAATGGTTCACCTAATTTAAACATAAAGCATAATGGTTTTAAATCCCTAAATCATAAAGTAAAAACAATAGGAAAAAACATCAAAATACTAATCATGTTTAGAACAACAAACTAAATGATTTATGTCATGAATCAACTCTCGAATCCTTCATGTCCTTCACATTGTTTGGGAAGGTTTGGATTGTAGGATGTCATAAAATTGGTAACTTTATGAACCCTGTGGTAAATTAAAGGTTTATTTCTATAGATCTGGAGAGTTAGCGAGTTTTGCATGTCTTGCATGGGATTTGGTCTTATTTTCCCTTCATTTTGATATAGCTTATGTCTAATACATACATTGGACATATATGTTTAAAAAGCAATGATTTTTATGATAGGATAAGGTAGAGAATGCTTTCTAGAAATTTTGGTTGTTTGGATTGAAGGATTTAGAACCTAATGCATTAAGTTGCGTTTCCTTTAGACCCTAGAACCTAGATCTAGACTTATATGGATGTCTTAAGGGATAAAGTTGGAAACTTTATCCATTAAGACCTTGGAAAGGACCAGATCTGAGCTTTGGAGCTTTTGAAATCAGAAGAAAATGGTTTAAGCTCGTAGGAGTTATTCCGAACAGTCCCCATGACATGCCTTAGGCTACCACGACGCAAAGATTAGGGAATCATCGACTACTTTGGCATTTAGTGCACACAACATGGCCAACGAAGGACACGACCTGGAGAGTGGCTGATTGACAATTTTGACCATTAACCTGGACCGTTGACTTTGACTTGAATTGACTTTTTGTTAAACTCTTAGTTTTGGAAAGAGGTCTAAGGGTTTACCTTGTGTGACTTTATAGGTGGTGTATAACATTTGTATTTCTGAAAGTGGGAGTAGTAGCAGTGATTATCATCTGAGAGGTGTAACATCTTGTTTTGAGGCACTTTCACTTTTGACCCTTATATTGAGATTTATTTCATTTTGGTCCATATAATGAAAGACATGTGGCTGGGAGGGGCTAATATTGCCACTTTTGGATTTATGTGGTAGAGCCACGTATGTTGCGTGATGAAGTCTCAAAACCCTAATATTTATGGTTTGGACCTTATTTATTAATCTTTATCTCTCAACCTTGGTTCTTTTCATCAACCTACATCCTCTCAAAACGTCCTTGCAACCATAATACACCTCGTGAAGCATTTCTAAGCTTGAGTGTGTATGTTTTGTGCCTTTGAAGAAGAAGGAAGGAAGTAGATACCATCTTGGAGGAGTTAAACACTTTAGATCGAAAATCACACCATCATTTGGCACCACTTGGAGGTATAAAGTTCTGAGCGGTTGAAGTTATACTTAGATCTTGTTTTAGGCTTGATTTTATGTTCGTTTACTCCCCTAGGATTGGTATTATGAGTAGGGGTTACTGTAATCCATTTGAGTTATCATTTCAGACGTTTTAGAGACTCTTGAATCATAAAAATGTTATCTTCGACACTAGTTTCTTCTCATGCATGGTCTTAGAGGATTAAGAGGTTAAGATCTTTGGTGTTGGGCACTTATTGGCAATACAAGACCATAAAGTTGGAAAATTTATGGTCAAAGGCATCATTTTGGACATGGATCTGGAAAATGGACTTAAGGGCTTAAGGATTAAACTCTTAATGAGTTGGGTTAGAAGCTAGTTGCGTACGCTGGGCGTACAAGGCATACATTGTGCGTACATAGTCAACAGGCTCATGCCTGGTCATACATCATGTACACTGGGTGTACTCAGTAGGGTTGACTCGGTTGACTTTTTGGGAATTTGGACTTTTAATTGATTTTTACCAAGTTTGACCAATGGGTATTTTGTATTGTGTTTGAGAATTTGTCATTTGGATGGATAGGTGGTGGTTAGAGCTAAGATTCAGAGTTGGGACATCATCATCTATTTTCAGATCGAGAGGTGAGTTTTCCTCAGTATACTTTCGGGTCGAAGGCATCAAGGCCGACCTATTGGATTGATATCCTAGTTTTTCGTACATTGCTATGTTGTAGTGATTTGTTACGCATGTATCCTAGTTATAGGATGTTGTTATGTGGTAGTGATTTGTGGATCTGTCTATTTGCATGTTGAATGATTATATGTTTATCTATTATCTTCTGTTGACGTATTGTATTGGGTTAAGGTTGTACTGGTCTGTGATGTAGCCAAAAAACTCGGGAGCATTCCAGATATGACCTAAGGGATGAATGTCATGCCAGACTCTTATTGAGGGCTCGAGAGCATTCCAGATACGAGCTGAGGGTCAGATGGTATGCCAAACTCGTACTGAGGGACTGAGGGTATTCCAGTCTAATGATTGAGTGGACCCGCTTCATATTGCCTTTCCAGTCTCATGACTGATTGGGTCATGGGTAAGCCAGATTTATGATGTGGTCCCCAAGGGCAAGCCAGACTTATGCTGTGGACTCAGGAGTAAGGTAAATATGATATATGGCCTAATAAGCAATCCAGACTCATACTTTGGGCTCGGGAGTAATCAAGTCATTTAGCTGTGGACCTAGTGTATGCTGTTATTTGTTATGTTTTTGTTGTGGTACATTGGGGGAAGTGACTAAGCATTGGCTTACAGTTTTAGTTTTCTTTCAGGTACTTCAGATAATGTTTTCGAGACACTTATTTTAGTAAAAGGGTTGTTTACAAGAAGCTAAGTTTTTTTTTTGTGATTTTTAGGATGTTACAAGTTAGTGTCAGAGCCTTGGTTTGAGCGAATTGGAGGAACACTCGTGTGAATCTAGTATCAAACTAAGGAACTGCAAAGGTATTAAAAATGATTTTCAAAATTGTTTTAAAAAATAATCAAGAAAGGATGTGATGTGTACGATCAGCTAGAGCCAATAAGTAGACCCCAAATTACCACACTGTTATTTGATATTATGATATGTTAGAACTGCATGCTAGTGATAGGCTAGGGATCTTTAGGAATTGCATGATAGAATTGCCTGATGTTTGATGTCTGATAGCCTAGGTGGAACTCTGGTCAAGTCAAAGTCAAGTTATGGTCAACAAGTCAACCTGGTCAACTCAACTAGTGTGTATATGTTAGGGATTACTTTATGTTTACTAATGTGCAACTATAAATCCTAATGCAAAGTAACACTTGAAAGTTTCAAATGTTCAAAAATTTAAGACCCTAATCTGATTGAGGGAAGTAACATCTCTATAAAATACTATTAAGTGCCCTTCGGGGGTGCATAACACTCAAAATGGGATGTAACTAAGTCTACAATCTTTCACCT
Organism: Lactuca saligna; assembly: GCF_052625555.1. NCBI lineage: Eukaryota > Viridiplantae > Streptophyta > Magnoliopsida > Asterales > Asteraceae > Lactuca > Lactuca saligna. The sequence goes on along the minus strand of NC_136420.1, from coordinate 239,849,682 downwards.
ACGAAGAAAAACACTATTAAAGGCTCCCGACAAAGTCTCTCATAATCTCTCCCACTATATCACTATCTTTCTCCCAAATCTCTCCAAGTATGTGAAATATCTTCCAAATCTCTCCAAGTATGTGAAATCTCTCCCAAATCTCTCTAAGTATGTGAAATCTCTCCCAAATCTCTCCAAGTATGTGAAATCTCTCCTAAATCTCTCCAAGTATGTGAAATCTCTCCTAAATCTCTCCAAGTATGTGAAATATCTCCCAAATCTCTCTATGTACCTTCCTCAGTCGAAAACAACCCAAAACTGAAGGAGAAAACCCAAAAGGACCCTCTTGGTCCGGAATCCTCTTGGTCCGGAACCCTCTTGGTCCTGAACCTCTTGGCCGGAACCCTCTTGGTCTGGAACCCTCCTGGTCCGTAACCCTCTTAGTCCGGAATGCCTTTAAAGGAACCAAGAGGACTCGCGATCTCGGAAACCCCCTAGCTTCGGATTCGCATGCTCCGGAAGGTTAAGCCTTGCTTCGGAACCTCGCCCCGGAAGACCATGCTTCGTGCCGTTTCGGAATTGGGAGTCGGCTTCGCACATCCGAACCAGACCTCCGGACTTTACCTCCTGACTCTAGATTAGAAGAAGCGCTTTGGAATTCGTCTTGTTGACTCCGGAAATTGATGTATGGCTTCGAAAATTCCCTCCTTGCTCCGGAACTTGGACCATGACTCCGGAATCCTTCCTAAACACTTCGGACCGTCGCAAGAGCAAGGACACACTCCGGATTTTTGTCATTTTTTGGACTTTTTCATCATATTAAGGCATTTTGACGTCGGGAATCACACCAAACTCATATTTTTCATATCTTAGACCCTTAAACCCCCATTTTATGCCAAAATTACTTACTTTAAACATATTTATATAAAATAATACCCAAGATTTTGAGGAGATTCTAAGGAAATATAGGGGTTTGACTTTATGATGTGATGTAAATCTCTCATCACCCATGCAAATCTCAGTAAAACACACAATACCCATAGAAAATAAGCTTTACCCAACAGCCCTCCATGAAAATGTCAAGTCACCCCCTTATCCTCCCATTTAGATACGTGAACCCTTCCTCCCCAAGTTCCACTTCCCAATTTCACTTCCAGAAAGCTCCTAAGGGTGCTCTCCACTTACTCAAGCTTCAAGTCTCATCTTCTTCAAATAAAATTTTCAGATTTCTTTTGTATGTATTTTATCCTCTTTGAATAATAATTCTTCACATTATTCTACGATTTCATTATATTTACACATAAAAATTATTCTTAAGGTACTTAAGTTTTTATTGTTTTTGGGGGAGAATACAAGTCAAATCTTGTTTAAATCCTTGAATAATTGCATGTATATGTATGTTTGGATGTGTGTGTGAAATATTATTATATTATTATTTTATTAATATTCTCATGAATGTGAGATTTCACAATTTCATAAGGATCAGAGAATAATTGAAATCACCACATAAGGGATACTTTGTGTACAAAAGAGCCTCCCAAACTATTGAGGGTGTCCAACATACCCCCTTTATCTATGCTTTCATGTCTAGAACTAAAAGTTACTAAAATGGACTTTGATAAGTTGACACCATTGTTAGTAATTTTCGAAAGTTGGAAGTTTATGCTCTATTAAAGACTTTTTGCAAACTATTAAGGGGGGGGGGTATTTTATAACTATTTGATATAAGTAAATTCGTCGAGGAAGATGTATTAGTAGAGCCTTTATGACAGAAATATTTATGTTTGATAAAGCTGATGTCATAAACGCACACTAGTCAAGTTGTATACAAAGCATAACTTGGCATTTTCCGACAAATTAAGTCGCACTTAGTATTTTATAAAGAAAAAGACTGTTTGCCGGCTTCGATAATATTGGGTCATTTTCATAAATATTAAAAGTGGATTGATTCCATCAAACGAAACGAACGAAATGAAATATCTAGTTACGACTACAACTATTATTATTTAGTAAATAATGGTTTTCACGATTTGCTCAAAGAGTGGTTAGTATTCTAGTCAGACAAATCTTCACAGTACATATATTAATACAAATATTGTACGCTTTAAGTCCTGTAAGAGTTATAACTAGAGTCTCCTGGAGGAAGAGGAGAAATTTGTGTATAGATCTATACGGGGTTGACACCCCGCACCTTCGATGTTCGCTACAGCTAGACCGGCTAGTCTAGGGTGACAAATGTCTTAAACAAAACCGACGCCTGAAGAGCGTCATAACAGGCACTCCGTCACATTAGTATGGTTATAACGACTCACTAGAATATATCAGAATCATATTTATACAGATTTCACTTTCGGTTTACACTTAACTATGTTTGATTTCCTCAATGAGATCTTTTCCGAACAAGTGTTATGTTTTTTTTTACAAGTTACTATTTTTATACATCATAAAATATAGGATTTTCTGGGAGAAGCGATTTATTACAATTTCAAAAACAATGAATTAAGTCACACATGCAACTATACTCGATTTGAAACAAGGCTCACAACTATTTTGATAAGAAAATATCGGATTTTCTGGATTTTTAAATTGTCAACGAAACTTTATACAAAAATGCTTATGAACTCACTAACATATTTTATGTTGACGCCTTTTCAAACAACTTGTATTCTCAGGAAATCAATAAGCAGGTTATGGATCGCGGACTCAGGATTATTTTTCCATGTTTTGGAAATGTGCGTACTGATGTCTCTTTTGTGTAAAATTTGAGAACATAAACATGATGGAAAACAATGTAAGCTTGTTATATTGATGTATGATGTTTAGGTCTGCTATGTTTCATTTATGATACTGCACAATGACGTCACCCACCTCCGTACATTTCCGCCGTTCTAGTTCATGGGTATGACAAGTTCGTAGCAGGATAGCGTGAGGAGGGATTAGCCACTCTTGAGAGAGAGAGAGAGGGCAGGATGAAGGTGTATCCTAGATACTTGGGCCTATTGGTTGTGAATGTCGTATGGGGACCTACCTGATTTTAGTGTGTTTTAGTGCCATTCAACTCCTTTGCTCGAATGTTGCTTACTTAGTTTCTTGTGGGACCTATATTGATGTGATTTAACCATCAAACGAATAGATTAAATTACATGCTATGAAGTTTAAATAGTCTTAGAATGAAGGACTTAGACTCATTGGGCAACTCTTGTCTAAGTCCAACTATTATAGGGTTGATTCCTTTAGTCAAAATATTATTTAAGCTTTGTTTCATGTAATTGTATTCATGAAGTGGTTAGCTGACATTAGTAGGGGTTCTTTAGCAATTGATGGCATGGGAGGTGGGGGAAAACCTAGGGGAGCCTATGAATTAATTTAGTGCGGTTCTTATTCTATTAAGCACGTATTGGGAGTATTATTACGAGTAGGTGTCTTAGAGGACCCGAGATGATTCTTGAGGAAAATATGGATAGGTGTGGAAGGTAGTATTGGGCCCTTACTAATGAAAGCACAACATCCATACTTGAATCGAGGAAAATTTTGGGGATTCTAAGTGCTGGTTGGGGAAGATAGCATTGTTTGATACCATTATTCGTGGCAGTGGTTCCATATCTGCCGATCTTTTGGTTATGGTTGTTCAGGCATGAGGATGGGTCTAGTGATTGTTTGGGGCCTCAGTGGCCAGTGGGGATGTCGGTTTGGATGGAATGGTGCAGACCTAGATGAGTATGTTGGTTTTGAGGTCTCGAGGATTTTGCTCGAGGTCGTACATTGAATTGCAGGACTTAAGAAGGAGACGATTGTTATGATCGACTTGAGGATTTCAGCTAGAAGCTGAGTGGTTGACTGGTGAATTAGAATTTCACTATCTATAGCGAGGACTATGTCTTTTCAGTTTTTCGAGCTCGGAGAAGGAGCGAGTCAACATGTGATTTATAGAGTTAGGATATAAACCCAACATGGGGACAGTTAGCTGCGGGGTTTGGTGACAGTATGTCAGCGTTAGAGTGCACAGGTGGATTGATGTGGTATGGATGCTTAGTGATGCAACCAAGGGTCCTTTGTCTTTGGATATAGGCAGGTTAGGTACTGGACTGACGGTCGGGATTGCAGGCGAAGAATGTATGTTTTGGATAGTAAGTTGGTGTTTTGCTTATGTAGTTGCATGAATTCCTTAATGTTAAAAGTAGTTATGATTGTGAAATTTCTAAGGTCTTCATTTGAAATTCAGAATTCTCTTATGGTTGCTTGGTCCTTATCTGGAAGATCATCTTGAGTGTGATATACATTCCAAGAGTCAGGGGAGGTTTGTACCTGGTAGAGCCGGTTTGAGATATGGTTTGGTTACAACACTAGTGGCTGGTAGTTTGAACCCTAAGTGGGGGTGAACTAGGTATTATGCTTGGAGGGATCATCGATCTATTCAATTTCGTGATATTGGAAGAATGATTCATAGGGATCTACGGTGCAAGTATGTGGGATCTCAGTTCAAGATTTGGTCAAGTCAGGGGCGTAGAGAAAGCGGCTATGAGATGAAGGTGTTTAGGAGGTACACGATTTGTCTCTCAGTAGGAAGTAATTGGTCAAGGAGCAAGTTATACTCATTGGTTCCTTTTGGAATTCCAATGAATAGATGAGGAGCCACTGGGATCAATCGAGTTGAATATCGGTTTTTGGGGGATTTTTCGGCTCGTTGGTTGGATTGCTATTTTCAGTCTAGAGTGGGCAAATGTCGATTGGTAAATCAGTTCCACAAACGGGTATGTTTAGCTTCGCGTGGGTTTTGGTTCTGTGGATTAAGTGTCAATGTATTCTCGACCATTGGTCATTTCATGCATCATCAAAGCGGAGATTCTTCGAAAGTTTGGGTAGTACCAGTTGAAGTTCATCAGATTCATCGACATATCGTCAAGTTTGGCTCGAGTTTGGATGATGTTCTTGGTTATTGGAAGTCCAAAATTTGTGGTTAGTATTTGGATGGATCTTACTAGAGCCTTAGCAGCATTTCTGGATGACCTTCAAAGTTTTAGCGAGATATTTACGTATTGATAGGATCTGTTTAGTCTTAATCAAGGTATTGGATCTTGATTTGATCGATCATGAGAATGCCTTCTGTTAATGATTGAGGTTCTTCGTTTCGATAGAACTCAGGTACTTCGCCCCCTTTTTGTAAGGTTATGGTTTCTTTACGGGTGTGTATTGTGGTAAGTTCATTAGATATTTTCGTGAGGGGTGTACGTGGGCTGGACAAGATAACAATGGCGCACTTGCTTCGAATTATATGCATGGTTCTTTTTTTTAGGTTATAGCCTTTGAATTGGAACAAGAGTATGACTATTTATCCTATTCTTGCGTCATGTGAGACCATGATTTCGTCGGGTTTTGCATTGGTAGCAGCTTGTACTTTGAAAGGAATTGTGCATGGTAAAAGAATATGGCATTGTTGCACTTGGTTAGAATTAAAAGGGATGTTGATTAGGTCCCTACAAGGCAGTGGAATAAGGTGAGTATCTTTATGCCCGCGGGGGTGCTGGTGGTGAGTTTCCAGGCGATTGATGGAATGTCGACAAGATCAGTGTAATACCAGAAGCATTCTAGACATAGGATAAGGGTCGTGTAGGGCATTCCAGACTCATGTTTTGGGCTCGAAGGCAATCCAAACCTATGTTGGGGACCTTGTAGGAGTATCCCAAACATAGGCTGTGGGCCCAGTGATCATGATTGTTTATTTCTTCTACTTGTAGTACTTTCGGTGTTGGCGCATTGATGGTAGTCGGGAGATTCATGAACCAACAGTTTTGGATAAAGCGAGCAGCTAAGGGTTGTTGGGAGTATCAGTCGTGCATCCCAAAGTCTTTGCAGAGTGTTTTCATTATAAATTCCATTTGTTCACAAGCTATTATTAGGGGTTCATTGTGAATGTCTGTAGTGACTTGCCAGCTGGGGATACACCTGAGCTGATAAGGGTGGGATGAAAATGTGAAAATTCTTGGATTTCTCATCTTTTCGTAGGAGTAGTGATTGTTAATGGATTTTTCAGGGAGTCAAAGGTTTATTTAAGGTTCTTGGTACATCTTATAGATTTGGAATTGATTGGAATTAGCTATCGGTGTATTTTGAGTACTTCTTTCCGCTTGTTTCGTGATGATCATAGTCAAAAGCAAGGCGTGGATTCACTAAATGAATGCATATTAGTCCTGGATAATGGGTTCTGAAGTTTAGATCTAATATGTTCCCGGTCTCGGGAAGCATATTGATAGAGTTGATTCCGTGTTTGTAGTTTTAAGAGTCCCCGGCTCTATGATTCTTACTAGAAGTTCGGTCTTATAGCCAGGAAGTTATGGAATATGTTGGTGTTGTATGTGCACCTCTGTAGTGGTTATCTAGCTAAGGCTCGTGTTTAGAGCCACATGGTTTCAGATGAAGGGTTCAATAGCAGTGAATGGTTCAGATTCTTGGTCCCCAACGGTATCAGTAAGGTAAGTCAAGGTCGAAAGGGTTTTGTATGGTTCAGATTGTACGAGATATTGTAATAATTGCGTTCTGATATAGTTTTTCTTAATTAAGGGCCAGTCGAGGTATTGGAACCCTCCTTTTTTTACTTCCAACTGAAGCAAAACCCTGATGAACCTATAGATCCAAAGCCTCCTCTTGATTGAAGATTTGATGCTCTCCACTTCTCCTTCAAAAGTGCACTAATAATCACAAATTAGCTTATGTCTCACTCTCTAGCTCAATTGGATGATTACGGTTTCTCTCAAGGATGTAAGGTGGCTGGTGAGGTGGAAATAAGGGCTTAAGGCCACTTAAATAGGTCACTAACCTGGGGATTTAGGGTTTCCTCACACAGAGACAAGTCGGCGAGTTGACTCTCTAACTCATCGAGTTGGTCATTAAACCCACGTGACCAATCCAACACTACTCAACAAGTCGGGCACATAACTCGTCGACTCACTCCTTAAATCCCAAAAATAAATATATAAATGTAATACCTGAGAGTCTGGATGTTACATGACTTGCACTAAGATACAATAAAACTAGACAGATCCTCATACGAAGTTCTCGATCTCTATCTCCCAACATCTCGGATACACCTTCGCCCTGTCCTCCCACTTCGAGAGTGGCTAATCTTTCCTCATGTAGACCCGATATGAACTGCACCCTCTCATGAAACTTGAAACTTCCACCAACCATGCAGCCACTCGTGCATGCTAATCATACATAATGTTGGATCCCATAGACAGTCGAATACCTGACTCTGCTCTATGCCCTTAATCAAAAAAGAATGGAAAGTAAAGCTAAATCAAACATTCTTAGGCTATTGAATCTTTTTTATGTATAACTATGATGCACACACTAAGTAACCGTAGTAATGATGTCAATTTCATATAAGAAAGAAACCTAGGGTATCAGGCATCATATAATCAGGCAATTCTATCAAGTAATTTCTGTAGATCCTTAGCCTATCACTAGCATGCTACTCTAACATATCACAATATCAAATAACAGTGTGGTAATTTGGGGTCTACTTACCGGCTCAATCTGAGCATAAATATTGCATCCTTTCTTGGTTATTTTGAAAATCAGTTTCTAAAACCTTTTTATTTCCTTAGTTTGACATTGGATTCACACGAGTGTTCCTCTAATTCACTCAAACCAAGGCTCTGATACCAACTTGTAACAATCCAAAAATTTCAACAAATTTAAACCTTGCAAAAGCGACCTATTTATTAATAAAAGTGTTTACAAACTATTATTTTGAAAACATTATTTAAAATCAGAGTCTCCTAAGATCTAATCAGTGGTAAAATGAAGGATGTGTACGGTCACTCCTTCGCTCTACCATTTTCCACTAAGGTACCTGAAACCATAAATCAGACTGTCATCATGAAGCTTAGTAAGTTCCCTAAAATACCACCACACAAACAGACAACCTAGCAAACAACAACATGTATACAGAGCCTTCAGCCTGACTGGAACACCCCACCGATCTAAAGTCTATCTAGTACGCTCACAGAGCCTTCATCCTGACCTGAATGCCCCACCATCCTATAGTCTATCTAGTATGCTCACAGAACCTTCAGCACGACTGGTATGCCTCATCGGGCCTTCAGCTTAACTGGAATGTTCTCCAGGCCTTCGGTTTGACTGTTATGCCCATCAGGCCTGCAATCTATACGGGATGCCCTGGGTATCTTGGCCTTTATTCTACACTGGTCTGCCTCAACCCAACCACACCCAAACCATATCGACATATAAATAACAAATTTGCACACATATAACATACTGATATAAACATTATCGAGTTTGTTGACTGGCACCACAAAGCAGTACAATCTCAACCCAACCACACTACATCAACATATGGAACCGGTAAACATATAGCCCGAACAAATAACAGGCAGATCTAACTAATCACTAAGCATATCACCATCCTACCTACAAGGATACAGATCTAACAAATCACTACAAAATAACATCCTACATACCAGGATAGAGATCTGACTGATCGCTACATCATACCAACATGCAAAAAACCATGATAACAAACCAAAGGGTCGGAGTTGGTGCCTTAGACCTAAAAGTATAGTGAGGAAGACTCACCTCATAAATCAGAAAAAGGCTGATGAGGTCCCGACTCCCAATCCCAACTCTCAAAGCAACACCTACTCCAACCAAAAGACCAAACACAATCAAACTCCCCAAAATACTCTCAAGGTCCAACTTGGCCAAATTGGTCAAATTCAAAGCCAATTGGTCAAGGTCCAAAAGTCAATATCTCTTCCTAACAGAGTACGTCTTGCATACCAAGATATTACCCCTAACGTAATTTGATGTTGATCAAAGGCATGATGATGACCACTTGCCTGCACTGTACCACCGAGGTACGCCCAACGTATGCAGTCCAATCCAAAAACTTCATTAAGATCTTATTCCATTAAGTTCTTAAATCCAAAATTGATATAAAATCCCAAAATGATGTCCTACGTCATAAAGTTTCAAACTTTATGACTTTGCATGGCTATAAAGCGCTTAATGTCCAAAACCCTAAGTTCTTAACCCAAGAAGACATCAAAACTCTTGCACGAAAGGGATAGAAGGCTACATATCAAATTTTTATAGTTCATAATTGCTTTATAATGGATAAAGTTTCCAAGTTTATCCATTAGAATGGTGCCAACAAACAAGATCTAGTCTTTAAGTCTCAAAGGGACCCAAAAGTTCATATTTTTCAACTTAATCCAATCAGTAGAAGTCTCCAAATTTCATATCTGAATCAAAATAATGTTTAGATGGATAAAGTTTCCAACTTTATCCGTAATAAGGTTACAAAGTTTCAAGATCTAAAATTTATGAACTAAAACGACTAAAAGCTCATAACATCCCAAAAACTAGTTAGATCTAACAAATGAATCATCAAGATCGAAACTTTATACCTCTAGAAGATAGATCCAGGTGAACAAAGTCTAGATCTCCAAGCTGCAATGCAACCAACCGTTCTCCAAGAAGTTCCTCCTTCTCCAATGTACATCATGCATACTTCAAAGCACTGAAAATCACCTTCTTTTAGCAAACAAGGCTCAAGTAGGGTTAAGGTTTCATGTAAAAGGTATTGGAGGGGTGGAGGCTAGGAACTGAGTGGGTTTGGGGGAGTTAAGGAGCTTAAATAGGCCTCAAACCACAAAAATAGGGTTTGGGCACTGATTACGTATGCCTAACGTACTTCTGGTGCGCCCAACATACGCCCCTCTGTATGCCCAACGTACTCAACATAACCCAAAACTGACCAAACTTCAAACGGGCATAACTTCATCATTCTAGCTCTAATTTTGACGTTGTTTATATCCACATAAAGGTAACGAGAAGCTCTAAACTTCTATCAACCCATCCTTTCCTTCAAACATTCCAAACAAAAATCCAAAATTCATAAAAGTCGGAACTAACACTTTACCGAAATACACCTTGGCGCCACAACACCGACTGAACTCTCTGATCTTCTAAATTACATTACCCACACATAAATGGGTCTAAATATCTTTTCCTTAAAGGCCCTAAGCCTGATGATACCCGGTTTTCGACTCACCACCCCCACATAGGAAACGATTCGGAACAGGGCATTACTTTTCATTAGCCTCCATCCTCTCAAAACGTCCTTGCAACCTTAATCCACCTTGTAATGCATTTGTAAGCTTGACTATGTGTGTTTTGTGCCTTTGAAGAAGGAAGGAAGGAAGTAAAGACCATCTTGGAGGAGTAAAGCACTTTAGATCGGGAATTACACAATCATTTGGCGTTACTTGGAAGTATAAAGTTCTGAACTTGGTGAGGTTATACTTAGATCTTATTTTAGGCTTGATTTTATGTTCCTTTGGTACCCTAAGGTTGGTATTATGAGTAGGGGTTACTGTAATCCATTTGAGTTGTCATTTCAGAAGTTTTGGAGACTCTTGAGTCATAAAAATTTAATCTTGGACACTAGTTTCTTCTCATGCATGGTCTTAATGGATTAAGGGGTTAGGATCTTTGGTGTTGGGCACTTATTGGTCATGAAAGACCATAAAGTTGGAAACTTTATGGTCAAAAACAATTGTTTGGACTTGGATCTAGAAAATGGACTTAAGGGCTTAAGGATTAAGCTTTTAATGAGTTGTGTTGGCAGCCAGCTACGTACGCTGGGCATAGAAGGCTTACGTTGCATGTACATGGTCAACAAGCCTGTGCCTGGTCAAACGTCATGTATGTAGGGCGTGCAACTGAGTATGATAGACATACTTAGTAGGGTTGACTCGGTTGACTTTTTGGGAATTTTTATTTTACATGATTTTGTCCAAGTTTGACCAAGGTTTTTTTGGGTATTTTGGATTGTGTTTGAGAATTGGTCATTTGGATGGATTGGTGGTGGTTAGAGCTAAGATTTAGATTCGGGACCTCATTAGGTATTGTTCAAATCAAGAGGTGAGTTTTCTTTATTGTACTTTCGGGTCGAAGGCACCAAGTCCGGCCCATTGGATTGATATCCTAGTGGTCTATATGTTGTTATTTCGTAGTGATCTTTTAGGTATGTATCCTAGTTATGGGGTGATGTTATGTGGCAGTGATTTGTAGGTATGTGTGTTTTCCTGTTGACTGATTATATGTTCATCTGTTATGTATATGTCGACATATTGTGTTGGTTTGAGGTTGTACTGCCTTGTGTTGTATCTAAAAAACACCCGGGAGCATTCTAGATAAGAGCTGAGGGATGATTGGCATGCCAGACTAATACTTAAGGCTCGTCTAGATATAAGTTGAGGGCCGGTTGCTATGCCAGAATCGTACTAAGGCCCTGACAGTATCCAGTCCGATTACTAAGCGGACCCGCTGTATATTGGCATTCCAATCTGATGACTGATTGGGCTAAGGGTAAGCCATATTTATTGTAACACCGAAAATTTTTCAAAACAAATTTTTGAATTTTTTTATAAAACATAATTCCATTGATATTCAATAAACAACCATTTTAATTATCCAAACAAGACAATACAAATCCCAAGATCATGATATCAAGCTCCGAATGTGTGTGTGTACGGATCAAGTCGGCGCCTTCCCGCGGTCGTCACTAGTACCTGAAACAATAACATCAACACTGTAAGCACAAGGCTTAGTGAGTTCCCCAAAATACTACATATAACACATATTAGCCACTCGAGGCTATAACTCTGTGGGTCCGTGCACCCAAACTCTGTGAACCCTCAGGTTCTAACTCTGTGAACCTTCCGGTTCTAACTCTGTAAACATGCACAACATCAAACACATAGAAGTAATGCAGTACAACACATAGCATACATAGCATACAAATACTCTATCACATAACTCTGGTTACCTACTCAAGGTAAAGTATAGTGAGAAGACTCACCTCGGGTGTCTCAGTAAATCGTAAACCTGAAATCACTAATCACTCAACCTGTCGAGCTGTCGTCCCCCTATAGCACAATACACCTCTAATTAACACTTTCCCAACTAGGGTTGACCACACTATAACAAGTCAATCTAGGTCAACGCTGGTCAACGGTCAACTTTGACCGGACTCGGCGAGTACCCAGGCGACTCGGCGAGTCTGGGCGTGTACACCAATTTCCCTGGAATCCTCCCTTGACACGTCGAGCATTCCCTCAACTCGACGAGTTCCACCTGGCACGAGTTGTGGGGCCACCACGACTCAACTCGCCGAGTCTCAAGAATAACTCGGCGAGTCCAGTTAGACTCAGTCCACTTGTCCATTCTAACTCCCCCTTGACTCACTGAGTCCACCTTTCCCAACTCGGTGAGGCCACTCACAATGTGGTCGGGCAACATTCATGCTACTCGCCGAGTCTGTTCTTCGGACACGGCGAGTCCATGCCATGCACTGACTCAATCTTGCTCTAAAGGTCAGATCCAGTTCATTAACCCATAGATCCAGTCCCTCCAAGCTCATTTAGCACGTAAAGTTACAATCTTGATGCACATACAACCTCTATATGACCATATATGATGATTATGACTCAAATACTACAACACAAGGTCAAAGACTCTATTGTCACTCATAAATCTTGATGAGTGAGGCTCTCTGGACCTCTATGGATCCAGATCCATGGCCTCAACTCAAAGAGGGAACCAATGGGCATCAAATCATCCCATAAATGACCACCACAAGCCCTAAATTGCATCATGCTTCACTAAACAGAAAATGGTCCGAGATAATACCTCTAAAGTGATGATCTAAGCTCCAAATCCACGAAATAGCAACCTCCTTTGCTTCTTCTTGCCTAGGGTCTCCTTTTTCTTGCTAAATAACACACACAAGATCAAGAATGGCTCCTTTCTCTTCACAAATAGCTCCAGAACACAAGGGACACTCACTGAGGGTTGGGTGAGCACAAATGACGGCCATAAGGCCCTTTAAATAGGCCTCAAACCCGGAGATTTAGGGTTTTATTACACAGCGCAGACTCGCCGAGTCCATATCCTGGACTCGCCGAGTCCAGGCGTGCACCAATGTTCAATTTCGCGTCCCTACTCGGCGAGTCTGAGCTCCAACTCGCCGAGTCCCTCTCACAATATGACAAAAATTAGATTTACAAGATACCTGGTAAAATCTGGATGTTACAACTCTCCCCCACTAGAACTAGACTTCGCCCTCGAAGTCTCGCTCTAAAATAGCTCCGGATGCTACTCCCGCATCGTACCCTCCGACTCCCAGGTCATTTCTGATCCCTTCCGATGTTGCCACTGTACCAATACCAGAGGTACCTCCTTGTTCCTCAAAATCTTGATCTTCCAATCCCTAATAGCCACTGGTCTCTCAGCATAATTCAGGCTTGCATCTACCTGAATATCCTCTAATGGAACCACTGCCGACTCGTCGGCTATACATTTCCTCAACTGCGATACATGAAAAGTGTTGTGAATCTGCCCCAACTCTGCTGGTAACTCCAGCCGATAGGCTACCCGGCCTACCCTTTCGATCACACGAAACGGACCTATAAACTGGGGCCCCAATTTGCCCCTCTTCCTGAACCGGATCACTCCTTTTCAAGGAGAAACCTTCAGGAGAACAAAGTCGCCGACCTGAAATTCCAGCTCGGACCGGCGTCTATCCGCGTAACTCTTTTGTCGGCTCTGAGCGGTCAATAACCTCTGTCTGACCAGCTGTATCTGCTCTGTCGTCTGATTCACGATCTCTGTACTGCCCATTACCCTTTGCCCAACCTCTCCCCAACATATGGGAGTCCGACACCTCCTACCATACAACAACTCAAAGGGCGGCATACCGATGCTCGAATGATGGCTGTTATTGTAGGAAAACTCCGCCAAAGGCAAATACGTATCCCAACTACCCCCAAAGTCCAATACACATGCCCGAAGCATGTCCTCAAGTGTCTGAATCGTCCGCTCACTCTGGCCGTCGGTCTGGGGGTGGTATGCGGTACTAAAATGCAGCTTAGTACCCAACTCCTCATGAAATTTCTTCCAGAAGCGGGAAGTGAAACGCACATCGCGGTCTGAAACGATTGAGATAGGCACCCCATGCCGTGATACAACCTCCCTCACATAAATCTCCGCCAACTTCTCCGCCGAAGAACTCTCACTGATGGCAAGAAAGTGAGCGCTCTTCGTCAACCTATCCACAATCACCCAAATTGCATCGACTCCTCTGGCAGTCCTCGACAATTTGGTGATGAAATTCATAGTGATCTGTTCCCACTTCCATTCGGGAACCTCTAATGGCTGCAACTTGCCATGCGGTCTCTGGTATTCGGCCTTTACCCTTCGACAGGTCAGACACCTCTCGACAAACCATGCGACATCCCTCTTCATACAAGGCCACCAATACTCCTTCCTTAGGTCCAAATACATCTTTGTAGCCCCGGGATGGATCGAAAATTTCGATCTATGAGCCTCCTCCATCAATGTAGTACGCGTACCGCCTACAAACGGTACCCAGATCCGGCCCTGATAAGTCATAAGGCCTCGACTATCCGATACGAACTCCGAAACCAACCCAACGACCCGCTCTCTCTTCTGCATCTCCGGACGCACAGCCTCGGCCTGTGCCCCACGAATGGCGTCCAGAACTGGAGCTATCACAGTCAGTCGCAAACATACATTTCGCAGTGGAGCACTCTCCGCCCTGCGACTCAACGCGTCGGCTACCACATTAGCCTTGCCCGGGTGGTACAAAATCTCGCAATCATAATCCTTGACCACATCTAACCACCTTCTTTGCCGCATGTTTAGGTTAGGCTGATCCATCAGGTACTTCAAGCTCTTATGGTCCGTGTAAATCGTACAACGAACCCCATACAAGTAGTGCCGCCAAATCTTGAGGGCGAACACCACTGCCCCCAACTCCAGATCATGTGTGGGGTACCTCGTCTCGTGAGGCTTCAACTGCCTCGATGCATATGCTATCACATGTCCCTTCTGCATCAGTACTGCTCCCAGTCCTAAAATCGATGCATCACAGAATACCACAAAACCCTCCATCGCTTCCGGAAGAGCTAATACCGGAGCTTCACACCACCTCTGGCGAAGCGTCTCAAAAGAGGTCTGCTGCTCGGGACCCCATAGAAATGTAACACCCTTCCGGGTCAATCTGGTGAGTGGAACCGCAATCTTGGAGAAATCTTTAATAAACCTCCGATAATACCCTGCCAACCCAAGGAAACTCCGGATCTCAGAAGGTGACCTTGGCACCTCCCACCTCATCACTGCGTCAACCTTGGCCGGATCGACCAATATCCCCTTCTGGTTAACGAGATGTCCCAGAAATTGGACCTCCCGCAACCAAAAATCGCACATGGAAAACTTTGCATAAAGTTTCTCCGATCTCAAAACTCCAAGAACCTCCCTCAAATGCTCCTCGTGCTGCTCTCTAGATCTCGAATATACCAGAATATCATCAATGAACACAATCACCGACCGATCCAACATCGGCCGACATACCCTGTTCATGAGATCCATGAACACAGCCGGGGCGTTGGTGAGCCCAAAAGGCATCACCACAAACTCATAATGCTCATAACGCGTCCTGAATGCTGTCTTTTGGATGTCCTCGTCCCGTACTCTCACCTGATGATAGCCCGACCTCAAATCAATCTTGGAGAACCAAGATGCTCCCTGCAACTGATCGAATAAATCGTCGATCCTCGGCAACGGGTAACGGTTCTTGACCGTCAACTTATTCAGTTCCCGATAATCAATACACATGCGATGCGAGCCATCTTTCTTCTTCACAAACAGGATGGGTGCTCCCCATGGCGAGCTACTCGGCCGAATAAACCCCTTCCCCAGCAACTCCTGAAGTTGCGAGGATAACTCTTGCATTTCTGGAGGCGCAAGGCGATACGACACCTTAGCGATAGGCGCGGCTCCCGGAACCAAATCGATACTAAACTCCACTTGCCTCACGGGAGGCACACCTGGTAACTCTTCGGGAAAGACATCTGGAAACTCACGCACCACCGGAACTTCATCCACCGAACTCGGTCTCTCGGAGATCACTCGCGTATCCATCACATACGCCACAAAACCCTTACAGCCCTGCTGTAGACACTGCCTCGCCCTAGCAGCCGAAGAAAAGGCTGATCCAGAACGTGTACCCTCGCCGTAAACCGAAAGAACTCCCCCACTAGGATCTCGTATAGTCACCAGCTGACGCTCGCAATCGATAACCGTGCCGAATCGGCTCAACCAGTCCATGCCCACTATAACACAGACATCACCCATCGTATTAGGAATCAGGTCGATCGGGAACTCAACCCCAAAAATCTCCAATACACATCCCCGGAGGACCTCCGTGGCACAAATCACTCTGTCGGCGGCTATGGAAACCTGCAGGGGCCGACTCAGTGCCCCACGACTAACACTGATATGCTGACTAAATGTCAAAGATACAAAAGATCGACTCGCACCCGAGTCAAATAACACTAAAGCAGGTACAGAATTCACAAGGAAGGTACCTATGCATAGCATAATATAAGCATAATATCTCGACACCATAAATAAATAATAAAAAGAAAGCGTACCAGCCACAACGTCGGGTGCAGCGCGGACCTCTTCCGCAGTCAGCTGAAAGGCTCTCCCCCGAGCCCTCGGTGCCTTAGCCTTCACGGGCCGACTCTCTGTAGCAGTAGCTCTGATGGCGGCGGGAGCAGACCCCTGAGATGCTCCGCGCAGCAGCGGACACTCTGCCTTCCGGTGTCCGGTCTGGTTACAGTGGAAGCACACTGTAAACCCCTTGGGGCAGTCCTTGGCCATATGCCCCTCCTTGCCACATTTGTAGCAAGACCCCGCTCGACAGACTCCATCGTGACCCTTGCCGCACTTTCCACAAGTGCGGCCCTTCTGGCTCCCGGGTCGGGGATCAGCGGGCTTGGCCCGCTTGGCTGCCGGCTGGGACTGTGCCGGCCGCCGATCCCTCCCCAGAGACTCCGCCTCCTCCCTGGCCTAAGTCTCAAGCTCAATCTCCCTCTTCCGAGCATTTGCCTGAAGCTCGGCAAATGTCCGATACGAGGAGTTCGCAGCGAACTCCCGAATATCCCGTCTCAGAATGCTCAGGTAACGGCTCATACGCGCCTGCTCGGTGGACACGTGCTCAGGGCAGAACATCGCCCTCTCATGAAACATCCTCGTAATAGCTGTGACTGACTCGGTACCCTGCTTGAGGGTCAGAAACTCCTGTGTCAGACGTTCCCTCTCCACCTGAGGAACGTACTCATCTCGGAACATGGTAGTGAACCTCTCCCAGGTCACTGCCGAAAACTCAGTCGGTGTGAAGTGTGCCGTCACAAACTTCCACCAGTCCTTCGCTCCCAAGAGAAGCTGGTTCAGCGCGAACCGAAACTTCAAATGCTCAGGGGACAAGCAAGTGAAGAAGCATCCCTCCATATCAGATATCCACCTCATAGCTGCCACCGGATCCTGCGTACCATCAAACTCTGGTGGCTTGGTGTTGCTGAACTCCCTAAACAATGTCGCATCACCTCCCTGGGGTCTTACCGCAGCAATCGCTGCGGTAGCCGCTGCAACCGCAGCCTCAGAAAGAGCGGCATAGCGCTCGTCAAATGTCTCAATCAACACGGTCTTAATGGACCCGAACATCTCTGGTAACTCAGCTCTGATGACCGCAGCCACCTCCTCATGAATGATCTGTCGAATCTCCTCATCGCTAGTTCCGGCATCCTCCGGCATGCGACGT